>NC_089512.1:47685593-48885593 GCF_036850995.1 Saccopteryx leptura | reverse complement strand
CTTTCCTGTCTACAGGACCTATGCAACACCACTGTCTCATTTTCTGACATGGTTGTACTGTAATATCACTTATGGAGTCTACTTTAGAGCAAAACAGGTGCAGGGGTGTAGCAACGAGCTCAAGACCATGGCTCCACTGTTCCTACCACATACTGCACCAAAGCTGCCAGTCTGGTAGAGCATAGTTCTCAAGGAGGGCAGTTTCTGCCCCACACCCTAAAATACCAATAGTGTCACTGTTGAAAAACCCTACGATATAGCAATAAAGAACAGATGAGGCACCAGTCTGGAGATGATACTCTGTGAAAAGGGGTGCAGCATATGTCCCACATTAATGACCATTCTATAGTGCTATGTTCCCAACTGGTAGAATACTTGGACCTGGGAACCAAGAGGTGGAAGGAGAAGTGGCCTTGCTTACCATCACTCCCAGTGACCCATTTGGGAAATCTGTGTTTTCCATCTCTACAACTTTAGAACTGTAGGTCTAGAGGTCATAGTTCCCAGAGGAGGGCTGCTTCTCCCAGAGGAAAGAGTAAGCATCCCATTAAACTTAAAGCTATGACTGCCACCAATTACTTTAGAATCCTGTGTCAAAAGTCCAGCAGAACCTGACCAGGCAGCGGCACAGTGGATAGAGCATCAGACTGGGACGCAGAGGATCCAGGTTCAAAACCTGAGGTCGCCGGCTTGAGTGCGGGGTTAATGGCTTGAGCCTGGGGCATAGACATGACCCGATGGTTGCTGGCCTGAGCCCAAAGGTTGCTGGCTTGAAGAACAAGGTCACTGGCTTGAGCCCAAGGTTGCTGGCTTGAGCAAGGGGACACTCGCTCTGCTGTAGCCCCACAGTCAAGGCACACATGAGAAAGCAATCAAAGAACAACTAAGGTGCCGCAATGAGGAATTGATGCTTCTCATCTCTCTCCCTTCCTGTCTATCTGTCCTTATCTGTTCCTCTCTCTGTCTTGCAAAAAAAAAAAGTCTAGCAGACAAAGGAATGAGTCATACCATACTGGCAGGAGGAACTGACCCTGATCATCATCAGGAGGAAGGGCTACTGATACAAATGCCTTAGTAATCCTTGCCCAATTTTGATGGTAAATAAACAAGTGCAGTAGTCACAGCCTGAGATGGGCATGTGACCAGAGTCTTAGACTCCTTAAGGATGAGGGTGTGGGACACCTCATATAGACAAGCAGAAGTGCTAGATGAGAATGAGAGGAACTTAGAATGGGTAATTGCAGAGAGAGAAGATGGGTATCAGTTGTAGCCTCAAGACCAGATATAGTGCTGGAACATAGCTCAGCCTACTAATCTTATCCTTGTGAAAGTTTCCCCAAGATAGCCCTGGCCAGTGGCTCAGCAGTAGAGCGTCGGCCTGACATGTGGAAGTCCCGGGTTTGATTCCTGGTCACAGCACACAGGAGAAGCGCCCATCTGCTTCTCCACCCTTCCCTCTCTCCTTTCTCTCTATCTCTTTCTTCCTCTCCTGCAGCCAAGGATCCATTGGAACAAAGTTGGCCTGGATGCTGAGGATGGCTCCATGGCCTCAGCCTCAGGCGCTAGAATGGCTCTGGTTGCAACAGAGCAACACCACAGAAGGGCAGAGAATCGCCCCCTAGTGGGCATGCGAAGTCTGTCTGTCTGCCTCCCCACTTCTCACGGCGAGGGGGGGGGCAGGTGGAATAGTTTCCCCAAGATAAACCAATTAAAACCTAGATCATACAGGCTTGTATATAAGCTGTAATGAGGAAATTAGAAAAGTTTATCTTCATAGTTAAAGGAAATTTCCAGCCCTTTTCCCTGGCTTGGGCTCTAGAAAGTTGGCAGCTAGGCACATTAGTCTCCCCTATCCTAATCAGAAAGTAGATAATGTCTCACTAAACGAAGTCTACAGATACTGATAATTTGGATCCTCCAATAAAACAGCCAAATCCTTGCCCCGTAACCCTATAGGGAAGCCCATCAGCCAAAAAGCTCTACACCAGGGGTCCCCAAATTTTTTACACAAGGGGCCAGTTCACTGTCCCTCAGACCGCTGGAGGGCCGGACTATAAAAAAAAACTATCGACAAATTCCTATGCACACTGCACATCTTATTTTAAAGTAAAAAAACAAAACGGGAACAAATATAATATTTAAAATAAAGAACAAGTAAATTTAAATCAACAAACTGACCAATATTTCAATGGGAACTATGCTCCTTTCACTGACCACCAATGAAAGAGGTGCCCTTCCAGAAGTGCGGCGGGGGCCGGATAAATGGCCTCAGGGGGCTGCATGTGGCCCGCGGGCCATAGTTTGGGGACCCCTGCTCTATACAGTGGTACCTTGACACATGAGTTTAATTCATTTCAAGGCTGAGCTTGTGACTCAATTTGCTTGTGTGTCAAATTGAATTTCCCCATTCAAATTAATGGGAATGCAATTAATCTATTTCAGCCCCCAAAAACCACACAAATTTTTATTTTATATGCTTTTAAGTAAGAAAATGTACTATATAAATAATACATATATGGCCCTGGCCGGTTGGCTCAGTGGTAGAGTGTCGGCCTGGCGTGCAGAAGTTCCGGGTTCGATTCCCGGCCAGGGCACACAGGAGAAGCGCCCATCTGCTTCTCCACCCCTCCCCCTCTCCTTCCTCTCTGTCTCTCTCTTCCCCTCCCGCAGCCGAGGCTCCATTGGAACAAAGATGGCCTGGGCGCTGGGGATGGCTCCTTGGCCTCTGCCCCAGGTGCTAGAGTGGCTCTGGTCGCGACAGAGCGACACCCTGGAGGGGCAGAGCATCGCCCCCTGGTGGGCAGAGCATCGCCCCTGGTGGGCGTGCCGGGTGGATCCCGGTCGGGCGCATGCAGGAGTCTGTCTGACTGTCTCTCCCCGTTTCCAGTTTCAGAAAAATACAAAAAAAAAATAATAATACATATATATACATAATAAGAGAGAATGTAAAGAAATAAACTGGTTTATGAAGTATATTTACCTTTAAGGTCAGGCAAAGATGCAAGTGGAGGGGTAGGAGACTGGCAGAGGTAGTATTCATTTCGTGCATTATCGGTTAACATAATTTACTCTTTACACACTTAATGCTGCATTTAATTGCAAAATTGAACTTACACACTAGTATGATATATAACTTTATCACTAAACTTAATTGTTATTTTTTTACTTTGTTTAATCATCATTTTCTTCACTGACTTTTGGCTTTTTCACCACACTTTCCTCGTCTTCACTTAGAGACCGTTTCAACAAAAACCTTTCCATGGAAATTTGTTTCTTCCTCCCTTTCAGAACGTTCAGCAGGCCATCTAGTGGAGGGTGGCAGAAGCTTGTGATTCAAATATCTGCTAGTGACTTAAAGCAAAAAATCCCATGAGTGACTGCTCGTCTCTCAAATTGCTTGTGATTTAAAGTGCTCATGTGTCAAGGTACCACGGTACATCACAAAGAACTTTCTCTCTGTACTTTTAAAAGTGTATTGCTCTTTAAAAACAGGCCACAAAGGACATACAAACATTTGAAAAAGGCCAATTCACTAACACATGTGAGTGAATCAACAGAAAAAGGAACAAAAAGAAAAAGACACAATATAGAGAGCAAGAAAAAAAATCCAAAATTATAATAAAAATCATTAAAGAAATAAGGAAAGATATTTACAAAACAAAAGAATGTGATAAAGCCTGACCAGGCGGTGGCGCAGTGGATAGAGCGTCGGATTGGGATGCAGAGGACCCAGGTTCGAGACCCCGGGGTCGCCAGCTTGAGTGCAAGCTCATATCGTTTGAGCAAAGCTCACAAGCTTGGACCCAAGGTCGCTGGCTCAAGCAAGGGGTTACTCGGTCTGCTGAAGGCTCACGGTCAAGGCACATATGAGAAAGCAAGCAATGAACAACTAAGGTGTCACAACGTGCAACGAAAAACTAATGATTGATGCTTCTCATCTCTCCGTTCCTGTCTGTCTGTCCCTGTCTATCCCTCCCTCTGAATCTCTGTCTCTGTAAAAACAAACAAACAAAAAAAAAAAAACAAAAAACCTGGGCTTGCCTGGTCAAGGCACATATGGGAGTTGATGCTTCTAGCTCCTCCCTCTTCTCTTTCTCTCTCTCTCTGTCCCTTCCTCTCCTCTCTAAAATGAATAAATAAAAAAAAAGAATGTGATAAAGAAGAAAATTCAGAGGTAATTAACATATCAATAGAAGTATTAGATGATCAATTTGAAAAATTCTTCTAGAAAGCAGAAAAAAACCCTAAGGAAACAAGAGGAAAGGGAAGAAAAAGAGATCGAATCCGGCAGATCAATAACCAACTAAGAGGAATTTCAGAAAGAATAAACTAAAAAAGTGGATATGAAGAAATAATTACAGCTTGACCTGTGGTATGTGCAGTGGATAAAGCATTGAACTGGAACTCTGAGGTTGCCAGTTCAAATCCCTGGGCTTGCCTGGTCAAGGAACATATGGGAGTTGATGCTTCCTGCTCCTCCCCTCCTTCTCTCTCTCTCTTCACTCTCTCTCTCTTTCTCCCCTCTCCAAAATGAATAAATAAAAATTATTACAGAAATAATAAAAGAAAATCTCCTAGAATTGAAGGTTGCAAATTCCAGACTGAAAAGGTTCATGAAATACCAGAATAATAAATGAAAAACAAAGATATACAAAGACAAGGCAAATCATGAAATATAAAGGTACTGGAAAAAGGAAAAGATCCTAAACAATGTCAGAGAGAGAGAGAGAGAGAAAAAAAAAGTCACTTCCAAAGATAGAAAATCTGATATCATTAGACATTAAAATTTTTTTTACATTGAATTGAGAGAGAGAATAAGAAAGAGAAGTAGAAAAAAAGAAACATCAGATACTCATTGTTACACTTAGTTGTTCCAATTAGTTGTGCACTCACTGGTTGCTTCTCACAGGGATTGAACCTATGTCTTTGGAATGCCAGGATAACACTCTATCCACTGAGCCACCCAGCCAGGGCTTGTTATTAGACTTTTAAATGAATCACTAGAAACTAGATGAAATGAAGTTATGATTTAAAATTCCTAGGGAGAATGACATCAGAGTAATGGCAGCGTGAGAGATACTCCTGACCTCTCCCCTTGAAATTTCAACAAATTGAACAACTACAATGCAGTGAAGGAACCTCAGCTGGGCTTGCAGGTGCGCCTAAAAGATTCACACACTGAATGGATTAAAGGTGGGATAGGGTGAAAGGGGGGCGGAAGATAAAATGCACTCACAGTGGGCTTTGGAGAGGAGAGGAGACAAACCCAGAGTGACTGGGTTCTTTTTCTCTGCTGGACTATGAGAATGAAAGATGCTTGGGCTCTCTGGATTTTGTCTGAGGGGTATAGAGAAGGGAACTAGGAGTGGCTGGGTCTCCTTCTGCCAAAGGAGTGGTGAGACAGAGGGGCAGAGGGGGAGGTAAACCAAAGCAGCCAGAGCACAAGGTCACAGCCAGTGTTCCCATGGTCTGCCTGCAGCCTGCACTCAGCAGAGACAGATAAAGCTAAAGTGCAGCCCCCAGCCTTCCAGATTCTGCCTCCCTCACCTCACAATACGGAGAGTGGAAGAGACAAACCTCACAGCTAGATCTCCAGAGCCACTCTCTTCCCTGAAGAAAGGAGGTGCTCCATGTCCAGTCCACCGGTCTGTTGAGACGTGGGAAGGAGTGCCTGGAAGCCTGAAACTACCACTGTTAGAGCCATAAAGCCCTTATAACACGCTCCACCCATCAACCCAACTGTGGCCTGCCTACATCATTGTGACAGCAACATCTCAGTGAACAGCCCAGGAATTTCATAGAGCTAAAAGTTGTAATACAGCGACAACTACTGGAAGAAACCTCTCAAAACCAAAAATTATTTTTCCCTTTTCCCCCTTTTTCCTTTTCTTCCTTCTTATTCCTTTTCCTCTTTCATTTTTAAAAATTTTTATATTTTCATTATTGTTTGTGGGTATTTTGTTTTTATTTTTTTCTTTGCTTTTGATCTTTTTTACTATGGTTGTTCTTGTAATTTTATAAATTTTTATAATTTTGATTGTTATATTTTTAAAATATTCCAATGTCTTCAGGGGTTTTTTTTGGTTAGGATTCTTAACTATACCACTCTCAAATGCCATCAAGGAAGAAGAAATCAAATACCATGGCTACACAAGACAGAGACGTATTACAGAAAGAAAATGAAAAATCTCCTGAAAAAAAAAATCTCAAGTACATGGAAGCCTTGGAGTTAAATAATAGAGAATTCAAACTTAAAGTTCTGAAAATACTCAATGAAATGCGAGAAGATACCAATAGGCAACTTAATGAGCTCAGAAAACAAAGTAATGAACAAAATGAATACCTCACAAGGAAATTGAAACTTTAAAAACAGAGATGAAGGGGAGACAAGATAGCGACGGAGTAGGCGGACGTACCAACCTCCACCTCCCAGAACCAAAGTGGATTACAAACTAATTTCTTTTTTTTTTTTGTATTTTTCTGAAGTTGGAAATGGGGAGGCAGTCAGACAGACTCCCACATGCGCCTGACTGAGATCCACCCGGCATGCCCACCAGGGGGGGATGCTCTGCCCATCTGGGGCATCGCTCTGTTGCAACCAGAGTCATTATAGCGTCTGAGGCAGAGGCCATGGAGCCATCCTTAGTGTCCGGGCCAACTTTGTTCCAATGGAGCCTTGGCTGTGGGAGGGGAAGAGAGAGACAAAGAGGAAGGAGAGGGGGAGGGGTGGGGAAGCAGATGGATGCTTCTCCTGTGTGCCCTGGCCGGAAATTGAACCTGGGCCTCCTGCATGCCAGGCCGACACTCTACCACCGAGCCAACTGGCCAGGGCTGATTACAAACTAATTTTAAGAACCATCATCTAGTAAAACCAACTTTGGACTAAACTATGAGGACTCTTCAACCAAGGAACACTGAAAAAGGCACACTGAGACTGGTAGGAAAAGCGGAAATGCGGAGAAGGCTGCCCAGCTCCCTGGAGCGAACGGCAGCCGGGAGAGACTCGCGTGGGGGGAAGTGAGTTTAGCAGAGAGGGGAGGGTCCTGAGTCCCAGGAACAAAGTCCCAGTCTGAAGTCCCAGAGCCTAGAAGAGGTGTATGGACAGTATTTAGCTGGAAACAAGACAGGATACTGTTTGTGAGAAAGAGACTGATTTCACAGACCCAGGATTCTTCTTAAAGGGACCACGCAGAAAACCTCTCTCACAACCCCTCACCTGGGGCTCTGGGGGATGAGGAGAGAGGAGAGGACCAGAGTAGAAGGAAGAGAGTGTAATCTAGGAGGCATAGGGAGAAACCTTTTGAGAGACAGCCACCCTAACCTCTGGGACGAGTCACTCCCCAAATCTGAAGTGAATATTTCCCCTGGAAACAGCAATACCAGCAAAGGGAAGCAGGAAACCAGTCAAACAAGCTCTCCTGCGGCACTCAGAGCAGAATTGCTTAGAAGGAGGGAGCTTTGGGGACTACAGTAGTGAGTGTTAGGGTCTGAGCTGCAGCGCCCCACCCACATGGCTGAGGGCTCGCCCGAGGGTAGGCGGTGGCGGGAAGCTGGCTGGATACCACTGAGGCCCAGGTGTGAGCTCAGTCTTGCCCGGCTGGGGAGGAGGAGATATGCAAAAGTGGTCAAGCCCAGCTGCTGACCACCTGCAATCCAGCCTGCAGGGGAAGGGCAGGAGCCCCGGAAGGGGCGGAGACCTGCCCTGGAGCAAGGGCGCAGGAGCACAGCCTTGCCCTGCTCACGAAACTAAGGCTTGTGTCCTGACTTAGGAGCCGGCTCCTCCTGCGGGGGTGGAGCCAAAAGCCCAGAACAAGCGGAGTCCCGCTACTGAGCGTGGACATGCACTCCTGCCCAGCCTGTGGAGCCAAGGCTTACAGCTGTCCCACGAGCATGCTCCTCCTGCAAGGGTGGGTGAAATACCAGAATCAGGCAGAGACCTGCAACTGAGCAAAGGTGCTCGCCACTCTCCTCAGTACTGAGCATAACGCCACCCGCGGGGGCAGGGCAAAGGCCAAAGCCACTGAGGCTTGTACACCCGAGCACATGATAACAGCCACTCTCGTGAAGGAGAGGCAGAAACCACAGCAACAGCCCCAGTGGGGAGGCACTGGCAACGCCCATAACTGAACACCCAAGGCAGCAACAGCAGAGGGGGTGGCGGGCCTGCAGACAGACCACAAGTAGGGAACACAGAGGCCACACCCAGTGGACTCCAGTTGCCAAAACCTTCTTTTACACAGACAAGATGAGAAGGCAGAGAAATGCAACACAAATGAATCAAGAGAAATCCCCAGAAAAGGACCTGAATGAGTCAGACATAACCAAATTACCAGACGCACAGTTTAAAATAACAATTGTCAGGATGCTCAAAGATATTAGAACAATAGATGGTCATTACGAACACCTAAATAAAGAGATAGCAAGCCTGCCCAGGCAGTGGCGCAGTGGATAGAGCCTTGGACTGGGATGCAGAGGACCCAGGTTCGAGACCCCGAAGTCGCCAGATTAAGCGCGGGCTCATCTGGTTTGAGCAAAAAGCCCACCAGCTTGAACTCAAGGTTGCTGGCTCCAGCAAGGGGTTACTCGGTCTGCTGAAGGCCTGCGGTCAAGGCACATATGAGAAAGCAATCAATGAACAACTAAGGTGTTGCAATGCGCAATGAAAAACTAATGATTGATGCTTCTCATCTCTCTCTGTTCCTGTCTGTCTGTCCCTGTCTATCCCTCTCTCTCTCTGAAAAAAAATAAAAAGAGATAGCAAATATAAAAAAGGACATTGAAATAATTAAAAAGAATCAGTCAGAAATGACAAATACAATATCAGAAATAAAGAACACAACAGAAGGAATTAAAAGCAGGATAGATGAAGCTGAGAATTGAATCAGCAAGTTAGAGGACAAGATAAATAAAGGCATGGAAGCAGAGCAGAAAAAAGAAAAGAGACTCAAAAAGTCTGAGGAAATTCTAAGAGAGCTCTGTGACAACATAAAGAGAAATAACATCTGCATCAAAAGGGTTCCTGAAGAAGAGAAAGAAGAAGGGATAGAGACTTTGTTCAAACATATCATAGCTGAAAACTTCCCTCAATTAAGGCAGGAAAACGTCTCACAAGTTCAAGGAGGACAGAGAACTTCGTTAAAGAGAAACCCAAAGAAATCTACACCAAGACACGTCATAATTAAAATACCAAAGCTAAGTGATAAAGAGAAAATATATTAAAAGCTGCTAGAGAAAAAAAGACTATCACCTACAAAGGAGTCCCCATAAGGATGACTTCCGACTTCTAAACAAAAACGCTTGAGGCCAGAAGGGAATGGCAAGAAATATTCAAAGTAATGCAGTACAAGAGCCTACAACAAAGACTACTTTATCCAGCAAGACTTACATTTAAAATTGAAGGAGAAATAAAAAGCTTTCCAGACAAAAAAACAACAACAAAACCTCAAGGAATTCACTACAACCAAACCAAGGCTGCAAGAAATGCTAAGTGGCCTATTGTAAACAGATGAAAGGAGAAAAAGAATATATAGGAAAAGAGAAATACAGTTTTAAAGAATAAATGGCAATAAACAACTACAAATCAATAATAACCTTAAATGTAAATGGATTAAATGATCCAATCAAAAGACATAGGGTAGCTGCATGGATAAGAAAATAGGACCTATACATATGCTGTCTACAAGAGACACACCTTAAAACAAAAGATGCACACAGACTGAAGATAAAAGGATGGAAAAAATATTTCATGCAAATGAAAATAAAAAAAAGCTGGGGTAGCAATACTTATATCAGACAAAATGGACTTTAAAACAAAGGCTATGGTAAGAGATAAAAAAGGTCACTACATAATGATAAAGGGAGCAATCCAACAGGAAGATATAACCATTATAAATATCTATGCAGCTAATACAGGAGCACCTAAATATATATATAAAGCAGACTTTGATGGATTTAAAGGGTGAGATCAACAGCAATACTATAATAGTAGGGAATTTCAATACCCCACTAACATCACTAGATAGATCCTCAAGAAAGAAAATTAACAAAGAAACAGCAGACTTAAAGGACATACTAGATCAACTCGATTTAATAGATATGTTCAGAACCTTACACTCTAAAGCAGCAAAATATACATTCTTTTCAGGTACTCATGGTACATTCTCTAGGATAGACCACATGTTAGGGCACAAAAGCGGTCTCAACAAATTTAAGAAGATTAAAATCATATCGAGCACTTTCTCTGATCACAATAGCATGAAACTAGAAATAAACCACAACAGAAACACTGAAAAATACTCAAACACTTGGAAACTAAATAGCATGTTATTAAATAACAAATGGGTTAACAATGAGGTCAAAGAAGAAATAAAAAAATTCCTAGAAGCAAAGGATAACGAGCATACATCAACTCAAAATTTATGGGACACAGCAAAAGCAGTCCTGAGAGGGAAGTTCATAGCACTACAGGCATACCTCAAGAAGCTAGAAAAAGCTCAAATACACAACTTGGCCCTGCATCTAAAATAACTAAAAAAAGAACAACAAGTAAAGCCCAGAGGTAGTAGAAGGAAGTAAATAATAAAGATCAGAGCAGAAATAAATGATATAAAGGCTAAAGAAATAATACGGGGGATCAATGAAACCAGGAGCAGGTTCTTTGAAAAGGTAAACAAGATCGATGAACCTTTAACCAGACTCACCAAGAAAAAAAGAAAGAGCACTCAAATAAATAAAATTAGAAATGAGAGTAGAGAAATAACTGACACAATAGAAATACAAAATATTGTAAGAAAATACTATGAAAAACTGTACGCCAAAAAACTAGACAACCTAGATGAAATGGACAGATTCCTAGAAACATGTAATCTTCCAAAAATTAATCTGGAAGAATCAAAAAACCTGAACAGACCAATTACAACAAATGAGATTTAAACAGTTATCAAAAACTCCCCGCCCTGGCCGGTTGGCTCAGTGGTAGAGCGTCGGCCTGGTATGCGGAAGTCCCGGGTTCAATTCCCGGCCAGGGCACACAGGAGAGGGGCCCATCTGCTTCTCCACCCCTCCCCCTCTCCTTCCTCTCTGTCTCTCTCTTCCCCTCCCGCAGCGAGGCTCCATTGAAGCAAAGATGGCCCAGGCACTGGGGATGGCTCCTTGGCCTCTGCCCCAGGCGCTAGAGCGGCTCTGGTCATTACAGAGCGACGCCAGGGAGGGGCAGAGCATCGCCCCCTGGTGGGCAGAGCGTCGCCCCCTGGTGGGCAGAGCGTCGCCCCCTGGTGGGCGTGCCGGGTGGATCCTGGTTGGGCGCATGCGGGAGTCTGTCTGACTGTCTATCCCCATTTCCAGCTTCAGAAAAATACATAAAACAAAAAACAAAAAACTCCCCAAACAGAAAAGTCCTGGGCCTGATGGCTTCACAAGTGAATTCTACCAAATATTCAAAGAAGAACTAACTCCTATCCTTCTCAAGCTATTTCAAAAAATTCAAGAGGAAGGAAGACTTCGAAACTCCTTTTATGAGGCAAGTATAATTCTGATTCCAAAACCAGGCAAAGATAACACAAAGAAAAAAAATTATAGGCCAATATCCCTGATGAATTTAGATGCTAAAATCCTCAACAAAATATTAGCAAACCGGATCCAGAAATATATGAATAAAAATCATACACCATGATCAAGTGGGATTTATTCTTGGGAGGCAAGGCTTGTACAATATTCACAAATCAAACAATGTGATTCATCACATAAAAAAAAGGAAGGATAAAAACCACATGATAATTTCAATAGATGCAGAAAAAGCATTTGATAAAATCCAGCACTCATTCATGATTAAAACTCTCAGCAAAGTGGGAATACAGGGAACATACCTCAACATGATAAAGGCCATCTATGACAAACCCACAGCTAACATCATACTCAATGGGCAAAAATTAAAAGCAAACCCCTTAAGATAAGGAACAAGGCAGGGTGCCCTCTTTCACCACTCTTATTCAACATAGTTCTGGAAGTCCTATCCACAGCAATGAGACAAGAAAAAGAAATAAAAGGTATCCAAATTGGAAAAGAAGAAGTAAAACTATCATTATTTGCAGATGATATGATATTGTATATAGAGAACCCTAAAGTATCAGTCAAAAAACTACTAGACCTAATAAATGAATTCAGTAAGGTGGCAGGATATAAAATTCATACTCAGAAATCAGAGGCATTTTTATACACTAACAATGAACTGTCAGAAAGAGAAATTAAGGAAGCAATCCCCTTCACCATTGTAACCAAAAAAATAAAGTTCCTAGGAATAAATTTAACCAGGGAGATTAAAGACTTGTATTTGGAAAATTATAAAACATTGATAAAAGAAATCAGGGAAGATACAAACAAGTGGAAACATATACTATTCTCATGGTTAGGAAGAATAAATATTATTAAAATGTCTATATTACCCAAAGCAATTTATAAATTCAATGCAATACCGATTAAAATACCAATGACTTACTTCAAAGATATAGAACACATATTCCAAAAATGTATGGAACCAAAAGAGAACAGAATAGCCTCAGCAATCTTGAAAAGGAAGAATAAAGTAGGAGGTATCACACTTCTGGATATCAAGTTATACTACAAGACCATTGTACTCAAAACAGCCTGGTACTGGCATAAGAACAGACATATAGATCAAAGGAACAGAACTGAGAACCCAGAAATAAACCCACACTTTTATGGACAACTGATATTTGACAAAGGAGGTAAGAGCATATATTGGAGTAAAGACCACCTCTTCAACAAATGGTGTTGGGAAAATTGGACAGCTACCTGCAAAAAGATGAAACTAGACCACCAACTTACACCATTCACAAAAATAAACTCAAAATGGATAAGATTTAAATGTAAGCCGTAAAACAACAAGCATCTTAGAAGAAATCATAGGCAGTAAGTTCTCTGACATCTCTCGCAGCAATATATTTGCCGATTTATCTCCATGGGCAAGTGAGATAAAGGATAAACAAACAAATGGGACTATATCAAACTAAAAAGCTTCTGCACAGCTAAAGACAATAAGAACAGAATAAAAAGACAAACTACACAATGGGAGAATATATTTGACAATATGTCTGATAAGGGGTTAATAACCAAAATTTACAAAGAACTTGTAAAACTCAATACCAGGAAGACAAACAATCCAATCAAAAAATGGGCAAAAGAAATGAATAGACACTTCTTCAAAGAGGACATACAAATGCCAATAGGCATATGAAAAAATGCTCAACATCACTAATCATTAGAGAAATGCAAATTAAAACCACAATGAGATATCACCTCATACCAGTCAGAATGGCGCTCATCAACAAAACAACACAGAATAAGTGCTCGCGAGGATGTGGAAAAAAGGGAACCCTCCTGCACTGCTGGTGGGAATGCAGACTGGTGCAGCCAATGTTGAAAACCATATGGAGATTCCTTAAAAAATTAAAAATCGAACTGCCTTTTGACTCAGCTATACCACTTTTAGGAATATACCCCAAGAACACCATAGCACTGTTTGAAAAGAAGAAATGCGAGATGACGTCAGAATAATGGCGGGGTAGGAAGCGATACCGATAAATCTCCCCCAAACCTCAACAAGATCTTCAACCAGAAACAGAAAAACCTATCCTTGGAGCCTCCAGATGTTTCGCAACACACCCAAAGGTATGATCGAGCGAAAAATTGGCTAAATATATAACCAAACCCCGAAGGAAATAGGGAGTAAGAAATGCTCCGCCTTCCTCACTAACCTAAACAGGGCGATTTTCACTGGAAACTGAGAATATAGAAACTAAGGCGGGCAAAGGGGGTGAATAGATCCAGGCTGCAGCATAAACGGCCGAACCAGGCTGTGGCTCGGAGATCCAAGCCGAGGAAAAACTGTTCCTGTGACAACCCGGGCAATACAGCTAACACTCGCGCCAAACCCAGACAAAGAAAGACAAGCGGGGCAGCCATTTCACCTGATCCCCTGGTCGGCGCATAGTGGGCGAGAGATTCCTTCCAAAGCCCCCGGAGGGTGCGCCCGTGTTACTCCACAGAGAGGCAGAGTCAGAGGCCTTTGTGTGGGCCGAAAGCCTCCGGGCTGCCCCAGCACCCTGGGAGAGCCGCACACGGGGAGGGAGCGAGAGCTAATTCCAACACTGGAACTTTTCAGTGCGGGCGGGAGGTTTCACTCAGAGGGCAAGTCTCCGGCCTCACATCCTGGTCTGCGCGCACGGAGAGTGGGCAGGAGACTCCTCCCAGCACCTCGGGAGTGGGAGCCCGTGTTGTCCCATGGAGGGGCAGAGTTGGGGGCCTTTGTGTGGGTCGAGGGCGGAGTCACAGGCCGCCCCAGCGCCTTGAAAAAGCCGCACACGGGGACGGAGTGAGAGCCGATTCCAACACTGGAACTTTTCAGTGCGGGCGGGGGGTTTCACTCAGAGGGCGAGACTTCCGGTCTAACATCCTGGTCTGCGCGTGCAGATAGTGAACGAGAGTTTCCTCCAAGCACCCCGGGAGTGGGTGCCCGCCCGTGTTACCGGACAGAGTGGCAGAGCCAGAGGACTTTGAGTAGGCGGAAGCCCCGGCTGATTATGCTAGCGGCTCTGACTGACTGAGCCTTACCCAGAGCCCTGTGCTGAGTGGGAATAGAGTGGGGAGTTGCCAGCTCTTTGAGCTTCTTACTATCCAGGCAGAGGCAGCAGCAAACCCATAGCTGGATTCTCAGGCTACTAATTGAGGAAGGAAAGACTAGGAGAGAGGCTCCAGGAACATGGACTCTCTCACTGTCGGAGCCTATAAATGCTAATGAGCCTCGACTGCCAACGAGACTGAAGCACAATACATGACATCGCCATAGAGACTTATCAACTGCAAACCTCTACCTGAGCGTGCCAAAGGGGCAGAACCCGGGGTACAGAGTCACCGACCAGGAAGAGGGAGAGAAAAGAAAAAGCAAGAAGATAACCTCTCAAAATCAGAATAATCCGCAGACTTTATAACCTATCCCATTTTATTATATTTGTTCGTTTGTTTCTCTTATCTTCATCCTTGATTTTTTTTTTTTTCCTCCTCCAATTTGGTCGTTTAACTCTCTACCGGTCTTACTCTCTCCTCTCCTTGAACTACACTACCCATAAGTGTTACATCTCCCATTATCTTTTCTTTCTTCTTCCTTTCTCTCTATGAGGGTTGCACTCCAAAACCCTTAACTCTCTCGCTCTCTCTCTCCTCTTTTTTCTTTTTTCTTCTTTTAGTGGTTCCCTCTTTTTCTCTCTCTCTCTTTCTTTTCTCCCTCTATATTAGTTTCTTCCTTTCTCCTTTACGTCTCCTCTCATTCAAACCTCACTAACAAACAAATTATTTTTTCTGGGACTCAAACTTATGTTTGAGGCATTTTGGGGGGTTTTTACTTCACCTTTTTAACTCACTAGCAGTGCTCCCATCCCTGGCTCTCCATTTTATCAAGCTCTAAATACAATAGTAATTTTTTAATTTGTCCCCCCATTTTTCTGTTTCCCTCTTACTCCTCTCATCATAACTCTTAGTCAACCAACACCTAAACGCAAATCATTTTATTCTTGATCCAAATTTTTTCATTATTTTCTTTTTGTGGGTCCATACCCCCCCTTTTTTATTTATTTTTTTATTATTATTTTTTCTTGCCCCTTTATTACTTTTCCCCAATTCAGGCCCTCCATTACAGGCATTGTTTGTTCTATTAAATACAATATAATTCACAGTTCACCACAAGATTCTCTCAAGAAAGAGGGGAGAGGAGAGGAGAGAAAAAAAAGGAGGGGGGGAATAATTTCCTTTTTTAAAATTTTTATTTTATTTTATTTTTCTTTATTTCATTATTAATTTTTTTAAAAAAACAACTTTTTTCAATTTTTTATTTTTTTAACTTTTTATTTTTTATTAAATCTCATTAATACTATCAACAAAACCACCCTCAGATGCCATTAAGGAAGAGAAAATCGAATATCATGGATACAAAAGAAAGAGAGGTAACACAGCTAGATGAGGAAAAATCTATGGAGAAAAAATTTAATATATTGGAAACCTTGGAGCTAAATAACAGAGAATTCAAGATAGAAATCCTAAAAATACTCAGAGATATACAAGAAAACACAGAAAGACAATTTAGGGAGCTCAGAAAACAACTCAATGAACACAAAGAATATATGTCCAAGGAAATTGAAACTATAAAAACAAATCAAACAGAGATGAAAAACTCAATTCACGAGCTGAAAAACGAGGTAACAAGCTTGGCTAATAGAACAGGCCAGATAGAAGAGAGGATTAGTGAAATAGAAGACAAGCAACTTGAGGCACAACAGAGAGAGGAAGAAAGAGACTCAAAAATTAAAAAAAATGAGATAGCCCTACAAGAATTATCTGACTCCATCAGAAAGAATAACATAAGAATAATAGGTATATCAGAGGGAGGAGAGAGAAAATGGAATGGAGAACATACTCAAACAAATAACAGATGAGAACTTCCCAAGCCTGTGGAAAGAACTAAAGCCTCAAATTCATGAAGCAAACAGAACTCCGAGTTTTCTTAACCCCAACAAACCTACTCCAAGGCACATCATAATGAAATTGGCACAAACCAATGGCAAAGAAAAAATTCTCAAGGCAGCCAGGGAAAAGAAGAATACAACATATAAAGGAAGGCCCATTAAATTATCATCAGATTTCTCAGCAGAAACTCTACAAGCTAGAAGAGAGTGGACCCCAATATTTAAAGTCCTGAAAGAGAGGAACTTTCAGCCACGAATACTATACCCATCAAAGCTATCCTTCAAATATGAAGGAGAAATAAAAACATTCACAGATACAGAAAAGATGAGGGAATTTATCATCAGAAAACCCCCACTCCAGGAATTACTAAAGGGGGTTCTCCAATCAGATACAAAGAACAAAAAAAAAAATAAAGCCACAAGTAAAAGCTCCAAGAAGAACACAATAAAACCAAATTTAAACTGTGACAACAACAAAAAGAAAGGGGGGAGAGGATGAAGATTAACAGTAGCAAAGGACGATGGAGTGCAAAAGTACTCACAAAATAGTGCGCTACAATGAACAGGGTAGGAACCCTTTTCATTACCTAAAGGTAACCACCATTGAAAAAACCACCACAGAAGCACATGAGATAAAAAAGATAGCAACAGTGGAAAGATGTATGGAATACAACCAAATAAAAACAAAAGATAGAAAAACGAAAGAGAAGGATCAAACAAGACACAAAACTAACAGAAAGCAATCTATAAAATGGCAATAGGGAACTCACAAGTGTCAATAATTACACTAAATGTAAACGGATTAAACTCACCAATAAAAAGGCACAGAGTAGCAGAATGGATTAAAAAAGAAAATCCAACTGTATGCTGCCTACAGGAAACTCATCTAAGTAACAAGGATAAAAACAAATTCAAAGTGAAAGGCTGGAAAACAATACTCCAAGCAAATAACATCCAAAAAAAAGCAGGCGTAGCAATACTCATATCTGATAATGCTGACTACAAGACGACAAAAGTACTCAGAGACAAAAATGGCCATTTCATAATGGCTAAGGGGACACTGAATCAAGAAGACATAACAATCCTTAATATATATGCACCAAACCAAGGAGCACCAAAATAGATAAGACAGCTACTTACTGACCTTAAAAAAAAAATTGACAAAAATACAATCATACTTGGAGACCTCAATACACCGCTGACGGCTCTAGATCGGTCATCCAAACAGAGAATCAACAAAGATATAGTGGCCTTAAACAAAACACTAGAGCACCTGGATATGATAGACATCTACAGGACATTTCATCCCAAAGTGACTGAGTATACATTTTTCTCCAGTGTACATGGATCATTCTCAAGAATTGACCATATGTTGGGCCACAAAAACAACATCAGCAAATTCAGAAAAATCGAAGTTGTACCAAGCATATTTTCTGATCATAAAGCCTTGAAACTAGAATTCAACTGCAAAAAGGAGGAAAAAAATCCCACAAAAATGTGGAAACTAAACAACATACTTTTAAAAAATGAATGGGTCAAAGAAGAAATAAGTGCAGAGATCAAAAGATATATACAGACTAATGAAAATGACAATACGACATATCAGAATCTATGGGATGC
This sequence comes from Saccopteryx leptura, assembly GCF_036850995.1. Lineage (NCBI taxonomy): Eukaryota > Metazoa > Chordata > Mammalia > Chiroptera > Emballonuridae > Saccopteryx > Saccopteryx leptura. The sequence goes on along the minus strand of NC_089512.1, from coordinate 48,867,441 downwards.
AGCAAAAGCAGTGATAAGAGGGAAGTTCATATCACTTCAGGCATATATGAACAAACAAGAGAGAGCCCAAGTGAACCACTTAACTTCACACCTTAAGGAACTAGAAAAAGAAGAACAAAGACAACCCAAAACCAGCCGAAGAAAGGAGATAATAAAAGTCAGAGCAGAAATAAATGAAATAGAGAACAGTAAAACTATAGAAAAAATTAATAGAACAAAGAGCTGGTTCTTTGAAAAGATCAACAAAATTGACAAACCCTTGGCAAGACTTACCAAGGAAAAAAGAGAAAGAACTCATATAAACAAAATCCAAAATGAAAGAGAAGAAATCACCACGGACACCGTAGATATACAAAGAATTATTGTAGAATACTATGAAAAACTTTATGCCACTAAATTCAACAATCTAGAAGAAATGGATAAATTCCTAGAACAATACAACCTTCCTAGACTGAGTCAAGAAGAAGCAGAAAACCTAAACAGACCTATTAGTAGAGAAGAAATAGAAAAAACCATTAAAAACCTCCCCAAAAATAAAAGTCCAGGCCCTGACGGCTACACCAGCAAATTTTATCAAACATTCAAAGAAGACTTGGTTCCTATTCTACTCAAAGTCTTCCAAAAAATTGAAGAAGAAGCAATACTTCCACATTTTATGAGGCCAACATAACCCTCATACCAAAACCAGGCAAGGATGGCACAAAAAAAGAAAACTACAAACCAATATCTCTAATGAATACAGATGCTAAAATACTAAACAAAATACTAGCAAATCGAATACAACAACATATTAAAAAAATAATACATCATGATCAAGTGGGATTCATCCCAGAATCTCAAGGATGGTTCAACATACGTAAAACGGTTAACGTAATACACCATATCAACAAAACAAAGAACAGAAACCACATGATCTTATCAATAGATGCAGAAAAGGCTTTCGATAAAATACAACATAATTTTATGTTTAAGACTCTCAACAAAATGGGTATAGAAGGAAAATATCTCAACATGATAAAGGCCATATATGATAAACCATCAGCTAACATCATATTAAATGGCACTAAACTGAAGGCTTTCCCCCTTAAATCAGGAACAAGACAGGGTTGTCCACTCTCTTTACTGTTATTTAATGTGGTACTAGAGGTTCTAGCCAGAGCAATCAGACAAGACAAAGAAATAAAAGGTATCCATATCGGAAAAGAAGAAGTAAAGGTATCACTTTTTGCAGATGATATGATCCTATACATCGAAAACCCCAAAGAATCCACAAAAAGACTACTAGAAACAATAAGCCAATACAGTAAGGTCACAGGATACAAAATTAACATACAGAAGTCAATAGCCTTTCTATATGCCAACAATGAAACAACTGAGAACGAACTCAAAAGAATAATCCCCTTCACAATTGCAACAAAAAATAAAATAAAATACTTAGGAATAAACATAACAAAGAATGTAAAGGACTTATATAATGAAAACTATAAACCATTGTTAAGAGAAATCGAAAAAGATATAATGAGATGGAAGAATATTCCTTGTTCTTGGTTAGGAAGAATAAATATAATCAAGATGGCTATATTACCCAAAGCAATATACAAATTTAATGCAATTCCCATCAAAATTCCAATGACGTTTTTTAAAGAAATAGAGCAAAAAATCATCAGATTTATATGGAACTATAAAAAACCCCGAATAGCCAAAGCAATCCTAAAGAAAAAGAATGAAGCTGGGGGCATTACAATATCCGACTTCAAACTCTATTATAGGGCCACGACAATCAAAACAGCATGGTATTGGGAGAAAAATAGACACTCAGACCAATGGAACAGAATAGAAAGTCCAGAAATAAAACCACATATATATAGTCAAATAATTTTTGATAAAGGGGCCAAGAACCTACAATGGAGAAAAGAAAGCCTCTTCAATAAATGGTGCTGGGAAAACTGGAAAGCCACATGCAAAAGAATGAAACTGGACTACAGTTTGTCCCCCTGTACTAAAATTAACTCAAAATGGATCAAAGATCTAAACATAAGACCTGAAACAATAAAGTACATAGAAGAAGACATACGTACTCAACTCATGGACCTGGGTTTTAAAGAGTATTTTATGAATTTGACTCCAATGGCAAGAGAAGTGAAGGCAAAAATTAATGAATAGGACTACATCAGACTAAGAAGTTTTTGTTCAGCAAGAAAAACTGATAACAAAATAAACAGAAAGCCAACTAAATGGGAAATGATATTTTCAAACAACAGCTCAGATAAGGGCCTAATATCCAAAATATACAAAGAACTCATAAAACTCAACAACAAACAAACCAACAATCCAATAAAAAAATGGGAAGAGGATATGAACAGACACTTCTCCCAGGAGGAAGTACAAATGGCCAACAGATATATGAAAAGATGCTCATCTTCTTTAGTTATTAGAGAAATGCAAATCAAAACTGCAATGAGATACCACCTCACACCTGTTAGATTAGCTATTATTAATAAGACAGGTAATAGCAAATGTTGGAGAGGCTGTGGAGAAAAAGGAACCCTCATACACTGTTGGTGGGAATGTAAAGTAGTACAACCATTATGGAAGAAAGTATGGTGGTTCCTCACAAAACTGAAAATAGAACTACCTTATGACCCAGCAATCCCTCTACTGGGTATATACCCCAAAAACTCAGAAACATTGATACGTAAAGACACATGCAGCCCCATGTTCATTGCAGCATTGTTCACAGTGGCCAGGACATGGAAACAACCAAAAAGCCCGTCAATAGACGACTGGATAAAGAAGATGTGGCACATATACACTATGGAATACTACTCAGCCATAAGAAATGATGACATCGGATCATTTACAGCAAAATGGTGGGATCTTGATAACATTATACGAAGTGAAATAAGTAAATCAGAAAAAACCAGGAACTGTATTATTCCATACGTAGGTGGGACATAAAAGTGAAACTAAGAGACATTGATAAGAGTGTGGTGGTTACGGGGGGAGGGGGGAAAGGGAGAGGGAAAGGGGGAGGGGGAGGGGCACAAAGAAAACTAGATAGAAGGTGACAGAGGACAATCTGACTTTGGGTGATGGGTATGCAACATAATTGGAAGACAAGATAACCTGGACTTGTTGATCTTTGAATATATGTAACCTGATTTATTGATGTCACCCCATTAAAAAAATAAAATTATAATTAAAAAAAAAAAAGAAAAAAAAAAAGAAAAGAAGAAATGCACCCCCATGTTTATTGTTCACAGTAGCGAAGATCTGGAAACAGCTCAAGTGTCCATGAGTGGACGAGTGGATTAAAAAGCTTTGGTATATATATACTATGGAATATTATTCAGCCATAAGAAATGATGACATCAGATCATTTACAACAACATAGATGGACCTTGATACCATTATACTGAGTGAAATACGTAAATCAGAAAAAAACAAGAACTATATGATTCCATACATAGGTGGGACATAAAAATGAGACTCAGAGACATGGACAAGAGTGTAGGGGTTACAGGGTGGGGGGGAGGAGAGGGATGGGGTTGGGGGAGGGGAGGGGCACAAAGAAAACCATTTAGAAGGTAAAGGAAGACAATTGGACTTTGGGTGATGGGAATGCAGCATAATCAAATGTCAAAATAACCTTGAGATGTTTTCTCTGAACATATGTACCCTGATTTATCAATGTCACCCATTAAAATAAAAAAAAACAGCGATGAAGAACTTAATACGTGAATTGAAGACTGAGGTAGCAAGTTTAGCTAAAAGAACAAGCCAGATAGAAGAAAGAATAAGTGACATTGACGACAGGCAACTAGAGATGCTACAGAGAGAAGAGGAGAGAGATTCATACACTAAAAAACTGAGAGAGTTCTACAAGAATTGTCTGACTCCATCAGAAAGAGCAATATAAGAATAATAGGGCCTGGCCAGGCGGTGGCACAGTGGATAGAATATAGGACTGGGATGTGAAGAACCCAGGTTCGAGACCCTGAGGTCACCAGCTTGAGCGTGGGCTCATCTGGTTTGAGCAAGGCTCACTAGCTTGAGCCCAAGGTTGCATGCTCGAGCATGGGGTCACTCTGTCTGCTGTGCCCCCCACCCCCATCAAGGCACATATGAGAAATCAATCAATGAACAACTAAGGAACCATAAAGAAGAATTGATGTTTTTCTTTCTTTTTTTAAAAAAAAATTTTTTTAAGAGACAAGAGAGTCAGAGAGAGGGATAGATAGGGACAGACAGATAGGAACAGAGAGATATGAGAAGCATCAAGCATCAGTTTTTCATTGCGACACTTTAATTCACTGATTGCCTTCTCATATGTACCTTGACCATGGGCCTTCAGCAGACCAAGTGACCCCGTGCTCACGCCAGTGACTTTGGATCCAAGCTGGTGAGCTTTGCTCAAGCCAGATGAGCCCACGCGCTCAAGCTGGTTTCCTCGGGGTCTCAATCCCGAGTCCTCCGCATCCCAGTCCGACGCTCTATCCACCGCGCCACCGCCTGTTCAGGCAGAATTGATGTTTTTCGTCTGTCTCCCTTCCTGTCTGTCTGTCCCTCTCTCTGACTCTCTCTGTTTCTGCCACAGGAAAAAAAAAGAATAATAGGTATATCAGAAGAAGAAGAGAGGGAAAGGAAATGGAGAGCCTATTCAAACAAATAATTGATGAGAACTTCCCAAACCTATGGAAAGAGTTAGAGCCTCGAATCCAAGAAGCAAACACAACGCCGAGTTACCTCAACCCAAACAGACCTACTCCAAGGCACACTGTAATAAAATTGTCAAAAATCAATGACAAAGAGTTCTCAAGGTAGCTAGGGAAAAGAGAAACATACATATAAAGGAGAGCTCTTTAGGTTATCAGATTTCTCAGCAGAATCTCTACAAGTCAGAAGAGAGTCGGCCTAAACATTCAAAGTACTAAAAGAAATTGCCATCCAAGAATACTATGTCCATCAAATGTGAAGGAGAAATAAAAACTTTTACAGACACACAAAATCTGAGGGAATTTATCACCAGAAAACCCCCACATTAGGAAATACTCAAGAGGGTTATTCGACCAGATACAAGGAATAAAACAAATCAAAAGTACAAGTAAAAATTCCAACAAGGTTGCAATAAAAACAAGAATAACCTGTGACAAAAATAACATAAAAGGGGAAGGATAAAGATCTGCAGTAGCAAAGGAGGATGAAGTGCAGAAGCACTCATATGACAAAGGACTCTTATACATATGAACATTTTTTTCTTACCCTAATGGTAACCACCCACAAAATAGCCACTACTGAAACACACAGCTTAAAAAAGAAGTAACAGGGGAAAGAAGTATGGAATACCACCTAACAAAAACAATTGACAGAAACAAAAAGAGAAGAACCAAATAAGACATAGAGCTATCAGAAAACAAAACATAAAATGGCTATAGGAAATCCTCAAGTATCAATAATTACCCTAAATGTAAATAAATGGACTGAACTCACCATTAAAGAGGCACAGAGTAGCAGATTAGATCAAAAAGCAAAACCCAACCATATGCTGCCTTCAAGAGACACATCTAAACTGCAAGAACAGAAGTACTGTATTTTTCGCTCCATAAGACACACTTTTTTTCCCCCAAAAGTGGAGGGGAAAATGCCTGTGTGTCTTATGAAGTAAATGTTCATTTTTTTAAGCTACTGCAGGGCGCTGTGCTGGTAAACATATGTAAAATGAGCGCCAGTAGGAATGTAATCATACCCACCATGGCAGCATGCCGAACCCCGGCATCTACTGAGTGATCTCCTGTTTCCGGTTTCCACAGTTACATGTAGCACAGGAGGGAAGGCAAGCAACGCTGTGTGAATGCATTCTTCTGGCATCATCGCAGGCAGACGTGAGAGGCGCGCTGCAGTGGTAGAATGCTGCGCTGCAGCTGCTAGAGCTCTGTGTGAAGTACTGATGTCACTTGCTGCCCTATTAGTTAATGCTTGACCAGTTTAGAGCACATATTAGTGAAACTACAAAAAAAATCTTTAAAGAAGTAAAGACCTAGCTGTAATTCTTGGGGGTCTTACCAGCCAGGTGCAACCTCTCAACGTTTCCATCAGCAAACCGTTTAAAGTCTTTATGCGAGAAGAGTGGAACAAATGGATGACTGATGGTAATCATGATCTGACACCAACTGGACGAATGAAGAGACCCACTATCACTCAAGTTTGTGAATGGGTGAAAACATCATGGCAGTCAGTGAAGAATAAAACCGTGGTATGGTAATTCAAAAATGTGGCATTAGCAATGCCTTAGATGGCACTGAAGATGGTATCATATATGAAAATAGCGAAGAAAGTGATACCTGTGATTGTAAGCAACTGAGCTTCTTAAATTCTGACACTAGCGATGATGAGTTCCTGGGGTTCCCGGACAACTAGAAGAGTATTTGAATATTAAAGTTTGTTTTATTAAATATTTTAACACATCATTTGGTTCAGAATATTTTTTTTCTTATTTTCCTCCTTAAAACACTAGTTGCATCCTATGGTCAGGTGCGTGCATCTTATAGAGCGAAAAATTGGTAGATTCAAAGTGAAAGGCTGGAAAATGATTCTCCAAGCAAATAATATACAAAGAAAAGCAGATGTAGCTATACTCATATCTGACGATGCTGACTTCAAGACAACAAAGGTGACTAGAGACAAAGATGTCCATTTCATAAAGGGGACACTGTATCAAGAACACATAACACGCCCTGGCCGGTTGGCTCAGTGGTAGAGCGTCGGCCTGGTGTGCAGAAGTCCCGGGTTCGATTCCCGGCCAGGGCACACAGGAGAAGCGCCCATCTGCTTCTCCACCCCTCCCCCTCTCCTTCCTCTCTGTCTCTCTCTTCCCCTCCCGCAGCCGAGGCTCCACTGGAGCAAAGATGGCCCGGGTGCTGGGGATGGCTCTTTGGCCTCTGCCCCAGGCGCTAAAGTGGCTCTGGTCGTGGCAGAGCGACGCCCTGAAGGGGCAAAGCATCGCCCCCTGGTGGGCAGAGCGTCGCCCCCTGGTGGGCGTGCTGGGTGGATCCTGGTCGGGCGCATGCGGGAGTCTGTCTGACTGTCTCTCCCGTTTCTAGCTTCAGAAAAATACAAAAAAACCCCCCAAAAACACATAACACTTCTAATATATATGCACTAAACCAGGCATCACCAAAATTTTAAGACATATACTAACTGATCTAAAAGAGAAGCAGACAAAAACAAGATCATACTTGGAGATTTCAACACACCATTGATGGCTTTAGATAGATCATCCAAACAGAAAATCAATAAAAAAATATCGGCCTTAAATGACCCTCTGGACTAAATGAACATTTTATCCCAAAATGTCAGATTATACATTCTTCTCCAGTGTTCACGGAACATTCTCAAGGATAGACCATATTGTTGGGGACTGAAAAATAAACAGGGTATTTTGCAATTTGGAGTCTGGGGGACAGAGGTGCTGGGAGCTGACTGTAAGCTGACAGTCTGCCCAACCCCTCACCTCACCTGCCTGATTAAGTTGCAAAGGGCTGGCTGTGCTTCAGCACTCGTCCTGTCTGCCCATGTTCCCCGGAAGGACTGGAAGCTAGTTACTTCTTTGTGTAAAGTTAAGATGGTGGGGGGTTTTCTGTACCTGGTGGTTTCTTTTGTTGTCTTGGAAATGTGATTGATTTGCTAATGGTCCACCTCGTCCAGTAAATAAAGAAGAATGTTTTCTGGGGGCAGCCATGCTTTTGCAGCTCGGCCAGGGCAGGAGTTACTGCTGGCAAGGAGCTGTGGCATCCTCCTGAAATCCATCTTATATATGTCTTTAAGCCTTTGTCTATTTTTCATTCAATTTTGTACCATTCCTGCTTGAGACCCTGGAATAGACTCGTCGTGCGGGTCGCGACACCATATGTTGGGCCACAAAACTAACATCAACAAATTCAGGAAGATTGAAATTATACCAAGTTCATAGGCTTTGAAATTAGAATTCAACTATAAAAAGGAAGAAAAGAAATCCACAAAAAATGTGGAAATTAAATAACATACTTCTAAAAAAATGACTGGGTCAAAAAAGAAATAAAAGCAGAGATCAAAAGAGATATACTGACAAATGAAAATGACAACATGACATATCAAAATTTCTGGGATGCAGTAAAAGCAGTAATAAGAAGGAAGTTTATATCAATACAGGCTTATATCAAGAAACAACAGCCTGACCAGGCAGTGGTGCAGTGAATAGAGCGTCGGATTAGGATGTGGAAGACCCAGGTTCGAGACCCTGGGGTTGCCAGCTTGAGTGCAGGCTCATCTGGTTTGAGCAAAAGCTCACCAGCTTGGACCCAAGGTTGCGGGCTCGAGCAAGGGGTTACTCGGTCTGCTGTAGCCCCACAGTCAAGGCACATATGAGAAAGTAATCAATGAACAACTAAGGTGTCACAATGAAAAACTAATGATTGATGCTTCTCATCTCTCTCCGTTCCTGTCTGTCTGTCCCTATCTATCCCTCTCTCTGACTCTCTCTCTGTCTCTGAAAAAAAAAGAGAAACAACAGAGATCCCAAGTAAACAACCTAACATCACACCTTAAAGGAACTAGGAAAAGAAGAATAAAGGCAACCCAAAGTCAGAAGAAAGGAAATAGTAAAAATTAGAGAACTAAATGAAATAGAGAACAAAAACACTATAGAAAAAATTAATATATCAAAGAGCTGGTTCTTTGAAAAGATCAATAAAATTGACAAACCACTGGCTAGACTCACTAAGGAAAAAAGAGGAAGGACTCATATAAATAAAATCCAAAATGAAAGAGGAGAAATTACCACAGACATTATAGATATACAAAAGATCATAGTAGAATATTATGAAAAATTACATGCCACCAAATTCAACAACCTAGAGAAAATGGATAAATTTCTAGAACTATACAATCTTTCCAGACTGAGCCACAAAGAAGTGGAAAACCTAAATAGATCTATAAGCAGGGAGGAAATAGGAACAACTATCTAAAACCTCCCCAAAACAAAAGTCCAGGACCAGATGGCTACACTAGTGAATTCTACTAAACATTCAAAGAAGATTTGGTACCTGTCCTTCCCAAAGCCTTCCAATAAACAGAAGAAGAAGCAACACTCCCTAACACATTTTATGAGGCCAACATATAACCCTCACACCAAAACCTGGCAAGGACAACACACAAAAAAGAAAACTACCAACCAATATCTCTAATGAATACAGATGCAAAATACTAGCAAACCTAATACAACAACACATTAAAAAAATAACACATCGCTGTATCAAGTGGGATTTATTCCAGGAGCACAAGGATAGTTCAATGTATGGAAATTGACTAACATAATATACCACATCAACAAAACAAAGAATAAAAACCATATGATCCTATCAATAGATGCAGAAAAGGCATTCCATAAGATACAACATCTTTTATGTTTAAAACACTCAATGAAATTGGATTAGGAGGAAAGTACCTCAACATTATAAAGGCCATATATGACAAACCATCAGCTATTATCAATTTAAATGGTGAAAAAATGAAGGCTTTTTTTCTAAAATGAGGGACAAAACAAGGCTGCCCACTGTCTCCACCCTTATTCAACATAGTTCTGGAAGTTGTAGCTAGAGCAATCAGGCAAAAGAAAGAAAGAAAAAGCATTCATATCAGGAAAGAAGAAGTAAAGGTATCACTTTTTGCAGATGACATGGTTTCATACATAGAAAACCCCATAGACTCCACCAAAAAACTATTAGAAACAATAAACCAATATAATAAAGTCAAAGGATACAAAATCAATATACAAAAGTCTACTGCTTTCCTGTATACCAACAATGAAACTTCAGAAAATGAACTAAAAAAAATTTCTTTTACAATTGCAATAGCAACAAACAATAAAGTACCTAAAAATAAATGTAGCAAAGGATGCAAAGGACCTATATACTAAAAACTACAAAACATTATTGAAAGAAATTGAAAAAGACACAATGAAACAAAAAAAATATTCCATGTTCATGGATTGGAAGAATGAACATAGTTAAAATGGCTGTATTACCCAAAGCAATATACAAATTTAATGCAAATCCCACTGTCACTCTTTAAAGAAATAGAACAAAAAATTACCAGGTTTGTATGGAACCATAAAAAACCCCGAACAGCCAAAGCAATCCTGAGAAAAAAGAATGAAGCTGGAGGTATCACACTACCTCACTTAAAATTATATTATAGAGCCACAATAATCAAAACACCATGGTATTGGCATAAAAACAGACATACATACCAATGAAACAGAATTGAGAACCCAGAAATAAGGCCACACATATATGGACAAATCATCTTTAACAAAGGAGCCAAAAACATACAATGGAGAAAAGAAAGCCTCTTTAATAAATGGTGTTGGGAAAATTGGAAAACCACATGCAAAAGAGTGAAACTTGATTAAAGTTTGTCTCCCTGCACAAAAATTAATCCAAAATGGATCAAAGACCTAAATATAAGATTCAAAACAATAAATTACATAGAAGAAAACATAGGTACTAAGCTCATGGACTTAAATGGGGGAGAGGACCTGAACAGACACTTCTCCAAGAGGACATACAAATGGCCAACAGGTACATGAAAAGATGTTCATCTTCACTAGCTACTTAAGAAATGCAGATCAAAACTACAATGAGATACCACCTCATACCTGTTAGATTGGCTATTATCAACAAGATAGATAATAAGTGTTGGAGAGGCTGTGGAGAAAAAGAAACACTCATTCACTGCTAGTGGGAATGCAAATTAGTACAACCACTATGGAAGAAAATATGGTGGTTCCTCAAAACATTAAGAATAGAATTACCATATATGACCCAGCAATCCCTCCACTGGTATCTACCTGAAAAAATCGAAAATATTGGTACGTAAAGACACATGCACCCCCATGTTCATCACAGCATTATTCACAGTGGCCAAGACATGGAAACAACCAAAGTGTCCCTTAATAGAGGATTGGATAAAGAAGATGTGGTACATATATACAATGAACTACTACTCAGCCATAAGAAATGATGACATCATGACATTACAACAACACAGATGGACCTTGAGAACATATTGAGTGAACTAAGTAAATCAGAAAAAGCTAAGACCTCCTGTGTGCCCTGGCCGGTTGGCTCAGTGGTAGAGCATTGGCTCGGCATGTGGAAGTCCCAGGTTCGATTTCCGGTCAGTGCCCACAGGAGAAGCACCCATCTGCTTCTCCACCCTTCCCCCTCTCCTTTCTCTCTGTCTCTCTCTTCCCCTCCTGCAGCCAAGGCTCCATTGGAGCAAAGTTAGACAAGGCACTGAGGATGGCTCCATGGCTTCCGCCTCAGGTGCTAAGGATGGCTCCGGTTGCAGTGGAGCAATGCCCCAGATGGGCAGAGCATCGCCTCCTGGTGGGCATCCCAGTAGGACGCATGCAGGAGTCTGTCTGTCTGCCTCCCTGCTTCTCACTTTAGAAAAATACAAAAAAAGCCAAACAAAAAAAGCTAAGAACTGTATGATTTCGCACTTAGGTGGGTTATTAAACTGAGACTTAGGGACATAGATAAAAGTGAAACGGTTACCAGGGGAAAGGGGATGTGGGGGAGGGGAAGGGGACTTGAGTGAATGGGGAGGGGGGAGGAAAGGAGGGGGAAGGAAAGGATGTAAAGAGGGATAAAAAATGATTTGACTTGGGTGATGGGTATACAACATAATCAATAGTTCAAATGCTATAGAAATGTTCACCTGAAATCTATGTACTATTATTGATCAGTCATCCTATTAATTTTCTAAATAAAATTTAATTAAAAATAAATAAAAAAATAAAATTCTTAGGGAAAATTATTTCCAACCTAAAACTTGATAGTCCAAACTTTCAATCACTGCAAGGGCAGGATTTTCAGATGTGCATTGCCTTAAAAAATTTACTTTCCTCACAACCTACGTTAGGAAGGTATACTTCATGAAACTTAAAGTGTAACCATGAAAGAAGCAGATAAAAGATCTACAGAATTAAAAACTAGCACAGTAGAGAGGCAAAAAAATTCTCAGGTGACAATGAAAAGAAGTTGCAAGAGAACAGTAAATTGTGCAGTAAAGTCTCAGAAAGGAAGTGGGAATACAGGGCTCCATGAAAATGTCCCCAAGAAAAACAAGAAACAGAAAATTCCTGCTGAGCTTGTCTATAACAGGAGAAGTTTTACAGAACTGTAAAAAAGTATGAGGCTAAACTAATGACAGGTATGAATAAAACCCAGCAAGTGAAAAAAAATTAGACAATTATTAACTCCAGGAAAAACAAAGTTGTACAGAAAAGGAAATTTCATAGTAGTATATCTCAGCAATGGAGAAAAAGTAAGTTGTCATAATTAAGTAAATATTAAATAGTAACCAACCAGAAATCATGAAATAACTGTGGAGCAAGTGGGAGAGAGGTGGGAAAGTATGTGTGTGTAAACAGTAAAATATTATCATCTTTCACAGTGACAAAAATAAAGTACAAAATTATAAAATTTTAAAAATGATAGTAAAATCATTATTTAGAAATAGGCAGTTAGCCTGACCTGTGGTGGTACAGTGAGTAAAGTGTCAACCTAGAATGCTGAGGTCGCAAGTTCCAAATCCGGACTTGCCTGGTCAAAGCACATATGGAAAGCAACTAAGAATTGGTACTTCCTGCTCCTCCGCCCGCTTTCTCACTCTCTACTCTCCCTAAAATGAGTAAATAAAATCTTCCAAAACATTACTTAAATCAAAGCAAAACAAAAAGAAATATGGAGTTAACCATCAGAAGAATCAGCTAATGAGATAAAAGCAGGTGCCTAGGGAGCAGCACTGAGATGTAGAGAGGTATATAGTACAGAACTCTAACTTTCTGTTATAAACCTTGAGGTACCATTTGGTTTTTAAACCATGTGCGTGCATTACTTTGAGAAGAGTGTAAATTAAAAACAAAAAATCTCAGTCTGAAGCAAATATGGCAAACTCTGCTCAGTGGAGTGGTGGGTATTCTGGGAATTTTTTTTTTTTGTATTTTTCTGAAGTGAGAAGCAGGGTAGGAGGATAGGCAGACAGACAGACTCCCGCATGCCTGACTGGGATCCACCTGGCATGCCCATTAGGGGGCGATGCTTGGCCCCTCTCGGGTGTTGCTCCGCTGCAATCGGAGCCATTCTAGCACCTGAGTCGGAGGCCATGGAGCCATCCTCAGAGCCCAGGCCAACTTTGCTCCAATGGAGCCTTGGCTGCGGGAGGGGAAGAGAGAGAGAGAAAGGAGAAGGGTAAGGGTGGAGAAACAGATGGGCGCTTCTCCTGTGTGCCCTGGATGGGAATCAAACCCAGGACTTCCACACAGCAGGGCCAACATTCTACCGCTGAGCCAACCGGCCAGGGCCTCCGCATTTCTTAATATTTTATTCTTTCCTTATGTTTAAAATTCTTATTTTTAAAAGTTCCCTTTCAGTTCTAAAAATTCCATTAATTTTATTATTATTTTAGTGAGAGAGAGAGAGAGAAAGAGAGAGGGAAAGATAGGGACAGACAGACAGGAAGGGAGAGAGATGAGAATTATCAACTCTTGGTTGTCACCATCTTAGTTGTTCATTGATCACCTTCTCATATGTGCCTTGACCAGGGGGGCTCCAGCTGAGCCAGTGACCTCTTGCTCAAGCCAGCAACCTTGGGCTTCAAGCCAGCGGCCTTTGAGCTCAAGCTAGCAACCATGGGGTCATGTCTATGATCCCATGCTCAAGCCTGTGACCCTGTGCTCAAGCTGGTGAGCCTGTGCCCAATTCCGCGATCTCGGGGTTTCAAACCTGGGTCCTCTGTGTCTCAGGCTGAGCTCTATCCATTGTGCCACCGTCTGGTCAGGCTTTTAAAATTTTTTTAAATTTATTCATTTTAGAGAGGGGAGAGAAAGAAAAAGAGACAGAGAGAAAGAGAGAGAAGGGGAGGGGGGAGGAACAGGAAGCATCAACTTCCATATGTGTCTTGACCAGACAAGGTCAGGGTTTTGAACCAGGGATCTTGTGTTCCAGGCTGACGCTTTATCCACCGCACTACCACAGGTCAGGCAATTTTATTATTCAATATAATTTTAGTGGCCCTATTATTTGGAAGAAAAGCATAAAAGGTAAAATAATGTGTTCTTTATGCTAAAAATTTTTTAAAACTGAGGTTTCTATAATGTTAAAAAAACCTCAAGTCCAAATTATTTTTCTCAAAGGAAAAGTTTTTAGTATTTATTTTCAAATACTTAATATTAATTTTAAAATACCTTGAAAGTTTTGTTTAATGTATTAAACAGTTTTAAGATATAATATACATATATAATAAATGGCAGATAAAAACAAGCTTCAGAATAATATGTATGAGTCCATTTATGTAAAACAAAACCAAACAAAAAAAACACCAAAATGCTTCATACATGTGTAAAGGTACAAATATTTATATATACAAAAATTCATGCAAAATAATCTGGAAGAATAAATGCCAAACTGTTAGAAAGCTTACCTCTGGGGAGGTAAATGGGATTAGAGACAGAAAAAAGGTAATCTGAGAGTTGATTTTCACTTATTTTTGACTGGTAATATACAGAGTAAGAATTTCAAATGGCAAAAGAGATATATTTGGTGGAGACAAGCCTTGTTCCACATGCCAGCCTCTGGTGCCCTTCTCCAAAGGTGGCCTCTTATTATCAGTCTCTTTTGTTACTTTTTTTAGCATTATTCCCAATATACAGAAGAACATGTTTATATATAAAGCTTACTTTTAAAAATATGTTATTACATTAGTTACACTGCTCTAACTCTTACTTTCCCCCTTAAAATAGATCTTGCTTTAGAAACAGTAGAAGTTATTTTCCACAGTTACCTCCAGTCTGCCTTGCTGGATTTTATACACCACTTGTGGATTCTCCTGTAGTATGTTGCCATACAGCTCACGAAAGTGGGCTACGTTGGGCTTTACAATATTCAACACTTTTGCCTTATCCTCTCCAACCGCCATCCGAAAGTCGCCTGGTTAAAACAAACGGAAAAACAAATTTTCCATTGATAATCCACATTCTGACCTATGGACTACAGCCCCACTTTGATACTGCACTAGTTCAAAATGGCAGTATCCCTCATTCAAAACATTTCCTTTTCCTCCTTAAAACCATGAACTCATCGCCCAAGGAATGAAGGCACTTACTTGGGGAAAAAAAGAAAGCATTTCAAATCATAAAGCCCTCTATAACAATTAAAATATAGTTACCTAAGTACAAAAGGTAATCATCATCGAGAGGCTAATCTGTTTTTGTTTTTCCAATGCAAAGCTTCTGTACTTACAAACTTTCATCTTGTGAACAAGCATGGAGACAGGGGCTGTATCACCTTAGACGTGTCCCTGTCACTACTCAGCATGGACATGTTTCCATGAGGGCTTTTGAGGTGGTTTATGAATATAAACACCTGATTATATTTGCTAAAGGCAAAAGCAGTGAGTGTTAAAAGTACTAGTATCTTGTTTACATTTAAGATGAACTTGAAAGCAGATATAATTAAAATTTTTTTAAAAAATTTTTATTTATTGATTTTAGGAGAGAGGAAGGGAGAGAGAAATACAGAAACATTGATCTGTCCCAGTATGTGCCCTGACCAGGGATCGAACCAGCAACCTCTGTGCTTAGGGGCAATGCGCTAACCAACCGAGCTATCTGGTTAGGACATAATTTTTAAATTTTTAAGTGGAGAGAAATGAGAATGATACATTTGCTTATGGAATGAATTAAGCTGCAAAATAAATAATTCTGAAGGACAAAGAGCAACTTTTGAAACAAATTTGAAGTGCCCTCTCCTTCCTATGCCACTGACAATTATTAGTAAGATATGGAGTGGGGGAAAGGTAATAAAATGGTAAAACTTGAGTGAATGCCTATTGGGCTAATGTTAATTCAAGGCTGGTGCCCTGGCTGGATAGCTCAGTTGGTTAGAGCAGTGGTCCCCAACCCTCGGTCCGCATTTGGTACCGGTCCGCAGAGAAAGAATAAATAACTTACATTATTTCTGTTTTATTTATGTTTAAGTCTGAACGATGTTTTATTTTTTAAAAATTACCAGATTCCCTCTGTTACATCCGTCTAAGACTCACTCGACTCACTCTTGATGCTTGTCTCGGTCACGTGATACATTTATCTGTCCCACCCTAAAGGCAGGTCCGTAAAAATATTTTCTGACATTAAACCAGTCTGTAGCCCAAAAAAGGTTGGGGACCACTGGGTTAGAGCATCGTCCCAAAGCACAGAGGTTGCCGCTTTGTTCCCTGGTCAGGGGACATGTAGGAATGGCTCTGTGTTCCTGTCCCTCTCTCTCTCTACTAAAATCCATTACTTTCTCACTGAAATCAATAAATTAAAAAATTTTTTTTTTTAAATTCAAGGCTGGGCACATGTGAGGACCTCCCAGGTGAAGCTTGGTAAGAGCAATGGCTAAAACCTTTGTTGGACAGATAGTTGTCTAGGACAGCAATAAAGTAGCAAGTACGTAGCATAGGCAAATAATCCAGCTACTGAGGAATCCCCTGGGACAAGGTGACAATTTGATTTATTTTCCAAACTAGGTCACTTTTGAGGGTGAAGGGAGCACTATGAATAATTCCACCAAGACAAGTACAAACAAACTAGGCAAATCAGGACAAATGATTACCCTCGTCGATTTATTTTTTGGGGGTAAAAAGGGTGGGGCTGAAGGGAGGGATCATCAAAATCATTACATGACACCACAGATTTTCCTAGAGCAAAAAAAATCTGTTAGTTTGTATTAGAAAAACTAAAAAGGTACTCAAAAGTATACATACTTCATTAAGGAATAAATTATGCCTGTTTTTAAAACCCACTTATGCTACTACAACCTGGTGGAAAGCAGCTGGGGACTGCAAACTCAGAAAAACATACAAAAAGCTCAGGAACCCAGCTTTCGTGATATGAGTTCTGACTCTTCAAGGCAGTGAGCAGAATAAGTCATAATAAGCTGCCCAAATATGGATGAACTTGTTTTTTTTTTCTCACTATTATTTTAAAAGGAAAGAGAGTTAAAGAGTTAAAACCTGAGATCACTGCTGTTGACATCATAAATTGCTAAAATCCATCTTTGGAGAGCAAGCCTAAAGAAATAAACTGAAACAGAGGTTAAGAGGTAAAGTTTACTGAGCATCTGCTAAGTGCCAGGCACTGTTCCTATTGCTTTGCTGCATTTCTTCATTTAATCTGCACAGCTATCCCCTCAAGAGATACTATTCCAACCCCATTCAGCATCAAGGCAACAAAGACAGAGATGTAGTAAACTGCTGAAGATTTCCAAGGAGCTAAGTCAATACACTACATACATACAACTGTTCACTGAAGTACTATCTATAATATTGAAATACTAGAAGCAACCCAATTGTTTAACAATAGGGGAGTGGATGAACTATGATGGTATACCCATACCCTACCATGGAACAGTATACAACTATTAAAAGTTGCAGTACTCACACAGCACAAGATGGAAAATGATCATATAAGAAAAAAAAAATACAAACGTTTGAGAAAAGAATTTTGTAAAAAAACAGGAAAAACAAGACAAAAGGATTATATTAAAAATGGTTATTTCTACTCTAACAAGATATACATTTATTGTGGATTTTTGTGGGTATGTGTGTTTTACATTTGCTACCATGTTTAGTCTAATTCAGGGGTCCCCAAACTTTTTACACAGGGGGCCAGTTCACTGTCCCTCAGACCGCTGGAGGGCCGAACTATAAAAAAAACTATGAACAAATCCCTATGCACACTGCACATATCTTAAAGTAAAAAAACAAAACAGGAACAAATACAATATTTAAAATAAAGAACAAGTAAATTTAAATCAACAAACTGACCAGTATTTCAATGGGAACTGTGCTCCTCTCACTGACCACCAATGAAAGAGGTGCTCCTTCCAGAAGTGTGACGGGGGCCGGATAAATGGCCTCAGGGGCCGCATGCGTCCCGTGGGCCATAGTTTGGGGTCCCCTGGTCTAAATTATTCCCAATTTTACAGATGAGAAAGAAGAGTGAGGTACAGGATCCAGCTGCCTTTCAATATCAGGGAAGTGACATTTGAGGTGACTATTTTACTCCACTTTGTAATTTTCCTCCATGCCCTCACTTATGTAATATTGGCATATTACTTCTAGCATTTTAAAATAAATTCACAGGATACAGATATGTGATGATGTGGCAAATGTGAATGGAGAGGAAGCTGGATTTCAAGTGTGTAAACCTGTAGGCTTTTATTTAGAGACAATAAATGGATTCTATTGATCTGTGAGGGGATGAAATGTCATCAAACGCTGAATCTAACATGGTTGACTCTGAAGAGAAAGATCAGTTTGGATCACTGTTGAGTTCTAAACACTTGTGTCATTTCTTCTCCTTCTATACATTCACTGACCAAAAATTCTTATACTTTCTGAGAGAGAGAGATTGCATTTTACCAAACTAATTCAAATCCTCCCAAAAGAACCTGGAAAATACTCCGGAGCCTCTGAGAATAAGGACAGGAGCTTACTCATCTCTGGCTCCCCAGCTCCTTGCACACTGCCTGGCACATGGGAGGCACATCAATATCTGCTGAACTGAATTTCTCCAACTGCAGTGCAGCAGGACTAGCTCAGCCATAGGCAACAGCAAGCAAATGGGATTATTACCCATTTCTTCAGAACACACAGCATGAACCAGCATCTGATCATAAGAATAAATTTTTCTTACCTCCAGAGATGTTTGCAACAAAACACAAAAATTGAGTAAAACTAACTGCTGACTTTTATTTTATGACTCTATTGATGGGTTTAACTCTTGACTGCTCAAGCCAATCTAATAAAATGGGTAACCAAAAGGATTATTTCTCTTTGACTCTGAAATGAGACAAACCCAGAGATTTATAAACCATCAGTAGTTGGCCTGCCATCAGTGGTTAGGGACATTATGGATGTAGGGATGTGAGGGGCTGTGAAGTACAGTGGAAAGGCTTTCAAGTCTGACAATGTCCATGGTGACTGGAGATGAACTTTCTGAATTAGTTTCCTTCTTTATAAAATGGCTATCACAATTGTACTAACCTTACAAGATTGCTTTTAGATTTAAACAAGTTAATGTATTTGAGAATGCTTTGTAAATAGTTAAGCATATATTGTTATCCTTCACCCCCCACCCTCTCTCTCATACACACACACACACACACACACACACACACACACACACACACACACACACACACAAATATGATGGGCAAAGGACAGGGGGTAGAGAAAGCTGAGTCTTTGAAGATAACAACTGGTTAACTTTATTACCTCTTGACTAACTGCAATACTGCTGTCATTTCAGTTCAAAAAATATTTGGATGGGGCCCTGGCCGGTTGGCTCAGTGGTAGAGCGTCGGCCTGGTGTGCAGAGGTCCCGGGTTCGATTCCCGGCCAGGGCACACAGGAGAGGCGCCCATCTGCCTCTCCACCCCTCCCCCTCTCCTTCCTCTCTGTCTCTCTCTTCCCCTCCCGCAGCGAGGCTCCATTGGAGCAAAGATGGCCCGGGCGCTGGGGATGGCTCCTTGGCCTCTGCCCCAGGCGCTAGAGTGGCTCTGGTCGTGGCAGACCTACGCCCTGGAGGGGCAGAGCATCGCCCCCTGGTGGGCAGAGCATTGCCCCCTGGTGAGTGTGCCGGGTGGATCCCGGTCGGGTGCATGCGGGAGTCTGTCTGACTGTCTCTCCCCGTTTCCAACTTCAGAAAAATACAAAAAAAAAAAAAATTTGGATGGCTACAAAGTACAAGGAGCTGTGCCAGACATTGGAGATATAAAGATACCTACCTAAGGCAGCAAGTGACATAAAAACATGTGTTTAAGAACAGTAGCCCAAACTGAAGGTTCATATGGCAAAATAATATTCATTTTTAACAGTTTTTGGAGGCATAATTTATATACCATATAATTCACTTATGTAAAGTATACAATTCAATGTTTTTTTAGCATATTTATAGAGTTATGCAACTATCTAATTTTAGAAACTTTTGGCCTCCCTAAAGGAAATGCTGTATCCATTATCAGTCACTCTCCATCTCCTTCCACCCTTACACCCCCAGCCCTTGGCAAAGATAATCTACTTTCCGTCTCTATAGACTTGTTGATTTTGGACATTTTATATAAATGAAATTATACAACATATGGTCTTTTCTGACTTAGCATCTGCTTTCAAAGTTCATGTTGTAGCACCCATTGGTACTTATTCCCATTTATGGCTAAATAATATTCCACTGGATAAATGTGCCACATTTGATTTACCCATTCCTCAGTTGATGAACATTCGGGTTGTTTCCAGTTTTAGGCTATTTATTACAAAAAATGTTGCTATGAACATTTGTGTACAAGTTTTTAAAAAATTTTTTTAAGGATTTTATTTACCCATTTTTATTGGAGGGAGAGAGAGAGGAAAGAGATAGAACAGGGGAAGGAGCAGGAAGCATCAACTCCCATATGTGCCTTGATAGGCAAGCCCAGGGTTTTGAACCGGCAACCTCAGCATTCAGGTTGACGCTTTATCCACCGTGCCACCAGAGGTCAGGCTGTGTACAAGTTTTTGTGTGGATATATGTTCTCATTTCTATAGGGCAGATACCTAGGAGTAGAACTGCTGGATCATAGGATAACTCTGTTTAATATTTTGAGAAACTGACAAACTGTTTTCCAAAGTAGCTGTACCATTTTATAATCCCACCAGCAATGTATCAGGGTTTCAATTTCTTCACATCCTCATCAATACTTGCTCTTGCTCTTGTCTTTTTTTCTTAATTTGTTCATTTTAGAGAGAGGAGAGAGAGGGAGAAAGAAGAGGGAGAGGAGCAGGAAGCATCAACTCCCAGATAAGCCTTGATCAGGCAAGCCTAGGGTTTCGAACCTGCGACCTCAGGGTAAACAGGTTGATGCTTCATCCACAGCACCACCACTGGTCAGGCTTGTCTATCTTTTTGATTATAGCTGTTGTAGTGTATGCGAAATGGTGTCTCTGTGGTTTTGACATTTTCTTAATGACTAATGAGGTTGAGCATCTTTAATATGCTTATTTGCTATTTGTATACTCTTTTAAAAAATGTCTGTTGCCCTGACCGGTTGGCTCAGCGGTAGAGCGTCGGCCTAGCGTGCGGAGGACCCGGGTTCGATTCCCAGCCAGGGCACACAGGAGAAGTTAGACATCCAACTTCATTCTTTTACATGTGGACAAAATATACCGCTCACAAAAATTAGGGGATATTTCAAAATGAATATAGAGCGATAAAATATCCCCTAATTTTTGGGAGCAGTATATTTATTCAAAGATGACCAAGGCGGTATTTGTAGGAAGCAGTCTATTACACAATTTAAAATGCATCCTCAAAATTATCTCCATGGCTGCAGAAGACTAACTCAGATGTGGAAGGGAATGAAATAAAAATAGATAGTTGATATACTTAGTGATATAAATTTCAATTACTTTTTCTTTTACATACTTTACAGAACACAAAATGGAAGGGTGTGGGGAGGGATGAAGAGAAATCAAGTTTATAACGCTGGTTCAGGAAGGAACCAATATCAGAACCATTCAACCATCCATCCATTCATTTGTCATTTACTGAGCATCAGGTCAGCATTGGAATAGAATGAGCTAAACAAGACAAAAATTTCTACCCTGTCCATTCAGTGGTGGAACATAGACCAAAGACAAACAAAGCTACAAATAAAATAAATAGTATTTCAGGTGGTGGAAAGTATTGTGAAGAAAACAGAAGCAGAAAAAAGATGAGAAGGAGTGGAGGATGAGCCACAAAGGTCTCTGAGGGAAGAGTGTCCCAGCTGTGAACCAGGAATAACAATCACTATGACAGACCCTTTGCATAACAGTGAAGGGTTAAGAGTGAGGATTCTAGAACCAGACCACCTGTGTTCAAAGCCTAGCTTGGCCCTTACAAGATACATGACCCAGGATAAGCTACTTAACTCCTCTAGGCTTCAGCACCTCAAATGTAAAATAGACGTAATAGTTCATAATTTCAGGGATTAAATGAGTTAATGCATGTAAAACATCTAAACAATACCTGACAGGTGTGTACTAGAATTATTGGCAGGATCACTTCATAAATTATATAATTGTCTAATGCTATGCTGTACATCTGAAACTAATACAAAACATTAAATGTCATCTGTAATTGAAAAATATAATTAAAAAAGTAACAATATCTGGCAAACAGTAAGTAATCCATAAATGTTAGATATTACTAATAAATAATATTCTTTTAGGAGTGTTGTACTTTCAGAAATTAGCAAGTGACAAGTGCAAAGAGTTCCAACTGAGTCTTCAGCAAAAGCTGATCTGGTCAAGCATAGAGAAATATGCTTCCAAATTACTGAAATACCTAATCCTCAACATGAAAGGCATCACATGACACTGCTTGCAAGGTTTCAGATAGTGTGACTATCATGGAATAAATCTTAATAGCTCTCACTCCAGAAAAAAAATTTCCGTACTGACTTTTACCAGGATCCAGAAATGAGGATGTTTACTCACACTTTAGAGCTCTGGCACCCACTTCTAATTTTTTTCTCCAAGAATCACTCAACTGGCAATTAAACTTCTTCACTGCTTTGTCTTATTCCTAGAAGTTCAATTTGACATTGAAAGAAACCCATTCTCTCTCTTACACAAGAGTGCTTGAAGGTGTTTTTCATTCCTAAGAACTGTAAAGGGCCAAATAAATCCACCTGACCTCAATATTCTGCTAATTTTGACAGACATTATATATCAACATGTAAGAAGTTCTGTAATTCTTTTTTTTTCTGTAATTCTTATAATTACATAATTGCACTTTGGAGAACATGTCCAAGGAAGTCAGTGCCCCCTGAGCCCCCTTCTCCTACTAAAGTAAGTTGTCCAAAGTGATTCATAGTAGTGTCATTAATAAAACAATGATAAATAGAGCCGACTTGAGTGTCCCTCAATCACTGAACGACTGAGCAAAACACGGTATCTCAACCTGGGAAAACCTATATATAGCCATCAATAAAACATAATAGCAATAAATAATTATAGCAATCATTTTCTGAGCACCAACTATCAGTGAGGTACGATGCTGGAGGCTTTTATACATATAATCTCATTGAAAACCTTTTTATATGATATTTCCATTTTACAAATAAGAAAACGGGGCTCAAAAAGGTTAAGCACATCTACAAAGCTAGTATTCACATTGAAGTCTGAATGTAGTATTTACTTTTCTGTTGTCTATTACATCAAATGGCTGTGTTAATTCAAACATATATCTAAAGTAATAATATTGAGCATTTACTATGTGCCAGGCATTGTGCTAAGCACTTTATGTGATTTAATTTAACCTGTATAAACATCTTCTTTAGAGATAAAGTAATTGAGTTGTAAGGAAACAAGAAACTTGCCCAAAGATGGAAAGTTAATTAAGGGTACATTTAAGATTTGAAGCCAGGCATCTGACTCCAGAGCCCCAACTTTAAACATTTCACTAAGGCTGCCTTCCATGAATTAATATCATGTTTTAAAAAAACCCAAAATTCAAAATAGGATGCTTAATTCAAGTAGTTAAGGCTTTAATGCTAATTACAGTATTATCATGTAAAGCTGCTCACCTCACTGAGGCGCTGCTCTAGTCCAAGCCCTCATCATCATTCACCTTGCCCTTCTTGCCAACAAATACGTACAGGCTGCCTACTATGAGCCACACAGTGTTCCAGAGACGGAGGATACAAGGATGACCAGACACGGACATTGTCCAAACTATACCCCAGCAGGCTCCTCTCTGCCTGGACAGCTCTCATCTGGGCTCTGCTCACCGGTCCTCATATGTTGGTGCTTAGTTCAAATGTCATCTCCTAGAGAGGTCTTCCCCGAGGCCACATTCACCTTCTTCCCATTCTAGTGCTGCCACTGTTTGCTGTCCTACTTTTCAACTGGAATGAAAGTCCCATGAGGGCTGGGATCATGCCTGCCTTATTTACTTCCTTTGTCTTCAGAACTTAAAAGACTGCTTGGCATAGAGAAGACTCTTGTAATTATTTGCTGAATGAATAAAACTTTTCCCTGATTTTGTTTCTCTGCCTCCTACACAGGGCTAGCAAAATGATCTTTTCACGATAACAAATCTCAGAATACCTTATTTTTTTCTTTAGGTGAGGAGGGGAGATAGTAAGGCAGACTCCCGCATGCACCCTGACTGGGATCCACCTGGCAATCCCATCTGGGGTCAAAGCTTGAGTACCTGAAGCTGATGTGCTCAGAGCTATTCTCAGCACCTGGGGCCATACTTGAACCAACTGAGCCACTGGCTGCAGGAAGGGAAGAGGGAGAAAAGGGGGAGGGGGTGGAGAAGCAGATGGTCGTTTTACCTGTGTGCCCTGACTGGGAATTGAACCCAGGATGTCCATTACCAGGCCCACGTTCTATTCACTGAGCCATTGGCCAGGGCCCAGACTATCTTGCAATGCCTGAAAATTTCTATGGATCCTAGTTGTGTACAGCTTGTCAAATTCCTTTTTTTTTTTTCACTTTGTATTCAGTGCCCTGCCCAACCTGGCCTGGGTCCAACCTCTTCTTCCAAAATACCAGAGAAGCAGTGAAGATAAATGGTTAAGAGGGTTGGCTAAATTTCAGCTCCAACACCTACTAACTTAGCAGATTGCCAACCCTGGACAGAACTGGGCCTTAGTTTTCTGTAAAATGTGGCAATAATACAGCTCCCAAATCAATGGGTTGTTTTGTGAGGATTAAACTATGGTAGTTTCCAGATCAAAAGTATTGGGAGTCACCTAACCAGTGGTGGCGCAATGGATAGAATGTCAATCTGGGACTCTGATCCGACGTCCCAGGTTCGAGACCCCAAGGTTGCCAGCTTGAGAGTGAGATTGCTGGCTTGAGCATGGGATCATTGATATGATCCTATGGTCACTGGTTTGAAGCCCAAGGTCGCTGGCCTTAAGCAAAAGGTCACTGGCTCAGCTGCAGCCCACTGACTCCCTGTCAAGGTACGTATGGGAAGCAATCAATGAACAACTAAAGTGCTGCAACTAGTTGATACTTCTCATCTTTCTCCCTTTCTTTCTTTCTCTCTCTCAAAAAAAAAGGTATTGAGAGTCATTTATGGCATAAAATAATAAATGCTATTTACTCCTGTCACAAGCCTTGTACTTTAGTCACATCAATCTTCTCCTTCTTCGTTAAACAAGCCATGTTCCTTCACAAACCCCATTTCCTCTTTCACACGTGTTACTTTGTAAGTCTACCACTGACTCACTATGACTGCATATGTTGATTGATGTGAAGTTCCTTAGAACAAAAATTATATAGTCAAATTTTTTAAGGTATGAAATGCTGATTCACTTGATAAATGTTAAACCAGGATCATTACCTACAATTAGTCATTTTAATAGTTTGTACTTACAGAAAGTTCAAGGTGAATTTTAAAGTTTATTTGGTTTTCCTTTTCTATTTTCTTAAATGCTGAATTCTAAGAATAACTGAAGGATTAGAAAACTTTCCTCCCCATTTTTCAGGCTCTCATCTTCCACCTACTCCTTTCTCACCATCATTTACAACAATACCATAGATACTGACCCCAGGGCAGTCAAAGTGACACTTAAGTACTACATTAAATGTCGGGGCTATTAATATAACTAATAATAACTGCTAGACCTTGCCTCTGCCAGTAATTACTGGCAGAAACTTGTCCAGTCACATGGAGAAACACTGTGTTTTCTGTCCCTTGCACACCCACCCCTCTACCCCTTCTAGGGAGAAATGTTGAACTTCACAAGTTAGGGACAACATATAATCTCTGAACTGGAAATATATGAAAGTGTCAATGTTGTAAATAAAATGAGATTGGTAGGTAATTTAAAGTTCAGAATATTCTGAGAGTTTGGGAGGTTTGAGTGGTTTGCCAAAGGGATAGAATCTGATCCACTCAACGACAATGGGTTCTCAGAAACCTAGGAAAGGCAGGAGGAAAAGCTCGCCTTTCACCACATCACCTGGGGCAAGTCTCATACCTATGAAAGATGTCTACCTGCAGGGTTTAGATCCTCCTATTCTAGTCTAATTCCAGTATATTATAGACTAGGTAGCCATTAATTATACTGTATCCTGGCTTAGGAACAACCATCATACATAATGTTGTTTCAATGGGAAAGTATATTCCCAGTTCTAAATAACTGGCTTTGGAAAAAGTCTCATTCATAAGCTAGCGACTATAGAGAGTTGTAACCAGTTCCCTCTGGAGAGGATTTCCCAAGAATTGTAGCCTAAGTTTTGCAGTAAGAAGAAGCCAACCACACTGAAATGAGTAATGTAGGATACTTGGCCAAATTCTCAGATCCAAATCTGGGTTAAGCAATAAATAATTTAAAGGCAAGAAAACAAGAGGAGACTAGATGAGAAAGGGAATGACTGGAGTCTGACACACCAAGATTTGAAACCTGGCTCTTGGGAAGCAACTCCCTTTCTCTGACAGCCTCTCTCCCAACAGCCCAGGGCTGCTCTTTATCACTTTAAGATCTCAGCTTAGATGTCAACACTGTCAAAAAGCCTTCCTTGACTATCCACTATGAAGATGGACCCACCCTCAACCTGATTTATTTACTTCTCATAGCATTTAACCACTATCTGAAGTTACCATATAGCTTATTGTCAGTCTCTCCCTAAAAGAACAAAATCTCCATGAAGTATTTCACTCATGTCATGCTAACTAGAGTATACCTAGGGCCTAGCACAGCATGTGGCACATGGAAGAATAAATATTTGTTAAAACAAATAGGCTATTGTGTGAGGATTCAATGGTAGAATAAATTACCTATCTACCTACCTTTTTGTGTCTTGTACAGTGCTGCTATACAGTAGATCTTAATAAATATTATAAAGGAAACAAAATGGAGAATGATACTGCTATGAGTCACCAAGTATTTACCAAACAACTTGGATATGTCTCAGAGCACAGGAGAAACCAGGAGTATAAAATATGAGTCTGCCAGGATGCAAAGCAAAAATCTGCTGAAGGTTGATATTATCCTGAATGCTAACTTGAAGTCTATTAATAGGGGAAAGCAGTTATTTCATTTGATAAACATTTTTTGTTAATGTTCAGAATTTATAGAAAAGTCCTAGAAGCTGCCTAATACTATGCTGATGTTGATGACGTGGGGAAAAAATATGGAAGCATGGTTGTGGTGTGGGCAAAGTAGAGAATAGTTCTGCATTTTCTTCCACAGAAAATAAAAGGCTTCTGGTCCACCTTTTTCACAGGGAGCAAGGCCAGAGAATTACCCTAACAAAGTGACCCCTTTCCCCATGTTTTGTCCTCCCCCACTTTCATCTCAACAGCAGGGATGCTGCCACATCAAGGTGCAAGCAACTGAAGATGGAGGTAATTTCACTTCCTTTCTCCCCAGTGTTGTAATTATAGTATGATCATGCTAGACACATTTTGGGAAAAACACTGAAGAACAAGACCTTTAAGGTCTCTTTCAGCATTACATTTCCATGAAATCTTATCTGTACAGGGATTTAGAAAATGAACAAACTGCTTTTGCAATATTTTGGGCATAAAGTTTTTTGACTCATATTTAAAAGTTGGAAAAAAGGATATTTACTTAAGATAGTGGTGTTTAAACTATTTTTTAAGTAGAAGACTTTTTCGTAAATGCAGTTTTATACAGCTCCTTAGTACCTGGAAAGACAAGTGTGGCACTCCCTCCACTGGTGGAAGCTAAGGTGAGGGTCAGGGCTCTCTCCTCTCAGCTCCCCCCTGCCCTCTGAAGGAGCCCCTGACATCTCTGAGGAACACCCTGGTTAAGGGGAAAGGGAAAGGAAGTGAATCCTTAGGTAGAAAAATAAATGGGAAAGAAGGGAAAGCTTTCCTTAATGTGGAGGAAGAGGTGAAGTTGGAAGGTTACCATTTTGTAACCATCACAGTAAAGAGATGGGTTTGAGCAAGAATCGTCAATGGGTGCGTGACCTAGGAGGAAAAGGTTGATAAGGAAAGGATATGTGCATGATCTTCAAATGTCTCCCCATAAATTGTTTAGAAGTGAGAAAAACACTGTTTACCAGGGTACAAACATCACTAGTGTGTAGACTTCAAAAATGTGAATGTCATGTAAGACCAAGAAAGGCTGAGGACGTATTCCAGATTAAAAGATATAAGAGACATGACATCTCATACAATATATGATCCCTGACTCGCTCATGTACTGGAGGAAAACATGCTATAAAAATTATTGGGACACCTGACAACATGTGAACTATGGATTGCCAATTTAATAAAAGTACCGAATCTGTGTAAAATTTCCTGAATTTGAAAACTGTACTATTGGTTATGTAAGAAAGTGTCTCTGTTCTTTGGAAACACATATTAAAGTATCTGGCCTAAAGGGAACATAATAGCCTGACCAGGCGGTGGCGCAGTGGATAGAACATCAGACTGGGACATGGAGGACCCAGGTTCGAAACCCTACAGGTCACTGGCTTGAGCACAGGCTCATCCAGCTGAGCACAGGCTCATCCAGCTTGAGCGCGGGCTCACCAGCTTGAGTGCAAGGTCACCGGCTTGAGCATGGGATCACAGACATGACCCCATGGTCGCTGGCTTGAGCAAGTGGTCACTCACTCTGCTGTAGCCTCCAGGTCAAGGAACATATAAGAAAGCAATCAACAAATAACTAAGGTGCCACAACGAAGAATTGATGCTTCTCATCTCTCTCCCTTCCTGTCTGTCCCTATCTGTCCCTCTATCTGTCCCTCTCTCTGTCTCTGTCACAAAAAAAGGGGGGGAACATAATAAATGATCTACTCTCAAATAATTAGGAAAAAACCCAAACTAATACAGTGTATTTACACATGAAGGGAGAGCAGTGGCTCTCAGAGTGAAATGCCTGAAAGAGTATCAGCATTACCTAGGAACTTGCTAGAAATACAAATTCTTGGGCCCTACCCCAGACCTGCTAAAATCAGCTCTGGGAGTGGGCCCAGCAGTCTATTTTAAAAGCCCTCCAGGGGATTGCACACTAAGGTTTGAAAACCACCGATACAGAGAGAATGATAAAACAAATGTTAAAACTTGTAAATCTGGGAAGAGAGCATATGGGTTTTCTGTGCCATCACTGAAACTTTTCTGTAAGTTTAAAATTGTTTAAAAATAAAAATTAAGAATAGCAACAAAAAAAAGATTACCCTAGGGTAATTTAGGTACAGATGTGGAGAGGAAGAGACTTTGGAACCACTGAGTTTTGCAGTAACCTACACAGGAAGTAATGGGATTCAGAACTAAGGTCGCTGCAGCTCCAGTGCAGGGAGAGCAGGGGGGTGTTTACAAGGTCTTCAAACAACAAATCTTCTTGCACAAAACATGGGCACCAAACCTACTAACCTGAATAGGAGAGTCCGGCAATCTCTATAAAAAGGTCTTCTTCAGAAAAGCTTTCAGGAAGCATGAGGAAAGCAGTAGTCACAGCACTCTTCAGATTTTTATCTAGGGCTGACCTAAGAGTAATATTCTCATTCAGTGCTACGATTTTCACCTGAAAAAAGCAGGACATTCAGAAGAAAAATTCCAGAAAAGTACTGCTTAAGCTAAGGGTATTACACATGCAATGGAACTGTCTCAAACTTAGCCCTGAAGATCTTGGAATATTAGGCCAGTTGACACAAAATAATTATTATTCTAATAAGCAATCCCAGAATCTTCTGTTTTGTGCCAAAATCAGAGAAATCATGATAGGAAGAAAAATAAATAAATACTTCTCTTAAATGGGTTTAGAAATGTAATAAATGTCCTTTGGGAAATTTAACATTTATTTTACAATCTTATTGTTCTTCACTTAATTTTATGGTGGATAAAGGCATTTTACTTCTTTATTTAGAATTCAACTCTTCTGTTATTCATACATAACCTGAGTAGCTTCATGCTCTATTTTTTAACTGATTTTAAACTTGACCAAAGAAAAAGAAAATTAGCTGCAGTAGAAACACATGGGTTTGGGGCACAGGATGGGCTCAAGTCTAGGTATTTACTAGCTGTATAAATTTGGGGAAATTACTTAACTTCTCATCTATAAAATGAGGATAACAGACATGCATCAAAGAACTATTACAAAGATTGAATGAGATAATAAATGTAAATGACCTACTATACTAGTGAATGTCTTGATCAATAAAAACAATTTTTTCTTCTGAATCCATAGCAGAAGCTGCTTTGACTTTCCCCAAATTAATGAAAATATAAATTGCTCTAGCCTGTTCTGAGATTCTAGGTTTTAAAGACTGCACTGTAGTTAAAAGAATTCATTCAAGTCCCAGCTTCAAATCTTACTAGCTCTGTGACTATGGCCATAATTCCTTAGTAAAATGGGGTTAATACAGGATTAAGCTAATACGGTTGCTGGGAAGATTAAATGAGATATTACATATGATCCCTTAGCTGAAGTGAGCTTCCTTATGTGTTTCTTAGTGCACACCGCAAGAGTTTCTCTGGGCCAGAGTTTCTCACCTTTAGCAAGTATCAGAATCACCTAAAGGGCTTGTTAAAACATGTATCACTAGGCCCATCCTCCAGGGTTTCAGTAGCCTAGGTGAGGCCTGAAAATGTACATTTCTAACTAGTTCCACGTACTGTTGGTGCTGCTGGTCAAAGAGCCACATTATGAGAACCACTGCTCTACGGTATATATACTTGGAAGTATAACTGCTCAATTGCTCTTGGAGTAGTTGTGCCTATTTACACTCCTGCCATAATTTTAAAAACCATCATGTTCCTTCTGACTGATGTGCTAAATAAGGAAAGGGTCTAAGTCCCTAATAAGAACTCCACACATCTCAAATGTATCTACCATCTCTAAACCATTTAGTGCTGGCACCAAATTTTCCTCCTGTTCTAGAAAACAAGGCTTAAATTACCTTTTGTCAGAGATAATTTCTGACAAAATTAAGATGGTACATAAAAGACACATACATATAAGAAACTCCAAATTAAAATCTTATTAGACAGCAAGAGACTGATACATCTCTCAAAGTATAGTTTCTTTTTAAAAATTAATTGTAAAAAGCAATATCATAAAACATAATTAGTTTATAAATTAGGCTTAAAAACCTAAATTCTATCTTTTACTTTTTGTCCCTACTTTTTTCCTGAAAAAATATTTATAACATAGAAACCTCTCATATATTAGGTAAGCCACTTTATCCAATACTACCACCTCCTCCCTTGTAATTACAAGGACTTAATAGCCTTAATGAAACCTTTCAGCACTTGGGTGAGTTTAGTAATATTGCAGTCATCTGCAGAGAGTAAAACCAAGGCGCAGCCCAGTAGCAGGACTTGCCCATGGCTGCATAATGATTTAATGGCAAAATCAGGGTAACACCCTTATGCGTGGCAAATTCAGCTCTAAATATAGTTATTTTGAATTATTCTCATGCATTCAGTTAGGGATCTTGTCTGGTTAACTTTTTTTCTTGAGAGATGATTAAAACAAATCTTAAGGCCCTATTAATAAGCCCTATATTTATTTCTTGAATAATTATCCCAAACTCTGTACTCCATATAGAATCATAAGAGAATCATGGATATAGGAAGGTGACCTCCTCATCGTACTCATGGGGAATCTGATTCCCTATTAAAAGACTTCTGCATGAGAGCAGTGGCACAGTGAATGAAGATCTAGGTCCCTGAGCTCTTTCTAAAAGTCTGTAAAACCTTACTTCCAAATTCTTATTATTTCTCCTCATTCACCAGGTCCTGTTCAATAATTCTTCTCCCTCTCTCTCTCTTTTTTTTTTTTTTTGTATTTTTCTGAAGTTGGAAACGGGGAGGCAGTCAAACAGACTCCCGCATGCGCCCGACCGGGATCCACCCGGCATGCCCACCAGGGGGCGATGCTCTGCCCATCTGGGGCATCGCTCTGTTGCAACCAGAGCCATTCTAGTGCCTGAGGCAGAGGCCACAGAGCCATCCTCAGCGCTCGGGCCAACTTTGCTCCAATGGAGCCTTGGCTGCGGGAGGGGAAGAGAGAAACAGAGAGGAAGGAGAGGGGGAGGGGTGGAGAAGCAGATGGGTGCCTCTCCTGTGTGCCCTGGCCGGGAATCGAACCCGGGACTCCCGCATGCCAGGCCGATGCTCTACCACTGAGCCAACTGGCCAGGGCCTCTCTCTCTTTTTTTGGGGGGTAGCTTTTATAGAAACTCCATGAAGACAGAAGCTATTTTGAGATGTTAACAAATCAAAGTTGCAAAGAAGAGAGTAAGTTGGAGGAAATTTCCCTACTCAATGTGATACCACGTATTCTCTAAGAACATTGTTCTACTTAGATTATAAAAAAGCAGTCTGTTTGCCATTTAAGGTTAAGAGAGTGTAAATAAAAACATCCTTACTCAAAGAAAAATGCCAATTCAGAAAACTCTGCTACTGTGCTGATCTGGTTCTCCAGTGTAAGGTGAACTAGGAACTTGCCTCAGCAGCACTGTTATTTGATGTTCAGAGTGAAAAGCCAGTGAACTCTTGGGACACTGCCAGATAGGCCTGGGAAAAGAAGAAAGCCCTCAGATTTGTGAATAGCTGTTTGTGTCTTACTGGAAATGCCCCGATCTGAAGTGCCCAGATAGCATTAGCACTACTGCCAAGGAGAAAAATCTTTACTGGAGAAAGGATGGGGCAACACTTGAAGGGATTTTCAAAAGCCCAACTCGAGAGATTTGTGAGTACCTTTCAAGACAGAAAAAAGAAAAGTCATATGTGGTCTCCTCTAAAATACAGTTCACACAGAGATAGTACTTGAATTACAAAAAGTAAAGTTATACTCACAAAGCCCTATCTAATGTTCAAATACCCAACCATGAACCAAATGACCCTTTCCATCAATGGAAGTTTTCCATCTTAAATGGCTAGAAAGGCTAATTTTTCTAAATGGTCATTGCCAGAACATCAGAAGACAAAAAAAAAACACGACAAAAAACAAACCACACTGAACCTTCAAACTGGATGACACCTTACTAATTATCTGTTGGACTATGGACTCTGCCAAGACAAGAGTATAGCGTTTTTTATAAAAATTCCTTTGGCAAAGGCCCTGGCGAGCTGGCTCAGTGGTAGAGCATCAGCCCGGCATGTAGATGTCCCAGGTTCTATTTCTGGTCAGGGCATATAGAAGAAGCGCCCATCTGCTTCTCCACCCTTCCTGCTCTCCTTTCTCTCTCTCTCTTCCCCTCCTGCAGCCAGGGCTCTGTTGGAGCAAAGTTGGCCCAGACGCTGGGAATGGCTCCATGGCCTCCATCTCAGGCTCTGGAATGGCTCTAGTTGCAACTGACAATGCCCCAGATGGACAGAGCATCACCTCCTAGTGGGCATGCCGGGGGATCCCAATCGGGCACATGTGGGAGTCTGTTTCTCTGTCTTCCCGCTTCTCACTTCAGAAAAATACAAAAAAAAAAAATCTTTGGCATATACAGAGAAGAAACTTAGTTGTTTTTTAAATATGCAAGTGAATAGCTCAATCTTTGCATTTCAAAGGTTAGAGGTCCCAAGATCTGCTCAGAGCTGGGAAGAGCCCAGCTAGTAAGCCAGGTTTTCCATGTCTAGTCAGGGATCTTTTATTTTATATTTTGTATTTTTCTGATGTGAGAAGCGGGGAGGCAGGCAGACAGACAGACAGACTCCCGCATGCACCCGACTGGGATCCACCCGGCATGCCCACTAGGGGGTGATGCTCTGCTCACCTACAGCGTTGCTCTGTTGCAACCAGAGCCATTCTAGCGCCTGAGGCAGAGGCCATGCAGCTGTCCTCAGCACCCGGGCCAACTTTGCTCCAATGGAGCCTTGGCTGGGAGGGGAAGAGAGAGAGTAGAGAGAAAGGAGGGAAGGATGGAGAAGCAGATGGCGCCTCTTCTATGTGCCCTGGCCGGAAATCGAACCTGGGACTTCCACACACCAGACCAATGCTCTACCGCTGAGACAAAAGGCCAGGGCCTCAGGGATCTTTTCGACTGCTGTGATTTTTCTATCTACCAAAAGTAAATCAATAGCTACAATATGATGATGGTTGCAAAACTGTGAATAGACTAAAAACCACTGAATTGTACACTTTATTGATTGATTGATTTTAGAGAGAGGGAGGAAGGGGAATAAGAAGAAGGGAGGGGGAGAAAGAGAGAGAGGAAAAGGTGAAAGAGAGAAGGGGAGTGAGAGGAGAGAGAAAAAGAAACATTGATTTGTTATTCCACTTATTTATGCATGCATTCATTGATTCTTGTTTGTGCCCTAACCAGTGATTGAACCCGCAACCTTGGTATATTTGGGATGGCACTCTATGCTACTTGGTCAGGGCTGAGTTGTACACTTTAAATAGCTGAATTGTATGGTATCTGAATTATATTTCAAGGAGCTGTTATTTTTTTAAAAGCTATATTACTAGCACATAAAATATATTGCAATGAATACACAAAAATAAAACCCTCTTAACAAGGTACTGTATATCAATGTGAATAGTTTAAAAATTTAAGGCAAATTATCTACACACTTTATTTGAAATACAAAAAACTAAACTTATGTTAAATAAATTAGAGAAATGACTATTAATATTACCTGAGAGTTTTCTGATTTAAAAAGGATTAGCCAAAATGTTTTATTAAATATTTTAAATTTCATTGTTCTTTACTTGGAAATGACTTGGTAAATGACTCCGAAACTTAAGACTGCACTAAAAATAATAGTTATCACTTCAATTATGAACTAAGTTAATGGTGAAGTATAATATAGCAAAAATTTAACTTACTCAACTTTTTCCAAAAATGTCTATCTTTTAAAGCAAAGTATTCCTTTATATTTCTCCTTTTCATTAAAAAACTTTACATTTAGAGCAGTTTTAGATTTACAGCAAAACTGAATGGAAAGTACAGAGACTTCCCTTACCCTCTGTATATTTTAAACCCAAAACTGCTAGTGATTGAGATATTCTATTCTAGTTGTAATATGGAAGATAATTTTAGAGTTTTAGGCAATATGATTTCATGCAACTCCTTTTTTTAAAATACATAAAAACAAAGAATTCACACTCGTATTCTCACAATTCCTTCCTAAGCCATTCAACTATTTCTTTTATTAAAATGCTACCAATTCTTTCTTCCATCGGATTTGTTCTTTTAATATCTGCTGCCACCTACTGGTAAAAATAGTTTACTAAAGATAGTTATCTTGAGCCTGGTTAACTGATTTCCACTAGAGAGGGAAACTAACAGCAGGAATAGATGAGTTAATTTACCCATTTATGTCTTTTGGGTTTTTTTTTTTACCATGTATGTGCTATGGTCAACACTTTCAAATGATTTTTTTAAGATATCCTATTTTTCTTGTGCTAGAAGCTTAATAAGCCCGAGGAATAGTCATTATTATCAATAACATTTTATTCTCCAAGGTAGCTGAGAAATGCTGTTTTGCATGATTTAAGTGTAGCTGCTACTACCTGTGTTGAATTGCTGTTTTTATTTTATCAAGATATATGACATTTAGATGAAATCTGAGGTCATTTCCAGTACTTTATTCTGGGATTTCATGGCATTTTCATTTTTCTAAAGCCTATTTTTTTTTTAAATGAAATATTCCAAACATAAAACAGTACAGGGAATAACACAACCTTTTCACATTCAATATCTCATTTTATCTCAAAATAACTCTGAGATGGGCAAGGACAAAGGAAAGTGAAAGATCATTTCCTGTGCATCTACTAAGTGCAAGGCATTTTTGATCCAGGCACTCCTTAAATGTTGTTTGAGGTCAGTATGATCAGCCTTATCTATAAATGAGGATGTTCCAAGGCTCAGGGAGACTTAAGTAACTGGTACAGTGTCACATAGCTGGGACTGTCAGAGCTGGGACACAAACCACAGATCTGTCTGATTCTAAAACATCTGTTTTCTTTCTAGCATTACTATCCTGCTTCCAGTTTTCAATAACTTCTTAAAAAGTAGGCAGGACAAATATTGTTGTCCCCATTCTACAGAAAAATTACAGGAGGTTCAGAAAGGTAAAGCACGTTGCCTGACTTCACATAAATAGCTAACAAGTGTCAGGAATGAATAAGACCCAAAGCTTCTCATTCCACATTCATCACTTTTCCTGTCAAGCTACATATATTTTGAAAATTAAAAGAAAAACTTGGAAAATTAGTGTTTATAAATTTGCAACTACATTTATTTGCTGAATTATGAGCTTTTCTAATTATCCAGCCTAGAAATGAGAAATTCATCTAACTGGACATTACATTATTTTGATAAGCCTATTGTTTCCAAACTATAAAAATGTTTTTACTGAAGTAAAAATTACATAGAGTATACAAATCTAACAGATAAAGCTTGACAAATTTTTACATATGAGTATATCCACATAACCATTGTCCCTATCAAGTGTTTATGGACATTATAATGAGCTACACCATGACACTTTAAGACCAGATGCAAGGCAAGAGAATCTTGACCACCCATGTATATGTATAGAGATTTTTTTTTTTTTTTTGTATTTTTCTGAAGCTGGAAACGGGGAGAGACAGTCAGACAGACTCCCGCATGCGCCGACCGGGATCCACCCGGCACGCCCACCAGGGGCAACGCTCTGCCCACCAGGGGGCGATGCTCTGCCCCTCCAGGGCGTCGCTCTGCCACGACCAGAGCCACTCTAGTGCCTGGGGCAGAGGCCAAGGAGCCATCCCCAGCGCCCGGGCCATCCCTGCTCCAATGGAGCCTTGGCTGCAGGAGGGGAAGAGAGAGACAGAGAGGAAGGAGGGGGGGGCGTGGAGAAGCAAATGGGCGCCTCTCCTATGTGCCCTGGTCCCCGCACGCCAGGCCGACACTCTACCACTGAGCCAACTGGCCAGGGCCGAGATTTTTTTAAAATTTATTTATTTTTAGAGAGGAGAGAGAGAGGGAGAGAGAGAGACAGAGAAAGAGAGAGAGGAGAGAGAGACAGAGAGAGAGAAGGGGGGAGGAGCTGGAAGCATCAACTCCCATATGTGCCTTGACCAGGCAAGCCCAGGGTTTCGAACCGGCAACCTCAGCATTTCCAGGTCGACGCTTTATCCACTGCGCCACCACAGGTCAGGCTGTATAGAGATTTTTATGACACAATCAAGTAAGTTAAGATCGTATAAATCTCTCTCTCTAATATTTGCTCTGATAAAAGGAGGAGCAGCATATTCACTCTATGGGAGACATCTGAGAACAATCATGTACTCTCTTTGGGGGGCCTCACACCCTCTGACAGCACTAAGAAAAATCTTCTTTGCTGAGAGATTAGCAACTATGACAATGTTGCATAGTTCTCAAACTATGAAAAGATCCTTTCTCACAAAATAGAATATAAATTTGCAAAAAAGAAGAAACATGAGCCTGACCAGGTGGTGACACAGTGGATAGAGCATTGGACTGGGACGTAGAGAACCAAGGTTTGAAACCCCATGGTTGCTGGCTTGAGCACAGCTTATCTGGCTTGAGCAAGGGCTCACAAGTTTGAGCGTGGGTCGCTGGCTTGAGACAGGGGTTGCTGGCTTGAGCAAGGGGTCACTCACTCTGCTGGAGGCCCCTCCTCAAGGCACATATGAGAAAGCAATCAATGAACAACTAAGGAGACTAAGGAGCCACAATGAAAAATTGATGCTTCTCATCTTTCTCCCTTCCTGTCTGTCAGTCCCTATCTGTCCCTCTCTCTGTCTCTCTCTCTCTGTCCATGTCACACAAAAAAAGAAGAAACATGACATTTGTAAAAACAAGTCAAAAGTTCAAGTCCTCTTCACTTTTTTCCTGTTTTGTTTGTTTCCTGTTTCTATTAAATCCCAGGGAGATAACTACTCCCTACAGCAGGGGTCCCCAAACTTTTTACACAGGGGACCAGTTCACTGTCCCTCAGACGGCTGGAGGGCCGGACTATAAAAAACCTATGAACAAATCCCTATGCACACTACACATCTTATTTTAAAGTAAAAAAACAAAATGGGAACGAATACAATATTTAAAATAGAGAATAAGTAAATTTAAATCAACAAACTGACCAGTATTTCAATGGGAACTATGCTCCTCTCACTGACCACCAATGAAAGAGGTGCCCCTTCTGGGTGTGCGGCGGGGGGGGGGGGGGGGGGGGGGGGGGGGGTGGGGGGGGGGGGCGGATAAATAGCCTCAGGGGGCTGCATGTGGCCCGCGGGCCATAGTTTGGGGACCCCTGCCCTACAGTCTCCTCTAGCAGTATCCCAAATGGAGAATGCAATGACAGGATCTCACCATTGGCCTGAGGAAGATAATGGGGATTAGAATCTGAACTCCTCAGCATGACTACCTAGTTCATTCATTTATTCAACAAATATTTGCTGAATGCTTACTATGTGCCAGGCACTGCCCCAGGCACTGCTGGGACACATCAGTGGACAATGTCCTCTGGCCTTTACATTCTAGAAGAGAAGGTTATCTGGGTCAAGCAAATAGAGGCTCCATCTAGATACTGGAAATTTATTATGCCATCCTCTTCTGCCCAAATGGACTAACTCTGAGCCTAATCCATCCAGACAACTGAAAAATCTTTAGAAAGAGGGCAGGAGTAGTGTGGGTAATATCTAGATATTGTTTGGTAATGAATTCTTAGGGAGAAAGAGGAGTCTGAAACTCATTTCTATTTCCGGGAGTCCCATATCATTGCAATCAAAGATAAAAGTAAGGCCAGGAGCAGAAAGGAGAGATATACCTAACTGTGGTAGCCAATAAAACACTCACCGGTTTTTGGAGTCGTCCAGCAATGTATAAATTATTCCAGTTGAGGAGATCTTCAATCAAATTACTAGTGCTAATAACCCCATATTTGATAAGCTGAAAATGAAAAGAAATAGGCATGAAAAGGAACAAAATACCATATTGTTGCTTACGCAAATGCAAAATATAAAGAAAGAGATTGCTTCCTATAGAGTACCTTGATTTCCAAAGCCAACGCAGAATGCCTACTTTGTAAAGACACACATCTCTACCAAAAATTTTCTCAAAGGGTAAGTTTCCAAGACTGACTTGTCCCCTCAGGTAGAAGAGGTGAGGTAACCATAATTTTAACTCAGACTCTTGTGATGTTAAAAGTATAATGGCTCTTAGAGGCTACTTAGTACTGGTTCTCAAAGAATTGGAAATAAAAAATTGGTCTTTAAGCATAGATAGTTTAAAAAGCAGTAATATATTTTACATTTCTCATTTGAGAAATAAGAAATCTGAGGCTCAGAAAATAAATGATACACCCAAGGTGGCACCATTAGTAGCAGAGACAAAACTAGGTCCATGAATTTTAGTTTAGACTCCAGTGTTCATTTTACCATAAAGTACAAGAAATTTTGTTTAATTAAAAGTTTTTACTGACATTCTTTACATGGTAAATTTTTCTTTCATTATGTACTATTCTAAACACTTTTATAATTACAAAGCAACATCTAAAATAAAACCTCTTTATCAGTGGAGAACATATGGATTTATGGTCAAGCTCATGCAACGGTAATTTATACAAACTCTGAATAGTAATTGTTACAGGTTACAAAATCCAATTTGCTTCAACAAATATCTCTGGCCTCACTTTGCTAAACTTAGTATCCCAATAGCCTTCTCAGGCTGCAAATATCTAAAAAGTAGCTAAAGAATTTTAATTAAAAAGTACAGTCCCTTTGGCATATAATTATGCCCAAACATTTGGTTACTGGAGCTTTTAATATTGTTTGAAGCTACTAATTAGAGATAGGTTCAGCATAATATTAATTATGAAGGAAGAACAAAGGTACATGTTCGGCATGACTGAAGTGGACATAGAAGGCTGTGCGGAATAACCTTCCCTCTCCTCAAGCTAGGAAGCCTTCTTGCTGCAGGCACATAAAAGCTGGGAGGCAATAGAAATAAATACCACTGGCCTGGAAGTCAGGGTCTGTCACTAAGTAGCTGCATGAGCTTATGGAAGTTATTTTCTCCTCTGAACCTTGGTTTTCTTCATCTGCAAAGTGCAGGTGGAGCACAATTGGACCTCAACCAAAAAAAAAAAAAAAAAAAAAAAATATATATATATATATATATATATATATATATCCCCCAAAGGTTATGCAGACATCACCAATCGGACCTCAACCAAAAAAAAAAATATATATCTCCCCCAAAGGTTATGCAGACATCACCAATCAATCACAGCACTCATTCCTGCCAAGTTCAAATAGGTCTTCAAAATCCTTCTCAGTCAGTACTCAACTTCCTGGCCCTCAAAGTGTGGTCAACTGACCAATAACATCGGCATCTATCTGAGGGCTTGAAAAAAATTTCAGAATCTCAGGCTCCATTTCAGACCAACTGAATCAGAATCTGCATTCAACAAGATCCTCAGGGCATTGTCTGCACATCAAAGTATGACTGCCCTAAGCAATCAGTAGCATTGAGCAGAGGTGGCACAGCTGGTGAAACCTATATGTCATCTTTAGCCAGCTTATCTCTAGAAGGCATCTGATTCAGTATCCCTTGGTCTTCTTAGGCTGGGATCCTGACTAGTTCTTGGCAGCCCTCTTACAGATGAGGCCCCTTCATCTGAAAGACAGCTCAGCAGGGGTCCTGCTGTCAGACAACCCTCTGCCAGGATCCATGCATCTTACCTGATCTACAACCACTCACCAAATTCCGCCCACCTGCTGGTACCAAGAGGTACCTACCACTTGGCACCACATGCTCCCAACTACCTATGATATCCTCTTCACTTCCAAATTCTTTCTGGGAGTGTTGGCCACTCTGTATAAATCAGAATAATTTCCACTCTGATTCTTAATGGGCCTGCCTAGTCCTCCCACTGACTAAACCATTGGTTCTTAAACCATGTTTTCCAGACCAGCCGCAGTATCATTTGGAAGCTTGTCAGAAATGCAAATCCTCATTGCCAAAAGAGATTTTAAAAGTTCCCATTACAAGAAATAAATTGTAACTATGTGTAGTTATGGATACTAACTAAACTTATTGTGGTGATCCTTTCAAAATATACATATATCAGTGTTGTAAACCAAAAATGAATATAATGTTATATGGCAATTATATTTCAATTTACAAAAAAAAGCAAATCCTCAAACCCAACCCTAGACCTACTGAGTCAGAAACTTTGGGGTGGGGCCTAGCTATCTGTGTGTCTAACAGGCACAGTAGGGGATTTTGATGCACATTAAAATAGAGAACCACTTGGCCGAAGGCAAAATAAAATAAAATACAGTCACACTTGACCACCTTCACCCAGCAGGAGATTGAACATTTCCTGACTGCAACAACATATATATTTTGTTGGTATTCTAATAAAAAGGTTAATAACAACCCAACTTAAGACAAAGGCCCAAAGTCACTTACCCTACCATCACACATGATCAATGGATTGTAGTAAACTCCAGCACCATAGTTATTCTGGATAGTGGTGATATACTTGGGCCCCAAAACTTTTAGGAAAGAGTAATGGTCCCAATTTTTCTTCAGGTTCTTTGAATGCCATGCAACAGGATCATCTACTGTGAACACAAAGTCCAGCATGACATTCTGGGAGGTGAAGAAAAGAGAACGATTTTAGTTTTAATTCCTAGAAAGACACTTGGAGTGGCAAGCTCTAAAATTCTATGTCATTAAGATTAATAAAAGACCTGGGTTGTCATCAGAAACTTGTTTCCTTCTATTTTTTTAAATTAAATTTAATGCAGTGACATTGATAAATCAGGGTACATATGTTGAGAGAAAACATCTCCAGATTATTTTGACATTTGATTATGCTGTATATCCCTCACCCAAAATCAAATTGTCTTCCGTCACCTTCTATCTGGTTTTCTTTGTGCCCCTCCCCTCCTCCACCCCTCTCTCTTTCCTCGCCCCATCCCCCCACCCCCCACCCCTGTTACCATCACCCTCTTGTCCATGTCTCTGAGTCTCATTTTTATGTCCCATCTATGTATGGATTCATATAGTTCTTAGTTTTTTTTGATTTACTTATTTCACTCTGTATAATGTTATCAAGGTCCATCCATGTTGTTGTAAATGATCCGATGTCATCATTTCTTATGGCTGAGTAGTATTCCTTAGTATATATGTACCAAAGCTTTTTAATCCACTCGTCCTCTGATGGACACTTGGGCTGTTTCCAGATCTTCGCTATTGTGAACAATGCTGCCACAAACATGGGGGTGCATTTCTCCTTTTGGAGCAGTTCTATGGTGTTCTTGGAATATATTCCTAAAAGTGGGATAGCTGGGTCAAAAGGCAGTTCGATTTTTGTTTTGAGGAATCTCCATACTGTTTTCTACAGTGGCTGTACCAGTCTGCATTCCCACCAGCAGTGCAGGAGGGTTCCCTTTTCTCCACATCCTTGCCAGCACTTATTCTGTGTTGTTTTGTTGATGAGCGCCAATCTGACTGGTGTGAGGTGAAATCTCATTGTGGTTTTAATTTGCATTTCTCTAATGATTAGTGATGAGCATTTTTTCATATGCCTATTGGCCATTTGTATGTCCTCTTTGGAGAATTGTCTATTCATTTCTTTTGCCCATTTTTGGATTGGATTGTTTGTCTTCCTGGTGTTGAGATTTACAAGTTCTTTATAAATTTTGGTTATTAACCCCTTATCAGATGTATTGTCAAATATGTTCTCCCATTGTGTAGTTTGTCTTTTTATTCTGTTCTTATTGTCTTTAGCTGTGCAAAAGCTTTTTAGTTTGATATAGTCCCATTTGTTTATCCTGTCTTTTATTCCACTTCCCCATGGAGATAAGTCAGCAAATATATTGCTCCGAGAGATGTCGGAGAGCTTACTGCCTATGTTTTCTTCCTATATGCTTATGGTTTTATGGCTTACATTTAAGTCTTTTATCCATTTTGAGTTTATTTTTGTGAATGGTATAAGTTGGTGGTCTAGTTTCATTTTTTTGCAGGTAGCTGTCCAATTTTCCCAACACCATTTGTTAAAGAGGCTGTCTTTACTCCATTGTATTTCCTTACCTCCTTTGTCAAATATCAATTATCCATAGAGCTGTGGGTTTATTTCTGGGTTCTCTGCTCTGTTCCATTGATCTATATGCCTGTTCTTATGCCAGTACCAGGCTGTTTTGAGTACAATGGCCTTGTAGTATAACTTGATATCAGGAAGTGTGATACCTCCCACTTTATTCTTCTTTTTTAAGATTGCTGAGGCTATTCGTCAGAAACTTAAGCAAGTCTCTGAAACCAATATAAGCTCTGTTTTCATCAATACACATAATAACAATGCTTATTTAACATGTACTGTCATGCCAACACTCTTCTAAACAGTTTATATATTATATATACAGTAATTCATTTTATCCTCAAAACAATCCTGCAGGGTAGGCACTGTTACTATCACAGTTTTACAGGAAAGGAAACCAGGGCACAGAGTAAATTCCTTGCTCAAGAACACATAGCTAGTAAGTGGCAGAAATAGTCTGGTTCCAAATTCTGTGTGCTAAACCACTATTCCTTTTTTTTTCTTTTTTTAGTGAGAGGAGGGGAGACAGAGAGACAGATTCCTATATGCACCCCAACCAGGATCCACCTGGCAAGCCCATTAGGGGGCAATGCTCTTTCCATCTGGGGCCCTTGTTCCTTTGTAACCATAGCTATTTCTTTTTAGTGCCCGAGGCAGAGGCCATGGAGCCATCCTCAGCACCCAGGGCCAACTTGCTCCAACTGGGCCATGACTGCAGGAGAGGAAGAGAGAGAAAGCAAGAGCAAGAGCGAGAGTGAGTGAGAGAGAGAGAGAGATTGAGAGAAGCAACAGGGGGAGGGGTGGAGAAGCAGATGGGCACTTCTCCTGTGTGCCCTGGCTGGGAATCGAACCCAGGACTTCCACACGCCAGGTCGATGCTCTACCACTGAGCAAACTGGTCAGGTCTCTATACAGTATTATGTAAAGGGAAATGTTATTTTAACTCTCATCCATTCACCAGCTACTCACTGAGGACCTAAATGAGCTCTAATAGATAAGGTAGTGGTAAAGAGCTTAAAGACTACTTGGAAAAATGAACAAATTATTAGTAAATTGACTTGATAGAAGAAAATAAAATGTACTCACTTCACTCAAAATTGGGTCAGAACAGGAAGCAGAAATTTTCCTATAAAATTACATTCTTTAAGACTGACTAAATCTGAATCTTGAAATGCACAGAGTTAAGCAGGCTTGGTAGAAGTGTTAGGAGAAGCACAGGGAAGGAGAGTCCTGTGGGAGGAAAACACTCTTGTGGATATGAGAGCTGGGCAGGTTCTGCTAAGACATTTTTCTGGAGAAGAGCTCACTAGAGAGAGGAGAGAACAAAGGCTGGGAAACCACATAGGAGGCTAAATGCAAGATTCCAGG
Source organism: Saccopteryx leptura (assembly GCF_036850995.1). NCBI lineage: Eukaryota > Metazoa > Chordata > Mammalia > Chiroptera > Emballonuridae > Saccopteryx > Saccopteryx leptura. The sequence continues at coordinate 48,822,965 of NC_089512.1, read as the reverse complement.
TGAGAATATAAATAATACTAATGCACTGAAGGGTATAGAGACTAATCTGACAGGGACTTAGGTGTTGGAATCTATAAGACCTGTTAACCTGCAGGAAATGAGGGTGAGGAAAGCAAAGGAAGGACCTTTTCTTAAAAGGACTTTTCTACCTCTGTTCAAAGGAAAATTTTCATGAAAAAAATGAAGAGGTGGCTATAGAATCAGGATGCTTAGGCCTGCTCTGACTTTTCCATAATGTGATCCACAAACCATATGATATTTAAGATTTGGGGTGGATATATATTTTTAAAAACTTATAATTATGTTAATGTATTTAGAAAAAACAACTAGCCTACAATAACCTAGCATTTATACACCAACAATCTATAGTTTCTCATAAGCAATCCGTTTTTTAAAAAGTATTACTTAAAAACTAGAGTAGGTAGGAAACAGCATATCCCAGCAACAGTACAGATGGCCAGGTATCCAAATCCAGAAGGCCCTGCAGCAATTTGCACACTTATCCTTAGTTTATTAAAGATGACAGTGAGATGTTAGGCTGTGCATGAACAACAGCAAGTAAAAATCCAGTTCAGAAACCAAGCTGCACACAGCTCTATTTTGACTTTTGCTTCTTTTATGTTAATTCAGCAAAAGCTCTAAAGCCCTGGTAGAAGAGTTACTAACAGATTCATTTAAATGGGAAAGTATCTGCCTGTCACTTTCTGCTGTCTGAATCTTGTCTCCTCCACCTTGGAAGCAAACTTTATTTTCAGAAAAAAAACCCTGCAATTAAAAGGAAAACTGTACCCTCAACTGCCATTGTGCTCAACCAATTCTGAAGAGTTAAAATGCCTAATCCTAAATCGTCTTGTTAAACGTTCTGAGCACGGGTAAATATACTGGTCACCCACTAACTTTTGCTCTTGTTAACTTCACTGCACGTGCCCTGGCCCTACAATCAGTCCATCAGCTACCTGAAGTCAGGAAGTATTTTCCCCTACAGCTACAGACACACTCTCAGGCTAGGTTGTGCATTACAATCACCTGGGAAAGTTTTGAAATTCTTGAAGCCCGCCTCCCCGCAGACCAATTAAATCAGAATCTCCACTGGTGGAAACCAGGCATCAGTATTTTTAAAGCTTCTCAGAGAACGCCATGTTCAGCCAAATCCCAGAACACTGAACTAGCATCTGTCAAATATCTCTTTCTCCTTCTACCGTCTTGCTTCTGTGTCAACTTTTCCCTCCGCATAACTGCACCTCTTGCTCTAGACGAAGTGGACTCCTGCTTAACCAAAAACTCTGCTCACGTTACTAAGTACACTCTCATACTTGGTGCTTTGCTAGCTGAGACGTGGAGTGCGCAGAGCAGATGGCTCTAGGGTTCTGGAGGGACCAAAGGCAAAAGGAAACTCGTGCGAACAGGCCGATTCTAGGGGTGGGGTTGGCCCCGGTCCAGGCTCACCTTCTGGTTCGAACTGGGCCCTGCCTGGCGGTACACCCCGGAGCCATAGGCAAAACCGAGGCTCAGCTCCTCGGGGAAGTGAGACAGGATCTTGCGGAAGGCCACCCCCGAGCTCTGCAGCGCCATGGAGCCGAGCCTCAGAGACCCTTGGCAGGGCAAGACAGAGGACACCGATGCAGAGATAAATACTGGGGCAGGCGATTAAGGGTGGGGAGATAAAAGACTGGGACCCGCCCTAAGGGGAGAATGCCGGAGCGGGAGCTGGAAAGACCCGCACAGACTAGGTTGACAATTGTGCCGGCAAGCAGCCGGCCACGCCTCTCCCACGCAAAAGCGCTTCAAAGACGCAAGAGAAGGCGCTAGCCCCTGTGTGAGGACGCGAGGATTTTGCAGAGACCCCTGATGGTCGGAGGAGCGTACTGCAGGCTGGCCGCCATACTGTGATTTGAACCTATGGGTGAGGGAAAATGTTGCCTAATTGAACTACTTTTGAGCTTTGAGAATCCTTTTTTTGTTCTCGCCTCAAACCACATTTTAATAAATGAATATAAACTCGTGCGTTTGTATTGCTGAAGATTTTTTAATGAGGTGAAACTCACATAACAAAATTGTGCACTTTATGTACAATTCAGTGGCATTTAGTACCTTTACCGTGTTGTGCAACAGTTATCTGTGTCCAGCTAATAAATTGTAGATTTTCAAAGTTTAGGAAAACACAAATAAATTTAAAATCATGCCCAATTTCACCATGCAGGGATTATCACTGTTAAGATTTTTCTGTGATTTCTTCCCAATAAAGCCCCTTCCAAGTCAGATGATGGGTATGAAAGTGCTCCATTAATGGTAAAGGACAGTACCAATGTTCCTGATATTTGTATTTAATTTTAAGATTGGAGAAGAATTTCTGCACCTTTGCCTTGGGAATTAGCCTCACTACAGAGCACATTAAATGTCTCCTGGGAATAAACAGGACCCCAGGTGAGAGCTCACCTCTTCATTTGTAACTAGAGGAACTTGCTCAGGATCACAGGGCTATATACGGGAGGTAGTTTGACTTCCAGGACAGAGACTTTAAAGACACTTCTTCCTCAAAAATAAAAGAAGTGGGAATAGCTAGATTTGTGTAATGTTGATGCATTTCATATGAATTCTTCACTGAGCCCCCTCTGCTGTCCTGCAGGCAGAGGTTATTGCCTCTATTTCAGGGATGAAGAAGCGAAGTCAGAGAGAAAAAGCAATGCGCTTAAAATCAAGTCAGCCTGTGGCAAAACTGGAGTTAAAACTTAAGTCTGGCTTCGCACCCTAAAATTCTACTCTTTCCTTGAAATATTTTGATCAGGGACTCTTTTGGCTCAAATGTTAGCCTGGGCTGGAGTGGGGAAAGAAGAGGCCAGTTAGGAAGCTGTTGCCATAGTTTCACAGTGAACTAAAGATGTCAGGCCTGGGTGATAAAGACAGGGATGGGATTAATTCAATTTGAAAAATGGTTATTTGAAGTCAAACCCTGGACCTGGCACTGACATAAGTGTTGAACGGTTGAGTTGACTAGAACAGGATGGCTGCTTTGCAGGAGCTCAGGGTCTGTGGAAGAGACAGACAAGCAAACCCAGAATATAAGGTACAGTATGAAGTTGGGTGCCTAGCACCCTGCAGGACTACTGGTAAGGAAGCATTAATCAGTTCTGGGTGTGTGAGGAGAAACTAGAGGAGGTTTCACAGTGATGGCATCTGAGCCAGGCTTGGAAGGATAAGTAAGAGTTTATCAGGTAGAGGCTAGATGGGAGAGAATCCACCAAAGATGAATTAATAGAATGCAGTGACAATAAGTGACATTTGTTTATTTATTTACTATTCCTAAGCACCTCCAATACTTAACTTTTTTTAATCATTCCAAAAACCCAATCAGGCAGGTTCTTTAAGAGTATCATTTTTCATATGAAGAGAGAGAGGGCCCAAAACGAGATGCTAATTCCCCAAATTCACAGTTAGGAGATTTGAACCCAGGGCTCCCCAACTCCAAAGGCCAAGCAATTTACCACCTTGTTTTGGTGATTTCTAAAATAGGTGACTTGTGAGGCAAGAGAAAGAAGTAGGAAATGAGCTGCTTCTCCCTCAGCCAAGGTCGAAGAGCAGCAGCAGTAGCTAAAGGGACAACCGAGACCAGAATACGGGTGGCAGCAAGGAGACACAATGTATCTCAGCCTCTCTACGTGAGTACATTCATTCTGGTTCATTCTGACTAAAATACCTCCCTTGCCAGATTGCCAGAACCTAAAATGCATTTACTGCATGCAGAATTACACTGAAACGTTACATCCAGAGATAGTGAATAAATCTCTACTAGCCACGTAATAATTTTACTTTCCTCCCTTGCAGTAATAATTCAACTTTCTTTGCAAAAGTAATTCATGCTCATAAAAATGTAAACATTACAAAAATATGAATACCATCCCCCAGAGATATCCAGTGATAAACTTTAGTACATATTCCTCCAGATATTTTTCTATGACTATATTGACATTGGAAACATTAAAAAATAGAATTGTAGGATAGATACTATTTTACAATTTGCTTTTTTTACTTATCATATCCGGGATATCTTTTTGTGTCAGAATATATATAGATCTACCTCATTCTATTTATTAGCAAAAATTTTTCTAAACTATGGATATGCCATCATTTGTTGAAATATTTTTATATTGATAGATACAGAGTATTTCCATTTTTTACACATGCAAACAAACATCCTTGTACTTAGACCTTTGTGTACATGTGCAATTTGCTATAAAGTAGATTTCTAGAAGTAAAAATGCTGGATCAAAGTGTACACACATTGCTAAAATCCCCTCCAAAAGAGTGTACCAAATTCAGCCCTTGATATATATAAGATTCTACAGTGCTTCTCCATTTTTCAGTCTTACAGGCTTTCACACCTAATTACCAGTCATTTTCACAAACACCTTGCTTCGATAATGCAAAATCACCAACTGGAAAGTTCCATCACATTCCTGTGTACATTTGCCTCTCCCCAAAAAGAGTCAGAAGCAATGTATCAGAAAATACATTTATATTCTCCAGAAGAAATCTTCCTCCAAGCAGTTCATTCTCTCCCTTTTAAATTATTGTGGCTTGAGAGGTTAAAAGCTATTAAAAAGCTGTAGTATTCCATATAATTGCTTTAGCGTTCTGTTGGAACTCTTATTCCAATGAAATAAAAACATTAGAGAGCCATTTTCAAATACCACTTGAGTGAATGTGGGACCTAATTTTTCTGACTTATCTAGCTGTTGGCTTTGTATTTCTTTTCTTTTCTTTTTGGCTTTGTATTTATTTTTATTTTCTTTTTTTTTTTTACATTTGAAATCTGTATAAATTTATTAACTAATGTCACCCCAATAAACTTAATTTAAAAAGTGAAGTCACTACAGACTGCAACATGTTTACAAAGTAAACAGTAAAACAAACTTCACTAATTTAGAATTTGTCTTGAAAAGTTAAACTGAAATTATGAATATAAATCCATTTATGCCCATATTTAATGAGATTTACATTAAAATTTTGAAATGAATTGACAGTCATTTTTTTCAACAAAATTATACATTCATATTACATGACATCATTTTGTATTTGGCATTATCATACATAATTATTGTCATTTTTGCCCTCCTAAATGTCCTGGGTTTAATCAACTTACCCAAAGCCTCTCTTTAACTATTTGTTTTAATTTTAATTTACTTTGTTAACATAGATTCAAGTGTCCCACTGAATATAACACCCTCACCCCCACCTCCATGTCCCTATTTATACCCCTTTTGCCCTCCTCCCCTTAACTCTGTCCCCCCTTCCTTCTGGGATTTGCTGTCTTGTTATCTGTATCTCTATATTATGCATATATAATTTCACTAATCCCTTCACCTTCTATGATCCCATCCCTGCATCCCCCTTCCCTCTGTGACAGCTGTCCCTCTGGTACCTGTGACCCTGCTTCTGCCTCTATTTCATTCCTCAGTTCACTTTGTTCCTTGGATTCCACATATAAGTGAGCTCATATGATATTTGTCTTTCTCTGCCTGGCTTATTTCACTTAGTAGAATAGTCTCCAGGTTCATCCATGCCAATGCAAAAGGTAAGATTTCCTTCTTTTTCACGGCCGCGTAGTATTCCATTGTGTATATGTACCACAGCTTTTTAATCCATTTGTCCACTGATGGACACTTGGGCTGTTTCCAGATCTTGGCTATTGAAAACAATGCTGCAATAAACATGGGGGTGCATATTTTCTTTTGAATCAGTGATTTGGTATTCTTAGGATATATTCCTAATAGTGGGATAGCTGAGTCAAAAGGCTGTTTCATTTTTAATATTTTGAGGAAACACCATACTGTTTTCCACAGTGGCTGCATTAGTCTGCATTCTCATCCCTCACCAGCACTTATTGTGTGTTGATTTGTTAATGAGCACCATTCTGACAGATGTGAGGTGGTATCTCATTGTGGTTTTAATTTACATTACTCTGATGATTAGTGATGTTGAACATTTTTTCATATGCCTATTGGCTATCTGTATGTCCTCTTTGGACATACAGATGTCCTCTTTTGCCTCTTTTTTAACTGAATTGTTTACCTTCCTGGTGTTGAGTTTTAGAAGTTCTTTATAAATTTTGGTTATTAACCCCTTATCAGATGTATTGGCAAATATGTTCTCCCATTGTGTGGGTTGTCTTTTTATCTTGTTAATGGTGTCTTTTGCTGTACAAAAGCTTTTTAGTTTGATATAGTCCCATTTGTTTTATTTTGTCCTTTATTTCACTTGCCCTTGGAGAAATATCGGCAAAAAATTGCTAAGAGAGATATCAGAGAGTTTACTGCCTATGTTTTCTTCCAAGATGTTTATGGTTTCGTGACTTACATTTATATCTTTTATCCATTTTGCGTTTATTTTTGTGAATGGTGTAAGTTGGTGGTCTACTTTCAGGTTTTTTGCATGTACCTGTCCAATTTTCCCAACACCATTCATTAAACAGGCTATCTTTACTCCATTGTATACTCTTAACTTCCTTTGTCAAATATCAATTGACCATAAAGACGTGGGTTTATTTCTGTGTTCTCTATTCTGTTCCATTGATCTGTATGCCTGTTCTAATGCCAGTACCATGCTGTTTTGATTACAATGAACTTCTAGTATAACTTGATATCAGGAAGTGTGATACCTCCCACTTTATTCTTCCTTTTCAAGATTACTGTGGCTATTCATGTTCTTTTTTGGTTGCATATAAATTTTTGAAATATTTGTTCTATATCTTTGAAGTATGCCATATTTTCATAGGAATTGCATTAAATTTATAGATTGCTTTGGGTAATATAGACATTTTAATGATGTTTATTCTTCCTATCCATGAACACAGTATATGCTTCCACTTGTTTGTATCTTCCTTATTTTTATCAATGTTTTATAAATTTCCAAGTACAAGGTGTTTATCTCTTTGGTTAAATTTACTCCTAGGTACTTTATTTTTGTTGTTGTTGCACTAATGAAGGGGACTGTTTTTTAATTTCTCTTTCAAACTGTTTATTGTTGATATATAAAAATGCAACTGATTTCTGAATATTGATTTTATATCCTACCACCTTGCTGAATTCATTTATCAGGTCCAGTAGTTTTTTGACTGAGACTTTAGGGTTTTCTATGTACAGTATCATGTCATCTGCAAATAATGATAGTTTTACATCTTCTTTTCCAATTTGGATGCCTTTTATTTCTTCTTTTTGTCTGATTGCTGTGGCTAGGACTTCCAGAACTATGTTGAATAAGAGTGGTAAAAGGGGTCACCCCTGCCTTGTCCTGATCTTAAGGGGATTGCTTTTAATTTTTGCCATTGAGTATGATGTTGGCTGTGGGTTTGTCATAGATGTCCTTTATCATAGTGAGGTAAGTTCCCTGTATTCCCACTTTGCTGAGAGTTTTTATCATAAAAAGGGTGCTAGATTTTATCAAATGCTTTTTCTGCATCTATTGATATAATCATGTGGTTTTTATCTTTCCTTTTGTTAATGTGATGAATCACATTTATTGATTTGCAAATATTGTACCAGCCTTGCCTCTCAGAAATAAATCCCACTTGATCATGATGTATGATTTTTTTTAATGTATTGCTGGATAATGTTTGCTAATATTTTGTTGAGAGTTTTAGCATCTAAGTTCATCAGATATATTGACTTATAGTATTCTTTCTTTGTAGTATCTTTACCTGTTTTTGGAATGAGGATAATGCTTGCCTTAAAAAAAGAGGTTGGAAGTCTTCCTTCCTCTTTATTTTTGAAATAGCTTGAGAAGGATAGGTGTTAATTCTTTTTCGAATATTTGGTAAAATTTGCCTGTGAAGCCATCCAGTCCAGGACTTTTGTTTGCTGGGAGGTTTTTGACAACTGTTTCCTTTGTTGTAATCAGTCTGTTTAGGATTTCTGATTCTTCCAGATTGAGTTTTGGAAGATTGTTTGTTTCTAGGAATTTATCCATTTCGCCTAGGTCAGTGGTCAGCAAACTCATTAGTCAACAAAGCCAAATATCAACAGTACAACTGAAATTTTTTTTGAGGGCCAAAATTTTTAAACTTAAAAATAGGTAGGTACATTCCTTATTGAGGTAGCGCCCGCATGTGGTATTTTGTGGAAGAGCCACACTCAAGGGGTGAAAGAGCTGCATGTGGCTCATGAGCTGCAGTTTGCCAACCAGGGGCCTAGGTTGTCCAATTTTTTGGCATATAGATCTTCATAGTATTTTTGTACAATCCTTTGTATTTCTGCGGTGTCAGTTGTTACTTCTCCACTTTCATTTCTAATTTTATTTATTTGAGTCTTCTCTCTTTTTTTCTTGATGAGTCTGGTTAAAGGTTCATCAATCTTGTTTACCTTTTCAAAGAACCAGCTCTTGGTTTCATTGATCGTTTTGTTTTGTTTTTTAGCCTCTATGTCATTTATTTCTTCTCTGATCTTTATTATTTCCTTCCTTCAATTTCTTCTAGGTTTTATTTGTTGTTCTTTTTCTAGTCCTTTTAGATGCAGGGTTAAGTTGTTATTTGAGCTTTACCTTGCTTCTTAAGGTATGCCTGTAATGTTATGAAATTCCCTCTCAAAATTGCTTTTGCTGTGTCCCATAAATTTTGATTTGCAGTATGTTCATTTTTATTTGTTTCAAGGAAATTTTTGATTTCTACCTTGATCTTGTAATTAACCCACTTTTTATTTAATAACATGCTACTTAGCCTACAAGTGTGTGAATATTTTTGTTTTTTTATTGTAATTGATTTCTAGTTTCATGCTATTGTGATCAGAGAAGATGCTTGATATGATTTCAGTCTTTTTAAATTTATTAAGACTTGTTTTGTGTCCCAACATGTGGTCTATCCAAGAGAATGTACCATGAGCACTTGAAAAGAATGTATATTATGCTGCTTTGGGGTGAAAGGTTCTGAAGATGTCAATTAAATCCAGTTGATCTAGTGTGTCTTTTTTTTTTTTTTTTTACAGAGACAGAGAGAGAGTCAGAGAGAGGGATAGATAGGGACAGACAGACTGGAATAGAGAGGGATGAGAAGCATCAATCATCGGTTTTTGTTGTGATACCTTAGTTGTTCATTGATTCCTTTCTCATAAGTGCCTTGACCATGGGACTTCATCAGATCGAGTAACCTCTTGCTCGAGCCGGTGACCTTGGGTCAAAGCTGGTGAGCTTTACTCAAACCAGATGAGCCCATGCTCAAGCTGGTGACCTCCGGGTCTTGAACCTGGCTCCTCCGCATCCCAGTCCGACGCTCCATCCCAAGGTTTGGGAACCTTTTTGGCTGAGAGAGCCATGAATGCTACATATTTTAAAATGTAATTCTGTGAGAGCCATACAATATGTTTAACACTAAATACAAGTAAATGTGTGCATTTTATGTAAGACCAACACTTTTAAAGTAAAATAAGTCTCTGAATTCTTTTTAATAATGTTGTTTGAGTGACGTCACGGAAATGGCGCCGTGAGCAGCGCGTCCGACAGATCTCCCCAAAATCTCAACAAATTTATCAACTAGAAACAGAAAAATTTATCCTCGGAGCATTCCGGAGTTCCACACAAACTGAAAGCGAAAGGACTGTTCTCACTTGAATCTGAGAGACTGAGGGTGTGGAGGAAGCTAACTACCGCAGGGACGTTTATTCAAGCCGCGGAGGGAGTGCGCCTGTGGTGAGTCGGCCCACACTAGGGAGCGGCGAGCAGCTGCCGGCGCGTGCCCGGTGCCACGGTCCGGTCGCAGAGCGAGCACCGCCAGCGTCCCCAGCGGCCCGCGCACTGCGAGTGAGAGTCCCCAGCCACCAGTGCCCGGAGCACCCCATTCGCGCGCGTGCCCTGGGCGTCCCACGAGCCCAGAGCGCCCCACTGGCCCGCACACCCAGGGTGCCCCATTATCCCGCGCGCCTGGTGCGCCCTAGCTGCCAGCGGCGGGGCGAGCGGGAGAGGCGCCAGGGCTATCTTCCTACTTGGGAGATTCTCTGCGTGGGCGGGCACCTCACCCAGCCATTCAAGCAAACAATCAAGCGTTGGAGGAGGGGCACGCAGGCAGCCTGAAATACTTTCTGGAGCACAGCTGCGGATCCAATCACTGAAATTAGCTTAACCCACGAAATCTGCGCACCCACGGGGCTCTAATTGATAAGATCTCTCTCAGTTCAGCGATCCAAGACAAGAGGCGTGATATTTTTTAGTGCCTCTCGCTAAAGGGGTGGGGGCAACTTCTGATTGACAGAGCCTCCATATTCAGGGATAAACGCTAACAAGAGGGACTTGGCAGATAATAAGATCTATAATACACGAGTCCCAAGCAGCGACTAGTGCCTCTTCTTCCCAGCCAAAACAGGCTACAAAGTGTGGAAAGCCTGGGTTGAGTGGTCCAACTGAATGCTAGGCGCTGAACAGTCACCTTGACAACAATTGACTCCCAGCCCCACCTGATTATGCTGGAGGCTCTGACTGCCAGAGCCTTTCCCAAAGCCTTGCGCTGAGTGGGGATAGAGTGGGGATTTCCTAGCTCTTTGAGCCTCTTACTCCCCAGGCAGAAGCAGTAGCAGCCTTATAGCTGGATCACCAGGCTGCTAATTCAGGAAGGGGAGACTAGGAGAGAGACTCCAGGAAAGCAAACTCTCTCATTGTTGGACCCTGCAAACGCCAACAAGCCTTGACTACCAGCAAGACTAAAGCCAATTATGTGACATTGCCATAGAATCCCATCAACTGCAAATCCCTACCTAAGTGTGACACAGGGACAGAGCCTGGGGAACAGAGTCACCGACCAGGAAGAGGGAGAGAAAAGAAAAAGGAAGAAGTTAACCTCTCAAAATCAAGAAAAATCCACAGACATTATAACTTGTTCCACTAATTTTTCATTGTTGTTATTTGTTTCTTCTATCTTATTGCCTTTATTATTATTATTTCTATTTCCTCCACCTCGGTCCGTTTATTCTCTGCCCATCTTATGCTTCCCTTTTCTTGAACTACACTACCCATGAGTGTTACATTTTATTTCTTTTCTTCATCCTCACTCCCCTTTAAGGTTACACTCCAAAACACTTAACTCTCACTCTCTCCCCTTTTGTTTTTTTTTGTTTTGCTTTATTTTGTTTTTTTTTCTCTTCCTTTTTTTTCTTCCTTCGTTTTTCTCTTTTTCTTATTTTTTCCTTTCTATTCATTTCTTCTTTTCTCCTTTTACTTTTCCTCCCATTTAATCCTCAATCACGAACAAATTATTTAATTTGGGACTCAAGTTTTTTTTTTTTCTTTCGCTTTTGTTTTTGGTTTTTTTTTGTTTGTTTATTTTTGTGGCTTTTTGGGTACTTTTTATGTTGCTTTTTAACTCACTAGCATTCCTCCCAACACAAGGTCTCCATTGTATTTAGTCTTCGCTCCACTTATTACAACAGATTTTTACTTTTTATTTTTTTTTCTTTATTATTCTTTTTTCCCCCTTTTTTTCTGGTTCCCTCTTATCCCTCTCATTATATCTCTTAGTTGACCATCACTTACAAGCAAATCATCTTATGCTTGTCTAAGATTTTCTCCTTTTTTTTTTTGCATTTAGTAGGTCCCTACTCCCTTTTTTTGCCCCTTGAACTCTTCGCCCCAAATCAGGCCCTCCGTTATAGGCAGTTTTTGTTCCATTTAGCATAATATAATTCACAGGTCATCACGATATTTCCCTGAGGAGGGGAGAGGAGGGGAAGAGAAGAAAGAAAAAAGGGGGAAATAATAAATTATTACTGTTTTTTTTTTTTGTAGGGTGTTTTACCTTTTTTTTTTTTTTACTTTTTACTCTTTATTAATTCTAATTAGTGCTATCAACAAGACCGCCCTCAGATGCCAATAAGAAAGAGGAAATCGAATATTATGGATACAAAAGATAGAGAGGTAACACAAATAGATGTGGAAAAAATCTATGGAGAAAAGATTTAACATATTGGAAGCCTTGGAGCTAAATGACAGAGAATTTAAAATAGAAATCTTAAAAATACTCAGAGATATACAAGAAAACACAGAAAGGCAATTTAGGGAGATCAGAAAACAACTCAACGAACACAAAGAATATATTACCAAGGAAATTGAAACTATAAAAACAAATCAAACAGAAATGAAAAACTCAATTCACAAGCTGAAAAACGAGGTAACAAGCTTAGCTAACAGAACAGCCCAGATAAAAGATAGGATTAGTGAAATAGAAGACAAGCAACTTGAGGCACAACAGAGAGAAGAAGAAAGAGACTCAAAAATAATAAAAAATGAGAAAGCCCTAAAGGAATTGTCTGACTCTATCAGAAAGAATAACATAAGAATAATAGGTATATCAGAGGGAGAAGAGAAAGAAAATGGAATGGAGAATATACTCAAACAAATAATAGACGAGAACTTCCCAAGCCTGTGGAAAGAACTAAAGCCTCAAATTCAAGAAGCAAACAGAACACCGAGTTTTCTTAACCCCAACAAACCCACTCCAAGGCACATCATAATGAAGATGACACAAACCAATGACAAAGAAAAAATTCTCAAGGCAGCCAGGGAAAAGAAGGGTACAACATATAAAGGAAGGCCTATTACATTATCATCAGATTTCTCAGCAGAAACTCTACAAGCTAGAAGAGAGTGGACCCCAATATTTAAAGCCCTGAAAGAGAGGAACTTTCAGCCAAGAATACTATACCCATCAAAGCTATCCTTCAAGTACGAAGGAGATATAAAAACATTCACAAATACAGAAAAGATGAGAGAATTGCCTGACCTGTGGTGGCGCAGTGGATAAAGCATCGACCTGCAAATGCTGAGGTCGCCGGTTCGAAACCCTGGGCTTGCCTGGTCAAGGCACATATGGGAGTTGATGCTTCCAGCTCCTCCCCCCTTCTCTCTTTCTGTCTCCTCTCTCTCTCTCTCTCTGTCTTTCCCTCTCCTCTCTAAAATGAATAAATAAAAAAATAAAAAAAATAAAAAAAATAAAAAAAAAAGAAAAGATGAGAGAATTTATCAGCAGAAAGCCCCCACTCCAGGAAATACTAAAGGGGGTTTTCCAACCAGATTCAAAGAACAAAAGAAAACAAAACCACAAGTAACAGCTCCACCAAGAACACAATAAAACCAAACTTAAACTGTGACAACAAAAGAAAAAAAGGGGGGAGAGGATGGAGATTAACAGTAGCAAAGGACAATGAAGTGCAGAAATACTCATAAGATAGGGTACTACAATGAATATGGTAGGTACCCTTTTCATTACTTAATGGTAACCACCCTTGAAAAAACCACCACAAAAACACTTGACTTAAAAAAGGTAGCAACAGAGGAAAGAAGAATGGAATACAAACAAACAAGAACAAATGATAGAAAAACAAAAGAGAAGAATCAAACAAGATACAAAACTAACAGAAAGCAATTTATAAAATGGCAATAGGGAACCCACAAGTGTCAATAATTACACTAAATGTAAATGGTTTAAACTTACCAATAAAAAGACACAGAGTAGCAGAATGGATTAAAAAAGAAAATCCAAATATATGCTGCCTACAAGAAACACATCTAAGCAACAAGAATAAAAACAAATTCAAAGTGAAAGGCTGGAAAACAATACTCCAAGCAAACAACACCCAAAAAAAAGCAGGTGTAGCAATACTCATATCTGATAATGCTGACTACAAGACAGCAAAAGTACTCAGAGACAAAAATGGTCATTTCATAATGATTAAGGGGAAGTTGAATCAAGAAGACATAACAATCCTTAATATATATGCACCAAACCAAGGAGCACCAAAATATATAAGACAGCTACTTATTGACCTTAAAACAAAAACTAACAAAAATACAATCATACTTGGAGACCTCAATACACCGCTGACGGCTCTAGATCGGTCATCCAAACAGAGAATCAATAAAGATATAGTGGCCTTAAACGAAATACTAGAACACCTGGATATGATAGACATCTACAGGACACTTCATCCCAAAGCGACAGAGTATACATTTTTCTCTAGTGTACATGGAACATTCTCAAGAATTGACCATATGTTGGGCCACAAAGACAATATCAGCAAATTTAGAAAAATTGAAATTGTACCAAGCATATTCTCTGATCATAAAGCCTTGAAACTAGAATTCAACTGCAAAAAAGAGGGGGGAAAACCCACAAAAATGTGGAAACTAAACAACATACTTCTATAAAATGAATGGGTCAAAGAAGAAATAAGCGCAGAGATCAAAAGATATATACAGACAAATGAAAATGAAAATACGACATATCAGAATCTCTGGGATGCAGCAAAAGCAGTAATAAGAGGAAAGTTCATATCACTTCAGGCCTATATGAACAAACAAGAGAGAGCCCAAGTAAACCACTTAACTTCACACCTTAAGGAACTAGAAAAAGAAGAACAAAGACAACCCAAAACCAGCCGAAGAAAGGAGATAATAAAAATCAGAGCAGAAATAAATGAAATAGAGAACAGAAAAACTATAGAAAAAATCAATAAAACAAGGAGCTGGTTCTTTGAAAAGATCAACAAAATTGACAAACCCTTGGCAAGACTCACCAAGGAAAAAAGGCACAGGACTCAAATAAATAAAATCCAAAATGAAAGAGGAGAGATCACCACAGACATCATAGATATACAAAGAATTATTGTAGAATACTATGAAAAACTATATGCCACCAAATACAACAATCTAGAAGAAATGGATAAATTCCTAGAACAATACAACCTTCCCAGATTGAGTCATGAAGAAGCAGAAAGCCTAAACAGACCAATCAGCAGGGAGGAAATAGAAAAAACTATTAAAAACCTCCCGAAAAATAAAAGTCCAGGCCCAGACGGTTATACTAATGAATTCTATCAAACATTCAAAGAAGACTTGGTTCCTATTCTACTCAAAGTCTTCCAAAAAATTGAAGAAGAAGCAATACTTCCAAACACATTTTATGAGGCCAACATAACCCTCATACCAAAACCAGGCAAGGATGGCACAAAAAAAGAAAACTACAGACCAATATCTCTAATGAATACAGATGCTAAAATACTAAACAAAATACTGGCAAACTGAATACAACAACATATTAAAAAAATAATACATCATGATCAAGTGGGATTCATCCCAGAATCTCAAGGATGGTTCAACATACGTAAAACGGTTAACGTAATACACCATATCAACAAAACAAAGAACAAAAACCACATGATCTTATCAATAGATGCAGAAAAGGCTTTTGATAAAATATAACACAATTTTATGTTTAAGACTCTCAACAAAATGGGTATAGAAGGAAAATATCTCAACATGATAAAGGCCATATATGATAAACCATCAGCCAACATCATATTAAATGACATAAAACTGAGGACTTTCCACCTTAAATCAGGAACAAGACAGGGTTGTCCACTCTCTCCACTCTTATTTAACATGGTTCTAGAAGTTCTGGCCAGAGCAATCAGACAAGACAAAGAAATAAAAGGCATCCATATCGGAAAAGAAGAAGTAAAGGTATCACTTTTTGCTGATGATATGATCCTATACATCGAAAACCCGAAGGACTCCACAAAAAGATTATTAGAAACAATAAACCAATACAGTAAGGTCACAGGATACAAAATTAACATACAAAAGTCCATAGCCTTTCTATATGCCAACAATGAAATATTTGAAAACGAACTCAAAAAAATAATCCCCTTCACGATTGCAACAAAAAAAATAAAATACCTAGGAATAAACATAACAAAGAATGTAAAGGACCTATATAACGAAAACTACAAGGCATTATTAAGAGAAATAGAAAAAGACACAATGAGATGGAAAAATATTCCTTGTTCTTGGATAGGAAGAATAAATATAATTAAAATGGCCATATTACCCAAAGCAATATATAAATTTAATGCAATTCCCATCAAAATTCCTATGACATTTTTTAAAGAAATGGAACAAAAAATCATCAGATTTATATGGAACTATAAAAAACCCTGAATAGCCAAAGCAATCCTAAGGAAAAAGAATGAAGCTGGGGGCATTACAATACCTGACTTTAAACTATATTATAGAGCCACGATAATCAAAACAGCATGGTATTGGCAGAAAAATAGACACTCAGACCAATGGAACAGAATAGAAAGTCCAGAAATAAAACCACATATATATGGTCAAATAATCTTTGACAAAGGGGCCAACAACACACAATGGAGAAAAGAAAGCCTCTTCAACAAATGGTGTTGGAAAAACTGGAAAGCCACATGCAAAAGAATGAAACTCGACTACAGCCTGTCCCCGTGTACTAAAATTAATTCAAAATGGATCAAAGACCTAAATATAAGACCTGAAACAATAAAGTACATAGAAGAAGACATAGGTACTAAAATCATGGGCCTGGGTTTTAAAGAACATTTTATGAACTTGACTCCAATGGCAAGAGAAGTGAAGGCAAAGATAAATGAATGGGACTACATCAGAATAAAAAGTTTTTGCTCAGCAAGAGAAACTGATATCAAAATAAACAGACAGCCAAATAAATGGGAAATGATATTTTCAAACAACAGCTCAGATAAGGGCCTAATATCCAAAATTTACAAAGAACTCATAAAACTCAACAACAAACAAACAAACAATCCAATAAAAAAATGGGAAGAGGACATGAACAGACACTTCTCCCAGGAAGAAATACAAATGGCCAACAGATATATGAAAAGATGCTCAGCTTCATTAGCTATTAGAGAAATGCAAATCAAAACTACAATGAGATACCACCTCACCTCTGTTAGATTAGCTATTATCAACAAGACGGGTAATAGCAAATGTTGGAGAGGCTGCGGAGAAAAGGGAACTCTCATCCACTGTTGGTGGGACTGTAAAGTAGTACAACCATTATGGAGGAAAGTATGGTGGTTCCTCAAAAATCTGCAAATAGAACTACCTTATGACCCAGCAATCCCTCTACTGGGTATATACCCCAAAACCTCAGAAACATTGATACGTAAAGACACATGTAGCCCCATGTTCATTGCAGCACTGTTCACAGTGGCCAAGACATGGAAACAACCAAAAAGCCCTTCAATAGAAGACTGGATAAAGAAGATGTGGCACATATACACTATGGAATACTACTCAGCCATAAGAAATGATGACATCAGATCATTTACAGCAAAATGGTGGGATCTTGATAACATTATACGGAGTGAAATAAGTAAATCAGAAAAAAACAAGAACTACATGATTCCATACATTGGTGGAACATAAAAACGAGACTAAGAGACATGGACAAGAGTGTGGTGGTTACCAGGGGTGGGGGGAGGGAGGACATAGGAGGGAGGGAGGGAGAGAGTTAGGGGGAGGGGGAGGGGCACAGAGAACTAGATAGAGGGTGACGGAGGACAATCTGACTATGGGCGAGGGGTATGCAACATAATTTAATGACAAGATAACCTAGACATGTTTTCTTTGAATATATGTACCCTGATTTATTAATGTCATCCCATTAACATTAATAAAAATTTATTTTAAAAAAAATAACGTTGTTATGCTGTTGCTAACCAATGATGAATAAAGTACTTCTTACCATTAATGTGACTTCTGGTGCTGCATGGTTTTGCTGATGGCTTTGTAGTCTGGTTGATACATGGTGAGGTTAAACTTCATGCAGGTGTTGAGACTTCCATCCATTAAATGTGATGGTAAGTTGGTCTTAATGTTCTTTAGATGTGAGAAAGACTGCTCACGTGCATATGTAGAGCCAAACATTGTCAGTACATCAATATTCACATGCTGCAGTGTGTGGTATGTGACGGGAAGCGTGTTCCAAGTTTTGACAATCAGCTGGTTTGCAGGTTGAAGATTTTTCATTTCTCCCCACCTGTGTTTGCTCGCCAACTCTGCTTGCTGTCGTGCAAGTCTTTCCAAATCTTCATTCAGTGACTTGAACTTATTCACCCACATGTCTGAGGCCTTCAGGTCAGCAGCTTGTAGCTCAAAATCTCTGATGGAGACAATGGGGATGTAACTCAGGTCGATGCTGTCCACTGCATACTCATGTGGATGAGTAATGAGCTTAAAAAGACGAGTGCACTCATGAAATTCTCCAAAGCGCGCTTTGAATGACTGCCAGAGATTAGATGTGAAGCCCGCTAGCTGCTGGAGATCAAGATGTTGAGCAGGATCACTTGCTGTGTATACAGCTTTAAACTCTCCCAGTTTTTCAAAGTGTAGGAAACGACCTGTTTCAATGTCGTGGATGAAGAGTTCCAGCTTGTTTTCAAGTGCAAACACTGCTTGTTGAAGGGATAAGACTGTATTTCCAATGCCTTGCATTTTCACATTGAGCTGGTTCAGATGTTCAGTCATGTCCATGAGATAGTAGAACTTCAGGAGCCACTCAGTGTTAGCTAACTCAGGATGCTCGACGTTTTTTATTTTAAGAAAAGTCCAGATTTCGCTCAGACAAGCCGTGAAATGGCTGAGCACCTTCCCTCTTGACAACCAATGCACATTGCTGTGTAGAAGCAGACCTGGATAATTATTTCCAACTTCATCCAGCAGTGTTTTAAACTGGCGATCATTTAAAGCTCAGGCGACAATAAAATTGATCACCCGAATGACAAGCAACATCACCTCACCAAGCTGCTCGCCACACATCTGATCACAAAGCGCCTCCTGATGTAGGATGCAGTGAACACTTAGGATGGGTCTTTTTTCATGTTCATGAAGAAGTGCTACAAATCCTCTGTTTTTCCCCACCATGCATGGAGCACCATTAGTACACACTGAAATACTGTAAGTTTATACATCGGTAGATTCTTTTCTTTAGCAAACTCAGTGAAAGACTTGAATAAATCCTCCCCTCTTGTTGTCTCTTTCATAGGCAAAACAGCAAGACTTTCCTTTCCTCATGCAGTGTGTCACTGATAGCATTTCTTGCAATCACGCTGAACTGGAATAAATGGCTCATGTCTGTTGACTCATCCAAAGTGAGAGAAAAGAATGGTGCTGCATTTATGTCCTTCACTTGTGTTGTCTCAATTTGACTTGCCATCATGATGGTACGATTGTGAACAGTTCTTGCCAACAGAGGCATGTCTTTTATTCATTTTATTATCTTGTCTTTATCTAAAAAGTCATCAAAAAGTTCATTGGCAACATCAAGCATGAATGTTTTGGCATACTCCCCATCTGTGAATGGCTTTCTGTTTCTCACAATTGCTAAAGCACCAGCAAAGCTAGCTGAATTCCAGTCACCTTGTTAGGTCTAAACATGGAGTTGCTGCTGACTAGCTTGCACTCTGTACAGTAGCTCTTGACATGCTTTCTTCCTGCTGTCCCCTGCTGGATATTTCGAAGCAAATGTAGTATGGTGTGTGTCAAAGTGCCGTTTTATATTTGACTGTTTCACTGATGCAATTTTATCATTGCATATTAGACACACTGCAGAACCTGTTCTCTCCACAAAGGTGAATTCCTCTGTCTATTTCTGCTGAAAAGTACGATACTCCTCATCTTTTTTTCTTTTTTCTTTTTTTTCATTTTTCTGAAGCTGGAAACAGGGAGAGACAGTCAGACAGACTCCCGCATGCGCCCGACCGGGATCCACTCGGCACGCCCACCATGGGGCGATGCTCTGCCCACCAGGAGGCGATGCTCTGCCCATCCTGGGCGTCGCCATGTTGCGACCAGAGCCACTCTAGCGCCTGGGGAAGAGGCCAAGGAGCCATCCCCAGCGCCCGGGCCATCTTTGCTCCAATGGAGCCTTGGCTGCGGGAGGGGAAGAGAGAGACAGAGAGGAAATCGCGGCGGAGGGGTGGAGAAGCAAATGGGCGCTTCTCCTGTGTGCCCTGGCCGGGAATCGAACCCGGGTCCTCCGCACGCTAGGCCGACGCTCTACCGCTGAGCCAACCGGCCAGGGCCATCTTTTTTTCTTTTAGCCATCTTCTTCTGCATCATTGTTTCTGCAATTAGCTAGCTGACTACTTGATTAAAAGGGGGGAAATTTACTTCCTGACCTCACAATGACCCATGTATGTTATGCATTATCCAATAAAATTTGGTGTTGTCCTGGAGGACAGCTGTGATTGGCTCCAGCCACCGGCAACCATGAACATGAGTGGTAGGAAATGAATGGATTGTAATACATGAGAATGTTTTATATTTTTAACGTTATTATTTTTTTTATTAAAGATTTGTCTGGAAGCCAGATGCAGCCATCAAAAGAGCCACATCTGGCTCACGAGCCATAGATTCCCGACTCTTGCTCTATCCACTGTGCCACTGCCTGGTCAGGCTAGTGTGTCATTTAAGGCCTCTGTGTCTTTGTTAATTTTTGTCTGGAGAATCTATCCATTGATGTTAGTAGGGTATTAAAATCTCCTACTATTATAGTATTGCTGTTGATCTCTCCCTTTATGTTCATCAAAATCTGCTTTATATATTTAGGTGCTCCTATATTAGGTGCATAAATATTTACAATGGTTATATTCTCCTGTTGGATTGTTCCCTTTATCATTATGTAGTGACCTTCTTTATCCCTTACTATAGGCTTTATTTTAAAGTCCTTTTTGTCAGATATAAGTATTGCTACTCCAGCTTTTTTTTTTCATTTCCATTTGTGTGAAATACTTTATTCCATTCCTTCACTTTCAGTCTATGTGTATCTTTTTTTCTGAGGTGTGTCTCTTGTAGACAGCATATGTACCTGTCTTGTTTTCTTATCCATGCAGCTACCTTATGTCTTTTGATTGGAGCATTTAATCCATTTACATTTAAGGTTATTATTGACATGTACTTTTTTATTGCCATTCTATTCTTTAAATTTACATTCCTCTTTTTCTCTATTTCTTTTTTCCTTTGCTCTTTTTATAGCAGGCCCCTTAACATTTCTTGCTGTACTGGTTTGGTTGTAATGAATTTCCTGAGTCCTTTTTTTGTCTGGGAAACCTTTTATTTCTCCTTCAGTTTTGAACGATAGCCTTGTTGGATAAAGTAGTCTTGGTTGTAGGTTCTTGTTTTGCATCACTTTGAATATTTCTTGCCAGTCTCTCTGGCCTCAAGTGTTTCTGTTGAGAAGTCAGATGTCATCCTTATGGGGGCTCCTCTGTAGGTAATTAACTGCTTTTTTCTTGCAGCTTTAGGTATTCTTCCTTTGTCTCTTAATATTAGCATTTAAATTATGATGTGTTTAGGTGTAGGCCTCCTTGGTTTCCTCTTTAATAGGACTCTCTGTGATTCTTGAACTTGTGTGACTTTTTCCTTCATCATTTTAGGGAAGTTTTCAGTGATGATTTCTTCAGTCAGGTTCTCTATCCCTTGTTTGTTCTCATCTCCTTCAGGAACCTCTATGATGCAGATGTTGTTTCTCTTTATTGCTGTCACAGAAGTCTCTTAGAGTTTCCTCAGTCTTTTTGAGCCTCTTTTCATTTTGCTGCTCAACTTCTGTCCTTATATTTATCTTGTCTTCTAAATTGCTGATTCAGTCCCCTGCTTCCTCCAGCCTGCTGTTAATTCCTTCTAGTGCAGTCTTTATCTCTGATATTGTATTTGTCATTTCTGACTGGTTCCTTTTTATGATTTCAGTGTCCTTTTGATGCTTGTTATTTCTTTATGTAGGTGCTCATTATGCCCATCTATTGTTGCTCTAAGATCCTTGAGCATCCTAAAAATCATTATTTTAAACTTTGCATCTGGTAGTTTGGTTACTTCCATTTCATTTAGTTCTTTTCCTGGGAATTTCTCTTGTTGACTCCTTTGGGTTGCATTTCTTTGTCTACCCATTTTATCTGTGTATAGACTCCTTCTTTGGGTGTGCTGCTTATGTAGCTAGCTGAGTCTAGGGTTGGTACTGTCTGCCACCAAGTACCAGTTGTGTTGGTTCTAGATCTTCTCAGATTGGTGTCAGCTGTTGTTTAGAACCCACTATGGGCTACTTGTCTGCAGCTACTGCTCTTTTTTGCTGTTTGTGTCTGCATTTTCTGTGCCTGGGTAGTGTGGGAGGGGCCAACTTGTGTATAAGGATCAGCTTCCTCCTTCTTAAAGCTGACAGCAGCTCTGTAAATGCCCCAAGCTCTATAAGATTTGTCTCCACTTTTCAGCTGCTCCACCTCCTCTTGCTGCTGCCCTGTTTTCCCAGAGTCTTCTGTAGAAAGACTGGAGTGTGGACCCAGACTGTCCTCATCCCACCAACCCCACTACAGATTGCAAGGTTATTGGGTTAGGGCAGCTGATGTTGAGAATACAATGTTAGTGGGACACCCTATTTCAGGGGTTTCTTGGGCAGTAACTCAGTACAGGGATTGTGGCCCAAACTCCAGAGCCTAATCCCTCAGCCACTGCTGGGTACTCAAATTTTATTTCTCCTCAACAAGGTGAGCAGCAGGTTCAGATCGAGTGGGGCCAATAGTCCCCTCTGCAGAAATTCTTACAGCTGTTGAGACCCTGGTCTCAAGGAGGAAGACTGAGAGCATCTTCTTCTGGGGCTGTCTGTGCCCCCAAGAAGTGGCTAAGCCCCTTGACTGGATCCAACAATAGGCTCACAAGGACCCACACTTTGATGTCCATGCTCCAAGTCTCTCTCCCTTCCCCCTTTGAAGTCTAGCTCAGCAGGGAATGATATCCAGCACCCAGGCCAGTTGACTATGAAGCTCCACCCTATCCAATGCACATGAGCTGCTGCACCAGTGCTAATCACAGAGAGTGTAACTTGCCTCAGCTGGGCCAGGTGTGAGAAGCTTTTATAGGATACCACTCTAGCAAGGGTTGTTAGGTCCTGAACCGATGTTTTTTGCAGCTGGCCCCTGGATGTGCCAACCCTGGGCCTCCCAAGCAGGAACCCAGTGCAGACCAATGGGATACACTGCCTATGACTGGCCCTCAGCAACCTTGTTGGAGCTATAAGCAATCCAGAGTTTGTGGCTGCCTCTTCTGGAAATACCAGCTGTGCACCTAGGCTGGCTTTTACCCACTCTGGGCCTGGGGGAAAGTCCACTTAAAAGTCCAAGATTCCCTGAGTTCATTCTTCTGCAGCCTCTGTCTGCTGGCTGCTTGTTGGGCTTGGCCACTGAATAAACCTCTGCTAGAGTTTAGAGCCTGCAGCAATTCAGGGATTAGGAAGGGTGGTGGGTGTGGCTCCGCCCCTTGGCCCCAGGTGTCAGTCTGTCCAGACTTTTTTCACAGACCTAAGGAGGGTGTGTGGCCCCAGGAATCCAGTAGGTGTGGCCTCTGACCCAGAGGTGTGGTCTGCTCGCCCTTCAGACAGTTTCAACTGAGTCTCCTGTTAGGTGGAATTATCAGGAGCATGGGGTGCGGGGTAGCTCCGGCCTCAATACCAGAAAACTGAGTCACTGATGCACCCTCTGCTTCCTGGCTGCTCAGAATGACCCTTCACCCTGACTGGTGCAGGAGAGACTCCCAAGGGCGGAGCAGTTGCTTTTCCCCAGGCTGATGCCATACAAAGGGGCTGCTCCACCCAAGAAAGATGGCAACTGCAGTATTAGAGAATGACTCAGCACAGGGTTATTGGTAGCTGACCCTTCCCCCTGCCAGTGTCTCTCCCTTGGCCTCCAACTTTACACTCTCCTCACGCAACTCCAGTCCTCTCTCCAGACAGTTTCTACTGAGTCTCCTGTGAGGTGGAAGCACCAGTCTTAGAGTTGGGAGCAAGCGTGTGGGGGAAAGCTCCAGTCTCAACACCAGAAAGCTGAGTCACTGACATGTCTCCTGCTGCGTGGTCTCTCAGAACAACACTTTGCCCTGATTGGAGAGGAGAGACTCCTAAGGGCAGAGCGGTTGCTTTTCCACAGGCTAGTGCCACACAGAAGGGACACTCTGCCCAAGAAAGATGGCAACTGCAGTATTGGAGAATGACTCAGCACAGAGGTTCTGGTGCAGCATAGGGGTTCTGGTGGCCATCTCCTACAGTGTCTCTCCCTGGGCTACCAACTTTACACTCTCCTCACGCAACTCCAGTCCTCCCAGCTCTCCTGCACCGGAGCCCTGGGTAAGCGGCTGTGAATGAGATTTTCTGCATGGGCCCTTTAAGATGGAGCCTGTGTCCAAGAGCTGAGTCTCTTGCAGACAGAAACCTGGCTCTTTTCGCAGTTAAATGCTGTGTGGGTGCCACATCTAGGCTCTGGGGCTCTAGGTTGGGGCTCTGGGCCTGGGGCTGAGCACCCACACCTCTCAGGGAAACCCACCCTGCCATGAGAGTCCCTCTGGGCCACCACTCTCGCTCCTGGGAGCGGGAGCACCCCTTTCCGCAACTCTCCCCTTCCTACTATTCTCGGTGTGGCTTCTTTGGTGATCCTTGGTTATAGATTCCTCTTAGTTCAGTCCAAAGTTGGTTTTTCAAGATGATTGTTCTTAAATTAAGTTGTAATCCAATTTGGTCCTTGGAAGTGCCAGTTGGAATGTCTGCCTATTTTGTTGCCATTCAGTCCTCTCTTATTTAAACAATTAAATTTAACAGGGTGACATTGGTCAACCAGAGTACATAGATTTAGAGAAAACATCTCCACATCATTTGGACAGTCAATTATGTTGTATACCCGTCACCCAAAGTCAAATCATCTTCTGTAACTCTGTATTTGGGCTTTGTATTTCTTTTTTTCTTTCTTTTTTTACAGAGCCAGAGAGAGAGAGAGAGATAGGGACAAACAGACAGGAATGGAAAGAGATGAGAAGCATCAATCATCAGTTTTTCATTGTGGCACTTTAGTTGTTCATTGATTGCTTTGTCATATGTGCCTTGACTGTGGGGCTACAGCAGACTGAGTAACCCATTGCTCAGGCCAGCAACCTTGGGTTCAAGCTGGTGAGCTTTGCTCAAACCAGATGAGCCTGTGCTCAAGCTGGCAATCTTCGGGTCTCGAACCTGGGTTATCCGCATCCCAGTCCAACGCTCTATCCACTATGCCACCGTCTGGTCAGGCTGGGCTTTGTATTTCTTAATGACCTTGTCAGACTAGGTTTTACTAGGAGAATGTTCACCTATTCCACTTTTTAAAAAGCTCTGTAAAATCTGTATCATTTTCATGCCTGGGTTTTTCTTCTAATAAGCTGTTAAGCGAAGGACAGAAAATGTTTGGGGAAAAAATTCAAGCTCTGTAGTTCTTACAATTAACCACATGTTCACTCTATCTACTGATGAAGGTGAAAGAGAGGGGTCTTGATCACCAACTCGTCAGAGAAGGGTCAACCTGTTGCACCTGTCCATTCTCAGTTGATTGATGTATCATAACTTAGCTAGACTGAGAGTATCTTTTTTTTTTTTAATTTTAGATTTTATTTATTCATTTTTAGAGAAAGAGAGAGAAGGAGGGGAGGAGCAGGAAGCATCAACTCCCATATGTGCCTTGACCAGGTAAGCCCAGGGTTTTGAACCGGTGACCTCAGCATTCCAGGTCGATGCTTTATCCACTATACAACTGCAGGTCAGGGAGAGTATCTGTAATACATCTTTAGTTTCTCAGGGACCACCTGAGTTTGAATCTGGGCTCCACGAGTTAATAGCTGTGTGAACTTGGGAAAGACAACTGAAGCTCTTTGTGCCTTTTTTTCTCATTTGTAGGATGATAATAGTAATAATATCTACCTTATGGGATTGCTGGGACAGTAAATAAAATAGTACCCAGAAAATACATAGAATGGTGCCTGTCCCAGAGTAAGCTCTTTACAAATGTTCTCCATCTTATTAAATTTTTAAGAGGCAATGTACAAAAGGAATCCAGAAGCATAATTATGACAGTTAGCATTACAGAAAGCATTTTCCAGATATGATTTTATTTAAACTTAAAACAAATTCTGGGAAATTAATGTATATTATTCTAATTTTACAAAGGGAAAAACTGAAACATAGAAAAAAATTATTTTCCCTGTCAATGACAGCCCTGTCAATATAGTTTCCCAGTCTAATTCTTTTCTTCTTGTACTGTAAAAATAGCACAAATTGTTCATTTCCAGTGGAATTCTGGAAGACCATAGACTCCTAATACCAAAGAAATGAGTGAATAATGGTGAATAATGGTAGTATTTCAGGAAACAGAGCAGGTATCTCATCTAAATGGCAGTATAATATAGTGCTTGAGTGTGAACTCTAGACTGCCTGGTTTGAATCCTTGCTCAGCCACTTATTATCTGTGTGACCTTGGACAAGTACCTGTGCGCCTTAGTTTCCATATGGGTAAAATGGGGATAATAATAGTGCTTATTCACAACAACTAAGCTGGCTAACATACATAAGGTGCTTGGAAAAATACCTGACATGTACTGAGTACCATGAATGCATTTGCTGTCGTCATCGTCGTCGTCGTCGTCATCATCATCTCCTACTGCTGTTCCTGAAATTCAAGCAAGTCAGTAAATGTCTGCTTTATCTCTCTGTAAAACTGGCCCTAATTTTGGGATAAACTGAGTTGGCAAAAAGCCCAGGTAGAGGTTAAAGTATTAATTGCTGTATACCAGGTCTGTCTCTAGCCACCAAAGTCTGCAGTCTGGGTTTGGTGTAAAGTAACATGTCCCCAAAGTTGGTTTTATTAAATTATTATTTGAAGTTACTTGAAAATAAAAAGTTCATTTTCAACTAAGTTTGGAAAATCAGGTTAAAAGAGGCAAACAGATTTCTTTGTTGTGGGATTTCTCAGAGCATTAGTATATTAATATGCATTGTGACTCTCCAAGAGAAAATTGAACATGTAGCATTTTCCAATTTTCCAGACTATGTTTTATTTTTCTCTCCCTGCTCCTCTATCAACACTTTCTGGGATTAATGTTCTGTGAAATCAATTTGGGAAACATTGGTGTCAAGTTCTCCTTCGCTGTTAGAGAATCAGTTCAGTATCCCAAACCAATTAAGACTGATTACATAGATTTCTTTTGCCTGAAGGTGCCAGGGGATCCAATAAACTAAGAGAGAAATTGAGGCACTTTCTGACACGTGGATTACCATTATAATTTGTAGTTGCAGAAACCCAAGAATAACTATGCTTTTGACTCTGAGGATGTCTTTGTTTAGACCCAAAATTGACAAAACTCTAGGAACAATCTTCTTGTTTAGAATGAAACTTTCTGTATCTCCAGGGTCTAAACATTTTACCTTTTCACCTGGCATCTTACTATTTTGGGCATCATCCAGGCTTCTTCATAAATGGAAGTGATTGAAGAAGAAATACCACAGCTGGAACACAAACACCTCTTTGCTAGTACTTCAATGTATATTACACTAAAGCCCTATGAGAACAGTACTCTTATTATGCAGTTATTTTCTTTTAATTTTATTTTTTATAATTACCATGATTTTTTTACTTTTTGTTGATGTTTTGTGAATTTTAACACATGTATAGGTTTACGTAAATGCAACTACAATCAGGGTATAGAATAGTCCCTTCCTCCCAAAATATCTTTTTGTGTACTTATTCATCATCTGTATATCCACTTTGTTGAAGTGTCTGTTCAAATCAATTACTCATTTTTGTTGTTTGTTTTCTTGCGATTGAGTCTTGAGAGTTCTTTATATATTATGGATACAAGGTTTTTTGTCAGATATGTGCTTTGCAAATACTTTCTCCTGTCCTATAGATAATCTTTTCATACTCTTGAAAATGTCTGTCACAAAGTAGAAAATTTTATTTTTTACTGAGTCCAATTTATTAACAGAGGATGACCTTTTCTTTTAATCATTATGATTTTGGTGTCATATCTCATAACTTGTTGCCTTACCCTAAAGCACAAAGATTTTTCTCTTATACTTCCTTCTTAGAATTTAATAATTTTAAGTTTTATAATTATGATCCATTTTTGAATTAATTTCTCTATAAGTTGTGCAGTTTAAGTCAAAGTCCATTTTCTCACATGTGTATGTATAGTTTTCCTAGCATTAATTGTTGAAAAAGATTGTCGTCTCCCCATTGAATTGTCTTTGCATTTTTGTGAAAAATCAATTGGTTATATTTTATGTGGGTGTATTTCTGAACTCTTTATTCTGTTACATTGTTCTGTATGTCTCTTCCTCCTCTGGTACCACATTATCTTGATTAATGGATATTTATAATGTCTTACAATTGTATAGTGTGATTTCCTCAATTTTATTCTTCTTTTTAAAAATAGTTTTGTATTCTATTTACTTTGCCTTTCCCTAAATTTTAGAATAAGGTGTTTATATTTGCAAAAGTTCCACTGAGATTTTTACTGGAATTACTTAAAATCTATAGATCAACATGGGAAAAATTTACTTTTTTACTATGTTGGACCTTATGATCCATGAACATAATATGTCATTTTCTATATTTATTTCTATTTCTTTTCTAGTTTCTTTATCTTAATAATGGTTTAAATATTTCCTGGTTCTTGGTCAGAAAGCTGGGGATATATTTGTGTTGTTCGGCTGCTCACTTCTAATGGGTATACCTACATCTGGAATCAAAAAAGAGAAAAATAGCTTGACCAGTGGTGGTGCAGTGGACTGAGCATCAATCGACAATGCTGAAGGCCTTGGTTTGAAATCCTGAGGTTTCCAGCTAGAGTGTGGGCTCATGGCTTGAACATGTGCTCACCAGCTTGAGCACAGGGTTGCTGGCTTGAGTTCAAGACCATCAACATGATCCCAAGGTTGCTGACTACAGCCCAAACATGGCTGTCTAGAAGCCCAAAGTCACTGGCTTGAGCCCAAGGTCTCCAGCTTGAGCAAAAGGTCATTGGCTCAGTTGGAGCCCCTTGGGTAAGGCACATATGAAAAAGTAATCAGTGAACAACTAAGGTGCTGCAACTACAAGTTGATGCTTCTCATCTCTCTCCTCCCCCCACTCTAAAAATAAATTAATAAACTTAAAATTTTTCTTTATAAAAAATAAAAATAGACACATTTGCCTCACACCTTTGAGACTACAGCTCTTCTCATCAGAGAGGAAGTTTCATGCTGTAATCAAGATGCAGAATATTTTCATCACTCCAAAACTCTTCATCATACATCTTTCTATTTCATCATACTTTTTTCTATTTAATTTCCTACCTGGTTCCTGGAAGTCACTAAAATGATTTCTGTCTCTATGGTTTAGCCTTTATTTTTTGAGATCAGATGAGGGGAGATAGTAAGGCAGACTCCCACATGTGCCCCACTGAGATCCAGCCAGCAACCCCATCTGGGGCCAATGCTCAAATACCAAGCTATTTTTCGTGCCTGAGGTTCATGCACTCCAACTGAGCTATCCTCAGCACCCAGAGCAGATGCTTGGACCATCCAAGCCATTGGCTGTGAGAGGGGTAGAGAGAGAGAAGGGGGAGAGGGAGAGGAAGAGAAGCAGATGGTTTCTTCTTAGGTATGCCCTAACCGGGGATCAAACCCAGGACATTCACATGCTGGGCAGACACTCCATCCACTGAGCCAACCAGCGAGGGCCAAGAAATACATTTTTATCTGTTAAGATACTGAGATATGGGGGTTTATTTACTGTAGCATAACAGCTTATCCTAGTAAATATAGTAGGCAGTGGTTTTCACAAGTGTGGTCTTCAAACCAGCAGCTTCAGCACTGGCTGGGACCTTGTTAGATGGATATTTTCTGGGATTGGGGATGGGTCCCAACACTCTGAGCTTTAACAAACTCTCCAGGTGACTCTGAAGCATACTACAGTTTGAGAATTACTAACTTTGGGAATGGCTTTCAGCTCTTCTTAGTTGCCACGTTTCTCCTCTTCTTCCCCACCTGCTGAGCCCAGTTACAGTTGTTATTGAACCTGAAGGAATTACTTCTTCAACTGTGATGATGTTTTTGCCCACCACATGTACCTGTGTCTATTCAAGTGTGACATCCTTTTTTTCTTCTCCAGCTGTAGGTTGTGTGCTCTGTGCTCAAAGTGCTGTGTCCTTTGCTGGCTCTGAAGCATTTTCCCAGTTAGTCTCCATGGTGAGTGCCCTCTCCTGCAACAGCAGCCACTGTTACACAGGAGCTTGAATCCATTTCTCCCTTCTCTATAAAAATAATAACTAATAATTTGCAAGCCTACCCTGAAGTCCTATAATTCTGGTCTGCAGGAAAAAGAGCAGCCTGATGTTGTTTTTTTATTGCTCTGGGAAGGCTTTTGGAAGATAAAATAATAATTTTATTAGGTTTGATTTGGAGATATTATAAGTAACCACAGGATATTTTTATTATTATTATTATTATATTTGGAGCCCACAGGGGTCCAGATATGCTAAGCTGGGAGTAGAACTGATATAGTCCTACTGGCTTTGTTTTCAAGATGAAGGCACAGGTCCAGGGAGATACATGGGCTTCTCAGTGCCTCCAAATTTAGTATCAATGACTTAAGTAGTATTTTGACCAATAATGATTCACATGCTATCTTAAAAAGAAAAAGATTGTAAGCTTAGGCAAATGTAAATATTCTTTTTTAATTATGTGCTAAATGTGCATAACATAAAATTTACCATTTAAACCATTTTTAAGTGTACAATTCAGTGGCATTAAGTGGGTCCACACTGTTAAACAACCAGCACTACCATTCATTTCCAGATCTTTATCATCCCAAACTCTGTATTCATGAAAAATAACACCCCTTTCCCCCAATCCTCTGGAAACCACCATTATACTTTCTGTCTCTATGAATTTTACTACTCTAAGTACCTTATATAAGTGGAATAAATATCTTTTTGTGACTGGCTTTTTTTGCTTAGCATAATGCCCTCAAGTTTTATCCATGTTGAAACATGTGTCAGAATTTCCTTCTTTTTAAAGGCTGAGTAATATTCCCCTGTTTGTATACATCATGTTGTATTTACTCATACATTCATTGATGGACACTTGGATTGTTTCCTTCCATGTTTTGGCCCTTGTGAGTAATGTTACTATGAACATGGTTGTAAAAATATCTTTGAGTCCCTGCTTTCAATTATTTTGGGCATATACCCAGAAATGAAGTTGTTGGATCATACACAACAACTTTTGCGTTCTATGTTTAATTTTTTTGAGATGTTACCATACTTATCTATCTTTTTAATTATAAGCATCCTAGTGGGTATAAAGTATCTGATTGTGATTTTGATTTTCATTCCCTAATGGGAAAGCGTGTGTGTGTGTGTGTGTGTGTGTGTGTGTGTGTGTGTGTGTGTGTGTGTGTTGTGTGTGTGTGTGTGTGGCAGAGACAGAGAGAGACAGAGAAGGGACAGATAGGGACAGACAGGCAGGAAGGGAGAGAGTTGAGAAGCATCAATTCTTCATTGCGGCTCCTTAGTTTCATTAGTTGTTCATTGATTGCTTTCTCATATGAGCCTTGACTAGGGATAGGGGTGGGGCTACAGCAGAGTGAGTAACCCTTGCTCAAGTCAGTGACCATGGGGTCATGTCTATGATCCCATGCTCAAGCTAGCGACCCCATGCTCAAGCTGGTGAGCCCCCGCTCAAGCTGGATGAGCCTGCACTCAAGCCTCGGAATTTTGAACCTGGGTCTTCTGCATCCCAGTCTGATGCTCCATCCACTGCACCACCACCTGGTCAGGCTGTGAAGCATCAATTCTTCATTGTGGCACATTAGTTGCTCCTTGATTGCGTTCTCATATGTGCGTTGGTGGAGGGGGCACTACAGCAGAGCAAGTGACCCCTTGCTCAAGCCAGAGACCTTGGGCTCAAGCCAGTTGACCTTGGGTTTCAAGCCAGTGACCTTTGGGCTCAAGCTGGTGACCATGGGTTCATGTCTATGATCCCACACTCTAGCCAGTGATCCTGCATTCAAGCTGGTGAGCCCATGCTCAAGCCAGATGAGTTAGTGCTCAAGGCGGCAACCTCAAGTTTTTGAAACTATGTCCTCTGCATCCCAGTCTGACACTCTATCCTCTGTGCCACTGCCTGGTCAGGCAGCATTTTAATTTTTATCCCAGATTTTCTACTAAGAGTTTTATAGTTTTTGCTTCTATATTTAAATCTTTGATCCATTTTGAGTTAATTTTTATATGTGTGGATAACAAGTTGTCTCAGCACCATTTGTTGAAAAAACTGTTCATTCTTTGTTGAATTATCTTGGCATCCTTGTAAAAGCAAACAAATAAGCAAACAAGCAAACAAACAAAACCTAGTTGTAAGGGTTTATTTTGGTACTGTCAATTCTACCTCATTGATCTATATGTGCATCTTTATGCCAGGTTTGGAACTGTGCAAGGGATTGAGCTGTTTTTTGAGCCAACTGTCCTAAGCCTTCAAATCATCCTCCTTGGTTTCCTCTGAAGATACAAGCTGCCCATCTATTTTTGTCCTAGAACATTGTGCACTATTAACCAGCTCTGTTGGTCAGGCTCCTAGGCTGCCACTTTGATAATTGTGACCATTGTTCACTATGATAATTGCAACACTGGTTTTTGGCAATTAAGTGCCATCACCTGGCCTCTATTTGGGGGTCCTATTATCTCTACTGCTATCAGTGAGCCTAGTTACTACCAATCTTTTCTACTGTCTGTCCTGGATTACAGAAAAGCTACCCATCACTGAATTTTTGGTGATTGTGGGGAAAGCAGCTGTGATAGGCTTGCTTACTGGTTTAGCGGCTGCAAACATTTTGTCTGAGTAGTGCGTGAGCACGTGACAGTGCCACATTTGTATAGTCTATGTAAGGCTGCAGGTGCTTTCCCTCGGGGGTGATTCTCCCAGATTGCTCTCTCACCAGTTCAAGGTGCTGTTTACCTGCTCTTTTGCCCTTCACTGTGAAAAGCAGGTTTTCCTTTGTTTATTAGCTCTCCTGTCTTCGTGAACCTCCAATAAACAGGTGTGGCCCTTGTTAGATTCGGGGAGGTGTGCTGTGGCTGCCAGAGTGTAACTATTGAAGGAGCAGGAACAGGGAGGTGCTGATAGGGCCCCTGTGAGGCTGAGAACTAAGAAGATCAGCACAAAGGAGGACAAACATCCTGCATTCCATTGGTCAGAAACCCTTATCAGAAGTTTATGTTTGAAATTCGCCACTAAGCTAAACCCTGCCCCTGTTGCTATGCTACGTGTGACCTCCCTAGCGAATAGCTAACTGCCACATCTGCTTCTGTATAATGCTTGCTCAATTAGGATATCTAAGGGCCTAGTTGTAAGCACCAGGTGCAACTCTCGTTTGCAGCTCCTTGTGAGTACGGCGTCTCCGGACATCTTGGGAGTTCACCCCTTGCGCAGGTTAAACTTGGCCAATAAAGTACGATCTAAGATCCTGAAAGTCTCCGACGTTTGTTCTCGTACCCGGTGGATGCAACAGCCCTATACTTTCCAGCTCCGTAGTTCCTCTACCATCTGCCCGAATTCAATGCAAATCTACTTGGCCTCAACCACCAGGATTACATCTGGTGTATTGGGCAGGATTCAGATCAGATCAGTATGGAGCCTCTGATACCTTGAAGGGTGGGCTAGAGGAGTGGTTGTTGTTCTCCAGCATATGGTTCCCCATGGCTGTCCTTTCAGGGGCTGTGGGCTGGGTGTTTTTACAGCACTGCAAGAAGAAACCAAGAGCTCTGTGTGAGAGACTGCCCGAGGTCAAAAGCTCCAGAATGAGCTGCAGACCGAGCACTGACAGCGGCATGAGCTGGAATGGTCACTGGAGAAAGAGTTGCAGATTTGAGAACTGCAGGTCAGGCTACAGGCTGAGAACCAGTGATGGCTTGAACTGGAGTGAGCGCTGGAGAAGGAGGCCAGCTGTTCTCAAGAGCTACAGTGAGATGTAGGCTGCGCACCAACAGCACCTGGAACTGGAAGGGTCTCTGGAGAAGGAATTATGGGTTTGCAAATTGCAATTTTCCCTGGAAGCTGAACATAGGAAGCAACAGTTTTTGGAAAAAAACCTGTAGGTTCAAGAGCTTGATTCTAAGCTTCAGGCTGAGATCTGTCAGCTGCAGGAGCCAAAGCAGGCACAGAAGAAGAGCAGCATCCGTGACGGTGGAGTGGCTCTGAGTTGGCAGGAGCAGGTGTTTCCAACTCCTCCTCTTCTGAGGTGGAGGTTCTATTGTAAAGTAATGTACTTTAATCCGCAGATTACATAGAGACACCAAGGCAGGATAAGAAGAAATTTTAAGTTTATTAATTGTCTGGCTAGCTACATGGGGCACAATCTCAAATCATGCAGAAAGTCCCTACAATTCTGTGGCTGATTTTATAGACAAAATCACATACAAGTTGGAGTAGGTAAGAAGGACCTCATGATCCCTTTGTCTAGAGGTATATGTTACTCTCATGACTTTAGGATGAGTATAGGAATTCTTGATTAAGGTACATAAACATTGTTTTCTAAGGTTTTTAGATAAATTCTATCTTCTTTGCTCTGTGTGGCAAGTGGCCCCAGGCACCCTTTCAGAGAATTCTAGGAATTAGCTAAACTATGACTAGATGACCCAGTTGTTCTTGTAAGCCAGGAAGCTCCTGCATTCTTCTCTTTTCATTCTCTACAGAAAGGAGAGCGTAAGAAGCCTGACTTTTCCTCTTTAAAATGGCATTGCTAATACTAAGTTTTACAGTTCCTTGGCACCTTATCACAGTTCAGGCTGAAACTGCCATCTGCAGACTCAGAGCCTGGCCGGTGGTTGCCCAGAAGGTAAAAACCCAGCAGCCAAGAGTTTCTCAGGTACAGACATGACCCCCTCCACAGGTAGTGTAGCACTCTGTCATCTGGCCTTTCACCCAGTCAAAGCTGATGGAATTGGGGGCACAATTCAGGCAGAAACCCACTGAGCCCTGGTGGCCTGGTTGTTGCAGTTGTGGAACATAGGGGTGGCTGGCATCATGCTCTTCAGAATAGAGATGGAGAAATTGGCTGCCATTACCACACACTCCTCTTTGAGTGTCTTCAGAACTGCGATGACAACCCAGGAAACCATATCTTATTAGAATGGGTGATGGCTGCCATTTGTATGGTCTGGCAGAATGCTGGAGACTTGCCAGGGACAGTGAGCCAGTGGCAGTGCTATAGTGAGCTGTCCCAGGTCCTTTGGGAACTAGGTATTGATAGGGAAAATGGCTACTGGGCCACCATCTTTCTTAAGAACAATGCAGGCCTGAAGGAAGAAGAAGGACTTGTCTACTCAGTAACCTGGCTCAGACCTCCCTTGTAGCTGGATGCTGATAAGGGATGATTGGATTAGGGTGCAGACAATTATGAGGAACTCTGGTGCCACTCCCAACCACAAACAGAATAAGCAATCTTGCAGATTGCCTTTGCCTAATGCCCTTTAATGAACCTGTAAAAACCCTGGCCCATCCCTGCATCGGGGCTGACACCCTTTGCTGGTCTCAGCCTGCCTGCACCTAGGCATTTTTAAAATAAACTTTCCGTTTGGAACACACTAGCCTCGTGTTTTTGGTTCTGTCCACAGTTTTTGTCTTTCAGGTACAAAGACTGCTGCTTTCAACCTGAGTTCCTGTGGGCCAGATGAGGGAGTGTTTACAGCAGGGATGAGGGACCTTATTCTCTGTAGTGCCCTGTCAGCCCTTTTTGGGTCACTAGAGGCTATCTCGTGCCCTTATGTGGAAAGAAATTAGATGGCAGGTCTAATAAAGTCCTATTAGAGCTTTGGCAGTAGCTTGAGTCAGAACAGAAGTTCCAGCCACTGAAAAAGTGGGGAAAGCAGGTGGCCCTGGCAGCTACCAAAAAAACAGCTGGTGTTTTGGTTGCACGTTGCAGGATTACTTGATGGAGACAACTAAGGGAGAGGTGGATCACCAAGACCTGTTATCCAAGTTTGATAGGGGGAAGGCCGAGGGACCTGTCCAATAGGGATGGGTAGGGGCTAGAAAGTTCATGTGAAATTGGCAATCTACTGATACCCTTCTAATACGTAGCAGGTGTTGGCATTAGAAGGCAATAGGTGCTTTTTTAGCACCAGCAGCAACAACAGCTGAGAGAATTGTCAAGGTGGCACAGGCCTTGAATGTGTTTGGCCCTGCCAATTTCTATAAGCTTGCTGAGGGGTTTGGATGGGGCTTGTGATGACAGAGCACTTATGGAAAGGTGCTTAGATCTGTTAGTAAAGAGCTGTGTGCCTAATTGCCTGTAATGGACTTCCACTTTGGGTGATTTGCACAGACAGCTGGGCTATCTATTTGTGGAGTGATCATTGAACTCTGTGATAGACTCTTGAGCTGTGTCCAGAGGGGTACACCAGCTCTCTTACTGGATGGACACACTGCTTGTGGACAGTACTATAAGAGACCTTGTGGGGGGCACAGCACCTGTGGAGGCCCATCTGCACCAGGAAGCTGCTCTCACCAGTTTCAGAGACTCACCAAGGACACTTTCTTTAATGGACATAGCCCTGGACTATATAGGCCCTCTCATTTACTATGGGGTAGGGGGTAGAGGTGGGCCTCCAGTGAACTCTCTTGGCAGGGTGCTCAGGGAGACATTGTGAAGGGCTCCTTTGTAATTACTGTTATTATTGTATAGCTTTGTGCTTTTGTAATTCTGTTGCTGTAGTCTGTACGTTTCTATTTATGTAACATACCTCACTCCTCGCACAGGAACCATCACAGAAGATACCTGTCATGTAGATTGTGAAGTGAGCAACCGTAAGGGGAGGAATGTTTAGAAAACAGCTGTCTTAGGCTTGCTCGCTGGTTTACCAGCTGCAAGCCCTTTGTTTGATTGATGTGTGAGCATGTGGTAAGGTACCAAAGAATTGCAAAAATCAATATTAATATTTTAGGAGAAAAAGTCAGGCTTCTTGCCCCGTCCTTTCTTTAGAGAATGGAGGGAGAAGGATATGGGAGTTTCCTGACTTACAAGGATGACTGGAGAACTTCCTTTCCCTTTCAATAAGAGACAATATTTACATACCCTACACTGATTTTAACTCTCCCTCCCTTTCTGGAATCCTGAGAGTAACATATACCTCTTGGCAAAGGAGGAGAGATAGACACTAAAAGATTTGTGAATGTCTTTGATATGTAAAATGACATCACTATTGTGTTACCTTGAAAGTTTTAATGTCGTTATAGATTCTCTAGACAAATGTTATAAGCTTGTTAATGATTGTGTCATGCTCCTCCCAGCCTGTATGTGGTCAAGGGTATATAACCAGCCTCAGAGTTATATTCAAGACTGCACGATTTGGGTCAGCTATACCCTGTGTACATCATATGTAGCTAGCTTATTAATAAATCTCCTCAAAAATTCATTTGGACGTGGTGTCTCTATGTAACCCGTAGATTAAGGTATGGTACTTTACAATACGCACATGGCAGCACCACATGTGTATGGTTTATGTAAGGCTATGGGTGCTTGCACTCAGTGGCAGATGGCAGATGGGAGATTTCAGAAGGTGGGTTGTCTGTCCACCATTGTGAGGGGCCATTTTTGCTGTTTGTTTGCCTGAAAAGCAGGTTTCCCTGCCTGTTTGCTTGCCCGCTGTTGTGAGGCTCTATTAAATGGAAACGGCCCAACGCTTTCTGGCTGCACAGTTCCTCTACCATCTGCCCGAATCCAAGGTGAACCTGTCTGGCCTCAGCCACCAGCATTACACACCTGTTACAGGTTTCTGTTCCAGATGAAGTGGCCCTTCTGCACCGGAGGTCTGGTCTCAATTCTGCAAATAAGAGCAGCTCCTGTCTCATCCATGGTGCAAAATCAGATTCTCATGAAAACATATGGAAGAAGATGAAAGAGAAGACGCTTACTGTGGGCCTTCTGTCTTAATCAGGGCCACAGACAGATGGTGTTGGGCAGATAAAATATATTATGCTCACTTTGTTAAAGATGGCACTGCCCACGTGGAAGCCTGTCTCCCAGGTGTTGGGCGTGATTATATTAATGTGTGTTGGGGGCAAGCTGTGGGAAGGCAGGATTCTTATAGCCTAAGGCTTAGTTTTAAGACTAAGCCTTTCCCACCCTTTTTGATGTAGGGTGGTGCACTTTCATGAGGGATCCCATTATGTCTCAGATAAGTGACTTTGTATCAGAGACTTCCTTGTTTGTATATTGGATTAAAAGTTTTGGTTTCTATATTATAAAGTGGGGCAGACTAGGTTCCTGAGATTAGTATTAGAGAGGAGAGCAGAGTAAGGCCATGTGGAGGAGGCCAGGAGAAGCAGTCAAGATGGTGGAGTGCTGAGTGAGAAGCCAGTTTGTGCAGAGTTTGTGCAGGGAGAAGGAAGGAGATGGGGAACAGAGGTCAATAAGTCTGGTGAGCTAGAAACCTTTGATTCTAGGAAACTCAGATAAGTCAGTAACTTTGTGAGCACTGAATGTGAGTGGGTTTTGGAGCCCAATGTGTGTTTTGGAGCCCGCCGGGTGCAAGCTAGGATTAAAGATGATAGCACACTAGTTCTTGGTTCCATTGTTTCATTACCGTCTGTCCAAATCTAATGCGAACCTGCATGGGCCAGGCAGCTGTGATGGTGGCCGTGGATACTGACTTTACAGATGGCTTAATCAGTAGACATTTATTGCTCACAGTTCTGGAATTGGGAAGTTCAAAACAAAATGAAGATTAGGTTCCTGGAGAGAGCCCTCATCCTGGTTTGTAGATAGCTGCCTTCCTACTGTGTCCTCACATGGCCTTCCCTTGGTGAACGCTTGTGAAGAGAGAGAGAGATCCCTTCATCTTTGTTTTCTTGTAAAAATATCACCTTCATGACCTTGGCTAAATCTAATGACCTCCAAAAGCCTAATGACTACCTCCAAATACCATTACATTGGGGTGAGGGCTTTCTTATATGAACTTTGGTGGTAGTGGTGTGGTGTGTGTGTGGGGGAAGGGTACACAGACATTCAGTCTCTCAGGGACCTGGGTTGACAGAGCGGCCACCATCTCGAACTTCGTGGATCATCTTACCAAAACAGATCCTCAAAGGGGGCGTCTCCCAGGACAGGAATACTCAGCCGGCAGTGATGCAGGTTCTTTATGCTCACAGCTCATTGGCTAAAACTGATCCTATGGCCCCAAAACAAGTGGAAAAGAAAGTTTATCTACTATAAGCCAGGAGTCAGAGATGCACATATATTTGGTTAGCAGCACTAGTAACTGAAAAACAAACAGACCAGCATTCAGTCCATTACAGTTTTTCAGCCATATTGAGTAGAGCTCATTCTCATGGCCACTCAGTCTGTATAAAGTTCCCCTGCCATGTGTTCACCTGGCACAGGAGGCTCTAAGATGTTTCCAACTCCCTATAAAAAGGAAGAAACCAAGCACTGACTCACAGAACTTGAAGGCAAAGCTCCCTCCCCTCTCAGACTGGAGCCTCTGTGTTCTGTAGGCTTCTTGCAGACCCTGCTCTTCAGCCTGAGGGGGTGGTGTCCAGGACACAACTGCCTCACTGGGAGCAATTATTTTCCCTTATCTCCCTTCCCTTATCCCCATCCCTCCTTTTATCTGCAAGTAAATGTAAAAGGTGTGTGTGGGGGGATGACATGTGTGAGCACAATAATTTCCAGAACAAACCCAGAATCACGTTCTTGATAGCTCTGCCAGGTTCTGTAAACAGGAGCGTGTTTGGCTGGTAAGGCTGGTGGACAGCAAAAAGCATTGCCAAAAATTCAAAGCTAGAATCAATTTCTTAGAAATGCGGAGCAGTTTAAGAGAGTCACAGGACAAAGGGATTTTATGCTGGCATAAACTCACTGATTTTCAGTATAAAAATTACTTCTTTTCAGAATTTAATGTTGGTAATGTCACTAGCCAGTGTCCTTCAGTTTTCCCACATAGGTTCCCAAAGACTACTAGGCCATGGGTTGTGTCTCAGTCTGCAGAGAACTGACTCTGTTCATTGATGTAAACCCAGGTCTCATGTCATCGCTCCAGCTCCAGAGCCGTGCCCAGAGGAACAGGCAATGCGGATAAGGTATCACTGTGTATTGGTTTTGCGCTGTTAATAGCTGAATGCTTTAACATGATTATCAGCCCCATTTACTTAATAAATATGTGAAAAGCCAGAACTGTGGTTCCAAGGGCTCCAAAGTAAATAGGACAAGTATTGTTGGCTTGAACATTTCCTTCTTGCAATAAATCAGAGTTCAAAGAAGCTACAGAATTAAGAGATGTGCTTTTCACCTCTTACTTGTAATTCAGTTCAACAAACATTTATTGTTAGAAAATCCTTTAATTTTTCTTCCTGACACAGTGAGTCCTTCACAGCGGAGGAAGTGTGGCCCAACAATGGAGTTATTCTGGCTGAGGTGATCAGAGGGTCTCCGTGGGGCGAAAGCTGGGGAAGCCTCTGCCCCAGCCCGTGGTCTTCCTCCCTGTGCTGCCTTTTCTTCAAACAAGCACCAAACATCCAAAACAGAACTGTAACATAACAGGGATACTGGAACAATACTGAATGTAAAATGAAAACAACACTGGATCCAGAGGTTTATTCCCACCATCCTGTCCGTATATTTGAAGCTACATCAGTCCACATTTCCTAAGGTCTCATCAGTCAGTAACAATTACTCATGCTCTGTAGACCACTGTATGGACCGAGTGTGGCTCACATTGTAATGGAGGAAGCAGGAACCCTCTCCAGGAGGCACCAACTTCTAGGAAAGTAGACAGTATCAAGATACATGTGTGGCTTTCACTCGCGTGTTCAGACCCACCCACTGCTCAAAGATAAATAGCTCTTTGCACATCTCTTCTCAGACACCAAGTCTAGGGGTTGCTTGGCTGGTTAGAGGAAGCCTCCCATTGTGCAGTGTAGACATTTGGAGGAATTGAGTAGAGTTACTGTCACGGAGGGTCAAAGAGCAGGGACGTTCCTTCGGGCAGGTAATACGTAGGAACTGTGCATACACGGCACCCAGGGTAAAGGGACTAATGCAAGCTGTGGCCCCAGGGTTTCCCTACGCCCATCCTTGGAGCCTCTAAGGATCTGTGGAATCCAGGTGAGGAGCGGCTGCTGGGGCACCTGCCCGCACAGGCAGAAGGTGAGTATGATCAGGCCGCATGAGGCAGAAAGGAGTGCAGAAGGAAGAGGAGACAGTTCTGGCCACACCAGAGGGAAGGCTGCAGCGATGGAACTGGGAGTCCTGGGTAGTGCCTGGCAGAGTGGCTCAGATGACAGGAGGCCTCTTCAGAGAGACACGGGAAAGGCATCAGGCTGTGATCCTAAAAAGGCCCAGGTACAAGTGACTGACTGCTGGCTTCTGTGCACATCTCATCAACGCTCAGGCAGGGCTGAGGATTTCCTTCTTTACATTTCAATCATCTGAAAACAACAACAACAACTTAATGTCTGTCATCAGGGAGTCCAAATACCATCAATAGCGATAGTGTTCTATTCTCTTTTCTTTGGTGAAAAGTGAGAGTTGCTGCTTTGGTCTACAGAGCCCGTCCACCTCACTGTGAGCCTGAGGCTCGTTATTGCCCACTCTGCACAAGGGAGCTGTGGCTCTGAGCAGTTTGGGGACTTGCCCTGGTGCCCAGTCCCCAGGCTTGTGGCGGGTGCAGGCATGACTCCAAGCTCAGTGGTCTTTCCATCATACCTTCTCCTTGGTTCTTGATCAAACAGGTCCTACTTTTTGTGTTTGGGATTCAGAAGGCACTGAACTGAAGACAGGTGGCTCCGTGAGTAAGGATGGCTTCAAAGAAGATTACCACACACTTGTGTCAGGAGCATTGGGGAACATACCTCAGAAGAAGGGCACTATCTTTGGAGGTGTGAGAATAGCAACATCGGTGAGGGGCAATGAACCTGACCTCGTGAGACTTGAAGGAAGCCATACCTCACAAGGGAGACCTCTGGGGCATAGGACCCTTCTTGAACCCAGTGTAACTAAAATCAGAGAATCAATTCTTGTTTCAAATCATCAGGAGCTTGGACTACTGGCTTATTTGGGGTGATTTCTTTTCTTTTACTAAAACCTTGTGTTTGCAAAGTTTGGAGTGAATTATAGGGTTGCCTGGTGATGAAACTTTCCCGAGTATCTGCTCACGAGTTTGATTAAAACTGAATGGCTCAGGTGCACTATCTTTGGCTCCAGGGTTACACACAGTTTTCTCCAGGTGAAATCATCACCCTATTACCCTCCTGATAGATCCACAAATAGGATTAGAGTGTGGGCCACCTAAAAATTGTGTGAACCCCTTCTTGTCTGCAAATCTCTGTGTTGGGGGGATCTTAGCAAAGGGCGGAGCTTTCTGAGAACTTCCGGTGTTTAGTGTTAATCTTCCGCCAATGATTTACTTCCCCCAATTATTGAACTGGGAGATTGGGTGGTGATTTTTCACAAAATATAGCAGGAAAAGC
This sequence comes from Saccopteryx leptura, assembly GCF_036850995.1. Taxonomy (NCBI): domain Eukaryota; kingdom Metazoa; phylum Chordata; class Mammalia; order Chiroptera; family Emballonuridae; genus Saccopteryx; species Saccopteryx leptura. Next base: position 48,780,823 of record NC_089512.1, on the reverse strand, counting down.
TTGTGCTAATTGCTAAGACCTCAGATATTGGCTAACTGCAAGTTTCAGGCTAGCAGGTAAACTCTGATTTATTGATTTTGTATTTTCTAACAGGTGCATATGAAATGCAAAAAATAGACCACTAAAAGAGTGAGATCTCTGCTCTCCTGAAGTTAGCTAAAGTTAGAGCTAATGTTTATGGAGAAGGAGTTACTACAGGAGACAGGTACCCAAGTTAGAGTCATGGCTCTGCTAACTATGTGATCTTGGCTAAGTTACTTAACTCTGGCCAGTTTGATTTGTTGGTTAATTTTCTTTTTAGGTGTATTAGTTTCTTAATAAGTGATCTTGGATTTTTAGGTGGGCAATGATATTTTCCACAGCTAGTGATGATTATGCCTGCTCCTTCCTACTGTTCATATTAGACATTATTTCCTCATTTCATTGCCGTGGTTGGACTTAGCACAATAATGTTGAATGGTAACAGTGATGATAGACTTGCCCATATTATATTGCTAGTCTTGAGGGGGATGTTTTAAATGCTTCATATTAAGAACGATGATTGCTATATGGTCAGGTAGACATCGTTTGTCAGCTTAAGAAAGTTTCCTTGTGTTTTTTAAAAAATTATGAATGGGGGGAGATGACGTCAGAGTAATGGTGGGGTAGGAAGCGATACCGATAAATCTCCCCCAAAACTCAACAAGATCTTCAACCAGAAACAGAAAAACCTATCCTTGGAGCCTCCAGATGTTTTGCAATACACCCGAAGGTATGGTCGAGTGAAAAATTGGCTAAATATATAATCAAACCCCAAAGGAAATAGGGAGTAAGAAATGCTCCGCCTTCCTCACTAACCTAAACAGGGCGGCTTTCACTGGGAACTGAGAATATAGAAACTAAGGCGGGCAAAGGGGGTGAATAGATCCAGGCTGCGGCACAAACGGCCAAACCAGGCTGTGGCACGGAGATCCAAGCCGAGGAAAAACTGTTCCTGTGGCACCCCGGGCAATACAAGCTAACACTCGCTCCAAACCCAGACAAAGAAAGACAAGTGGGGCAGCCATTTTACCTGATCCCCTGGTCGGCGCGCGCAGATAGTGGGTGAGAGATTCCTTCCAAAGCCCCGGGAGAGGGTGCCCGTGTTATCCCACAGAGAGGCAGAGTCAGAGGCCTTTGTGTGGGCCGAAAGCAAAATCTCCGGACCGCCCCAGCACCCTTAAAAAGCTGTGCACGGGGAGGGAGCGAGAACTAATTTCAACGCTGGAACTTTTCCGTGCGGGTGGGGGTTTTACTCAGAGGGTGAGGCGGCTGGCCTGATATCCTGGTCTGCGCGCACAGATAGTGAGCAAGAGATTCCTCCGAGTGCCTAGGCAGTGTGCGCCCATGTTATCCCATAGAGGAGCAGAGTCAGGGGCCTTTGTGTGGGCCAAAAGTGGAATCTCGGGCTGCCCCAGCGCCTTGAAAAAGCCACGCACGGGGATGGAGTGAGAGCCAATTCCAACGCTAGAACTTTTCCATGCGAGTGGGGGTTTCACTCAGAGTGTGAGACTGTCGGCCTGATATCCTGGTCTTCGCGCGCAGATAGTGAGCAAGAGTTTTCTCCAAGCGCCCCAGGAGTGGGCGCCCGCCCGTGTTACCGGACAGAGTGGCAGAGCCAGAGGTCTTTGAGTGGGCAGAAGCCCCGCCTGATTATACTAGCAGCTCTGACTGACTGAGCCTTACCCAGAGCCCTGTGCTGAGTGGGAATAGAGTGGGGAGTTGCCAGCTCTTTGAGCCTCTTACTATCCAGGCAGAGGCAGCAGCAACCCCATAGCTGGATTATCAGGCTACTAATTGAGGAAGGAAAAACTAGGAGAAAGGCTCCAGGAACACGGACTCTCTCACTGTCGGACCCTATAAATGCTAATGAGCCTCGACTGCCAACGAGACTAAAGCACAATAAATGACATCGCCATAGAGACTTATTAACTGCAAACCTCTACCTGAGCGTGCCAAAGGGGCAGAACCCGGGGTACAGAGTCACCGACCAGGAAGAGGGAGAGAAAAGAAAAAACAAGCAGATAACCTCTCAAAATCAAGAATAATGCGCAGACTTTATAACCTATCCCATTTTATTATATTTGTTCGTTTGTTTCTCTTATCTTCATTCTTAAATTTTTTTTTTCCTCCTCCAATTTGGTCGATTAACTCTCTGCCGGTCTTACTCTCTCCTCTCCTTGAACTACACTACCCATAAGTGTTACATCTCCCATTATCTTTTCTTTCCTCTTCCTTTCTCTCTATGAGGGTTGCACTCCAAAACCCTTAACTCTCTCTCTCTCTCTCTCCTCGTTTTTCTTTTTTCTTCTTTTAGTGGTTCCCTCTTTTTTCTCTCTCTCTCTCTTTCTTTTCTCCCTCTATATTAGTTTCTTCCTTTCTCCTTTACATCTCCTCTCATTCAAACCTCAATAACGAACAAATTATCTTATCTGGGACTCAAACTTATGTTTGTGGCATTTTGGGGTTTTTTACTTCACCTTTTTAACTCACTAGCAGTGCTCCCATCCCTGGCTCTCCATTTTATCTAGTTTTTGTTCCACTAAATACAATAGTAATTTTTAAACAAAGCCACAAGTAAAAGCTCCAAGAAGAACACAATAACACCAAATTTAAACTGTGACAACAACAAAAAGAAAGGGGGGGAGAGGATGGAGATTAACAGTAGCAAAGGACGATGGAGTGCAAAAGTACTCACAAAATAGTGCACTACAATGAACAGAGTAGGAACCCTTTTCATTACTTAAAGGTAACCACCATTGAAAAAACCACAACAGAAACACATGAGATAAAAAAGATAGCAACAGAGGAAAGATGTATGGAATATAACCAAAAAAAACCAAAAGATAGAAAAACGAAAGAGAAGGTTCAAACAAGACACAAAACTAACAGAAAGCAATATATAAAATGGCAATAGGGAACTCACAAGTGTCAATAATTACACTAAATGTAAAAGGATTAAACTCACCAATAAAAAGGCACAGAGTAGCAGAATGGATTAAAAAAGAAAATCCAACTGTATGCTGCCTACAGGAAACTCATCTAAGTAACAAGGATAAAAACAAATTCGAAGTGAAAGGCTGGAAAACAATACTCCAAGCAAATAACATCCAAAAAAAAAGCAGGCGTAGCAATACTCATATCTGATAATGCTGACTACAAGACAGCAAAAGTACTCAGAGACAAAAAGGGCCATTTCATAATGGCTAAGGGGACACTGAATCAAGAAGACATAACAATTCTTAATATATATGCACCAAACCAAGGAGCACCAAAATATATAAGACAGCTACTTATTGACCTTAAAACAAAAACTGACAAAAATACAATCATACTTGGAGACCTCAATACACCGCTGACGGCTCTAGATCGGTCATCCAAACAGAGAATCAACAAAGATATAGTGGCCTTAAACAAAACACTAGAGCACCTGGATATGATAAACATCTACAGGACATTTCATCCCAAAGTGACTGAGTATACTTTTTTCTCCAGTGTACATGGATCGTTCTCAAGAATTGACCATATGTTGGGCCACAAAAACAACATTAACAAATTCAGAAAAATCGAAGTTGTACCAAGCATATTTTCTGATCATAAAGCCTTGAAACTAGAATTCAACTGCAAAAAAGAGGAAAAAAATCCCACAAAAATGTGGAAACTAAACAACATACTTTTAAAAAATGAATGGGTCAAAGAAGAAATAAGTGCAGAGATCAAAAGATATATACAGACTAATGAAAATGACAATACGACATATCAGAATCTATGGGATGCAGCAAAAGCAGTGATAAGAGGGAAGTTCATATCACTTCAGGCATATATGAACATACAAGAGAGAGCCCAAGTGAACCACTTAACTTCCCACCTTAAGGAACTAGAAAAAGAAGAACAAAGAAAACCCAAAACCAGCCGAAGAAAGGAGATAATAAAAATCAGAGCAGAAATAAATGAATTAGAGAACAGAAAAACTATAGAAAAAATTAATAGAACAAGGAACTGGTTCTTTGAAAAGATCAACAAAATTGACAAACCCTTGGCAAGACTTACCAAGGAAAAAAGAGAAAGAACTCATATAAACAAAATCCAAAATGAAAGAGGAGAAATCACCACGGACACCGTAGATATACAAAGAATTATTGTAGAATACTATGAAAAACTTTATGCCACTAAATTCAACCGCCTAGAAGAAATGGATAAATTCCTAGAACAATACAACCTTCCTAGACTGAGTCAAAAAGAAGCAGAAAGCCTAAACAGACCTATCAGTAGAGAAGAAATAGAAAAAAACATTAAAAACCTCCCCAAAAATAAAAGTCCAGGCCCTGACGGCTATACCAGCGAATTTTATCAAACATTCAAAGAAGACTTGGTTCCTATTCTACTCAAAGTCTTCCAAAAAATTGAAGAAGAAGCAATACTTCCAAACACATTTTATGAGGCCAATATAACCCTCATACCAAAACCAGGCAAGGATGGCACAAAAAAGAAAACTACAGACCAATATCTCTAATGAATACAGATGCTAAAATACTAAACAAAATACTAGCAAATCGAATACAACAACGTATTAAAAAGATAATACATCATGATCAAGTGGGATTCATCCCAGAATCTCAAGCATGGTTCAACATACGTAAAACGGTTAACGTAATACACCATATCAACAAAACAAAGAACAAAAACCACATGATCTTATCAATAGACGCAGAAAAGGCTTTTGATAAAATACAACACAATTTTATGTTTAAGACTCTCAACAAAATGGGTATAGAAGGAAAATATCTCAACATGATAAAGGCCATATATGATAAACCATCAGCTAACATCATATTAAATGGCACTAAACTGAAGGCTTTCCCCCTTAAATCAGGAACAAGACAGGGTTGCTCACTCTGTCCACTCTTATTTAATGTGGTACTAGAGGTTCTAGCCAGAGCAATCAGACAAGACAAAGAAATAAAAGGCATCCATATCGGAAAAGAAGAAGTAAAGGTATCACTTTTTGCAGATGATATGATCCTATACATTGAAAACCTCAAAGAATCCATAAAAAGACTACTAGAAACACTAAGCCAATACAGTAAGGTCGCAGGATACAAAATTAACATACAGAAGTCAATAGCCTTTCTATATGCCAACAATGAAACATTTGAGAACGAACTCAAAAGAATAATCCCCTTCACGATTGCAACAAAAAAAAATAAAATACTTAGGAATAAACATAACAAAGAATGTAAAGGACTTATATAATGAAAACTATAAACCATTTTTAAGGGAAATCGAAAAAGATATAATGAGAATGAAGAATATACTTTGTTCTTGGTTAGGAAGAATAAATATAATCAAGATGGCCATATTACCCAAAGCAATATACAAATTTAATGCAATTCCCATCAAAATTTCAATGACATTTTTTAAAGAAATGGAGCAAAAAATTATCAGATTTATATGGAACTATAAAAAACCTCGAATAGCCAAAGCAATCCTAAAGAAAAAGAATGAAGCTGGGGGGCATTACAATACCTGACTTCAAACTATATTATAGGCCATGACAATCAAAACAGCATGGTATTGGAAGAAAAATAGACCAATGGAACAGAATAGAAAGTCCAGAAATAAAACCACATATATATAGTCAAATAATTTTTGATAAAGGGGCCAACAACACACAATGGAGAAAAGAAAGCCTCTTCAATAAATGGTGCTGGGAAAACTGGAAAGCCACATGCAAAAGAATGAAACTGGACTACAGTTTGTCTCCCTGTACGAAAATTAACTCAAAATGGATCAAAGATCTAAACATAAGACCTGAAACAATTAAGTACATAGAAGAAGACATAGGTACTCAACTCATGGACCTGGATTTTAAAGAGCATTTTATGAATTTGATTCCAAAGGCAAGAGAAGTGAAGGCAAAAATTAATGAATGGGACTACATCAAACTAAAAAGATTTTACTCAGCAAGAGAAACTGATAACAAAATAAACAGAAAGCCAACTAAATGGGAAATGATATTTTCAAACAATAGCTCAGATAAGGGCCTAATATCCAAAATATACAAAGTACTCATAAAACTCAACAACAAACAAACAAACAATCCAATAAAAAACATGGGAAGAGGACATGAACAGACACTTCTCCCAGGAAGAAATACAAATGGCCAACAGATATATGAAAAGATGCTCATCTTCGTTAGTTATTAGAGAAATGCAAATCAAAACTGCCATGAGATACCACCTCACACCTGTTAGATTAGCTATTATTAACAAGACAGGTAATAGCAAATGTTGGAGAGGCTGTGGAGAAAAAGGAACCCTCATACACTGTTGGTGGGAATGTAAAGTAGTACAACCATTATGGAAGAAAGTATGGTGGTTCCTCAAAAAACTGCAAATAGAACTACCTTATGACCCAGCAATCCCTCTACTGGGTATATACCCCAACAACTCAGAAACATTGATACGTAAAGACACATGCAGCCCCATGTTCATTGCAGCATTGTTCACAGTGGCCAGGACATGAACAACCAAAAAGCCCATCAATAGATGACTGGATAAAGAAGATGTGGCACATACACACTATGGAATACTACTCAGCCATAAGAAATGATGACATCGGATCATTTACAGCAAAATGGTGGGATCTTGATAACATTATACGAAGTGAAATAAGTAAATCAGAAAAAACCAGGAACTGCATTATTCCATACGTAGGTGGGACATAAAAGTGAAACTAAGAGACATTGATAAGAGTGTGGTGGTTATGGGGGGGGGGGAGGGGGGAAAGGGAGAGGGAAAGGGGGAGGGGGAGGTGCACAAAGAAAACTAGATAGAAGGTGACAGAGGACAATCTGACTTTGGGTGATGAGTATGCAACATAATTGAACGACAAGATAACCTGGACTTGTTATCTTTGAATATATGTATCCTGATTTATTGATGTCGCCCCATTAAAAAAATAAAATTATTTAAAAAAAAATTATGAATGGATATCAAATGGTATCCGTTCTTGCCATCTGTTCACCAAAATGATCATACAGCTTTTCTTCTTTAATCTATAAGATTATGCTTGCGATTATTAGTTTTCCTGTTAATGAATTAATCATTTCCTATTCTAAATCACCCTTAAATTCTTCCATTAAACCCTAGTTAATGCATTTTAATATTGTAGGACTTGATTTGATCATATTCTATTTGGGATTTCAAAAATCTAAGCTTAGAGATAATATTCTTGTGTGCTATCTTGTGTGTTATCCGATTTTGTGGATGCAATCTTTAATTGTTTTGACTTAAAGGAGCAGGCCAGGACAGAAGTGGACATGCTGAAGGAGCTCCAGCTCTTCCTGTCGCTCCTCCTGCTGCTTTCCTGTGGCTTCTTCTACCAGCTCACCTGGAAGTCCAGCTGCCTCTTCTCCTGTCTGCCTCCCCACAAGTCTCAGCAGGGCCCTGAAGCCCTTCTGGGCCGGGGACGCAGCATTGTGTTCCTAGAGACCTCGGAGAGAATGGAGCCAACCCCGCTGGTCTCCTGCGCGGTGGAGTCAGCTGCCAAGGTTTGTGCAAAGCAGCCGGTGGTGTTCTTCATGAAGGGTCTCAGCAATTCCACGCAGCTGCCCTCGAACTCCACCTACCCAGCCTTTTCCCTCCTCTCAGCAATAGACAACGTTTTCCTCTTCCCTTTGGATATGAAAAGGCTGTTTGAAGACACACCATTGTTTTCATGGTATACTCAAGTAAGTGTTCAGAGAATCTTAGAATGCTCATGTTGGGAGGGACCACAGAAATCGAGTCCAACCCACTCTTTTTGTAGATGGGTAAACTGAGGTTAAGGACTCAGTATCAGAAATGGGACTAGAACCCAGATCCTTTAACTCTAGCCTGGCCTTCCTTTTATAGTGTTCAGCCCTGATTTAAGCAATCGGGAGAGACTTAAGTTAGATTTGTCTTTAGCCTGCTGTCTTTTGCTTCCAGCTTTCTATATCTAGTTTACTATTTTCAATTTACTTGAAAGAAAGAGATAGTGAGACAGGAATGAGGGAGAGAAAGAGACAGGGAAAGAGAGAGAGAAAGAAACATTAAATCATTGTTTCACTTATTTGTTCTATTTAGTTGTACGCTCATCGATTGCTTCTTATACATGCCCTGACAGGGGGTCAAAACTGTGACCTCTGGCATGCTAGCTTGATGTTTTATTCACTGAGCCACCCTTCTGGGTGAGACTATTCTTAACTCAGTGGGTTTCTATATCTTGTCTAGGTGTATGTACTGCTTATTTTTCACTGACAGTTTTAAACCTATCCATATTAAACTGTTTTTCCCCTGAAGGGGAAACTAGGAAATATTTAACTTGAGAATTACAGAAATTTTATAAAGGATCAGGTAGAGTACTGCTTGATGAAATTAGGATATATGAAGATGTGATCAAGAAGCTCCTGGAACTCTCAGTCATTTTGTAATCTTCATCATAGGAACATAGCATACTAAGAAAATCATCTCTCAATTAAATGTTTCTTTTATCCACAACATTACCCACAACCAGGTAATGTTTAAGAAACTTATAGTATAACCACTCAATAATTCCATTATGCAGGTTTTAACTGTGCCGTCTTATGAAGACTACAGTATGAAATCAAATACTCTTACACTATAATGTAATTACAATTATTTTAGCTATGCAATTCCCCCTTCCCTGATATTTTTGGAAGAAAAAGACCTGAAGAAGAAACTATATAACACACAGTACTAGTAGTTATTTTAGTATGAATTAGGAGTGAATTTAGTAATGAGAATATGTTAATTTCCTTAAAAATTATTTTTAAAAGGGTAACTAGAAATTAACATCAAAATAGTAATTTGTTTGCCATATAAAGGCCTATCTAAGTTTTTTTTTTTTTTTCTTCTGTATTTTTCTGAAGCTGGAAACGGGGAGAGACAGACTCCCGCATGCGCCTGACCGGGATCCACCCGGCACGCCCACCAGGGGGGCGCTCTGCCCACCAGGGGGCGTCGCTCTGTTGCGACCAGAGCCACTCTAGTGCCTGGGGCAGAGGTCGAGGAGCCATCCCCAGCGCCCGGGCCATCTTTGCTACAGTGGAGCCTTGGCTGCGGGAGGGGAAGAGAGAGAGAGAGAGGAAGGAGAGGGGGAGGGGTGGAGAAGCAGATGGGCGCTTCTCCTGTGTGCCCTGGCCGGGAATCAAACCTGGGACTTCTGCACACCAGGCCGACGCTCTACCACTGAACCAACCGGCCAGGGCCCCTATCTAAGCTTTTTTTTGGGTTTTTTTTTTTTTTGTATTTTTCTGAAGCTAGAAACGGGAAGAGACAGTCAGACAGACTCCCGCATGCGCCCGACCGGGATCCACCCGGCACGCCCACCAGGGGCAATGCTCTGCCCACCAGGGGGCAATGCTCTGCCCCTCCGGGGCGTCGCTCTGTTGCGACCAGAGCCACTCTAGCGCCTGGGGCAGAGGCCAAGGAGCCATCCCCAGCGCCGGGGCCATCTTTGCTCCAGTGGAGCCTCAGCTGCAGGAGGGGAAGAGAGAGACAGAGAGGAAGGAGAGGGGGAGGGGTGGAGAAGCAGATGGGCGCTTCTCCTGTGTGCCCTGGCTGGGAATCGAACCCGGGACGCTAGGCCGACGCTCTACCACTGAGCCAACCGGCCAGGGCCCCCTATCTAAGTTTTAATTGTAAATGTCAGAAAGCTTTTCTTCTGCAAAGGGCTAGAAAATCAATATGTTAGGTTTGTAGGTCAAGAGGCAAAATTGAAGCCATTTATGAAGGTACTTGTATTAGTTTCCTGTGGCTGTGTAACAAAATACCATATTTCTTCATGTATAAGATGATCCCATGTATAAGATGCACCTTAATTTTGAGGCCTGAAATTTGAAAAAAAAAAAGAGTATTACATAAAGTTATTAAACTCAAGTTTTATTCATCATAAAATTCATACAACTCCTCAACAAGTGCGAAAAAGCGGGACATGCAAGTAAAAAATCTACAATCACTGTATAAGACGCACCCAGTTTTTAGATCCCAAATTTTTAGAAAAAAGATGCATCTTATACATGGGAAAATACAGTACCACAAAATTGGTGACTTAAGCCTGACCTGTGGTGGCGCAGTGGATAAAGCGTTGACCTGGAAATGCTGAGGTCGCCGGTTCGAAACTCTGGGCTTGTCTGGTCAAGGCACGTATGGGAGTTGATGCTTCCAGCTCCTCCCCCCTTCTCTCTCTCTGTCTCTCCTCTCTCTCTCTCTCTCTCTCTCTCTCTCTCTGTCTCTCCCTCTCCTCTCTAAAATGAATAAATAAAAAAAATTAAAAAAAAATTAAAATGTTAAAAAAAAAATTGGTGACTTAAGAGAGATGTATTCCCTCACAGTTATGGAGGGCAGAAGTCCCAAATCAGTTTCACTGGGTGGAGATTAATGTCAGGCAATGTTCCATTCCCTTGGAGACGAGGGAGGGGAGGGGAGAGGAGTTGGAGGCTCTAAAAGAATCCTTCCTGTAGAGGCCCACACTCCAGCCTCAGCCTCCATCTTCATATCCCCTTTTCCTATGTGTGTGTTTGTGTGTGTGTGTGAACTTTCCCTCTACCTAAAAGACTCTGTCATTACATTTAGGACCCATCAGCATAATCCAGGGTAATCCCCATCTCAAGATCCTCAATTTAATCACATCTACAAAGACCCCTTTCCATGAGGTAACTAACAGTCATAGGTTCTAGGGCTTAGGACCCAATATCTTTGTGAGACCACTATTCAGCCTACAACAGTTATATAAAAAAAGGAAACTACCTGCGCTCTTTCAGGAGTATGCCACTGCCTTTCCTCCCCCCTCTTCCGACTCCTCCCCCCACCCCCAGGTGCGTTCTCCTTGCCCTTCTCTTTGTCCTAAACTCTAAGGGACACCACAAGACTTGCAACTAGGGAAGCCATAGGCAGTGGCAGCTGATCCCGGGCTAATCTCTGAATCTGTCTCCAAAGTCCCCTCCTTCTAACTTTCTTCCTGTTTGGCCAATAAATTATTTTTTTACTTGCTGCTAAAACAAACAAACAAATAAAATAAACATAAAAATAAAAAATAAATTAGGAACACACCTGTCATGTTCCCACAGGCTTTGGTTTGGCTGCACCAAGATACAGAGGTTGGCAGATGGGGGCTGGGGTGGGAAAAAGGTCTTAAAAAATTCCCAGAAATTTGAGTCTCAGGAAAGCCTGAAGAGAGAGTTTTTTGGTCCTGCGCTTCACAGGATAAGCGAGCAGGTTGAGCGGTGGTGATGTTGGGGTTATTGACATCTGACCCAGCCTGACAACTAACCCAAAGGATCAGCATGGAAATGTCCCTTTAGTTAATGGCGGGTGGGCTGAGCTCTCTTACCAGATGGATGTAGCTGCCCCTGCTTAGTGTGTGTGTGTGTGTGTGTGTGTGTGTGTGTGTGTGTGTGTGTGTGTGTGTGTGGTGGGGTTAGTGGGTGTATAAGAACACTTCCAGACTCCCTGGGCTCAGGGCAGCAGCCTTTCATCAAGGCCTAGATGCCACTCATATGGAACCTGGATTTTCTTAGAGGATTAAAGTGGCATTTCTTCCTTTCCTCTCCATAATACCTACAAATAGCTGGTCCCAGGGGACTTGGGGAGACTCCACAGCTCTTTAGACTTGGGTGGCACTTTGGTTTGGCAGTGGGAACTCTTGCAGACCCTAGGCCGCTAGATTCTGGCTCTCAGTGGTTTTTTGTCCCTAGACTGACAGGTTGGTATCACTGAGGTGTCCATGTGGCTCTTTTCCTGCCCCTAAGAATGCCAGGGTTCTGAGGCTGGGAATGAATCCTGGTTCCACTGTCCTGGAGGATTCTGGGAACTGCCTGGGGCAGTTGGTGGTGGTTGATGGTATTCAGTGGCAGTTGGAGGCCAGGTTCCAAAGCTGAAAAAGAATCCTGGTTTCACTGTCCTGGAGGATACTGGGAACTGCCTGGGGCTGTTGATGGTTGTTGGTGGCGTTTGATGGCTGTTGAGCGAAACTAGGCACGGGGCCAGGCTGAGAAGTGGAGCAGGTACCTCTTGGAACTCTGCGCATCTGGTTCTGGGGACACCTAGGTAAGCCAGGCCTTCTGGGAAATTGCCAGGAATTAGGCCGGGGACCAGCACAGGTAGGGAGTGTCCTTGCAGTCACAGTGACCTGTGTCATGGGCAGCAGGAGGTAAACATTAGTCCCTCCAGACACCCCCAGGGCCCCACCCCAGAGCTGGGGAACTGAGCCTGGGCTGGGCCCGGCTGGGCCCTTACCCTCACCTCCTTAGGTCTGCTCTGGACTGAGGCACCTGAGCGGGAGCAGGAAGGACGGCACCCCCAAGACTAGGCTTCCTGGGGGAGGAGCCTTGGATTTTTGATAAAAGTAAAGTGACTTTGGGAGCTTACTGCCTTGATTTCTGTAGATTAAGGGGATACTTAGTAATGAGAGAAACGAAAAACAAACACGTTAATCCTCTAGTTCCTCCCCCTGCACTCGGGGCTGCAGCTGAGAGGGAGGCAGCAACGGTGTTTCCACTCTGAGGGGCTGCAGACAAAGTCCAGGGGAGACCTGCTTACTTCAGGACAAAGGTCTGGGGGCCTGGCCGGGGACAGCTCTGGGGGCCTGGGCAGGGCCCCATTCACCCAGCACTCCTTATGGCCCAGGGCTGCCTGCTCCTGCATTGTCTCCTGGAGTCTGATTTCTAACTGGACTTGAAAGGGAGGCCTGGGGAGTGTGAGGTGCTCTCACTGTGGCCTTTCACACCCCCATCTGCAGACAGGGTGGGTGGTCTTGGTCACACAGTCCCTAACCCCTCCCCCTGGGCTGAGGACTAGCCAGTGAGAACAATCCATCTAGAGGAGGTTGGTCTTTCAGGCAAGTGGCTGATGAGTGGCCTTTTGTCTGTGTCTGTGAACACGAAGGCTCTGCAGACATCGCCCTCATGGGGAAATATTTTTGGACATCATCACTTGGTAAAATGGTCCCATGAAGGTATATGCTTCTGCATGGGAACAGAAAACTAAATTCATTTGTGAATCACGACTGGGTTCTGCCACAAAGCTGGAGTTTTGTAGAAATGCTTGTATACATGAAACTGACAGGAGCAGGGAATGGGACAACTTGGTGGGCTGTCTTGAACTTCCTCATAGGCCCTTCAAGGGTGGGCCACTTCTGCCAGCAAGGTGAACCACTCATAATGACACCTGTCACAAAGCCTCCTGCCTCCTGGGTAGATTCTGTGAGGTCTGATGGCCCAGGCACTGAAGATGGAGAAAGTCTGCCAAGCAGCAGTGACTTCTCCCTGAGAAAGAAAATACTTCTATTGTAGTGTAAACTACTTTTCTTCTCAATGTGAAAACCACTGTTGGTTCTCAACTATCCTGTACCTGGGAAGATAGGTTATATCAGTGTGTAGTCTTTTTGCTGAAATACTCCTGAATGATGTCATTCAAGTCTGTACCTCCAATTTTTTAAAAATTTGTATTTATTGACTTTAGTGAGAAAAAAAGGGAGAGAGAAAGAGAGAGAGAGAGAGAGAGAGAGCGAGAGCAAGAGAGCAGAACATCAATCTGTTCCTCTGTGCCCTGACCAGTGATCAAACCACACACCTCCGTGCTTCTGGACAAAGCTCTAACCAATTGAGCTATCCATCTAGGACTGTACCACCATTTTTAATTTAAGATTCTTTCAAAGTAAAACTATAAAATATTTTAGCCAAACTGTGGTCACTGTCTTTTTAAAATATATGCTTAAAGTTGTCCTTCATCCAGTTTTAAAAAGCCAAGGTCATTGGCTTCTAGAAAATACCGGTCTGTTTCTTCTGCCCGCCAGCCTCTGGTGCCCCTAGCCTCTTTTCTATGAGGATCTTCTTAGATTCTCCTGGGCTAACTGCTGTTTGTCTCATTATTCAGGTCCTTTAAGGAGAAAGGAATCTTCGGGCTGGAGGGGCAAAAAGTGATGAGGGTACTGTCTGCCTCTATCCAGGCTGAATATATGCCTAGTGTCCTTAGGGGTTGTGGGCAGATGAGTTTACCCAGTAGCAGAGACCATTTTAAGTGCTGGCACCAATGAATCTTGGCTGGTTACTTCATTTAAGCATCAAGAATGACCTTTAAGCTCAACACTTCCTTCTCCTAATTGTGACTTCACAGATAATAAAACAGGCCGGAGAAGTCAGGTACCTCATAGGAGTCCACACAGGGCACACGCGGTAGTGACAGGTGAGGTCCCCTCTAGCCTGGCAGGTTTAACTTTCTTTGGTTTTCTGATTTGACAACTCACATGGTGACTTGGGGACAATGCTTCTCCCCTCCCATCAGATACTTTGCTAGGATGGAGGAGATATCAATAATAAGATAACTTTTGAGTAAATTTATAGATTTATTTACCTTCTGGAGGCTTGGGGAAACCCATTCCCACCTTGCCTCTCCCAGGTTTTTGCTGGTCAGGAAGAAACATGGTGGCTAGACACACTGAGATACAACCATTATTCTGTTAATGGAAACAGGGCCCAGTGATGCCTCAGGCATAAGCTTCTTGGGTGGGCTAGATTGGATCCTGAGGCCACCGTGGGGAACCCTCCCAAGTCCAGATACTGACCATACTTGTGCATGGGCCTGGGTCAACAAAGAAGACTCTAAGCAGACTTAACCGGGCAGGTGTGGGGACAATCCAGCCACTCCCAAACCCAGTCACTGTAGTGGGAAGAGTCAGAGAGAAAAAGAGTCAGCATTCTTGAGTTTCCAAAGGTTTGTGTTTTGGGGTTTTTTTTCCTTTGCTGTGAGTAGGGGACATAATGAGATAGATTCCTGCATGTGCCCCAACCAGGACCCACCCAATAACCCCATTTGTGACTGATGTTTGAGTACTGAGCTATCTTTAGTACCTGAGGCTGGCGCAATCGGACAAACCGAGCTACTGTATCCTCAGTGCCTGGGGCTGATGCATGAACCAATCAAGCCACTCTCTGCGAGAGGGGAAGAGCAAGAGAAGGGGGAGAGGAAGGAGAGAGAAGCAGATGGTTGCTTCTCCTGTGTGCCCTGACCAGAAATTGAATTTAAGATGTCTATACACCTGACTGACCCTCTATCCACGGAGCCACTGGCTGGGACTCCCTTCAAAGGTTCTTGATGTAATTTGTAAAATGGAGACTGTGTCTAATTGCCTGCCTTTAGCTCTGTGCCACAGGAAGAGAAGGCTGTGTGTGGATCCTGATGATCCATGTGGTCTTGTGGTGACACTGGTGGCAGCAAGGTCTTCCTGCAAGGCTGGCCATAAGGGTGTGTGGCACGAGTGTTTGCTTTGGGGAGGCGGTGAGCTGCAGACATGCTGGGCTCCTCTTCAGTTAGGCCTGTTGCCTCCTGTGCATCTCCTGGTATGAGGGCACGATCCTGGAACACCAGCCACTCTCCTGGTCTCGGATAAAACTTTGGGTCCCAGTTCTGACTTGGGCAGCAGTAGAACACCTCATTAAATTGGTTATTATGGTGTATTGCAACAGAGTGACTTGTCCATTTCCAGTGTGTAGAGCCTCTTTCTGTGTCCTCTCAGGCTTGATGGCCCAGATTGGTTTCTCTGAACCTCAGCCCTCATGTCTATGTTTCTAGTGAAACGCCCAGAAAACATTCATGCAAAATCAATAATGGTCCGGTCAAAGAACAGGAGCCGGCATGTGGCATTGCCAAGCAAACCAGCAGAGCCAGAGCCACCCATGCCAGATCTGGAGAGCTGCAGCAGCCATAGCCCTGGCCCGGCCCAGGTGCCCACCCCTTCAACATCCTCTACCGTAAATGAAGCTTTCACCAGACCTTTTTCCCCTGGGCCTGGGCTGAGGTGAGCACCAAACTGTCCACTCCCATTTGGTTTGTGGTGTGGCCCAGACCTCAAGCCTGTTCCTTCACCCCACAGGCTTCTGCAGACAGGTGATTGGCATGGACAGATGATAAACAATGAATAGGAGGGGCCTCAGATCTGGTCCAACCAAGCTCCCACGAGAAACTGGGGTCCTTTGCCCCCAGCAAGGCAAACCTAAGTTTCTCTGACTCACCTCTTCCCTGAGCTCCTGTTACCACACTGGAAGGAGTGTGTCCTCATCTTTAAATGGAGGAGCTGGCATGGCCACTCCACTCTAGGGTGACTCCTAGGTGTCTCCTAGACCCTGGGATGGGAGCAAGGCCAGCTCTGGGAAAAGGAAATGTGCTTGCAAGTACTGAAGTGTGGCTTTTAAGTTTCCCTTTCCATCCTTCCTCTTTTCTCCTCCATGTCAGAATGGACGCCAATAGTTCTGAGGAAGACTCGGGGGAAGATTCTGGACGGTATGCACCTTTCCACCCGTCAGAAGACTCTTCCGTGGGTGCACCCCTGACAGAGGAAGAGTTTGCCTTGATAGGCTCTGTGCCTCTGGACGAGACTTGCCAGACCCGTGAGCAGGGCTTAATAAGTGTGACTTACAGAGGTGAGTGGTACAGGACAAGTGGTAGCCCTTCTCTAGCCCAGATTTCTCTAGGTATGAAAATGCCCTTTGACTTTCTTTGGTTTTCTGATTTGACAACTCACGTGGTAACTTAGGAAAAGGCTTCTCCCCTCCCATCAGATACTTTGCTAAGATGGAGGAGATATCGAAACAAGATAGCATTTGAGTGAATGTATAGACTTGTTTACCTGCTGGAGGTTGAGGGGAACCCATTCCCACCTTGCCTCTCCCAGGTTTTTGCTGGTCAGGAATAAACATGGTGGCCAGACATGCTGAGATCCAACCATTGTTCTGTTAATGGAAACAGGGCCCAGTGATGCCTCAGGCATAAGCTTCTTGGGTGGGCTAGATTGGATCCTGAGGCCACCGTGGGGAACCCTCCCAAGTCCAGATACTGACCATACTTGTGCATGGGCCTGGGTCAACAAAGAAGACTCTAAGCAGACTTAACCGGGCAGGTGTGGGGACAATCCAGCCACTCCCAAACCCAGTCACTGTAGTGGGAAGAGTCAGAGAGAAAAAGAGTCAGCATTCCTGAGTTTCCAAAAGTTTGTGGTTTTTTGTTTTTTTTTTCCTTGCTGTGAGTAGGGGAGATAATGAGATAGATTCCAGCATGTGCCCCAACCAGGACCCACCCAATAACCCCATTTGTGGCTGATGTTTGAGTACTGAGCTATCTTTAGTACCTGAGGCTGGCGCAATCGGACAAACCGAGCTACTGTATCCTCAGTGCCTGGGGCTGATGCTTGAACCAATCAAGCCACTCTCTGCGAGAGGGCAAGAGCAAGAGAAGGGGGAGAGGAAGGAGAGAGAAGCAGATGGTTGCTTCTCCTGTGTGCCCTGACCAGAAATTGAATTTAAGATGTCCATACACCTGACTGACCCTCTATCCACGGAGCCACCGGCTGGGACTCCCTTCAAAAGTTCTTGATGTAATTTGTAAAATGAGGACTATGTCTAATTTCCTGCCTTTAGCTCTGTGCCACAGGAAGAGAAGGCCATATGTGAATCCTGATGATCCGTGTGGTCTTGTGGTGACACTGGTGGCAGCAAGGTCTTCCTGCAAGGCTGGCCATAAGGGTGTGTGGCACGAGTGTTTGCTTTGGGGAGGCGGTGAGCTGCAGACATGCTGGGCTCCTCTTCAGTTAGGCCTGTTGCCTCCTATGCATCTCCTGGTATGAGGGCACGACCCTGGAACACCAGCCACTCTCCTGGTCTCGGATAAAACTTTGGGTCCCAGTTCTGACTTGGGCAGCAGTAGAACACCTCATTAAATTGGTTATTATGGTGTATTGCAACAGAGTGACTTGTCCATTTCTAGTGTGTAGAGCCTCTTTCTGTGTCCTCTCAGGCTTGATGGCCCAGATTGGTTTCTCTGAACCTCAGTCCTCATGTCTATGTTTCTAGTGAAACGCCCAGAAAACGTTCGTGTAAAATCGGTAATGGTCTGGTCAAAGGATGGGATCCTGCATATAGATTTGCCAATCAAGCCAGCAGAGCTAGAGCCACCCATGCCAGTTCCTGAGAGCTGCAGCAGCCATGGCCCTGGCCCAGCCCAGGTGCCCACCCCTTCGACCGTGAATGAAGCTTTCACCAGACCTTTTTCCCCAGGGCATGGGCTGAGGTGAGCACCAGACTGTTCACTCCCATTTGGTTTGTGGCGTGGCCTCAGGCCTCAAGCAGCCCTGTTCCTTCTCCTCACAGGCTTCTGCAGACAGATGAGGGGCACAGACAGATGAGAAGCTGTGAATAAAAGGGGCCTTTGATCAGGTCTCACCAGAGCTCCCACTAAGAAACTGGGGTCTTTTGCTCCCAGCAAGACAAACCTGTACTCCTCCCATTCATCTTTTTTCCAAGCCCCAGCGGCCACGTTGGGAAGGCTGTGTCCTCGTCTCCAAAGGGATGAGCTGGCATGGCCAGCACCCCAGGGTGACTTCTGGACATTTCCTGGGAGCAAGGGAGGGAGCAGGGCCAACTCTGGGAAAAGCAGATGTGCTTGCAAGTACTGAGGTGTGGCTTTTAAAGTTTCCCTTTCCATTCTTTCTCTCTTCTCCTCCATATAAGAATGTACCCCGATAGTTCTGAGGAAGACTCGGGGGAAGATTCTAGACAGTGTGCACCTCCCCAGCCGTCGGGAGTCTTTTCCACCAGTGCACCCCTGACAGAGGAGGAGTTGGCCCAGTTAGACACTGTGGTTCTGGATGCAAGTGCCCAGACCCGTGACCAGAGCTCAATGAGGATGGCTTACGCAGGTGAGTGGTACAGTTCAAATGGGTAGCCCTTCTCCAGCCCAGATTTCTCTAGGTATGAAATGCCCTTTGACTTTCTTTGGGTTTTCTGATCTGACATCTCATAACTGTGATTTGGGGACAATGTTTCTTCCCTCCCATCTGATACACTGCTGTAATGGCAGGGATGTCAGGAACAAGATAGCATTTGAGTGAATTCATAGACTTGTTTACCTGCTGGTGGTTGGGGGGAGCCCATTCCCACCTTTCTTCTCCCAGGCTCTTACTGGTAGGGTGTAAACACGGTGGCCAGACAGCTGAGATCAAAGTCCTGCTCTGTTAATGGCACCAGGGCCCAGTGACGCCTCAGGCATAAGCTTCCTGTCAGGGCTGGATTGAATCCCAGGGCCAAAGTGGGGACCTCTACAGCTTCCCAAATTCAGATCCTGACCATATTTAGCATGGTGCTGGGTCAGCAAAGAGGACCCTGAGCAGGCTTAAACAGGCGCTGCAGGGACAATCCTGCCGCTCCTATAACCAGTCCCTGTAGTGGAGAGGCAGAGAGAAAAGGTGTCAGCATTCCTGACCCTCTGCAGCTGAAACAGGCCCAGGGGATGTGCAGTCCCTCCGCTTGGCTAGTTCTGTGGGGAGGATCGGTAAGGTAAGGATGTGAAGGACGTGTAGGGAGACCCTGAGAGCATGTCTCCCTTGAGCTTGGCCAACCGAGGGCCAGAGCAGGAATTCCCTCCCACCAGCCACAAGGGTAGACATCTGCATAACTCCATACATCGTTATGGATGTGAAACTAAGCCTCTGAGACCTTAGGTTACTTGTTCAGGATCACAGAACCAGTGTCATGGAAGATTGATGCTGTGTTTTTTTGAAGTTAGTGTGCTGGAGTTATTGCTTGTTTGTTTGTAAAGTACTTTTTTCCCCCAGAAAAAACTGACTTAAGCCATTTTCCAAATATTAAGAATATTCACAGAGTGTTTTTTTTAATAAATAAATTTTTATTATAATGGGGTGACATCAATAAATCAGGGTACATATATTCAAAGAAAACATTTCCAGGTTATCTTGTCATTTAGTTCTGTTGCATACCCATCACCCAAAGAGAGATCGTCCTCCATCACCCTCTATCCAGTTTTCTTTGTACCCCTCCCCCTCCCCCCTCCCTCCTTCCCTCCCCCCACCCTCCGTAACCACCCCACTCCTGTCCATGTCTCTTAGTCACATTTTTATGTCCCACCAATGTATGGAATCCTGCAGTTCTTGTTTTTTTCTGATTCACTTATTTCAATCCGCATACTGTTATCAAGATTCCACCATTCTGTTGTAAGTGACCCGATGTCATCATTTCTTCTAGCTGAATAGTATACCATGATGTATATGTGCCCCATCTTCTTTATCCAGTCTTCTATTTTTTTTTACAGTGATTAAAAGCCTTTAAGCAAACTCTTGGCCAATGCAGCGAGAATCCATAAAAGAGTAGTGTCCTTAACATGTTCACCAAGTCCAAGTTGGCCCCATCACCATGCCAAATCCCTGAAAAATGCAACCCAACCACAGTTCAGTCTGTTAGGAGCTGTCACAGGGAGCAGGAGTCCAGAAAAGTCCACATCCAGGAAAAGTCTGCATGGCACTGGAATTGTTGTCACCATTCTATACTTTGCAGCTCATGTCCAAGTCCCAATGACCGCTGCTTCTAGCTGGTAATGATTCAGGTAGACTGGAAAAGCCATTTGCAGCATGTGTGGATATGGAGCTTCTGTTCTCCTCTGCCTGGAGAGATGAGACCAGGTTGCTCTTCCCTGGAGGTCTGTGACTGTGGCTTGGTAAAGAGAACCTTGGGATACACTAAGCTGGGTGGCAAAGGTAGATTCATAATAGAAGTTGGCAGAAGGGGGAAAGAGAGCTCTAAGTTAGGAGTAGGTCCCAGCCTGAAATATGAGTGGGGCATTGAGGTAGGAGGGATAAAGGAAACACTATATACTAAGCAAAGCAGCAGAAAATAGGACTATCAATACCCACAACAGAGATCTTTGAGGGAAGAATAAAAAACCTGACTATTCAGGCAAAACATAGTTAAGTGGCCCTTGTGCAAATGAGATCAGTTTACCTGCTTCTTGGAAGAAATACCCTAGGCTTGTCCACAGTGTCGTAGATGGGGCCGACGGCCCTTGGCACCTTCAGCCTTCAGTGGCAAACCCCAGCATTCTGGGCAAGGTTAGGTCATAGGTGGCTGGAGCAGGGCTGGAAGAGACTGAACCCTCCCTTAGAGGAGCGAGGGGGAAGCCTACCTTCCAGTGTCCCTGTTTCCTCACAGCAGAGGTATGTAAGCCTGGCAGGCTTTAGCTCAATGACCTTCCTTTCCACTATTGAAGCAGGACCCAGATGACATCCTATGATACCCCTTTGGGGTGTTGGAGCCTTTAAGGGTGTATCCTAAAAGCTGGTAGTTCCTCTGATCTCTATTGGGCTTTTTCTGCCTCTAGGTATCTTAAAAGCCATGCTCAGAAGATCTTGCTGAGGGGTTTGAGGATCCCCATCCGCCTATATAAATCTTTTCCATATATCTGGAGCTATTTGGAAAAAGACAAAACAGTGTTATTAGCTGGATCTAATAAAGAAGGTAGTAGTTTTCAGGCAAAAAGACTTGGTGTCTCCTGTTCATCAGCATTCAAAAGAAATGTAAATTTTTTTTTTTAAGTAAAAAACATGATATGGTAGACCCGTAGGAGTTCCAGGATATGACTACCCCCTTTAAAATTTTTTTTTAAATTGACCTTAAAATGTTTGCTGAGTACACTTTAATAATACCTTAACTTTAAAGATTGTAAGCATGACAAAATACAGTAAATGCTTTTGCTCCATATGCAGGAGCATTTTCAGTTTAGCCAGTTTAGGAAATCCAATAATAGAACAATGCATACAGACAATGAGCTATAACATGCTTAGCAGCCTCTCCTGTTCTGACAGAGGTTACTATAGATCCGGAATATGTATCCACTGTAATGTGGACATATGACTGTTTGCCAAATGAAGGTATATGAGTAACATCCATCTGCTAAAGTTGTCCAGGTAGGGGTCCTTGAGGGTTAACTCCAAATGAAGGGGCAGTATAGGACCCCTTGGACAGGATTTCCCAATCTGCCATGCTGCTTCCCGGGAAAGTTGAAACTGTTTACACCAGGCTGCAGCGTTCTGGTGATGAATAGTATGAGACTGACTTGCTCAGTCTGTCATGGTTGCTCCATATAATTTTCTTTTGGGTAGCTTGATCAACAAGGGCATTCCTAGGCCCTGGCCGGTTGGCTCAGTGGTAGAGCATTGGCCTGGTGTGCAGGATTCCTGGGTTCGATTCCCAGTCAGAGCACATAGAAGAAGCGCCCATCTACCTCTCCACCCCTCCCCCTCTCTTTCCTCTCTGTCTCACTCTTCCCCTCCTGCAGCCAAGGCTCCACCAGAGCAAAGCCACCCCGGGCACTAAGGATGGCCCCATGGCCTCTGCCTCAGGTGCTAGAATGGCTCTGGTCACAACAGAGGAACACCCCAGATGGGCAGAGCATCACCCCCCCCCCCCCCCCCCGCCGTAGGCATGCCAGGTGGATCCCGGTCAGGCGCATGCGGGAGTCTGTGTGACTGCCTCCCCATTTCCATCTTCAGAAAAATAGAAAAAATAAATAAATAAATAAATAAATAAATAAAAGAAAAAATACACAACAAAAAAAAAAAAGAGGGAAAAAAAAAGGGCATTCCTTTGTGCTAAAGCTCCAGGGAACATGGAGTGAGCTTGAGTATGTCCTATGAAATATGGAGCTCTATGTTGACATATAAGTCTTTGAAGAAGGAGGAACTGCTGAAATAGTTCATCAGCATTTGTGCAGTCTTTATAGTGGAAACACCATAAGTAAATATTTGCTGTCTGTCTATAGATTAAAGGGGAAATATGGCAAATGCTGAAAAGCCATGATCTTTGTGCCCCTCCCCTCCCCCAACCCCCTCCCTCTCCTCCCCCCACCCTGTAACCTCAACACTGTTGTCCATGTCTCTGAGTCTCATCTTTACGTCCCACCTATGTATGGAATCATATAGTTCTTAGTTTTTTCTGATTTACTTCTTTCGCTCAGTATAATGTTATCAAGGCCCATCCATGTTGTTGTAAAAGATCTGAGGTCATCATTTCTTATGGCTGAGTAGTATTCCATAGTATATATATACCAAAGCTTTTTAATCCACTCGTCCTCTGATGGACACTTGGGCTGTTTCCAGATCTTTGCTATTGTGAACAATGCTGCCATAAACATAGGGGTCCATTTCTTCTTTTCAAACAGTGCTATGGTGTTCTTGGGGTATATTCCTAACAGTGATATAGCTGGGTCAAAAGGCAGTTAGATTTTTAATTTCTTGAGGAATCTCCATACTGTTTTCCACAGTGGCTGCACCGGTCTGCATTCCCACCAGCAGTGCAGGAGGGTTCCCTTTTCTCCACATCCTCGCCAGCACTTATTCTGTGTTGTTTTATTGATGAGCGCCATTCTGACTGGTGTGAGGTGATCTCATTGTGGTTTAAATTTGCATTTCTCTAATCATTAGTGATGTTGAACATTTTTTCATGTGCCTATTGGCCATCTGTGTGTCCTCTTTGGAGAAGTGTCTATTCATTTCTTTTGCCCATTTTTGGATTGGATTGTTTGTCTTCCTGGTACTAAGTTTTACAAGTTCTTTATAAATTTTGGTTATTAACCCCTTATCAGACGCAATGTCAAATATATTCTCTCATTGTGTAGTTTGTCTTTTTATTCTGTTCTTATTGTCTTTAGCTGTGCAGAAGCTTTTTAGTTTGATAAAGTCCCATTTGTTTATCCTGTCTTTTATTTCACTTGCCTGTGGAGACAAATCAGCAAATATATTGCTGTGAGAGATGTCAGAGAACTTACTGCCTATGTTTTCTTCTAAGATGCTTATGGTTTTATGGCTTACATTTAAGTCTTTTTTCCATTTTGAGTTTATTTTTGTGCATAGTGTAAGTTGGTGGTCTAGTTTCATTGTTTTGCAGGTAGCTGTCCAATTTTTCCAACACCATTTGTTAAAGAGGCTGTCTTTACTAAGAGACATGGACAAGAGTGTGGAGGTTACCAGGGGTGGGGGGAGGGAGGACAGGGGGAGAGTTAGGGGGAGGGGGAGGGGCACAGAGAACTAGATAGAGGGTGGCGAAGGACAATCTGACTTTGGGCGAGGGGTATGCAACATAATTTAATGACAAAATAACCTAGACATGTTTTCTTTGAATATATGTACCCTGATTTATTAATGTCATCCCATTACCATTAATAAAAATTTATTTAAAAAAAAAAAAAAAAAAGAGCCTGTCTTTACTCCAACGTATGCTCTTACCTCCTTTGTCAAATATCAGTTGTCCATAAAAGTGTGGGTTTATTTCTGGGTTCTCAGTTCTGTTCCATTGATCTATATGCCTGTTCTTATGCCAGTACCAGGCTGTTTTGAGTACAGTGGCCTTTGTAGTATGACTTCATATCGAAAATGTGATACCTCCCGCTTTATTCTTCCTTTTCAAGATTGCTGAGGCTATTCGTGTTCTCTTTTGGTTCCATATAAATTTTTGGAATATGTGTTCTATATCTTTGAAGTAAGTCATTGGTATTTTAATTGGTATTGCATTGAATTTATAAATTGCTTTGGGTAATATAGACATTTTAATGATGTTTATTCTTCCTAACCATGAGCATGGTATATGCTTCCACTTGTTTGTATCTTCCCTGATTTCTTTTATCAATGTTTTATAATTTTCCGAGTACAAGTCTTTAATCTCCTTGGTTAGATTTATTCCTAGGTTCTTTATTTTTTTTTTTGGTTGCAATGGTAAAGGGGATTGATTCCTTGATTTCTCTTTCTGACAGTTCATTATTAGAGTATAAAAATGCCTCTAATTTCTGAGTATTGATTTTATATCCTGCCACCTTGCCGAATTCATTTATCAGGTCTAGTAGTTTTTTGACTGAGACTTTAGGGTTTTCTATATACAATATCATATCATCTGCAAATAATGATAGTTTTACCTCTTCTTTTCCAATTTGGATGCCTTTTATTTCTTTTTCTTGTCTGATTGCTGCGGCTAAGACTTCCAGAACTATGTTGAATAAGAGTGATGAAAGGGAGCACCCTGCCTTGTTCCTGATCTTAAGGGGGTTGCTTTTAATTTTTGCCCATTGAGTATGATGTTAGCTGTGGGTTTGTCATAGATGGCCTTTATCATGTTGAGGTATGTTCCCTGTATTCCCACTTTGCTGAGAGTTTTGATCATGAATGGGTGCTGGATTTTATCAAATGCTTTTTATGCATCTATTGAAATTATCATGTGGTTTTTCTCCTTCCTTTTGTTTATGTGATGAATCACATTGATTGATTTGCGAATATTGTACCAGCCTTGCCTACCAAGAATAAATCCCACTTGATCATGGTGTATGATTTTTTTCATATATTGCTGGATCCGGTTTGCTAATATTTTGTTGAGGATTTTTGCATCTAAGTTCATCAGGGATATTGGCCTATAATTTTCTTTTTTTGTGTTGTCTTTGCCTGGTTTTGGAATCAGAATTATGCTCGCCTCATAAAAGGAGTTTGGAAATCTTCCTTCCTCTTAAATTTTTTGAAATAGCTTGAGAAGGATAGGCGTTAGTTCTTCTTTGAATATTTGGTAGAATTCACTTGTGAAGCCATCAGGCCCAGGACTTTTCTTTTTTGGGAGTTTTTTGATAGCTGTTTCAATCTCATTTGTTGTAATTGGTCTGTTTAGGTTTTCTGATTCTTCCAGATAGATTTTTGGAAGATTATATGATTAAAGGAATTTGTCCATTTCATCTAGGTTGTCTAGTTTTTTGGCGTACAGTTCTTCAAAGTATTTTCTTACAATATTTTGTATTTCTGTTGTGTCAGTTGTTATTTCTCCACTCTCATTTCTAATTTTATTTATTTGAGTCCTCTCACTTTTTTTCTTGGTGAGTCTCGTTAAAGATTCATTGATCTTGTTTACCTTTTCAAAGAACCAGCTCCTCGTTTCATTGATCCTCTGTATTGTTTCTTTAGCCTCTGTCATTTATTTCTGCTCTGATCTTTATTATTTCCTTCCTTCTACTAGCTCTGGGCTTTACTTGCTGTTCTTTTTCTACTTCTTTTAGATGCAGGGTTAAGTTGTTTATTTGAGCTTTTTCTAGCTTCTTGAGATATGCCTGTAATGCTATAAACTTCCCTCTCAGGACTGCTTTTGCTGTGTCCCATAAATTTTGAGTTGATGTATGCTCATTATTGTTTGTTTCTAGGAATTTTTAAATTTCTTCTTTGATCTCAATGTTAACCCATTCGTTATTTAATAACATGCTATTTAGTTTCCAAGTGTTTGAATGTTTTTCAATTTTTCTATTGTGGTTGATTTCTAGTTTGATGCCATTGTGATCAGAGAAAGTGCTCGATATGATTTCAATCTTCTTAAATTTGTTGAGACCGCTTTTGTGCCCTAACATGTGGTCTATTCTAGAGAATGTACCATGAGCACTTGAAAAGAATGTATATTCTGCTGTTTTAGGGTGAAAGGTTCTGAAGATATCTATTAAATCGAGTTGATCTAATATGTCCTTTAAGTCTGCTGTTTCTTTGTTAATTTTTTTTCTTGAGGATCTATCTAATGATGTTAATGGGGTATTGAAATCCCCTACTATTATAGTATTGCTTTTGATCTCGCCCTTTAAGTCCATCGAAGTCTGCTTTATATATTTAGGTGCTCCTATATTAGGTGCGTAGATATTTATAACGGTTATATCTTCCTTTTTGATTGCTCCCTTTATCATTATGTAGTGACCTTCTTTATCTCTAACTATGGTCTTTGTTTTAAAGTCCATTTTGTCTGATATAAGTATTGCTACCCCAGCTTTTTTTTCATTTCCATTTGCGTGAAATATTTTTTCCATCCTTTTATCTTCAGTCTGTGTGCATCTTTTGATTTATGGTGTGTCTCTTGTAGACAGCATATGTATGGGTCCTGTTTTCTTATCCACGCAGCTACCCTATGTCTCTTGATCGGATCATTTAATTCATTAACATTTAAGGTTATTACTGATATGTAATTGTTTATTGACATTTTCTTTCTTTCTTTCTTTCTTTCTTTCTTTCTTTCTTTCTTTCTTTCTTTCTTTATTTATTTATTTATTTTTTTTGCATTTTTCTGAAGCTGGAAACAGGGAGAGACAGTCAGACAGACTCCCACATGCGCCCGACTGGGATCCACCCGGCACGCCCACCATGTGGCGATGCTCTGCCCATTCTGGGCGTCGCCATGTTGCGACCGGAGCCACTCTAGCGCCTGAGGCAGAGGCCACAGAGCCATCCCCAGCGCCTGGGCCATCTTTGCTCCAATGGAGCCTTGGCTGCGGGAGGGGAAGAGAGAGACAGAGAGGAAGGCGTGGCGGAGGGGTGGAGAAGCAAATGGGCGCTTCTCCTGTGTGCCCTGGCCGGGAATCAAACCCAGGTCTTCCGCACGCTAGGCCGACGCTCTACCGCTGAGCCAACCGGCCAGGGCTGCCTTTTTTTTTTTTTTTTTCTTTAAAACTATATTCCTCTTTTGCTATATTCTTTTTTTCCTTTGATCTGTTTACAACAGGTCCCTTAGCATTTCTTGCAGCCTTGGTTTGGTTGCAGTGAATTCCTTGAGTTTTTTTTTGTCTGTAAAGCTTTTTATTTCTCCTTCAATTTTAAATGATAGCCTTGCTGGATAAAGTAGTCTTGGTTGTAGGTTCTTGTTCTGCATTACTTTGAATATTTCTTGTCATTCCCTTCTGGCCTCAAGTGTTTCTGTTGAGAAGTCAGAAGTCATCCTTATGGGGGCTCCTTTGTAGGTGATAGTCTTTTTTTCTCTAGCAGCTTTTAATATTTTCTCTTTATCATTTAGCTTTGGTATTTTAATTATGATGTGTCTTGGTGTTGGTTTTTTTGGGTTTCTCCTTAATGGAGTTCTCTGTGCTTCCTGAACATGTGAAATGTTTTCCTGCCTTAATTGGGGGAAGTTTTTCACTATGATATATTTGAACAAAGTCTCTATCCCTTGTTCTTTCTCTTCTTCTTCAGGAACCCCTATGATGCGGATGTTATTTCTCTTCATGTTGTCACAGAGCTCTCTTAGAGTTTCCTCAGACTTTTTGAGTCTCTTTTCTTTTTTCTGCTCTGCTTCTGTGCCTTTATTTATTGTGTCCTCTAACTCGCTAATTCGATTCTCTGCTTTATCCATCCTGCTTTTAATTCCTTCCATTGTATTCTTTATTTCAGATATTGTATTTGTCATTTCTGACTAATTCTTTTTTATTATTTCAATGTCCTTTTTTATATTTGTTATCTCTTTATTTAGGTTTTCGTAATGGCCATCTATGGTTGTTCTAATATCTTTGAGCATCCTAACAATCGTTATTTTAAACTCTGCATCTGGTAATTTGGTTATATCTGATTCACTTAGGTCCTTTTCTGGGGATTTCTCTTGGTTTATTTCTGTTGTATTTCTCTGCCTCTGCATTTTCTCTTCACGGGAGTGGCTGTGATCACGCGCTCGGGTGCACAAGTGTTGGTGGCCTTGGCCTTTGCCCCGCCCCCGTGTGTGACGTTATGCTCGGTCCTGAGGGCACTGGCGAGCACCTTTGCTCAGCTGCGGGTCTCTGCCTGTTTCCGGGCTTTCATCCTGCCCTTGCAGGAGGAGCCCACTCAAGGAACAGCTGCTAGCCTTGGCTCTACCATCGGGCAGGACTGCGTGCCCAAGCTCCGCTCAGTAGCGGAACTCCGCCTCTTCTGGGCTTTTGGCTCCACCCCCGCGGGAGGAGCTGGCTACCAAGTCAGACCGCAAGCCTGGGTTGCACTGGCGGGGCAAGGCTGTGCTCCTCTGCCCTTGCTCAGGGGCTGGTCTCCACCCTTTCCGGGGTTTCTGCCCTTCTCCCACAGGCTGGATTACAGGCTGCTGGCAGCTGAGCTTGACCGCTTTTGCACGCCCCCTTCTCCCCAGCCAGGCAAGATTGAGCTCACACCTGAGCCCAGTGGTGGCCAGCTGGCTTCTGCCCCTGCCAGAAGAACCGCGCTTTTGTCTCCCGCTGCCGCCCTCCCTGTGGCGCGCCCTCAGCCGCATGGGTGGGGGCGTTGCAGCTCGGACCCTAAGACTCACTACTGTAGACCCAAAAGCTCCCTTCTTCTATGCGACTCTGCTCTGAGTGTGGCGGGGGAGCTTGTTTGGCTGCTCTCCTGCTTCCCTTTGCTGGTATTGCTGTTTCCAGGGGAAATATTCACTTCAGCTTTGGGGAGTGACTCGTCCCAGGGGTTAGGGTGGCTATCTCCCAAAATGTTTCTCCCTGTGCCTCCTAGATTACACTCTCTTCCTGTTACTCTGGTCCTCTCCTCTCTCCCCCCATCCCCAGGAGCCCCAGGTGAGTGGTTGTGAGAGAGATGTTCTGCGCGGTCCCTTTAAGAAGGATCCTGGGTCTGAGAAATCAGACTCTTTCTCACAAACAGTATCCTGACTTGTTTCCAGCTAAATACTGTCCTTACGCCTCTTCTAGGCTCTGGGGCTGCAGGCTGGCACTTTGTTCCTGGGGCTCAGGACCCTTCCCCCTCTGCTAAACTCACTTCCCGCCACGTGAGTCTCCCTGCTGCCATTCACTCTGGGGAGCTGGGCAGCCCTCTCCGTGTTTCCGTTTTTCCTACCAGTCTCAGTGTGGCTTCTTCAGTGTTCCTTGGTTGAAGAGTCCTCTTAGTTTAGTCCAAAGTTGGTTTTTCCAGATGATAGTTCTTAAAATTAGTTTGTAATCCACTTTGGTTCTGGGAGGTAGATGTTGGTACGTCCGCCTACCCCAGCGCCATCTTGTCTCTCTCTCACAGAGTGTTTTATGCTCTTGAGTTCATAGGCGCCAGATCAAGGGCTGTGGTCACCTGGTTAATGATCATTGTGGTTACCACTAGGCTCAACTACAATGAATATTTTGACAAATCTAGTTGCCTGTGACACACAGTCTAACAAACATAGGTTTTTTAACAAAGGAATAGTGAAAAGTATGGTTTTCCAGCTAATGCTGATTGAGGCTGTCAGCCTGGGAATGTGGCAGTGATCCTTTACACAGCAGACTGCCTCCCATCTCCCTAGCGGTGTTTGGGCCACCACAGCCCTTTTCATTTTACTGGAAAGTTCTTTGCCCTTTTCAGCAAAGAGGCTTAGACAGAAATTCAGCTCACTGACTTAAAGGGCATCACAGAAGTTTAAGCTAAGTGCTATGGTAAATTGGAATAAATGCAATGCATCTATCGAACTTGTCACTTTCTATCTAACTAATTGAACAGTTTTCTTCTCAAAACAACTAAGTCCACTCCCAAATTTTTCAAGATTTCTTACAAAACTATTAGCAGAAAGGCCCATGGCTTTTGGCTTCAGTTACATTCTCTACCTCAAGCTTAATTAGAGAACATGAAACTTATACATCTCTGTCTTCACAAAGTCAGTCCGTGGCTGGTCTGGGATGTGAGCCCAGTCTGTGCAATCTATAAGTCCACACTATCAGTGGAGTCTGCAGAACTTCGTCTAGTCCACAGCATATCCCAAGCCTGAGAGTCCATCTGAACCCACCAGATCTGGATCTTTTGAGAAGTGCTGACGGCCTGCATGGTTGGTGGAAGCGTGGAAACATCTAGGAACCGGGAGTCAGGAGTCCTCAGATCCGGTTCAGTCTCTGCTACTTGCTATCTACCTGCTTGTGCTGTGTGAAGGGTTTTGGTTCCTTTCAAGATGATGAATGAAGGTTGAGGAGCAGTGCCAGGTACATAGAAGGCCCTTAAATATTTCCTGAATGAGTAAATCAGTGAGCCAAGGACTTCTGTAGCTTGACATCTGTTCATGCTTTCAGACATTTGAATCCTAGCTCAGCTTTCTTGGTCATTGTTAGGGTCTAGAACTGGTGTTTCCCAACGTGGGGCCCACGCCCCACAGGGGGGCAATTCGATAGTTAAGGGGGGCAATTTGAAAATGGACTCGACACGACTTTAACTCTTTCGCCCCAGGCCATTTAAATGCAATGCTAGATATCGGTGCCAAATTTAACAAAAAATGCAATTCTTAAATAATTGCGGTAAATAATTATTAAGTATAATCTCATTTGACGAGACCAAACTATCAACTGGGTGATTGGTGTCGTCAAGTAAACTTCATCCTGGGTTCACCGCGGAGCGTGCCGTCTGCCGAGGGGAACCCGGACGTTTTAAAAACTCGCTAAACAACGCAGTTATTTTCACCTAATTGGCCCATCGCAACTTCTGTAGTGTTTCACATCATTCAGTTGGTGTTAATTTGAAATAAGTGTCAGTCAAAACTGTTGTAAAAGCTCGTTGATTTAATAAATATACATATATATTGTATAGATATAATTGATAAGTATTTGATTTTAGTTTTATCAATATTAAACTCTTTATTAAGTACTTCTTGCATTGAGGCTAGAAAGCAATAATATTTTATAAATATTATTGGGGCTATAATAGTGCATGCACGACAATTTTAATTTTAGAAGCATAACTTTCCAGAAAA
Organism: Saccopteryx leptura; assembly: GCF_036850995.1. Taxonomy (NCBI): domain Eukaryota; kingdom Metazoa; phylum Chordata; class Mammalia; order Chiroptera; family Emballonuridae; genus Saccopteryx; species Saccopteryx leptura. Next base: position 48,749,484 of record NC_089512.1, on the reverse strand, counting down.
TTTTGTCAAGTGGAAAAAATATAGATACCTTTTGATTTGCGGTGGTAGTGTAGTAAATGTGTTATATACATTTAAATAAATATGAATTTTTAGTATACGTTTACTCTATGTCACATTGAATATATTTTAACACATATTTTAATATTAGTTTTTAATTGATCTTATTTTTATTATAGCCCATAGTAAAATGAGTGGTGCAAGCAAGAAAAAAACTCGTCAATATTCGGAGGAATATTTAAAATTTGGGTTCATACCCGCTGTTCACGATGAGCAGATTCCTTTTTGTCTTTTATGCCAGCAATGCTTGACCAACGAATCAATGAAACGAGGTCGTCTTGAGGTGCATTTGAAGGCAAAACATAGTGCTCATATTAATTCAGATTTGAGTTACTTTAAAACTTTAAAGAAAAATTTTGAAAAAAGAACAACATTAAAGTCTCTATTTACTGCTCATACTTCAACTAATAATCGTGTCTTGAGGCTAGTTATCAAATTTCTTTATTCATCGCTAAAACTGGAGAAAATCACACTATAGGAGAGAATTTAATAAAACCATCAATATCAGCATTTCTTAAAACGGTTCTTGAAAAAGATGACAAAGATGTAAAAGCTATGCCACTCAGTAACAATTCTGTTAGCAGAAGAATAGACGAAATGAGTGAGGATATTGAAAAACAACTTATTGAAAAGCTGAAAACAAGAAAATTCTCCTTGCAAATGGATGAATCAACTTTGAGAGACAGTGAGGCAGTATCAATAACTTACGTAAGATATATTGATAAAGGACATTTTGCTGAAGAAATGTTGTTCTGTAAAAGATTAGAAAGCACCACTACCTCCAAAGATATATATAATAAGCTAAAAAACTACTTAGATGTCAATGATATACCAATGAAAAATATAACATCTTGTGCTGCAGATGGTGCTCCCAATATGATGGGCAAGAAAAATGGCTGCTTAAAATTGATGAAAGATGCGAATCCAGAAATGATTCTTGTGCATTATGTTATTCATAGGGAAAACTTGGTAGCTAAAAACATCTCGCCTGTTCTGAATGAAGTATTACATACAGTAATAAAGTGTGTTAATGCTATTAAAGCTAGTGCCAAATGTGAGCGTCTTTTCAAGCTATTTTGTGAAGAACAAAATGAAGACCATGTGAGACTTTTACTTCATACTGAAGTAAGATGGCTATCTAAAGGAAACTGTTTGAAAAGATTTATGGAACTGTTTGATACTCTTAGTGATTTTTTAAGCGACAAACCTGAAATGAAGTATCTGTTAACAATAGATGGTAAAGCATTTGTGAGTTATTTAGCCAATATCTTTGAAAAACTAAATATATTAAATAAGCAACTTCAAGGAACAAATAAAACTCTTGTCGATGCAAAAGCAAAGATATTTGGTTTCATTACCAATATTGAGTTATGTCATAAACATATTAACAACAAAAACTTTAAACAGTTTCATTGGCTCCAAAAATGTGAAGTAACTGATACCGCTTTACTTGTTATTGTCAATCATTTGAATATTCTATCGGCTGATTTAAAAGAAAGATTTTCTGATTTAAAACAAATTGATTTCCCAACATGGATGATGCAGCCAATGTTAGTGGATTTGTCTGATATATCAAATATGCAGTATCAAGAAGAACTCGCAGAATTGCAAAATGATGAGTCAGTTAAAGCTTTATTTAATATCAAAGGAGCGATGGCATGGCTTTGTGAGGAAACAGAAATCAAATACCCAAATTCAACCAAATGTGCAAGAAAACTATTGCTACCGTTTCCATCTTCATTTTTAGCTGAATGTGGATTTAGTGCTGTAAATGATTTATTGGTAAAAAAAAGAAATCGGCTGGATATAACACGACGTGGAGACTTGAGACTAAAGCTAACCAAATTGGAACCTAATATAAAATCTCTGTGCAGCAAGCATCAAGTGCAAGGATCACACTAAATTAAAATAAGAAATTAATATAGAAAAATCTGTATTAAAATTATTTAGAATTTAAATTTCTGTTTTTCATTATATGTTTTGAAATTTTACTTACTGTGTTTTGTTAACAATTTCATAGTGATTTCTTCCTAGAACCTATCATTTATGTTTATTAAGTGAACAAATCAATTTTTTAATGTTAAAAATTATGTATGTAGGCCCTGGCCGGTTGGCTCAGTGGTAGAGCGTTGGCCTGGCGTGCGGGGGACCCGGGTTCGATTCCCGGCCAGGGCACATAGAGGAAGCGCCCATTTGCTTCTCCACCCCCACCCTCCTTCCTCTCTGTCTCTCTCTTCCCCTCCCGCAGCCAAGGCTCCATTGGAGCAAAGATGGCCCAGGCGCTGGGGATGGCTCCTCGGCCTCTGCCCCAGGCGCTAGAGTGGCTCTGGTTGCAACAGAGCAACGCCCTGGAGGGGCAGAGCATCACCCCCTGGTGGGCAGAGTGTCACCCCTGGTGGGCGTGCCGGGTGGATCCCGGTCGGGCGCATGCGGGAGTCTGTCTGACTGTCTCTCCCTGTTTCCAGCTTCAGAAAAATACAAAAAAAAAAAAAAATTATGTACGTTACATAGGGGGGGACATAAAAATTTTAGAAAGGTTAAGGTGGGGCATGGCACAAAAAAGGTTGGGAAACACTGGTCTAGACATATACCTTGTTTCCCATGTCACTAGGAGCCCATAGATAGTGTATGTCCTTGCTCAGCTCCCTTAGTGCTTAGACTTTGCAGAAAGTGTGTCTGGCCTGCAGTCCTCTTGTGCTGATTTGTATTTACAATATTTCTTCTTGTCTTGGTGAAGATGTTGAAGGAGGATGTGTCTGCATGTCAGTCTTGCAGTTCAGGTACCGCCTAAAGAGCAGTCAAGAAGGAAGAACAGCTGGACCAGGTGATGGCGCAGTGGATAAAGCATCGGACTGGGATTAGGAAGACCCAGTTTCGAGACCCTGAGGTTGCCAGCTTGAGCGCGGGTTCATCTGGTTTGAGCAAAAGCTCACCAGCTTGGACCCAAGGTCGCTGGCTTGAGTAAGGGGTTACTCAGTCTGCTGTAGCCCCACGGTCAAGGCACATATGAGAAAGCAATCAATGAACAACTAAGGTGTTGCAACGGAAAACTGAGGATTGATGCTTCTCATCTCTCTCCATTCCCATCTGTCTGTCCCTGTCTATCTCTCTCTCTGACTCTCTCTCTGTCTCTGTAAAAAAAAAAAAAAAAAAAAAAAAGAGAGAGAGAGAGAGAGAGAAAAGAACAGCTTCCTAAGCCTGTTGTTGTAAGAGGCACAGCTACAGTTTCAGGATGTTCAAAGGCTCTTTTCCAGGGCCCACGTCAGCCTGGGCCATCTCTTTCTTCTTCTCCTCCTCTTTTCAGTTACCCTCCCTCTTCTGCTTGACCCTTGTCCATATTACCTGTGTCCACACTGGAGCCTATACCTGACACAAGGTCGTAGCATTCATTTATGGTATTTTACCTCTGATTGCCTTCCAGAAACACAAAAGCAGGTAACAGGCAGCCATGCCTTGGAGCAGCTGGAGGATCAAGAGGAGTCTGCTGAAGGGGTCAATGTGTTTGCAGCATCCACCAGGCCACAAAAGGCAGCCAGGATAGAAAGGAAGCTTCAGGTTGGTGGAGGACTCTCAGAGGTTGCCCTGAAATTCCTTAAAGAACCAGCTCCAAGTTCTGGGGCTTGGGATGGGTCCTTTGGGACGGCCCAGAGAGTGTCAAACCTTGGCCCTAGTGGGATGTTGGAAGTGACCTTACCACGGAGAGAGGGCCACTTTCAAATGCTTGTTGTGGCCATGTTAACAATGAAAGGCGTTTTGGTCATTATACAAGCCATTAGTCAGTGGGTGGCTCGTCCCCTCTCCTGCCTCTGCATCCGCCTTCCTGCAGCTCCGCTCTGCCTCCGTTCATCCCGCAGCGAACCTCCCCTCCTTCACCCCTGCAGACCCCTCTCAAGGCCACATGCAGGGCAGACCTCTCCCCAAGCTCAAGTTATTTTTTTACATCACACAGAACATCAGAGTAACTGACAACATACAATGGGAGTGTTCAGATACTTTGTTCTAAATATTCAAGGTCGCCCTTCATCATGAAGAATGTCTCTCTCAGGCTCCAGCTGCCACCAGGTTTAGGGGGCTCAGGCACTCAGCCCCCTCCCCATGACTAGACCCTCCTCTCCCTGTCAGTGAAGTTTCCACATTCTTGTCACTTTCCTAGGCACCAACATTGACAGCTGTTGTTACTTCCCACTCCTTTCTCTCCTCTCTCAATCAGAAAAGGTGCACCCTGGGATGACCAATGCTGTTGCTCTCAAATTCAGAAGTCATGGGCAGTCACTTTTTGGTTCTCAATAGCATACATTGCCCCGCCACCTCATTTTTACAATATAATGTGTTTGGTTTATTATGCATCTCATGTGTGTATGTAACTAATGAATCCAATGATTAAAAAGATATTTCTCCTTTCCCCATGTTGTGACAGAGCAGCAACAGCCCAAAGCAGGCCAAGGTGCAGCTCAGAGCGTGCTCCCTGCCCTGGGACCTGGGTGGGTTTCGTTGGTTAGCCTTGTGTCCCAGGAGAAACACGTAGGATGCTTATACCAAAGGGGATGGCCTGGGCACTGAGAGCCCTGGAGGGCGGACTGCCGTCTGGGAGGAGCTGTCCTGCTGGCTGGCCGCACCCAGACCCTTTCCAGGCTGACAGGCTCCTGGCGCTCTGCAGCTGTCCTCGTGCTCCTTCAGGCGGGGTCCCAGGCCCCGGGGGAGTGGTCTAGTGGGCACGCACCCCTGGTGCTTTCAGCTCAGATTCGGAAGTCATGGCTTTGGACTTCCATCCAGCACCATCAAAGGGAATGTTAAAAATCTGGACACTTGAAACCTATATAACCTTATTAACTAAAGTCACCCCGAAATTTTAATTTAAAACAAATTTAAATGATAAGAGCAACCTGAGCTGCCATTATCCGAAGGAGTGTGCCTGATTTGGCCAGTGGATTTGAAAAGTGTTGGAAATCACTTGACACCATGTCTCTGACGCAGGTTCCCTAAGACAGGGAGGCCTGAGAAAGTGGGAGCAGCAGCATCTCCCTACTTTCTTCCCAATCTGCATTTTGTCCCCATGTCCCTCTTGCATTTGCATTTTCCCTTGTCAGATGTATTCTCTTCTCCCCTTTACCTCTCTGCAGATTCGTGATTTGTATAATATTGATTTGAGAGATGTTCCTTTGGTCCTGGGACATAGAAAGATACTATTTTGGATCTTTCGAAAACCCAAGTACTAGAACTGGTGATCCTGCCCCAGAGCCCTGATGACCAGAAGACCTGTCTTGTTACTCGGCTTGGGCCAGCTGGGGTCCCACCCAACAGAAGAGACTGCTGTGTATGTATGTTATTTTGGAAAAGAGCAAAGGTTGTTGGTTGGGAGAGGGACCTAAAATTTCAAGGGAAATAAGAAGTTTTATGTATGTATGTATACATCTATCTATTTATTTATTCTATTAACAATGGCCTTTTAAACCATTTCTTTTAGCCTCAGATGTTATTATTATTATTTTTTTGTTTAACATCTCACAGAATTGTTTCTTATTTGAAAAACCTGATCCAGACCTCAGCTGGGAAAGGGAATCTAGGAAATATAGCTCCTTTTAGCTTCTAACCCCTGAAATACATAGATGGGCAGAGAACTATACATGTGAAATATATTTATATGTACAATTTCAGTGTGTTCCTTAAAAATTGAATTTCTTACTATAAACAGAGTAAAACTATTAAGATCAGAAAATTAACACTGATACAATATTTTGTAATTACAGAACTGTTTCAGATTTTGCCATTTGACCTAATAATGTCTCTTATAGCACTACATTGCATTCAGTAATCATACATCTTCAATCTCCTTTAATTTTTAATATTTCTCAGTCTGTCCTTATAGTTCATAACCATCATACTTTTAAAAAGACAGGCCAGTTATTTTTCACAATCTTTCTTAATTTTAATTTTGTGCTGTTTTTCTTTTTTAAAAAAATATACTTTTAAGAATTTATTTATTCACTTGAGAGAGAGAGAGAGAAGGGGGGGAGGAGCAGGAAGCATCAACTTCCATATGTGCCGTGACCGGGCAAGCTCAGAGTTTTGAACCGGTGACCTCAGTATTCCAGGTCAATGCTTTATCCACTGCACCACCACAGGTCAGGCAATTTTGTGCTGTTTTTCAAGATAAGATTCAGGTTATATATTTTTGGCAGAAATACCACTGAAGTAATATATGTTAGATCAGAAGGCACATAGTGTGGTTTGTCCATTCCTGGTGAGATTTCCTTTGATCACTTTGTCAAAGTGGTATCGGCCTGTGCCCTGGCCGGTTGGCACAGCGGTAGAGTGTCGGCCTGGTGTGTGAAAGTCCCAGGTTCGATTCTGGGTCAGGGCACACAGGAGAAGCGACCATCTGCTTCTCCACCCTTCCCCCTCTCCTTTCTCGCTATCTCTCCTTTCCCTCCCACAGCCAAAGCTCCATTGAAGCAAAAGTTGGCCTGGGCCCTGAGGATGGCTCCATGGCCTCCGCCTCAGGTGCTAGAATGGCTCTGGCAGCAAAGGAACAATGCCCCAAAAGGGCCAAGCATCGCCCCCTGGTGGGCATGCCAGGTGGATTCCGGTCAGGCAGATGTGGGAGTCTGTCTGACTGCCTCTCCGCTTCTAACTTCAGAAAAGTACAAAAAAATAAAGAAAGAAGGAAATCTTTTCTTTTGGGACAGCATGGATGAACCTGTATTATTACACTCAGTGAATTAGGCCAGTCAGAAAAAGACAAATACAATATGATCGCACTTATACATACGTGGAATCTAATGAACAAAATAAACCGGAAGAAAACAGATACAGAGGCATGAACACAGGGAACACACTGACAGCTGTCAGGTGGGGTGAGGGAACTAGATGAAAGAAGGTGAAAGGATTAGTCAAAAAACATATACCATATTTCTCTATGTATAAGACGCTCCCATGTATAAGACGCTCCTTAATTTTGGGGTCCAAAATTTGGAAAAAAATGTATTTCATAGTTATTGTTTTGTGTGTGTATTTTTCTTAAGTTAGAAATGAGGAGGCAATCAGACCCCCACATGCATCTGACCAGAATCCACCTGGCATGCCCACCAGAGGGTGATGCTCTGCCCATCTGGGGTGTTGCTCCATTGCAGTTGGAGCCATTCTAGCACCTGAGGTGGAGGCCCTGGAGCCATCCTCAGCACCTGGGCCAACTTTGCTCCAATGGAGCCTTGGCTGCAGGAGGGGAAGAGAGAGACAGAGAGAAAGGAGAGAGGGAAGGATAGAGAAGCAGATGGGCACTTCTCCTGTTTTCCCTGATTGAGAATTGAATCCGGGACCTCCATAAACCAGGCCAATGCTCTACCACTGAGCCAACCAGCCAGGGCTACATAGTTATTGAACTCAAGTTTTATTCATCATAAAATTCATACAACTACTCCTTCGTGCAAAAAAGTGGGAAATGCAAGTTAAAAAAAAAAATCTACAGCCTGACCTGTTGTGGTACAGAGGATAAAGCATCGACCCGGAATGCTGAGGTCGCAGGTTCGAAGCCCCAGGCTTGCCTGGTCAAGGCACATATGGGAGTTGATGTTTTCTGCTCCTCACCCTGTTCTATCTCTTTTCTTTCTCTCTCTAATAAAAACAAATAAATAAAATAAAATTTACTACAAATCTTGAAAAAATATCTACAACCACTGTATAAAACACATCCAGTTTTTAGACCTCAAATTTTTCAAAAAGGGGTGCATGTCAAAAAGGGGGAAATACAGACATAGGCAACAGTGTGCTGATGGCCAGAGGGAAAGGGGGTGGGGGATAGGGTGAGACAGGCAGAGGCAGAGAAAATAGGGACAGAAAGGGATGTTGCTAGGGATAGAGGGTGCATGATGTGGTGGGCAGATGATATTTTATTGAATTGCGTACTTTCAAACTGTGTGGTTTTGTGAACCCATGTCATCCCAATAAACTCATTAAAAAATAAAGTGGTGTCAGCCTGGTATCTGTAGTGTAAAATCCTATCGTCTTTGTTATCACATGTACCTTTTGGAAAGATACTTTGAGACTATATAAGTAGTCTCAAATTATAGATTCATTGAGACTATGTAAGTATCCTATTACTCTTCAAAGTTTTACCCAGTAGTGTTAGCATTCATAAAATATTCTTGTTTGAAACACTTATGATGATGATTATTGTAATGGTCAAATGGTGATTTCTACCTCCAGCTTTGTTTCTATATCAATCAGCTGGAGGAGGACTGAAGTTTTACCATACCAAAGCTCCCTTTTTGGTATTTTGATTTTAATTGATTATTAGGAAACAAATTACTTGGAAAGAAAGAACCTTTGGCTCTCCTCCTTTACATGCCTAAGAGATTCAGATGGAAAAGCCTGCTCCAGGGAGGAAATTTTAGGATATTCCCCTTTGCCTAATTTGACCATGATAGATGAGAGGGGTCCTGGCAGGGGCCTGGTTGCTCGATCATTTCCTGTGTCCCATGGAAGCAAGAATTGACCTGCCATGTATGTTCCAGGCTCATCAACTACCTGTAAACTGCTTACTTCCTTTGAAGTCTCAGGCCCCTTCTCTCCTCCTTCCTTTCTCTTTTGTCCAAAATGACATTTATACCCAACTTTACCTCATTGTCCATGCAATTCTCATGCTTCTGTGGGTTTTCCATGTGCACGTATTAAAATCTGCCTTTTCTTGTTAATCCATATTAATTTGATTACCAGCCCAGCTAGAAGAACTTAAATGTTGGAGGAACAGCAGAGGCGGATTTAACAGCAGGCTCACTGGGCATGCGCCCTGGGCCTCAACTTCTGAAGGGCCCCACAAAACCCCAACTTTACATTTTTTTCTAATGACACCAAGTTTGGTTTCATATGTGCAATTTTAACATTAATAGTACATATATTTTTTATTTATTTAAAAATATGGTTAACATGTATTTTTATTTTTCTTGTCTTTTTTTTCTGTGTATTTTTCTGAAGTTGGAAATGGGGAGGCAGTCAGACAGACTCCCGCATGTGCCCAACCGGGATCCACCTGGCATGCCCACCAGGGGGCAATGCTCTGCCCATCTGGGGCGTTGCTCTGTTGCAACCAGGGCCATTCTAGCGCCTGAGGCAGAGGCCATGGAGCCATCTTCAGCGTCCAGGCCAACCATGCTCCAATGGAGCCTTGGCTGTGGGAGGGGAAGATTGTCTCTCTTTTTTTTAAGGGGCCCAATATTTTCTTCTGTGCCCAGAGCCTCAACCAACCTTAATCCACCTCTGGGAATAGTAGCAGAATTGTTACGCCCATACACAGCATTCTTGTGTAATAAGAGCTCTCCCTTTTTCCATTTATTTATTATTTATTTATTTTTATTTACTTATATCGGTCTGAAATAATTGATTCCTACTTTATTCAACAGGCTATAGTCTGTCACCTTAATTATTAATTTTGATGTCAGAATTGTTTAAGTTGTGACAAGTAGAAAACCTTCGATGGTCATCCTTTGACACTCCAGATTCTTTGAACACTTCCTGCTTCCTGGCACAAGACAATCCAGGCTCATTTTGTAATTTCTCTGCCCTGGAATCACCCACTCCTATAAGCAGACTTGATTTCTTTCAGAGGAGAACATCACTTACAAACCAAGGTCTGGTTGTACCGAAAGAATCAGAAATAACAGTTCCACTCCACCACCGCCCAGACTCTGCTCTTTTTAGCATGTTTCCATATTGACGTGTGGTGTCTTTCTTCATCTTGCCCAATTTTGGGTGCCTTTATCTACATACTGTATTTGCTCTGATAGAATCAGGGAATTTCTTTTCCATCAGACCTAAGATCTGCTTGTTTAGCCCATGAAAAGGCACATACAGTTTGAGAGCACCTGCCACTTCAGTGAGTTAGAAGGACTACACTTCACATTCCAAAAAGTGGGATGGCTGGGTCTGAAGGCAGTTCCATTTTTAAGTTTTTGAGGAAACTCCATTCTGTTTTCCATAGTGGCAGCACCAGTCTTCATTCCCACCAGCAGTGCAGGAGGGTTCCCTTTTCTCCACATCCTCGCCAGCACTTATCATGTGTTGTTTTGTTAATGAGCGCCATTCTGATTGGTGTGAGGTGGTATCTCATTGTGGTTTTAATTTGTGTTTCTCTAATGATTAGTGATGTTGAACATTTTTTCATCTGTCTATTGGCCATCTGTATGTCCTCTTTGGAGAAATGTCTCTTCATTTCTTTTGCCCATTTTTTGATTGGATTGTTTGTCTTCCTGGTGTTGAGTTTTACAAGTTCTTCATAAATTTTGGTTATTAACCCCTTATCAGACATATTGTTGAATATGTTCTCTCATTGTGTGGTTTGTCTTTTTATTCTGTTCATATTGTCTTTAGCTGTGCAAAAGCTCTTTAGTTTGATATAGTCCCATTTGTTTATCCTGTCTTTTATTTCACTTTCCCATGGAGATAAATCAGCAAATATATTGCTGCGAGAGATGTCGGTGGCTTACTTCCTATGTTTTCTTCTAAGATGCTTATGGTTTTATGGCTTACATTTTACTCTTTTATCCATTTTGAGTTTATTTTTGTGAATAGTATAAGTTGGTGGTCTAGTTTCATTTTTTTGCAGGTAGCTGTCCAATTTTCCCAACACCATTTGTTAAAGAGACTGTCTTTACTCCACTGTATGCTCTTATCTCCTTTGTCAAATATCAATCGTCCATAACGCTGTGGGTTTATTTCTGGGTTCTCTATTCTGTTTTATTTATCTATATGCCTGTTCTTATGCCAGTACAGTACCAAGCTGTTTTGAGTACAATGGCCTTGTAGTATAACTTGGTATCAGAAACTGTGATACCTTCCACTTTATTCTTCTTTTTCAAGATTGCTGAGGCTATTTGAGTTCTTTTTGGTTCCATATAAATTTTTGGAATATGTGTTCTATATCTTTGAAGTATGTCATTGGTATTTTAATTGGTATTGCATTGAATTTATAAATTGCTTTGGGTAATATAGACATTTTAATGATGTTTATTCTTCCTATCCATAAACACAGTATATGCTTCCATTTGTTTGTATCTTCCCTGATTTCTTTTATCAATGTTTTATAATTTTCCAGGTACAAGTCTTGAAAGTCCTTGGTTAAATTTACTCCTAGGAACTTTATTTTTTTGGTTGCAATAGTAAAAGGGATTGTTTCCTTAATTTCTCTTTCTGACGGTTTATTGTTGGTATATAAAAATGCCTCTGATTTCTGTGTATAAATTTTATATCCTGACACCTTGCTGAATTCATTTATCAGGTCTAGTAGTTTTTTTTTTTCTTGTTTTTTTTTTTTCTAAAGCTGGAAACGGGGAGAGACAGTCAGACAGACTTCTGCATGCGCCCGACCGGGATCCACCCGGCACGCCCACCAGGGGCGATGCTCTGCCCACCAGGGGGCAATGCTCTGCCCCTCTGGGGCGTCGCTCTGTCGCGACCAGAGCCACTCTAGCGCCTGGGGCAGAGGCCAAGGAGCCATCCCCAGTGCCCGGGCCATCTCCGCTCCAATGGAGCCTTGGCTGCGGGAGGGGAAGAGAGAGACAGAGAGGAAGGAGGGGGGGGTGGAGAAGCAAATGGGCGCTTCTCCTATGTGCCCTGGCCGGGAATCGGACCCGGGTCCCCCGCATGCCAGGCCAACGCTCTACCGCTGAGCCAACTGGCCAGGGCCTCTAGTAGTTTTTTTACTGAGACTTTAGGGTATTCCATATACAGTATCATATCATCTGCAAATAATGATAGTTTTACTTTTTCTTTTCCAATTTAGATGCCTTTTATTTCTTCTTCTTGTCTGATTGCTGTGGCTAGGACTTCCAGTACTATGCTGAATAAGAGTGGTAAAGGGGGCACCCCTGCCTTGTTCCTGATCTTAAGGGGATTGCTTTTAACTTTTGCCTGTTAATCATGATGTTGGCTTTGGGTTTGTCATAGAGGGCCTTTATCATGTTGGGGTATGAGCCCTGTATTCCCACTTTGCTGAGAGTTTTGATCATGAATGGGTGCTGGATTTTATCAAATGCTTTTTCTGCATCTATTGACATTATCATGTGGTTTTTCTCCTTCTTTTTGTTTATGTGATGAATCATACTGATTGATTTACGAATATTGTATCATCCTTGCTTCCCCAGAATAAATCCCACTTGATCCTTGATGTATGATTTTTTTCATGTATTGCTGGATCTGGTTTGCTAACATTTTGTTGAGGATTTTAGCATCTAAACTCATCAGGAATATTGGCCTATAATTTTTTTCTTTGTGTTGTCTTTGCCTGGTTTTGGAATCAGAATTATGCTTGCCTCATAAAAGGAGCTTGGAAGTCTTCCTTCCTCTTGAATTTTTTGAAATAGCTTGAGAAGGATAAGAGTTAGTTCTTCTTTGACTATTTGGTAGAATTCACCTGTGAAGCCATCTGGCCCAGGGCTTTTGTTTGTTGGGAGTTTTTTGATAACTGATTTGATGTCATTTGTTGTAATCGGTCTGTTCAGATTTTCTGATTCTTCCAGATTGATTTTTGAAAGATTATATGTTTCAATAAATTTGTCCATTTCACCTAGGTTGTCTAATTTTTTGGCATACAGTTCTTCATACTATTTTCTTACAATATTTTGTATTTCTGTGTGTCAGTTGTAATATCTCCACTCTCATTTTAAATTTATTTGTTTGAGTTCTCTCTCTTTTTTTCTTGGTGAGTCTAGTGAAAGGTTCATCAAACATGTTTACCCTTTCAAAGAACCAGCTCTTGGTTTCATTGATCCTCTGTATTGTTTCTTTAACCTCTATGTCATTTATTTTTGCTCTGATCTTTATTATTTCCTTCCTTCTACTCGCTCTGGGCTTTACTTGCTGTTCTTTTTTTAGTTCTTTTAGATGCAGGGTTAAGTTGTTTATTTGAGCTTTTTCTAGCTTCTTAAGGTATGCCTGTAATGCTATGAACTTCCCTCTCAGTACTGGTTTTGCTGTGTCCAATAAATTTTTATTTGCTGTATGCTCATTATCATTCGTTTCTAGGAATTTTTTTATTTCTTCTTTGATCTCATTTTAACCCATTCATTATTTAATAACGTGCTATTTAGTTTCCATGTGTTTGAGTATTTTTTAGTTTTTCTGTTGTGGTTGATTTCTAGTTTCATGCCATTGTGATCAGAGAAAGTGCTCGATGTGATTTCAATCTTCTTAAATTTGTTGAGACCACTTTTGTGCCCTAACATGTGGTCTATCCTAGAGAATATACCATGAGCACTTGAAAAGAATGTATATTCTGCTGCTTTAGGGTGAAAGGTTCTAAATATATCTATTAAATTCAGTTGATCTAGTGTGTCCTTTAAGTCTGCTGTTTCCTTGTTAATTTCTTTCTTGAGGATCTATCTAGCGATGTTAGTAGGGTAATAAAATCCTCTACTATCATAGTGTTGCTGTTGATCTCACCCTGTATATCTAACAAAGTCTGCTTTATATATTTAGGTGCTCCTATGTTAGGTGCGTAGATGTTTATAATGGTTATATCTTCCTGTTGGATTGCTCCTTTTATCAGTATGTAGTGACCTCTTTATCCCTTCCTATAGCCTTTGTTTTAAAGTCCATTTTGTCTGTTAAAGTATTGCTACCCTAGCTTTTTTTTCATTCCCATTTGCATGAAATATTTTTTCCATCCTTTTACAAAAGTCTACGTGTATCTTTTGAGGTGTGTCTCTTGTAGATAGCATATGTATGGGTCCTGTTTTCTTATCCATGCAGCTACCCTATGTCTTTTGATTGGATCATTTAATCCATTAACATTTAAGGTTATTATTGATATGTAATTGTTTATTGCCATTTTATTCTTTAAAGTTGTATTCTTCTTTTGCTATATTCTTTTCCCCCTTTGATGTTTACAACAGGCACCTTAACATTTCTTGCAGCATTGGTTTGGTTGTAATAAATCCCTTCAGTTTTTTGGTTTTTTTTTTTGGTCTGGGAAGCTTTTTATTTCTCCTTCAATTTTAAATGATAGCCTTGCTGGATAAAGAAATTTTGGTTGTAGGCTCTTGTTCTGCATTACTTTGAATATTTCTTGCCATTCCCTTCTGGCCTCAAGTTTTTCTGTTGAGAAGTTGGATGTCATCCTTATGGAGGCTCCTTTATAGGTGATAGCCTTTTTTTCTCTAGCAGCTTTTAATATTTTCTCTTTATCTCTTAGCTTTGGTATTTTAATATGTGTCTTAGTTTAGATTTTGGGGGGTTTTTCTTTAATGGAGTTCTCTGTGCTTCTTGAACTTGTGTGACTTTTTCCTGCATCAATTTAGGGAAGTTTTCAGTTACGATTTCATTGAACAAGGTCTCTATGCCTTGTTCTTTCTCTTCTTCTTCAGGTATCCCTATGATGCAGACATTGTTTCTCTTTAGGTTGCCACAGAGCTCTCTTAGAGTTTCCCCAGATTTTTTCAGCCTCTTTTTGCTGTTCTGCTTCCGTAGTTTTGTTTATCTTGTCTTCTAAATTGCTGATTCAATTCTCTGCTTCATCCAGCCTGCTTTTAATTGCTTCTAGTGTAGTTTTCATTTCTGATATTGCATGTCATTTCTGACTGTTTATTCTTTATTATTTCAATTTTCTTTTTGATACTTGTTATTTCTTTATTTATGTGTTCATTGTGTTCTTTCATTGTTGTTCTAAGATATTTCAGCATTCTAATAATCATTGTTTTAAACTCTGCATCCGATAGTTTGATTATTTTCATCTCATTCAGTTCATTTTCTGGAGGTTTCTCTTGTTGGTTCATTTGGATTGCACTTCTCTGTCTCCCATTTTGTCTGTTTATACCCTTCTCATTTGGTTGTGTTGTTTGTAGAGCTGGCTAAGTCGAGGGTTGGTGTTGTCTGCCTCCAATTTTCAGTTGTGTTATTTCTAGGTCTTCTTGGGTTGACATCAGTTGTTGTTTGTAATCCCCTGTTGGCTATTCCTGTTTTATAAGTAAAGAAACTAAGACAAAGAGAGATTAAGAAACTCACCTATCATCACATAGCTTATAAGTAGAGGAACCAGAAATTAAACCCCAAATAATATTGGATATCCAGCCCACCTGTTTTGCCACCTTGCTTAGCTGAATCTGAAAGATTGTGCCAAATGTTTGCCTCATGATGTGGTCATTTCAGATCTAGTGAATATTTTCTTCATTTCATTGGAAGTTCAATTACTGTTGCTATAGTGTTTATATGATGTCTTCCAAAAATAAAAATGTTTAAAAGCGCACAAAGTACTTGATAGACATTTCTCCAAAGAAGATATCACTAATCACTAGGGAAATGGAAATTAAAACCACAGTGAGAAACTACTTTATACCCCTAAGGATGGCTACTATAAACAAACAGAAAATAACAAATGTTGGCAAAACTGTGGAGAAAATGGAACCCTGTGCATTGCTGTTAGGAATGTAAAATGATACAGCTGTCATGAAAAACAGCATGGCAGTTCCTCAAAAAATTAAACAGATTTACCATATACTCTAGCAATTCCACTTCTGGATATATACCCAAAAGAATTGACAGCAGATCCTGACTAGGTGGTGGTGCAGTGGATGGAGCATTGGACTGGAATGCAGAGGACCCAGGTTTGAAACAGCAAGTTCACTGGCTTGAGCATGGGCTCATCTGGTTTGAGGAAGGCTCACCAGCTTGAGCCCAAGGTGGCTGGCTTGAGCAAGGGGCCACTCAGTCTGCTGTAGTCCTCCTGGTCAAGGCACATATGGGAAAGCAATCAATGAACAACTAAGGTGCTGCAATGAAGAATTGATACTTCTCATCTCTCTCCCTTCCTGTCTGTCTGTCCCTATCTGTCCCTCTCTCCCACAAAAAAAAAAAAAAAGAATTGACAGCAGAGACTTGAATAAATATCTATACATGGCCATAGTAGCATTATTCAGAATAACCAAAAGGTGGAAGCAACGTGTTATGGGCTGAATTGTATCCACCCACTCTCCAATTCATATATTGAAGTCTTAAGAACCAGTACCTCATAATATGATTGTATTTAAAGATAGGGCATTTAAGAGGTAATTAATGTTAAATAAAGTCACTAGTATCAGCCCTAATTCAATATGACTGGTGTCCTTATACAAAGAGTTGATTAGGACAGACCACATGAAGAGACAAGGAAAAGATAGCCATCTAAAAGCCAAGGAAAGAGGCTCCAGAAGAAATCAGTACTGTTGGCACCTTGATCTTGAACTTCTTGCCTCCAGTAATTTGAGGAAATAAATTTCTCTTGTTTAAGCCACCCCATCTGTGGTACTTTGTTATGGCAGTCCTAGAAAGCTAACACAAAACAAAATACTCATCAACAGATGAGTAAATAATCAAAATATGATGTGTACAAACAATGAAATATTATTTAGCCTTTTGACACATGCTACAACATGAATGAATCTTAAAGACATTATACTAATTGAAAGAAGATTGTCTCAGAAAGACAAAAATTGTATGATTCCTTATATATAAAGTACCCTGCAGCCTGATCTGTGGTGGCACAGTGGGTAAAGCATTGACCTGAAATGCTGAGGTCATTGGTTCGAAACCCTGGGCTTGCCTGGTTAAGGCACATATGGGAGTTGATGCTTCCTGTTCCATCTCCCCTTCTTGCTCTTCCCTTCTCTCTTCTCTAAAATGAATAAATAAAATCTTAAATAAAAAAGTGCCTAGCCTAGTCAAACTCAGAGAAAGGAAATAAAATAGTGATTGCTAGAGCCTGGGTGAAGGGGCAAATGGGCAGTTAGTGTTTAATGGATACAGAGTTTCAGTTTGAGATAATGGAAAAGTTTTGCATATGGATGGTGGTGATGGTTGCACAATGTCATTTACATTTAAATTTTTATTTATTAATTTTGAGAGAGAAAAATAAGAACATCAATCTGTTCCCTGGCCAGGGCAATTAAAAAAATTTTAATGATACATTTTATGTTATATTTTGTTAAAGAGAAAGCCATTGGGCCAACATGGCATCACTTGTGCTGAAGCCCTTAATCCTGACCCAAGATTATTTTATTTTATTTTATTTTATTTTATTTTTTGTGACAGAGACAGAAAGAGTAAGAGAGAGGGATAGATAGGGACAGACAGACTGGAAGGGAGAAAGATGAGAAGCATCAATTCTTCATTGCAGCACCTTAGTTGTTCATTGATTGCTTTCCCGTGTGTGCCTTGACCGGGGGAATGCAGCAGAGTGAGTGATCTCTTGCTCAAGCCAGCGACCTTGGGCTCAAGCTGGTGAGCTTTGCTCAAACTAGATGAGCTCGTGCTCAAGCTGGCGACCTCGAGGTCTCGAATCTGGGTCCTCTGCGCCTGGTCAGGCTTGAACCAAGATTTAATGTCTGACCTAACTGCTGTTTCAACCTCTCCCAGAAACACAATCTTAATCAAACAGTCTGAAATCGTCTGGTCAACACTAGTGAGGGAATCTGATACATGGGCCCTCTTCATCCACCCACCCTACCCTTGCCACACACATACAATAAAAAGAAGAGGCAATCCAATCTGCATGATAAAAACTCTTCTCCACCCCCTCTAAAAAAAACCCTTTCTTTTCCTTTGTTACTAGCTCCCTTGCACCATCCTTCTTCCTCAAAAAGCCTTCTGTTTTGTGCAAACTCTGGGAGTGCCCCTCTAGGTGCACAATTCATGAGTCACTTAATAAAGCCAATTAGACTTACAAATTTACCAATTAAATTTTGTTAACAGTATGTTTTGTTACAGTTTCAAGTATTTTAATTAATAAAACAAGAATTTCTAATAACAAAACAAAATGAAAACTGAGGGAAGTGGAGGGAAAGAGAGAACGAGCGAAAAAACTCATGGACGCAAACAACAGTGGGGTGGGAGGCAGAGGAAGGTATGGGGGAATAAAAGGTGATGGACAGAGACTTGGTGAACACACAATACCGTGTACAGAGATGTGCTATAGAATTATGCACCTGAAACCTGTATAATTTTGTTAACCAGTATCACCCCAATAAATTCAATTAAAAGTAAATAAATAAAAATATAAATGAAAACTAGCCTGACTGGTGGTGGCACAGTGGATACAGTGTGGACTTGGGAATTTGAGGTCCCTGGTTTGAAACCCCGAGGTCACCAGCTTGAGCGTGGGATCATAGACATGACCCATGGTTGCTGACATGAGCCCAAAAGTCACTGGCTTGAAGCCCAAGGTTTCTAGCTCAAACCCAAGGTCGCTGGCTTGGGCAAGGAGGGGTCACTGGCCCAGTCAAGGCACATAAGAGAAGCAATCAATAACTAAAGTGAAGCAACTACAAGTTAATATTTCTCACTCTCTTTCCTCGCTCTCTCTCCCGGCATGCCCCTCTCTCTCTCCCTCTCAAAAAATAAAAACAATGAGACCACAAATGAAAACCATATTAGTACAATTAGGAAAACAGAAACCAATAGAGGTTTTTTTTCATGAGAGTGTTTGCTTATTTTATTCCCTCACTATTAATTTTTTTAAAAAAATTTATTGATTGATTTTGCAGAGAGAAGGAGTGGGGGAGTAAAAAGTATCAACTCATAGTTGCTTCACTTTAGTTTTTCATTGCTTACTTCTTGCATGTGCTTTGACCAGGCAAACCAGGGTTTCAAACCGTCAACCTCAGCATTCCACGTTGATGCTCTATCCACTGCACCACCACAGGACAGGCATAATTTTTTAAATCAGTTAAGTGAAACAGTTAAAAATGTCATCATGACCATGCTTCCAGCTGCCATCTGAAACCACTGCAGCTCATCATGCTCTGATGCAGAAAGTTTTTCTGGAGCTATTCTGAATACTTTAAACCAGTGGTAGTCAAACTAGTCCCTACCCC
The DNA here is from genome assembly GCF_036850995.1 of Saccopteryx leptura. Classification (NCBI taxonomy): domain Eukaryota; kingdom Metazoa; phylum Chordata; class Mammalia; order Chiroptera; family Emballonuridae; genus Saccopteryx; species Saccopteryx leptura. Next base: position 48,730,594 of record NC_089512.1, on the reverse strand, counting down.
CCACTAGTGGGCGTTCCAGCTTTCATGGTGGGCGGTAGTGGAGCAACCAAAGTATAAATAAAAAGATAGATTTAACTATAGTAAGTTGTTTTATAAAGATTTATTCTGCCAAACTTAGCGAAAATCTGACATAAAGTACTTGGTAAGTAATTATTATTATATGCTTTAATTTGCTGTAACTCTGCTTTATAAATTTTATAAAGTAAAGTTACTTCTCTACTTTATAAATCGCCATTACTGTGGAACTGGTGGGCGGTTAGAAAAGTTTACTACTAACAGAGATACAAAAGTGGGCAGTAGGTATAAAAAGGTTGACTACCCCTGCTTTAAACAAACAAAAGTTAATGCCTGAGCAGGCAGTGGTGCAATGGATAGAGCATCGAACTGGGACAAAGAGGACCCACATTTGAAACCCCAAAGTTGCCAGCTTGAGCATGGGCTTATCCAGCTTGAGAATGGCGTCACTGGCTTGAGCATGGGATCATAGACATGAAACTAGGGTCACTGGCTTGAGCCCAAGTGTCACTGGCTTGAAGCTCAAGGTTGCTGGCTTGAGCAAAGGGTCATTTGCTTTGCTGTAGCTGCCCCATTAAGGCATATATGAGAAAGCAATCAATGAACAGCTAAGGTGCCTCAGCGAAGAATTGATGCTTCTCATCTCTCTCACTTCTTATCTATCCCTATCTGTCCCTCTCTCTGACTCTCTCTCTCTGTCTCTGTCAAAAAAAAGGTTAATACCAGGAATTGATTATAAGGCATTGGAAGGAGCAAAAGGGAAATTACCAGAAGATTAGTGACTGTAGCAAGCCACTACTAACTTGGAAGAAGTAAACAAGAAAATGGTGGTGTCACCCAGAGCTCAGGAACATTGCACCTTTGAGGCCACTGTACCCAGGAGCCTGCTTTTTCTGGCCACAGCTTCTGCCCTACGACTCCAGAAGCATGATCAGAAACTGGAGGGGAAAATGGTTTCTTCTTCTGTCTCACCTTCCAATCTCTGGCCAGTGCCTCCTATTGGAAATGCCTAACAGAAGGACACGGAAAAGAGATTCTGGAAATGTAGTTTGCAGGTTTCCAGCCGAGGGGAATAGAGAGGGGCAAGCTAGTTGATGACAGACTCTACCCAACTCACAGATCATTTTTCTTAAAAATTTTTATTGATTGATTTTAGAGATAAAGAGGAATGGAGAGAGAGAGAGAGAGAGAGAGAGAGAGAGAGAGGAACATTGATTTGTTCTTCCGCTTATTTATGCATTTAATTGGTTGATTTTTATATGTGCCCCAGCAAGAAATCGAACTTGCAACCTTGGGGTATATGGGCGACACTCTAACCAACTGACCTACCTGGCCAGGGACAAATTGATAGGTCTTTAAACAAAGTGACTGGAAAGAAGGGAGCAGCAATATGAAAGTAAATAAAGTTTTGAAACTCACAGAACTCCTGTGGACACTTATTACCTCCTAGGAACCCGCCTTCAGTTTTTCTGGAACTGCCTATTGCTAATTTATGAAATAACATGGGGGCTGTAATCAGGGAGGATGTCCCCTCCTACTAGGTGGGTGGGGTGGGAAAGAGACCCAAACAAGTCAATCAATACCTCTATGCCTGTGGGCAGTGATTAATTCAGGGATAGCTACAGGATCCAATCCAGCCTATTAACAAGCAACTGGGGTACATACTGGGTGTTAAAAAAATCTTCCACTTTAAGGTCCTGGCTGGTTTGCTCAGTGGTAGAGCATCAGCCCAGCATGTGGATGTCCTGGATTCGATTCCTGGTGAGGGCACACAGAAGAAGCTCCCATCTGCTTCTCCACCCTTCCCCCTCTCCTTGCTTTCTATCTCTCTCTTCCCCTCCTGCAGCCAAGGCTCCATTGGAGCAAGCCCCCCCCCCCCCCACCCCTGCAGTGCTAAGGATGGCTCCATGGCCTCTGCCTCAGGTGCTAGAATGGCTTTGGTTGCAACAGAGCAAGGGCCCAGATGGGCAGAGCATTGCCGCCTAGTGGGCTTGCCAGGTGGATCCCGGTCAGGTGTATGTGGGAGTCTGTCTCTCTGACTCCCTGCTTCTCACTTCAGAAAAATACAAAAAAATAATAATAAATCTCTCACTTTAACATATCATGGGGCCCTGGTGGGTTGGCTCAGTGGTAGAGCATTAGCCCTGCATGTAGAAGTCCCAGGTTTGATTCCGGTCAGGGCACACAGGAGAAGTGACCATCTGCTTCTCCACCCCTCCCCCTTCTCTTTTTCTCTTTTTTCTCTCTCTCCCCCCTCCCACAGCCATGGCTCATTCTAGCAAGTTAGGCCTGGGCACTGAGGATGGCACCATGGCCTTGCCTCTGGTGCAAAAATAGCTTTGTTGCTAAGCAACAGAGCAACAGGCCCCAGATGGGCAGAGCACCTCCCCATAGGGGGGCTTGCTGGGTGGATTCAGTCAGTTGCATATGCAGGAGTTTGTCTCTCTGCCTCCCCGCCTCTCACTTTAATAATAATAATAAAGATATCATGGCCTTTAAGAACCCTGTAAGCTCAAAGGTGCTGGAATCATCAGCTTACTAAGGAGAGAGGACCTGCCTGGAATTGTAATGTCAGCTTTTTCACCCACTGTGTCAACTGCTGGTTAGTGTTGGACCTGGAATAAATTAAAAACCCTAAAACATGTTTCTGCTTCTTGAAAAGTTTTTATTTTATTTATTTATTTATTTATTTATATTTTTCTGAAGCTGGAAACGGGGAGAGACAGTCAGACAGACTCCCGCATGTGCCCGACCAGGATCCACCCGGCATGCCCACCAGGGGGCGACGCTCTGCCCACCGGGGGCGATGCTCTGCCCCTCCGAGGCGTCGCTCTGCCGCGACCAGAGCCACTCTAGCACCTGGGGCAGAGGCCAAGGAGCCATCCCCAGCGCCCGGGCCATCTTTGCTCCAATGGAGCCTTGGCTGCGGGACGGGAAGAGAGAGACAGAGAGGAAGGGGGGGGGGGTGTGGAGAAGCAAATGGGCGCTTCTCCTATGTGCCCTGGCCAAGAATCGAACCCGGGTCCCCCGCACACCAGGCCGATGCTCTACCGCTGAGCCAACCGGCCAGGGCCTTGAAAAGTTTTATCTTCAAAGCTTCCTCATGTAAAATGCTATTGATTCAGGTCTCCTCATACTAAGCTTATGCAATGGAATTTATTTTTTTTACCCAACATGCAGGTTCAACTAGTTCAGTGACTTTTTTGTATAATATTCTAGCATCAGTTTTCAATTGGTGTGCCCCAAAACCTTATAAAACATGAAATACCTGACCATTTAGTCAAGGGCATTGACCTCTTTTCCTGTAGATCGGTGTTTCCCAACGTGGGGCCCACGCCCCACAGGGGGGCAATTCGATAGTTAAGGGGGGCAATTTGAAAATGGACTCGACACAACTTTAACTCTTTCGCCCCGGGCCATTTAAATGCAGTGCTAGATATCGGTGCCAAATTTAACAAAAAATGCAATTCTTAAATAATTGTGGTAAATAATTATTAAGTATAATTTCGTTTGATGAGACCAAAATATCAACTGGGTGATTGGCGTCGTCAAGTAAACTTCGTCCTGGGTTCACCGCAGAGCGTGCCATCTGCTGCGGGGAACCCCGGACGTTTTAAAAACTTGCTAAACAACGCAGTTATTCTCACCTAATTGGCCCATTGCAACTTCTGTAGTGTTTCACATCACTCAGTTGGTGTTAATTTGAAATAAGTGTCAGTTAAAACTGTTGTAAAAGCTCATTGATTTAATAAATATACATATATATCTTGTATAGATATAATTGGTAAGTATTTGATTTTATTTTTATCAATATTAAACTCTTTATTAAGTACTTCTTGCATCGGGGCTAGAAAGCACTAATATTTTATAAATATTATTGGGGCTATAATAGTGCATGCACGACAATTTTAATTTTAGAAGCATAACTTTCCAGAAAATTTTGTCAAGTGGAAAAAATATAGATACATTTTGATTTGCGGTGGTAGTGTAGTAAATGTGTTATATACATTTAAATAAATATGAATTTTTAGTATACGTTTACTCTATGACACATTGAATATATTTTAACACATATTTTAATATTAGTTTTTAATTGATCTTATTTTTATTATAGCCCATAGTAAAATGAGTGGTGCAAGCAAGAAAAAAACTCGTCAATATTCAGAGGAATATTTAAAATTTGGGTTCATACCCGCTGTTCACAATGAGCGGATTCCTTTTTGTCTTTTATGCCAGCAATGCTTGACCAACGAATCAATGAAACGAGGTCGTCTTGAGGCGCATTTGAAGGCAAAACATAGTGCTCATATTAATTCAGATTTGAGTTACTTTAAAACTTTAAAGAAAAATTTTGAAAAAAGAACAACATTAAAGTCTCTATTTACTGCTCATACTTCAACTAATAATTGTGTCTTGAGGCTAGTTATCAAATTTCTTTATTCATCGCTAAAACTGGAGAAAATCACAATATAGGAGAGAATTTAATAAAACCGTCAATATCAGCATTTCTTAAAACGGTTCTTGAAAAAGATGACAAAGATGTAAAAGCTATGCCACTCAGTAACAATTCTGTTAGCAGAAGAATAGACGAAATGAGTGAGGATATTGAAAAACAACTTATTGAAAAGCTGAAAACAAGAAAATTCTCCTTGCAAATAAATGAATCAACTTTGAGGGTCAGTGAGGCAGTATCGATAACTTATGTAAGATATATTGATAAAGGACATTTTGCTGAAGAAATGTTGTTCTGTAAAAGATTAGAAAGCACCACTACCTCCAAAGATATATATAATAAGCTAAAAAACTACTTAGATGTCAATGATATACCAATGAAAAATATAACATCTTGTGCTGCAGATGGTGCTCCCAATATGATGGGCAAGAAAAATGGCTGCTTAAAATTGATGAAAGATGCGAATCCAGAAATGATTCTTGTGCATTGTGTTATTCATAGGGAAAACTTGGTAGCTAAAAACATCTCGCCTGTTCTGAATGAAGTATACATACAGTAATAAAGTGTGTTAATGCTATTAAAGCTAGTGCCAAATGTGAGTGTCTTTTCAAGCTATTTTGTGAAGAACAAAATGAAGACCATGTGAGACTTTTACTTCATACTGAAGTAAGATGGCTATCTAAAGGAAACTGTTTGATAAGATTTATGAAACTGTTTGATACTCTTAGTGATTTTTTAAGTGACAAACCTGAAATGAAGTATCTGTTAACAATAGATGGTAAAGCATTTGTGAGTTATTTAGCCAATATCTTTGAAAAACTAAATATATTAAATAAGCAACTTCAAGGAACAAATAAAACTCTTGTCGATGCAAAAGCAAAGATATTTGGTTTCATTACCAATATTAAGTTATGTCATAAACATATTAACAACAAAAACTTTAAACAGTTTCATTGGCTCCAAAAATGTGAAGTAGCTGATACTGCTTTACTTGTTATTGTCAATCATTTGAATATTCTATCGACTGATTTAAAAGAAAGATTTTCTGATTTAAAACAAATTGATTTCCCAACATGGATGATGCAGCCAATGTTAGTGGATTTGTCTGATATATCAAATATGCAGTATCAAGAAGAACTCACAGAATTGCAAAATGATGAGTCAGTTAAAGCTTTATTTAATATCAAAGGAGCGATGGCATGGCTTTGTGAGGAAACAGAAATCAAATACCCAAATTCAACCAAATGTGCAAGAAAACTATTGCTACCGTTTCCATCTTCATTTTTAGCTGAATGTGGATTTAGTGCTGTAAATGATTTACTGGTAAAAAAAAGAAATTGGCTGGATATAACACGACGTGGAGACTTGAGACTAAAGCTAACCAAATTGGAACCTAATATAAAATCTCTGTGCAGCAAGCATCAAGTGCAAGGATCACACTAAATTAAAATAAGAAATTAATATAGAAAAATCTGTATTAAAATTATTTAGAATTTAAATTTCTGTTTTTCATTATATGTTTTGAAATTTTACTTACTGTGTTTTGTTAACAATTTCATAGTGATTTCTTCCTAGGTCCTATCATTTATGTTTATTAAGTGAACAAATCAATTTTTTAATGTTAAAAATTATGTATGTTACATAGGGGGTGACATAAAAATTTTAGAAAGGTTAAGGTGGGGCATGGCACAAAAAAGGTTGGGAAACACTGCTGTAGATTATCAAATAAAAAAATGATAACCAACACAACAGTAGCCGTCTGATGTGAATAAATCAAAATTATACTTTTTTTGTCAGATCGGCAAAAAATATATTTTTTGGTGTGTTGCAGAATTTCAATAATTGTGTCATGAGATGAAAAAGGTTGAAAATCGCTTCTCTCGAGTTACACTCAGGAGCTGCGCTCATGGTGCGGGCCCCTGCACTGTGGCCCTCTAATCATGTGCTTTGAGAACTTCTGTAAATAATTGCCTTGGATGGGGTCCAAGCAACTTCCTGTTGAGTTCTAGTGTGTACAGAAAGGTGTCTCTGATTTTCCAGTGTGTTTGTTTGCCTAGTGATGACAAGGGTCACCAAAGCCAGGAAAAACCTAGAAACCAAGCCTCTACCCCACCCAGTCACTAGGTGAAAATTAAAACACCTTGCGTACAGCCAATGTTTTTGGAGTTTCCTGTGCCTATAGCTATAAATGTGATATGATAACTGGAATCTTTCTGTTGCAGATGACAAAACCCCAAATCAAAGTAGGCACGAAAGGGAATCTGTTGGCTTCTGTAACGATCCTGTTAGGGAAATCCTCAGGCGTGTTTGGGTCCGAAGGCAGGAATGTCTTTCCATCTCTAGGAGCCCGGGTCTTCCTGGTCACTAAGGTTACTGTGTTGCACTTCTGTGTCAGCATCTCAGCAAACACAGGCCCGGCACTTGGTCAGAGCACATTTGGAGAGTGTGTACCAGTCAGGAAGTCATTGTCCAAGCAAGGCGTGAACAAATGCACAGGAACATAGGTGGTGACACGCCAGGGGCGGGGAGGGAGCCACTGCCCCCGTGGAAAGAAGAATTCTATCCCTGATATTGTTTACAATCATTCATGATAAAAAGCTCACTGACATGTAGTTAATATTTATTACTATTGTAAAATTATCTACAGACAGTACTCCCCTTAATTCTGGCACCCAGGACAATGGCTCCCCCTCTCTGACTCTGACACACCAGTAGTTGCAGGAGTCCCCCTCTCACTCAGCACACTAAGGGCCAGACAACTTCCACAGCTTCACCCACCACCTCCTGGCTGCATGGTTTCCAAGTAGCTTCCTCCTTTGGTGGCATCACCAGCTGCCTGAAGGAAGGACATTTCCACTTAAATACCCCACTATGTCTGATAATGAACCCCACCTTGCTTCTCCCCCTGGGCTTCACACCTCAGAAGATGCCTCTGTGTAACAAGTTATCGGGAATGCATGAGACTGTGTCCCTAATCTTTAAGGCAAGTCAGCGAGGGTCTCTCTCAAACTGCGCTGTGCTGCACCTCCCACGGGGCTGACTGGATGTGTCCTGACTGACATTGTTTATTCACAAATCTCTTTCACAAATGTCCAAGACACACAGGCTGGATGCTTTCCTCAGCCACTTCTCAGACAAGAAAAAAACAAAGCATGGTCACACCGCTCACTTCTTGCCCTTTGCTGCCACGTGGACTCCTGCTTTTGTGGTGCCCAGGCCTGGAGGAGTCATTCAAGAATTCCTGAAGAGGTTCTCTGAGTGGCCTCCAGTGTGTGACTGGCAAGCCTGGGAGCCCATTTGGGGCAATGGAGGCAAAGCTTGAGGGTAGGGGAACCCCACAGAATTCAATCATTTCTGAAATTTATCTCCAAACCTGGTCTCTGGATACCAGGATTTCAATGAGACTATTTGGATTCATTCCCACAACACCCCAACCTTTACCTGCCTTCCCCTGCCCCAGTCTTGTCGAGACTAGTCTGTGCATAATATTAATTCAATATTTTCCAAGTGTCCAACAGTTTCTTTTACATTTACACACTCACCTGTTCTTTCCAACCACCTCTGAGGGCTGGAAGAGTCATTTCCCTACTTTAGAGAAGAGGAAATTAAAGCTTAGTGAAATTAACATGATTTGACTGAGATCCCACAGCTGGTGAGTGGGGGAGCCAGGACCCACAGTTGGACCTGTGTGCCAAGATCTCATGTGATACTCACTGGCAGGGAGAATGTCACCACCCTGAGCAAGGCAACTCCATTTACACACCCCACACCTCGCCCTCAAATGAGCACTTAAGAGAGTCGTCCCTTTGAGTAACAGAGCTGAGTTGTTACACTGTGGCTGGTGTAAATTCATTTATCAGATTGCTGCCTGAGATCACAGCACCAATGATGGGCACATTGCAAGGAAGAAAAGGAAGGTGCAGGCTGCCAAGTGCCATGTGATAGGGGAGACTCGAAAGGTGGGTCCTTGTGGGGGGCTGAGCAACTGAGGGCATGGGATTCTTAGAGCAGAACCAGGTTTGCCTTCTGGCTGTGTCTGGATTCTCTCCCCCAAACAGGGCCAGAGGTCAGGTGGAGGCTTGACTTCTCTGGCTACATTCACCAAGGTCAACTGTGCTCATCAGAAGGACAAACATGAGAAAGGACGAAAGAGATTATATACAGGGGTGGGCATAAGTAGGTTAATAATAATAAAAAATAATGATAATATAAGAATTAACTGTGTTTTGTATACTCACAACTATGCACCTACTTTTGCCCACCCTTGTGTGAGGTTGTCACCTTACACTGGTGTTCTTCCCTAATGACACTGACCTGTCCTACTCCGTCATGTACTTGGAGACATCAGCTCTAGTCATGTCTTTAGCCATTCATTCATGTATTCATTCATCCAGACATTACCTGAGCACCCCATGCTGGCTTCTAGGGAGCCAATGAGACACAGCCTACTCTCCAGGCCATCGCTGACTTCCCAGTCTCTTCTTAAGATTCCAAGCTTCCTGGTTAACTTGATTTTAGAGTTTTTTAACTTAGGATCCATTGACTCTTGTAAGCAATCAATGGAACCCTTGATGGGTTTTTTGGTTGTTGTTTTTTTTGTGTGTGACAGAGACAGAGAGAGGGACACATAGGAACAGACAGACAGGAAGGGAGAGAGACGAGAAGCATCAATTCTTCGCTGTGGCACCTTAGTTGTTCATTGATTGTTTTCTCATATGTGCCTTGACAGGGGGGGCTACAGCAGACCGAATGACCCCTTGCTCGGGCCAGTTTCCTTGGGTTCAAGCTGGTGAGCTGTGCTCAAACCAGATGAGCCCATGCTCAAGCCGGTGACATCGAGGTTTCAAACCTCTATCCACTGCACCACTGTCTGGTCAGGCTCATTTTCTTTTAGTGCTAAATACTATTCCATTGTCTGGATGTAACAGAATTTATCTATGTATTCACCTACTGAAGGACATCTTGGATGTTTCCAAGTTTTGGCAATTGTGAATAAAACTGCTATAAACATTGTGTGCTGGTGTTTGTATGAACATGCATTTTCAACTTCTCTGGGTAAATACCAAGAGTGCAATTACTGAATCGTATGGGAAGAAAATTTTGGTTTTGTAAAAAACTGCCAAACTGTCCTCCACGTGTCTGTATTGCCACCAGCGGTGAACAAGAGTTCCTGCTGCTCCACATCCCCGTCAGCATTGGGTGGTGTCAGTGTTTGGGATTTTGGCCATTCTACTAGGTGTGTAGTGGTAGCTCTCTGTTTTAATTTGTATATCCCTGATCACGTATAATGCTGAACATCTTATATGTTTACTTGCCATCTCTATATCTTCTTTGGTGAAGTGTCTGTTTAGGTCTTTTGTCCATGTTTTTATTTGGTTGTTATCTTATTGTTGAGTTTTAAGAGGTTTTTTTTTATATTTGGAAAACAGTTCTTTATAAGACATGTGTTTTTGAAAATATTTTCTCCCACTCTGTGGCTTATATTCTCATTCTCTTATCTTGTCTTAATTTTTTATATTTAAATCTTTGATCTATCTGGAATTTGTAGTGAGATTGGGAATCCAGGTTTTGTTTGTTTTTTGCAAATGCAACAATCTAGTAGTAATCCAAACATGATGTATTGAATAATTCATTTTCACCCACTAATTTGAAATATGTATCTGGGTCTATAAAACAGAATGTTTTTAAAAGTCTGTATCTACTGTTTACTTAAAATGAGAGCTGCCTATACACTACTAACACTTCTATATGACAAGGTACCTTGGTCATTTTCATGCATGTGTTCACCATATTCTAGAGTTCATTGAAAATAGTGGTTGTGTGAAATACATTGCTGAGATTTTCCCCAAAAGGTAATTTTGAGGTTCTCCTGAGAACAGAGGCCATTAGTCTGGGACCCCCTTATACTTGTCTACTCCTTCAAAGCAGCCATTCCCTAAGGGCAGCGATCCACTTCCCTCCTACACCAGCATGTCTTTGATCAGATATAGCTTCCCTCATCAGCCCTTTGCTCCTATTAAGACAGAAATGCGATGCGTTGGGACAGAAGCTATGCCATCTCTGAAAATCACTGGACACTTATCCCACACACTGGCCACTCCTCCTTGTTGACTATTTCTTAAAGCTGTTCAGGGGGCTCTCTGAAGAGAGGGTGGCAATGCGGACTGTGGCCCCAGTAAAATGAAGAGCACTTCTGTGTGGTTTCATGGCTGACATTCCTCCAGGCCAGCCGAAAACCACCTGGGGCTGGAGGGTGGCCTCCCGCCCCCACAGCGGGCAGCTCAGGTCAGGCTCTCTTTCCTCTGTGCAGGGGTCCAGGCGGGAAAGAAGGTCTTCAGCGGGACCTCTCTCTCGCCCCGTCCCCTCCCCATGCCCCTCCCCCTGGACTGCTTCTGCTTTCAGCATTGCCAGCTGCTGTCCTTCCCACCCTGGGCTTCTCCTCTTTCATTCCCTTCGAATGTTTTGTTTTCCTGTTCATAGAGATAAGCTTGCAGCTTTCCTCAGGAGGGCCGGAGGACAGAGTTGAGCAGAGTCCAGGCACAGAGCTTCTCCCCGGTGAGACGCAGGGGAGACCGTGAGACAGAACTCAGCTGCGAAACCGGTGGGTGAGTTTCAGCACTTTCAGGATGGCCGTGACCCCGAGTTACTCACTGCTCCCCAGACGCTGTGCTCGCAAGAGTTTGTGATTACCATTTCACAGAGAACAAGTTTTAATTAATATGCAATTAAATGCTCCCTTTTAGCAACTCCATCTTATTAATAAAGGCCTGCAGCCTCCGGTCTCCAGTGTGAGGCTCACACTGCTGGCAGATCTGAGATGCGGTCGCTGCTTGGGGGAGAAGGAGCCACCGCCCTCTTGTGAGCCCCGAATGGGGAGCCTCGGGAGGCCCAGGGCAAGGGAAAAGCAGGGTACTGAGGGGTGTCAGTCGGGGGGTGGGGGGGGGCAGAGAGGCATTTCTGGCTCTGAAGTTCACCAGTGGTTTCACTAGAGCCTCCGTTGCTCATCTCTACATGATGGTGGCAGTTCCCTCTCAGGGGATTGTCCTGAGGATGAGCTGGAGCTGCATATAAAACAAGTATGAGTCACATAGTAGAGGCTCAATGAATGAGTCTTACTATTCCGGTCAAATCATCCAGACTCATTAGAATGTCCCTGTGCTATTCATGGAAAGTGTTCCTAAATTAGCACCTTCCACATGTCAGTGATGAGGAATCTCAGCTAAAATAAAATCACACTCTATAAAAGGTACCAAGTGCTTTCTTCCTTCTCCCCGTCCATTTACTCTTCCCCTCACCTGGCCTGCTCATCACTCCCCTGACAGCACGCTGTCCAAGCCACCACCTGCAGTAGCCCCTAACGGATTTCTGGTTCCTTTCTTGCCCCCTTCCATCAAGTTTCCATATATTACCAGAGTGATCTTTTGCATTTGGAAACTGAGTCTTACATTATCACACTTAAAACCTTCCAGTGACTACCCACCTCACTTAGGATAAAATCCTTGCCATGACCTACAAGTGCGACAGGAGACGCCCCCTGGCCACCTGGCCAACTCCGTCTCCCACTAGTCTTTCCCTGCTTATGCTGCTCCATCACCATGCCATCCTTTTCCGTTACACTCACTCACAGCCTTTGCACTTGCTGTTCCTGGAAAGGCTCCTCCCCATTAGGGGCTGAATCATGCCTTCCCTGTTGAAGCCCGAACTTCCAGCACCTCAGAATGTGACTGTATTTAGAGATACGGCCTTTAGAGAGGAAATTTAAGTAAGAGGGAAGTAATATGGATGGGTACTAATCTAGTATGACTGGTATCTTTATAAAAAGAGACTGAGACACAGACACACATACAGACCATATAAGGACACTGAGAAAGCAGCCATCTGCAAGCCAAGGAGAGAGGCCTCAGAAGAAACCACGCTTGCTATCACCTTGATCTTGGCCTTCTAGATTCCAGGATTGTGAGAAAATAAATTTCTGTTGGTTAAGCCACCCAATCTGTGGAATTTTTGTTATCACAGTCCCAGCAAACCAATACGACCCCCATCTCCACATGGCTGGTTTCCTGTCACTCTCAGCTCTGAATATAAATGTCCCCAAAAAGTATGTTCATAACTACTCAGCCTAAACTACATCCCCCCCATTGTTTGTTTTTCTTCAAAGTAAAACAGTTTCACAGTCTGACATTATTTTCATTATTTTATTTGTTGACTACCATATTGTCTGTGGTACAGATTTTCTTGTTGCTCTTGTCTGTCTTGTTGCTCTGCTAGGACAGTACCTGGCACTGGGAGAGACATGGAAAATATTTATTGAATGCCCATGATGCCAAGTGCCCAAGAGGCTACAAAGACAAATGCGAAGTGATTTGTCTAACCTGGGGAAGCATGGGCCTCCTGCACACAGGAATCCTGGGAGTGGACGCGGCGTGGTCTGGAGAGGCCAGCACAGAGCTGTGGGAGGACAGAGGAGGGGTGGAGGTGCTCTGCCGTGTCTGAAAGCCCAGAGGAGTGAAACAACTGTGTGAGTGTGGGCAACACTAGCGGTTCAGTTGGCACAGAGCGACCTATGCTTGTAAAAAGGGGTGAGAGAACGGGAGGAAGGGGTAGACAGGCTTCCCCACGAAGTGCCAAGTGAAGGGAGCTGAACTTCCTTTTCTCTCATTCTCTCGGTGTCTCTCCCTCCCTCCCACCTCCTCTCTCTTTATCTTTGTCCTCTCTCTGTCTCTCTCTCTCAACCTCGTTATAAGTAGGGGGAAAAAAAATCCAACCTCATAGTTGTGTTGTGAGAATAGAATGAGATAATATATGTAAAAGCATCCACCAATGTGTCAGATTCCTCTCAACCCTATTATAAGTAGGGGAAAAAAATCTAGCCTCATGGCTGTGTTGTGAAAACAGAATGAGATAATATACATGAAAACATCCACCAATGTGTCAGATTCCTAATTGATAAAAAGCAGTTGAATAAAAGTTAGTTGCATAATTGTAATAAATGTTACATTTCTTGGACTTGAATGAATGGTGCACTTTCTCATCCATACCCACAATTTTACCAACTTATTACTTCTTCAATCACCTACCCATTCTATACACATCTAGTGTTTTACTACATTCTGTCTACAGATCCTTTCTTTACCTATGTAAGAGTGGAATCATGCAAGCAATTTAAGGAACTCAAATTATATGAGCAGTGGATGCACTAAAGTTTGAAACAATCCTGTAGTCAGCTGAAATTATGGTTTCTAATTTAATTCCATTGTGATCAGGGAACATAACTTACATAGCATGAGCCCTCAATTTTTTCAGATATATTCTGTTGGCCCAGAATCTTTTCTACCTGCTAAATGTTCCTTATGCACTCGAAATAAAAATGTGTGTTCTGCTGTTGCTGAGAGGATTTTTCTATAAATGTCAATTAGGACAAGTTAGTTGATAGTGTTGTTCAAAGCCAGTATATCCTTGCTGATTATCCACTTGTTCTATGAACTTTCTTTTAACTAAAGTTAGCATGGCTATCTTTTTCCATCTCTTTACTTCAATGTATTTGTGTCTTAATATTTCAGCAATAGGAAGTTGGATCTGGCTTTTTGTCCAATTTGACTATCTCCTCTTCTTAATTAAGGCCATTTACATAATATGATTGTTGCTATAATTAGGTTTAAATCTTTTATCTTAATATTTGTTTTCTGTTTGTCCCATGTGCTCTTTGTGCCCTTCTCCTGTCTTTTATTTGATTGTGCATTTTTTTATGATTCAACTCTACCTCGTTTGCCCTAGCTGGGTAGCTCACTTGGAGCATTGTCTTATACACCAAGGTTATGGGTTCAATTCCCAGTCAGAGCACATACAAGAAGTAACCAATAAATGTATAAATAAGTGAAACAATAAATCAATGTTTTTCTCTCTCCCTCTCCCTAAAAGTAAAAAATCAAATATATATATGAAACTTATAATAGCCTATTTTGGATCATATTTTCCTGCTCTTTTGAATGTCTGTTAATTTTTGTCTGATGCCAGACACTGTGAATTTTACCTTGTTGGGCACTGGATATTTTTGTATTCCTATAAATATTTTTTACCTTTCTTCTGGATCATTTAATTCCACACATCTCACTTTTAAGATGTATTAGGTAGGACAAGAACACTGTTTAGTCTGGGGCTAATTGTTCCCCACTGGTGAGGCCTTTCTGAGTACTGTACCCAATGCTCCATGACTGGTGAGATTTCCCATTCTGACTGATGGGAATATTCCTGGCCTCATGTGAATGCCAAGTACTGTTCTCTCTAATTCTATGAGGAGTCCCTCCCCCATACTTTCCTCAGATAGTTTCCTCCTGTGCAAGTACTGATGATCAGTTCTCATGCTAAACTTAAAGAGGACCCTCTGTAGGTATGTGGGGTTCCCGGCATTCTGACCTACAAACCATAGCTGCCTTGGGTCCCTGGACTTTCAGCTGCGTGTCCTCAACCCAGAGAGTTTGCCAGGCTCTGCCCATTGCACCTTCCAGTGCTGTGGCCTGAAACTCTCTCCAGGCGCTAAGCTGGGGCAATTTATGGCTTTGTTTCCCATCTCTAAGGAATCGTCTTTCACGGCCTATCAAGTGTCTTTAAAGTGACAGGTTTATATATTTTGCCTGGTTTTAATGATATTTCTGAGCCCTGTTACCCCCATCATGTTTGGAAGTAAAAATATGACAGAAGCAAAATTATGAAAAAGCCATGGAAACAACTGTAGGTATTTCCCAGTCAATAACTGTTGGGCAAATAAGTTTGTAAAATGTGATTTTTGTTGTTGTTTTTTTTGTTTTTTTTTTTTTGTATTTTTCTGAAGCTGGAAACTGGGAGAGACAGACAGACTCCCGCATGCGCCCAACCGGGATCCACCCGGCACGCCCACCAGGGGCGACGCTCTGCCCCTCCCGGGTGTCGCTCTGCCGCGACCAGAGCCACTCTAGCGCCTGGAGCAGAGGCCAAGGAGCCATCCCCAGCGCCCGGGCCATCTTTGCTCCAATGGAGCCTTGGCTGCAGGAGGGGAAGAGAGAGACAGAGAGGAAGGAGGGGGGGGGGTGGAGAAGCAAATGGGCGCTTCTCCTATGTGCCCTGGCCGGGAATCGAACCCGGGTCCCCCGCACGCCAGGCCGACGCTCTACCGCTGAGCCAACCGGCCAGGGCGTAAAATGTGATTTTTATGTTTGCTCACTTTGTTAAAAATGGCACTGGTCTGAAATTGCTAATTACCTTCCTGCTTGGGAAGGGCCATTGTTATGCTAATGTGCTGAAGGAGGGGTCTTCTTGGGCCCAGGTAGTTTTTTAGAAGAGGAGGAGGAAGAGGGAGCCAAGATAGCAGGGTACTGAAGGAGAACCCAGTTTGTGCAGAGAGGAGAAAGGAGAAGGTGTGCAGATGGGGAACTGGAGGTGATTAAGACTGGTGGGGGCCTTTGATTCTAGGAAAACCCAGATGAGTCAGTGGCTTTGGGAGCCCTGAATGGAAAGGGAAATGTTTTCCTTCTGTGTGTGTTTTACTTGCTGGCCAGGTGTGAGGCTAGAATAAAGGAATGGTCCACTATTTTTTGGCTCTGCAGTTCTTGACTGTCTGCCTGAATTCAATGTGAACTGGCACCTGCATGGCCGCAGTTACTGGCCATACATTTGGTGTAGTTCGTGGCAGGATTCAGATCAGATTGGTAGAAGCTGCCACCACCCTTGATGGGTGGGGTAGGGGACTGGTTGCTGTTATGGTTTCCCATGGTTGTTTTTCTGGGGACCATGGGCTGGCTGATATTTACAGCCCTATGT
Source organism: Saccopteryx leptura (assembly GCF_036850995.1). Lineage (NCBI taxonomy): Eukaryota > Metazoa > Chordata > Mammalia > Chiroptera > Emballonuridae > Saccopteryx > Saccopteryx leptura. The sequence continues at coordinate 48,714,333 of NC_089512.1, read as the reverse complement.
GAGGAAACCGAGAGAGCTATGGAAGAGGCTGCTCAAGGCCTACAAACCGAGCAGTGGAAGGAGGTGGAATGGCCATGGAAGAAAGAGATGCAGATCCTGGACCTGGAGTAAGCACTAGAGAAGGAGGCTGCATGAGTTCATGAGTTGCAGTTTGCCCTGGAAGTTGCAGGAGCCTGAGATGGAGCAGTGCCAGGGGAGTGGATCTGGGTTGGCAGGAACAGGCATTTCCAGGTCCTCTTCTGAGGATGAGGAGAATCTGACTGAAGTTGCCATCTGCAGACTCCAGAGGGTAGGGGCCCAGAGGTGGGGAGTGCCCTCTAGCCCATGGTAGGTTTGCTACAATTGTGGGACATATGGGTGGATGGCTCTAGACAGAGGTGGAAATGTTGGCTGCGTTGCCATGTGCTCCTCCTTGGATCAGTGTCTTAAGAGCTGCCAGGATGGCAGGGATGAAGGGCTAGGCCTGAGGCCCCATGTGCGTGGACTGACTCTCGGACTGCAACCAGAGGAGGTACTGGCTCCTTGTTGGATGGACTTGTGGCTTTTGGACAATGTGAGAGACCCTATTAGTGGGGACAGCTCTGGTGAAGGGCACCTTTGTAATTGTTGAAATTGTATGACTTGTGCTGTTGCTATAATTTGTTTGTGTGATGTGCCTAATTCCTTGCATAGGAATGCCTATGGTGTGGATTGTGAATTGCAAAGTGAGCAAAAGGGGTGGAATATTGGGCAAATAAGTTTGTAAAATGTGATTTGTATGTTTGCTCACTTTGTTAAAAATGGCTGCTGCCCAGGTATGTGATCTGTGATTACCTTCCTGCTTGGAAAGGGCCATTGTTATGATAATGTTGCCAGAGGAGAGAAGACAAGATGGTGCTGGAGTAGGCGGACGTACCAACATCTACCTCCCAGAACTAAAGTGGATTACAAACTAATTTTAAGAACTATCATCTGGAAAAAACAACTTTGGACTAAACTAAGAGGACTCTTCAACCAAGGAACACTGAAGAAGCCACACCGAGACTGGTAGGAAAAGCAGAAACGCGGAAACGCGGAGAGGGCTGCCCAGCTCCCCGGAGCGAACGGCAGCCGGGAGAGACTCGCGTGGTGGGAAGTGAGTTTTGCAGAGAGGGGAGGGTCCTGAGCCCCAGGAACAAAACCCCAGCCTGCAGCCCCAGAGCCCAGAAGAGGCGTAAGGACAGTATTTAGCTGGAAACAAGTCAGGATACTGTTTGTGAGAAAGAGTCTGATTTCTCAGACCCAGGATTCTTCTTAAAGGGACCACACAGAAAACCTCTCTCACAACCACTCACCCGGGGCTCCGGGGAATGGGGAGAGAGAAGAGGACCTGAGTAGCAGGAAGAGAGTGTAATCTAGGAGGCACAGGGAGAAACATTTTGGGAGATAGCCACCCTAACCCCTGGGACGAGTCACTCCCAAAATCTGAAGCGAATATTTCCACAGGAAACAGCAATACCGGCAAAGGGAAGCAGGAGAGCAGCCAAACAAGCTCCCCCGCGGCACTCAGAGCAGAGTTGCTTAGATGGAGGGAGCTTTCGGGTCTACAGTACTGAGTGTTAGGGTCTGAGCTGCAGCGCCTGCACCCACGCGGCTGAGGGCTCGCTGGAGGGCGGGCAGCAGCGGGAGATGGAAGCGTGGTTCTGTCGGCAGGGGCGGAAGCTGGCTGGCCACCACTGGGCTCAGGTGCGAACTCAGTCTTGCCAGGCTGGGGAGGAGGGGCGTGCAAAAGCGGTCAAGCCTAGCTGCCAGCAGCCTGTAATTCAGCCTGCGGGAGAAGGGCGGGAACCCCGGAAGGGGTGAAGACCAGCCCTTGAGCAAGTGTGCAGGAGCACAGCCCTGCCCTGCCCGGGGAACTGAGGCTTGTGTCCTGACTTGGGAGCCGGCTCCTCCCGCAGGGATGGAGCCAAAAGCCCAGAATAGGTGGAGTTCTGCTACTGAGCTGAGCGTGGGAACGCAGTCCTGCCAGGCCGGTAGAGCCAAGGCTAGAAGCCGTTCCATGAGTAGGCTCCTCCTGCAATGGTGGGGTGAAACCCCGGTAACAGTTGGAGACCCGCAGCTGAGCAGAGGTGCTCGCCAGTGCCCTCAGGACCGAGCATAACGTCACACACGGGGGCGGGGCAAAGGCCAAGGCCACCAAGGCTTGTGCACCCGAGCATGTGATCACAGCTACTCCCGTGAAGAGAAAATGCAGAGGCAGAGAAATGCAACACAAATGAACCAAGAGAAATCCCCATAAAAGTACCTAAATGAATCAGATATAACCAAATTACCAGATGCAGAGTTTAAAATAACGATTGTTAGGATGCTCAAAGATATTAGAACAACAATAGATGGTCATTACGAACACCTAAATAAAGAGATAGCAAATATAAAAAAGGATATTGAAATAATAAAAAAGAATCAGTCAGAAATGACAAATACAATATCTGAAATAAAGAACACAATGGAAGGAATTAAAAGCAGGATGGATGAAGCGGAGATTCAAATCAGCGAGTTAGAGGACACGGTAAATAAAGGCACGAAAGCAGAGCAGAAAAAAGAAAAGAGACTCAAAAAGTCTGAGGAAACTCTAAGAGAGCTCTGTGACAACATGAAGAGAAATAACATCTGCATCATAGGGGTTCCTGAAGAAGAAGAAAAAGAACAAGGGATAGAGACTTTGTTCAAACATATCATAGCTGAAAACTTCCCTCAATTAAGGCAGGAAAACATCTCACATGTTCAGGAAGCACAGAAAACTCCATTAAGGAGAAACACAAAGAAATCAACACCAAGACACATCATAATTAAAATACGAAAGCTAAGTGACAAAGAGAAAATATTAAAAGCTGCTAGAGAAAAAAAGACTATCACCTACAAAGGAGCCCCCATAAGGATGACTTCTGACTTCTCAACAGAAACATTTGAGGCCAGACGGGAATGGCAAGAAATATTCAGAGTAATGCAGAACAAAAACCTACAATCAAGACTACTTTATCCAGCAAGGCTATCATTTAAAATTGAAGGAGAAATAAAAAGCTTTACAGACAAAAAAAACCTCAAGGAATTCACTGCAACCAAACCAAGGCTGCAAGAAATGCTAAGGGGCCTGTTGTGAAGAGATCAAAGGATAAAAAGAATATAGCAAAAGAGGAATACAGCTTTAAAGAATAAAATTGCAATAAACAATTACATATCAATAATAACCTTAAATGTAAATGGATTAAATGGTCTGTTCAAAAGACATAGGGTAGCTGCGTGGATAAGAAAACAGGACCCATACATATGCTGTCTACAAGAGACACACCTTAAATCAAAAGATGCACACAGACTGAAGATAAAAGGATGGAAAAAATATTTCACGCAAATGGAAATGAAAAAAAAGCTGGGGTAGCAATACTTATATCAGACAAAATGGATTAAAACAAAGACTATGGTAAGAGGTAAAAAAGGTCACTACATAATGAAAAAGGGAGCAATCCAAAAGGAAGATATAACCATTATAAATATCTACGCACCTAATATAGGAGTACCTAAATATATAAAGCAGACTTTGATGGACTTAAAGGGCGAGATCAAAAGCAATACTATAATAGTAGGGGATTTCAATACCCCATTAACATCATTAGATAGATCCTCAAAAAAAAAATTAACAAAGAAACAGCAGACTTAAAGGACATATTAGATCAACTCGATTTAATAGATATCTTCAGAACCTTTCACCCTAAAACAGCAGAATATACATTCTTTTCAAGTGCTCATGATATATTCTCTAAAATAGACCACATGTTAGGGCACAAAAGCGGTCTCAACAAATTTAAGAAGATTGAAATCAAATTGAGCACTTTCTCTGATCACAATGGCATGAAACTAGAAATCAACCACAAAAGAAAAACTGAAAAACATTCAAACACTTGGAAACTAAATAACATGTTATTAAATAACGATTGGGTTAACAATGAGATCAAAGAAGAAATTTAAAAATTCCTAGAAACAATCGATAATGAGCATACATCAACTCAAAATTTATGGGACACAGCAAAAGCAGTCCTGAAAGGGAACTTTATAGCATTACAGGCATACCTCAAGAAGCTAGAAAAAGCTCAAATAAACAACTTGACCTTGATTCTAAAAGAACTAGCATAAAACAGCAAGTAAAGCCCTGAGCTAGTAGAAGGAAGGAAATAATAAAGATCAGAGCAGAAATAAATGACATAGAGGCTAAAGAAACAATACAGAGGATCAATGAAACCAGGAGCTGGTTCTTTGAAAAGGTAAACAAGATCGATGAACCTTTAACCAGACTCACCAAGAAAAAAAGAGAGAAGACTCAAATAAATAAAATTAGAAACGTGAGTGGAGAAATAACTGACACAACAGAAATACAAAATATTGTAAGAAAATACTATGAAGAACTGTATACCAAAAAACTAGACAACTTAGATGAAATGGACAAATTCCTTGAAACATATAATCTTCCAAAAATCAATCTGGAAAAATCAGAAAACCTAAACAGACCAATTACAACAAATGAGATTGAAACAGCTATCAAAAAACTCCCCAAAAAGAAAAGTCCTGGGCCTGATGGCTTCACAAGTGAATTCTACCAAATATTCAAAGAAGAACTAACTCCTATCCTTCTCAAGCTATTTCAAAAAATTCAAGAGGAAGGAAGACTTCCAAGCTCCTTTTATGAGGCGAGCATAATTCTGATTCCAAAACCAGGCAAAGACAACACAAAAAAAGAAAATTATAGGCCAATATTCCTGATGAATTTAGATGCAAAAATCCTCAACAAATATTAGCAAACTGGATCCAGCAATATATGAAAAAAAATCATACACCATGATCAGGTGGGATTTATTCTGGGGAGGCAAGGCTGGTACAATATTCACAAATCAATCAATGTGATTCATCACATAAACAAAAAGAGAGAGAAAAACCACATGATAATGTCAATAGATGCAGAAAAAGCATTTGATAAAATCCAGCACCCATTCATGATCAAAACTCTCAGCAAAGTGGGAATACAGAGAACATACCTCAACATGATAAAGGCCATCTATGACAAACCCACAGCCAATATCATACTCAATGGGAAAAAATTAAAAGTAATCCCCTTAAGATCAGGAACAAGGCAGGGGTGCCCCCTTTCACCACTCTTCTTCAACATAGTTCTGGAAGTCCTAGCCGCAGCAATCAGACAAGAAAAAGAAATAAAAGGCATCCAAATTGGAAGAGGTAAAACTATCATTATTTGCAGATGATATGATATTGTATATAGAAAACCCTAAAGTCTCAGTCAAAAAACTACTAGACCTGATAAATGAATTCGGCAAGGTGGCAGGATATAAAATCAATACTTAGAAATCAGAGGCATTTTTATACACTAAAAATGAACTGTCAGAAAGAGAAATTAAGGAATCAATCCCCTTTACCATTGCAACCAAAAAAAATAAAGTACCTAGGAATAAATTTAACCAGGGAGATTAAAGACTTGTACTCGAAAAATTATAAAACATTGATAAAAGAAATCAGGGAAGATACGAACAAGTGGAGGCATATATCATGCTCATGGTTAAGAAAAATAAACATCATTAAAATGTCTATATTAGCCAAAGCAATATATAAATTCAATGCAATACCGATTAAAATACCAATGACTTACTTCAAAGATATAGAAGATATATTCCAATAATTTATATGGAACCAAAAGAGAGCTTGAATAGCCTCAGCAATCTTGAAAAGGAAGAATAAAGCAGGAGGTATCACACTTCCGGATATCAAGTTTTATTATAAGGCCATTGTACTCAAAACAGCCTGGTACTGGCATAAGAACAGGCATATAGATCAATGGAACAGAACTGAGAACCCAGAAATAAACCCACACTTTTATTGACAACTGATATTTGACAAAGGAGATAAGAGCATACATTGGAGTAAAGACAGCCTCTTCAACAAATGGTGTTGGGAAAACTGGACAGCTACCTGCAAAAAAATGAAACTAGACCACCAACTAACACCATTCACAAAAATAAACTCAAAATGGATAAAAGACTTAAATGTAAGCCATAAAATCATAAGCATCTTAGAAGAAAACATATGTAGTAAGCTCTCTGACATCTCTCACAGCAATATATTTGCTGATTTGTCTCCACAGGCAAGTGAAATAAAAGATAGGATAAACAAATGGGACTTTATCAAACTAAAAAGCTTCTGCACAGCTAAAGACAGTAAGAACAGAATAAAAAGACAAACTACACAATGGGAGAATATAGTTGACAATGCATCTGATAAGGGGTTAATAACCAAAATTTACAAAGAACTTGTAAAACTAAATACTAGGAAGACAAAGTATCCAATCAAAAAATGGGCAAAAGAAATGAATAGACATTTCTCCAAAGAGGACACACAGATGGCCAATAGACATATGAAAAAATGCTCAACATCACTAATGATTAGAGAAATGCAAATTTAAACCACAATGAGATATCACCTCACACCAGTCAGAATGGTGCTCATCAATAAAACAGCACAGAATAAGTGCTGGTGAGGATGTGGAGAAAAGGGAACCCTCCTGCACTGCTGGTGGGAATGCAGACTGGTGCAGCCACTGTGGAAAAACAGTATGCAGATTCCTCAAGAAATTAAAAATCTAACTGCCTTTTGACCCAGCTATACTACTGTTAGGAATATACCCCAAGAACACCATAGACCTGCTCCAAAAGGAGAAATGCACCCCCATGTTTATGGCAGCATTGTTCACAATAGCAAAGATCTGGAAACAGCCCAAGTGTCCATCAGAGGACGAGTGGACTAAAAAGCTTTGGTACATATATACTATGGAATACTACTCAGCCATAAGACATGGATCTTTTACAACAACATGGATGGGCCTTGATAACATTATACTGAGCGAAATAAGTAAATCAGAAAGAACTAAGAACTATATGATTCCATACATAGGTGGGACATAAAAATGAGACTCAGAGAAATGGACAACAGTGTTGGGGTTACAAGGTGGGGGGGAGGAGAGGGAGGGATTTGGGGTAGGGGAGGGGCACAAAGAAAACCAGTTAGAAGGTGACAGAAGACAATTTTATCAATGTCACCCCATCAAAGTTAATAAAAAAAAAAAATAAAAAAAAAGAATGTGTCTCACGGCTAATTCAGACAGAAGAATGGTATAAGGATGCTAATTCTGCTTCTCAGGCCACATCCTGCAAAAGGGGCTCCAAGCAAATCGGTGGTTTGGCTCCTCTGATTTTGCCAATTGGATTTAAAAAAAAATAGGTCAGGAACATCCTGAAATGGAACTAACAATATATGAGCATAAATTTATTTATTTATTTATTTATTTATTTATTTATTTATTTATTTATTTTTAATAATTTTATTTTTTTAATGGGGTGACATCAATAAATCAGGATACATATATTCAAAGATAACAAGTCCAGGTTATCTTGTCGTTCAATTATGTTGCATACCCACCACCCAAAGTCAGATTGTCCTCTGTCACCTTCTATCTTGTTTTCTTTGTGCCCCTCCCCACCCCCTTTCCCTCTCCCATTCCCCCCTCCCCCCCCCCCCCCCCCCCCCGTAACCACCACACTCTTATCAATGTCTCTTAGTTTCACTGTTATGTCCCACCTACATATGGAATAATACAGTTCCTGGTTTTTTCTGATTTACTTATTTCGCTTCGTATCATGTTATCAAGATCCCACCATTTTGCTGTAAATGTTCCGATGTCATCATTTCTTATGGCTGAGAAGTATTCCATGGTGTATATGTGCCACATCTTCTTTATCCAGTCATCTATTGATGGGCTTTTTGGTTGTTTCCATGTCCTGGCCACTGTAAACAATGCTGCAATAAACATGGGGCTGCATGTGTCTTTACGTATCAATGTTTCTGAGTTTGGGGGATATATACCCAGTAGAGGGATTGCTGGGTCATAAGGTAGTTCTATTTTCAGTTTTTTGAGGAACCACCATACTTTCTTCCATAATGGTTGTACTACTTTACATTCCCACCAACAGTGGATGAGGGTTCCTTTTTCTCCACAGCCTCTCCAACATTTGCTATTACCTGTCTTGCTAATGACAGCTAATCGAACAGGTGTGAGGTGGTATCTCATTGCCGTTTTGATTTGCATTTCTCTAATAGCTAAAGAAGATGAGCATCTTTTCATATATCTGTTGGCCATTTGTATTTCTTCCTGGGAGAAGTGTCTATTCATATCCTCTTCCCATTTTTTTATTGGATTGTTTGTTTGTTGAGTTTTATGAGTTCTTTGTATATTTTGGATATTAGGCCCTTATCTGAGCTGTTGTTTGAAAATATCATTTCCCATTTAGTTGGCTTTCTGTTTATTTTGTTATCAGTTTCTCTTGCTGAGCAAAAACTTCTTAGTCTGATGTAGTCCCATTCATTCATTTTTCCCTTCACTTCTCTTGCCTGTGGAGTCAAATTCATAAAATGCTCTTTAAAACCCAGGTCCATGAGTTGAGTACCTGTCTTCTTCTATGTACTTAATTGTTTCAGGTCTTATGTGTAGATCTTTGATCCATTTTGAGTTAATTTTTGTACAGGGGGAGAGACTGTAGTCCAGTTTCATTCTTTTGCATGTGGCTTTCCAGTTTTCCCAGCACCATTTATTGAAGAGGCTTTCTTTTCTCCATTGTGTGTTGTTGGCCCCTTTATCAAAAATTATTTGACTATATATATGTGGTTTTATTTCTGGACTTTCTATTCTGTTCCATTGGTCTGAGTGTCTATTTTTCTGCCAATACCATGCTGTTTTGATTGTCGTGGCCCTATAATAGAGTTTGAAGTCAGGTATTGAAATGCCCCCAGCTTCATTCTTTTTCTTTAGGATTGCTTTGGCTATTCGGGGTTTTTTATAGTTCCATATAAATCTGATGATTTTTTGCTCTATTTCTTTAAAAAACATCATTGGAAGTTTGATGGGAATTGCATTAAATTTGTATATTGCTTTGGGTAATATAGCCATCTTGATTATATTTATTCTTCCTAGCCAAGAACAAGGTATATTCTTCCATCTCATTATATCTTTTTCGATTTCCCTTAACAATGGTTTATAGTTTTCATTATATAAGTCCTTTACATTCTTTGTTATGTTTATTCCTAAGTATTTTATTTTTTTTGTTGCAATCGTGAAGGGGATTATTCTTTTGAGTTCCTTCTCAGTTGTTTCATTGTTGGCATATAGAAAGGCTATTGACTTCTGTATGTTAATTTTGTATCCTGTGACCTTACTGTATTGGCTTATTGTTTCTAGTAGTCTTTTTGTGGATTCTTTGGGGTTTTCGATGTATAGGATCATATCATCTGCAAAAAGTGATACCTTTACTTCTTCTTTTCCGATATGGATGCCTTTTATTTCTTTGTCTTGTCTGATTGCTCTGGCTAGAACCTCTAGTACCACATTAAATAAGAGTGGACAGAGTGAGCAACCCTGTCTTGTTCCTGATTTAAGGGGGAAAGCCTTCAGTTTAGTGCCATTTAATATGATGTTAGCTGATGGTTTATCATATATGGCCTTTATCATGTTGAGATATTTTCCTTCTATACCCATTTTGTTGAGAGTCTTAAACATAAAATTGTGTTGTATTTTATCGAAAGCCTTTTCTGCGTCTATTGATAAGATCATGTGGTTTTTGTTCTTTGTTTTGTTGATATGGTGTATTACGTTAAGCGTTTTACTTATGTTGAACCATCCTTGAGATTCTGGGATGAATCCCACTTGATCATGATGTATTATTTTTTTAATATGTTGTTGTATTCGATTTGCTAGTATTTTGTTTAGTATTTTAGCATCTGTATTCATTAGAGATATTGGTCTGTAGTTTTCTTTTTTTGTGCCATCCTTGCCTGGTTTTGGTATGAGGGTTATGTTGGCCTCATAAAATGTGTTTGGAAGTATTGCTTCTTTTTCAATTTTTTGGAAGACTTTGAGTAGAATAGGAACCAAGTCTTCTTTGAATGTTTGATAAAATTTGCTGGTATAGCCATCAGGGCCTGGACTTTTATTTTTGGGGAGGTTTTTAATGGTTTTTTCTATTTCTTCTCTACTGATAGGTCTGTTTAGGCTTTCTGCTTCTTCTTGACTCAGTCTAGGAAGGTTGTATTGTTCTAGGAATTTATCCATTTCTTCTAGGTTGTTGAATTTAGTGGCATAAAGTTTTTCATAGTATTCTACAATAATTCTTTGTATATCTACGGTGTCCGTGGTGATTTCTCCTCTTTCATTTTGGATTTTGTTTATATGAGTTCTTTCTCTTTTTTCCTTGGTAAGTCTTGCCAAGGGTTTGTCAATTTTGTTGATCTTTTCAAAGAACCAGCTCCTTGTTCTATTAATTTTTTCTATAGTTTTTCTGTTCTGTAATTCATTTATTTCTGCTCTGATTTTTATTATCTCCTTTCTTCGGCTGGTTTTGGGTTGTCTTTGTTCTTCTTTTTCTAGTTCCTTAAGGTGTGAAGTTAAGTGGTTCACTTGGGCTCTCTCTTGTTTGTTCATATATGCCTGAAGTGATATGAACTTCCCTCTTATCACTGCTTTTGCTGCATCCCATAGATTCTGATATGATGAGCATAAATTTAAAGGACTTTTAGATACTGGAGTTGATGTATCTGTTATTGCTAAGCTACATTGGCCTCCTTCCTGGCCCACTCTTGCAGCAGCCACAGAATTACAAGGTATAGGGCAGAGTAAATCCCCTCAACAAAGTCCTAGTTTTCTACATTGGGAAGATTAAGAAGGTCATTCTGGATTTTTTAAGCCTTATGTGCTCCCTGGATGGCCAGTTAATTTGTGGAGTAGAGGTCTTTTGAAAAATATGGGAGCGAAAAAGAAAAAAAATGTTGCCAGAGGAGGGGTTTTTGCACTAAGTAAAGTTTGTGAAGAAGGAGAAAGAAGGCGAAGAAGAAGGAAGGAAGAAGAAGGAAGAAGGAAGAAAGAAGAAGGAAGAAGGAAGGAGAAGGAGAAAGAGATGGAGAAGAAGAAGAAGGAGGAGGAGGAGAAAGAGAAGGAGGAGGAGGAAGAAGAAGGAAGAAGAAGAAGAAGGAGGAGGAGGAGGAGGGGAAAGAAGAGGAAAGAAGAAGAAAGAAGAAGGAAGAAGAAGGAAGAAGAAGGAAGAAGGAAGAAGGAAGAAGAAGGAAGAAGGAAGAAGAAAGAAGAAGAAGAAGAAGAAGAAGAAGAAGAAGAAGAAGAAGAAGAAGAAGAAGAAGAAGAAGGAGAAAAAGAAGGTCAAGATGGCAGGGTGCTGAAAGAGAAAGCAGCCAGTTTGTACAGAGATGAGAAGGGAGAAGGGGTGCAGGTGGAGAACCAGAGGTGACTGAGCTGGTGGGGGCCTTTGATTCTAGGAAAACCCAAATGTGTCAGTAGCTTTATGAGCTCTGAATGAGTGAGTTTTGAAGCCCTGTTTGGTTGTTTTTATTTGCCTGCCGGGTGCGAGGCTAGAATAAAGGAATGACCACCAGTTTTTGGCTCTGCAGTATCTTTACCATCTGAATCTAATGGGAACCTGCACGTGCCTGGCAGCGACCATGGCCGTGGCTACTGGCCATACAATGACAAAAGAAAAACAAATTGTTTAACTGTGACCAAGGAATTGGATGGAGACAGTTTCACTGACATCCTGGGAGAAGACATTTAAGGATCAACTGAGGAGCAAAGAGAAACATTTAGTACAGAAAGTTCTCAGTATCCTGTATTTCTGGGAGATTTAAGGGCTTTCCACGGTAATTCCGACAAGGGTGTGAGGCTTTCCATTCCGGCGCTGATCTTTGACCCTAACCCCAAGTACAGTGAGACTCCCAGTCCTGTTTCCCATTCCCCATCGGTTCACTGGACTACTGAGCAGTCTTTGAGGGCATGGCCTGGAGTGGAGTCTGGAGAAGGTGGAAAGCTGCTGACCTGGTTCTCCTCACTCAGGTTCAAAGGACCCGGCCACTTGTGAAATGAACCTGTTACCACTCTCTTCTCCACCAAATATTTGTCAAGTGCTGCTTTTCATCACATTGCTGCCAAACCAGAAACCTGTCCTTTTAACCACTAGCCCCTGACTGTGGGTGCTAACCCAGTGCTAACTTCTTGCCAGGTACCATGGAGAACAGAAAATATCAACTGCACTTTTGGCTTTGGGGCCTGAAAGATCCAAATTACTGTATTTCCCCATGTATAAGATGCTCCCATGTATAATACACACCTTAATTTTGTGGCCCAAAATTTGAAGAAAAGATGTATTACATAAAGTTATTGAACTCAAGTTTTATTCATCATAAAATTCATACAACTCCTCATCACTGTCAAAACTCCCATCTATTAGCTTTTCCTCATCTCTGTCTGATGACGAATCACTGTCTTCATATATTGCCTTGTCCTCAGTTCCATCTATGGCGTTTGAAATGCCACAACCACTATATAAGACACACCCAGTTTTTAGACCCCAAATTTTTCAAAAAAGGGTATGTCTTACACATGGGGAATACAGTAGCACACGTGAAACCATTAAAGAACACTCCAAGATAAATCCTAGATTTTCATTTTCAGACTGAAAAGGCCCACTGAGGACCCAACAAAGAGACCTCATCACCAACATGGCACTTTTTTTTTTTTTTTTTTTTTTTTTTTTTTTTTTTTTTTTTTTTTTTAAATAAATTTTTATTAATGGTAATGGGATGACATTAATAAATCAGGGTACATATATTCAAAGAAAACATGTCTAGGTTATTTTGTCATTAAATATGTTGCATACCCCTCGCCCAAAGTCAGATTGTCCTTCGCCACCCTCTGTCTAGTTCTCTGTGCCCCTCCCCCTCCCCCTAACTCTCCCCCTGCCCTCCCTCCCCCCACCCCTGGTAACCACCACACTCTTGTCCATGTCTCTTAGTCTCATTTTTATGTTCCACCAATGTATGGAATCATGTAGTTCTTGTTTTTTTCTGATTTACTTATTTCACTCCTTATAATGTTATCAAGATCCCACCATTTTGCTGTAAATGATCTGATGTCATCGTTTCTTATGGCTGAGTAGTATTCCATAGTGTATATGTGCCACATCTTCTTTATCCAGTCTTCTATTGAAGGGCTTTTTGGTTGTTTCCATGTCTTGGCCACTGTGAACAGTGCTGCAATGAACATGGGGCTACATGTGTCTTCACGTATCAATGTTTCTGAGTTTTGGGGGTATATACCCAGTAGAGGGATTGCTGGGTCATAAGGTAGTTCTATTTGCAGTTTTTTGAGGAACCACCATACTTTCCTCCATAATGGTTGTACTACCTTACAGTCCCACCAATAGTGAATGAGGGTTCCTTTTTCTCCACAGCCTCTCCAACATTTGCTATTACCCGTCTTGTTGATCATAGCTAATCTAACAGGTGTGAGGTGGTATCTCATTGTAGTTTTGATTTGCATTTCCCTAATAACTAATGAAGCTGAGCATTTTTTCATATATCTGTTGGCCATTTGTATCTCTTCCTGGGAGAAGTGTCTATTCATGTCTTCTTCCCATTTTTTTATTGGATTGTTTGTTTGTTTGTTGTTGAGTTTTATGAGTTCTTTGTAAATTTTGGAAATTAGGCCCTTATCGGAGCTGTTGTTTGAAAATATCATTTCCCATTTAGTTGGCTGTCTGTTTATTTTTATATCAGTTTCTCTTGCTGAGCAAAAACTTTTTATTCTGATGTAGTCCCATTCATTTATCTTTGCCTTCACTTCTCTTGCCATTGGAGTCAAGTTCATAAAATGTTCTTTAAAACCTAGGTCCATGAGTTTAGTACCTATGTCTTCTTCTATGTACTTTATTGTTTCAGGTCTTATATTTAGGTCTTTGATCCATTTTGAATTAATTTTAGTACACGGGGACAGGCTGTAGTCGAGTTTCATTCTTTTGCATGTGGCTTTCCAGTTTTCCCAACACCATTTGTTGAAGAGGCTTTCTTTTCTCCATTGTGTGTTGTTGGCCCCTTTATCAAAGATTATTTGACCATATATATGTGGTTTTATTTCTGGGCTTTCTATTCTGTTCCATTGGTCTGAGTGTCTATTTTTCTGCCAATACCATGCTGTTTTGATTATTGTGGCCCTATAATATAGTTTAAAGTCAGGTATTGTAATGCCCCCAGCTTCATTCTTTTTCCTTAGGATTGTTTTGGCTATTCGGGGTTTTTTATAGTTCCATATAAATCTGATGATTTTTTGTTCCATTTCTTTAAAAAATCTCATAGGAATTTTGATGGGAATTGCATTAAATTTGTATATTGCTTTGGGTAATATGGCCATTTTGATTATATTTATTCTTCCTATCCAAGAGCAAGGAATATTTTTCCATCTCATTGTATCTTTTTCGATTTCCCTTAACAATGCTTTGTAATTTTCATTATATAGGTCCTTTACATTCTTTGTTATGTTTATTCCTAGGTATTTTATTTTTTTTGTTGCAATCGTGAAGGGGATTATTTTTTTGAGTTCGTTTTCTAATATTTCATTGTTGGCATAGAGAAAGGCTATTGACTTCTGTATGTTAATTTTGTATCCTGCGACCTTACTGTATTGGTTTATTGTTTCTAATAATCTTTTTGTGGAGTCCTTCGGGTTTTCGATGTATAAGATCATATCATCAGCAAAAAGTGATACCTTTACTTCTTCTTTTCCAATATGGATGCCTTTTATTTCTTTGTCTTGTCTGATTGCTCTGGCCAGAACTTCTAGCACCACGTTAAATAAGAGTGGAGAGAGTGGACAACCCTGTCGTGTTCCTGATTTAAGGGGGAAAGCCTTCAGTTTAGTGCCATTTAATATGATGTTAGCTGATGGTTTATCATATATGGCCTTTATCATGTTGAGATATTTTCCTTCTATACCCATTTTGTTGAGAGTCTTAAACATAAAATTGTGTTGTATTTTATCAAAAGCCTTTTCTGCATCTATTGATAAGATCATGTGGTTTTTGTTCTTTGTTTTGTTGATATGGTGTATTACGTTAACCGTTTTGCGTATGTTGAACCATCCTTGAGATTCTGGGATGAATCCCACTTGATCATGATGTATTATTTTTTTAATATGTTGTTGTATTCGGTTTGCCAGTATTTTGTTTAGAATTTTAGCATCTGTATTCATTAGAGATATTGGTCTGTAGTTTTCTTTCTTTGTGCCATCCTTGCCAGGTTTTGGTATGAGGGTTATGTTGGCCTCATAAAATGTGTTCGGAAGTATTGCTTCTTCTTCAATTTTTTGGAAGACTTTGAGTAGAATAGGAACCAAGTCTTCTTTGAATGTTTGATAGAATTCACTAGTATAACCGTCTGGGCCTGGACTTTTATTTTTGGGGAGGTTTTTAATAGTTTTTTCTATTTCCTCCCTGCTGATTGGTCTGTTTAGGCTTTCTGCTTCTTCATGACTCAGTCTAGGAAGGTTGTATTGTTCTAGGAATTTATCCATTTCTTCTAGATTGTTGTATTTGGTGGCATATAATTTTTCATAGTATTCTACAATAATTCTTTGTATATCTATGATGTCTGTGGTGATCTCTCCTCTTTCATTTTGGATTTTATTTATTTGAGTCCTGTGCCTTTTTTCCTTGGTGAGTCTTGCCAAGGGTTTGTCAATTTTGTTGATCTTTTCAAAGAACCAGCTCCTTGTTTTATTGATTTTTTCTATAGTTTTTCTGTTCTCTATTTCATTTATTTCTGCTCTGATTTTTATTATCTCCTTTCTTCGGCTGGTTTTGGGTTGTCTTTGTTCTTCTTTTTCTAGTTCCTTAAGGTGTGAAGTTAAGTGGTTTACTTCGGCTCTCTCTTGTTTGTTCATATAGGCCTGAAGTGATATGAACTTTCCTCTTATTACTGCTTTTGCCGCATCCCAGAGATTCTGATATGTCGTATTTTCATTTTCATTTGTCTGTATGTATCTTTTGATCTCTGCGCTTATTTCTTCTTTGACCCATTCATTTTTTAGAAGTATGTTGTTTAGTTTCCACATTTTTGTGGGTTTTTCCCCCTCTTTTTTGCCGTTGAATTCTAGTTTCAAGGCTTTATGATCAGAAAATATGCTTGGTACAATTTCAATTTTTCTAAATTTGCTGATATTGTCTTTGTGGCCCAACATATGGTCAATTCTTGAGAATGTTCCATGTACACTAGAGAAAAATGTATACTCTGTCGCTTTGGGATGAAGTGTCCTGTAGATGTCTATCATATCCAGGTGTTCTAGTATTTCGTTCAAGGCCACTATATCTTTATTGATTCTCTGTTTGGATGACCGATCTAGAGCCGTCAGCGGAGTATTGAGGTCTCCAAGTATGATTGTATTTTTGTTAGTTTTTGTTTTAAGGTCAATAAGTAGCTGTCTTATATATTTTGGTGCTCCTTGGTTTGGTGCATATATATTAAGGATTGTTATGTCTTCTTGATTCAGTGTCCCCTTAATCATTATGAAGTGACCATTTTTGTCTCTGAGTACTTTTTCTGTCTTGTAGTCGGCATTATCAGATATGAGTATTGCTACACCTGCTTTTTTTTGGGTGTTGTTTGCTTGGAGTATTGTTTTCCAGCCTTTCACTTTGAATTTGTTTTTATCCTTGTTGCTTAGATGTGTTTCTTGTAGGCAGCATATAGTTGGATTTTGTTTTTTAATCCATTCTGCTACTCTGTGTCTTTTTATTGGTAAGTTTAATCCATTTACATTTAGTGTAATTATTGACACTTGTGGGTTCCCTACTACCATTTTATAAATTGCTTTCTGTTAGTTTTGTATCTAGTTTGATTCTTCTCTTTTGTTTTTCTATCATTTGTTTCTGTTTGTTTGTGTTCCATACTTCTTTCCTCTGTTGCTACCTTTTTTAAGTCATGTGTTTTTGTGGTGGTTTTTTCAAGGGTGGTTACCATTAAGTAATGTAAAGGGTACCTACCATATTCATTGTAGTACCCTATCTTATAAGTATTTCTGCACTTCATCGTCCTTTGCTACTGTTAATCTCCATTCTCTCCCCCCCCTTTTTTTTTCCTTTGTTGTCACAGTTTAAGTTTGGTTTTATTGTGTTCTTGGTGGAGCTGTTACTTGTGGTGTTGTTTTCTTTTGTTCTTTGAATCTGGTTGGAAAACCCCCTTTAGTATTTCCTGGAGTGGGGGCTTTCTCGTGATAAATTCTCTCATCTTTTCTGTATTTGTGAATGTTTTTATATCTCCTTCATACTTGAAGGATAGCTTTGATGGGTATAGTATTCTTGGCTGAAAGTTCCTCTCTTTCAGGGCCTTAAATATTGGGGTCCACTCTCTTCTAGCTTGTAGAGTTTCTGCTGAGAAATCTGATGATAATCTAATAGGCCTTCCTTTATATGTTGTACTCTTCTTTTCCCTGGCTGCCTTGAGAATTTTTTCTTTGTCACTGGTTTGTGTCATCTTTATTATGATGTGCCTTGGAGTGGGTTTGTTGGGGTTAAGAAAACTCGGTGTTCTGTTTGCTTCTTGAACTTGAGGCTTTAGTTCTTTCCACAGGCTTGGGAAGTTCTCGTCTATTATTTGTTTGAGTATATTCTCCATTCCATTTTCTTTCTCTTCTCCCTCTGATATACCTATTATTCTTATGTTATTCTTTCTGATGGAGTCAGATAATTCCTGTAGGGCTTTCTCATTTTTTATTATTTTTGAGTCTCTTTCTTCTTCTCTCTGTTGTGCCTCAAGTTGTTTGTCTTCTATTTCACTAATCCTATCTTCAATCTGGGTTGTTCTGCTAGCTAAGCTTGTTACCTCGTTTTTCAGCTCGTGAATTGAGTTTTTCATTTCTGTTTGATTTGTTTTTATAGTTTCAATTTCCTTGGTAATATATTCTTTGTGTTCATTGAGTTGTTTTCTGATCTCCCTATATTGCCTTTCCGTGTTTTCTTGTATATCTCTGAGTATTTTTAAGATTTCTATTTTAAATTCTCTGTCATTTAGCTCCAAGGCTTCCAGTATGTTAAGTCTTTTCTCCATAGATTTTTCCACATCTATTTGTGTTACCTCTCTTTCTTTTGTATCCATAATATTCGATTTCCTCTTTCTTATTGGCATCTGCGGGTGGTCTTGTTGATAGCACTAATTAGAATTAATAAAGAGTAAAAAGTAAAAAACAAAAACCAAAACAAAAAACAAAAACAAAAAAAAAACAAAAAAAAAAACAAAAAAAAACAAAGGGTAAAACACCCCACAAAAAAAAAAAAAAAAAAAAAAAAAAAAAAAAAAAAAAGCAGTAATAATTTATTATTTCCCCCTTTTTTTTTTTTTTTTCTTTGTTCTCCTTCCCTCCTCTCCCCTCCTCAGGGAAATATCGTGCCTATAATGGAGGGCCTGGTTTGCGGTGAAGAGTTCAAGGGGGCAAAAAAAAAATAAATAAATAAATTAAAAAAAAAAAAAAAAAAAAAAAAAAAAGGGAAGAAAATCTTAGACAAGCATAAGTTGATCTGCCTGCGGGTGACGGTCAACCAAGAGATATAATGAGAGGGACAAGAGGGAACCAGAAAAAAGGACAAAAAAAAAGGAATAATCAAGAAGAAAAAATAAAAATAATAAGTAAAAATACGTTGTATTACGTGGAGCAAAGACCAAATACAATGGAGACCTTGGGTTGGGAGGACCCAAAATGCCACAAAAACAAACCAACCAGAAAAAAACAAAAACAAAACCGAAAAAGAAAAACAAAGCCAAAAAAAAACCTTGAGTCCCAAATTAACTAATTTGTTCGTGATTGAGGATTAAATGGGAGGAAAGTAAAACGAGAAAAGAAAAAACGAATAGAAAGGAAAAAATAAGAAAAAGTGAAAAACGAAGGAAGAAATAAAAAAGGAAGAGAAAAAAACAAAATAAGGCAAAAAAAACAAAAGAGGAGAGAGTGAGAATTAAGTGTCCTGGAGTATAACCCCAAAGGAGGGTGAGGATGAAGGAGAGAAATAAAATGTAACACTTATGGGTAGTGTAGTTCAAGAAAAGGGAAGCATAAGATGGGCAGAGAATAGAAGGGCTGAGGTGGAGGAAATAAAGGCAATAAGATAGAAGGAACAAACAACAACTACAAATAAAAAAAAAACCCAACAAACAGTGGAACAAGCTGCAAAGTCTGTGGATTTTTCCTGATTTTGAGATGTCAACCTCTTCCTCCTTCTCCTCTCTCCCTCTTCCCGGTCGGCGACTCTGCACCCCAGGCCCTGCCCCTGCGCCACACCCAGGCAGGGACTTGCAGTTGATGGGGTTCTATGGCAATGTCACACAATTGGCTTTAGTCTTGTTGGTAGTCAAGGCCTGCCGGCGTCTGCAGGGTCTAACGACGAGAGAGTTCGCCTTCGTGGATTCTCTCTCCCAGTCCCCCCCTCCCGAACCAGCAGCCTGGCGATCCAGCCACAAGGCTGCCACTGCTTCTGCCTGGGGAGTAAGAGGCTCAAAAAGCTGGGAAATCCCCACTCTATCCCCACTCAGTGCAAGGCTCTGGGAAGGGCTCTGACAGTCAGGGCCTCCAGTGTAATCAGGCGGGGGTGGGAGTCAATTGTTGTCAAGGTGATTGTTCAGCGCCTAGCATTCCGTTGGACCTCTCAACCCAGGCTTTCCACACTTTGTAGCCTGTTTTGGCCGGTAAAAAGAGACACTAGTCTCTGCTTGCGACTAGTGTGGTATAGATCTTATTATCTGCCAAGTCCTTCTTGTTAGCGTTTATCCCTGAATATGGAGGCTCTATCAATCAGAAGTTGCCTCCGCCCCTTTAGCGAGAGGCACCAAAAAATATCACGCCTCTTGTCTTGGGTCGGTGAACTGAGAGAGATCTTATCAATTAGAACCGAGGGTGCGCAGATTTCACGGGTTAAGTTAATTTTAGTAATTGGGTCGCAGCTGTGCTCCCGAAGGTATTTCAGGCTGCCTGCGCGCGCCCCTCCCCCAACGCTTGATTGTTAGCTTGAATGGCTGGGTGAGGTGCCCCGCCCGCGGAGAGAATCTCCCAAGTAGGGAATACCGCCCTGGGGCCTCTCCCGCTCCCCGTGCGCGGGCCGCTGGGAACTTAGCGGTGCTCGGTCTGCAATGCTCCGTCTGCAATCAGACCGGGAGTGCGCCAGCGGCTGTTTGCCGCTGGCTCTGCAACCGACCCACTGCTCGCGGCGGCGGCGGCGGTGGCGGTGGCGGCGGCGGCGGCGGCGGTTTCCGAGTGCGGGAATGACTTACCACCGGCGCACTTTCTCGCAGCTTGAATGAACGTCCTGCGTTTGCTTCCTCCACACCCTCGTCTCTCAGATTCGAGTGATAACAGTCCTTTTGCTTTCAGTTTGCTCCGAAGATAAATTTTCCTGTTTCTAGTTGATAAATTTGTTGTGATTTTGGGGAGATCTGTCGGACGCGCTGCTCACGGCGCCATTTCCGTGACGTCACTCCAACATGGCACTTTGTCATGAAAATTCTCCAACCAGGGATTAAAGAAAGACCTTAAAAGGTTAAAAGAGCAGTAAACATGTTATATATAAAGACTAAAAGTAAAAATAGACTTAAATTTCTCAATATCATCTCTGGAAACTAGAAACCATGGGATATTGGCTTCAAAAGTCAGAGGGAAAATGTTTTTCAATCCAGAATCCTATACTTAGCCCAATGATCAAATGTGAGGATACAAGGAAAGCATGTGAGATCTAATAATGACTACAATAATATGCACCTTTTCCTTGGCAGGTGCTGAAGGATGCACTACAGCAACATGAAGTAGCAAATAAAAACAGAAGAGGCCCTGGCCGGTTGGCTCAGTGGTAGAGCGTCGGCCTGGCGTGCAGGGGTCCCGGGTTCGATTCCAGGCCAGGGCACACAGGAGAAGTGCCCATCTGCTTCTCCACCCCTCCCCCTCTCCTTCCCCTCTGTCTCTCTCTTCCCCTCCTGCAGCCAGGGTTCCATTGGAGTAGGGTTGGCCTGGGCACTGAGGATGGCTCTGTGGCTTCTGCCTCAGGTGCTAGAATGGTTCTGGTTGCAGCAGAGCGATGCCCCGGATGGGCAGAGCATCGCCCCCTCGTGGGCATGCCGGGTGGATCCCGGTCAGGCACATGTGGGAGTCTGTCTGGCTGCCTCCCGGTTTCCAACTTCTGAAGGATGCAGAAAAAAAAAAACAAAAAAAACCCCAACAAACAAACAAAAAAAACAAACAAACAAGAAGAAACAGGAGATCCAGGAAGCGAGTAGAGAGAAGTGAACCCCAGAATGACAAGTGTGTGGCCAAGAAAACAACTACTTCAAGTTGAAGCAGGAAGATGAAAGAATCCAGCAGGGACCTCTCCAGAGGGAGGGGAAAATGGAATTGATAGACAAATAGCTAAACATTAATAAAATTATATTTTTAGGTCATTGCTAGATATGATGTAATATGTGGAAA
The DNA here is from genome assembly GCF_036850995.1 of Saccopteryx leptura. NCBI lineage: Eukaryota > Metazoa > Chordata > Mammalia > Chiroptera > Emballonuridae > Saccopteryx > Saccopteryx leptura. The sequence goes on along the minus strand of NC_089512.1, from coordinate 48,692,936 downwards.
AAATTAAAGATAGGTATAGAAAATTAAGCAAATAAGAAAAAAGCTGCAATTCTCAATTAAGAAAAGTAAAAAACTTGTACAAGAAAAATATGTATAAAACGTGGCTTTTCAAGGGACAAAATTTACATAGTCATAATAAGATTAAATAGTTGTCGATTTAACTAAAAATTTGTGATGACTACTGGGATGTGGAGCAGCAAAAATAGGGAATAGAGGAATGAGGTAAAAAGCTCAATCTGGCCCTGGCTGGAGGGTTCAGTTGGTTAGAATGTCATCCCAATGTGCAAGGGTTGTGGGTTCTATACCCAGTTGGGGCACATATAGAAACAGATTGATGTTTCTGTTTCTGTGTCTCACTCTGTCCCTGCCCTTTTTTCTAAAATCAATAAATTTTTAAAAATTAAGTCAAATCTGCATTTATTATAACCAGAAGTGTAATAGATGATGTCTGAAATTAATAAATCAAGAAAAACAGCATGGCCTGACAAGGCAGTGGCACACTGGATAGAGTATCGAACTGGGATGCAGAGGACCCAGGTTCAAAACCCCGAGGTTGCTGGCTTGAGTGCGGGCTCACCAGCATGAGTGTGAGGTCACCAGCTTGAACATGGGATAGTAGATATGACTCCATGGTCACTAGTTTGAGCTCAAAGGTCACTGGCTTGACCCAAAGTTGCTGGCTTGAGCAAGGGGTCACTTGCTCTGCTGTAGCCCCCCCCCCCATTAAGCCACATATGAGAAAGCAATCAATGAAAACTAGGGTGCCACAATGAAGAATTGATGCTTTTCATCTCTCTCCCTTCCTGTCTCTCTCTCCCTCTCTCTCTCTCTCTCTCTCTCTGTCACAAAAGAAAAGAAAAACAGCATGAACTGCTATTACTGAGAAATAGGGTGAAAAGTGAGAAAAAGTGAAAAGTTGAGAATGGCTACACCTAGGAGCAAAAATGAGGAAACAGGGAACAATGGGGTAGGGAGTCTCTTAGTTCTCATTATAACTTTTCTAATACAATATATTCCTTTTTTCTAGTACTATATATACTTTTTGACAACCACACACATAACTTTCATTATTTTTGTGTTGTGCTAAAATATCCACTACATAAAATTTGCCATTTTAACTATTTTTGAGTGTACAATTCTGTAGCATTAAGTACATTCACATTGTTATGCAACCATCACCACCATCCATCTCCTGAAAATTTCCATCATCCCAAACTGAAACTTCATACCCACTAAATGCTAACTCTCCTCTATCAACTTACCCCCGCCCCTGGCAACCACAATTTTATTTTATTTCTTTATGAATTAGACTATTTTAAGTATCTCATATAATTGAAATAATACAATATTTCTCCTTTTGTGATGACTTATTTCACTTCACATAATGTCTTCAAGGTTCATCCATATTGCAGCATGTGTCAGATTTTCCTTCATTTTAAGGCTGAATAAATATACAACATTGTATATATATTCACACCATGGTTTGTTTATCCATTCATCTGAGGATGGGCAGTGGGTTGTTTCCACCTATTGGCTATTGAGAATAGTGCTACAATGAACATTGGTGTGATTGTATCTATTTGAGTGTCTGCTTTTAATTCTTTTCCTTAAACAGCTAGATGTGGAATTGCTGTATCATATTCTGTTTTAAGATTTTGAGAAATTGCCATCCATTTTTCACTGCAGCTGTACCATTTTACATTCCCACCAGCGATGCACAGGATTCCTATTTCTCCATATCCTGGCCAACTCCATTTTCTGGTTTTGTTTTGTTTTGTTTTGATAATAGCCACCCTAATTGTGTTAAGTAGTATGTCATGTGATTTTGATTTGCATTTCCCTAATGTTGAACATCTTCTAATGTACTTATTGGCCATTTGTAAATCTTTGGAGAAATATCTGTTCAAATCTTCTGCCTGTTTTTTTGAATTGGTTTGTTTGTCTTTATCACTTTGTAATAAAAACATAGAATTAATGCTAAAACCAAGAACCAAATGCCAACAGACAAATTGGATTTCAAATCAGGGACTTTGGGCAGGGCCCTTGAATAGGAGGAGGGTATATCAATACTTTTGTATTACCACAGACTGCTGAGGTCCCAGGCATTATCCACATAAAATAAAAACGTGTATTACCCTTTTACCTCAACAAAGTTTATGCATTTCTTTGCAAGGTCTCCCCACCCTTCTAATACTCCTGTCCTAGAGGGTAGAAAAAGTTGTTTAGTAGGTTTTTTTCCCAAGCCTCCCAAGACATACTCATGAATTGGTCCCTGAGAGAGAGTGTTTCCTACAAGCAAACTGTTAATTCATTGTGAGGGAAATCCACTTCTACAACTCGTAATCTATTTCTAGTGCTAGCTCTGCTTGTCACCCGTGTATCAGATGAATCTTAAACTATCATAAACCTAAGATGTTACACAGAGTAGCTGATGGGAGTGATGGCTCAATGAGACATCAAACAGGCATTTGGGAGCAACTGCCCTCATGACTCCACCTGGGACAGAGTCTCCTTTCACGATGGCATATGAAGGAGGTTCAAAAGGAAATGGTCATATTATAATTGTTATTGCTCATTATGGGAATAACTGGTCCTGCACATGAGAAGTCTGGCTTCCTCCTTAACAGTTTCAGAAGCTTCATTAAATATAGTAACTTTGGCATTCACTATGTCAAAAACATGGAGCTAAAGCTATTGTTTTTTTTAAAGAGTTATTTTTTTAACTTTATTTTATTTATTCATTTTAGAAAGAGAGAGAGAAAAAGGGAGGAGGAGCAGGAAGCATCAACTCCCAAATGTGCCTTGACCAGACAAGTGCAGGGTTTTGAACTGGCGACCTCAGCGTTCCAGGTTGACGCTTTATCCACTGTGCCACCACAGGTCAGGCCATAAAGCTATTGTCTTAAAAGAAACACATCTAAAATGGTGCACTCACTTTGGAAAACAGTATGGCAATTACTCAAAGGTTTAAACATAGATTTATATGATCCAGCTATTCCATACCCTGGTATATTCCCAAGAGAATTGAAAACATACGTCTAGGCTAAAACTTGTATACAAATGTTCATGGCATCATGATTCATGATAGCCCAGAAGTGAAAACAATCCAAATGGCTATTAATTCAGAAATAAAATGTGGCATATCTACAATGTGTCCGTAAAGTCATGGTGCACTTTTGACCGGTCACAGGAAAGCAACAAAAGATGATAGAAATGTGAAATCTGCACCAAATAAAAGGAAAACTCTCCCAGTTTCATACCTATTCAGTGCAGTTCTATGTGGGCCCACACACAGATTTTTTTAGGGCTTCTTAGGTAGCTATCCCGTATAGCCTCTACAGATTGGTCACTGACTGATGGCTTACCAGAATGGGGTTTCTCCACCAAACTGCCGGTTTCCTTCAACTGCTTATCCTACTGAGTAACGTTATTCCTATGTGGTGGCGCTTTGTTATAAACGCACTGATATTCACGTTGCACTTTGGTAACGGATTCTAATTTAGCGAGCCACAGAACACACTGAATTTTCCTCTGTACCGTCCACATCTCCACTGGCATGGCCATGGGCTGCTCCGCTGTATACACAGTATTATATCATCATCCTACAGAAACTGGGAGTGTTTTCTTTTTATTTGGTGCAGATTTCACAGTTCTATTGTCTTCTGTTGCTTTCCTGTGACCAGTCAAAAGTGCACCATGACTTTATGGACACACTGTATATATTCAGTGTGTTCTGTGGCTCGCTAAATTAGAATCCGTTACCAAAGTGCAACGTGAATATCAGTGCGTTTATAACAAAGCGCCACCACATAGGAATAACGTTACTCAGTAGGATAAGCAGTTGAAGGAAACCGGCAGTTTGGTGGAGAAACCCCATTCTGGTAAGCCATCAGTCAGTGACCAATCTGTAGAGGCTATACGGGATAGCTACCTAAGAAGCCCTAAAAAAATCTGTGTGTGGGCCCACATAGAACTGCACTGAATAGGTATGAAACTGGGAGAGTTTTCCTTTTATTTGGTGCAGATTTCACATTTCTATCATCTTTTGTTGCTTAATGAAAACTGATTTAGTCATAAAACAGAATGAAGTACTGATACATGCTACAACACAAATAAACCTTGAAACATTATGCTTAGTTTAAAAAAGCCACATATTGTATGATTCCATCTACACGAAAAGTCTAAATTATGCAAATGCAGAGAGATAAAGAGTAGATTAGTGGTGTCAGGGGATGGTGAAGAAGTGAAGTTGCTTTTTTGGTGAGAAAAATGTTCTGGAATTAAGCTGTGGTGATGGCTGTACAACCATAAGAATATAGTAAAATCCACTAAATTGTACACTTTAAATAGGTGAATTTTATGGCATGTGAATGATACCTCAATAAAGCTGCTATAAAAAAGAAATACCCATCAAATGTTAATGCAACGGTTTGGGGAAAGTAGGGCTGGGGTGCCAAGTTTCAATTCTACTTTTCTGGGTGGGGGGTTTGTTTGTTTTTCAAATTTCCCCCCTCTAATGGGCAACTATTACTTCACCAGCTGAAGCTCTGGATTCTACTGGATTCAAATTCAAGCTCCTTCTGGATGAACTGGATATACTGGGCAAGTCAGTTAATTATTTTTATACTTCAATCTCCTCATGAAAAAGTGGGGGTATAATATCACTTACCTCATAGAGTAGTTGTGAGAATCTAATAGGAGAATGCTGTATATAGTGCTTAGGTCAGAGCCTAGCTCATTGGTACGTGCTCAAGAAATATCAGCTTGCCTTTTTTTTTTTTAACAGAGATAGAGAGAGAGTCAGAGAGAGGGGGATAGGTAGAAACAGACAGACAGCAACGGAGATGAGAAGCATCAATCATCAGTTTTTCTTGCGACACCTTAGTTGTTCATTGATTGCTTTCTCATATGAGCCTTGACCGTGGGCCTTCAGCAGACCGAGTAAGCCCTTGCTCAAGCCAGTGACCTTGGGTCCAAGCTGGTGAGCTTTGCTCAAACCAGGTGAGCCTGTGCTCAAGCTGGCAACCTCGGGGTCTCGAACCTGTGTCTTCCACATCCCAGTCCGATGCTCTATCCACTGTGCCACCGTCTGGTCAGGCTGCCATTTTTGTTATTAAGAATACAAGGCAGTAAAATACTACTACTAATTATTCTGTGTAGGCCATATACAGCTCTTCTGGAGATGCTTCGCGTATTTTGACACATTTAGTCCTAACAACTACCTTATGAGGTGGATACTCATGCCTTTTATACAAATGAACATTTACTGTGGAGTGGATGAACATTTGCCAGTGGCATGCAGTCTGCACATCTGTAGGCATTTAGGAAAGGTAACGAGCATAGAAAGCTGAGGCAATCAGGGAGGCCTTCATGGAAAAAGTAGCCCAGGAAGTATAGAAAGGTGAGCCCTGGATAATCAATGTGAGTAGGAAAGGGTGGTAAGGGGTTTTTAAATGGAATGGAAGTTACCAAACAGAGGCCAAAAAAAAGTTAAAATTTATTCGGTGTGGGTGATGCAGATTGTGTCATATTATTCTCTGTACTATTCTGCACCTTGGGAATAATCACTAGTTATCAAACATTTTAAATATTTAGTAATTGCTTTGTTTTGGAAAAATAAAACATTTTCTTTCTCTTAGTCTTTAACCTTCATATTTGTGCGTACACACATATACACATACATGAAACATTTGCCCATTAGAAGAATGAGTAGATGTCTTTATTCCTTCTAAAACAAATATTTGTGTTTTAATTCTTTTGGCCTGTTTTACTTAGTAGGCTTTGGAGATTTTTTGCCCTCACAGCTCTACCTCACCCCCGTCATAATTGTATAATATTCACAATAGGAATGTTTTATGATTTAATTAATTCTCCATTCTCCTATTGATGCCAATCTTCCACTATTACAAGCATTGTTTGTAAACACTGTACTGCTGTTTCTGATCCTGTATGCATATCCTTGTACGAGTCTTTTCATGCATTGTTACTCTGAGGCAGATACCAAGAAGCAGAATTGTGGGTCATAATTTCAATTTTTAAAAAGGTAATCAAGCACATCACTGGGAAAGCTCAATTTTGTTGTAAACATAAAACGGCTCTAGAATATATTAATAACTTTTAAAAATATGTAATTTAGAGACTTGGCAGGCTCTCCCCCCCACTCAGCTGGTGTACCAAAAATCCAGGCGGTTTCTCACGAAGTCTGGGCACCGGATCTGGGCGCCCACCTGGGCCCAAGCAGCATACTGGGCAGCGGTCATGGCCAAGGACCAGGTGCGCCGGCACCCTGACCTACTACCCTCGGGCACGCGCTCTGGCTCTGCCTACAGGCCCCTTTCATTGAGGAACCCCTTAGCGAGCACGTCAAGCAGGGCGAACCAATAGGAGCTTCTGTTTATATTGGGGAAAGAGGGGGGCGGTCGTCTAAATATTCACACACCCCTACCCGGCCTCCCCTCCCAACGCCTTGGCACCGCTCTCCCGCTGGGGTCGTGAGCGCTGAGCGGGAGCCGGAGGCGGCGGGGCTCCACGCTGCTGGGACGGCCGCGCCGGTGACTTTCTGCAGCCGCGTCTCTGGCAGCTTCTCCGCCGCCCTCGGGGCGCAGTGCGGCTCGTCTCGGACCGAAGCCCGGGCCGTCGCGGGCGGCCGGATCCGCGTCCTGCCTCAGCGCCCGGAGGACATGCGGGAGAGAGAATGAGCCAGAGGGACACGCTGGTGCATCTGTTTGCCGGGGGGGGGGGGGGGGGGGGGGGGTACGGTCCACGCGGGGCGCGTGGGCTCGTCGGGGCCGCGGGGCTGGGCAGGGGCCGAGGGCCGTGGCCTGAGTCGGGGCGAGAGGGCGGAGGGCGCCCGGTCCGCAGGATGAGGCGGAGCGGCCCAGGCGGGGAGGGTGGGAGGACGAAGCCGAGGAAGGACGTGAGGCTTTGGGCCTGCGGGGGCGGAGCGAGGCTGGGGCCCGATCTGCGGACCTGGGGAGCGGCGGGCCGGGCTGGGGTCAATGTGGGTCCCTGGGGCTAACGCGCTTCCACGCCGCGCGCCGTGGCCTAGCGGGTGTCCGGGTGCGGCCCGCGGGAGGAGGGTGGTTGTAGCTCTCCCGTAGGTTGCTTGGCTGGGAAAGTGTTGGGGCGGGGGCCCAGGACAAGATGGGCGGTGGGACCTCCTCCTCCTTCCCTTCTGGCCTTAGGGGCTACGAGGGCTCCTCAAGTCGCTCGGGCCCCACCACGGTCTCGAGCAGCGGATTTTCGGGCCACTCTGCAGGGTTGGGTCCTGGGGAAGGGGGAGCTTCTGGCACCAGGTAGGCTTTGGTATCCTCTCTGCGGGGCAGCTGTAAATTTCTAGCTCTTGGAAAGTTACCTTCCCTAGCTTCTCCAGGTTGGGAGACGCGGTGCAAAACCGCAGTGCCTCTGAGGTCAGATCCTTTTCCTGCAAACCTGCCCTCTGCTGCTCCGCTGCTTTTCCTTTGCTTGAGAAAGTATAGGGGAAGGGCGAGGTGAGACACTTTGGCGGTAGTTAGTGTGTGTGAGATTAGGACTGAGCCTGAAGTCATAGATTGCCAGTCTGACTGTGTTAGATTCAGGGAGTACTGACATGCTGGGGCTGCCAAGAGTGTACAAGGTCCCTGTGACGCTGAGAACAAAGAGTTCAGCAACATCCTGCATTGAGTCAGAGACCCTTATCAGAAGTTTATGTTTGAAATTCTCCACTGAGTAATACCCCCCCCCCCCCCGTAACTGCGCACGACCTCCCTAGCCAATGACTAACAGCCACATCAGCTTCTGTATGATGCTTGCTCATCCTAGATATCCACCCTATAAAAAGGAGCCATTTTAGAAGCTCGGGGCTGCAGTGCTCCAGTCTCTTCGGAGGCGTGGGTTGCCTGCAGTCCCTGCGCAGGTTTGGGGGGCTGCAGTGTTCCCTTGTGTGGGTTACCTGCATCCCTGTGCAGGTCTGCAATAAAACTTATAAAATTCACTTTGTGTCTGCATTGGCCTATCTCGCCAGGATGTAACAAATGGAGGCCCCAGCAAGATTGGCCATGTAAGACCCCTCCTCACGGAGTGGGCTGCAGCAGATGTTGGCAGCTGGCCAGCCTCCGGCAGTTGCCGTTTGAAACGGAATTTGGCTGATTTGAAACATTTGGAGTCTTGAGACTGTTTGGTAAGGAAGCTTCCTCTTTGAATATTTGGAAACAGAGCTCTGGTTAGAAAAGGGTGTAATAGAGCAGGCAGGACGCCACCTGATTTCTCCTCACCCAGTCGGGGAACGCAGGACGCTGCCTTCTCCCTTTGGTTTTGGTTTAGAAGTTTTGTTTGTTTTGTGTGCATATTTGTAGAAGTTTTGTTTGTTTTGTGTGCATATTTAGTTTGTTTGTCTGCTACTGGAATGGCCAACTTAAGAGCAGACTGGCCAAACCAAGGATTGCTAGACCCATAGAAAACATAGAGAGTCTAGCGTACTATCACCAGCACCCACCTGCAGGCAGGTGGCACGGTCAGTATGCAGCCCAGTATAGCAGCAGAGGTAGAGAAAGAAAAGGCAGCCAGGCTGCAGCTGGCTGCAGAAGAAGCGGCAGGCTCCCCTCACAGTTTCAGGCACTTGCCCCTCCCCCTTGGGCACCGGCTCAAGGGCTGAGCCACTGCTTAGTCAGGCAAAAGATAACAGTGCAGTAAGCTAGAGGTTATCATCACCTTGCTACAGCCCCCTGCCCTCCTCTGCTTTGGCTCCGGGGAATCCCCGCCTCCTATCTGGAGCTAGACCCGAGGATATTTAGGGAATACGGCCCCTTCTAAACCCACTGCCTTAGGGTTCTTTAAATACAGGATACCCAATTTTGCTCTCTTAGTCAAGCCCCTCAGTGAGATCTTCTGAGCATGGCTTTCAAGGTCTATAACGACCAAGGAAGTAACAGAAAAGGCAAATAAGGCCCAAAAGAAGTTGGGAAATACCAACTTTTGGCTCCAGCGCCCTAAGAGGCTTCATAGCTTTCATCAAGGCCCTGCTCCAGAGTGGAAAGAAAGGTCATTGAACTGAAGCCTGCCAGGCTTCCCGGCCCCACCGGTTGACACACCTATGCTGTGGAAAGAGGGACATGAGAAGGTAAGCTGCCCCCTTGCTCCATGGAGGGAGGGTTCAGTCTCTTCTAGCCCTGCTCCAGCTACCTGTGACCTGACCTTGCCCAGTGTGCTGGGAATTGCCACTGAAGGCCCAAGGACATCGTTCACGAGCCTAAGGTATTTCTTCCAAGTAGCAGATAAGCTAATAACACAAGGGCCATCTACTATGCCTTGCTTGAATATTTAAGTTTTATTTATCCCTCAAAGATCTCTACTGTGGGTATTGACAGTCTGATTTTATTGCTTTATTTAATGTTTAGTATCTCCTTTATTTCTCTTATCTCAATGCCCCATGCCTATTATAGGCTGGGACCTGCTGCTAATTCCAGCTAGAAGCAGTGGTCACTAGGACTTAAACTCTAACTGCAAAGTGTAGAAATGTAACACCCTTTCCCTAAGTACTTACAGGTTTTATAGGTTACTCAGCAAACTGTTCAAAGACTGTCCAAGAGGCACTTCTAGCAGTACACCACCCAAGGACTGACTCCCACATAGACGGGTCCAGACACCATGATCCTGACTACTCCCACTACTGCCAAGGTAGAAGGCATACCCGCCTGGGTCCACCGCAGCCAGCTGAAGCTTGCGGTCCCAGCAGAGACACCTTTGTGAACAGCGAAGACTGACCTCGCCAACCCTTGTAAGCTGACCCTGAGAAGGACCACATGCTCTGCTTCAGCCACAAACCAGAAGTTAACTGGTCCACGCATGGAGACTTTGGGGAGGGAGGGAAACTAAGGTAAAGGAAAGCCAAGTAAATCATCTTAAGGTTTGATGCATGTACTGCTATGAGTCATACAGAAAGGGAGAGTAAGTCCCTTGGCTGAGAGAGAAGCTACAAGGTAAATGAAAATTATATATGTGCTCATAGCTACCACTATAGAATAATCTGTGAATATTGGTCATGTGTCTAATAGGCTACTTATGAAAAGGACACCTCCAAAAAGCAATCTTTAAAAGAGGATTACTTAGTGCTAACTTAGTTCTTGCTGAAGGTTAAAGTTTTTAGGATATAAGAATTCTGATAAATTAGAAAGGAATTGTATGGTTTTGATAATAGAAGGTATAAGGTGTAGAGGTACTTTTGAAAAGAAAAGGAAAAGCAAGTTGTTATGAAGGCCAGTTATTTCTGGATAAGAAAGTGCATAAAAGTTGAAGGTTTATGTAAGTTGCAGAAGGTTTGTGTAAGTTGCAGAAGGTTTGTGTAAGTTGAAGGTTTATGTAAGTTGCAGAAGGTTTGTGCAAGTTGTAAGAAGTTAGTACAGAGAAGAAAAATGCAAGGCAGAAAGAAATTAGTGCGTAAAACTTGTAGTACTAAGGGCACACTATCAGCGTGCCAGCACATACTAGGGAGGACCCCTGACCTAATTAGCTTATAGCTACAGCTAAAGTAGAAAATTCTCATGAGCCCCAGCCTTATACCATTCTCCCCACTGATGAAGAATCAAGGATTTGATTTATGCCCAAAAGAGATGGGGGAATGTTAGATTCAGGGAGTACTGACATGCTGGGGCTGCCAAGAGTGTACAAGGTCCCTGTGACGCTGAGAACAAAGAGTTCAGCAACATCCTGCATTGAGTCAGAGACCCTTATCAGAAGTTTATGTTTGAAATTCTCCACTGAGTAATACCCCCCACCCCCGTAACTGCGCACGACCTCCCTAGCCAATGACTAACAGCCACATCAGCTTCTGTATGATGCTTGCTCATCCTAGATATCCACCCTATAAAAAGGAGCCATTTTAGAAGCTCGGGGCTGCAGTGCTCCAGTCTCTTCGGAGGCGTGGGTTGCCTGCAGTCCCTGCGCAGGTTTGGGGGGCTGCAGTCCCTGCGCAGGTTTGGGGGGCTGCAGTGCTCCAGTCTCTTCGGAGGCGTGGGTTGCCTGCAGTCCCTGCGCAGGTTTGGGGGGCTGCAGTGTTCCCCTGTGTGGGTTACCTGCATCCCTGTGCAGATCTGCAATAAAACTTATAAAATTCACTTTGTGTCTGCTGTGGCCTATCTCGCCAGGATGTAACAACTGTTAATTGATATATTGAGCCAGTTTGTTTACTCTCCTTTTAGGTTTATTCCTGCCAAATTATTTGGAGAATCGTAGCAATTTTTTTATTTTTATTTTTATTTTTCTGAAGCTGGAAACGGGGAGAGACAGTCAGACAGACTCCCGCATGCGCCCGACCGGGATCCACCCGGCACGCCCACCAGGGGCGACACTCTGCCCACCAGGGGGCGATGCTCTGCCCCTCCAGGGCATCGCTCTGCCGTGACCAGAGCCACTCTAGCGCCTGGGGCAGAGGCCAAGGAGCCATCCCCAGCGCCCGGGCCATCTTTGCTCCAATGGAGCCTTGGCTGTGGGAGGGGAAGAGAGAGACAGAGAGGAAGGAGGGAGTGGGGGTGGAGAAGCAAATGGGCGCTTCTCCTATGTGCCCTGGCCGGGAATCGAAAATCGAACCTGGGTCCCCCGCACGCCAGGCCGACGCTCTACAGCTGAGCCAACCGGCCAGGGCCGAGAATCGTAGCAATTTTAAGTTAAGGAACTATCTGTAGGATCATAAAGAATTATTAAAAAATGGCTACAGTGAATAATGCTGAGGCATTATTCTGCCTATATGACCATATAAAGTCTTATCCCCTTAGTTTGTTTTTAAATCTGTTTACAATGTCTTTACTTCAGTTGGATGTATGGAATCTTGCTAATGATGGAATTACTTTCCTTGGGTTGGCATATTCATTCAACAAACATTTACTGCACACCAATTATGAGCCAATCACTGTTCTGACATATAAAAATATCTTTTTAAACCCATGAGACTCAGTTTAGGCAAAGTTTGCTTTCCACATTGCTGATTCATTTACCAATATTTTTTTAAAATTTAATTTTAATGGGGTGACATTGATAAATCAGGGTACATATGGTCAGAGAAAATATCTCTAGGTTATTTTAACATTTGATTATGCTGCATTCCCATCACCCAAAGTCCAATTGTCTTCCTTCACCTTCTAACTGGTTTTCTTTGTGCCCCTCCCCTCCCCCAACTCCCTCCCTCTCTTCCCCACCACCTGGTAACCCCCACACTCTTGTCCATGTCTCAGAGTCTCATTTTTATGTCCCACTTCTGTATGGAATCATATAGTTCTTAGTTTTTTTCCGATTTACTTCTTTCACTCAGTATACTGTTATCAAGGTCCATCCATGTTATTGTAAATGATCCGATGTCATCATTTCTTATGGCTGAGTAGTATTCCATAGTATATATATATGTACCAAACCTTTTTAATACACTCGTCCACTGACGGACACTTGGGCTGTTTCCAGATCTTCGCTATTGTGAACAATGCTGCCATAAACATAGGGGTGCATTTCTTCTTTTCAAACAGTGCTATTGTGTTCTTGGGGTATATTCCTAAAAGTAGTATAGCTGGGTCAAAGGCAGTTCGATTTTTAATTTCTTGAGGAATCTCCACACTGTTTTCCACAGTGGCTGCACCAGTCTGCACTCCCACCAGCAGTGCAGGAAGGTTCCCTTTTCTCCACATCCTCACCAGCACTTATTGTGTTGTTTTGCTGATGAGTGCCATTCTGACTGGTGTGAGGTGATATCTCATTGTGGTTTTAATTTGCATTTCTCTAATGATTAGTGATGTTGAGCATTTTTTCATATGCCATTGGCCATTTGTATGTCCTCTTTGGAGAAGTGTCTATTCATTTCTTTCGCCCATTTTTTGATTGGATTGTTTGTCTTCCTGGTATTGAGTTTTACAAGTTCTTTGTAAATTTTGGTTATTAACCCCTTATCAGACATATTGTCAAATATATTCTCCCATTGTGTAGTTTGTCTTTTTATCTGTTCTTATTGTCTTTAGCTGTGCAGAAGTTTTTAGTTTGATATAGTCCCATTTGTTTATCCTGTCTTTTATTTCACTTGCCCATGGAGACAAATCGCTAAATATCATATATTGCTGTGAGAGATGTCAGAGAGCTTACTGCCTATGTTTTCTTCTAAGATGCTTATGATTTTATGGCTTACATTTAAGTCTTTTATCCATTTTGAATTTATTTTTGTGCATGGTGTAAGTTGGTGGTCTAGTTTCATTGTTTTGTAGGTAGCTGTCCAATTTTCCCAACACCATTTGTTAAAGAGGCTGTCTTTACTCCAATGTATGCTCTTACCTCCTTTGTCAAATATCAGTTGTCGATAAAAGTGTGGGTTTATTTCTGGGTTCTCAGTTCTGTTCCATTGATCTATATGGCTGTTCTTATGCCAGTACCAGGCTGTTTTGAGTACAATGGCCTTTGTAGTATGACTTCATATCGGAAGTGTGATACCTCCCACTTTATTCTTCCTTTTCAAGATTGCTGAGGCTATTCGTGTTCTCTTTTGGTCCCATATAAATTTTTGGAATATGTGTTCTATATCTTTGAAGTAAGTCATTGGTATTTTAATTGGTATTGCATTGAATTTATAAATTGCTTTGGGTAATATAGACATTTTAATGTTTATTCTTCCTAACCATGAGCATGGTATATGCTTCCACTTGTTTGTATCTTCCCTGATTTCTTTTATCAATGTTTTATAATTTTTCGAGTACAAGTCTTTAATCTCCCTGGTTAAATTTATTCCTAGGTACTTTATTTTTTTGGCTGCAGTGGTAAAGGGGATTGCTTCCTTAATTTTTTTATGACAGTTCATTGTTAGTGTATAAAAATGCCTCTGATTTCTGAGTATTAATATTATATTCTGCCACTTTACTGAATTCATTTATCAAGTCTAGTAGTTTTTTGACTGAGACTTTAGGGTTTTCTATGTACAATATCATATCATCTGCAAATAATGATAGTTTTACTTCTTTTCCAATTTGGATGCCTTTATTTCTTTTCCTTGTCTGATTGCTTGCGGCTAGAACTTCCAGAACTATGTTAAATAAGAGTGGTGAAAGGGGGCACCCTGCCTTGTTCCTGATCTTAAGGGGATTACTTTTAATTTTTGCCCATTGAGTATAATGTTGGCTGTGGGTTTGTCATAGATGGCTTTTATCATGTTGAGGTATGTTCCCTGTATTCCCACTTTGCTGAGAGTTTTGATCATGAACGAGTGCTGGATTTTATCAAACGATTTTTCTGCATCTATTAAAATTATCATGTGGTTTTTCTCCTTCCTTTTATTTATGTGATGAATCACATTGATTGATTTGCGAATATTGTACCAGCCTTGCCTCCCAAGAATAAATCCCACTTGATCATGGTGTATGATTTTTTTCATATATTGCTGGATCCGGTTTGCTAATATTTGTTGAGGATTTTAGCATCTAAATTCATCAAGAATATTGGCCTATAATTTTTTTTTCTTTGTGTTGTCTTTGCCTGGTTTTGGAATCAGAATTATACTCGCCTCATAAAAGGAGCTTGGAAGTCTTTCTTCCTCTTGAATTTTTTGAAATAGTTTGAGAAGGATAAGAGTTAGTTCTTTGAATATTTGGTAGAATTCACTTGTGAAGCCATCAGGCCCAGGACTTTTCTTTTTGGGAGTTTTTTGATAGCTGTTTCTATCTGATTTGTTGTAATTGGTCTGTTTAGGTTTTCTGATTCTTCCAGATTAATTTTTGGAAGACTGTATGTTTCAAGGAATTTGTCTATTTCATCTAAGTTGTCTAGTTTTTTGGCATACAGTTCTTCATAGTATTTTCTTACAATATTTTGTATTTCTGTTGTGTCAGTTGTTATTTCTCCACTCTCATTTCTAATTTTATTTATTTGAGTACTCTCTCTCTTTTTCTTGGTGAGTCTGGTTAAAGGTTCATCGATCTTGTTTACCTTTTCAAAGAACCAGCTCCTGGTTTCATTGATCCTCTGTATTGTTTCTTTAGCCTCTAGTCATTTATTTCTGCTCTGATCTTTATTATTTCCTTCCTTCTACTAGCTCTGGGCTTTGCTTGCTGTTCTTTTGCTAGTTCTTTTAGAATCAAGGTCAAGTTGTTTATTTGAGCTTTTTCTAGCTTCTTGAGGTATGCCTGTAATGCTATGAACTTCCCTCTCAGTACTGCTTTTGCTGTGTCCCATAAATTTTGAGTTGATGTATGCTCATTATTGTTTGTTTCTAGGAATTTTTAAATTTTTCTTTTATCTCATTGTTAACCCATTCATTATATAATAACATGCTATGTAGTTTCCAAGTGTTTGAGTATTTTTCGGTTTTTCTGTTGTGGTTGATTTCTAGTTTCATGCCATTGTGATCAGAGAAAGTGCTCGATATGATTTCAATTTTCTTAAATTTGTTGAGACCGCTTTTGTGCCCTAACATGTGGTCTATCCTAGAGAATGTACCATGAGCACTTGAAAAGAATGTATATTCTGCTGTTTTAGGGTGAAAGGTTCTGAAGATATCTATTAAATCGAGTTGATCTAGTATGTCCTTTAAGTCTGCTGTTTCCTTGTTAATTTTCTTTCTTGAGGATCTATCTAGTGATGTTAGTAGGATATTGAAATCCCCTTCTATTATAGTATTGCTGTTGATCTCGCCCTTTAAATCCATCAAAGTCTGCTTTATATATTTAGGTGCTCCTATATTAGGTGCGTAGATATTTATAACGGTTATATCTTCCTTTTGGATTGCTCCCTTTTTCATTATGTAGTGACCTTCTTTATCTCTTATCATAGTCTTTGTTTTAATCCATTTTGTCTGATATAAGTATTGCTACCCCAGCTTTTTTTTCATTTCCATTTGCATGAAATATTTTTTTTCATCCTTTTATCTTCAGTCTGTGTGCATCTTTTGTTCTAAAGTGTGTCTCTTGTAGACAGCATATGTATGGGTCCTGTTTCCTTATCCATGCAGCTACCCTATGTCTTTTGATTGGATCATTTAATCCATTTACATTTAAGGTTATTATTGATATGTAATTGTTTATTGCCATTTTATTCTTTAAAGCTATATTCCTCTTTTGTTCTATTCTTTTTCTCCTTTGATCTGTTCACAACAGGCCCCTTAGGATTTCTTGCAGCCTTGGTTTAGTTGTAGTGAATTCCTTGAGTTTTTTTTTATGTCTGGAAAGCTTTATATTTCTCCTTCAATTTTAACGATAGCCTTGCTGGATAAAGTAGTCTTGGTTGTAGGCTCTTGTTCTACATTACTTTGAATATTTCTTGCCATTCCCTTCTGGCCTCAAGTGTTCCTATTAAGAAGTCAGAAGTCATTTCTATGGGGGCTCCTTTGTAGGTGATAGTCTTTTTTTCTCTAGCAGCTTTTAATATTTTCTTTTTATCACTTAGCTTTGGTATTTTAATTATGATGTGTCTTTGTGTAGATTTCTTTGGGTTTCTCTTTAATGGAGTTCTCTGTGCTTCCTGAACTTGTGAGATGTTTTCCTGCCTTAATTGAGGGAAGTTTTCAGCTATGATATGTTTGAATAAAGTCTCTATCCCTTGTTCTTTCTCTTCTTCTTCAGGAACCCCTATTATGCGGATGTTATTTCTCTTCATGTTGTCACAGAGCTCTCTTAGAGTTTCCTCAGACTTCTTGAGTCTCTTTTCTTTTTTCTGCTCTGCTTCCATGCCTTCATTTATCTTGTCGTCTAACTCACTGATTTGATACTCAGCTTTACCCATCCTGCTTTTAATTCCTTCCATTTTGTTCTTCATTTTTGATATTGTATTTGTCATTTCTTTTTTTTAGTATTTTTCTGAGGTTGCAAATGGGGAGGCAGTCAGACAGACTCCCGCATGCGCCCAACCGGGATCCACCCGGCATGCCCACCAGGGGGCAATGCTTCGTCCCTCTGGGGCATTGCTCTGTCGCAATCAGAGCTATTCTAGCGCCTGAGGCAGAGGCCACAGAGCCATCCTCAGTGCCCGGGCAAACTTTGCTCCAATGGAGCCTCGGCTGCGGGAGGGGAAGAGAGAGACAGAGAGGAAGGAGAGGGGGAGGGGTGGTGAAGCAGATGGGTGCTTCTCCTGTGTACCCTGGCTGGGAATCAAACCCAGGACTCCCGCACTTCAGGCCGACGCTCTACCACTGAACCAACCGGCCAGGGCTGTATTTGTCATTTCTGACTGATTCTTTTTTATTATTTCAATGTACTTTTTTGTATTTGCTATCTCTTTATTTAGGTGTTCGTAATGACCATCTATTGTTGTTCTTATATCTTTGAGCATCCTAACAATTGTTATTTTAAACTCTGCATCTGGTAATTTGGTTATATGTGACTTATTCAGGTCCTTTTCTGGGGATTTCTCTTGATTCATTTGTGTTGCATTTCTCTGCCTTCTCACTTTTCTGTGTAAAAGAAGGTTTTGGCCACTGGATTCCACTGGGTGTGTCCTCTGTTTTCTCTGGTTGTGGTCTATCTGCAGTTCTGCCACCCCCTTTGCTGTTGCTGCCTAGGGCGTTCGGGTATGGGCATTGCCGTTGCCTACCCACTGGGGATGTTGCTGTGGTTTCCGCCTCTCCTTCACGGGAGTGGCTGTGATCACGTGCTCGGGTGTACATGCATCAGTGGCCTTGGCCTTCGCTCCGCCGCCATGGGTGGCATTATGCTCGGCCCTGAGGGCAGGTGTGAGCACTTTTGCTCAGCTGTGGGTCTCCGCCAGATTCTGGGCTTTGGCCCTGCCCTTGCAGGAGGAACCCACTCGTGGGATGGCTGCAAGCCTTGGCTCCACAGGCCAGTCAGGACTGCATGCCCACGCTCAGTAGCAGAACTCCACCTGTTCTGGGTTTTTGGCTCCACACCGCGGGAGGAACTGGCTCCCAAGTCAGGACACAAGCCTCGGTTCTTTGGGCGGGGCAAGGCTGTGCTCTTGTGCCCTTCCTTAAGGGCAGGTCTCTGATCCTTCTGGGGCTCCTACCCTTCCCCTGCAGGCTGGATTGCAGGTGGCCCACAGCTGGGCTTGACCACTTTTGCATGTCCCCTCCTCCCCAGCCGGGCAACACTGAGCTCACACCTGGGCCTCAGTGGTGGCCAGCTGGCTTCTGCCCTTGCCAACAGAACCGCGCTTCCGTGTCCTGCTGCCGCCCACCCTTGGGCGAGCCCTCATCCATGTGGGTGGGGGCGCTGCAGCTCAGACCCTAACACTCACTACTTGTAGTCCCAAAAGCTCCCTCCTTCTAAGTGACTCTGCTCTGAGTGCCATGGGAGAGCTTGTTTGGCTGGTGGCCTGCTTCCCTTTCCTGGTTTTGCTGTCTCCAGGGGAAATATTCACTTCAGATTTGGGGAGTGACTCGTCCCAGGGGTTAGGGTGGCTGTATCCCAAAAGGTTTCTCCCTGTGCCTCTTAGATTACACTCTCTTCCTGCTACTCAGGTCCTCCCCACTCTCCCCGTCCCCCGGTGCCCTGGGTGAGTGGTTGTGAGAGAGGTTTTCTGCGCGGTCCCTTTAAGAAGAATCCTGGGTCTGAGAAATCAGTCTCTTTCTCACAAACAGTATCCTGTCTTGTTTCCAGCTAAATACTGTCCATATGCCTCTTCTAGGCTCTGGGGCTGCAGGCTGGGGCTTTGTTCCTGGGGCTCAGGACCCTCTCCTCTCTGCTAAACTCACTTCCCGCCATGCGAGTCTCTCCCGGCTGCTGTTCGCTCCAGGGAGCTGGGCAGCCCTCTCCACGTTTTCGCTTTTCCTACCAGTCTTAGTGTGCCTTCTTCAGTGTTCCTTGGTTGAAGAGTCCTCTTATTTTAGTCCAAAGTTGTTTTTTCCAGATGATGGTTCTTAAAATTAGTTTGTAATCCACTTTGGTTCTGGGAGGTGGAAGTTGGTACATCTGCCTACTCTGCCATCTTGTCTTCTCCCATTTACCAATAATCTTAACAAATTAAATCCTTTTTTTAAAAATTCATTTTAGAGAGAAGAGGGAGAGACTGAGAGAGAGAGAGGAGAGACAGAGAGAGGGAAGGGGGGGAGGAGGTGGAAGCATCAACTCCTATATGTGCCTTGACCAGGCAAGCCCAGGGTTTCGAACCTACAACCTCAGCATTTCCAGGTCGATGCTTTATCCACTGCACCACCACAGGTCAGACTAAATCCTTTTTTAAAAACTTAGCCACATAGATGTTGTAAAGATGCCTTGTTATCCAAATAATTGGATTCCCTGAAAGGAGACTGCACTAGTTCTGACTGCTATGTTGAGTGAAAAATGAAAATATTGATTTTTATTGCTTCATCTGTAAAATAAAGTTGTACTTTGTGATCTCTAAGGCCCTTCTCTGGGTCCTAGCATTCTGTTACTCTGCATTTGAGAGTCATATATCAAGTTTTCTTAAAAATATGGTACATTTGCCTGACCAGGCAGTGGCGCAGTGGATAGAGCGTTGATCTGGCATGCAGAGGACCCAAGGTCGCCTGCTTGAGCACAGGGTCACTGGCTGGAGCCCCAAAGTCGCTGACTTGAGCCCAAGGTCATTGACTTGAGCAAGGGCTCACTCGCTCTGCTGTAGCCCCCTGGTCAATGCAGATATGAAAAAGCAATAGATGAACAACTAAGGTGCCGTAATGAAGAATGGATACTTCTCATCTCTCTCCGTTACTGTCTGTCTGTTCCTCTCTCTGTCTCTGTCAAAAAAAACAAAAGTAGTGTATATTTATTTGAAATGTTAGCTTGATTGCTGTAACTTCCCAGTTTGGATTAGGATAATCAAGTATTTTTCTGAAGCTGGAAACGGGGAGAGACAGTCAGACAGACTCCCGCATGCGCCCGACCGGGATCCACCCGGCACGCCCACCAGGGGCGACACTCTGCCCACCAGGGGGCGATGCTCTGCCCCTCCGGGGCGTTGCTCTGCCGCGACCAGAGCCACTCTAGCGCCTGGGGCAGAGGCCAAGGAGCCATCCCCAGCGCCCGGGCCATCTTTGCTCCAATGGAGCCTTGGCTGCGGGAGGGGAAGAGAGAGACAGAGAGGAAGGGGGGGTGGAGAAGCAAATGGGTGCTTCTCCTATGTGCCCTGGCCGGGAATTGAACCCAGGTCCCCCGCACGCCAGGCCGACGCTCTACCGCTGAGCCAACCAGCCAGGGCAGGATAATCAAGTTTTAAGTCACTTTGTTGTAATTGATACATACAAAGGCCCATCTGGATAGCTTTTTCTTTTAAAAAACAGGAGTGGAGAGTTTTTGCAGCATCTAAACATAAATAAATGTAGGGAGTTTCTCTTTTCTGAAAGAAATAGCCTGTGCAGGTTATTTGGACTATTAAATGAGATACTAGCCTGACCAGGCAGTGACGCAGTGGATAGAGAGTTGGACTGGGATGCAGAGGACCCAGGTTCGAAACCCCAAGGTCGCCAGTTTGAGCACGGGCTCATCTGGTTTGAGCAAGCCTCACCAGCTTAAACCCAAGATCACTGGCTCAAGGAAGGAGTCACTCGGTCTGCTGTAGCCCCCTCCCTTCCATCAAGGCACATATGAGAAAGCAATCACTGAGAAACTAAGATGCCACAACAAAGAATTGATGCTTCTTATCTCTCTCCCTTCCAGTCTATCTATTCCTCCCTCTGTCTCCCTCTATCTCTCTCTGTCTCTGTCACAAAAAACCCAAACAAAAACAAACAAACAAAAAGAAGAGATACTAGTATGTAGAAACAGTATGCCTGACACAGGACAGGTGCTGAGCCTTGTAAATTTCTTTCCTTTGCATTTCATCTTGATTTTACTCTTATACAGTATGTGGTTGTAGAAGTTACTTAGTATAAAAACCTGGCTTATCTGTTTGAGAGCAACATTAGAACTAGGAAGGATAAGGAACATGTTTCATTCACTTTAAATTACTGAAAATCTACTGAGGTGTGAGAAATTGTCTTAGCCAAGGTCTGACAATTTTTCATACATGTAAAATGAGAAGTAAATAATCTCTAATGATTCTTCCAGCTCTATATTATATAAAATCAGTTCTGTAGAGTATTCTGGAAGTTTTTGTGCTAAGCATTGTAGAAATACAATTGGGTTGTTTTGGTGACATTGTTCTTAACTGAAGATCTCCAATTCTCAATTCACAGTGACTTATTTTTTTTTTATTTTTACAGCTACAGAGAAAGAGTCAGATAGAGGGATAGATAGGGACAGACAGGAACGGAGAGAGATGAGAATTATCAATCATTAGTTTTTCATTGTGACGCCTTAGTCGTTCATTGATTGCTTTCTCCTATGTGCCTTGACCGTGGGCCTTCAGCAGACTAAGTAACCTCTTGCTCAAGCCAGCAACCTTGGGTCCAAGCTGGTGAGCTTTGCTCAAACCAGTTGAGCCCGCACTCAAGCTGGCGACCTCGGAGTCTTGAACCTGGGTCTTCCACATCCCAGTCTGATGCTCTATTCACTGCGCCACCGCCTGGTCAGGTCACAGTGGCTTATTTAAACAATCAATTTTATGATGTTCTTCATAGAAAACTAGATTGCATAATTTTTTTTAAAGTGAGAGGCAGGGAGGCAAACAGACAAGCACATGCTCCACAACCGGGATCCACAGGCAAGCTACCTACAGGGCAATGCTCTGCTCATCTGGGCCATTGCTTAGTTGCTTGGCTACTGAACTATTTTAGCACCTGAGATGAGAACATAGAGCCATCCTCAGTGCCTGGGGGGCCAACTTGCTGGAAACTTTTGGGCTATGACTGCAGGGAGGAGGAGGGGGATAGAATGAAAGGGGGAGCAGTACAGAAGCAGATGGGCACTTCTCCTGTGTGTCCTGGCCAGGAATCGAACCCCAGAATGCCACACGCCATGTGACACTACCACTGAGCCAACTAGCCAAGGCCAGATATTATATTTTTAAAAACCCTAACAAAACCAAGTAAATTAGGAGTTAGAAATTTTAGTTTTTTACTTTAAGAATAGCTAGATAGAAAAAAGGAGAGAGAGCTTTCTATTTTAAAGCTGTTTGCCTAGGCAGACACAGATATCATTTGCATTAAATTATGAAAACAATATATTTTAAGAGAATTAACCTTTCACAATGACATTTAATCATAGGTAAAAATTGTCTGAATCTGCAGCCTTTGGATTGTTTTCTTGATGATTATAATAGCATTTGTTCAAGTATGTGTTTGTCAGAATCTCAAGAGAGATTTCTAATAGCTTGGTGGCTGTGTTATTAAATCAGGAATACAGTATGTCCATAAAGTCATGGTGCACTTTTTAACGGTCACAGGAAAGCAACAAAAGACGTTAAAAATGTGATGTAAAATCTGCACCAAATAAAAGGGAAACCCTCCCATTTCCTATAGGGTAATGTGGCAGCATTTGCGCATGCACAGATGATGACATAACACTGTGTATACAGCGAAGCAGCCCACGGCCCTGCAGTCAAGATGTGGACTGTACAGAGGAAAGTTCAGTGTGTTCTGTGGCTCGCTAAATTCAAATCTGTGACCAAAGTGCAACGTGAATATCTACGTGTTTAAAACAAAGTGCCACCACATAGGAATAACATTACTCGGTGAGATAAGCAGTTGAAGGAAACCGGCAATTTGGTGTAGAAACCCCGTTCTGGTAGGCCATCAGTCAGTGATGAGAGGCCATCAGTCTGTAGAGGCTATACGGGATAGCTACCTAAGGAGCCCTAAAAAATCTGTGCGTGAGCCCGCATCAAACTGCACTGAATAGGAATAAAGCTGGGAGAGTTTTTCTTTTATTTGGTGCAGATTTCACATTTCCATCATCTTTTGTTGCTTTTCTGTGACCGCTCAAAGTGCACCATGACTTTACGGACACACTGTATATATTGTAATATCAGATACCTCAAGTTAAAAAGTGACCTCCTTGTGTCAATAGAGTCACAAAATTCTGAGGAAAACAGCTGTTAACTCCAAATTTAAAGGTAACTTCAATCATCTAGCAAATCATCTTAACTGCACATTACAGGAAATGATACAAGGGCACTAAAGTTAAAACTAGAGATATTTTCTACATTACACAGAGTACTCGGCTCCAGATACGTGCATAATCAAAAAGCCATTGTTAAACAATCAGTGTATGTTCTGTCATGTTATCTTCAGCCTTACTAGTACTAGTTCATATAGATGAACTCAGAAGTATCCTGGAACTGAAATGAAATGTTTCTCTGTACTTTCTGTTATTCTGCTCTTCCTATCAATCTGTATATCATACTGAGCTCCAGAAGATATTCTAACATTAATTTGAACTAGTTAGCCTTTCTCTCTCTTTCCCTATCAGAAGTGTCAGAATACCATTTCAGACATTTGGAAAGCATTACGTTTTCACTGTGTCCATTACTAAACATACTTTGCCAGAAGCCCAGCAATTTCCTGAAAAATATTACACTGTAAACAAGTATGTGTTCAGTGACATGTATAATGAATTGTTGAAATGCATTGTCCATATTCATCACATTGTTTTTTTCACGTTTACAGACACAATTCAAAACGTTCAGCTCCTGTCCTATTAGAAACAGTGTCATGATCGCATTTGGATCCAATTGAAATGTAAAACCTATACTAGATTTTGCTCCTTAGTAAAGAAACATCGTTTGGAAAAAAACACTGCAGGTAAGACATGCATCTGTATTAGTACTAGAAGAAACAATTCATCAGTGTATCTTCTTCTTTAAAGCAGACAGCAAACATAAAATATCTTTAAAGCCTTCTGTAGACTTTAGAACTGCCTATAAGAACCACAGCATACAAACGTTCAAAAGTGACCCTTGATATCAACCCTTTCTTTCCACTTTTTATAAACACCACCGGAATTTGTAGTTAAAATTTCTGTACTATTTAATAGAGTTACCCAGTTGTCTGTCTGCTTTTCAGGAGAAGCAGTGCTTGGCAATGTTTTGATATTCATTAGGAGTTGTGATAGTACCCAGTGTTGTTACACAGTAATGTGCGTACACCAACTGTGCTTAGACTCTCGAACTGTTTGAAACCGTGTGGTTTCAAATAACTGTTACTGTACTTTTTGTAAGAACTTGTACAAAGATCAGTTCATACTTCTGAAGATATTCTATTCTTCCAGGACAATGGATAATGCTTTATTATATGTCAGGTTTACCTGTTCGTTGTATCCGGGTTTTTGCTAAATCCAGTTTCAAGTGTTCTGAGTTAGCTTTGCTCATGTGCACGTTATTTTTTACTGGAAAATTATTTTCAGGCTTTCATGATTACATAGTCTGTATTTCCTGCTCAGGGAGATCCTCAAAGCTTAGGTTACAGAAAGTCTTCTTTTAACCTAATAGTGCTTCACTTATGTACTGTACTTTTTCCAACACACAGATTTCTATGTACAGTGTGTCTATAAATTTATGGTGCACTTTTGAGCGGAAAGTACAGTAAAGTAACAAAAGATGATAGAAATGTGAAATCTGCACCAAATAAATGGAAAAATCTCCCAGTTTCATTTCTATTCAGTGCAACTAGATATGGGCTCACACACAGATTTTTTTTAGGGTTTTTTATGTAGCTATCCCGTATAGCGTCTACAGACTCATCACTGACTGATGGCCTACCAGAACGGGGTTTCTCCACCAAACTGCCGGTTTCCTTCAACTGCTTATCCCACCTAGTAATGTTATTCCTATGTGGTGGCGCTTCATTATAAACACGCCGATATTCACGTTGCACTTTGGTCACAGATTCAAATTTAGCAAGCCATAGAACTCACTGAACTTTTCTCTGTACCATTCACATCTTGATTGGAAGGGCCGTGGTCTTCTCAGCTTTATACACGGTGTTATGTCATCATCTGTGCATGCGCACATGCTGCCACATCATCCTACAGAAACTGGGAGGGTTTTCCTTTTATTTGGTGCAGACTTCACCTTTCTATTGTCTTTTGTTGCTTTCCTGTGACCGGTCAAAAGTGCACCATGACTTTACGGACACAATGTATTTGAAACAGACTAACACTGGATCTTGGGTCTGAGTGACATATTCACATGTGTAACTCGTGCTTTTTTTAAAGACACCCTTTGGTCCCATTGTGTTTTGCTGTAGTTAATATTCAGAGTTTGTAAGGTTATTGATTATGTTAATTGAGTTGTGGAGGCAATTCACAGAAGCTAGTAAAAATATGTCAGTTAGGTTTAATTGTAGCTGTAGTTTAATAACATATGTCTGCAAATGAATTGATAAACAATATGAAATATATTTTTAAATAGACTACACATTGTCTAGTATTGTCAGCTGCATATTTCCTCCAAGAGTCTTTTTGCTTTTTGCTTTTCTGTTTGAGAGAGATTGGCTCTAATGGGATTGACTAAACCTTCAGTTAAGTGGATGAATTTTGTTTTTTTGTCACTTCTCTGACTGAGTATAATATATGTAATGAGTAATATCTCAGCTTATTTAAAAAACTGTTGTTAGAGAATGATTAATGCATTTGCTCATTCGTATATGTATTCAATAAGAAACTCCCACTTGGGTGTCAAATATGTTGATTCCACAGAAATTTGTTAAATTACCTGCTTTTAAAATTAGGGCAGAAGTAGAATATTAAAAGTATAATTAATGTGATTTATTTTCACTTTGCTTTTTTTATTAGCCTTATTTTCTTAATTTTCACCACCTTTTCCTTTTTTTCTTTTCTTTGTAAAATTGCATTCTTTCATTCTTAGCAGTAGGTTACAAGACTAAGGAACATTGTTTATCCTGATATAGAATATTCTCATAACTATTTTCCTGTAAGTGTATTAGTGTCCTACAGCCATGTGAATCATGGACCCCTGGGAAGTCCCAAGACCTGTTAAGTGGTCTAAGAGTTTGAAGCTATTTTCATGAAAATACTAAGACATCATTTGTTTTTTTCACTGTGTTGGTGTTTGTACTGATAGTTGAAAAGTAGTGATGAGTAGCACTGCTACTGCCTTAGCATGCGTCAAGGCAGTGTTACCAAACTGTGCTAGTAGTTGTTGACACTTGCAATTTATTACTTTTTAATTTATTAAATTGAGAGAGAGAGAGAAACATTGATTTGTTGTTCTACCATCTGTGCATTCATTGATTCCTGCATAAGCCCTACCTGGGAATTAAACCCTCAACCTTGGCATATTGGGACAATGCTCCATCCAGCTGAGCTACCTGGCCAGGGCCAACACTTGTAATTAAAAAAACCAGTTTCACTTACAAATGTTCCTTTTTTTTAATTATTCAGTGAGAGGAGGGGAGGCAGAGACAGACTCCTGCATGTGCACGACCAGGATCCACCAGGTAAGCTCACCAGGGGGCAATGCTGTGCCCATCTGAGGCATTGCTTCGTTGTTCAGCAACCAAGCTCTTAGCATCTAAGGCTGAGGCTGTGGAGCCATCCTCAGTGCCCAGGGCCTACTCGCTCCAGTTGAACCATGGCTGCAGGAGGGAGAGGGAGCGAGATAAAGAGGGAGGAGAAAAGTGAGAGGGGAGGGGTGGAGAAGCAGATGGGTGCTTCTCCTCTGTGCCCTGGACATTCACATGCCTGGCTGACTCTCCATCACTGAGCCAACTGGCCAGGGCCATGAATATTCTTAAAGCAGAAAAATTAATTTTATTAAATCTTGAGTGCTCATCTTTATTTTTATATGACAAAATTGGAAATATGAGTAAACTCCTTCTACATACCAAAATAGTTCAGTAGTTACTTCAGTTTCAAACTAAACTAACCTCTTTTTTTATGAGAACCATTCTCTTGAAAGAACAGTTGATTGACTATTTAGACTTGACTATTTGGCAGACGTTTTCTTAAAAACAATGAAGAAAGTGGGGCTGTTGCTTCAAGGAAAACAACGGATGCCATTTTTGCCATATGATAAAATTTGTGTTTTCAAGCAAAAATCCATTTTTTGAAATTTTGAATTTATGGAAAGTGTAATATTTTTATATAGCATAATAAAATGTATCATCACTTGGAAGATCTATATAACCCAGTGAACCAACATTGTTCAGATGAAGGGTGCATGATGTTACAGAGTTGTGCATGGATAAAAAATTCAGAATGTAAGATAGACCAGTGGTTTTAATGTAACAATGTGAAAAGTTTCTTGGTGTAGTTCAGATTCCAATTGCAACTAAACTTTTAGGACCTGTCACTTGTCAGTTTTAATGGAGCATTAAAGAATATACAAAATAATCTGAAAGAAGGGATTGAATTATCATTAATTCGGTGTTAATTGCTATGGAAGAAATGAAAAATGGAGCAGGATAAAGGAATAGTGCATATTTCAGTGCATTATATTTCTACATACAGTACAGTGATGGTGACGAGTCTTCTTGAGAATGGTGATTTTTGAGCAAAGAACTAGATGGGAGAGAGTTATCTCTTCAGAGGGAACAGGCAGTGAAAGATCCTAGCTAGGAGCACAGTAATGAGGCGTATAGACAGAGTACTAGAGCGTTCTTAGTCCATTAGAGGACTTTAGCTTTTCCTGAAATGAGAGGAGTTGTTCCAGGAGTTTTAAAGGATAACTGTGACCCCATTTTTAAAACTATACATAGGGTAAGGGCAGAAGTAGGGGGATGATTTGGCTACTGCAGTAGTCTAAATGAGTTACAGCAGTTGTTCATAACACATTTTGATGTATTGAATATAAAGTGTTAATCAGAGTCAAGAATAACTCCAAGGATTTTAGTTGGGGCACCTGGAAGGAGGGAATTGCTTTAACCAAGATGGGCAAGGTTGCAGATGGAACAGGGTTGGGGTAGAGGAAGATCAGTGGTTCCATTTTAGGCATGGGAAGTTTGAGAGTAGAGATCAAGAAGCCAGTTGTTTAGGTAGTTGGTTGAATATATTAGTCTAGCATTCAAGAAAGAGGTGTGGACTTGAGATGTATGTACATCTAGCAGTTACCAGAATATAAAGGATGCCATGAGCCTAGGTGAGATCATTAAGTGAGTAAATATGGAGGAGAGGACTCAAGGTTGGTCTTCAGAGACTTCCAACAAAGGAGATCAGGAAAAAGGAGGAACCTGCAAAGTAGGCTTAGAAAGAGTGACCAAGCAAATGTGTTCTGAAAGTCAAATTAAGGATATACACAGTATTGAGGAGGAGCAGTTGATCAGCTGTCAGTGTGTTAATGTCAATTAAGATGAGATCTGAGAGATGTTAAATTTAACAATTGGAGACCTTTGTTGACCTTGATTAGCAGTTTCCAAGGAAAAGCAGGGAGTAAAGGTCTGATTGGAGTGGGAAAGAAATTAGGGATGACAAATAGAATTTTGAGGTTTACTGCATAAGGAGAGCAAAGAAACAAAGCTGTAGTTTGTGGGGGAAATCCACATATTTTATTGGCATACTTTATTTGTATAGTGAATTTTATTCCTCAGTCTGATATCTTATTTTTCTGAAAATGAAGACCATGCAGCTATATTGGCTGTAGGATTTGATTTCCTCTGTGTTTTCATGTTTCTCTAAGTTGTTGGATAATAGTTTTCTTTTTTCCAATGCTATTGATGTTTTGATAATCATTCAAATAAGCTTGGCCTGTTAATTTTTTTTCTGCATCAGAAACACTACTTGTACTCCCCAAAATACATTTTTGTATGTGTGTGATAGAGAGAGGGACAAATAAGGACAGACAGACAGGAAGGGAGAGAGATGAGAAGCATCAGTTCTTCATTGTGGCTCCTTAGTTGTTCAGTGATTGCTTTCTCATATGTGCCTTGACTGGGGGCTACAGCAGAGCGAGTGACCCCTTGCTCAAGCCAGTGAACTTGGACTCAAGCCAGTGACCATAGGATCATGTCTGTGATACCATGCTCAAGCCAGTGACCCCATGCTCAAGCCGGTGAGCTGTGCTAAAGCCAGATGAGTCAGTTTGTGCTCAAGCCAGCAATCTTGGGGTTTCGAACCTGGGTCCTCTGCATTCCAGTCCAAGGCTCTATCTACTGTGCCACAGCATGATCAGGCAGTACTGTTATTTTCAATCACTTTTGTATCTCTGATTTTCCAAAAGTTAGTCTGTCAAGTATATAGAGTTTGTCCTTCATTCATTGTTTCAATAACTTCTGTTGTTTTTTACCTAAACATTAAAGCTTCAGAGAAACTACAAATATACTACCAGAGAAACAATTTTGGTAAGACTTCCTGAATGGTTTTTATAGGATTTCAGAAACAGGTTACATGTTTTGAGATTAAAAACTCCTTGGCCTACATTTTAATGAATCTCTTCCTTTAGTGTTAGTTCTTAATTTGACTAATACCCTAATTATAAAATTACCATGGAGTGTTACCCTCAGGCAAAAAAATGACAAAATATTTTAACCTATTCATTTTGGTTCACAAAGCTAACACTGCAGTTGTATGACAAAATCTATTTGCTTAAAATTAACACAAATGTATTTCCAGAGTACTTATTACATACATGTACATACATATATATACACATGTACATACAGAAGTACTGTGAACCTGATCAGAATAGGTTTTGTCCACTTATAAATTACCTTGCATATTAAAGACAAGTGTCCTGCTCTATACATGCTCAGAAGGTTAAAACCAAGGAACTGTGTCTAACAACCACAGTCTTAGAATCCCAGTTCTTTTCCATGACCCATCCTGAGCAGAATCCTGGGTGCCTTGGGTTCCTCCTCCGGTGTGGCTGGTAAAAATCCCTTAAAGCCAGGAAAACTGAAGACTGGTGTTGTTTTGCAGCTTGAGGCTATCTCACCGATGGAGTCCCATGTTTGTGCACCTGACCTAGGGATTGATGACTCTTGGCGGCAGTGTGGCTGGAACTGATCTGCCTGCTATTCATACTTAGTGAACAGTTTCTCTTACCTCTCTCCTGTCCTCTTCACCCCCACCTCCTCCAAACTTGTTATTCCTGTTGCTTGCTGGGGGAGAGCACATGGGGCCTCCAGAGGCCTCTTCTTTCTAATAAGATGCATTTGCACAGAATTTTTTCTTAAAACCAGTCTCTTGGTTACATTGTCCCTGGCTTAAAAAAAAAGTTCTAAGTAGCTTTTACTCACTGCTTTACTCTAGGGATCATAGATCCTTAAGGAGTTAGAACACCTGGCATGCCAGAATTTTAAAATAATTCTTAAATATTCTCTAAAATCAGTCCATAACTGTATGATTACCTGACTCACCAAGTAACCTTGACCTTCCTATATCTTTAAAATGTATCTCATTTGTCTATGAAACTTAAAAGTGACCATTGGCCCAAGTAGTCTCCCTAAGAATATATTGTTAGGTGCTCTAACGTGGATATACTGAGGGTATGGTGACATTTAATAGTTTTATTAGATCCTTAACCTTAGAAACTGTCCCATCTAGATTTTGATGTTACAGGATAATGAGCTACTATGCTTTTCCATCACACTTGGCTATTCTCTCCTTGGAATTCTTTGCTAATCAAAGCATTTAAAGCAAAGGAGTGAACAAGTTTTAACTATAACTTTTTCTTTAATAGTAAAGCATCCATCTTAGTCTTTATTAGTAGCAAATTATATTGCTGACACCTTACACCTGATTGGAATTCATTGGCCACATCACTGGGACTCAGGGCCAGTTAGAAGGCAAACAGTAAAATGAGGGCTTGCTTTAAGGCACTTGCAGTAAGGACTGTGAGGGGAAATGTGAAAGGAGTTTTTGAAGATAGAACCAATGAGACTTGAGGATAGTTGGGTATC
This sequence comes from Saccopteryx leptura, assembly GCF_036850995.1. Classification (NCBI taxonomy): domain Eukaryota; kingdom Metazoa; phylum Chordata; class Mammalia; order Chiroptera; family Emballonuridae; genus Saccopteryx; species Saccopteryx leptura. The sequence goes on along the minus strand of NC_089512.1, from coordinate 48,662,299 downwards.
AGAAAGTCTCTTTTTATCTCAGTTGCAGCTGATGATTGTTAGCCTTCAATACCTCATACTTAGATAATTATAGGAGCTTCTTCACTTGATCTTTTTAAAAATTGTATGTATAGAAGGTGTACAACATGAAGATATACATTGTGGAGTGATTACTATATAGCATATTATCTCACATAGTTAACATTTTTGTGATGAGAGTACCTGAAATCTACTTTTAGCAAATTTTCAGTATTCCATAATTATATAATGAGTTATAGTCGTTATGCTATACATTAGAACTTTAGACTTCCTTATCTTACATAACTGCAATTTTGTACCTTTTGGCCAGCACCTCCCCATTTTCTTCACCTCCTCACCTGAGGTAACCACCTGTCTACTCTCAGTTTCTATCTATTCAGCTTTTTTGTGTATTCTCAAGAAAAGTGCGATCGTGCGTGTTTTTGTCTTTTAGTGTCTGGCTTATTTCACTTAGCATAATGTGTTTATTGTTGCAAATGGCAGGGTCTTCCATGTGGCCTTATAGGTTCCAAATTCCTCCCCTTCTTGACCCTGGATTCTTCACAGCCTCAGTACATTCTACATTTCTATCTTGCTAATTCTTTAAAGCATTATGTTGGCTATACAAATTAATGGTCATGAAGAATATAAATAAGAAAAAATATTTAAATCAGTATTTATTGCTAAGAAAGTTTCCTGTGGGGAAGTGGACTAGATACACTATCTCCTACTTCTTAAATCCTAGGATATAAAATGATAGAGTGTTCACTCATTTATTCAACACATGAGTGTTTGCTGTGTCAGGGGCACTCTCAGAGGATCTAGTTCATAGTAAAGGATAGAAATTGGTGCCACCCCTCCCCCCTTTTTTTTTATTAAGTGTGACCCTGGAGAGGCAGAGACAGACTCCTGCATGAGCCCAGACTGGGACCCACCTGGTAAGCCCCCTACCAGGCAATGCCCTGCCTGTCTGGGTTGCTGCTCTATTGCTTGGCAACCAGGCTAGTTCAGCTTCTGAGGCAAGGCCATGGAGTTCTCCTTAGCACCTGGGGCCAACTTTTCTTGAACCATTTCAGCCATGACTGCGGGAGAGGAAGAGAGAGAGGGAGAGAAAGATGGGAGGGAGAAGCAGATGGTTGCTTCTCCTGTGTGCCCTGATCAGGAATCAAACCCAGACTCCACACACCAGCCAACTCTCTACCACTAAGCCAACTGGCCAGGGCCAAATTGGTGCCTTCTTGATGATTACATTATAGTAGTAATTTTCAACCTTTTTACACTTGGGGACCAGTGACCTAGCTAGTGAGGAATGGAAACACACAACTTATAAAGTTGTATGTTACCATGCATAACAGTGCAACAGGGTACAAGCTGGTGCTTGATTTCCAAACTCCACATGTACAATGAACTGAATACTACATAAGTTTGCCCAAATGCTTTTTGTCTATGGTGCATGATTTGTAAATGCTCTGCATAGTGCAAAAGGTTGTTTGAACAACCTTACAAGTTCCAAAGATATCAAAGACAACCTCAATAGTATTTTTATTGATGACACAGGCTGATAACTAGAGGTCACACAAAGCATAAGTGAATTTGGCTAATATCATTGAGTCTATAATCTTACAACATCAGTGGTTAATTTGTGGACTGACATGAAATTTCTAGCAAACTGGCAGTTGAAAAACACTGCATTATAGTATGAGGGAACACAGAAGAATAAGTGTGTAAAACACTTGGTATGTTAAGTGGCAGTATATGCTGTGGAGAAGAATAGTGCAAGGAAGGTGGGAAGAGTTGGGGTGATTTTATATATAGTAATCAGAGAGGGCATTGCTGAGAGTGACAACTGAGCAAAGATAAGGAGGTGTGGTAGTAACCCATTCCCATATTCCACGCAAGAATATTATGGATCTAGGGAACAGCAAGAACAAACATTCTGAGGCAGGACCATGCTTGGTATGTTAAACTCTGATATATTGTAGTAGTTAAGTTTGGGGAATCAAAAGCTATATGGAGATGGTAGAGTTGGTGCCTTTAACCTCCACATTATTAAAGGGTCAACTGTAATTAGTTGTTGCAGAGGCCAGTAAGAAGAACGTGGGATATAGGAGATAAGGTCACAGGGATCAGTGAAGAGCAGATTGTATAAAATTTTGTAGGCCATTGTGAGGACTTGGATTTTATTATGAGTGACTAGGAAGTCTGGAAAGATCTGAGCAATGACTGATCTGACTTAACTTTTACATACCACTGACTTCTGTATCAAAGATAAATGAGAGGGGCTGGGACACGGGTAGCAGAAGGAAAACACTAATTAGGAGGTTACTGCAGAAAACTCAGTAAGATACAGTGGCTTACACATGTTAGAGTTCACAGACTAGAATTATATATAGTCTTATACAGCTGAAAATTATATAATGTAATTAACCATTGTTACTGCAATAAATTTAATATCATAGTAAAGACATAGTGGCTTAGACAAGGGTGGGAATGATGAAAGTGGTCCAGATTCTGGATTTACTTCAGAGCAGAGTCAGACATTTGCACACTATCTGCATCTTTTTTTTAATATATATATATTTAATGTTATTTAGTTTTTTTAGAGAGAGAAGAAAGTGAGAGAGAAGGGGTAGGAGCAGAAAGCATCAACTCCCATATGTGCTTTGAACAGGCAAGTGTCCAGAGTTTTAAACCGGTGACCTCAGCATTCCCAGGTCAACACTTTATCCACTGTACCACCACAGGTCAGGCCTCCATCATTTTTACATGGGATCCGTTGAGTCCCAGAAACATCAACCACATTATCCAGTTAAAAATCCCTGCTGTTGCAGCATAATCAAATGTCAAAATAACTTGGAGATGTTTTCTATGAACATATGTACCCTGATTTATCAATGTCACCCCATTAAAATTAATAATAATAATTTTAAAAATCCCTGCTGTTGGCCTGACCAGGCGGTAGCGCAGTGGATAGAGCATTGGCCTGGGATGAGGAGGACCCAGGTTCGAGACCCTGAGGTCACCAGCTTGAGCACAGGCTCATCTGGTTTGAGCAAAAGCTCACCAGCTTGGACCAAGCACTGGCTTGAGCAAGGGGTCACTCAGTCTGTTGTGGCCCCACAGTCAAGGCACATATGAGAAAGCAATCAATGAACAACTAAGGTGTCGCAACAAAAAACTGATGATTGATGCTTCTCATCTCTCTCCATTCCTGTCTGTCTGTCCCTATCAATCCCTCTCTCTGACTCTCTCTCTGTAAAAAAAAGAAAAAAATCCTGCTTTTTTTGAAAACCACTTACTGCTAAAATGTTGATAAATTAATTAAGCTTGGGGTGGTGATCACACAATATACAGATGATGTATATCAGAGTTGTACAACTGAAAGCTATATAATTTTATTAACTAATGGTACCTCAATAAATTCAATAAAAATTATTTAAATTAATTAAAAATAAAAATTCAAAGGGTTAATAAAAATGCTGCTGAAAAATAATAAAAACCAGCATTCCCCAGTTCTCCCTCACACCTTCTTAGTAGGAGCTTTCTGTAAGTCTTAGTTGTTTCCTTTGGAATTCATACTTACTTTCTTGATAGGTGAGGATTTAGTTGTAGTATGATACTCCCTAGTTTCCTCCTCTTTTTCTCCTCTCAATATATATTTACATCAGTTTTTTGTTAAGTCAGTAGTCCATGCTTACCTTATTATGACAATATAAATATTGTTGATAGCACAGCTAAGTTGTATATTGACAACTTCATTTTGAATAACTTCATCTTCCCCCAGCATACTGGTGTTAATAATTTCCACACATTTAAGAACGTTTGCTTCATTATGTGAGTACTTATACTTGAATATTTGTTTTCATATGGTGAAATCTCTATGTCTGTTAGCCTTTTTTTTCCCCCTGGAGATCCGTTATTCCTCTGGCCTGGAACTCTCATCCTAATCCTATCTGGCCTATTTATTTTTCTTGGCATTTCACTGTCATCTTGGCTCTGTCCACCCTTTCCTGTGTTATTCCATTTCTGAATTCAGTCCCCCCCCTTTTTAAATATCATTGACATATAACACTGTATGAGTCTTCATTGTACAGTGTAATAATTTGATATATTCCCTCTTTTTTAGTTTACTCCCTTGTGGAACACATCCTTTAGTAACTGTATAAGGAAGGGTACAAGATAGGGATTTCTTGAATATTTCATTGCCTTCTTTGACTAATTCTTGAGATAGATATTACATTTGGGGCCAGTAGTTTTATTGCTAACTTTACCCAGTAGCCAGATAAGTTTCTATTGAATGAGTACAAAAAAAATGTTTTACATAAATGTTAAAGGCACACTTTATTAAATACCCATTGCACTTTGAAGTTATTTGTTTATTACATGTTCTTACAAGGTAATATCTTTTTAAAGTATGATACTTGGTAAGATACTGTGTAATATAAAGTGGAACTATACAAAGCTGGCAGATGTCAAGCCAAGAATTCTTGTGATTGGCCACAAGCCTTAGAACAGAAAACACGAGAATTCTTGTGATCCGTGCCAGCAGTGTGTTAAGCTCAATTCTTTTTAGTTACCAAAGGTGTCTGTTTGCAGTCAAATAAATAAAATATTTAAAATATAGTATTTAGTATTCTAAAATAAAAATTACATTTTAGTTCCTTGGCCAAAGCCCCAGTTGCCTGCATGTGTAACTAACCTCTGAACTAAGTAGGTGAGGGATTTTATTTTTGTTTTGTTTTTCACTTTTGTAGATGTGGTGGTACCATGGGAGCTATTCTGACATGTCCACAGGAAGTTGTAAAAACACAGCTAAAGGAAGATGGCAGCAGAGTAGGCAGATGCACAGACTCCCAGCTCTCACCACCAAACTGGAATACAAATCAATTTAGGAACAATCAGCATGAAAAACCAACTCTGGACTACAAGAATAGCTCTCAAAAACCAAGGAGCAAAAAAGAAGCCACAACAAACCTGGTAGGGAGCCCCTGAATCTTCCCTGCTTACAGAAACAGAGGGTGGGTGAGGCTGAGAGCCCAGAGGGGCTCTCACTCCAAGGAAAAGAGAAGAAAATACTGCTCACAGCCACTTCCCTGGCAACCAGAGAGTGAGGTGTGTTGAAAGGACCAGCTTATCTTCCAAGTGGAAAGGGGAGAGAGAGGGACAAACGGTGAGGGGCAGAGGAATGCAGGGGAACACCTAAAAAGCTGACTCATCCATTGCTGGAGACAGACATAGCTGGGGGAGGGACTGATCCTTCCACAAAACAAAAGACTAAATTGCTTTCGTATCACAGATCTCCAGACATCTCTCCAGTTCCAATCAGCACAAACAAGACACAGCTGAAAATAAGAAGTGGGGAGGAGAGGCAGTAACTCAGGTCTCCATGGAGATCTGAGATACATCTCCCCCTACTGAAGCTGAGAAAACACCCTGCCTCCAGAGAGATTAATCGGTAGAAGAGGCCTTCAGAGTCTCAGGTTACACCTACCACATTCCTGGATACAATTTCAAGGAAGCCCCCTACTGAGATCAGTAAACAAGACTATCATCTGTTAAGAAAACAAACAAATCAAGACATCAAAGTGACCCAAATCCAAAAGTGGATTACAAATAATAGCTGATGCCAACCCAAGAAGACCTAGAAACAACACAAGTGAAAACTGGAGGCAGACAACACCAAGCCTAGACTCAACCAGCTCTACAAACAAAACACCCAAACACAGACATAATGAGAAGACAAAGAAGTGCAATCCAAATGAAACCACAAGAGAAACCTTCAGGAGATGAACTGAGTGATATGGAAATAACCAAACTTCTGGATGCGGAGTTCAAAATAATGATTGTAAGTATGCTTAGGGATCTTAGAAAAACAATGGATGATCATTATGAACAGCTAAATAAAGAAATAGCAAGTATAAAAAAAGGATATTGAAATATTAAAAAAGAATCAGTTGGAGATGACAAATACAATATCAGAAATGAAGACCACAATGGAAGGAATTAAAAACAAGATGGATAGAGCTGAGGATCAAATCAGTGAGTTGGAGAACAACTTGAATGAAGGCAAGAAAGCAAAGAAGAAAAAAGAAAAGAGACTCAAAAAGTCTGAGGAAACTCTTAGAGAGCTCTGTGACAACATGAAGAGAAATAACATCCGCATTATAGGGGTTCCTGAAGAAGAAGAGAAAGAACAAGGGATAGAGACTTTGTTCAATCATATCATAGCTGAAAAATTTCTTAAATTAATGCTGGAGAAACTCTCACAAGTTCAAGAAGCACAGAGAACTCCATTAAAGAGAAACCCAAAGAAACCTACACCAAGAAACATCATAATTAAAATACAAAAGCTAAGTGATAAAGAGAAAATATTAAAAGCTGCAAGAGAAAAAAAAGCTATCACCTACAAAGGAGCCCCCATAAGAATGACATCTGACTTCTCAACAGAAACACTTGAGGCCAGAAGGGAATGGCAAGAAATATTCAAAGTAATCCAGAACAAAAACTATAACAAAGACTACTTTATCCAGCAAGGCTATCATTTAAAATCGAAGGAGAAAAAAAAGCTTCCCAGACAAAAAAAACCTCAAGGAATTTATTACAACCAAACCAATGCTTCAGGAAATGTTAAGGGGCCTGTTATAAACAGATCAAAGTGGGAAAAGTATATAGCAAAAGGGGAATACAGCTTTAAAGAATAAAATGGCAATAAACAACTACATATCAATAATAACCTTAAATGTAAATGGATTAAATGATTCAATCAAAAGACATAGGGTAGCTGCATGGATAAGAAAATAGGACCCGTACATATGCTGTCTACAAGAGACACACCTTAAAACAAAAGATGCACATAGACTGAAGGTAAAAGGATGGAAAAAAACATTTCATGCAAATGGAAATGAAAAAAAGGTGGGGTAGCAATACTTATATCAGAAAAATGGACTTTAAAACAAAGGATATAGTAAGAGATAAAGAAGGCCACTACATAATGATAAAGGGAGTAATCCAAAAGGAAGATATAAGATATAACTATTATAAATATCTACACACCTAATATAGGAGCACCTAAATATATAAAGCAGACTTTGATGGATATAAAGGACAAGTCAACAGCAATACTATAATAGTAGGGGATTTTATTACCCCACTAACATCACTAGATAGATCCTCAAGAAAGAAAATTAACAAAGAAACAGCAGACTTAAAGGACACACTAGATCAACTCAATTTAATAGATATCTTCAGAACCTTTCACCCTAAAGCAGCAGAATATACATTCTTTTCAAGTGCTCATGGTACATTCTCTAGGATAGACCACATGTTAGGGCACAAAAGTGGTCTCAACAAATTTAAGAAGATTGAAATCATATCAAGCACTTTCTCTGATCACAATGGCATGAAACTAGAAATGAACCACAACAGAAAAGCTCAAAAATTCTCAAACACATGAAAACTAAATAGCAGGTTGTTAAATAACGAATGGATTAAGAATGAGATCAAATAAGAAATAATAAAATTCCTAGAAATGAATGATAATGAGCATACAACAACTCAAAATTTATGGGACACAGCAAAAGCAGTACTGAGAGGTAAGTTCATAGCACTTCAGGCACACTTTAAGAAACTAGAAAAAGCTCAAATAAACAACTTAACCCTGCATCTAAAAGAACTAGAAAAAGAACAGCAAGTAAAGCCCAAATGTAGTAGAAGGAAGGAAATAATAAAAATCAGAGCAAGAATAAATGACATAGAGGCTAAAGAAACAATACAGAGGATCAATGAAACCAGGAGCTGGTTCTTTGAAAAGGTAAACAAGATCGATGAACCTTTAACTAGACTCACCAAGAAAAAAAGAGAGAGGACTCAAATAAATAAAATTAGAAATGAGAGTGGAGAAATAACAACTGACACAACAGAAATACAAAATATTGTAAGAAAATACTATAAAGAACTGTATGCCAAAAAACTAGACAACCTAGATGAAATGGACAAATTCCTTGAAACATACAATCTTCCAAAAATCAGTCTGGAAGAATCAGAAAACCTAAACTGACTGATTACACCAAATGAGATCAAAACAGTTATCAAAAATCTCCCAACAAAGAAAAGTCCAGGTCCTGATGGCTTCACAAGTGAATTCTACCAAATATTCAAAGAAAAACTAACTCCTATCTTTCTCAAGCTATTTCAAAAAATTCAAGAGGAAGGAAGACTTCTAAGCTCCTTTTATGAGGCGAGCATAATTCTGATTTCAAAACCAGGCAAAGACAACACAAAGAAAGAAAACTGTAGGCCAATATCCCTGATGAATATAGATGCTAAAATCCTCAACAAAATATTAGCAAACCGGATCCAACAATATATGGAAAAAAATCATACACCATGATCAAGTGGGATTTATTCTGGGGAGGCAAGGCTGGTACAATATTCACAAATCAATCAATGTGATTCATCACATAAACAAAAGGAAGGACAAAAACCACATGATAATTTCAATAGATGCAGAAAAAGCATTTGATAAAATCAAGCACTCGTTCATGATCAAAACTCTCAGCAAAGTGGGAATACAGGGAACATACCTCAACATGATAAAAGCCATCTATGACAAACCCACAGCCAACATCATACTCAATGGGCAAAAATTAAAAGCAATCCCCTTAAGATCAGGAACAAGGCAGGGGTGCCCCCTTTCACCACTCTTATTCAACATAGTCTTGGAAGTCCTAGCCACAGCAATCAGACAAGAAGAAGAAATAAAAGGCATTCAAGTTGGAAAAGAAGAAGTAAAGCTATCATTATTTGCAGATGATATGATATTGTATATAGAAAACCCTAAAGTCTCAGTCAAAAAACTACTGGACATGATAAATGAATTCAGCAAAATGGCAAGATATAAAATTAATACTCAGAAATCAGAGGCATTTTTATACGCCAACAATGAACAGTCAGAAAGAAAAATTAAGGAAACAATCCCCTTCACTATTACAACCAAAAAAATAAAGTACCTAGGAGTAAATTTAACCTAGGAGACTAAAGATTTGTATTTAGAAAATTATAAAACATTGATAAAAGAAATCACAGAAGATACAAACAAGTGGAAGCATATACCGTGTTCACGGTTAGGAAGAATAAACATCATTAAAATGTCTATATTACCCAAAGCAATTTATAAATTCAATGCAATACCGATTAAAATATCAATGACATACTTCAAAGATATAGGTCACATATTCCAAATATTTATATGGAACCAAAAAGAACACAAATAGCCTCTGCAATCTTGAAAAAGAAGAATAAAGTGGGAGGTATCACACTTCCTGATATCAAGTTATACTACAAGGCCATTGTACTCAAAACAGCCTGGTACTGGCATATAGATAAATGAAACAACAGAGAACCCAGAAATAAACCCACAGCTCTATGGACAACTGATATTTGACAAAGGATGTAAGAGCATCAATGGAGTAAAGACAGCCTCTTCAACAAATGGTGTTGGGAAAATTGGACAGCTACCTGCAAAAAAATGAAACTAGACCACCAACTTACACCATTCACAAAAATAAACTCAAAATGGATAAAAGATTTAAATGTAAGGTGTGAAACCATAAGCATCTTAGAAGAAAACATAGGCAGTAAGCTCTCCAACCTCTCGGAGCAATATATTTGCTGATTTATCTCCACAGGGAAGTGAAATAAAAGACAGGATAAACAAATGGCACTATATCAAACTGAAAAGCTTTTGCACAGCTAAAGACAATAAGAACAGAATAAAAAGACAAATTACACAATGGAGAACATATTTGACAATACATCTGATAAGGGGTTAATAACCGAAATTTATAAAGAACTTGTAAATCTCAACACCAGGAAGACAAACAATCCAATAAAAAATGGGAAAAAGAAATGAATAGACTCTTCTCCAAAGAGGACATACAGATGGCCAATAGGCATATGAAAAAATGCTCAACATCACTAATGATTAGAGAAATGCAAATTAAAACCACAATGAGATATCACTTCACACTAGCCAGTATGGCGCTCATCAACAAAACAACACAGAATAAGTGCTGGTGAGGATGTGGAAAAAAGGGAACCCTCCTGCACTGCTGGTGGGAATGCAGACTGGTGCAGCCTCTGTGGGAAACGGTATGGAGATTTCTTAAAAAATTGAAAATCGAACTGCCTCTTGACCCAGCTATCCTACTTTTAGGAATATACCCCAAGAACACCATAGACCTGCTCCAAAAGGAGAAATGCACCCCCATGTTTGTGGCAGCATTGTTCACAATAGCGAAGATCTGGAAACAGCCCAAGTGTCCGTCAGAGGATGAGTGGATTAAAAAGCTTTGGTACATATATACTATGGAATACTACTCAGCCATAAGAAATGATGACATCGGATCATTTACAATAACATGGATGGACCTTGATAACATTATACGGAGTGAAATAAGTAAATCAGAAAAAACTAAGAAGTATATGAATCCATATATAGATGGGACATAAAAATGAGACTCAGAGACCTGGACAAGAATGTGATGGTAACGGGGGTGAGGGAGAGGTGTGGGGGGGGGGTGAGGAAGGAGAGAGAGGGGGTGGAGGGAGGGAAGGGGCACAAAGAAAACCAGATAGAAGGTGACGGAAGACAACTTGACTTTGGGTGAGGGGTTTACAGCATAATCAAATGTCAGAATAATCTGGAGATGTTTTCTCTCAACATACTTACCCTGATTTATCAATGTCACTGCACTAAATTTAATAATAATAATAATAATAAAATTTAAAAAATAAAAAAGAAACACAGCTACAGTCTTTTCTAATTCTTTATATCTCTGAAGTTCAGCTGAACATCATGGCTGGAGCCAGTGTCAACCAGGTTGTGTCTCCTGGACTTCTCCATTGCCTGAAGTGAGAGCACAGTACTCATGAGTATCTGTTTCAGTCTGTTTACCTTAATGATGTTCATATATTTGTTTATTTATATTTCATCATATTTTAAAGGTATTTTACAAACTTAATGACAGTGTTACTCTGAACTATGTTCAGTAAGAATGAGCATCCCTGATGCAGAGGAACCGTTAGTTGGATAACATAAAATGTATTATTTCAGAATCATATGTGTATTTGGAATATTTTTGCATTTATCCACTTGACATATTTTCTAAAACTATTGTAGATATTTTATTTTAAATTAAGTAAGTACATCCAGTTAATGGAAATTTGTGACTTTCACATAACCTAAATAATAATTAAGATTTAAAGCTGACTACTGGTTTTAAAATGTGATTCAGTATTTGACATTTATTTATGCTTTAAAAAAGACTTGTTTTTACATTTAACTATACTTCATTTTGTTACAAATTGGATTTGAAATTTCAAAACTACTGAAATTAGGTTTTACATGTTTAAACTTAAGTATGTAACTGAATGCCTGTGTATGTCTGCCTTATCAGCTCACTGGGGACATAATCTGTTTGAACTTAGTTTGGTAGTGTTTATTTTGTAGTAGCAAATAAACTCATAGTGTATGTTTACCTTCTCTATCAAAATATTTCATCAGTCTTTTTTTTTTTAACTTAACTAAGTACATGAATAGGTAGGATTAATTGTTAACAATTTCAGAATAAAATGCCATAGTTATATACAAATACTTCTATCCAGTTAATGATAGAGTATTTTAATGTGATTTTGACATTTATTACTGCCAATTACCTCTTCTTAAAAGTCCCTTTGATCTTTGAAACAATACTCTATTTTTTATTCTCTTGTTCTATTTTTCAATGGTTTGGCCTTCTCTAACTTTCCTCAAAGGAACTGTAGGACCCTCTGGCCTCTGTTTTATACTTTCTTACTTTTACAGGCCCTTATAAGTCAGTTTAACGTGTCTCACCTGTCATTAGTATACAGGTGACTTTCCAGTCTTCACTCTCATTTCCATTGTTCTCTTCTTACAGACTCTGTTTCATGGCTACTGCTGCTGCTCTCCCCCTTGCCCCATTTTTATTGAGCTATAATTCATATGCCTCAAAATTGAGTCATTTAAAGTATATAATTTGGCCCTGGCCGGTTTGCTCAGTGGTAGAGCATTGGCCCAACATGTAGAAGTCCCGTGCTCAATTCCAGGTCAGGACACACAGGAGAAGCACCCATCTGCTTTCCACTCCTCCCCTTCTCATTTCTCTCTCTCTCCCTCTCTTTCCCTCTCTCTCTACCTCTCCTATATCCAAAGCTTGATAGGACCACGTTGCCCCTGGGTGCTGATTATAGCTCCATGGCCTCTGCCTTAGTCACTAAGAACTTGTTGCTGAGCAATGGAGCAATGCCCCAGATGGGCTGAGCAGCGCCCCCTAGTGGGCTTGCCTGGTGGATCCCTGTCGGGGTGCATGCGGGAGTCTGTCTCTGCCTCCTCTCCTCTCACTGAATTTAAATAAATAAAGAAAGTGTATAATTTAATTTTTCTTAGTATATTCTCAGAGTTGTAACCATCACTACGTTCTAAATTTAGAACATTTTCATTATCACTACAAAAAGAAACCCTTACCTATTATCAGTCACTCCTTATTTTCTCTCTTCCTTCTTAGACTCTGCCCAGCCTTAGGCAACTACTAATCTACTCTTTTCACTGCAGATTTGCCTATATAAGGGAAATTATATAATATGTAGATTTTTGTGACTGTTTTCTTTCACTTCACGTAAATTTTCAAGGCTCATCCATGTTGTAACAAGGTAGATATTTGGGTTGTTTCCAGTTTTGGGGTATGAATAATGCCACTTAGGGACATAGGTTTTCATTTCTCTTGGGGATATACTAGGAATGGCATTGCTGAGTTGTGTATTAATTTTTTGTTTAACTGTTTTTGAGAGACTACAAAGCTGTTGCCCAAAGTGGCTACATTATTTTGCATTCTCAAGGCTAATGAATGAGATTTCCAATTTCTGCAAATCCTCAGTCAACTCTTGTTTGTCTGTCTGTTATAGTATAGCCATCCTAGTGAGTATGAAGTGTTCCTTGGTTTCTTAACCAGGAACTTTAAGAATCTCCTTGGGCTCTTTTTAGTTTCTTACGTGGCTCATAGATGTGCTGCAAGAGTTCTAAATTAGATGAAATTGTATGCAAAATTGTATTTGCAAATGTTTTTTTTTTAAAGGACATGTACTGTTGGTCAAATAAGTTTATAAATATGATGTATATGTTTGCTTTGCTTATAGTTTGCATTGGATATGGGAGACAGGCTGTAAGCAGGCAGGGTTGTTATAGCCTGAGGCTTTTTTTTTTTTTTTTTTGTATTTTTCTGAAGCTGGAAACTGGGACAGTCAGACAGACTCCCGAATGCGCCCAACTGATATCCACCTGGCACGCCCACCAGGGGGCGACGCTGTGCCCACCAGGGGGCGATGCTCTGCCCCTCTGGGGCGTCGCTCTGTTGCGACCAGAGCCACTCCAGCGCCTGAGGCAGAGGCCAAGGAGCCATCCCCAGCGCCCGGGCCATCTTTGGTCCAATGGAGCCTTGGCTGCGGGAGGGGAAGAGAGAGACAGAGAGGAAGGAGAGGGGGAGGGGTGGCGAAGCAGATGGGCGCTTCTCCTATGTGCCCTGGCCGAGAATCGAACCCGGGACTTCTGCATGCCAGGCTGACGCTCTACCACTGAGCCAACCTGCCAGGGCCGCCTGAGGCTTAGTTTTAAGACTAAGCTTTTCTCCACACCCTTGACTGTTGCATGATGTGGGTTGGTGCACTCTCATGAGGAATCCCATTATGCCTCAGATAAGTGACTTTGTATCAGAGACTTCCTTGTTTGTATATTGGACTAAAGGTTTTGATTTCTACACTATAAAGGAGAGCAGAGAAAGGCCATGTGCAGGGGAGGATAAGCAGCCAAGATGGCGGAATGCTGAAGGAGAAGCCAGTTTGTACAGAGAGAAGGAGATGGGGAACAGAGGTGAATAAGGCTGGTGAGCTAGAAACCTTTGATTCTAGGAAATTCGTATAAGTCAGTGGCTTTGGGAGCCCTGAATGGAAAGGGAAGTGTTTTCCCACTGTGTGTATTTCTTGCCAGCGAGTGCAAGCTAGGATTAAAGATAATGGCACACCAGTTCTTGGTTTTGTTGTTTCATTACCGTCTGTCTGAATGAAATGTGAACCTGCATGGGCCAGGCGGCTGTGATGGTGGCTGTTGCTACCACCCTTAAATGTACGTTCCTTAATTTCTAAAGTGTACTTGTGATATAGAAAGGGTTAAAGAGCTAACAAACACTGAATCTTCAAAACATGCTCTATAATTTGTCGTTCTTAACTCTGCCTCTGTCTAATCTAGCATTTTCAAAACTGGTTCTGTATCAGGGCCTTGTCAGTCCTGGATGCATGGCAAAAATGCAAATTGCTGAGTATTCTCTTAATACCTTGATGTTGGGATCAGAGAAATCTGCATTTTAAACAAGTGCTTACTGTGAGCTAGGTGCTCTTTTATTATTAATTTATTTATTTCTCACAGTATCCCAGAAAAAGAGAGTACTGTTTTTTTCTGTTTACTGCTGAAGAAAATAAGGATAAGAGAAAAGTTATTATTTTATGTTTTCACAGCTAGTCAGTTACCAGAATTGGGCTTCATATTGAGAAGTGTTGCCCCACAACTCAAATTCTTAATTAACCATTATATACAATTGCCTTTCAAGACATCATTCATTTTGTTGTTGTGGTGGTGGTTTATTTTTTATTGATTTTCGAGAGAAAGGAAGGAAGAGAGACAGAGACAAAAACATTGATTTGTTCTTGTATGTGCCCTGACCAGGGACCAAACCTGCAAATCTCTGCATATTGGGATGATACTCCAGTCAGTGGAGCCATCTGGCAAGGGCAAGACATTATTCTTAAGCGTATAGTTGTTTGGGAACCACTGGCCTAGTCTGTAAACTCTAAACTAAAATACCCACTCTTCCTCAACTCTGCTTCTTCTCACCTCAAAAACTGATCTTGCCCTCAGAAAGCCTTCCTTGACTTAGACATGCATCTGTTCCTTTCCCTACTGGGGATATGTATCTAGCTTGTATAGTATTTGCTTATTAATATGGTCTGTTAAATTATTTGTTTCACTGTAATTCTTTTTTCCACAATCAGCAGATTTTTCAATACCAGGGGCCTCAGCTTTTCTTTTCTTCTTCTTTTTTTTTTTTTTTGTGTATTTTTCTGAAGCTGGAAACGGGGAGAGACAGTCAGACAGACTTCCGCATGTGCCCGACCGGGATCTACCCGGCACGCCCACCAGGGGGCGACGCTCTGCCCCTCCGGGGTGTCGCTCTGTCGCGACCAGAGCCACTCTAGCGCCTGGGGCAGAGGCCAAGGAGCCATCCCCAGCGCCCGGGCCATCTTTGCTCCAATGAAGCCTCGCTGCGGGAGGGGAAGAGAGAGACAGAGAGGAAGGAGAGGGGGAGGGGTGGAGAAGCAGATGGGCGCTTCTCCTGTGTGCCCTGGCCGGGAATCAAACCCAGGACTTCTGCACGCCAGGCCGATGCTCTACCACTGAGCCAACCGGCCAGGGCCAGCTTTTCTTTTCTTTTTTCTCTGCTGAGTCCTTACATTCAATATAGTAAATATAAAGTATTCTGTATAGTAAATGTTAAATGAGTAGAGGAGAAATGGTAGCAGGCCAAACATTTTGTACCCTTGAGGATGTTAGATTCTGCCATGCATTTCACTGGAATGGTTGGATGGGATAATGCTGCCCTACTCAGGGGTTGTCCATTATTGAGAAAAGGACCTTAAATACCAGGTGGGTGCTACATTTCTAATTGGAGATTGAATTTGCTGGTAAATATAGTAAAATGGAGGAGTTTGAAGATAGAAGTAGCATAACAACATGAAAATAAATGTGAAAACTATATTGTTATATCTTTAAAACTTTTAGGCAATAATCTAAATGAAGTTCTTTTTATTATCACTAGTAAATCTATTATCAGTCTTCTGTAACTTATGTTGTGTCAACAAAACAGATATTCTTTGCTTTTGTGCTGAGAGAGAGAGACAGGAAGGGAGAGAGATAAGCATCAACTTCTAGTTTTGTCATTTTAGTTGTTCACTGATTGCTTCTCAGTTAACAAACCTTGGGGTTGGATGCTCAAGCTGATTCAGTGACCCCTTGATCAAGCCAGCAACCTTGGGCTTCAAGCCAGCAACCTTGGAATCATGTTGATGATCCTGCACTCAAGCCAGCTACCCCATGCTCAAGACAGTGACCTTGGTGTCTTGAACCTGGGTCCTCAGCATCCCAGGTTGACATTCTATTTGCTGCACCACCACTGGTCAGGTAAAAAGAAAACAACCCACAGATATTCTTAAGGGAGGAACACTGACCAGAGGCACATAATATGTTATAGTACAATCATGGGATTTAGACTGTAAGTTTGCTATACAATAAAGCACCAGACTTTGAAAGATATTTCTACTAAATAATACTTTCTTTTTCAGGGTGATCTTGGAAAAAGAAGGGCCTTGTTCCTTGTTTAGAGGATTAGGCCCCATTTAGTGGGGGTGGCTCCTTCCAGGTAAAAAAAATTTTAAGCAAAATTGTCTCAGTTATTTCTTTTTTCATGCTTACTAAGGGGAGATGCTGAAGTCAAGGTGGTAAGGATAAAGAACTGGTGTAACAAACAGGTGTCAGTAAGCCTCAAAAGGATGGGCAGGTTGTACCATGTGGAGGTGCAAAGGAACTCCTAGTGAGATCTTTGTGACGTCGTTTTTGCACCAGGTTTAAAAGGCAAAGAACAAACTCAAGTAGCTAGCAGAAAGAAAGGGGAACACCTGAATCTCTAGAACTAACCCTGTTTTTTGGTCTAGGTGACAAGATAAACAGAATGGTTTCATTAAAGAAACCAAAAAGGCCTTAATACATTAATTTGACATTTTTCTCTGATACATTTTTTTTTTTTTTTTTCTGAAGCTGGAAACGGGGAGAGACAGTCAGACAGACTCCCGCATGCGCCCGACCGGGATCCACCCGGCACGCCCACCAGGGGCGACGCTCTGCCCACCAGGGGGCGATGCTCTGCCCATCCTGGGCATCCCTATGTTGCGACCAGAGCCACTCTAGCGCCTGAGGCAGAGGCCACAGAGCCATCCCCAGTGCCTGGGCCATCTTTGGTCTAATGGAGCCTTGGCTGCGGGAGGGGGAGAGAGAGACAGAGAGGAAGGAGAGGGGGAGGGGTGGAGAAGCAGATGGGCGCCTCTCCTGTGTGCCCTGGCCGGGAATCGAACCCGGGACTTCTGCACGCCAGGCCGACGCTCTACCACTGAGCCAACCGGCCAGGGCCTTTCTCTGATACATTTTTATCTTAGATTGACTTCTTCCATGATAGAACGCTGCAAATTTCACATTCAGAATGAAAATCCATGCCCAGCCTTCTGTGTCCGAACAGAGTGTATTAGATCCATGTCTCATTATTTATTGGTTTTCAACTTTTTATGGGCTATTTTCTCTCTTAAAAAATTACCCAAGCCTGACCTGTGGTGGCGCAGTGGATAAAGTGTTGACCTGGAACACTGAGGTTGCCGGTTCAAAACCCTGGGCTTGCCTGGTCAAGGCAAATATGAGAGTTGATGCTTACTGCTCCTTCCCCCTTCTCTCTCTCCTCTCTCTCTAAAAATGAATAAATAAAAAAAATTACCCAAAATAATAAAAAAATTATTATTTTTTATTATTATAAAGACTAAAAAATGTAGAGCGTAAGCATGGCATGCCATCTTCAACACCTCCCCTTTCTCACCCCGTGCACTTTCCTACACGTTCACACTTCTTACATGAAACCATTATTGATAAATAGTTTGCTGTATAGTCTTTCATTAATTTTTCTGTTCTGTCATGTACATTAAATGTATAATCTGTAGACTTGTCATTTACATAAATTGAATCACATTAAAAATATTTTGCCAGCCCTGGCCAGTTGGCTCAGCGGTAGAGCGTCGGCCTGGCGTGAGGGGGACCCGGGTTCAATTCCTGGCCAGGGCACATAGGAGAAGCGCCCATTTGCTTCTCCAACCCCCCTCCTTCCTCTCTGTCTCTCTCTTCCCCTCCCGCAGCCAAGGCTCCATTGGAGCAAAGATGGCCCAAGCGCTGGGGATGGTTCCTTGGCCTCTGCCCCAGGCGCTAGAGTGGCTCTAGTGGCGGCAGAGCGAGGCCCCAGAGGGGCAGAGCATCACCCCCTGGTGGGCAGAGCTTCGCCCCTGGTGGGCGTGCCGGGTGGACCCCGGTCGGGCGCATGCGGGAGTCTGTCTGACTGTCTCTCCCCATTTCCAGCTTCAGAAAAATACAAAAAAAAAAAAATTTTTTTGCCAAATTTGTGATTTGAAGCCTTTTTCCATGAAAATATGTATTTTTTTAAAAACTGCACAGTATGACTTATCCCATCATTAGTAAGCATTTTTTATTGTTAAACCTTTAGATTTATTTCCAGATTTTTGCTGTTAAAAACAAGGATTTTGTGAACTTCCCTGTACCTTTATCTTTGAGTACTTAAATTAGCATATTTTTTAGAATATTTACCTAAAAGTAGAATTTCTGAATAAAAGGATATATACACATTTAAAATTAATGAATATGACTTATCTACCTCTGAAAAGGCATTTAGTCTTTTTATTCTCAAATAGTGTGTTGCTTTTTATACATGTATTACCAATGTTGTCTACTGTTTCCGTGTTTTAATACATATTTGTGTAATTTTGGGTGCAGTCACACCCTCCTTGCAATTATTTCTCTCTTTTGTGAATTTCATATTATATTCCTTGCTCGTTTTCGCATTAGGATGTCTTTTGTCTTATTGACTTCTAGGAATGCACTGTGTATTCCTCTTCACAGTTTGGCATCAATAAATGTATCCTGTTTTTTTCCTTTTTTGTAAAACAATGTTTTATTTTAAATTTATTAGCTTCTTTTTTTAAAATAAGCACATTTTAAACACAACAGTGAGACTCCCCATTTGTACTTGTTTGTCTACTCTGTCCCTCATTAGACAGATAGGATTGTTGGGAGATAACAGGATATTTGATACAATAAGCAGCTAATTGAGTGCCTGGAAAGCTAAGCAATGAGGAGGTAGTTGGGGTGAGTAAAGTCACAGTCAAAAAGTCAAATTTGAAAATTTAATGGAATGTTCACAAATGTTGGAAACATCATCTGACCCAATAGTGCTGATTTAATTTGAAATTGTGTCTAAGGATTGTTGAACTAATCTGTAAATAGTATAGATTAGACTATACCACAATATCTCAAAATTGTTTAACATATAGTTTGATCAGTTGGGTCAGTTGTAATCTTTCTCTCCACACCCACCTCCCCAAAATATATATGTATATATTTGTAAGTGCTCATAGCATATTTCCTTAATTCAAGTGTACTTAATTTAGCCTTAGTGTTACATAAGCCTTCTAGCCTCATTCATGTGTTTTCAAATTTTTACACAAATGTTTTCAGTTATAATTAGTTGCTCTCAAAGTGTTGGGGTGGGTGTGAGGGGGATGTCTCCTAAAGGAACTTTACATTTGAGTTTATCTTTTTCTTAATGAGTCAATACAAAGATACAGTAGGTCTTCATGGGAAACTAAATTAACCTGATGTTACATGAGCATGTAGCTAAGACTTTGTTTATGTGTTTAAATGTCTCTACTCTAAAATTATAAAGATTAGTTTACATGTCATTTAAATCTTATGAATTTAGCAACATGCTTATTGATAAAATTTAAATATTTATTTTAGAGCAATATATTTTGCTGCTTATTCAAACTGCAAGGAAAAGTTGAATGGTATATTTGATCCTGATTCTACCCAGGTACACATGATTTCAGCTGCAATGGCAGGTATGAATATATAATAAAAAACAAAAAGCTTTCTGAGGCCTGACCTGTGGTGGCGCAGTGGATAAAGCATCTACCTGGAAATGCTGAGATCGCCGGTTCAAAACCCTGGGCTTGCCTGGTCAAGGCACATATGGGAGTTGATGCTTCCAGCTCCTCCCCCCTTCTCTCTCTCTCTCTCTGTCTCTCTCTCCTCTCTTTCCCTCTCTGTTTCTCCTCTCAAATAAATAAATAAATTTTTTAAAAAAAGCTTTCTGAAACCTAGAGACTTAATATTGAAATTGTTAAGTTAAGACAATGTGCTTTTTATTAATTGGCATCCACAAACATGATTTTTACACTTGCTAGTATGCAATAAATTTGATCAGGAGGTATATGTAAGAGCTGTTGCCAATTGGCATTTTGTAATTAGGAATTTGTGATAGCAAGCAGTAACAATATTTACATTGCCTTGTGTAGTTTACTGGTTAGTGATCACTTTAAACAGTTTTAAGAATCTAGCTATAATCAGTAAGTTATGGAGCTGTAATTTATTCTTCTCTCCTCAGTTTCTTTTAGTGCCTTTTCCTTTTTTGCTGCATGTTTTGGCTTCTGTCTGAAATGTGCTGGCAGTTCTTGGTAAAGTATTCATTTTGTCCTGTGCTCAAATGCTGAAATTTTTGTGAGTGATGTATTACTGATAACTCAGTTTCTGTAATGTATGTTATTTTGAAAAATATGTTTAGCACTTTATGTAAATCACACTGGATGGCACTTGAAATTTAGGCACTGGCTGTGTTGTACATGCTTGCTATAGAAATGTTTCCAGGAATTCTTTCATCACTGAGTATATATGATTCTGAATGGAAACAACCAATCCTGGGCTGCTCTCTGTCCTGCCTTAAAGATAAACTGGTAGACTGGTTTGACCATTCTGGTTCTGGAATCATTTTTTGCTATGCATGTTAGACAAAGCCATGACCTTTAGTTCTCATTAGAAAATTCTCTACCAATATGGAGAGATCTTGGGCACGTTATTTAAGTGAACCTGCATTACCTTATCCTTAGACTAAGTAGGTTGCTCTACATAGTTTTGGATCTTGAATTACCTTAAATGTCATCTTAGTTATAACTAAAATTATTTTTAATGTGCTTTTTACAGATGTTAAATGTGAATAGATACGGTTTTCCCTTTGCACATTCAGTAGGTATAAGGTAAAAAGTAAAAGTTAGTAGCTAATTTCAAACTATATGATCTTTAAGATCTATTAAGAATATATTTCTAGATTACCAGTGTTTACACATTTTTGGTTTTTGACCTCAGAAAATTATAAAGAAATGTTCATCTTTTTTTGTTTTTTATTTTTCAAAAATTAAAATAAAAAAGCAGATGAGCAATCATTTTTAGTGGAGGATAGGATAGTTGTTATATATTCAGTATTACAAATTGAGAGTTTCAGAATATCTTAATTTTCTCTGGCACATTTTTTTATTAACATATTATCCAAATTTATTATATTTGTATCACTGCAAAGAATTTCAGTAGAATTGTTATTTTGCACTTTTTTTTTCAAATGTGTACCAGTATTAGCTTTGTTTTTGTCTAAACATTGATACTATTTCCCAACTTGAGCGATTTGAATTTTGGTTAGTTGATTATCTTGTACTTGTTCAGAGATCACTGCACTATACACTTGTTGTATAATTTGAAAATACTTCAGTTTATTTGCAGTTCCATTTTTTCTAAGACTTGTGTTTTCAGAGCTTTCTTGCACTGTTTATGAGCACTAACATTTAGCTTTGCAGTTTTAATACGTAACTAAATGGTTGGAGAGACTGAATGGTCCCATACAGACTCATTGGGCTATCCTTTTGCCTCCTTATTCTTGAAATAATCTAGATCTCTCTGGTTTCTCCTCAGGATCATTTTTAGAGGTCTTATAAATATGAATTGGGGTGCAAAGTGCTTAGAGGCAGTCATGTGAAAAATTGTTTTTTAACTAGCTATTAAGAAAAATGCTGCCTGACCAGGCGGTGGTGCAGTGGATAGAGCCTCGGACTGGGATGAGGAGGACCCAGGTTCGAGACCCCGAGGTCGCCAGCGTGAACACGGGCTCATCTGGCTTGAGCAAAAAGCTCACCAGCTTGGACCCAAGGTCGCTGGCTCGAGCAAGGGGTTACTCGGTCTGCTGAAGGCATGCAGTCAAGGCACATATGAAAAACAATCAATGAACAACTAAGGTGTTGCAACGAAAAACTGATGATTGATGCTTCTCATCTCTCTCCGTTCCTGTCTGTCTGCCCCTATCTATCCCTCTCTCTGACTTTCTCTGTGTCCCTGTAAAAATTTTTTAAAAAAGAAAGAAAAATGCTAACCTTGTCACTTTAATATAACAAACACACTAAAAGTAGTCTGATATTGCTTGCTATATTTTGCCACATCAAGCAGCAGACATTAAGGATTTTTAATAATATACCTTGTACATAATTTTTATTTCAAGTAACCTCTCTTTCAATTGCATTTTATCCATATAAACTATAGTGTTGCGATACTAAATCCTTTTAAAACAGACAGTTTGAAGTGGATCTTATTTTCATTTGTTTTAGTATTTCGAGGGAATACAAAAAAATTTGTGAATCTCTAAATTTGAGCTGTAAATTTACATGCACTTAAATTTTTTTTTTAATTATGAGGCTGTTTAATCAAATTAAGTAATGTTGACACTTTGTGCTTTACCTGGCCTTTTTACCCCCTACTTTTGACCTTTGTCAGACTAAGTGAAACATAGCTCATCTATGAAGATATTTGTTCTGTTGAGGGTTTTTGTGTTTTTATATAAATGAACTTGCATATCCCTATCTATACACCTTCATACAGCCATGTATTTGAACTCTGAAACTGCCGATGGCAGTTTAAAATAATTCCTAATTTTTAAAAGTTTTTATCTGGAAAAAAAAAATATATATATATATATACACACACAGCATTACATATATATATATACACACACACACAGCATTACAGATTTAAAGGAAATGACAACTTTTTGTATTATATATATTCAAACAGTTACTGCTCGATTTTTTTTTCGATTTTTAAAATACATATAATTGTTTAACATTTATGACATACATAGTATGTTTTTATTTGCTTATAGTATTCACTGTTATTTTTCAAGATATATTTTTCTGTTTGACTTAGTTTATTATTAAAAGGTTAAGTTTGGGGGTAAAAATTTAATGATTTTGTCTTGCAAATATAAAATATTTTTAGAATACTTTATTTGTTCATGACAGTTCATTTAGCCAGATTGATGGTTGAACAGATGATTTGTGTATTTGTAGGTAAACATTCTCCCTGCTTTTGTTTTGTAGAACAAAAGAAATTAAATACAAAATAACCTAAAATAGTCCATAAAAATGAATGCGCACTATTACTGTCCATACTGCAAAAAGTCAAAGATACTACTATAGCAACCTATACTGAACTTTATTTCATTTTAAAAAATTATATATAGCTACAAGATGAAATTACTTGAATATTCTGGGTTTTTTATTGTTTTGGGTTTTTTTTTAAGATTTACTAAATAGCCTAATTGTTGTGATTTCAATTTTGATAATGGTAGCAAAATGGCATATGATGATTTCCTGCAAATATTTTCTTAGATTCCCTTTGACAAGGTTAGTATTTTTCCCTTTAAGGCAGAATTGGTCTTTTAAGTAAGTAATTGGACTCTAAAACTGCCGATGGCAGAATTTTTCAGTACTTGATTCATTTTTTTAAATTTATGGCCCATTCTAATATTTTCCCCTTTTTTTAAAATTTAAAACCTTCAAAAAAAAAGTTAGATCTCACCATAAATATTTCTCAAATCCTTCCAGTAGGATTAATTTTGTACACATGTTTCTGGTGAGGTCATGGCTTGTTATGATACAGAAAAGCCTGTGTCTATTTTAGGCATTTACTGTACATTTCTCCCGAGAAAAGAGTGAGATCATGTTGTCTCATGCTCCCCATCCGCAGGTCACTTCCTGTAGAAATATGGACTAACATAAACCTCGTGAGTACTGATCTGAGCATCTCTTGCAGCCTCTAGTTATAAGATATACCCCCTGGAAATTTATAGTAGCTGTGGAATTAATAGAAGGCGGGAAATGAACTTGTATTTCTGGAATTTGTGTGTGCATTATCTGAATATATTATAATACTTTAATTCTGATCCTTTTTAAATATTCCTAGAAGGGCAAATGGGGTAACTTTTCAATCATCATGTTATAAAAACCTGAGGTCCTCAGCTTGACTCTAATAGTTGTGACTACTAAAGAATTTGAAAACAGTATTTATGTAATATATATACATAATTGTAATGGGTATCATAGCATTCTACAACTTTTAGAAAAAATAGTTCTATTTGCTTAGCCTAACATTTGAGAAGTCTAATACAGTGCTTTCTAGTCTCCTATCTATTGATACTTGGCTTTTTTTTCCAACTCTCTTGTGAAAACATTGATCTAAATTTTTACCATTACTTTCCAAATAAATGCAGGATAAGAATAAGATTTTACCTGTTTTAGTTTTAATTATTTTTTTTAGTAGTGTTTATATATTTTCCTTAGAAAGTTAGGTAGGCTTTGTTTTTACAAAGAAGTTAATTGAAATAAAAAATAATAAAAATGCAATACTACAGGTATCACTCAATGAAATAGACATTTTTAGCTAGTTTACTACAAGTAGGATTTCTGTTAATCTGTTTTTTAATGGGTTTATGTCAGTGATTTTCAATGTGTGTGCCATAAGAATTTTTAAAACATATATTACCTGGCCTCTTTTCTCTCAGATTGTTGAATAAAAAAATGACAAGAGCCAACACAGCAGTAGCTGTCCAGAGTGAATGAATAAAAATTATACCTATTTTTTGGTCAAATCGGCAAAAATACATATTTTAGTGTGCCACAGGATTTTAGTAATTAGTTTATGTGTGCCTTGAGATGAAAAAGGTTGAATATCATTGGTTTATGTCATCAAATGGAGTCTTAGATGATGCAAAACATTTAAAATTGTGGTCTTAAAAAACTTTCTACTAAAATACTAACCACACTAATAACAATATGGCCATTGTAATGCCACTTTGCTTTAACTGACTATGAAGCAAAATTAATTCTTAACCTCAAATAGATCCTTCATATACCTCTAAGTCAGTTTTCATGTTTAAGAAAGTACTCAGAGTATTACTATGAATAATACATTGCAAAATGTCACAAAATTAAAATGCCAAAATAAAAAGTCATTAGAAATTTCTGAATTTCAGGGGCACCATTTCCAATATCTTTGTGTATATTTACCTTAGGAAAATAGGAAGATTGTTTTGCTTTGAGTGTTTGTCCACTTCAAATTGCCTTACCATATGTAATTCTAAATTGGTGATAGATTTTTGTTTCTTCCCACTTTTTTCATTTTTTGAATTAATAGATTATATTTATACTTTCTGCCTGACCAGGCAGTGACGCAGTGGATAGAGCATTGGACTGGGATGCGGAGGACCCTGGTTTGAAACCCTGAGGTCACTGGCTTGAGTGTGGGCTCATCCGGCTTTAGCATGAGCTCACCAGCTTGAGTGCACGTGGTCACTGGCTTGAATGTGGAATCATAGACATTGACCGCATGGTAGCTGGCTTTAAACCCAAGGTCACTGGCTTGAGCAAGGGGTCACTCACTCTGCTGTAGCCCACGACCCCATCAAAGCACATATGAGAAAGCAATCACTGAACAACTAAGGAGCTGCAACGAAGAATTGATGCTTCTTATCTCTCTCCCTTCCTGTCTGTCTGTTCGTCCCTATCTGGCTCTTTCTCTGTCTCTGTAAAAAAAAAAAAAAAAAAAAGATTATACTCTCCTAGATTTAATTACCCTCATAATGTCCACTTAGTTTATTGGAGCATCTTTGGTAAGATAAAGACCAGTAGCTTGTGAACTATGTCAGTTCTTTTTTTGTTTGTTTTTTTATTCTTATTTTTATTAATTTTAATGCAGTGACATTGATAAATCAGGGTATATATGTTGAGAGAAAACATCTCCAGATTATTTTGACATTTGCTTATGCTGCATACCCCTCACCAAAAGTCAAATTGTCTTCCTTCACCTTCTATCTAGTTTTCTTTGTGCCCCTCCCCTCCCCCTAACCCCTCCCTCTCCTTCCTCGCCTCCTCCCCACCCCTCCACCCCACCCCCTGTTACCATCACATTCTTGTCCATTACTCTGAGTCTCATTTTTATGTCCCATCTATGTATGGGTTCATGTAGTTCTTAGTTTTTTCTGATTTACTTCTTTCACTCAGTATAATGTTATCAAGGTCCATCCATGTTATTGTAAATGATCCGATGTCATCATTTCTTATGGCTGAGTAGTATTCCATAGTATATATGTACCAAAGCTTTTTAATCCACTCGTCCTCTGACAGACTCTTGGGCTGTTTCCAGATCTTCGCTATTGTGAACAATGCTGCCATAAACATGGGGATGCATTTCTCCTTTTGGAGCAGGTCTATGGTGTTCTTGGGGTATATTCCTAACAGTGGTATAGCTGGGTCAAAAAGCAGTTCGATTTTCAATTTTTTGAGAAATCTCCATACTGTTTTCCACAGAGGTTACACAAGTCTGCATTCCTACCAGCAGTGCAGGAGGGTTCCCTTTTCTCCAAATCCTCGCCAGCACTTATTCTGTGTTGTTTTGTTGATGAGCGCCATACTGGCTGGTGTGAGGTGATATCTCATTGTGGTTTTAATTTGCATTTCTCTAGTGATTAGTGATGTTGAGCATTTTTTCATATGCCAATTGGCCATCTGTATGTCATCTTTGGAGAAGTGTCTATTCATTTCTTTTTCCCATTTTTTATTAGATTGTTTGTCTTCCTGGTGTTAAGATTTACAAGTTCTTTATAAATTTTAGTTATTAACCCCTTATCAGATGTATTGTCAAATATGTTCTCCATTGTGTAGTTTCTCTTTCTATTCTGTTCTTATTGTCTTTTGCTGTGCAGAAGCTTTTTAGTTTGATATAGTCCCATTTGTTTATCTTATCTTTTATTTCACTTGTCCGTGGAGGTAAATCAGCAAATATATCGCTGCGAGAGATGTCAGAGAGCTTACTGCTTATGTTTTCTTCTAAGATGCTTATGACTTCACGCTTTACATTTAAGTCTTTTATTCATTTTGAGTTTATTTTTGGAATGGTGTAAGTTGGTGGTCTAGTTTCATTTTTTTGCAGGTTGCTGTCCAATTTTCCCAACACCATTTGTTAAAGAGGCTGTCTTGACTCCATTGATGCTCTTACCTTCTTTGTCAAATATAAGTTGTCCATAGAGCTGTGGGTTTATTTTTGGGTTCTCAGTTCTGTTCCATTGATCTATGTGCCTGTTCTTATGCCAGTACCAGGCTGTTTTAAGTACAATGGCCTTGTAATATAGCTTGATAACAGGAAGTGTGATACCTGCCCTTTTATTCATCCTTTTGAAGATTGCTGAGGCTATTCATGATCTCTTTTGGTTCCATATAAATTTTTGTAATATGTGATCTATATCTTTAAAGTATGTCATTGGTATTATAATTGGTATTGCATTGAATTTATAAATTGCTTTGAGTAATATAGACATTTTAATGATGTTTATTCTTCCTAACCATGAGCACAGTATCTGCTTCCACTTGTTTGTATCTTCCTTGATTTCTTTTATCAATATTTTATAATTTTCCAAATACAAATCCTTAGTCTCCTTGGTTAAATGTACTCCTAGGTACTTTATTTTTTTGGTTGTAATAGTGAAGGGGATTGTTTCCTTAATTTCTCTTTCTGACTGTTCATTGTTGGTGTATAAAAATGCCTCTGATTTCTGAGTATTAATTTTATATCCTGCCACTTTGCTGAATTCATTTATCAGGTCCAGTAGTTTTTTGACTGAGACTTTAGGGTTTTCTATATACAATATCATATCATCTGCAAATAATGATAACTTTACTACTTCTTTTCCAACTTGAATGCCTTTTATTTCTTCTTCTTGTCTGATTGCTGTGGCTAAGACTTCCAAGACTATGTTAAATAAGAGTGGTGAAAGGGGGCATCCCTGCCTTGTTCCTGATCTTAAGGGGATTGCTTTTAATTTTTGCCCATTGAGTATGATGTTGGCTGTGGGTTTGTCATAGATGACTTTTATCATGTTGAGGTATGTTCCCTGTATTCCCACTTTGTTGAGAGTTTTGATCATGAATGGGTGCTGGATTTTATCAAATGCTTTTTCTGCATCTATGGAAATTATCGGATGATGTCAGAGTAATGGCACGGTAGGAAGCGATACCGATAAATCTCCCCCAAAACTCAACAAGATCTTCAACCAGAAACAGAAAAACCTATTCTTGGAGCCTCCAGATGTTTTGCAATACACCCGAAGGTATGGTCGAGCAAAAAATTGCCTAAATATATAATCAAACCCTGAAGGAAATAGGGAGTAAGAAATGCTCCTCCTCCCTCACTAACCTAAACAGGGCGGCTTTCACTGGGAACTGAGAATATAGAAACTAAGGCAGGCAAAGGGGGTGAATAGATCCAGGCCATGGCACAAATGGCCGAACCAGGCTGTGGCACGGAGATCTAAGCCGAGGAAAAACTGTTCCTGTGGCAACCCAGGCAATACAAGCTAACACTCGCACCAAACCCAGACAAAGACAAGTGGGGCAGCCATTTCCCCCGGTCCCCTGGTCGGCGCGCGCAGATAGTAGGTGAGAGATTCCTTCCAAAGCCCCAGGAGTGGGCGCCCGTGTTGTCCCACAGAGGGGCAGAGTCAGAGGCCTTTGTGTGGGCCGAAAGCGGAATCTCCGGGCCACCCCAGCGCCCTGGGAAAGCCGCTCACGGGGATGAAGTGAGAGCCAATTCCAACACTGGAATTTTTCCATGTGGGAGAGTTTCACTCAGAGGGTGAGGCGGCTGGCCTGATATCCTGGGCTGCGCGCAAGGAGAGTGGGCAAGAGATTCCTCCGAGCACCTCAGGAGTGGGAGCCCGTGTTGTCCCACAGAGAGGCAGAGTCAGAGGCCTTTGTGTGGGCCAAAGGCGGGATCTCGGGCCGCCCCAGTGCCCTGGGAAAGCCGCGCATAGGGAGGGAGCGAGAACTAATTCCAATGCTGGAACTTTTCTGTGTGTGCGGGGGTTTCACTCAGAGGGTGAGGCGGCCGGCCTGATATCCTGGTCTGCACTAACGGAGAGTGGGCAAGAGATTCCGCCAAGCGCCTCAGCAGTGTGCACCCGTGTTATCCCACAGAAGAGCAGAGTCAGGGGCCTTTGTGTGGGCCAAAAGTGGAATCTCGGGCCGCTCCAGTGCCTTGAAAAACCCATGCACAGGGACGGAGCAAGAGCCAATTCCAACGCTGGAACTTTTCCGTGCGGGTGGGGGTTTCACTCAGAGTGTGAAACTTCTGTCCTGATATCCTGGTCTGCGCACGCAGATAGTGGGTGAGAGATTCCTCCAAGTGCTTCAGCAGTGCGTGCCCGTATTATCCCACAGAGTGGAAGAGCCAGAGGTCATTGAGTGGGCGGAAGCCCCGCCTGATTATGCTAGCAGCTCTGACTGACTGAGCCTTACCCAGAGCCCTGTGCTGAGTGGGAATAGAGTGGGGAGTTGCCAGCTCTTTGAGCCTCTTACTATCCAGGCAGAGGCAGCAGCAACCCCATAGCTGGATTATCAGGCTACTAATTGAGGAAGGAAAGACTAGGAGAAAGGCTCCAGGAACACGGACTCTCTCACTGGCAGAGCCTATAAATGCTAATGAGCCTTGACTGCCAACGAGACTAAAGCACAATACATGACATCGCCATAGAGACTTATCAACTGCAAACCTCTACCTGAGCATGACAAAGGGGCAGAACCCGGGGTACAGAGTCACCGACCAGGAAGAGGGAGAGAAAAGAAAAAGCAAGAAGATAACCTCTCAAAATCAAGAATAATGCGCAGACTTTATAACCTATCCCATTTTATTATATTTGTTCGTTTGTTTCTCTTCATTCTTGATATTTTTTTTTCCTCCTCCAATTTGGTCGTTTAACTCTCTGCCGGTCTTACTCTCTCCTCTCCTTGAACTACACTACCCATAAGTGTTACATCTCCCATTATCTTTTTCTTTCCTCTTCCTTTCTCTCCAAAACCTTTATCTCTCTCTCTCTCTCTTCTTTTTTCTTCTTCTTTTAGTGGTTCCTTCTTTTTTCTCTCTCTCTCTCTTTCTTTTCTCCCTCTATATTAGTTTCTTCCTTTCTCCTTTACGTCTCCTCTCATTCAAACCTCAATAACGAACAATATCTTATCTGGGACTCAAACTTATGTTTGTGGCATTTTGGGGGGGTTTTACTTCACCTTTTTAACACACTAGCAGTGCTCCCATCCCTAGCTCTCCATTTTATCTAGTTCTTGTTCCACTAAATACAATAGTAATTTTTTAATTTGTCCCCCCATTTTCCAGTTTCCCTCTTATTCCTCTCATCATAACTCTTTTTTTTCTATTTCTATACATTTTTAATAGAAATGCAACAATGACCAAAAAAATTCTTTTGATATTAATAACATATTATTTGTCAATTTTACATAAATAACTAAGGTCTCCCCTGTCCACCCATGAACATATATTTTCTGCTACATTGTATACCGTTAATTTGTAACCTGGTCCATGAAAATACCATACTAATAATTCTAAATACACCCAAGTTTTTTTTTGTTTGTTTTTTTTTTTAGTTCTGTTGCATACCCATCACCCAAAGAGAGATCGACCTCCGTCCCCCTCTATCCAGTTCTCTTTGTACCCCCCTCCCCCCTCCCTCCATCCCTCCCCCACCCCCCATAACCACCACACTCCTGTCCATGTCTCTTAGTCCCACTTTTATGTCCCACCAATGTATGGAATCCTGCAGTTCTTGTTTTTTTCTGATTCCCTTATTTCACTCCGCATAATGTTATCAAGATTCCACCAATTTGCTGTAAGTGATCCTATGTCATCGTTTCTTCTAGCTGACTAGTATACCATGGTGTATATGTGCCCCATCTTCTTTATCCAGCCTTCTATTTTTTTTTTTACAGTGATTAAAAGCCTTTAAGCAAACTCTTGGCCCATACAGCAAGAATCCATAAAAGAGTAGTGTCCTTAACATGTTCACCAAGTCCAAGTTGGCCCCATCCCCATGTCAAATCCCTGAAAAATGCAACCCAACAACAGTTCAGTCTGTTAGGATCTGTCACAGGGAGCAGGAGTCCAGGAAAAGTCCACATCCAGGAAAAGTCCACATGGCACTGGAATTGTTGTCACCATTCTATACTTTGCAGCTCATATCCAAGTCCCAGTGACTGCTGCTTCTAGCTGGTAATGATTCAGGTAGACTGGAGAAGCCATTTGCAGCATGCATGGATATGGAGCTTCTGTTCTCCTCTGCATGGAGAGCTGAGACCAGGTAGTTTTTCCCTGGAGCTCTGCGACTGTGGCATGGTAAAGAGAACCTTGGGATACACTAAGCTGGGTGGCAAAGGTAGATTCATAATAGAAGTTGGCAAAAGGGGGAAAGAGAGCTCTAAATTAGGAGTAGGTCCCAGCCTGAAATATGAGTGGGGCATTGAGATAGGAGGGATAAAGGAAACACTATATATTAAGCAAATCAGCAGAACATAGGACTATCAACACCCACAACAGAGATCTTTGAGGGAAGAATAAAAAACCTGACTATTCAGGCAAAACATAGTTAAGTGGCCCTTGTGCAAATGAGATCAGTTTACCTGCTTCTTGGAAGAAATACCCTAGGCTCGTTCACAGTGTTGTAGATGGGGCCAATGGCCCTGGGCATCTTCAGCCTTCAGTGGCAAACCCCAGCTTTCTGGGCAAGGTTAGGTCATAGGTGGCTGGAGCAGGGCTGGAAGCGACTGAACCCTCCCTTAGAGGAGTGAGGGGGAAGCTTACCTTCCAGTGTCCCTGTTTCCTCACAGTAGAGGCATGTTAGCCTGGCAGGCTTTAGCTCAATGACCTTCTTTTGCACTATTGAAGCAGGACCCAGATGGCATCCTAGGAGACCCCTTTGGGGCGCTGGAGCCTTTAAGGGCATATCCTAAAAGCTGGTAGTTACCCTGATCTCTATTGGGCTTTTCCTGCCTCTAGGTAGCTTAAAAGCCATGCTCAGAAGATCTCACTGAGGGGTTTGAGGATCCCCATCTGCCTATATAAATCTTTTCCATATATCTGGAGCTATTTGGAAAAAGACAAAACAGTGTATTAGCTGGATCTAATAAAGAAGGTAGTAGTTTGCAGGCAAAAAAGATTTGGTGTCTCCTGTTCATCAGCATTCAAAAGAAATGTAAAAAAAAAATTTTTTTTTAAGTAAAAAGCATGATATGGTAGACCTGTAGGAGTTTCAGGATATAACTACCCCCTTTAAATTGTTTTTTTTTTTAATTGACCTTAAAATGTTTGCTGAGTACACTTTAATAATACCTTAACTTTAAAGATTGTAAGCATGACAAAATACAGTAAATGCTTTTGCTCCATATGCAGGAGCATTTTCAGTTAAGCCAGTTTAGGAAATCCAATAATAGAACAATGCATACAGACCATGAGTTATAGCATGCTTAGCAGCCTCTCCTGTTCTGACAGAGGTTTCTATAGATCTGGAATATGAAGCCACTGTAATGTGGACATACGACTGTTTGCCAAATGAAGGTATATGAGTAACATCCATCTGCCAAAGTTGTCCTGGTAGGGGTCCTTGAGGGTTAACTCCAAATGGGGGGCAGTATAGGACCCCTTGGACAAGATTTCCCAATCTGCCGTGCTGCTTCCCGAGAAATTGAGACTGTTTACACTGGGCTGCATCGTTCTGGTGACGAATAGTATGAGACTGACTTGCTCAGTCTGTCATGGTTGCTCCATATAATTTTCTTTTGGGTAGCTTGATCAACAACGGCATTCCTAGGCCCTGGCTGGTTGGCTCAGTGGTAGACTGGTGTGAGGTGATCTCATTGTGATTTTAATTTGCATTTCTCTAATCATTAGTGATGTTGAACATTTTTTCATATGCCTATTGGCCATCTGTGTGTCCTCTTTGGAGAAGTGTCTATTCATTTCTTTTGCCCATTTTTGGATTGGATTGTTTGTCTTTCTGGTATTAAGTTTTACAAGTTCTTTATAAATTTTGGTTATTAACCCCTTATCAGACGCAATGTCAAATATATTCTCCCATTGTGTAGTTTGTCTTTTTATTCTGTTCTTATTGTCTTTAGCTATGCAGAAGCTTTTTAGTTTGATAAAGTCCCATTTGTTTATCCTGTCTTTTATTTCACTTGCCTGTGGAGACAAATCAGCAAATATATTGCTGCAAGAGATTTCAGAGAGCTTACTGCCTATGTTTTCTTCTAAGATGCTTATGGTTTCATGGCTTACATTTAAGTCTTTTATCCATTTTCAGTTTATTTTTGTGAGTGGTGTAAGTTGGTGTTCTAGTTTCATTTTTTTGCAGGTTGCTGTCCAATTTTACCAACACCATTTGTTGAAGAGGCTATCTTTACTCCATTGTATTTCCTTACCTCCTTTGTCAAATATCAGTTGTCCATAGAGCTGTGGGTTTATTTCTGGGTTCTCTGTTCTGTTCCATTGATCTATGTGCCTGTTCTTATGCCAGTACCAGGCTGTTTTGAGTACAATGGCCTTGTAGTATAACTTGATATCCAGAAGTGTGATCCCTCCTGCTTTATTCTTCCTTTTCAAGATTGCTGAGGCTATTTGTGTTCTCTTTTGGTTCTATATAAATTTTTGGAATATGTGTTCTATATCTTTGAAGTAAGTCATTGGTATTTTAATCGGTATTGCATTGAATTTATAAATTGCTTTGAGTAATATAGACATTTTAATGATGTTTATTCTTCCTAACCATGAGCACAGTATATGCCTCCACTTATTCATATCTTCCTTGATTTCTTTTATCAATGTTTTATAATTTTCTGGGTACAAGTCTTTAATTTCCTTGGTTAGATTTATTCCTAGGTACTTTGTTTTTTTGGTTGCAATGGTAAAGGGGATTAATTCCTTGATTTCTCTTTCTGACAGTTCATTATTAGTGTATAAAAATGCCTCTGATTTCTGAGTATTGATTTTATATCCTGCCACATTGCCGAATTCATTTATCAGGTCTAGTAGTTTTTAGGGGTTTCTATGTACAATATCATATCATCTGCAAATAATGATAGTTTTACTTCTTTTTTTCCAATTTGGATGCCTTTTATTTCTTTTTCTTGTCTGATTGCTGTGGCTAGGACTTCCAGAACTATGTTGAATAAGAGTGGTGAAAGGGGGCACCCCTGCCTTGTTCCTGATCTTAAAGGGATTGCTTTTAATTTTTACCCATTGAGTATGATGTTGGCTGTGGGTTTCTCATAGATGGCCTTTATCATGTTGAGGTATGTTCCTTGTATTCCCACTTTGCTGAGAGTTTTGATCATGAATGGGTGCTGGATTTTATCAAATGCTTTTTCTGCATCTATTGAAATTATCATGTGGTTTTTCTCCTTCCTTTTGTTTATGTGATGAATCACATTGATTGATTTGCGAATATTGTACCAGCCTTGCCTCCCAAGAATAAATCCCACTTGATCCTGGTGTATGATTTTTTTCATATATTGCTGGATCCGGTTTGCTAATATTTTGTTGAGGATTTTTACATCTAAGTTCATCAGGGATGTTGGCCTATAATTTTCTTTTTTTGTGTTGTCTTTGCCTGGTTTTGGAATCAGAATTATGCTTGCCTCATAAAAGGAGTTTGGAAGTCTTCCTTCCTCTTGAATTTTTTGAAAGAGCTTGAGAAGGATAGGAGTTAGTTCTTCTTTGAATATTTGGTAGAATTCACTTGTGAAGCCATCAGGCCCAGGACTTTTCTTTTTTGGGAGCTTTTTGATAGCTGTTTCAATCTCATTTGTTGTAAGAGGCCTGTTTAGGTTTTCTGATTCTTCCAGATTGATTTTTGGAAGATTATATGATTCAAGGAATTTGTCCATTTCATCTAGGTTGTCTAGTTTTTTGGTGTACAATTCTTCATAGTTTTTCTTACAATATTTTGTATTTCTGTTGTGTCCGTTGTTATTTCTCCACTCTCGTTTCTAATTTTATTTATCTGAGTCCTCTCTCTTTTTTTCTTGATGAGTCTCGTTAAAGGTTCATCGATCTTGTTTACCTTTTCAAAGAACCAGCTCCTGGTTTCATTGGTC
Organism: Saccopteryx leptura; assembly: GCF_036850995.1. Classification (NCBI taxonomy): domain Eukaryota; kingdom Metazoa; phylum Chordata; class Mammalia; order Chiroptera; family Emballonuridae; genus Saccopteryx; species Saccopteryx leptura. The sequence goes on along the minus strand of NC_089512.1, from coordinate 48,627,217 downwards.
CTCTGTATTATTTCTTTAGCCTCTATGTCATTTATTTCTGCTCTGATCTTTATTATTTCCTTCCTTCTACTAGCTCTGGGCTTTACTTGCTGTTCTTTTTCTAGTTCTTTTAGATGCAGTGTTAAGTTGTTTATTTGAGCTTTTTCTAGCATCTTGAGGTATGCCTGTAATGCTATAAACTTCCCTCTCAGGACTGCTTTTGCTGTGTCCCATAAATTTTGAGTTGATGTATGCTCATTATCATTTGTTTCTAGGAATTTTTTAATTTCTTCTTTGATCTCAATGTTAACTCATTCATTATTTAATAACATGCTATTTAGTTTCCAAGTGTTTAAATGTTTTTCAATTTTTCTATTGTGGTTAATTTGTAGTTTAATGCCATTGTGATCAGAGAAAGTGCTCGATATGATTTCAATCTTCTTAAATTTGTTGAGACCGCTTTTGTGCCCTAACATGTGGTCTATTCTAGAGAATATATAATGAGTGCTTGAAAAGAATGTATATGCTGCTGTTTTAGGGTGAAAGGTTCTGAAGATATCTATTAAATCGAGTTGATCTAGTGTATCCTTTAAGTCTGCTGTTTCTTTGTTGATTTTCTTTCTTGAGGATCTATATCTAATGATGTTAATGGGGTATTGAAATCCCCTACTATTATAGTATTGCTGTTGATCTCGCCCTTTAAGTCCATCAAAGTCTGCTTTATATATTTAGGTGCTCCTATATTAGGTGCGTAGATATTTATAATGGTTATATCTTCCTTTTGGATTGCTCCCTTTATCATTATGTAGTGACCTTCTTTATCTCTAACTATGGTCTTTGTTTTAAAGTCCATTTTGTCTGATATAAGTATTGCTATCCCAGCTTTTTTTTCATTTCCATTTGCATGAAATATTTTTTTTCCATCCTTTTATCTTCAGTCTGTGTGCATCTTTTAATTTAAGGTGTGTCTCTTGTAGACAGCATATGTATGGGTCCTGTTTTCTTATTCATGCAGCTACCCTATGTCTCTTGATGGGATCATTTAATCCATTAAGATTTAAGGTTATTACTGATATGTAATTTTTTATTGCCATTTTTTTTCTTTAAAACTGTATTCCTCTTTTGTTGTATTCTTTTTTTCCTTTGATCTATTTACAACAGGTCCCTTAGCATTTCTTGCAGCCTTGGTTTGATTGCAGTGAATTCCTTGAGTTTTTTTTTTTTTTTTTTTGTCTGTAAAGCTTTTTATTTCTCCTTCAATTTTAAATGATAGCCTTGCTGGATAAAGTAGTCTTGGTTGTAGGTTCTTGTTCTGCATTACTTGGAATATTTCTTGCCATTCCCTTCTGGCCTCAAGTGTTTCTGTTGAGAAGTCAGAAGTCATCCTTATGGAGGCTCCTTTGTAGGTGATAGTCTTTTTTTCTCTAGCAGCTTTTAATATTTTCTCTTTATCATTTAGCTTTGGTATTTTAATTATGATGTGTCATGGTGTTGGTTTCTTTGGTTTCTCCTTAATGGAGTTCTCTGTGCTTCCTGAACATGTGAAATGTTTTCCTGCCTTAATTGGGGGAAGTTTTCTGCTATGATTTGTTTGAACAAAGTCTCTATCCCTTGTTCTTTCTCTTCTTCTTCAGGAACCCCTATGATGCGGATGTTGTTTCTCTTAATGTTGTCACAGAGCTCTCTTAGAGTTTCCTCAAACTTTTTGAGTCTCTATTCTTTTTTCTGCTCTGCTTCCATGCCTTTATTTATCGTGTCCTCTAACTCGCTGATTCGATTCTCTGCTTCATCCATCCTGGTTTTTATTCCTTCCATTGTATTCTTTATTTCAGATATTGTATTTGTCATTTCTGACTGATTCTTTTTTATTATTTCAATGTCCTTTTTTTATATTTGTTATCTCTTTATTTAGGTTTTCATAATGGCCATCTATGGTTGTTCTAATATCTTTGAGCATCCTAACAATCATTATTTTAAACTCTGCATCTGGTAATTTGGTTATACCTGATTCACTTAGGTCCTTTTCTGGGGATTTTTCTTGGTTTATTTATGTTGTATTTCTCTGCCTCCACATTTTCTCTTCACGGGTGTGGCTGTGATCACGCACTAGGGTGTACAAGCGTTGGTGGCCTTGGCCTTTGCCCCGCCCCCATGTGTGGCGTTATGCTCGGTCCTGAGGGCACTGGCAAGCACCTTTGCTCAGCTGCAGGTCTCCGCCTGTTTCCGAGCTTTCGCCCTGCCCTTGCAGGAGGAGCCCGCTTGAGGAACTGCTGCTAGCCTTGGCTCTACCACCGGGCAGGAATGCGTGCCCAAGCTCAGCTCAGTAGCGGAACTCCGCCTCTTCTGGGCTTTTGGCTCCACACCCGCAGGAGGAGCCGGCTACCAAGTCAGACTGCAAGCCTGGGTTGCACGGGTGGGGCAAAGCTGTGCTCCTCTGCCCTTGCCCCGGGGCTTGTCTCCACCCTTTCTGGGGTTCCTGCCCTTCTCCCGCAGGCTGGATTACAGGCTACCAGCAGCTGAGGTTGACCGCTTTTGCACACCTCCTTCCCCCAGCCAGGCAAGATTGAGCTCACACCTGAGCCCAGTGGTGGCCAGCTGGCTTCCACCCCTGCCAGCAGAACCGCGCTTTTGTTTCCCACTGCCGCCTGCCCTCCGGTGCGCCCTCAGCCGCGTGGGTGAGGGCGTTGCAGCTCGGACCCTAAGACTCACTGCTGTAGACCCAAAAGCTCCCTCCTTGTATGCAACTCTGCTCTGAGTGCTGCAGGGGAGCTTGTTTGGCTGCTCTCCTGCTTCCCTTTGCTGGTATTGCTGTTTCTGGGGGAAATATTCACTTCAGCTTTGGGGAGTGACTTGTTCTATGGGTTAGGGTGGCTATCTCCCAAAATGTTTCTCCCTGTGCCTCCTAGATTATACTCTTTTCCTGTTATTCTGGTCCTCTCCTCTCTCCCTCCATCCCCAGGCGCCCCGGGCGAGGGTTTGTGAGAGAGATGTTCTGCGTGGTTCCTTTAAGAAGGATTCTGGGTCTGAGAAATCAGACTCTTTCTCACAAACAGTATCCTGACTTATTTCCAGCTAAATACTGTCCTTACACCTCTTCTGGGCTCTGGGGCTGCAGTCTGGGGCTTTGTTCCTGGGGCTCAGGACCCTCCCCCCTCTGCTAACTCACTTCCCGCCACAAGAGTCTCTCCCTGCTGCTGTTCGCTCCGGGGAGCTGGGCAGCCCTCTCTGCATTTCTGCTTTTCCTACCTGTCTCGGTGTGGCTTCTTCAGTGTTCCTTGGTTGAAGAGTCCTCTTAGTATAGTCCAAAGTTGGTTTTTCCAGATGATAGTTCTAAAAATTAGTTTGTATTCCACTTTGGTCCTGGGAGGTAGATGTTGGTACGTCCGCCTACTCCAGTGCCATCTTGTCTCTCCCCTCATGATAACTTTTAGTCAACCAACACCTAAAAGCAAATCATTTTATTCTAGACCCAATTTTTTTCTTATTTGCTTTTTGTGGGTCCATACCTCCTTTTTTTCTTATCTTTTTTTTTTTTTTTTTTTTTGCCCCTTTATTACTTCTCCCCAATTCAGGCCCTCCATTACAGGCATTGTTTGTTCTATTTAGTACAATATAATTCACAGTTTACCACAAGATTTTCTCAAGAAAGAGGGGAGAGGAGAGGAGAGGAAAAAAGGAGGGGGGGGGACTAATTTCCTTTTTTAAAAGTTTTTATTTTATTTTATTCTTCTTTATTTCATTATTTTTTAAAAAAAACTCTTCGATTTTTTATTTTTTTTAACTTTTTATTCTTTATTAAATCTCATTAAAACTATCAACAAAACCACCCTCAGATTCCATTAAGGAAGAGAAAATCTAATTTCATGGATACAAAAGAAAGAGAGGTAACAGCTAGATGAGGAAAAATCTATGAAGAAAAAATTTAATATATTGGAAAGGTTGGAGCTAAATGACAGAGAATTTAAGATAGAAATCCTAAAAATCCTCCGAGATATATAAGAAAACACAGAAAGGCAATTTAGGGAGCTCAGAAAACAACTCAATGAACACAAAGAATATATTTCCAATGAAATTTAAACTATAAAAACAAATCAGGCCCTGGCCGGTTCGCTCAGCGGTAGAGCATCGGCCTGGCGTGCAGGGGACCCGGGTTCGATTTCTGGCCAGGGCACACAAGAGAAGCGCCCATTTGCTTCTCCACCTCCCCTCCTTCCTCTCTGTCTCTCTCTTCCCCTCCTGCAGCCAAGGCTCCATTGGAGCAAAGATGGCCCGGGTGCTGGGGATGGCTCTTTGGCCTCTGCCCCAGGTGCTAGAGTGGCTCTGGTCGCGGCAGAGCGACTCCCTCGAGGGGCAGAGCATCGCCCCCTGGTGGGCAGAGCATCGCCCCTGGTGGGCGTGCCAGTTGGTCCTGGTCGGGCACATGCGGGAGTCTGTCTGACTGTCTCTCCCTGTTTCCAGCTTCAGAAAAATACAAAAAGAAAAATCAAACGGAGACGAAAAACTCAATTCACAAGCTGAAAAACGAGGTAACAAGCTTAGCTATTAGAACAGGCCAGATAGAAGAGAGAATTAGTGAAATAGAAGACAAGGATCTTGAGGCACAACAGAGAGAAGAAGAAAGAGACTCAAAAATTTTAAAAAATGAGATAACCCTACAGGAATTATCAGACTCCATCAAAAAGAATAACATAAGAATAATAGGTATATCAGAGGGAGAAGAGAGAGAAAATGGAATGGAGAACATACTCAAATAATAGATGAGAACTTCCCAAGCCTGTGGAAAGAACTAAAGCCTCAAAATCAAGAAGCAAACAGAACTCTGAGTTTTCTTAACCCCAACAAACCTACTCCAAGGCACATCATAATGAAATTGGCACAAACCAACGGCAAAGAAAAAATTCTCAAGGCAGCCAGGCAAAAGAAGAATGCAACATATAAAGGAAGGCCCATTAGATTATCATCAGATTTCTCAGCAGAAACTCTACAAGCTAGAATAGAGTGGACCCCAATATTTAAAGTCCTGAAAGAGAGGAACTTTCAGCCACGAATACTATACCCATCAAAGCTATCCTTTAAATATGAAGGAGAAATAAAAACATTCACAGATACAGATAAGATGAGGAAATTTATCATCAGAAAACCCCCATTCCAGGAATTACTAAAGGGGGTTCTCTAATCAGATACAAAGAACAAAAAAAAAACAAAGCCACAAGTAAAAGCTCCAAGAAGAACACAATAAAACCAAATTTAAACTGTGACAACAACAAAAAGAAAGGGGGGGAGAGGATGGAGATTAAGAATAGCAAAGGACGATGGAGTGCAAAAGTACTCACAAAATAGTTTGCTACAATGAACAGGGTAGGAACCCTTTTCATTACTTAAAAGTAACCACCATTGAAAAAACCACCACAGAAGCACATGAGATAAAAAAGATAGCAACAGAGGAAAGATGTATGGAATACAACCAAATAAAAACAAAAGATAGAAAAATGAAAGAGGAGGATCAAACAAGACACAAAACTAACAGAAAGCAATATATAAAATGGCAATAGGGAACTCACAAGTGTCAATAATTACACTAAATGTAAATGGATTAAACTCACCAATAAAAAGGCACAGAGTAGCAGAATGGATTAAAAAAGAAAATCCAACTGTATGCTGCCTACACGAAACTCATCTAAGTAACAAGGATAAAAACAAATTCAAAGTGAAAGGCTGGAAAACAATACTCCAAGCAAATAACATCCAAAAAAAAGCAGGCATAGCAATACTCATATCTGATAATGCTGACTACAAGACAACAAAAGTACTCAGAGACAAAAATGGCCATTTCATAATGGCTAAGGGGACACTGAATCAAGAAGACATAACAATTCTTAATATATATGCACCAAACCAAGGAGCACCAAAATATATAAGACAGCTACTTATTGACCTTAAAACAAAAACTGACAAAAATACAATCATACTTGGAGACCTCAATACACTGCTGACAGCTCTAGATCGGTCACCCAAACAGAGAATCAACAAAGATATAGTGGCCTTAAACAAAACACTAGAGCACCTGGATATGATAGACATCTACAGGACATTTCATCCCAAACTGACTGAGTATACATTTTTCTCCAGTGTACATGGAACATTCTCTAGAATTGACCATATGTTGGGCCACAAAAACATCAGCAAATTCAGAAAATCAAGTTGTACCAAGCATATTTTCTGATCATAAAGCCTTGAAACTAGAATTCAACTGCAAAAAGAGGGGAAAAATCCCACAAAAATGTGGAAACTAAACAACATACTTTTAAAAAATGAATGGGTCAAAGAAGAAATAAGTGCAGAGATCAAAGATATATACAGACTAATGAAAATGACAATACAACATATCAGAATCTATGGGATGCAGCAAAAGCAGTGATAAGAGGAAAGTTCATATCACTTCAGGCATATATGAACAAACAAGAGAGAGCCCAAGTGAACCACTTAACTTCCCACCTTAAGGAACTAGAAAAAGAAGAACAAAGACAACCCAAAACCAGCCGAAGAAAGGAGATAATAAAAATCAGAGCAGAAATAAATGAAATAGAGAACAGAAAAACTATAGAAAAAATTAATAGAACAAGGAGCTGGTTCTTTGAAAAGATCAACAAAATTGACAAACCCTTGGCAAGACTTACCAAGGAAAAAAGAGAAAGAACTCATATAAACAAAATCCAAAATGAAAGAGAAGAATTTACCACGGACACCGTAGATTACAAAGAATTATTGTAGAATACTATGAAAAACTTTATGCCACTAAATTCAACAACCTAGAAGAAATGGATAAATTCCTAGAACAATACAACCTTCCTAGACTGAGTCAAGAAGAAGCAGAAAGCCTAAACAGACCTATTAGTAGAGAAGAAATAGAAAAAAACCATTAAAAACCTCCCCAAAAATAAAAGTCCAGGCCCTGATGGCTATACCAGCGAATTTTATCAAACATTCAAAGAAGACTTGGTTGCTATTCTACTGTAAGTCTTCCAAAAAATTGAAGAAGAAGCAATACTTCCAAACACATTTTATGAGGCCAACATAACCCTCATACCAAAACCAGGCAAGGATGGCACAAAAAAAAGAAAACTACAGACCAATATCTCTAATGAATACAGATGCTAAAATACTAAACAAAATACTAGCAAATCGAGGCCCTGGCCGGTTGGCTCAGCGGTAGAGCGTCGGCTGGGCATGTGGGGGACCCGGGTTCGATTCCCGGCCAGGGCACATAGGAGAAGCGCCCATTTGCTTCTCCTCCCCCCTTCCTTCTTCTCTCTCTCCCCCTCCCACAGCCAAGGCTCCATTGGAGCAAAGATGGCCCAGGCGCTGAGGATGGCTCCTTGGCCTCTGCCCCAGGTGCTAGAGTGGCTCTGGTTGTGGCAGAGCGACCCCCCCCCCCAAGGGGCAGAGCATCGCCCCCTGGTGAGCAGAGCATTGCCCCTGGTGGGCGTGCCGGGTGGATCCCGGTCGGGTGCATGCGGGAGTCTGTCTGACTGTCTCTCCCCGTTTCCAGCTTCAGAAAAATACAAAAAAAAAAAAAAAAATTAAGTTTAAAAGTAAAAAATTATTAAATTAAGGATATGACCAGAATACTGAGTCTGGTGCATATTACCTTTAAAATAAAATTTGAATATCTTTAATTCAACTTTTACTTATAAAAATGAAGTTTAAGAGAAGAAGAAAATATATATATACTGTATAACTTTATTCTCAATTAAAATAGGCCATGCAAGAGAAATATTTTTCAAATAAAATATTTAAACTGATCTGACAGTTTCATATTTTTCTTCTCCTTCCTGTTACCAGAATATGTGCATGAAAAGAACCTTATTTTAAAATGTTCCTGAGCCTGACCAGGCGGTGGATAAAGTATTGGACTGGGATGCAGAGGACCCCAGTTCAGAATCCCAAGGTCAGCTTCTTGAGCTCAGGCCCATCCAGCTTGAGTGTGGGATCATAGATGTGACCCCATGGTCACTGGCTTGAGCCCAAGGTCACTGGCTTGAACAAGGGGTCACTTGCTCTGCAGTAGCCCACTGGTCAAGGCACATATGAGAAAACAATTGATGAACAACTAAGGTGCTGCAACAAAGAATTGATGTTTCTCATCTCTCTCCCTTCCTGTCTGTCAGTCCCTATCTGTCCCTCTCTCTGTCTCTGTCTCTCTGTCACAAATAAAAAAAATGTTCCTGATAGCCTATCCAAAACTTTAAATTTTTATTATTTAGGACATGTGTACATTTTTTTATTGCTTCCAATATGATCTTTGTATTTGTGATCCCCCCCCATATTTCTTCATAATTCTCTTTTCAAAAGAAAAAGTTTTATTGGTGTATCATTTACATAAAATTTATCCAAGTGTATAATTCAGTGATTTCTATTTTGTGTGCTAACATCACATAATCCAGGTTTAGATTATTTATTTATTTATTTATTTATTTTGAGACAGAGAGAGGGACAGATAGGGAAAGGCAGACAGGAAGGGATAGAGATAAGCATCAATTCTTTGTTGCAGCTCCTTAGTTATTCACCAATTGCTTTCTCATATGTACCTTGACAGGGGGGCTACAGCAGAGCGAATGACCTCTTGCTCAAGCCAGAACCTTTGGGCTCAAGCCAGTAACCATGGGGTCATATCTATAATCCCACCCTCAAGCTGGTGAGTCTGCACTCAAGCTGGCGACCTTGGGGTTTCAAACCTGGGTGCTCTGCATCCCAGTCCAATGCTCTATCCACTACACCACTGCCTGATTAGGCAGAAGTTGTGTAATTTTAGGTCTGCCAATTTACTTTTAAGCTCTTGTGTTATCTTTAATGCTTTTGTTATATGCTTTGATTTATGTGTGTTAAATGCTTTGATTTAACATTATCATCATCATTGTTAGTTTTTGAAAGGAAATTGAAGCCCAGAAAGGTTAAGCAGCCATTGTTGCACAAGTGAGTGTAGAACTGACTTGCTTTGGAAGAGTAACAGTTGTTCCTTGGACACACAACTTTGTGTTACAAAGATTATTTCCATCCTCTTCAATGTATGAATTATCTGTGATGTATTAACATTCCTTTTTTTCCCCCTTTTTCCAAGTGAGAGGAGGTGAGATAGTGAGACAGACTCCCACATGTGCCCTGACCAGGACCCATCTGGCCACCCCCATCTGGGGCCATGCTTACAACCAAGCTATTTTAGCATATGAGGCAGAGGCCCCACAGAGCCATCCTCATTGCCTTGGTGCTGAAACGCTAGAATCAATCAAGCCATGGCTGTGAAAGGGAAAGAGACGGGGGGGGGGGGGGGGTGAGGGGGAGAAGTAGAAGCGGATGGTTGCTTCTCCTGTGCACTCTGACTGGTCATCGAACCCAGGATATTTACATGCCAGGCTGATGCTCTACCACTGAGCCAACTGGCCAGGGCCTTAACTTTTTTTAAAATCATGGTTCATATTTTTTAGGCCAAGGATAAAGGAGAGACCGCCAAAACAACCAAATTTTTAGCCTTGGACAAATGCTTACCACAGAGACTTTCTTCAAGTAAAAAGAAAATGGAATAACTTTCCAATATAGTTTTACTCTTCCAATGATAAGAAAAAAATTTTAAGCATGTTTCCTAAATTATTAATTTATGCTTTTTATAATATATGTATTCTGTGAATTCTTTGGAAATATTTACATTATGTTAATAATTTTAGGCTACCAAATTAAAGTTCTTTTAACTTTCATTGTTATGTTGAAGTCCTTAGAATATTAAAAATAGATATGTATTTCTTAAAGCTACCCAATTCTTCCTGTAGGTAATAGAAATAGATCATGACCCCAGTGCTCCTGATTACTTAGAGTATGATATTGAATGGCTCACTGTTCTCAGGGCTACAAACAGTCTTATTAATGTGACTGGGCGCCTATGGAACATGCCTGAAAATAATGGCCTGCATACAAGGTAAGTCTGACCTTATTTAGGACTTGCTCTCTCCATGCACTAAAGGTTTTTGTCCTCCCTTCCTTTTGTTACTTTTTTTAAGGAAATAACTTTTAACTGAGTGTAAGAACAATTCAAGGTTTACAATAAAATGAATAATTTACCACCAACACAAATAATTTTATAAGTTATTAAGTGTGTACAAAACTATACTATGGTGAAGATTATTTGATTGACACATTAAAATAATTTAAAGTTGCTTTATGGTATAAGGATAGATTTTTCTATGAGTTGTTTTTATTTCAATATGTTCCTTTGCTAAGTTAACTATAATTTTACTAGATGTAATTTAGATATATGATTTGTCTTTTTATCCTTGCATCTGAGTTCAAAGTTAGATTTCATTGTTTATTATATGAGGCTAATAAAATATAAAAGATCATTGCTTTGGACTTTTTTTTTTTCTTTTTCATTTTTCCGAAGCTGGAAATGGGGAGGCAGCCAGACAGACTCTCACATGCGCCCAACCAGGATCCACCTGGCATGCCCACCAGGGGGCGATGCTCTGCCCCTCTGGGGCGTCACTCTGTTGCATCCAGAGCCACTCTAGCACCTGAGGCAGAGGCCATAGAGCCATCCCCAGCGCCCGGGCCATCTTTGCTCCAATGGAGCCTCGCTGCGGGAGGGGAAGAGAGAGACAGAGAGGAAGGAGAGGGGGAGGGGTGGAGAGGCAAATGGGCGCCTCTCCTGTGTGCCCTGGCCAGGAATCGAACCCGGGACTTCCGCACGCCAGGCCAACGCTCCACCACTGAGCCAACCGGCCAGGGCCGCTTTGGACTTTTATAGGTGGGATTATAGTACAACAGAAGAAGCTATGAATGAAGTATTGGAAAAATTGAATCAGGACCTCAAAGTTCCATTGAACTTTAGCATGACGGCTACTTGTTACATGACCCAAGCAAGCCGCAGATACAAATGCAGTTGGTTCATAGGATCCATCCTCAGACTACTGAGTTTTGTGCCACACTTGGCATCACAGACATTAATGTCAGTCTTCAGTAGGCCAAGGAGGAGCATCCTTTGTGTGGTGAATATGAAAAGCAAGATAAAGGGGGGAGTAATGACTCCAGGGGAGATCCTAGTGACCATAACACAGACACATCGGCCCTGTCCTCTGTGAATCCAGATGAAATAATGCTGGATGAAGACGAGGAAGAGGAAGATAGTTTTGTAACTACACATAGTGACATGAATACAACATCCATAGAACCTTCTTCTGATCAAGCTTCTGACTTTTCTGCAAGCTTCTCTGATGTCAGGATCTTGCCAGGTTCCATGTTTGTGTCTTCTGATGATACACTGGGTTCCCCAGTGGGCAGAAGAGGAGAAACCTGGTGAGGCTGGGGAGTCTGGAGATGGGAAGGACTCACCCGAAGGGCTATTGAAGAGGCGGAGTGATGAACATGAACCTGAACGAAGAAAGAAAATTACGAGGAGGAATCAAGCCATCTATGCTGCAGTGGATGATGATGATGCAGCATAGGCCAGTATAGGTCTTAGTGTCTGTGTAGGTATGTGCTTTCTAAGGCCATATTTTTAAAGTTGGGTTTTTTGACTCGGCTTAACTTTGTAATAATGAAATTATGTAGAGAATTGACTTTGCCTTTAGGCTTTTGTATATTTCAGATACAAAGATATTAAATTTTCAGGTATTTACTTATTTTTCAAAGTTAAGCCATTATTGTACATATATGTAATTAGATATGGTTTCTTTTCATTTATTATAAATATTCTTCCCTGGTCAGCTCTTAATGTCAGTCAAATATAATTGAAAATGAATGTGGTAGATAAGATTTCAGGAAATTAATTACTTTGAGTACTAGATGGTGGTAAACACGGACACACTGATCCCCAAATCTACATGGAGTAGATCTGCATAGCCAAGGGCTGCACCGTGGCAGCCATGAGAATATGCCTCGTGGACCTTCGGCTGCGGGGAGCAGAGCTGACCAGAAGCCCTGTCTGCTGCATTAGGAAATCCATCACTGAGTGGTGCCAAGGCCACTCTCCCCATTGGCTTCTCCCAGCAATGACTGTGTAGCAAGAAACTGAGGTAGGCCCACTCCTGGGAGACACAGGACTCCTCCAGTGGCTGACTGTCAGTTGAGGACTCCCTGATGGCTTGCTGAACCTTCCTTAGACAAGGATGCCTTAGGCAAGGCAGCCTAGGACACTTCCACCCAAGGTTCTGTCAGACTTGCCCTGTGATTAACGGCTGCCCCGGCCTCATACAGCCCCCTCCCTGTTTCCTCACACACAGGCATTTCCCCCTAATAAAATCCTTGCAGTTAATTTCTTCCTGGTGTCTGCTTCCTGGAGAAGCTGAATTAGCATAGCTTGTACATGAGGGGTAAGGAGAGAAGAGATAAGCATGACTCCCTGATTTCTGAATTGGGAACCGGGTGCACGTGATTGTCAGGCACCGAGAGAAGGGAGAACAGTGTCCTCTGTTTGAAGAGAAAAGGCATAAGAAGAGGAAAGGTTGCAGGGTGTGTGGAAGGACAAAAGGAAGAGCTAACAGGTCTCAGGCAAGGACAGTTCCACCTTGTTGGGAAAATAGCTATTTAGGTTTGCTCTCTGGTTAACTGGCTGCAAGACCTTTGCTTGATTGGCACTTGTATGGTCTATGTAAGGTTATGGGTGCTTGTGCTCAGCTGGGGATGGGAGATTGCCGATGGCGAGTTCCCTGCCCACCACTGTGAGGGGCCATTTTTACGGTTTGTCCGAGAAGTGGTTTTCCCTGCCTGTTTGCTTGTCCGCTGTTGTGAGACTCTATTAAATGGAAATGGCCCAAAGCTTTCTGGCTCCACAGTTTCTCTACTGTCTGCCCGAATCCAAGGTGAACCTGCCTGGCCTCAGCCATTGGCATTACATCTGGCATAGTGGGCATGATTCAGAGAAGATTGATATGGAGCCACTGACACCCTTGAAGGGTGGGATAAAGGAGTGGCTATTTCTGATGGCTCTCCTGCCGGGGGTTGTGGAGTGGTTGTTTTTGATAGCACTGTGAGAAGAAGCCAAGAGCACTGTGTGAGAGGCTGCCTGAGGTCAGAAGCTCCAGGATGAGCTGCAGACCTAACACTGACAGCAGCATGAGCTGGAATGGTCACTGGAGAAAGAGTTGCAGATTTGAGAAGTGCAGGTCAGGCTATAGGCTGAGAATCAGTGATAGCATGAACTGGAATGAGCACTGGAGAAGGAGGCCCATGGGGTTTAAGAGCTGCAGTGTGAGTTGCAGGCTGAGCACCAGCGCCACCTGGAACTGAAACGGTCTCTGGAAAAGGAACTACGGGTTTGCGAGTTGCAATTTGCCCTTGAAGCTGAATGTTGGCAATGACAGTTGTTGGAGAAACAACTGTGAGTTCAAGAGCCTGAGTCTCAGCTTCATGCTGAGAGCCGTCAGCTGCAGGAGCCAAAGCAGGTGCTGAAGAAGGAGCAGCATCCATGTCAGTGGGGTGGCTCTAAGTCAGTGAGAGCAGGTGTTTCCAACTCCTCCTCTTCTGAGGAGGAGGTTCAGGCTAAGTGGTCAGACTCAGCCTGGCCAGTGGTCACCCAGAAGGTAAAAGCCCAGCAGCCAAGAGTCCCTCAGGGGCAGGCACATCCCCCTCTGCAGGTAGTGTAGCATTTTTTGGTCTGGCCCTACACCTAGGCAGAGCTGATGGAGTTGAGGGCACAGTTCAGACAGAAACCCACTGAGCCCCTGGTGGCCTGCTTGTTGTAGTTGTGGGACAAAGGGGTGGATGGCATCATGCTCTCCAGAGTAGAGATGGAGAAATTGGCCACCATCACCACACACTCCTCCTTGAGTATCTTCAGAACTGCCATGACAACCCAGGAAACCATACCCTATTAGAATGGGTGATGGCTTCCATTTGTACAGTCGGGTAAAATGCTGGGGACTTGCTGGGAGCAGTGAGTCGGTGGCAGTGCTATAGTGAGCTGTCCCAGGCCCTTTGTGAACTAGGTATGAAGAATACTGCTTTCAACCTGAGGTCCCATGGGCCAAATGAGGAAGTGTTTATGACAGAGATGAGGGATCTTATTCTCTGTAGTGCCCCATCAGCCCTTTTTGGGTCACTAGTGGCTATCTTGAGCCCCTGTGTGGGGAAGCCCATCAATGCAGTTACACAGATGGTAGATTTAGGGAACTGGGGATAGCACAAAACCATAAAGCTGTGAAGGCTGCTGCCTGTGCTGCTCCCCCACTAAGAGAAACAAGCCTGTAAAGGTTACCTGAACACAGGTGTGGATAGATTGTATTGCGGCTGGGCAGATAGGGAGAAATTAGATGGCAAGCCTAATAAAGTTTTTTTTAGAGCTTTGGCAGCAACTTAAACCAGAACAGAGGTTCCAGACACTGAGATGAACGGCCCCAGCAGTTACCAATAAAACAGTTGGGGCACAGGTGGCACAGTTACAAGATTATATGATGAAGACAGCCGAGGGAGAGGAGGACCCCCAAGATGCAATGTTCCAGTTTGAATGGGGGAAGGCCAAGGGACCCATCTCACAGGGACAGGTGGGGAGCGGAGGCCTCATGTGGAACTGACAATCCAATGGTCCCCTTCTCATTACAATGGGTATTAGCCTTGGTGGATACAGGTGGAAAATGTTTCCTCCTCTATGGGAACCCAGAGCGGTTTGTTGGGACCCCAGTGGACATTGACTTTAATGGGGGCCAAACTGTTTGAGTGAAACCAATAATTATTCCACTGGGAATAGGAAGACTGCCTCCTAAACCATACAAGGTATATGTATGTCCTATTCCTGAATATATTTTGGGGGTAGATGTCTTAAAAGGACTGTGATTGAAAACCACAGCCAGGGAGTTCTGCCTGCAGGTCCAGGTCATGAAAGCAGTGTTGTGGGGACATGCAGCACAACCCCCCTTGCAATTACCCGATCCCTGTCGTGTGACTAGCACAAAGAAGTTCTGCCTGCCAGGCGGTTATGAAGAAATCACAGGGACAATCCTTAAACTAGAAAAGGTGGGGATCGTCTATCTGGTGGACAGCCCTCACGACTCCCTGGTGTGACCTGTGCACAAACCAGACAGAACTTGGCAAATGACAGTAGATTACGGAGAACTTCATAAAGTTATTCCCCCTTTTCATGCAGCTGTTTCCTCAATAGGTAACCTGATGGATCGAATAAGCCATGAGTTGTGAACATACCATGTTGTAGCAGATTTGGCTTACACCTTTTCCTCTATTGATGTAGCTGCAGCAAATAAAGACCAATTTGCCTTCACTTGGGAAGGGCGGCAAGGGACCTTTACAATATTGCCACAGAACTATTTGCATAGTCCCACCTTGTGTCATGGGCTGGTGGCTGCTGACCTGGCTAAATGGAAACAACCAGAGGCAATTCATATGTACCATTATATTGATGATATTATGCTAACTAGTGACTCTTCCAGAATTGGAGCAAGCAGTCCCTATCCAGCTATCCCATTTGAAAGCGTGTGGCTGGGCAGTCAATGAGGGCAAATTACAAGTACCCGGATTATCTGTTAGATTCTTGGAGGTTGTCTGGTCAGGTAAGACAAGTTATTCCTGAAGCAGTTATAGATAAGATCCAAGCATTCCCCATACCCATTATGGTAAAGCAGTTACATGAATTCCTAGGTCTGTTGGGATATTGGCAAGCATTCATACCCCATTTGGCTCAGTTACTGTGCCCCTTATTCAGAAGAGGGTTCACTGGGATTGGACTGAACAGGCACAATGTGCATTTGCAGCAGCTAGGAGAGCTGTCAAGACAGCACAGGACTTCAATGTGTTTGATCCTGCCAGGCTCTGTGAGCTTGATATCCATGTAACTTCTGAGGGGTTTGGATGGGGCTTGTGGCAACGGACAGAACGCCTATGGCAACCTATTGGGGTTTGGTCCCAATTGTGGAAAGGCGCTGAAGTCCATTACTCATTAGTGGAGAAACAGTTGGAAGCTGTGTATGCTGCCCTTCTAGCCACTGAGAGTATTACGACCACAACTCCAGTATGGTCAAGACCACATACCCTGTTGCAGGATGGGTGAGAGATTGGGCAACCAAATCTTGTAGTGGTACGGCCCAAACCTTCACCCTGGCCAAGTGGGGTGCATACTTACAACAACACTGTGCTCTTAACACCAGCTTGTTGAGGGCAGAACTGCAGGAAGTCTTGGGTCCAGTCACCTCAGTGACCTTAGAGTCAGTTACAGTGGGGACTCAGGAGGCAGAACCTGAAGTAAGTCAGGAGGGGCAGATGCCTATCCCTAAGGATGCCTGGTATACTGATAGTTCTAATAGGGACCAACCGGTCAAGTGGATGGCCATAGCCTTCCATCTGGCCACTGAGTCTATTTGGATGGACGCAGGTACAGGCCAAAGCAGCCAGTGGGCGGAATTAAGAGCTGTATGGCTAGTTGCCCATAATGAACCTTTACTTCTGGTGAGCTGTACTGACAGCTGGGTTGTCTATTGTGGACTGACCCTTTGGATTGCTACTTGGCATATTAACTAGTGGATGGTAATGCACCGTCCGCTATGGGGTCAGGCCATGTGGCAGGACTTAATGGGAAATAGGACACCAGAAGCAGGTGACAGTATATTATATCACAGGGCATGCCCCGAGAGCCCATCCTGGGAATGATGAGGCAGACATCTTGGCAAGGGTACGATGGTTGGAGACTGCGCCTGCAAGTGGCGTGGCACAGTGGCTCTACTGGCATCTGCTTTTTGTGGAACAAAAAACTGTGGGTTATGGTTAAGGTGTGGAACGGGCCTGTGTCCTATGCAGAGGTACTTGCAGCTTGCGATCAGTGTGCAGTGTTCCAAGGAGCACTCACAGAGACAACTGGTGTCACCTGAACAGACCCAGAGTGGTCGTGTTCCACTAACACAGTGGCAGATAGACATCATCAGACCCTTACCAGGGTCAGCGGGTACCAGTATGCAGTCACCTATGTAGATACTGCCACTGATCTGCTGCACTCCCCCCTTGTAACCCTGACCAGAGGGCAGTCATAACAGGCTCTGGACCACCTGAGTGCTGTGTACGGGTGTCCATTGGTCCTAGAAAGTGACAACAGCACCCATTTCACTGGTTCTATGGTGAAACAATGGGCTCAAGACCTGAGGGTGAACTGTAAGTACCCTGTTCTCTACCACCCATAGGCTGGTGGGATCAGTGAGTGGTATAATGGACTCCACGCAGGTACTAGGACAGGAGGGGGGCATCAGCTCCCTTACTGGATGGACACGTTGCTTGTGGATAGTACTCCTGATTTTGAATGAGACACCTTGACAGGGGCACCCAGCTCTGGTGGAGGCCCTCCTGCACTGGGCCGCTGCTCCCATTCAGTTGCAGATATGCACCAAGGACACTTTATTCTAGCCGAGCATTGGATGGCAGGGCAACGTGCTCCTGTCTGCCCCAACAGCCCTCGTAAAAGGCCAATGGCTTCAAGGGACATGGCCCTGGACTGTACAGGCCCCCCACCAACAATGGGTTGCCTTGGCACTGTGGGGTAAGGGGATAGAGGTGGACCTCCAGTTAACTCCCTGGGTAATCAGCACGCCTAAGATAGAAGTGTATTATCCCTTGAGTGCTCAGGAAGACAGCATTATGAAGGGCACCCCACAGTAATGTACCTCACTCCTCGCACAGGGACCATCGTGGAAGATACCTGTCATACATTATGAGACAGCAACCTTAAAGGGGTGGAATGTGGGGAAAATAGCCATGTGAGGCTTGCTTGGTGGTTTAGCGGCTGCAAGCATTTTGCCTGACTAGTGCGTGAGCATGGGGCAGTGCCACATGTGTGTGGTCTATGTAAGGCTACAGGTGCTTTCCCTCAGGGGTGATTCTCCCAGATCACTCTCCCGCCACTGTGAGGTTTGGTTTTCCTGCTCCTTTGCCCTTTACTGCAAGAAGCAGGTTTTCCTTTGTTTATTAGCTCTTTCCCTTTTTTATTTATTCACTCACCTGTCTGCGAGCCTCCAATAAATGGGTATGGCTCTACACTTTCCAGCTCCACAGTTCCTCTGCTGTTGACCACCTGCCCGAATTCAATATGAACCAGCCTGGCCTCAACCACCAGCATTACAGTGATGTTAAGAGTCCTTACCAACCTATTCTTTACAGTCTTGGTAGAAAGTGTGGCCTCTGGGCCTTCCCATGGAACATAATCCCTGGTGGGTCTTTTGGTCTGTTATAGTCTATCCACTTTCCTGAGCATTTGATACTTTCTCCCATGGTCAGTCATGGCAACTGCAACTCCACTTAGCATGGGCCATAGCTTTTCCTACCCTTCTAGGAACCATCTGAGGTAGCAGTCACTGAGGTGGGATTGGGCATGCAGTATATTTCTTAGGGGTCATTAGCTGTGGAAGGGAGAGAGGAAGGTGAATTGGGCAGGGAAAGAAGTTGAACTGTGATGCAGACATGACAGAGCCTTGGCCAGCCCCATTAGACCTATGTGCAGTGGGCTAAAATGAGCACGTCCTTCGATTCTTGTTGCAATAGTCTTTGGGTGAGGGCATGCCTTGCAGGAGCTGACAGCTAGGGCATCCTTGAAGAGGCATCTGAGCAGCTCATTTTGTGTTCACTACTTCAGCGCAAAGATGAAAGGAAGTATTATTTTCATCAACAGACAAGGAAACAGGTTAGAAAAGACTAGTTAATTAGCTCACTGTTAGTAACTAGTAGAATCAAACTGATTCTTTAAGAAAGAAGGAAATTATGATTCAAAGTGATTGTATGCCAGGCACTTGGGAAATTTTACATGTATTTTCTTGTTGGTTCCTCATAACAACCTAGAGAGGCATTCATTACTTTCTCTAATTTTAGAGATAAGGAAACTAAAGTCCGGAGGATTTAAGTATTTTTATTTTGCTCAAAGCTAATAGAGTTGGTAAATGAAAATAGTCAGAATTTAAACCTCGGTCTGTGTGATTCCATAGTCCTTTAAGAAGCCAAGAGGGGACATTACCTCACATGTACTTAGAGTCAAGAATCCAGAGAGGAGCACACCATAATTAGCTAGAGCTCAGCTATTATCTGGAGAATGGCAAACTGTTTCTGGTCTGTATTTAGAACACAATTGCAGGCAAAATCTGAATCAGAGCTATCATCTGGCAGCTTTGCAGGAGGCTCCTCACTGGATGGTTTGGTTCCTTCTTGGATGATGTGGAATGGGATGAGGGCTTAGTCACAACATGTGACAGAAAAGCAAGACTGGCTTACTGGAAAAAGCCAGGATAAAAAGGGCTTTAAAAAAAGGCACTGACAGTTTGCTATGAGAGAGTCCTGTGTGTAGGAGTCAGAGAGCCTTGGATTTTTAAAATATTTTTTTCTGATTACAAAAGTAATTTGTATTTATTATACAAGAACACTGAGCAGCAAATAGAAGGAAATTACAACTGTTTCGATGCCTGCTGCACAGAAATAATCATACCTAACATTTTGATGCTGAGACTTCCAGGCTTTTCTCTTGTGAATAGTTAACTACTGTTGCTGTATATCTAACATATTCATGCAAAATGTGTATGTGCATTTATATATAATTATGTTTTATAGATTTTATTTATACCAATATGAAGCCATAATGTACAGATTGTTTTTTTTAAATAGCAACTTATTTTTCTGATTAAAAAGCAACACATTTGTGAAGAGCTGTGCAAAATACAGAAAAACAGGAAGAAAATGAATTATCTGTCATGTTACTTTCCTTACTATTGACTATTTTGTAACCTGATTTTTAAGAAGTTATGCTAAAATGGAGCTCTTGAATCAGATTTTTGTGAACCCAATCTTGGCCCTACTGTTATCTGCATAACCAAAGGCAAATTCCTACTTTTTCTCCAAGCCTTAGTTTCCTCATGTGGGAAATGGAAATTATGAGTGCTTACCTCACAAGGTGGTTGTGAACAATGCAGGTAATAATGCTTCATTTAGTATATGGTACAAAGTAAAAAGTCAAATGCATATACATAGATACAACTATTAATCATTATTTTAAGAGTGTTTTTAAAATAACTGCTTTGGTTCCCCTTAGTATTTTTTTAGAGAGAGAGAGAGAGAGAGAAAGGGACAGATAGACAGGAAGAGAGAGTGATGAGAAGAATCAATTCTTCATTGCGGCACCTTAGTTGTTCATTGATTGCTTTCTCATATGTGCCTTTACCAGGGGGCTCCAGCTGAGCCATTGACCCCTTGCTTAAGCTGGCAACCCTGTGCTCAAGCTGGTGAGCCTGTTCTCAAGCCAGATGATCCTGCACTCAAGCTGGCAACCTTGGGGTTTCAAACCTGGGTCCTCAGCGTCCCAAGCTGACACTCTATCCACTGAACCACCACCTGATCAGGCCCCTTTAGTATTTTCAATTTCTTCTTAACCCTTCTCAATCCAACCCACCTCACCATTCAGTCCTTAGCCAATCAAATTTTCAAACTGAACCTGTGTCAGAATCGCCCAGAGGGCAAGGTAAAACAGGTTGCTGAACCCCCTCCTGGAGTTTCTGATGCAGTAGGTCTGGGATGGGGCATTTGAGAGTTTGCACTTGTGTAACAGGTATTCAGGTGAGGTGGTTGCTGCTAGTCACTTTGAAAATCACTGGGCTAGATTATTCTGGGGCAAATTATGCCAGTAAGGAATGCATCGACAGAGGAAAAGGTGCTACTTCTGGCTTTTGAGTTCCCAAAGCCTAGATTTTTAAAGGAATAAAGAACTCAGAGCATATTCATTGCATTTGGGAAATAAATTTGAGGACTCAAGTCCTCTTGACCTCAAAACTGCAGAGTGATTCTTCACACTAGAGGGGAGAATAAGAAAGGCAGAGGGGACATCGGGGACATCAGGAGGCAGGGTGTTTATGTATGAAGGCCTGAAAAGACAGCATGAACAGTGACAGAACAAGTGCTCTCATCCAGCTTCTACTGCGTGAATGCTCTCTTACCAGCAACAGCAGCATTTGGAGAATGAGTCCGTGTCTGTGGATTTCTCACTTCTGTCTTAGGAGCTCTGTTGTCCTCTTGCTGGTGAGGAGTGAGGATCTCCTTCAATAGCACCTGGCAGGGTCTTGTGGGAATAACGCCCACCTATGCCCCAGGGCTTGGCTTGGTCCCTGTCCAGTTGCATTGTCTGGGGTATAGGGTAACTACATGAACAACTCCTCTTTCTTCCACATCCAAGGACATTCCAAATTCTTCTGAGATGGAGGGTTTGGGCCTTGATCTGAGTGCCCAAATCCACATTACAGGTAACTCCATAAACTTGTCCCTTAGATTTCTTCTCCCAAGCCTCTGACCTGAACACAGGCAGGTGCTAAGATGATGCCATTTCATTCCAATCACCTCAATGAGTGCTGCTGTTTGAGCCCCCCATTGCACATAAACCATAAATACCATCATTACCATCTGCTCACAGGTGGATTGAGTCATGGGAGGGCAAGTACTGAGACCAGGAAGAGTGAAAAAGGTTACATTTCATTGAACATCTATTAATACTATGGACCATTCTTGTGCCTGGTGCTTTTACATATGTATCTCATAAATCCCTACCACAACTTCAATAGGTATATGTAATAAATCTCATTTAATGGAAGATGGAAGTAGCAGGTTCAAGGTCACACTCTAATAGAACAGCCCATATACTATGAAGATTATTTGCCTGCCAAGATACTTTATTTATTTATTTATTTATTTATTTATATTTTTCTGAAGTTGGAAATGGGGAGGCAGTCAGACAGACTCCTGCATGTGCCCGGCTGGATCCACCCAGCATGCCCACCAGGGGGCGATGCTCCACCCATCTGGGCCATTGCTCTGTTGCAGCCAGAGCCATTCTAGGACCTGAGGCAGAGGTCATGGAGCCATCCTCAGTGCCCGGGTCAACTTTGCTCCAATGGAGTCTTGATTGCGGGAGGGGAAGAGAGAGAGACAGAGAGGAAGGAGAGGGGGGAGGGTGGAGGAGCAGATGGGCACTTCTCCTGTGTGCCCTGGCCGGGAATCAAACCTGGGACTCTTGCACGCCAGGCCGACGCTCTACCATTGAGCCAATCAGCCAGGACCCCTGCCAGGATACTTTAAATCCTAGGCATTTCCTATCCCTCAGGGCAGTTATAACACCTCCTCCTGTATGTGCTGACCATGTACTATATTACACACCTGCCCAGTCTTTACTTGGCAAAGAATGGTGCATGCCTATCTTAGCAATTTGACCTGGCCTAGGTAGCAGTGACAAGAGCTTGACTGGAGCTGTAGAAATAAATTACTAGCTCATGTGTTCTTGGGCAAAAGACAATCCCTAAGTTTCTACAACTATAAAATGGGTCTAAGACTATGTGCCTCATAGAAATGCTGAGAAGGCCAAAGGAAATAACACTTGAAAAACAGAATTTCTGATACCAGGGGAAGGAGTGGGTAGACTCAGAAAAAGATGCATCTTACTGATTTCTTTCCTTGGCTATGCAACCTGATATTTCTGAATCTGAGTTTCTTTGTGGGTTTGGAAGTATTAAATAGGAAACTTTAAATGAAAGTGTTTGCTACAGTACCAGTAGACATTTAACAAAGTGAATTTCCTGTTTCTTCCATTTTAATCCCTAAATGATCAATAGATGATGCATGCATTCATGGATGGATAGAATGCATGCATGAATGAATAAAAGAGCACTCTACCTACTCTACAGGTTTTCCCAGTACACTGTGCCTTCCTTACTTACATATTTTTAACATGTGTAGAAAACTCCTGGGAGATGGATATGATTTTCCTTGGTCTACAGATCAAGAAAACCCAGAAACCAAAGCTCAGTGAGTTTGAGTGATTTGTCCAGGATTCATCTGCTGGGAAGTAGCAAATTTCAAACTCAAATTTGTTTTAGTTTGAGAAAAGGGAAGGTTAAAGAAAGGACAATGAAAAGTGTGAGAAAAAACAATAATGTTCTCAGTGGATTTTCAAAAGTAGAAAATGAATAGAAACTAAAAGAACTAAATTTACCATACATTACCTTCTGCATTCTTCACATTTACATTATTGTTAATGATTTCTGCATAGTACAACTTTTTTAATTTTAAAAATTAAAGTATACTTACATACAGTAAAATTCACCCTTTTTAGTGTACAGTTCTCAAGTTTTAACAAATGTATATAGTTTTGTGTAATCACTAATACAATTAAGATAAAGAATAGTTCTATTCTTCCCTCATCTCCCCCAAATTTACCAACCCTTTACCCCCTGGCAACTACTAATCTGTTTTTAGACCTTTGTAAGAATGCCATTAAATGGAATTATATGGTATTTGGCCTGTTGAGTCTGACATATACCTGGCATAGCATCATAGTATATCTTCAAACATTTCTTAGGCTTAAGTCTTTGGTTATAATTCTCATAAACTCTCTTTTCTTTTTTAAGATGGTAGTGGGGGGTGGGGGACTCTGTAATTTTCCAAAGGCAATTTTTCTTTAAACAATGGGGGGGGGGAGGGACGTGTGGAGGGAAACAAGGAAGATTTCTGTTGCTTTTCTCTTCAAATCTTCTTCTATGCCCTAGGAAACACAGCAGAGAGTTTGGCAAACATCATAATGTCAGAAGTGAAAACCCATATAATCCTAGATCATCAGTCATTCCTGATTAAACCTCCAGGAGACTCCTAGGAATTAGGGCAGCAACAAAAGAAATAAATCTTGATTTTAACCAATATAAAGATGAACCCCTATAAACAAGGTACTTGCTTAGAAGCCAGGTGATATAGTGAATTGGTTACAGATGAGCAGTGCAGACAGGAGATGACAAGGATAATGAAGGGTGTGGACCTTTATTGGCCAGCTGACATGGAGACCCCAGAGCAAGTTTTGTATCCATCTATCCATTCATCAAATCATTCTTCATCCATCTATCCATCCATCTATTCAACAGTTATTTTCTGAGCACATGTGTTACATGAGAATGAACAAGGTAAGTCCTGCTCCTCAAGGAAATTACAGGTAGGCTTCCAGATACAGGTGTGTAAGGTTTATACTGCAAAACTTCAGATGGCACTCTTTACATCATTTCTCTTGTGAGTTGTGCAATGTATAACCCAGGCAGCTATGCCACAGTCTAAAGAGGAAGCCAACAAGTAAGCAGGCAACTGAGGTACAGTACTTAAGATATGTAAGAAGGGAGACTGTGGGAGCAGAGAGAAGAAACAATTAATCAAATCATTGGCCATGCGAGTGGGTTTCAGTAAGGCTTCCTGGAGGAAATGATATTTACACTGAGCTCTGTGGATAAATGGGAGTTAGCCAGGCGAATATGCAGAAGGAAAAGTTCCAAATAGCTTTTGAAAAACAGCTTTTGAAAAGCCCTGGAGGCAAGAGAAAACTTACTGGATTCAGGGATTTGCAAACAGTTTATGTGGTTGGAATAATGAGGAGGGAGGGATGGGCAAGGAATATGACAGATGAGTTTAGAGACGTTTACAGAGGCCACAGGATTTTAGGCCAGGCTAAGGAGCACCAGACTTCTTCCTGAGTCCAGTGAGAGCCAGCTGAAGGAGGGACGGGACATGGTCAGAGTTGCTCTTTAGAATGATCACTCTAGTGGGTGCTGTGTGGAAGATGAGCTGGAAGAGGACTAGCTGGGAATTGTGGACTTGAGTTAGCAGGCTTAGGCAGTAATCCAGGTGCAAGATGAGAGGGCCCAGAGTAAGGTGGGTTTGGGAAGGAGAAATGAAGATAAAACGTGTGAGGATGTATAACATCAGAATGTGGTGATTGGTTAGATGCCAGAGAAAAAAGAGAGTCTAGGAATGAAGGGTGACCCGTAGGTTGCTAGCTTGACCCTTGAGTAGATAATGGGGCCACTTTCTGAGCTGAACAAGGGAGAAGAGGTTTATGAATATGGTGATGAGCTCCATTTGAGATATGCTGAGTTTGAGGTTCCCGTGAAATCCACAAGTGGAGATGAAGGTAGTATATATAGCTCTGATGATCAGAAGGGTGATATGGGGGTCCTCATACTCCCACAGTCATTGGAGGTGACCCTGTGAAGAGTGAGAGGAAAGGAAGTGTTAGACAAGAACTCCTGAAAGTGCCAACATGGTTGGTAGTCTGAAGTCAAGGAAAGTAGACAGAGGGAAGCAACACCATTTTTTTCCTCTTCTTGCTGCTTTCTGGATTTCCAAGTTTTGCTTTGGCCAAAGTACAGTGGAGTCAGGGTGATCTCTGAGCTCTTAAAATATTTATCACTGCACTCCCAACGATTGACAGGGAGCCTAGCAAATAGAGGAACTCATTAGATGTAGGTTGAAAAAATGATTGCATGAATAAATTAAAAGTGTGACTCTAAAGCACAAGACATTAAAAATATATACCTGTATTTAAACATCCAAAAATATGTTGCTCTCTGCAAAGCAGTTGCCTTAGTGAATATTATCTCTATGTAGGAAAGGCTTTTTAAAGTACACAAGCAGAGACAAAGAACATATGGGAAAAGATCTTTATATATCTGACTACATAAAAGTAAAAACTGTAATTAAAAAATCATTAAAGATTGAAAGGTAAATAACATACGAAGGAAAGCAGAGTAAGTCACATCCAAAGGGTGGCTGCTTTAGCATATAGCATTCCTTTAAAAAACAAGATAGCCTAACCTATGGTGGCGCAGTGGATAAAGCGTCCACCTGGAACACTGAGGTCGCCGGTTTGAAACCCTGCACTTGCCTGGTCAAGGCACATATGGGAGTTGATGCTTCCTGCTCTCCCCTCCCCCGTTCTCTCTCTCTCTCTCTCTCTCTCTCTCTCTCTGTCTCTCACTCTCTCTCCTCTCTAAAATGAATAAAAAGTAAAAAACAAAAAAACTGTTTAAAAAAGAAGAAAAAAAATAAAATAAAAAACAAGATAAATATTTCAGTATAAAAATAAGCCAAAGTCATGAGTAGGCAATCGACAAAAGAACAAATGCAAATAACAAATCTATAAAAAGTTATATCTTATTAACAATCAAAACATTCACCTTAAAATAATATTTTAAAGTATTTTTATTTATCTTAAAATGTTCTTTTTTATTACTTATTGATTTTAGAGAGGCAGAGAGAGGAAGGGAGAGAGACAGAGAGAGAGAGAGACGTATTCATTTTTTGTTCCATTTAGTTGTGCATTCATTGGTCACTTCCGTATGTGCCTTGACTGGGGATCGAACCTGCAACCGTGGTGTTTCATGATGATTAACTGACTGAGCTAACTGGCTAGAACCCAATATAATATTTTTACTATGCATACTTTTTGTCAGAAATTCTACTTCTAGAAATTTATATTAAAGAAATAATAAGGAAAAAAAAGAAATAATAAGGGATGTGCAAAAAATATATAAATATAAAAATAATGCATCATAATTTTAATGGCAACAAATTTTTAAAAACTAACAATAACAGAAAATTACAAATAATTTATGGTTTTTAAAATTTTATTTATTATAGAGAGGAGAGAGAGAGAGAGAAGTGGGGAGGAACAGGAAGCATCAACTCTCATATGTGCCTTGACCGGGCAAGCCCAGGGTTTTGAACTGGTGACCTCAGAGTTCCAGGTTGACACTTTATCCACTGCGCCACCACAGGTCAGACTAATATACATTTTTGACCTTTTGTATTTTCTACTCTTTACAATAAAGATAAATGATGGCCTTTGCAAAATCAGAAAACAAATAGATGCCTTTGGGGGGAGGGCAAAGGGAAAAATATGTCAACTTGACTACAAATATCCTTTTGGTGGCCTATCACTATTCAAAATCTTCCAGGGCCCCTTTTTAACATTCTTAAGAACTAATTTCTGAGCCACATAGGAAATTGATCTTATTACTCTATAGTCATTATTTCATTTGGATCAAATACAGCTGTGATTCAGTTCCATTGCCTACCGTACTCATCTGTCTCTGTACCAAATGACTTTAGGGTCCTGTGAAAAATTACTCTCATAAAGTATGAAAAATTCCCCTTCACTGAAGAAATGCAAAGGGCTCTGGTTTGGATTTTAGGACTATTTATATAGGAATGCATATACATACATTACATACATACATACATATATATATATGTATATGCTTATTATGGTGCTCAACATATGGAGCTCAATAAATAGTAGCAATTGTTACTCTCATTTTCTTATTTGGTTTTATTCCTGCAGTTGTCTAGGAGGCCAGATTGCTGAGGCCAGATGGGTGAATTCTCCAGCCAATGGTTTTGATAAAATTCTGACTCATTCCATCAGTATTTTTGGGTGGACATTCTGTAGCCTCCCACCTTTAAAATGTCAAGATTCCAGGACCCAGAGAAGCAAACAAATAATACTCAATTGACTGCCCTATCAACACCCATAGACTGGGTCATTCTAATTCCTCTACACATATTGATAAATGATGTTTAAAATAAAAGGCTGATTTTAGGGGCTGAGCCTTGGTCTGCCCTCCACTGCCATCTGGGGTGTGGGGAGGGAGAAATGCTGCCTCTCCTTCCTGGTAATGCTATTTGGAGAAGACCATGAATTACAGTATATTGTCACCTTTAGAGGGAGCTCGTTTGTCTTCTCCAGCTCTACAACTGGGTCTGGATGAAGATAAATTGAGTTTGAAGCTCTATCACTTAAAGCTGCATGACCTGGACTAGTCCCTTTCTCTGAGTTTCATCCTTTGTTAAAATGGTCATATAATAATGGTCATATCATCAGGGTGCTATATGATGAATTGAGATAGCAAAAATAATCACCTAAAATAAGGTCTGATACACTGCAGGTGTTACACAGATGGTAACTCTAGTAAAAGATTCAAAGCACATGATTAGGCCACTTGTGGGTGGCGGTTTAAAGAAATCATAAATAGAACTGGCTAGGGTAGAAAACTCTCTTGGTCTCTTCTTTCTTTAAAATTTCCTGATTGCACTTCTCTCTCTTCCCTCTGGTGAATTCCATCCTGGGGCTGCCTCCCCGATAGGCAGGCTCTGGCCCCTGAGAAGACCTATCTATGTTGGAGAGAGTGGAAGAGAGAGGGGAGAGGAAAGCTCAGCAGAGCAGCTCTACACAGAGTCAAAAAAGCCAGGATCAGAATGTGGGGCTGGAAGAAAGGAACCAGGGACAGCAAATAGCTTTTGTCTTGCATCCTCAATGTGATTTGGGAGTGAATGAATGTGCTGAAAAGGAACCTGGGGGCGCATTCAAGACTGAGTGCTGTCAATGGAGTATATAGATGTTTTATTATAAAGTTGTAAAGGTATACTGAATTTTATATAATGCTGCTAAGCAGCGTGACCCCAATAAATTTAATAAATAAAATTTTTAAAAAAGTTTTTTTAAATGACTATTGTGATCAATTACCAATGTCTGCTGTGGTTGTGGTATAGGGAACTGGTGATGCATTTGTTACATATTTGCCCCTCTGTGGTCTGGCAAAGTACTACTCAATTGTGGTCCATGGACCAGTGCTGTTCTGTAAGCTGTATGAACTGGTCTACAACAAGATAAGAATTAAAATTGAAATTGAATGTTTAGAAATTTGTGTAGCAATTTGACAGAGTAATTTTACTGAATCTATTTAATCTAATTGATTCAGTCAAATTTACTGAATCTAATAATAAAACATTCAAGCTTTTATTATTATTATTATTATTATTATGTCTTTTTCTTATTTTTTCTAGTAATTTTATCATGTTTTATAAAATTATCAATCAATGACAGATTAGAAAAATAAATAGTACTTCACCAAAGAGACTTAAGAAGCACTGACTGAGAGCTTCAGGCAAAGGGCAAAGGAGCCCTTTTTGCTCCTCAATGGACCACCACACTTATTAGGAGCAACAAAGTAATAGGGAATGGGTATTGCTTAGATTTCTGCAAATCTTTCTCACAAAGAGGCAGAGGTGACTGGTAGAGAGTTCAGAAATTTGGAATCTTGGCTGCCTTTGCCTCAGAGATGGGTCAATAAACTGAACACTGCCATATGTTTTTTGGGGTTTTTTTTGCCTTTTGTCCTTCCAAAGGTTGATTGCTTTGGGGGAAACTGAGGCAGCTCAACAAATACAGCATAAGTTCTCACTAAATTTCTGAGGTGGAATTTTTGGCATGTATATAACCTATGGAGATTATGGGAAGAGAATGCACACATGTGGGGGGGTGTGCAGCCTCCTGTGTGACAGGACTGAGTTGCACCACTGAAGTAAATGACACAGGAGGCAGGTGTGGTGGACAGCCTGCTATCTCAGTTCTGGACTCTTAGAGATAATGGTACATTTACTTCCCCCCATTCAGCTTAGTTGTAGATTTGGGCAATCTGATTTTTATAGCAGGATGAGCAGTCTTGGGAATGACATTTCCAGTAAATTGTTTATATTGAAATCATAAAATAAGAAGCCTATGGTAGGGAAAAGCTGAAGACTTAGCAGAAAGTTAAAATCATATGGGCAAACAATGCACAAAAAGGATGGGCAAGTGGATGACAGCCCTGCCTCTCACCTGGGAGCTTGCCCATCTCCTACAAGAAGGAAAACTACCTTCTTTGTAGCTGAGGTGTTACACAGTGGTTCCAGAGGCTCCATTCTCAGGGAGTGTGGGACCAGTACTAGTAGAGGCTGTAAGGCACAGTGGTCCAAAGCCTGGGGTGGAGTGAGACAGACATGTTCAAATACTGATTCACTGCTGTTCCATCTTGGGCAGTTGTCTTACCTTTGTGAGTCACAGTTTCCTCATTTTTAGTATGGAGATAATATTAGGACCCCACTCCCCTTCTAGGGCATTCAGAATCTAAGCTGACAAATACTGAAGGCCCGTGGGGGTATTCCCTTTTCACGGGATGATCTCTAAAGAGAATTGAGCTGGGTTGAACATGAGAAGCCATCTGGTCCAGCTCTCTTATGTTTTCAGTTGGAAAAACCAAAGCCCAAAAAGGGGAGTAAAATTACCTAAGATTAATTAGCCAATCAGTGCCAGGATTTGGGTCTAGAGCCCAAGTTTCTTGACTTGCCAGCTAGCTAAAAAAAGAAAAGAAAAAAAAATCAAAACAGCTGTCATCTGAGTTTAAGCCAAAATGATTTCCTAGTTTTTAGCTTACTTAATGTGTGAATCCAGGGTCTCAGCTGAGCGTGAGTGGGGATTCAGATCAGAATCTGGCTCACCAGAACACCAGTGTCTCCCAGGAAAGAACTTATCCTCTGCTGGGCCACCCAGCATAATCAGTTTGACTCAGCAGTAAATTCTGGTCCTTAAAGGGGACTGT
The DNA here is from genome assembly GCF_036850995.1 of Saccopteryx leptura. Classification (NCBI taxonomy): domain Eukaryota; kingdom Metazoa; phylum Chordata; class Mammalia; order Chiroptera; family Emballonuridae; genus Saccopteryx; species Saccopteryx leptura. The sequence goes on along the minus strand of NC_089512.1, from coordinate 48,597,014 downwards.
GGACATAGTGTGGTGGTTCTCACTTGGCTCTGGGCTCAGTTCCAGGCACTTGTGTTGAGGTCCTTGCAAAGAAGAGGATTGTCAGTGATATGTTTTACTAAAAATTCTAAAATATTGAGTGTGAGTGACACTACTGTGTGACAATTCTGACAGAGGGTAGCACAAAAGGAAGTGAGAGGCATTCACTCCACTTGACCGCTACATCACAGGTCAGCCTGACCACCTGAAGGCTTCAGCTGATAATGCTGTCCAGAGGAGACATAGGGCACACCCAGTGGGTGTAAGAGAGCACACGCAGATGCCATTCGAGGTAGAGGTAAGTCTATTTGAGTTGCAGTAGACACTACTAGTTGCCTACCCAAATACTATTTCCTCTTCTTTGCTAACGGAAATACCACTTTGTTCAGAGACAATGTGTCTGGCCCAGATTATGGATGTGGTATAAGTCAATTATAACAATTCTATTCCCAGGGTCCCTTGAAGTTAATTAGGAATGACCACATGATCTAGTTCTGGTCAATGCACGCTAAGGGAAATGTACTCTGGGGACTTCCAGGAAAGTATTCAGGGTACAAACATGAGAGCCCTGGCCCCTTTACTTTCTGTCTTGAATATGGATTTGACAACTGGAGCTGCATCATCCATTTATTTAGAATATCTGTTAGGTGACTCAGGCAAAACAAAATAAAATAACCTATTTGTTTATGCCACAAATGTCAGGTTTTTGTTCTTTGGGGCAGACACCATTCGTAACTCAATGAATGAATGAACACAAGTAAAGACTGTGTTGGGGGATCCCAGGAATGTCAGATTTGGGGAAGGAAGTAAATTTTACACAGATAGCTCTGGTGTTCTGTATAGCAATTGGATTATAACATAGTGCTTTCAGAATGAGCGCCAAAGAAAGAAAGATTAATAAGAGGTATAGTTATTGGAAAGGAAGCAAAAAATGTCATCGTTTATAGATACGACTGTGTGTATAAAAAATCCAAACAAATCTACTCAAAATGATTAAATTTTTTTTAATTTTTTTGTGTGTGTGTGTGACAGAGAGAGGGACAGATAGGGACAGACAGACAGGTAGAGAGAGAGATGAGAAGAATCAATTCTTTGTTGCGGCACCTTAGTTGTTCATTGATTGATTTCTCATATGTGCCTTGACTGGGGAGGGGGGGGTTACAGCAGACTGAGTGACCCCTTGCTCAAGCCAGTGACCTTGGGCTCAAGCTGGTGAGCATTGCTCAAACCAGATGAGCCTGCGCTCAAGCTGGTGACCTCGGGGTTTCGAACCTGGATCCTCCGCATCCCAGTCGGATGCTCTATCCACTGCACCACCACCTGGTCCAGCTCAAAATGATTAAATTAAGTGAATTTACCAAGGTCACTTAATGCAATGTCAATATACAAGAATCATTTTATTCCTAAATAACAAATAAATCAAAAATTAAATTTAAAAATGTCTATATAATGGCATAAAAGACATCAAATATCTAGGGATAAATTGAATAAACAGTGTATAAGACCTGACAGTGAAAACAGCCTGACCAGGAGGTGGCTCAGTGGATAGAACATCGGACTGGGATGCAGAGGACCCAGGTTCAAAACCTCGAGGTTGCCAGCTTGAGCACAGGATCATCTTGTTTGAGCAAAGCTCATCAGCTCTGACCCAAGGTCACTGGCTTGAGCAAGGGGTTACTCGGTCTGCTGAAGGCCCATGGTCAAAGGCACGTATGAGAAAGCAATCAATGAACAACTAAGGTGTTGCAACGAAAAACTCATGATTGATGCTTCTCATCTCTCTCCGTTCCTGTTTGTCTGTCCCTATCTATCCCTTTCTCTGTCTCTGTTAAAAAACAAACAAACAGGCCCTGGCCGGTTGGCTCATTGGTAGAGCGTCGGCCTGGCGTGCAGAAGTCCCGGTTCGATTACCAGCCAGGGCACACAGGAGAGGCGCCCATCTGCTTCTCCGCCCCTCCCCCTCTCCTTCCTCTCTGTCTCTCTCTTCCCCTCCCTCAGCCGAGGCTCCATGGAGCAAAGATAGCCCGGGCGCTGGGGATGGCTCCTTGGCCTCTGCCCCAGGCACTAGAGTGGCTCTGGTCGCAACAGAGCGACGCCCCAGAGGGGCAGAGCATTGCCCCCTGGTGGGCAGAGCGTAGCCCCTGGTGGGCCTGCTGGGTGGATCCTGGTTGGGTGCATGCGGGAGTCTGTCTGACTGTCTCTCCCCGTTTCCAGCTTCGGAAAAATACAAAAAAAAAGAAAAAAAAACACCTAAGAAAACAACCCTATAAAACATTATTGAGAGGAATCCAAAAAAAAAAAAAAAGGATATTTGGATAAAGAAGATCCAAAAAATAGAAGGATATTTCATTTGAAAGACTCCCTATTGTAAAAATGACAATTCTCTATTTTTACTTATTTGTATTTTTAAGTTTTTAAATATAAATATGCATTTCTTTACAATGAAAGCTAATAGATTTCAAATTTAAAAATCTATCTTAAAAATTGTAAATGACAATCTCAGCAAATTTGCTTATAATTTTAGTGTAATCCTAATTTAAAAAAAAAATCCCAACAGGTATTTTGATGGAGATTAACAAGTTTTTGAAAAACTTAAGAACCAAAGCAATCCCAAAAAAGAATAAGGCTGTGCTAATTACTGTAGTATTGTTACTATCATATAGGAAGTTGTAATTTAAGCTATAATAATTAAGACAGTGTGGTGGTATTGGTTCAAGGATAGACAGACTGACAGAATGGGATAGAGAGGCAACTGCATGGATGAATAACAAACATGAGGAATAAAAGAAGCTAGACACAAAAGGTTACATATTATATGACTAGATTTATATAAAGTTCAAAAGTAGATATTGATCTTAGATAGTAGGAAATTAGGCTACTTGGTAACACTGGGGTGGAAGTAGGGACTAGAATTGAGCAGAAGGGCACTTCTGGGGTCTGGTCATGTTCTGTTTCTTGACCCAATTTATTAGGACTGAGTTACGTTCACTTTGTGAAAATTCTTTGAGCTATACACTTATGACTTATGCACTTTCCTGTATGTATGTTCTCCTTCTATAAAATGTTAATGATTAAAAATTTAAAAGTCTGTGGGCTCTGGAATCAGAGTGGTTGGGTTCAAATCCTGATTTGGCCTATTATTGTCTATGTCCTTGGACAAGCTATCTAATGTCTCTGTCTCAGTTTCTTTTTTTTTTTTTTTAATTTTTTATTTATTTATTCATCTTAGAGAGGAAAGGGAGAGACAGAGAGAGAGAGGAGAGACAGAGAAGGTGGGGAGGAGCTGGAAGCATCAACTCCCATATGTGCCTTGACCAGGCAAGCCCAGTCTGTCTCAGTTTCTTATAGGTAAATTGGAGATAAAAATAGTACCTGCTTCATAGAACTGTCACAAGGAGTAAATGAGGTTATACATATAAAACTCTTAAAGCTGTGTCTGGCTATTAGTAAGCACTTTTAATGCCAGTGGCCAAGGCCAGGCAGGTTCACACTGGATTCGGGCAGATGATAGAAAAACCGTGGAGCCAAAAAGGATTGGACCATCTGTTTAATAAAGTCTCACAATGGCGGACAAGCACACAGGAAGGGGAAAACCTCTTCTCCAGCAAACAGAGCAAAATGGCCCCTCACAGTGGTGGGCAGGCAATCCGCACATCTGCAATCCCCCTGAGTGCAAGCATCCATAACCTTATATAGGCCATACATTCTCACGCACTAATCAGGCAAAGGGTTTACAGCTGGTGAACCAGCAAGCAAGCCTAACACAGCTGCCCCATATTCCACCTCTTTAGGCTTGCTCGCTTCACAATCTACATGACAGGAAACAGAGACTACAGCAACAGCAAAGGTCATATAATAATTACAAAGGTGCCCTTCAAAGGCACTTTGCCCAGGGTGTCATGTAGAGGCCCACCTCTAACTCCCTACCCCATGGTAGGTAGGAGGGCCTGTATAGTCCAGGACTGTGTCCGCTAAAACCGTAAAGTGTCCTTGGTGCACCTCTACAACTGGATGAGAGCAGCTTCCCAGTGTAGTAGGGCCTCCACAGGTGCCATGCCCCTCCATCAGGGTCTCTCATGGTACTATCCACAACCGATGTGTCCATCCATCAAGGGAGCTGGTGCCCCCTCTGGTCACAGTCCAAGAGTCAGTTCACAATAGACAGCACAGCTGTCTGTGCAAATCACCAAGGTAAAGGTTCATTACAGGCAACTAGCCATACAGCTCTTTATTAACGGACCTCAGCACCTTTCCACAGTGTGCTGTCCATTGCCACAGCCCCATCCAAACCCCTCAACAAGCTCACAGGGCCTGGTGGGGTCAAACACATTCAAGGCCTGTGTTGTCTGAACAGTTCTCTTAGCTGCTGCTGTAAAAAAAAACAAAAAAAACAAAAAACAAACAAACCACAAACCACCTATTATCTCCTAATGCCAATACCTGCTGTACATTAAAGGGGAACCAGTGGATTGCCAATTTCAAATGGGGCCCTTGGCTCCACCTGTCCCTGTCAAACAGGTCCCTCGCCCTTCCCTTTATTCAAACTAGGACAGTGGGTCTTGGGATCCTGTAACCTGAACATCAGCCATTTTCCTGGCAGATGCCAAGGCCACCCACTGCCCTTGCTTTTTCAGTGGCTGGAACTTCTGTTCTGACTCAAGCTGCTGCCAAAACTCTAACAAGACTTTATTAGGGTTGCCATGTAAATTCTCTCTATCTGCCCCAGCCGCAATCAAATCTACCCACATCTGTGTTTGGGTAACTTTCACAGCCCATTTCTCCTGTTAGTCAGGGGGAGGGGGGGAGGGGCAGCATGGGCAGCAGCCCTTGAGCCTTACGGTCCATCTCTGTTCCAGAGACCATAATGTCATTCACTCCTATGTCCCGCAGCTGCGCCAAGTAGACTGCCAGGGGCTCAGTGGATTTCTGCCTGAATTTCCCCCCCAACTCCATCAGCTCTGCCTGGGTGTAGGGCTGGACCACAGAGTGCTCCACTACCTGGAGAGGAGGCTGTGGATACCCCTGAGGGACTCTTGGCTGCTGGGTCTTTACCTTCTTGGCAACCACTAGCTGGGTTTCAAATCTGCAAATGGCAGTTGCAGCCCGAGCCTCCCCCTCAGAAGAGGAGGAGTTGGAAACACCTGTTCCCACCCACTCAGAGCCACTCCACTGGCAGGAATGCAGCTCCATCTTCCACGCCCCCTTCAGCTCCTGTGGCTGCCAGCTCCCAGCCTGAAGATGACTCTTAAGCTCCTGAACCCACTGTTATTTCTCCAACAGCCGTCACTGCCAATGTTCAGCTTCCAGGGCAAACTGCACCTCACAAACCCATAACTCTCTGTCTAGAGACCGCTTCAGTTCCAGGCACTGTTGGAGCTCAGCCTGCACCTCACACTGCAGCTCTCGTGAGGACCAGTCGGCCTCCTTCTCCAGTGCTCACTTCAGTTCACACCATCATTGGTGCTCAGTATGCAGCTCATCCTGGAGTTTTTTTACCTCGCTCAGCTTCTCACACAGAACTCTTGGTTTCTTCTTGCAGGATTGTAAAAAACACCCAGCCCACGGTCCCACCAGGCAAGCCACCAGGAACAGCCACTCCTCTATTCCACCCCTCAAGGATGTCAGTGGCTCCATACCAATCTGCTTTGAACCCTGCCCACTACGCCAGATGTAAAGCCGGTGGCTGAAGCCAGGCAGGTTCACGTTAGATTCGGGCAGACGGTAGAAGAATTGTGGAGCCAGAAGGGTTGGGCCATTCCATTTAATAAAGCCTCACAACTGTGAACAAGCACACAGACAGGGGAAACCACCTCTCAGGCAAACAAACAGCAAAATGGCCCCTCACAGTGGCGGGCAGGCAATCTGCGCATCCACAATCCCCCTGAGCACAAGAGCCTATAGCCTTATATAGGCCATACACTTGTGGTGCTGCCACATGCTCACACATTAATCAGGCAAAGGGCTTGCAGCTGGTAAACCAGCGAGCAAGCCTAACACAGCTGCCCCACAGCACTCTTATCAAGATTTGCTATCATTGCTTGACCAGGCGGTGGCACAGTGGATAGAGTGTCAGACTGGGATGCAGAGGACCCAGGTTTGAAACTCTGAGGTCACCAGCTTGAGTGTGGGCTCATCTGGTTTGAGCAGGGCTTACCAGCTTGAAGCCAAGGTCACTGGCTTGAGCAAGGGGTCACTCAGTCTGCTGTAGCCCCCTGGTCAAGGCACATATGAAAAATTAATCAAATGAGAAACTGGGGTGCCACAATGAAGAGTTGATGCTTCTTGTCTCTTTCCTTTCCCATCTGTCTGTCCCTGTCTGTCTGTCTGTCTCTGTTTCTGTTACAAAAAAAGAAGATTGGCTATTATTGCCCTGCTTGGTTAGTTAGAGTATTGTCCCAAGGCACAGGGGTTGCTTGTTCAATCCTCGGTAGGGGCACATACAGGAGCAGATTGACAATGTTTCTGACTCTCTCCTCCTCCCTCCCTTGCTTTCTCTCTCCCTAAAATCAATACAGTAAACATTTTTTAAAAATTGGCTATTATTCCTTTTATGTGACCAATTTGCAACAGAAGCCTGGTAACGAAGGTTACATTTCATAGCTTGAGGAAGAACTGGAAAGAGCTTAATGTCTGGGTTTTGTAGTCAGATGATTAAAAAATCAAAATGGCCTGACCAGGCGGTGGCGCAGTGGATAGAGCGTCAGACTGGGATGCGGAGGATCCAGGTTCGAGACCCCGAGTAAACCAGCTTGAGCGCGAGCTCATCTGGTTTGAGCAAGGCTCACCAGCTAGAGCCCAAGGTCGCTGGTTCGGGCAGGGGGTCACTCGGTCTTCTGTAGCCCCTCAGTCAAGGCACATATGAGAAATCAATCAATGAACAACTAGGGAACCGCAATGAAGAATTGATGTTTCTCATCTCTCTCCCTTCCCGTCTGTCTGTTCCTATCTGTCCCTCTCTCTGACTCTGTCTCTCCCACAAGAAAAAAAAATCAAAATGGTCTCCCAAACTATTTCCTTGTATGCTTGCTAGCTAAAAAGTTTCTAAACGAAGATAAATCTGAGCCAATAAAAGAGCTTGAAATCCACCATGAAGTTCAGTTATTCACCAGCTTGATATCTAGCTCTGAACTTGAGGGAAGAGGTTTCCTCATTTGCTTGCAAAGTTAAAAAAAAACCAAAAAGGCGGCCCTGGCCGGTTGGCTCAGCGGTAGAGCGTCGGCCTGGCGTGCAGGGAACCCGGGTTCGATTCCCGGCCAGGGCACATAGGAGAAGCGCCCATTTGCTTCTCCCCCCCCCCTCCTTCCTCTCTGTCTCTCTTCCCCTCCCGCAGCCAAGGCTCCATTGGAGCAAAGATGGCCCGGGCGCTGGGGATGGCTCCTTGGCCTCTGCCCCAGGCGCTAGAATGGCTCTGGTCGCAGCAAAGCAACGCCCCCGGAGGGGCAAAGCATCGCCCCCTGGTGGGCAGAGCGTCGCCCCTGGTGGGCGTGCCGGGTGGATCCCGGTCAGGCGCATGCGGGAGTCTGTCTGACTGTCTCTCCCCGTTTCTAGCTTCAGAAAAATAAAATAAAATAAAAACAACAACAACAAAAAAAACAAAACAAAAAGGCAATTTCACTTCTCTGCTTGCTAATCTGTTAGCTAGGTAGAAACCTAAAACTGAGGACTACTCCCAGCTTTTTGCTTACAGTTACCCTTGTCAAGATATTCTTAGTTATAAATCGCTAAAGGGCAGACTCAGAATTTGTGATGATTCTAGGTCACTGCTGGCTGGAAAGACCTCACCTTGCCTTTTTCCTGGCTATCTGCCTTTAAACTCATCTCTAATTATGGAAGGAAAGCTTTTGCCCTGTGAAAGGGTTTTCAGGCTTCAGAGATCAGCTGGGGAAGGTAGAGAATGTTGTATCCTGGGAATCACCTTGGTGGAGGACAAAGAACTATGGATACCCTGCGGTGGAGGGACAAAATAAGAGCTAGTAACAATCCTGCTCTTTGGAACAAAAGTCTGCCAGCTGGTTCAAATATCACCTGCTCTATCTTTTTTTTTTTCAAGATAGGAAATTAAATGACCACACCTATAGTTGTTTCTGCATGAAGCCTTTGGAACAGAGGGCTTGTCTTTCCAGATCCCTGGGGCAAATTAAAACAGCAGAAACCTCTGATGGAAAACCAAAGACAAGCTGCTCAGAATAATGTCACTTTCTCTGGAGCTGGCACCCTTCAAAGCTCAGTACATTCATTTGTTTCTTTGGGACTGTGCAGCCATCTCAAAGTCAGTCCCTTTCCTTGCTGGAGAGCAGCCCTTGGAGAGAGGAATATGGGTATGGAGGAACAGCTGGGCTCAGCAGGGATAATTATTACACCGCCTAGTCGGAGGAGGAATCTCTCTCTTTGTTTAAAGGCCAAAGTAGGCAGTGATCTATGAGGCTCAGCTGCACAGAGTTAGAAGGAAAATGAAAACTGGTTAAGGCCAGAGTGGGGTTCAAACCCAGTGCTGCCACTTAATAGCTGTGTGACCTTGGGGTTTATAAACTTGAATCCACTCACCTATTCAGTGGGGACAAGAGTACCTACTTCACAGGGTGATGGTGAGTGAGGATTAAATGAGACAATGCATAAAGTGTACTTAGCATAAAATCTGACACACAGCTAGTCCTCCCCGAATGATTGGTTTTATTGTTATTATTCATATCAAGTGGTGCCTCTCATGACTTCTGAAATTACAGCCAGTCTTCTTTGACATCCCTTCTCTGCTTTGAGTCTTCCAAATGAATTTTGTGGTTAGAATGTTTGTCTGTCTCCGGTGGTCTGGCAATCTAGTTAATCAGGCCATGAACATCTATCCCTTTGGAGACATTTCCCCTGGATAATTGGTAAGAAATTGAGTTAGGGGCTGCTACAGTTTTCTCAAGGTTGTCCAATTGTGCCTCTCTCAGATCAGGCCTGGCAGTCTGGCTTTTGTCTCCAAAAAGCTGTAAGCGTGGGTGTGAGGTGAGTTCAGGCCTCAGCAGCTGCTCATGCCATTTGGAGGGGTGCCAGTGAGAGAGGGAAGTAATGCACTCCCATGTTTGCCTGCTTCAGTGTGCCCACATTTGGGAGAAAAAGAGCAGGGAGCGCTCTCTCAGACTACACCCTGCTTAGAATGTTGGACTGGACAATTCATGCTTGCAAGTTTCAGATTTTGACCCCAGTTTTATGTTATTCTTTGTGCCTTATTTCTGGGGTCCCCACCTCAAATAATGATAATATTAATAATATTAGTTAGCATTTTGTATGCTCTTCTCACAAGATACTTGGCTATGGGGTCACACCCTGGCATGGCCATTTATTAACTCTATCAATCCCAACTATAGTTGACCCTTAAACAAGGTAGAGATTAGGGTTAGGGTTACTGAGAGCCACATAGTTGAAAATCTGTGTAAAATTTTTGACTCCTCAAAAATTTAACAGTTATCAGTCCCTTGGTATCTGTAGGACATTGGTTCTAGGACCTCCAGGGGATACCAAAATCTGTGGATGCTCAAGTCCCTTATATATGATGGTGAAGAACAATGCACATGACTGACCCTCCATTTCTACAGACTCCCAACCACATACTGCTTTTGATCCAAGGTTGGTTGAATGCACAGATGGGAACTTCAGGATATGGAGGGCTGACTGTATATTTATTGACTGTATATTTATTTATTGAAAAAAAGAAAACAAGTATAAGTGGACAGGTTTGTGGTTCAAACCAGTATTGTTCAAGGGTCAACTGTATATGACTTTTACCTACACCAGTGGTTCTCAAAACTTGCTATACAGTGAATTGTCTGGGGAGGTTTTAAACATTCTAATGCCCAGCTCTCCCCCCCCCCAACCCCCCATACAGTAATTGCACCAGAATCTGTGGGGCAGGACCCAGGCATCAGCTTTTTTAGCTGACATCCATGTGCAGCTGAGGACTAGTGAGCTAACCTTTGGCCGGCCAGCCCACTGTGCTCAGTGTGGTCCTTGGACCAGCTGCATTGATATTACCTGGGAGCTTGCTAGAACTCCTGGACCTCAAGCCTCAGGCCAGTCCCACTGAATCAGAATGTCCAGAATGAGAGTTTAGGAACCTGTATTTATGTCATGTTCTCCCAGGTCATTCTTATCACCAGACAAGTTTGGAAAACACTGAGTTATAATTATTAAAGAATTATTGTTAGGATTACGTGAGAAAATAAAACTTTCTTTTCATTATTATTTTTACTGTCACACATTGATGATTACAATGTCAGGTGCTTTGTGTTCACTTTGATTGAATGAGATAAATATTATTTTCTCCATTTTATAGAGAAAGAAACTGAGTTTCCGAGAAGACTTACTCTAGGTCCCACGGCTGGGGCATGACTAAGCCAGGCTGACTCCAAAGCCTGAACTCTTCATTCTCTGCTATTATGGATTTTCAGTGCAAGCTTTTCTTTTCTTTCAGAAGAAATTTCACCTTCAAGTTAGCTATAGAATTCCAGATTCATTTACCAATTTACAAACCCACCCACCAAGTTGACTCAACAAATATTTATTGAGCAGTTACTGTGGGCAAGACACCATGCTAGGCAGTGAGGATGCAGCTATAAACAAGACCAGCATGACTCACTGTAGCATAGAGGTCAGTAAGGGAGACAGACAATACACAAGTCATCCTACAGTGGTTAATTCCAATTGGGACAAGTGCCAGAAGGGCAACTACTCTAAAAGCACAAAATAAGGGAACCTAACCTAGTCTGTGGAGCCAGGGCAGGTTTCTTGAAGGAAGCCACTTTGATGTTGCAGCTTGAAGGATGAGAAGAGTTACTGAGTGAAGAGGTGAGAGAAGAGTGTAGCAGGCAGAGGGACCAGCATGTGTGAAGGCCTGACAGCAGGATGTGACTGTAGGACTGACAGACTCAGTTCTGACCCAGGGTTTTACTCACATGAATGCAGTATCTGTCCTGGTGCCAGAGTGATCTGAAATACAGATATTCTCCCTCCAACACACTGTTTAAAAAACCCAGCAAAACCCTCAAAATGTCTCTTTCTATGACTAGATCAAGTCTCAACACCTTGGCCAGGAATTTAAGGCCCTTGGTTGTCTTATCACTGCCATCTTAATAAATATCTCATACTCTGGTCATGTCAAACTAAGTACAGTTTTCTCAGTATCTTTCTTCAATGAGTACATGTCTTATCAAAAGTGAATCATGATCTATCTAACACTCTAAATTTCCTTCCTTCCTTCCTTCCTTCCTTCCTTCCTTCCTTCCTTCCTTCCTTCCTTCCTTCCTTCCTTCCTTCCTTCCTTCCTTCCTTCCTTCCTTCCTTCAATACAGAGCAGAAATGTTTCTTTTTTTTTTTTTTTACCGCATCTTGGCTGGAGTTACTTTTAAATTTTTTTAAATTTATTGATCTTCAAAGAGAGAGGAAGAGAAATAGAGAGGGAAATGTTGACTTTGTTGTTTCTCTTATTCATGTCATCAATGGTTGATTTTCTTGAGAGAGGGAAAGGGAGGGAGAGAGATGAGAAGCATCAACTCATAGTTGTAGCACTTCAGTTGTTCATTGATTGTTTCTCAAACATACCTTGATCAGGGGGCTCCAGCCAAGCCAGAGACCCTGCACTCAAGCTGGATGAGCTGGCACTCAAGCTGGTGACCTTGGGGTTTCGATGCTCTATCCACTGTGCCACCATTGGTCAGGCATTTGGTTGATTCTTGTATGTGCCCCGACTGGGTATCAAACCTGCAACTTCGGCATTTGGGGATGACACTCTAACCAACTGAGCTACCCAGCCAGGGCCTTTGGTGAAGTTATTTGAGCCATGGTACCTTATTCATACTTTATTATAGTCAAGGTTAACTATAGATGCATGGTTACCTTGGACAGTGTTTTATCTACAATAGTCCAGACTATGCTTTAATAGTAACAAATTAGCCCTGAAATCTCAGTGGTTGAATTTAATAAAAATCTATTTCTTTTTTTTAAACAGCTATATTGAGATAAAACTTACATGCCATAGCCCTGGCCGGTTGGCTCAGTGGTAGAGCGTCGGCCTGGCATGCAGGAGTCCCGGGTTCGATTCCCGGCCAGGGCACATAGGAGAAGCGCCCATCTGCTTCTCCACCCCTCCCACTCTCCTTCCTCTCTGTCTCTCACTTCCCCTCCCACAGCCGAGGCTCCATTGGAGCAAAGTTGGCCCGCGCGCTGAGGATGGCTCTATGGCCTCTGCCTCAGGCACTAGAATAGCTCTGGTCACAATGGAGCATCGCCCCCTGGTGGGCATGCCAGGTGGATCCCAGTTGGGCACATGTGGGAGTCTGACTGCCTCCCCGTTTCCAACTTCAGAAAAATACAAAAAAAACCCCCAAAACTTACATGCCATAAAATTCACCCATTTAAATTAAATGTACAATTCAGTATTTTTTGTAGTGGTGGTGCTTTCATTTTTGTTTTTGTTTTTTTAAACTGTGGAAAGATTCACTTTTGGCTTGTTTGGCATCTAGGAGCAAGGGCATTATTGGTTAAGATGGGTATTGGCCCTGGCCAGTTGACTCAGGGCTAGCGTGTCAGCCCAGAGTGTGGAAGTCTCTGGTTTGATTCCCGGTCAGGGCACACAGGAGAAGTGCCCATCTGCTTCTCCACCTTTCACCCTCTCCTTTCTCTCTATCTCTCTCCTCCCCTCCTGCAGCCAAGGCTCCACTGGAGTAAAGTTGGCCCAGGTGCTGAGGATGGCTCCATGGCCCTTGCCTCAGGCACTAAAATGGCTCAGGTTGCAGCAGAGCAATGCCCCAGAGGGGCCGAGCATTGCCCCCTTGTGGGCATGCTGGGTGAATCTTGGTAGGGCGCAAGTGGGAGTCTGTCTGCCGTAACCCCCCCCCCCCCCGCTTCTCACTTTGGAAAATTTTAAATAAATACATACATAAAAATGGATTTCAACATGCATTTATATAATTTCACTAGATACAGCAAGTGGCTTTTAATATATATATTCACAGAGTTGTGCAAACATCACCACCAATTTTAAAGTATTTTTATCTCCTCAAAAAGAAAATATATACCCATTAATAGTCTCTCCCTATTCCTTCTCCCAATCCAGCCCTAGGAAACCACTAATCTACTTTCTGTCTCTGAGGATTTACCTACTCTGGACATCTCATATAAAAGGAGTCATACAATATAGGGCTTTCTGTGTCTGATGTTTTTTTTCCCACTTAGCATAATGTTGTCAAGTTTTGTCCATGCTATATCATGTGTCATTAAACCTTTCCTTTTTATTGCTGAATAATATTCCATTGTATTATGTACCATATTTTATTTATCTATTTATCAGTTGATGGATATTTGGGCTGTTTTACTTTTGAGCTATTATGGAAAAAATTATTTCCTGATTAGTCACAGTTTATTGAGACCCTATCCAACCCTCAGGTCAGGGTACTGCATGTGTTGACACTTAGTGATTTTGGTAGCTTCAGTTTTGTGGCTCCACTGTCTCAACACAGGACCTCTACATTCACCATAGTAAGGGGAAGAGAGAAGCAACAAGAACTTACATCTTCTCTTGAGTGGTTAGGCCTGGAAGTGACATATGTCACTTTTACTTTTAGTGTGCTGAGCAGATCTAGGCACATAGCCCTGTATAGTTGCAAGGGGTCTCAGTAGTATACTCCTCCTGTGGGCTCATAGAAAAGAAAAGAAGAATCAGATACTGGTGAGCACAAGTGATGGCTATCCCAAGTGGGCTAATAACTTGGCATCCATTTAAACCATTATTGTTCAAATATTTGTTAAAAGGGTATTTAGACAAGAGGCTGAATGTTGTTGAGTGTTAAGAATGAAAATAAATAGGACTCCTCTTGGCAGTATTTAGTCTTTCTGTTGTCCAAGAAAAACAGCTCTGGCATCAAACTTACATCTCCATTCAGCAAAAGAAAAGGATTGCCATTAATCTGGGGAAAAAAAGAAGAGAAGAAGAAGAAGGAGAAGGAGAAGGAGGAGAAGGAGAAGAAGGAGGAGGAAGAGGAGGAGGAGGAAGAGGAGGAGGAGGAGAAGAAGAAGAAGAATAAAAAGAGAGAGAGATGAGATGAGTTAGGGATTCATAATTATTGGACGATGCTTTTTGGGTGTCTTATCATCTGCCTAGGTGGTTCATCAAAGAGTCCTTCTCAACCATGCACAGTACCCTCATCAGAAGGAATTCCATAAACGAGGGTAATAGCGACAGCTAACTTCTGTACAACATTCATTGTCCTTTTCTCCTTTCTAAGGATGGTATGGTAGCAAAAGCTAGCTGCCCACCCAGGTGAAATCAGGTGTAGTGGAAGGCAAAGCTGGAGCTCTTTTTATTCAGTGACACTTTGTGGGGGGGTGGCAGGTGGAGAAAGCTGGGTAAAAAGTGTGAGGAGGGAGGGCAAAGTAAAGAAGAGACAGGAGAACGTAGAGAGGTATGGACAGTCAACATAGGCCTAAAGGGAACCCAACACAATGTTGCTCAAAATGTGGGAATTAGGGCTATTATGCCTGTGCTTAACTAACCTTCACTAGCCTCTCTGCCAGCATAACTATGAAGTTTTATTTATAAGCTTCCTGATTTCTAAAAGCAAGTTGATAGAGTAGAAAAATCAGAGAATTTGGATACCTGCATTCTTTATTCAGTGTTGTCAATAATTTGCCACGTGTTCCTAGAAAAAAAACATTTATGTCTGAATTTTATTTTCTCTTAAACCAAGGTTAAGATTATCTGGGACAAGTCATTGGGAAGATCAAATGAGGCAGTGTAATTGATTTCTAAGCATGGTTTATTTGTATTTAATTAAATACAGCACTTGTTATTAACTCCATATTTGTCAATAGTGGAAAAATTAGAAGCCAAAGAGAAGCAAGAACAAAAAAGAATGTAACTATCTTTTGTGGTTGGCACCATTGGTTAGCTGAACCAATATTAACCCTCCCCATCCCACACACCCCCTCCGCCTACTCACTCTCTTCCCTCTCTGTCCTCCCCCTTTCTCTCCCTCTCCACCTTCCTCTCCTTTTCCCAGCCTCCCTTGCAGCTGGAGTGGCCATGTGACCCAATTCTAGCCAATGAGATGGAAGTGTAAGGCTTTTGCTTTTCTGTTTCCAATGAGCAAGTAGGGCTCATGCCATCTCTTGTCCCTTGAATGTGGGATGCAGTGTGGAGTTGCAACTATCTTGAGACTACAGGGAAAGGCCAAGGGAACTGTGCAGATGGCTGACCCTGACAATGTTGCCTTACTGAGCCATCCCAGCAGCTGCCTACCTCCAGACTTCTTATTTTGTGAGAAGAGTAAACCCTTGTTATTTTAAGCCATTGTTAGTTGGGTTTTCTGTAATTATCAACATAATTATAATAATACACTTCCATCATCCAGAGATCATAACTGGTAACACCTCAGTGTGCATCTTTTCAGATATTTTCCAAGGCCTATATAGCAGAAGAATATTTTGAATTATTGAGAGTTTGCTACCTTATACCTTTTATGTTCTATGCCCACTTTTTGGGCATTTTCGAGGCACTGTTCATGAGGGACAATAAATACTGTAGAAAAACAAAAAGCCAAGGCCCTGGCCAGTTGGGTCAGTGGTAGAGCATCAGCCCAGCGTGTGGATTTCCTGGGTTCAATTCCCGGTCAGGGCACACAGGAGAAGTGCCCATCTGCTTCTCCACCCTTCCTCCTCTCCTTTTTCTCTATCTCTCTTTCTTCCCCTCCTGCAGCCAAGACTCCATTGGAGCAAAGTTGGCCCCAGGCGCTGAGGATGGCTCCATGACCACCACCTCAGGCACTAGAATGGCTCTGGTTGCAACAGAGCAATGCCCCAGATGGGCAGAGCATCACCCCCTAGTGGGCATGCTGGGTGGATCCTGGTTGGGCACATACGGGAGTCTGTCTCTCTGCCCCCTCCCCCGCTTCTCACTTCAGAAAAATAAAAAAAGGGAGAGAAAAAAAAAAAAGAAAAAAAAAAAGCCAAGGCTACTCCTAAGGTGACTTGAAAACCGACAGCAGAAAAAGAAGTGTTTATCTACAGATTTGCAATAGCCTGACTTTATATGTAAAAGAGCAAACCTGGAAGCCTCAGGACACAGTGTCTGGAAGATAAAAAACCCAGAAGAAAGAAAAATTCAGGTAAAAAAAGAAATTAGAGTTGGAATATCTGGAGAGAAAAGGGAGCATTGAAGGTATGAGACCAGAATTGATATATTACATAGACTGAGAAGGGGCTCAGAGCTATGCCCCACCACTGAGACTGGGAATGGATATTAGGAATCATAAATAGGTTTAGTGTGACTACAAAAACAGAAGGTACCTGAGGTCTCTTCCTGTGACATTAAATTCATTCAAGTTGCTCCACGTCAAACTTGTTACCTTGAGGGGGAAGTAGTCATTGCACAGGTGGAGCAGAGAGCATTCTTTTAGATATGGAAAAGCATCTAAGAACTCCCCAATGTATCCCTGTGATGGATATCAAATGGGCTGAGAATAAATTAAGACAAGGGAGACCAAGAGTTGCATAGACTTCTAAACTGACAGCCAGGACAAGACCACAGACGTTAGCAGTAGATGTCAGAGTCAATAATGGGAACCAGATAAGATGAACTGTGCTACCAGAAGGTAGCACAGAACCAAATACCACTCCTTTGGATTCCAGGACAATACATTTGTTCATGAAGGCACTAGAGAAGCAGGGATGGAACAGGAAATGGCCTTGTTTAAAGCAGGATAAAGAAGGTAAAGGCATTTTTATCAGTAGAGCAGACTTCTGATTAAGTTTCAATAGCCAGAACTAGATCACACGTTTGTAGGTCTCTAAAGGAAGCTGAAAAAGTAAATATTTGGTTTTTTTCAGACTTTTCTAGCAGGGGAAGTTAAGGAAGAAGAATGTTGGTGCTGGGTTTTGGGTTAATCAGTCTGCCACATAGGAGCCAAGTTTCTGAGCATTTTAAAAGAGTTGATCTACAGAGGTAACATATCTTAAAGGGCTTTGTAAATCAAAACACTCTGTACACACTTGAAGTATATAATTTATTAGAAGCAATGCTGTGTTTCTCAGCAGATCAGATATGTAGTTCTATTGCTAATCACTAGGCAAATGCTTTGCTAATTGGCCACCTTTGTTCAGAAAGACATTATTAAAAAGATTTTTTTTTAGAAATAGCATTTTTATACCCAGTGACCAAATTACTTGTTTATACCCTGTTTTGAGTCACCTACCACTGGGTGTCAGAGAAACAGCATTAGGCATGGGGTCCAAAGACCTGATTTATTTCTTAGCTCTGCCACCTGACCACAAGGAGTATAGTGTCCAGGTCTTGGGTTCCTCACCTGTAGAATGTGAAAAATAATTTCTACTTTATAGTATTGCCAGAGGGACAAGATGAGAAAGTGCTATGAAGTAGAATAGAGATACTGGTAGCTATTGTTTAGCAAGCATTCTTGTCATTTTGAATCAAGGCCAGAGCCTATAGTTTGCTGGTAAACTGACTCTCCAAGGGGAAAATCCCCCAAAACTTGATTTGTGGAGTTTGGTGATATCCATGGAATAAATACTCTCACCAAGGCCAATTTCAAGATACCAACAGTTTAACAAAAGCTGCAAAATTTCCAAATGTTTAACAAATCTTGTTAGCTGGCACAAGCCAACTCCAGGATACCACTGGCTCAGAGCACGGTATCAGCTACCTTGTAATAAAATGTCCTGGATGGGCCAGAATAGACATTAGGATACACCTAACAAGTATAGTTATTAGTCATCTCTTATTTTATCCTCCCCTTCTCCAGTATCTATTTTTATACACACACTCTCAGATTTGTGAAAGGGTTTGTAAAGTCCAAGAGACCACACTCATGCAAGTTGTTTGATGAATTAATTTCTAGCAGTGAATAGTTCTAGGCCTACAAAGAAAGGATTAGAGTTTCAAGTGGAGAGAAGTATTGAGAACTAATCCTGTATGTGCTATCCATTTGGTTGGTCAGTGACAGAAACCCAGCTTAAACTAAAGTAAGAAATAAGGAAAGTTTACTGGTTCATACAGGCAAGATGTTCCAGGTTCACTTCAGCCAACACTGGATCCAGGAGCTCAAACAATGTAACCAGGATCTCAGGTGGGCTCTCTCCTTGCCCTGGCAAAATGGCTGCTAGCAATTCTAGTTTAGCAACCCTGGTGAAAGAGAGCAAGCACTTCTTTCCTGATAGTCCTGGTAAAGGACGATAGCTATCTACAAGCCAAATAGAGAAGCTTCAAAAGATACAAACCCTGCAGGCACTTCTGTCTTAAACTTGTAGCCTCCAGAATTTTCAGAAAATAAATTTCTGTTATTTGAGGCACCCAATCTGTGGTGTTTTGTTGTGGCCGCCTAGCAAACTAATACAGCCAGGAATATCTTAGAATTAAACAGTCAGAATTAAACAGTGTTGAAATGGAAGAATAATGCCTTCTGTGGCTTTTTTTAAAAATTGCCTGGGTAATAACCCATGCACATTCAAAAAGCATAAAATCTCCTTCCTGCTTCTGCCTCACCCCCACCCCACCTGTTTTCTCTCCTGGGAAGCAAATGATCATTCCAGTTATGCATTCTTTCTCTCTTCACAAATAAACACAAATGTATATTTAAATTATTTCTCTCACCCTATACACTGTTTTGCACCTTGCTTTTCTGTTTAATAAATCATCCTGAAGATCCCCACAAGAATGACTTAAACAAAGCATGTTTGTAAAGTCAGAGTGAATCACCAAAATAATTAAAAGCTAAAAGCAATTCATTAAAACAGCACTGCCACCCCATCAGATATTTTAAGCCTCCTGCATTCTTCGGAGCAGGGAAGAGAGGCATCACAAGCAGGTGAGCTGGGTATTGTCTGAACCATTAGCACACTGGAGAAGAGCCTGTCTCTCTCAGGAGGGCAAACCTTTGGTTATTCATTCATTCACTCCCCTCTCTGCCCATCTCTCCCCAATCTCCCCCTCCCAACCACCCCAACACACACACACAAAGTAGGTCAGCTGGAGAGACACTGCCTTGAGCAAGCAGGAGGGAGAATGGTCCATGCTGAGTGGGAGGGCACGATTCTGGGCCCATATTGGGATGCCATCTGTAATTGTAGATTCTCAGAGCTGCAAGAGATCTTAAAGATCATCTTGTCTAATTCCTTCATTTTACAGATGGGGAAGCTGACCCCAGAGGGGGGAAAAAAGGATTTTATCTCAGGTCACCTACCTAACTGGGGACAGCAGGGACTACGTGAATGTCTGGCCTCTCAGGCCAATGTTCTTTTCAGGTTATCACAATGCCGCTGTTGCTTTTGTAGTCTTTTTCTCAATGTTCTGATTTTACTTTGTCTTCTTTGTCACACTCTTTATATTTCTCCTCTGCAATTAAAAATAAATGAATAGATCCTGAAATCCAGACTGCCTGGATTTCAGTATTGGTTCCATTCACCAGCCAGGTGGTTTGGGGCAAGTTAATTAGCCTTTTAGTACCTTAATTTCCTCTTCTATAAAACAAAGATTACATACTTCTTTTTTTTGAAAAGACTATTTATTCATTTTAGAGGAGAGAGAGAGAAGGGGAGAAAAGCAGAAAATATCAACTCCCATATGTGCCTTGACCAGGCAAGCCCAGGGTTTCAGAATGGTGACCTTAGTGTTCCAAGTTGACACTTTATGCACTGCACCACCACAGGTCAGGCAAGAAAGCTTACATACTTCTTAGGGTTGTTCACAGAGTGGCTATGTTGCATGGAGCTCATTAAATGTTGGCTACCATCATCATAATCATTGTCATCATCATTTTTACTGTCATCATGAAGAACCGATTATTTTATCTTTATAAGCAGCAAGGAATGGGAGAACTGAGGAGAAAAGTCATCTTTTAATCAGTTTTATTTCTATTGTAAAGATAACTATTCAGTAAAGAAAACCTGAAAAATATATATTTTAAAAAAAAGTAATATAATCTCACCAACCAGAAATAACCTCTTTGGATTTATGGTATATGCTTTTACAGACTTTTTCCCCCTGCCTGCTTTTTCACTTACCAGTACATTGGGAATATTTTCCCATGTCAATAAATGTTCATCTATAACATCAGCTTCAATGAGAGAACGACAGCATAGTGGTTAAGAACATGGACTCTGGATCTAGGTGGCCGGGGTCCAAATGTCATCTCTACCACTTCCTATTTGGTGAGCTTGGACAAGATAATTAATCTTAACCTCTCTGTGCTTTAGTTTCTTTACTTATAAAGTATGGCTAATAATAACTTCCACTTCATAGATTTGTTGTGGAGATTAAATGAGTTAACATATCTAAAGTCCTTAGAAAAGTACTTGGTACAGAGTGCAATATTACTGTTTTTTTTAATATACTATAATTTCCCTAGATGGACCCCTATTGTTAGCCCTTTAGATGGTTTTCATTTTTTTTCTAGCATAAATACTGTGACCACAATTTTTCTCCACCATCTATCTTTGAGCATATCTATGATTATTTCATTAAATTCCTAAAAATGGAATTGCTAATTTATAGAGGATGTGTTTGCCAAGTTACCAAAGGTTTGTACCAATTTACATTCTGGCAGCATTTAAAATGACCAGAGAGCAGCATGAGTCTGTGGAGTTCTGGAAAACAGAACAGGGGACTGTATAAGGACACAATTTGGGACCAGGAAATGTATTTTAGTAGTTAGATCCATGTAGTTTCCTAGAGATATTACCCATGTCTTCCCTTTGCAATCTAATACCATGTTTTCCAAACTTCAATCATTTAAGTAACACATTCATGATTTTTCCATCTCCAAAACCCATCTATATCATAATGTATTTAATATTTAAAAATAGATTTAGGCCCTGGTCAGTTTGCTCAGTGGTAGAGCGTCGGCCTGGCGCGCAGGAGTCCCAGGTTCGATTCCCCAGCCAGGGTACACAGGAGAAGCACCCATCTGCTTCTCCACCCTTCCCCCTCTCCTTTCTCTCTGTCCCTCTCTTCCCCTCCCTCAGCCAAGGCTCCATTGGAGCAAAGTTGTCCCGGGCACTGAGGATGGCTCCATGGCCTCTGCCTCAGGTGCTAGCATGGCCCTGGTTGCAATAGAGCAATGCCCCAGATGGGCAGAGCATCGCCCCCTGGTGGGCATGCCAGGTGGATCCTGGTAGGGCACATGTGGGAGTCTGTCTGACTGCCTTCCTGTTTCCAACTTCAGAAAAAAAAATTGATTTACTTAAAAATGTATTTACTTTCAAAGAAAACTTTAAATCACTCCTATAAAAAGAGAGTAATGTAAAAAATATAACAAAGCAAATGTTATTAAATTGTAGCTAGGCACTGTTGCCTGGGAATGGTCTGAGCTCCAGGCCCTGAACTTTGCATTGTTTTTTGTTGGGTTTTTGTTTTTTTTTTTTTTCTGAAGCTGGAAACGGGGAGAGACAGTCAGACAGACTCCCGCATGCACCCGACCGGGATCCACCCGGCACGCCCACCAGGGGCGATGCTCTGCCCACCAGGGGGCAATGCTCTGCCCTTCCGGGGCATCGCTCTGCTGCGACCAGAGCCACTCTAGCGCCTGGGGCAGAGGCCAAGGAGCCATCCCCAGCGCCCGGGCCATCTTTGCTCCAATGGAGCCTTGGCTGCGGGAGGAGAAGAGAGAGACAGAGAGGAAGGAGGGGGGCGGGGTGGAGAAGCAAATGGGCGCTTCTCCTGTGTGCCCTGGCCGGGTTCCCGGGTCCCCTGCACGCCAGGCGGACGCTCTACCGCTGAGCCAACCGGCCAGGGCCGAACTTTGCATTGTTAAAGGAGGGAGGAGGCTTGCGAATTAGCATGTGCTAGAGAAGTGTTAACGATTTCCTGGTACCAAGCTGACACTTTCTTCCTGGTATAGTCAGAAAGATCAAAAGTTCATTAAAAGGGATTTTCTTTTCTTTTATTTTTTCCAGAGGAGATACATATTATTTTAGGTGGAAGGACCTGTGAATTCATCTTCTAAAATTGTCTCTATACATCATTTTCCTCACTTGGGGAAACACCATCCAGAATTGCCTCACTATGGGACAGCTTTCTAGATGTGAAAAAATTCTTACTGCACACACTTATATAATCTTCTCAATAACCCTTATCAAGAGAGTGCTATGAACCTGACCAGGCAGTGGTGCAGTGGATAGAGCATGGGACTGGGATGTGGAGGACCCAGGTTCGAAACCCCGAGGTCACCTGCTTGAGCGTGGACTCATCTGGTTGAGAGTGGGCTCATCAGATTGAGCACAGGGTTGCTGGCTTGAGCCCAAATTTGCTGGCTTAAAGCCCAAGGTTCTGGCATGAGCCCAAGGTCACTGGCTTTAGCAAGGGGTCACTTGCTCTGCTGTAGCCTCCCCCCCCCCGCCCCCGTCAAGGCACATATGAAAAATAATCAATGAATAACTAAGGAGCTACAACAAAGAACTGATGCTTCTCATCTCTCTCCCTTCCTGTCTTATTGCAGGAATCAAAGGAGGACCAAAACACCCAGACAACTTGATGAAGGAAGTAGGATTTATTTAGCCGGTAGAGCAGCGTGACCCCAAAAGAGGCAAGTAAAACACGTGCTCCTCAAAGTTAGATTTTTTATATCTTATATACCCTTTACATAACACAGGTTTACATGCAAGAGTCTCATGATCCCTTTGTCTAGAGCAGGGGTCCCCCAACTTTTTACATAGGGGGCATTTCTCTGTTCCTCAGACAGTTGGAGGGCCGGAGTATAAAAAAAACTATGAACAAATCCCTATGCACACTGCACATATCTTATTTTTAAGTAAAAAACCAAAACGGGAACAAATACAATATTTAAAATAAAGAACAAGTAAATTTAAATCAACAAACTGACCAGTATTTCAATGGGAACTATGCTCCTCTCACTGACCACCAATGAAAGAGGTGCCCCTTCCAGAAGTGCGGTGGGGGCCGGATAAATGGCCTCAGGTTCCGCATGTGGCCCGCAGGCTGAAGTTTGGGGACCCCTGGTCTAGAGGTACACACGTCAATCACATGACTTCAGGATGGGAGGAGGTTTAGGTGAGGTCAGAGAATAAACATTGGAAATCGCCCATTAAGGTCTTAAAAACTTTTAAGAAAAGGAGAGAGGAAGGGGTTATTCAGATAATCTCCTGTGGGCTCCCTTCCCCCTGCATTCCTCTTGCTTCTCTTTCTCCTCAGTGGAGGAGGGGTAGGGTCTGATTTCTCCTTCCTTCTTTCTTTCAAACTTTCTAGTATGAAAACATCTCCATTAGCAAAATAAAAATCCTTCCCAAGCAGGCAGGCAATCTGTAACTTCACTGACCATTTTTAGCTGGTGTTGCCTAAGCCTCTTTGTAAATCACACACAAGTAAAAAATCATATTTTACAAACTTATTTGGCCACCATTCTACCCCTTTTGCTTGCTTGCTATCTACACCACAGGCATTCCAATGCAGGGAATAAAGTACATTATACAAACAAATTACAATAACAATACAAGTCAAACAATTTTAACAATTATAAAGGTGTCCTTTACAAAATCTCTCTGAACACTTTGCCTAAAACATAAAATGTCCTTGAAGCTTCTTGGTTCAGGGGGGGCTTCCTTCCTTATTCTGTCTGTCCCTATCAGTCCTTCTCTCTGTCTTCCTGTCTCTGTCACACAAACACAAAAAAATTGCTGTGAATATCACTTCCATTTTTACAGATGAGAAACTGAAGGATAAAAACTAACTGCCATAGCTAATTGGTGTGAGAGTTATGTGGGAACACAGGTGTTCTTGTTCCAGAGTATAAGCTTCTAAATATTATACTGGCACAGGATTGTTCCATTACCAATTGCGAGTTGGTCCCCTGGTTTTATAGCTATAAAGGTATATTTAGACAATGGAACTCACTTAGCAGCCCCTTAATCTTATCTGATAACTGGTTCTCACCTTGCTACTTTGACCCTGCTTTAACCTTGGTTTGACCTTGACCATTCCTTGTTACGTGGATTGGTAATGTTGTAGCAGACTGGAATGTCCAAGAAGCCAAGCGATACTTGGAGAGTTGAAGAACCAGTTTATTATTGTGGTGGGCTCAGAGGAATTAATTCTCTGACATTTGAGTCTCAAATGTCAGGGTCTTTGGGGTTTTAAGGTCACATGGTTGGGCGGGGTTACAAGGTATGTGGAATGTGGAAGCAGGTTTACAGAAGCTAAAAAGGTGGAATTAGTAAGAGCAGCACAAAGAAGCTGTAACAGCCTGACCAGGTGGTGGTACAGTGGATAGAGCATCAGACTGGGATGCAGACGACCCAGGTTCAAAACCCTGAGGTCGTCAGCTTGAGCACGGGCTCATCCGGCTTGAGTGCAGGGTTGCTGGCTTGAGCCCAAGGTCGCTGGCTTGAGCAAGGGATTGCTCGCTCTGATGTAGTCCCCCCCCCCCTGCTCCCGTCAAGGCACATATGAGAAAGCAATCCATGAACAACTAAGGAGCTGCCACAAAGAGCTGCAATGAAGAATAGATGCTTCTCATCTCTCCCTTCCGGTCAATCCTTCTCTGTCCCTCTCTTTGTCTCTCTCTCTCTCTCTCTCTCTCTCTCTCTCTCTCTGTCTGTCTCTGTTACGAAAAAAAAAATCAGTAACAGCTATATCAAAGTGAAGCATTTTGCTTTGTCATCACGGAGTCATAACCACATCAATAACTTGGAGACTCTGAAACCCTCTGCTGGCACTAATGGCTGAAGACCTTCTTGCATTAGGGATTCTTAGGTCAAGAGGAGAGTATTATACTTGCATAAGCTTTCTGGGGGCTATACGGGGAGGCAAGTGCCAAGGGCTGCAAAGTGAGTTACTGTCAAATCCTGGACTAGAATCCAGATCTACTGAATCCTACTTGGATCTGCCGTATCCTATACCTTTTTAAAGTTACATAAACAATTTACCTTCACAACAATTGTCTTATTTGCTTTTCCTAGCAACCTTGGGAGATCAGTATGGTTTTATTATGAGTACTTTATAAATGAAGAAACTGAAGCTGTGTCAAGGTCATGTAGCTAATAAGTAGGAGAGCCTATTGAATACATTAGAGGGTATTATGTCAGAAAAAGATAGTCTTGTCTGGCTTTTAAGTCCAGATATTCTACAAAATTCCCCATATCCATTTCACTCTCTTCGGTTTCCTACATATTTTATAGCTATCATTTCCTGAGACTTTTATCTCTTTTCTAAGGGATGGTAAATGGTGCCAAGTATGAATGATTCATGCTAAAGTGTGAATGACTATCTAGCTTCATATGTTTTCCCATCTGGTGGGTGTGTCTGTATTTAGAGAGGATGCTCTCTAATGCAACTAAGGAATTCACTATTGTATTTGTAATCTATTGCTACATAACAAATAAGCCTAGAACTTAGTTGCTTGATGCAACAATAATCATTTATTATCTCATAATTTATGTGAGTTATGAACTCAGGGCAAAGAGGGGAGTCTTGACTCTGTTTCATGGTGTCTTCATCCTCAGCTACAAGACTCAAAGGCAGAAATCATCTGAAAACTCATTCACTCACACATGTTGGTTGGTGCTGGCTGTCAGCTGGAACACTCATTTGCAGCCTCTCCAACTGGCCTGAACTTTCTCTTTTCCTTCTTGTTTTTTTAGCGAGAGAGAGAGACAGGAACAAACAGACAGGAAGGGTGAAAGATGAGAAGCATCAACTCATAGTTGTACCACCTCAGTTGCTCATAGAGTGTTTTCTCATATGTGCCTTGATTGGGGTGCTCTGGGCTAGCCAGAGACCCCTTGCTCAAACCAGTGACCTTGGGCCTCAAGCCAGTGATGTTTAGGTTCAAGCTGGTAACCATGTGCTCAAGCAGGATGAGCCCATGCTCAAGCCAGCAGCCTCAGGGTTTTGAACCTGGGTCCTCAGTGTCCCAGGCCAATACTCCATCCACTGCGCCACCACCTGGTCAGGCCCCTTTTTCAAAATAAAATTATTATTTAAAAATTTTTTTATTTATTGATTTTAGAAAGAGAGGAAGGAAGAGAGAGAGAGAGAGAGAGATAAGAACTATAATACATTCAATATGTGCCCTGACCAGGGGTCAAACTAGATAGAAACTTCTGGACTACAGGCTAATGCTCTAACCAACTGAGCTATCCGGCTAGGGCTGAACTTCCTCTTAATATGGAAACTGGCTTCCATGGACAAGAATCCCAAGAGAGAGCCAGACAGAACTCATATTGACTTGTATGATCTAGTCGGAATTCAATGCAGTGTTGTTTCTGCCTCATCTCATTGGTTGAAGGAGTACATGTTGAAATAAGAAATGTCCAAAGCAGTAGAAAAATTTTTACAAAAGTTTATTTGAGTCAAATTGATGACATATGCTAGGAAACATGATCTCAAATGCTCCAGAGAATAACAGTTTGCAGCTTCTTTTATGCATTTAAAATTAAGGAGGGAACCTGAGGAAGATTACATGGAGGTGGGAGAAAGCAAGGCAGGGATTGGATAACAGAATAGTTAAGGTTATGTGTTTCCTTGAGGGTTAATACCTCTTCTGCGGAATATTACCTCTGGCATTTCAAAGATGCCTTAACCTAGATGCACAAGAATAATGGACAGGACTGGAATGAAACCTTTCACTAAAGAAGATAAAGGCCTGAGGCATGACTACCCACCATGGCCTGCCCAGTTATGATCAGATCACCCTGTGAAGTTTCTTTCCATTGAACTCTATGTTTTGTCCATATACCAAAAGTCCACTCAGTTTCAAGGGGAGGTAACATGCACCCTACTTCTCAATGGAAGAATACTAATGTCGTAATATAAAAAGAACATGTGGGATGAATATGTATTGGTGTAGCTGTCTTTGGAAAATACAATCTGGCACAACTGGTCAATAGTGGGATTTCAGGTACATGTCTGGTCTGTGGAATAGATTTTAGGCAATGGAGGGTCTTCTTGGTGTGGCTCCAAACAGAACCCATTGTCCCTGGGGATGCTTTGCTCCAGCTTCTTGCATTCATAATTCTGCTTTTCTGTGCTCTGCATTTATGCTGCAGTTAGTTTGTAATCTCTTTTTCTAGGAGGCCTCAGACAGCACTCACCACTGACAGGCAGGGGCATGATCCTACCTGCCAAGAGGACCTGACATTGACAATAAATAGAAATAAAAAGTGTGATCTGCTTCTGTGGCATCAGAGGAAGCCCAGCCAGAAATGATCAGAAAGTTTCTTGCTTTGTAGTAGACCTTCCCTGGTCCCAAGGAAAAGCTTAAAGACTGAAAGTGGGCCCTGGCTGGTTGGTTCAGTGGCAGAATGTCAGCCTGGCATGTAGAAGTCCTGGGTTTGATTCCCAGTCAGGGCACACAGGAGAAGTGACCATCTGCTTTTTCACTCTCTCCCTCCCTCTTCTCTCTTTCTATCTCTCTCTTCTACTCCTGAAGCCATGGCTTGGTTGGAGCAAGTTGGCCCTGGGCATTGAGTATGGCTCCGTGGCTTCACCTCAGGAGCTAAAATAGCTCAGTTGCTACGCAATGGAGCAATGGCCCCAGATGGGCAGAGCATCCATTGCCCAGTAGGGGGCTTGCTGAGTGGATCCCAGGTCTGGGCGCATGCAGGATTCTGTCTCTCTGCCTCCCCAACTTCTCACTTAAGGAAAAAAAAAGACTGAAGGCAGGTTAAGCTGTGGTTAAGGGAGTGTGTATTGGGGGTTATGGGGTTATCAAGATCTGTTCAGCAAAATGGTGGCAGTTTCAGGATTTCTACATGGGGGGTATTATGAGCAGTAATCTGATTGGAAGAATGAATAGGAAGCATTTACATAACACTTTATATGTTAGAAAGCATTAATTGTCTATTTCAAAGATTTGGGATGGGGGCTTAGTTTGGATTTGACCAGAAGGAGATCCTGAGATAAAGATTTCCAATGGAGAAGTGAGAAGTCAAGCAAGGGAAGGCAGGCAATAAGGGGTATCTTATCAAGCCAGCTATCATTGTAAGTGAATGGAGCTTGCTGGGGAAACCATGGCAGCCAGTGTAAAACTCTCAGCCTTCAGAGTTATCCTACCTGAGAGGTGACAGAGCTGGGGTACTGGTATTCTCATTACCATCAGGGCTGTTCCTGTAGGGCAGGGTTTAATTCTATTCTGCTGTTCTGAACAAAGCAGGCTTCCAAGGCTTTGGAGAAAGCCTTTAGATAAAAAGAGGCAGGAACTGGCAGTGGGAAGGCAGCTGGTACACTCCCTAGTAGTAAGGGACATGAACAGGGCATTGATAATGTATCCTGCAGGTAAGGTAAACAACTGTTTCAGTTTGCCCAGAAACAAGGGTGTTCTGAGATGTGGGACTTCCAGTTTTAAAACCAGGAAGGTCCCAGACAAACCTGAATGAAGTGGTCACAGTAGCTACAGGGGCAAAACAAAATGATGAACTAAAGCCCATTCATCACCCAAAGCTACTGTCTGGAAAGAAAGGGTCAAAAAAGGATTTACTGATGATAAATAATGTTCCAAAACAATAATAGTGATAGTTTCACAATTTTTTGAATATAGTAAAAACTATTGTATTGCATACTTTAAAAGAGTAAATTCTATGGTATGTAAGATATATCTTAATAAAAAAACATTTCCCATAAGTATAGACATTTAGATCAATAAAACAAAATTGGGAATACAGAAATAAACCCTTATTTTAATAGTCAATTACCTCTGACACATGTCATTGGATTTAGGACTCACTGGGTGTTGGTCAAATAAGTTTGTAAATATAATATATATGTTTGCTCATTTACAGTTTGTATTGGGGGGGGAACAGGCTGTAAGCAGACAGGGTGGTTATAGCCTAAGGCTTAGTTTTAAGACTAAGCTTTTCCCCACACCCTTGACTGATTGCATGATGTGGGATGGTGCACTCCCATGAGGAATCCCATTATGCCTCAGATAAGTGACTTTGTATCAGAGACTTTCTTGTTTGTATATTGGACTAAAGGTTTTGATTTCTACATTATAAAGTGGGGCAGACCAGGAGCTTGCTCTCTCGGTTCCTGAGATTAGTATAAGAGAGGAGAGCAGAGAAAGGCCACATGGAGGAGATGAGGAGCAGCCAAGATGGCGGAGTGCTGAAGGAGAAGCCAGTTTGTGTAGAGTTCGTGCAGAGAGAAGGAGATGGGGAACAGAGGTGAATAAGGCTGGTGAGGTACAAACCTTTGATCCTAGGAAAACTCGGATAAGTCAGTGGCTTTGGGAGCCCTGAATGGAAAGGGAAGTGTTTTCCCACTGTGTGTATTTCTTGCCCGCCGGGTGCAAGCTAGGATTAAAGCTAATGGCCCACCAGTTCTTGGCTCCGTTGTTTCATTACCGTCTGTCCAAATCATATGCGAACCTGCATGGGCCAGGTGGCTGTGATAGTGGCTCTGGCTACTGGCTTTACAGTATGTGTCTGGGCTTGGGTATATGTCTTAGCTTGGGTATGTGGCTTAGGTATGTGTCTGGACTTGGGTATGCATCTCAGCTTTTGCCATAACAAAATACTACAGACTGGGGAGCTGACATAATATAAATTTATTTCTCACAGTTCTGGAGATTAGAAGTTCAAGATTTGCAGTTGTCAAGCTAGAGGCCCAGGAGAACTGATGGTAAAGTTCCAATCTGACTGAATCTTATAGTCTAAGAACCAAAGAAGCTGAGGGTATAAGTTCCAGTCCATGTTCAAGGATAAAGGCAGGAAAAGACCAAAGTCCCATTTCAAAGATAGACAGAGAGAAAGATTTTGTTCTTTTACTCAAACATTTATTCTATTAAGGTCTTCAATGGACTGGATGAGACCCACATTGAGGAGGGCAATCTTTACTCAGTCTACTCATTCAGATATAAATCTTATCCAGAAATGTCCTCACAGACATACCCAGAAATAATATTTAATCAAATATCTGGGTACCCCATGGCCCACTCAAGCTGGCACATAAAATTGACTTATCTCTTGCCTGACCAGGCAGTGGCACAGTGGATAGAGCATTGGACTGGGATGCAGAGGACCCAGGTTTGAAACCCCAAGGTCATCGGCTTGAGCACAGGCTCATCTGGCTTGAGAGTAGGCTTACCAGCTTGAGTGTGGGTCGCTGGTTTGAGTGTGGGATCATAGACATGACTCCATGGTCACTGGCTTGAGCCCAAAGTCACTGGGTTAAGCAAGGGGTCACTCGCTCTGCTGTAGCCCCCTGGTCAAGGCAAATATGAGAAAACAGTGAACTAAAGTGCCACAATGAAGAATTGATGCTTCTCATCTCTCTCCCTTCCTGTCTGTCTATCCTTCTGTCTCTCTCTCTCTCTACTTCTGTAAAAAAAAAAAATTGACTTATCTCAAGTCAAAATCTATCTTAGTCAGTTCAAGTTGTCATAACAAAGTGTCACAGACTAGATCGCTTAAACAAAATTTATATTTGCACAGTTTTGGAAGCTAGAAGTCCCAGATCAGAGTGCCCGCATGGTTAGCTTCTAATAAGAACTTTCTTCCTGGCTTGTAGATGGCTGCTTTCTAACTGTGTCCTTATATGGCATATAGATAGCAAGCTCTCTAGTGACTCTTTCTAAAAGGGCACTAATCCCATCATGAGGGTGCCACCTTTATAACTTCACCCAAATCTAATTATCTCCCAAACGCTTCACCTCCAAATACCATCACATTGGAAGTTAGGGCTTAAACATATAAATTTGGAGGAAACACAACCCAGTCCATAGCAGTATAAGAAGGCAGAGGGCTGTCATTTAGTATGACTTCCCTTCAAGCATCAGTAGCTCCCTCTGACCATAGCCAACTCCTAATATTTAGCCCCCGCCTACTTTCCAGAATTTACCTCCTATGTTCAGTTCCCTTTCAATTACCCTCTGCTCCATCAGGCTATATGTGGCTGGCACAAATCTAAGTCAGTTATTTAAGAAGCAATACTAATGGCTAAGGTCACAAAAGTAATAGACTTTGTTTAGTCAGTGAGACTGATAGGTAAATCTTGAGACTGTAGGATCAGGCATGGCCCAACAGAAAACAGGGTCTTGGCCTTAGCCAGGTAGCTTAGTTGGTTAGAGCATCGTCCTGATACACCAAGATTGCAGTTTCGATCTTCAGTTAAACATACAAGGATCAACCAATGATGTATGAATAAGTGGTAAAACAAATAATGTTTCTCTCTCTCTCTCTCTCTCCCTTTCTCTCTCTTTAAAATCAATAAATAAGAAAAAAGAAAAGAGGAAGCTGGGATCCAACAGGTCTGGGTTCATAGAGTAGCTCTGCCACTTGTTCTGAGACCTTGACAAAGCAAGCTACTTAACCCCTTTGAGCCTCAATGTTCTCATTATGAAAAGGGGATAATAATAATGCCTATCTCATGGGGTTGTTGTGAGGATTCAGTAAGAGAATGCTTCAAGCACTACCACTGTGAATCTTCCTGAATTCTTCATTCTGCTTATTGGTGTAGACAAGCCTGAGAAAAATCAGGTGATAAGGTGAACTGACAGAGAATTTCTCTGAAGGCAGCATAGTTTGGGGGAGAAGCGTTTACTTTACTGGCTTTCTCTTAGCTGGAGGGAGGAGTGTTCTGGCCAAGTTTCAAGCATTCTCTCTTTCTTAGCACTCTCAGAGGCTGCCTCCTGGGTGGAAGTGTCACTGTAATCATCTGTGTCTGGCTTCCTGCCTCAAATCCTTCTTTGATTCACAGCTAATATTCCCATTGCCCCCTGAGGCCTCAACACCACCCTGACTTTATGAAGAATCTAAGGAAACCAAGGACAGAGCAGGAGCCTCTTCATTACCAATGAATTTCATGGCTTATATTTATTGTGTATTGACTACATACCCAGTACTGTGCTCAAACTTTACATGCATGATTTCATTTAGTCTTCCCAATAAACTTAAGAGGTAGGTATTGCTATTACTCTCATTTTACTGATGAAGAAACAGACCCAAGAAATTTATGTAAATTATCAAAGCCCCCTCTACTTTAACTGATTGGTTCAGGACTGTACAACTGAACAAGGTGCATTCAGATTCTCCCAGAAATTTGGATTTTGATTTGAGATGGGGTGGTCACTCAAAATAAAGATAGGTGGATAAAGCATCAACCTCAAATACTGAGGTCACTGGTTCGAAACCCTAGGCTTGCCTGGTCAAGGTATACACCTGGTCAAGGCACATACGACAAGCAATCAATGAACAACTAAAGTGGAGCAACTATGAATTGATACATCTTGCTCCCTTCCCACCTCTCTTTCTCTACCCTGTCTAAAACCAATAATTAAAATCTTAAATAAATAAATAATAAAGATGGCTGTTGGAAATCCCAGGCATAGAGTCTTACACTTTCATATCCAGCAGAAGGTGTCTCTTTCCCAACAGTTCTAGGAACACTGCCATTCTCACTGCTGAATACTGAACATTCCAGTTTACATGGCCTATAGCTCCAGCCCTGGACACCTCTACCACTCCCACCCACAGAAAATAGCTGTTGGAGCTGTTCTTCTGTTTGTTTCTTTTCACCACCAACTCTAGATTTTAAATCCCAAGGAAGCATCAGCTTGGCCATACCTAGGCTACATGTCCAGTTTTCTGGTTGCCAGAATTTCTGAGACAGAAAGTGTGTCTGGCCTGACCTATGGTGCAGTGGATAAAACATTGACCTGGAAAGTTGACCTGGAGGTTGCTGGTTCAAAACCCTGGGCTTGCCAGGTCAAGGCACATACAAGAAGCAACTACTATGAGTTGATGCTTCTGCTCCTCACCCTTCTCTCTCTCTCTCTCTCTCTCTCTCTCCTCTCTAAAGCCAATAAATAAAATCTTAAAATAAAAAAAAAGAAAAAGTGTATCTGGGCTTTTCAGTTTCTACATGGGGACATCACCTCTGACTTCCATCAAGAGTTAAAGAGTGGGGGATTTTCCAAACCAGGAAGGCGATCAACAAACAGCCCCTCTAAACCAATGAAAACCCAAATCAACAGCAACAACAACTATTGCTATTATACTGCTACTAATAAAACAAGTGTCCATTCCAGGAACCATTAAAGGGTTTTGAGCAGGGAAGTGACATCATTAAATATATTTTGTTGGCTATCTGTAGATTGAATTGGAAGAAAGCCAGGCTGGGGGCAGGGACACAAATGAGAAGCCACTCAAAGTGTGTCTGTGCAAAAGCCACATCTGACATCACGTGGGAGCTTGTTAGAAATGCAGAATTTGGTATCCCATTCTTGACCCAGTCTAGTGCAGTGCTCTTTGAACTTTAAAGGTACCTATGAGTTACCTAGGGATCTTGTTAAAATGCAGATCCTAATTCACTAGATCTGGGAGGGGGCCTGTAAGTCTGCATTTCTAATAGGTTCTCAGGTGGTACCAATGCTGCTTGTCCATGGATCATGTTTAGAGTAGCACTAGATGAGACAGGATGAGGGGTTGGCCTAGGTTAGTGGCAGTGTGTTGGAGA
Organism: Saccopteryx leptura; assembly: GCF_036850995.1. Lineage (NCBI taxonomy): Eukaryota > Metazoa > Chordata > Mammalia > Chiroptera > Emballonuridae > Saccopteryx > Saccopteryx leptura. The sequence continues at coordinate 48,563,545 of NC_089512.1, read as the reverse complement.
GATACCAGATTCCACAGCTATTAAGGAGGTAGAATTGACAAGATTAGGTGATTGTTCTGATGTGTGGAGAAATCAAGGATGAATTCTAGGTTTCAGGTTTGGGTAGAGTTTGGGGGATTTTCTTTTCTTTTTGTGGTCTATATTTCTTACAAAGAAACTGTGTTTACTTGTGCATTAAAAAGAGGATAAGTCTGGTGACTAAGTGGATAGAACGTTGTCTGAGCATGCTAAGATTGCAGGTTTGATCCCTGGTCGGGGCACATAAGAGAAGCAGTCAATGAGTGCACAACTAAGTGGAACAGCTAAGTGGAACAATGAATTGATGCCTCTCTCTCTCCTTCTTCCCACCCCTCTGTCCCTTTCTCTCAAATCAATGGAAACATTTTTTTAAAAGAAAGGGGATGGAGCCTAACCAGGCAGTGGATAAGAGCATCAGCTTGGGACTCGGGAGCACCCAGGTTCGAATCCCTGAGGTTGCCGGCTTGAATGTGAGGTCACCAGCTTGAGCATGGGGTTGCTGGCTTGAGCCCAAGGTCCTTGATTTGAACAAGGGGTCACTGGTTCGGCTGTAGTGGCGCCCCCCCCCCCCCAGGTCAAGGCACATATGAGAAAGCAATCACTGAACGACTAAGGAGCTGCAATAAAGAATTGATGCTTCTCATCTCTCTCCCTTTCTGTCTGTCTGTCCCTATCTCTTCCTCTGTCTCTCTCTCTCTGTCTGTAAAAAAAAAAAAAAAGGCTGCAGGTGCTTTCCCTGGCTGGCAATTCTCCCAGAAAACTCTCTCCCTCCATCGTGAAGTGTGGTTTTCCTTGCTCCCTTGCCCTTACTGTGAATAGCAGATTTTCCTTTGTTTATTTGCTCTTTCCCTTTTGTTGTTTATTTGCTCGCCTGTCCTTGTGAGCCTCCAATAAATAGGTATGGCCCAACACTTTCTGGCTCCACAGTTTCTCTATGGTCTGCCCGAATTCAATGGGAACCTGCCCGGCCTCAGCCACCAGTATTACAGTGGTCCCTATTTGTAATACAATGGTCCCTATTTGTAATGCTGGTGGCCCCTATTTATAATACAGTGGTCCCTATTTTTAATGCTGGTGGCCCCTATTTATATAATACAGTGGTCCCTATTTGTAATGCTGGAGGCCAGGTAGATTCCCACTGAATTCAAGCAGAATGTAGAGAAACTGCAGAGCCAGAAAGCGTTGGGCCATACCCGTTTATTAGAGACTCGCAAGGACAGGCGAGCAAATAAACAAAAGGGAAACAGCGAATAAACAAAGGAAAATGTACTATTTGCAGTAAGAGCAAAGGAGCAGGGAAAACTGCACCTCATGGTGGTGGTGAGAGAATAATCTCAGAGAATAGTAGGCCAGGGGAAGCACCCATAGCCTTATATAGGCTATGCTTACATGCCTCTGCCACGTGCTCGCGGACTAATCAAGCAAAGTGCTTGCAGCTGGTCAACACGTGAGTAAGCCTAACACAGCTGTCCCACACTATTCAAATGGCTGGGAAAACTTTATTTTCCCCCAGATATATTTTCCCTTCATTGGATGGTCTCTACCATTAAATAGTCACCTCTTACTTAGGCCATTATTACATACTTATTAAAATACAGTTGCTTAAACATTACTATGTGCTATGTGCACTCTTTCCTGAGAGTGGGTTTTAATCAAAGAGAGGGAACCAAGAGGGAGAACAGGGGCAGACTGAAATGAGTCTTGGGGCAAGAGTAAGAAGAATAAGGAAAAAGGTGAAAAATGGGGAGTCTGAGGACCTGAATGACAAATCTCCTGTCTAATTACTTTGTTGAAAAACTGATTTAGATTGGAGGGAGACTCTTAGGGTCAAGGATAATTTTTTGTTTTGAGTTGGGATAAATATAGCATTAAGCAGATCTGATTTCTCTAAGATCACCTAAAACTACGATATAAACGTGGAGCATACAAAGACCTTGGAGAAAAAGTCTCAAATTTGACACTTACTTGTTCTGACCTTGAAGCAAATTGCCTCGCCCTTACACCCAGTTTTAGCTTTTAACCAAAGTTGCTGTCAGGTGAGGTAAGACAGGAAGGGCTAGAACTGAGGATTTAGACGCTGGGTAGGTAATGTTTTTTAAATGTTCTGAATCTCTCCTAGTGTTAAATACTTTTAGAGCTTATCCATAATAGATATGCTTTGAATAAGGTTGACACTAAACATCCTTCCAGAGACTTCCTAATTCCCAGTGCTTTCTCTGTCTCATATTCCTCTTCTGTTAGTGGTCATTATTGGAGCAGCCTCAGGTGTCCTCAGCTTTTTGTTAAGTCAGCAAAGTCTTGGTCATGTACCTTTTCCTAGAAGGGTTCCTTCTCATCTCTGAGTGAAGCAGAAGGAAAAAGAAACACTTTACGTAATTGTGTGATCACACTGATACCTCAAACTCATTTTTTCTCCAATTACCACATTTTCTGACAGCTAGTTTAAAAGTTGTTACCAAATTTTTTTTTTTTCAGCCAGAGAGCTTTTAGTTAGATCCAAGTTTATCAGAGCATAACTTTAAAGAACATATTTCGGAGCAAACCACAAAAATAATTATTTTCTTGGATTAGTGGTCAAGACATGGAGACAACCTGTGCCTGTCAATAGAAGATTACATAAAGAAAATGTGGGCCCTGGCCAGTTGGCTCAGTGGTAGAGCATCCACCTGGCGTGCAGGAGTCCCGGGTTTGATTCCCGGCCAGGGCACACAGGAGAAGTGCCCATCTGCTTCTTCACCCCTCCCCCTCTCCCTCCTCTCTGTTTCTCTCTTCCCCTCCCTCAGCCAAGGCTCCATTGGAGCAAAGTTGGCCCGGGCACTGAGGATGGCTCTATGGCCTCTGCCTCAGGCAATAGAATGGCTCTGGTTGCAACAGAGCAAGGCCCCAGATGGGCAGAGCGTCGCCCCCTGGTGGGCATGCCGGGTGGATCCTAGTCGGGCGCATGTGGGAGTCTGTCTGACTGCTTCCCCGTTTCCAACTTCAGAAAAACAAAACAAACAAAAAAATAAAATGTAGTACATATATACAATGGAATACTGTTCAGCCATAAGAAAAGATGAAATACTGCCATTTGCGACAACATGAATGGTCCTTGAGAATATTATGCTAAGTAAAATAAGTCTGTAAGAAAAAGCTAAGAACCATATGATTTCACTAATATGCGGGATATAAAACTGAAACTCATAGATACAAACAACAGTATGGAAGTTACCAGAGGGAAAGGGTAGAGGGTAGTAAAGGGTTAAGGAGACCAAATATATATGGTGATGGAAGATGATCTGACTGTGGGTGATGGGCATACAACGCAATATACAGATCATGTATCATAGAAATGTACACCTGAAACTTATGTGATCTTATTTACCAATGTCACCCCAATAAATTTAATAACATAATAAAGATCAATTATAAAGTGAAAAAATTAATAAACAATCCAATTAAAAAATGGGCTGAAAACCTTCTCCAAAGATGACATACAGAAGGCCAATAGATATATGAAAAGATGTTCAACATCACTAATTATTAGAGAAATGCAAATTAAAATTATGAGATACCACCTCATATCAGTCAGAAAGACTACCATCAATAAATACACACACACACAGCATATTTAAACAGAACTTCAGATTTTAAAACAGATAACAAGTGATTTTCACCAGTGACACAGATTGGGAAAATGGTGATTCCTCCTCCTAGGAACCTCATAAAAGATGTTAGTTAATGTTTGAGAATTTCCCCAATTCTAATGGGTAAAATTCTTCTTAAGGCAGCTTACCATAGATTTTGTTTAAGCTTGGCAAAGACCAATCTGTGCAATAACCCTATCAATACAGCTGGAAAGCCTGACCAGGCGGTGGCACAGTGGATAGAGCCTTGGACTGAGATGTGGAGGACCCAGGTTTGAGTCCCTGAGGTTGCCAGCTTGAGCGTGGGTTTATCTGGTTTGAGCAAGGCACACCAGCTTGAGCCCAATGTCGCTGTCTTGAGCAAGGGGTCACTAGATCTGCTATATCCCCCCCCCCCCCCCCGCAGTCAAGGCACATATGAGAAAGCAATCAATGTGAACTTAGGTGCCACAACAGATGCTCCTCATCTCTCTCCTTCCTGATCTGTCTGTTCCTATCTGTCCTTCTCTCTGTCTCTATCACAAAACAACAACAACAAACAACCAGCTGGAAAAAGAGAAAAATCTGACAAAACAGGCAGGGCCCTGACCATTAACAGACATTTGCATAGTAGGTGAAACCAAGGATTTGACACAAACCTTGTAGATAGTTACCTCCTGTTGCTATACCGTCATGATGGGAAAGAAGAATGAGTTGATTAAGATGAAAGCTGTAGAAAAGCATTCTACTGTGAAAAAAACATGGATTTAAGAGTCAAAAATACCCATGTGTGGGGCAGCTGTGTTAGGCTTGCTCACAAGGTTACCAGCTGCAAGCACTTTGCCTGATTGATACATGAGTGTGTGGCTGTGCCACGTGTGTATGGCTTATATAAGGCTATAGGTGCTTGTGCTCAGGGTCATTGTGGATGACGGTTACCTGCCTGCCACTGTGAAGGGCCATTCTTGCTGTTTGTGTGCCAGAGAAGAGGTTTTCCCCTGCCTGTGTGCTTGTCCGCCATTGTGAGACTTTATTAAACGGAATGGCCCAACCCTTTCTGGCTCCGCAACTTTTCTACCATTCGCCCGAATCCAATGCAAACCTGCCTGACCTTGGCCACCAGCTTTACACCATGTTAAACAAAACATTCTGAGCCTGAAAGTTGTTCTAAAAGACAGGGTTTATTGATCCATATGCTAGCCAGAAAAAGGAGCAGGTCATAGGGCATACAGTCTAGACCACCAGCAGCAGGGCTAGATGGAAAAGAAAAACACATCCTCCATCCTGGCATTGAGGGGGCTCTTTTACACAATGAATTTGGAGAAGAAAGATGTAGTAAGTTGCTTTGAAAGAATTTACATTAGCTATAAATAAAGGGGTGGGGCTGGGAAAGGGTAAAGCAGGGAAAGTTCTGGGATAGGTTAATAGTCTATAAGGAAGAAGTATTTGATGCTTCTGGATTAGTTGTGGGCAACTAGCTAAGTAGCTTTAAGCAAGACACTACACTTCTCTGAGCTTCAGAATCCTCACGCACATGGTGGGCTCGTACATAGGAGGAGTGGGCAACAGGATGCAATGGAAGTGCTAAGCATACAACAGTCTTTAATACTTGGGTTGAGAATACTTTTAGGATCATTTCCTGTCATGTACTCTCAACCTCATTCCTAATGTAGGGTTGGCCTCTTCCATCCAATGTTTTCATGTCACTGGTGATACCTTAGCCCACTTCTTAGACTCTGCATGCCAGAGAAATAGGGATAGAGGTCACTGATGCAGTGTCACTTGAAGGCATAACACAGATTTTAGCATGGTTTCAATGGCGCCCAACTGCCTCAGAATCAAGTTAATCCTCTTTAGCAAAGGAGGCAGTATTGTGGTGAGGCACCCAGTCTCTGGAATTAGCCAAACCTGAGTGTGAATCCCAGCTCTGTTCCATCCTTCCTGTTTGACCTTGGTGAGGCCACTATACTTTCTGAGCATCAGTAGTTTCAGCTTATAAAAAAAGGGATTATAATAGTGCCTATTTCATAAGGTTGTTGACAAAATTATATGAAAAAATGCCTGTAAAGTTTTCAGCAAAGTTCCAGCAGGCATCAAGCACATAATTTATGTTTGCTATTGTCACTATATACTATTATTAATTAAAATAATAAGATTATTATAATTACATTATTAATTTATTTTATTTTTGTATTTTTTATTACCACCTGGTTTCAACTTGTCTGTTCAGCACTATTACTCTCTACCCTCTTCACACAGCACCATGCTTTAGCCACTTTAAAATTTTACAAAAAAAATGCATTGTTCAGTATACGGTAGTGATTATAGTTAATAATATTGCATTATTACTTGAAAGTTGCTAAGAGAGGAGATCTTATTGTACTCACCACAATAAAGAAATAGTAATCATGTGCCATCATTCAGGTGTTAGCTCTCATTTGCAATATGTAAATGTATCATATCAACACATTGCACATATTAAACTTACTTGATGTTGAATGTCAATTATATCGCAATAAAACTGAAAAAAAAAACCTAGAATGAAAAATGCATTGAGCACCTACTATATCTCAGGCTATTGCTGAGTGTTAGATACCCACTCAAATATAAGACATAGTTTATAAGACACAGGAGCTTATGGTCTAAGTTAAACTTTATTTGCTCTTTCTGAAGCTTCCTCATACTTTTATATATCTTTGTAGATGCTCTCCCTGTTGCCTAGCCAGACTTTTCGTCCTTTTCTTGTTGGTGTAGTCTCATTTACCCCTTAAAGTCTAGGCCAGTTGTGAAATATCTCTTGATCCCTTGAGGCAGAACTGAATGCTTTTTGCTTTGGATTCCATAACACATTGCATATAATTTATAGCACTTACTGTATTATGGTTTTTATTTATTTTTATTTTTTTAATATATTTTATTTATTGATTTTAGTGAGAGAGAAAGGGGAGAGAGAGAGAGACAGGAATATAGATCTGTTCTTGTATGTGCCCTGTCCAGGGATCAAACCAGCAACCTTTGTGCTTTGGGCCGATGCTCTAACCAACTGAGCTATCCAGCCAGGGCTGTATCATGGTTTTTACATGTCTGTTTCTGCTACTAGGCTCGGAGCTTATTGAGGACAGAAATGGTCTTATTCATCCAACAACTATTTACTGAATCTTATGTGGTAAGTACCACTACACATGCTGGAACTATCAGAGATATAATACATGATTTCTGCTCTTTAAATAATTTATAGTTTAACAAAGCAAGCCATTTATTCACTAAGTTCATTCAAATTGACAATTGTTATAGGGAGTACCCACATCAGTCTTATTTGTCAGTGCATTCCTTGTATCTAGACCCTGTAAGTTAGCTTGATTTGAATTCCCTGACCAAAAATATTTCCCCTAATTACTAGTCACAATGCCAAAATTGCATCATTCAAATTTCTTTTCTTTAGGTCTGTATTAATTAGGATTCTTTTAGTTGCATCTGACAGAAACCCAAGCCAAACTAGTGTAAGCAAAAGAGAAATTTATTGGCACAGCAAGAAAAGTTTGAACAGCCAAATTATATGAAAAGGTAGGGAAATCTGGATTTTACGCAGAAGGCATCAGGGGCTGTGGTGCCAGAATTCTCTCTGTATCCTTTTTCTCCATATGTTGATGTCATTCTTACTGCCAACCATCTTTCTCTTGTATGGTGATGTTGGAGGCTATGTAAATGCACCATTTAGATCTCCCTGAGGTGGCCATGAAAATATGCCTGAGAGATCTGTAGCTGCAGAGTTTCATTGACCAAGAGTTCCAGTTGCTGAAATTTATTACCTGTGTTTGTCCTGAAGCTATACTTTCCATGAGCTGCTCCCAGATAGGGACTGAGTGTGTCAGGAATACTAAGGCAGGCCTTTGTTATGAAGACCAGAACCTATGGATGACTGATTTTGGCATGGGGACTTCCCAACAGCTTGCCAAACCCTCCTTGAACTGCATGGTAGTCTAGGATGCTACCTTCCTCTCTCTTTCACCTGCAGTCAAACTTGCATTGCAGGCCAGTCATTCTCCCAGCCTTCCCTGGCTTCCTTTCCATTTTCTCTCACTGGTAATTTGCCTAATAAAATCCTTGCACATTGAAGCCTATTTAGTTTCTGCTTTTCATAGTACTGGACTAATATGTAGATTCCTTCAAGAGAACCTACTGTGGGTAGCAGAGTTTACTGAAAGGCCTATCTGTACCCTCCTGGACCCATGGTAGCATTTTGCTGAGGCCACACTTTTTCCAGACTGTTTCCATCCAACACTAAGCAGGTGAGAGTCTGATGCTGGTCCATTCCTCGCAGGGGTCTCCAAACTTTTTACACAGGGGGCCAGTTCACTGTCCCTCAGACCATTGGAGGGCTGCCAAATACAGTGGTCCTCTCACTGACCACCAATGAAAGAGGTGCCCCTTCCAGAAGTGCAGTGGGGGCTGGATAAATGGCCTCAGGGGTAACTTTAGCTTGACGACTCCCCACAGACCTGGCCCAAACATTCTTAGAATTATGTTGAAGTCAGAGACTCTTCCTAACCAAGCCTCTTTCCTTTCACAGGTGTCAGATGTTCATTTGAATCTGATGCTCCTCTTGTGCCACGCCTGCTCCTGCTTCTGTCCTTTTTCACAGGTGTTACCCTAAGACATCTCTTCCATGTCTAATCCACCTTGGTATGTGCTTTTCAGAACACTTGAACAGGTGGTAAAAAGGGCTTTGAACAAGTCTTGCATTTTGCCTTACAGTTTCCACCACCATAAAGGCTAGTAATTATTCTTTAGTTAAAAAATTTAAAAACTCCCAGGAAAAGATTGTGATTGGCTTGGTCTGACTGAATCAATTAACTGTAGTCAAGAGAGTGACTTGTGTGAAAACATGGCAGCTATGTGGATGGAGCGTGGGAAAAAAGTGGCCAAGAAAATATTAAGGAAGAGGAACTAGACAGATAATGCAATAAAAAATTTTCCATGGGGTCTTGCAGGCATTGCAGGTCTTCAGAACTCCTTAGAAAATTCATGGCAAAAGGGGACAGGGCAATCATTTTTAAACCGTATCAGCTGCTGTCTTAAGGGTACAGATAATTGTCAACACAGAGTAAAGCATTATGAATAATGCCCAGGGGAGAAGAACAGTGTCAAATCTTCTTCAGGGCCAGGGGCCCTGAAATGGGAATGGAAAGGCAGTAGAGACCAACTTGTATGTTCTTCCCAATTCTGTTGGGGGCCAGCCTAATCTGAGTCCCCTTTAATGGGGGAACAAAGGTATACCCCGTAACTACTTTAATGCTTATGCAAATAAAAAATTACACAGGAGCCATGCAGTCAAAAGGCCAGAGGAGAGACAAGATATAAAAATTTAGAAGAGGCCAGAAGCAGGGATCAATGTCTGGGAATGGAGCCAGTAGTTCAGACCTGGGAGACAGATTGGTTGGAGTGGGCTGGGATCAGGTAGCAGTGGGGATGGACTAGCCTTGTGGGATTGTCTAGGGTATCAGCTATCATTTATAGCTTGCTTTTAAGGTCTGGCAAGAATATGATGAGTGAATGGGATGGTCTTATTGAAAGGTCCTGGGGTAGAACAGCTACAGCACAGTGCAAGATGGACATATTGAACTCTAACTATGAGCTGAATTAAACCACATTTATAGATTAGCGTATTTGGAGCCTTAATAAAAATTTCCATCCTTATTGGGAAATAAGAAGAATAACTGCAAAAGAGGATTTGGGTTATTTGTTTCTTATGGATCTTCCGAGATTAGATGAAGTGACTTTATGACTGCCCACAGGGAGTGTGGGCATGGACTTGTAGGTGTCAAGTTGGGGAAGTCAGAGGTTTAGGACTCTATACCTATTCTGCACAGCCATGAAGCAGTCATGCCCACTCTCTTCCAAGCTCATGTAAGGTGCCCTTCACGCATTTACAATGCCAGGCATTGTCCTAAGCACTTTTTGTGCATTACATCTTTGAACTTCAAAAACACCCTGAGGTAATGACTGTGACTGTTCCTAGGAGGAAATTGAGGGTCATAGAATGACACCAATTACCAAAGTCACACAGCTAGCACAGGACTTGAACACTAAAGCTTATGTGATTGATCACCCCACTATACTTCCCCACACTATTTTTAACTCCCTCAGTTATCAACTTTATAACTTGTTCTCCATGTATGCCTTTGATGCCCACAGTTGTCCTTCCAGCTAGTACTCAAAGTCTTATTATTATTAAAAAAAAATTTTTTAAGCTTGGATTTTTTTAAAAACCAGATGCCCGCATCCTCCACCAAAAAAAAAAAAATAAAAAAAAAAAAAATAAAAAAAAAAAAATAAAAAAAACAGGTATTATAAGCAGATTGTACAAAATTTAGAAATACAAAAGAGCGTATGGGCATTTCCTCATCACTCAATTATCTTACGATGCATGAGGTTTAGAAGTCATTAATATTTTTGTTCTTTCATATCTATTACCTATTTTGTTAGAGAATTATTGTTTTTTCCTTTATTGATTTGGTGTCCCTTAGTAAGTTAATTTTTTTCAAGTAAAATTTGCATACATCTTGTTAAGTTTACTAATGGCTAATCTATCTTTTTCCTTTTATAAAGATTTTTTTTTCTTTTCCCTCATATTTCCTAACTGGATGTTGTTTTGGCAACAGTTTTAAATCTCCACTCTGGCAGAATTACCGTAGGCTCTCTTGGGAAATATCACATCTGACTTGACTTGGGTTCTAGTTTCTGCCACCAGCTTTCAGTAAGACCCTTGTGACAGGGATGACATCTGAGTGTCTGGCAGAGAGTATGCTCTGTCCATACAACTAAGCTCCTCTATGATGGGTGCCATGGATACTAAGACAGATCGATGAGGTTATGGATGTTATAAACAACTATAACACTGTATGAATCCAATGCCTTTTCATCCACTGTGTGCTATCTGTCCACACCAGGGCAGAGGATGAAAACATAGAGCTTATGATGCTTCAGCCTGAGATCTTTATATAGGCTGATTTTTGGTGTCCTGACAATTGATCACTTTGAGGAAATTGAGGCAGCATTTAATATTATACTTTCTAAAGACATGACACTATTTTCTCCTTAAATTACAAAATGCAATAGGCTATCAGGTGTTTTCCTAGAAAATTGGAATCGTGGGCTGGTGCTGAAATTCACCAATGTCGTTAGCATTCTCAAGATGTGTTCCACAATATCTAGCCACTAATGTTTCTTAGTGGGATTTGACCCCACCAGCCCAAAGTGGTAATGTACTCACTGATGCACCTTTTCTTGGCTTCCTTGCCTCCCCAGTATCACTTATCCTCTTCCCCACTGATGCTTCCTGGGGTCACCTCTTAAGCAAGCCATTTGTACTCTGCTACTTGGAAACTGACCCCAACACAGCAAAGCATGGGCAGAGTGCATTCTCAGAAGAAGGAACATCAGCAAAGGCACAGAGGTACGACAAAGAATGCTTTGTTTGGGGACCAGAAAGAAGCTGAGTATGGCTGCAGAGCAGGTTAAGGAACACTAGAAGATGCACTATAAGGTAGTATAGAGAATAATGAATGTCTGGCTACCCTCTGTGGAGAACAGATAGTGGATTTAGAATGGAATTTTAAAAAATCCCTCAGATGATTCAGAGGTGGGCAGGGGCACTATCTGGGGAACAGGGAGGAAAAAAATCTCTTCCTGGTACTTCTGCCCAAGGCTCAGGGCTCCAAGCTCTAGCTTTGTACAGCTCTGGGGATCAGGCCTCCTCCACCTGGGTGAGCCTCCTATTTTCCTGCTGAGTTAGTAGCTGCTGAGTTTTCATCACCTGTGACGCTTATTGCCTGGGCTGTAGCAGAAGTTGTGGAGGTGGTTGGAGCTCGGTCAACAGCCCATGCACTCTGTTACCAGGCCTAGGACAGCTGTCTTTGCCCAGAGGCTGCATGGACGGAATTTTCCTTACTGCAGCTGTGTCTTATCATTCGCCACTCGCCTGTCTGCACTCTCAGTGCAGGGCTCATTTGAAGCTTCCTTTTCAGGAGATCATTGATATTCTCATGCTGTTGTTTGCTCCTGTAAATGAGGGAATTAAGAGGCATTTGCAGAGGGGGCTGGGGAAGGACCAAGTGCTTTTCCTCTCTGCCTGGATACAGAGATATGTTATTTTTTTTGGATCAGGTTTTTATAAGCAGGTCTGTACCTTCTTTTCTTTTTCCTTCCTTCCTTCCTTCCTTCCTTCCTTCCTTCCTTCCTTCCTTCCTTCCTTCCTTCCTTCCTTCCTTCCTTCCTTTTTCATTCCCTCCCTCCCTCCCCACCCCCTTCCAGTCCCTGGACTAAGTATTCTTCAGAAATGATTCCATCACAATCTCTGCCCTCAGAAAGATTCTAATGAAGAAAACAGAATATGACCTAATAATCATAGCATTGTGTGTTAAGTACTATGATTGAGTTATTTATTATTTTAAATATTTGTTGAATGAAGAAAGGAAAAATTGGATGAATGTTAGAGCATGAGCAGGGAGGCAGCGTCATGGAGGCAGTGGTGCCTGAGCTGCCTTAGGAAAACTGGTTATAATCACTAGCACCTGTTAGACTCTTTTAGCTTGAATCCTCATGACAATGGTATGAGGTAGATAGCCCTACTCTACAGAGGAAGAAAACCTCATATGGAGATTTGATAAATTGTCTGAGATTATAAAGCTGCAAACAGTACATACAGTCAGGATTCCAAAACAGTTCTATCTACTACAAAGCCTGTGATTGTTCTACTGCATCGTCTGCAAAGCATGGGGAAGGGTTATCTCAAGCAGAGGAAATAGTTTGAGCAAGGGCTTGGAGGCATATGAAAGATGACCCAGGGCTGATTTTCTGGAACCCTTGGCTGTCATGCTCTCTGAGCCCCAGCACTTTCCAAAGTATTCACTATGACATGTAGAAAAGCAAGTGGCCAGTGATGGTTCAATTCTTCATCCTAAAATTGAGAAGTAAAGTTTGAATCTCAGCTCTTCTAATGACTGACTGTGTGACCTTGGGGAAGTCTCTTCCCCTCTTTGATTCTCTGTTTCATCATTTATTTCAGTGAAAGTGTGATCCCTATCTTGTAGAGTTGTTGTAAGAATTCAAGGCAATGTGTTAAGCAATCATTATTATCCATCTGTTCAAGGTGACTTTAGGTACCCTGGGCTGGCTCATGATGGAGAGATTGGATGAATCATCTGACAAGGGACTTTTAGATAATTGGATAGGGGATGCCTTCTAACTTCCAAGAAATGAGGGTGCTGCTAGAGAACCTACTGTTAGCCTGCTTCAAATGGACCAGATGCTATTTTGGAGATGAGAAAAGACATTCTTTTGACACTGTCAGTGTAGGGAGGGAGAAAATAAAAACCAAGAACTAAGAATACTGACTCACTCGTGATCAGGAACAGAAGACAGGCAAGCCAGCTAGATGTCTTTAGCCCTCCGGAGGTTCTCTAGCCCTGGCAGAGTTCTACAGATGTGCAGGGTGAAGGGGAGGGAATGGAGAGAGTGCTAATGGGCTTTCAAGCTGAATCACACTCCTTAAAACAACAGTCAAGTATTTGACCTTGAACTATGACTCTGTTTTTCTCCCATCTCTGGAGCTGGCTATTTTCAAGAGAAGAAATGGGGCCATCTGCTCAGAGGTGGTCCTAACACCAAGGAATCTTCCCCTGGGGACAATTATGCAGGAATTCATATAATGTGGTGTTGGGGTAAGGATGGGGGTTGGGAAAAGGTACTTCTCAATGTATAGATATTTATTTACATTAAGGAGTAATGACACTAATGCCATATGCTATTTCACTAATAAAGAGGATATCTTTTTTCTTTTTAGCCCAAATCCTCAGATTCCCAGCAGAGATATTATAATTATGTTGTCAAAATAAAATCTTCACATGGAATCTCATAGGTCTGGAACCTGTTAATCTCATCCTGACCTCTTCATTTTACCTATGAAAAAATGAGACTCAAAATAAAACTGACTTCAGAATATTACATAGCTCTTAAGCTATTATGTGGTAAACCAGGGATTCAAGTATTTGTCTCCAAATCAGAACATATGTTTAATTATATTTTTCTTTAAAATGATTGCTATCATGAATATGTACCTACCATGTGCCGGACACTTATACATGTTCTCATTTAGTTTTCTCAACAATTCTGCAAAAGGAGGATTAACCCTACTTTACAGATATGTAAACGGAGTCTCATAAAAGAAATTGCATGAAATTGCCTTGCTAATAAGTGGCTGAGGCAGAGGATTAACCCATATTGGTCTGATGCTAAAGATCTAATTGGTCCACAATCTGGGAGTAGTTGAGAAGGACAGGGGAGTCAGGGGCTGCCCACTCTTTCTGTAAACACAGCAGTTCATTCACTAGCATCTTGCAAATATCTCTTTCTACCATCTGGGAGGCACCTCCTTGAAGAGGAACTGTACCAGAGGTAGAGGGAGCAGGTTGCCTTCTGCACCAACTTGGTGCAGAAAGCTCAGCCCTGTCCCTGGGTTGGGTTGAATGCTAAATAGAAGGAGTGCTTTTTTGTTTATCAGTGGAGCAGTGTTTGGACGCTGCTGGAAAACAATCTCTAATGAAATCTTCTGAGTTTCCCAGGTGGAGGAAACCCACTCTGTGCTGTTTATGTGTGCATGACAGAAACATTCCTCTATCACCATGGCAACAGCCAATTCGTGAGCATCCTGAAGAGGCCAGAGCTGCTCTGTGGGAAGCTGTGGTCCAAGCTGGGTGGGAGTAGGAGTTGGGTGTATGGAGGGAGGGGTGTCTTATCAGCTATCGTCTTCTGGCTTGAGACTAGGTTGTTCCTGGGGCAGGAATATTTATACAGGGTGCCAAACCTCCTGTGTCTGTGGGATTTTGGGCAAAGGGAGATGGCAGGGATACTGTGGAGAGTCCAGGAGGGCATATTATTTCTTCTACAGTTTCTGATAAATGTGTTTATTAGGCAAGTTGCTAATGGATGGCATCTTTCTAAGGGGCCTGCCTGTATAATCTAATAGGGAATCTCATGGGCTTTGCAGGCAACCAAAGACTTCCAGCTCTGTAACTTTTTAGTTCTAAGATTACTTGCTAGTTGGTGTAACCTCTCTGAAGTCTAATTGCTTCATTGGTAAAAAGGAGATATTTAATGCCTCCCTTATGGGAGATTATATAAGATAACACATGAGCAGTTTCTGGCCTATAGTCAGCATTTAATCAGTTGCAGTTTTTTATGTGTCCCCAATACTGTCAGAGAAATGGAGACTTGGCAAGGGGATCATCTTGGACTCCCTTATGTCAGGGGCTGACTTAGAATTAGAATTCATGTCACCTGTGTTTCTTCTGAGCACCCCTGCTTTTCTTTCCTCTTCTAAAAGCATCTGTCAGTACACAGTGTTTGCTCCCCAGACTCAGCCCTTGTCTTTCCTGGTTCAGCCTGATAACATCAGGTGCTTATTTCCCCGATGGGGCTCTGCCTAGAGAATCTCACAACACTAGACCTTGGGGATTACCCAGCTCAGCTCCCTCTCCCTCATTTTCCAGGCTAGAAAATGGAACCCTGGAGAGGGAAGATAAGTGTCTTGTTCAAGGTCATCCAGCAAGGTAGAAGACATTAGTTGAAGTGGATGTTGCATTTATTTTAGCAGGTATGACTAAGCCTGGGAGTAGCAGTAGAGAGTCGACCTCGTGCCTTCTATGAATTCTCTGGCATGTGTCACATTGGGATAAAGATGTGTGAGAGAAGCCTCTTTTTTTTTTTTTGTGGTATTTTAGTTGTGCTACTGGCGAGTTCTGTGATTCCCCTGGCATCAGATATATTAAGAGCTAGCATTTGCACAGTGCTTTACAGCTTATAAAATATATAAAGAGCTAGCATTTGCACAGTGCTTTACAGCTTATAAAATATACTCATATAATTAATCTTATTTAGTCCTAAAACTAGTCCTTCAAGGTTGTTATAATATTTATCAACATTCTTTTACAGATGAGGAAACTGAGGCTGAAAGTGATTTGTTCAGTTACCCTGAGGCAGATGTAGAAGTTGAACTTACATGTGTGTAACTTCTAATTATAGAAACCTGGCCCCTGACCAGGCGGTGGCGCAGTGGATGGAGCGTCGGACTGGGATGCGGAGGACCCAGGTTCGAGACCCCCGAGATCGCCAGCTTGAGCACGGGCTCATCTGGTTTGAGCAAGGCTCACCAGCTTGGACCCAAGGTCGCTGGCTCGAGCAAGGGGTTACTCGGTCTGCTGAAGGCCCGTGGTCAAGGCACATATGAGACGGCAATCAATGAACAACTAAGGTGTTGCAATGCAGAACGAAAAACTAATGATTGATGCTTCTCATCTCTCTGTTCCTGTCTGTCCCTGTCTGTCCCTCTCTCTGACTCTCTCTCTGTCTCAGTAAAAAATAAAAAAATAAAGAAACTTGGCTCAACTGAAGTTGAGGATATAGCTGTCTTCCATATAGACGTGGAGAAGGAAAACATCCACAGGGCCAGTTGTCAAGAAGGCCCACCTGAATGGAGATGGCAAACTTTTAATTCATTTGGGTTCTCCACATGACCAGTAACAAGGTGTATAAAAGGAAAAAATAATAAAGCTTTGTCACTTTCAAAGAGTTCCCATATTTCTCATGAGAGGCCCAAGGCAGACTTATCCCTTCCTATTTATTGTACATAAGAGGCCCAGAGAACTCAGTAATTTGTAGAAAATTGCAAAGCCAGTTAGTGATAGAGCCAGGCCTTCAAAACCACAGTTTCTGAATCCAAAACTTTTTCTACTTATCTTTAGGGCTGGTGGGTCTGAATGGGGTCCCTGATCCTGAGAAGTGAGCAAGAGCCAAGAGTGGCCTGTTCTAACAAACTTCCTAGATTGGGAGCACACCTAGTCAATAAGTGTTTTGCCAGGTGGCTTTGTGTGCCCGATTTTCTTAAGCCCTTTATTTGAGCTCTGCCTGCAAAAAACACTTCAATCGCTCCTCAGTCTTGTATCCAGCCTTCTTCCCTGTAAGCTTTCTCTGCTGCATTGTTGCTCGAGGGAAGGGAGAAATGAGAGAGGCAATAAAGCATTTAAATTGGTTCTTGATTTTAACACGATTCTTTCATTTGCAGTTGCCAGATGTTTATTTGTATTTACAATTCAGTGGGAAGATAAAGATTACACAAGAAAGGACCTCGAAGAGTCCTGGGCTTCTAGAATTGGGAGAGACCTCTGAGATTCTGACAGTTGAATTAGTTAGTTGGTCCCTGAATTATTAAAAGAGGTGGGGGAGAACCCTCCACTGATTGCTCTGAGAGAAATGCCTTCCACCTAGAGATGGGAAATGACTGATTTGGTCTCAGAGGGAAACAGGCAAAAAAAAAAAAAAAAAAGTTCTAGCTGCAACAGGATTTTATATTTTGAAGCATTTCCAAGTCCTGCTCTCCCTTAATTCCGGGGAAAAAACAGGACATAAAATAGACTAATAGTTCTATATTCTCCCTATATCTGATACCTAGATCTACAGGTAAGGATAAGATTTAGATACAGCTCATTAAAAACCCAAGCCCATTTATAATACAGTATCTCTGAATGCCACAAAGACACTTCTTGGCAAGGACTCAGTGGAACATGTAGAATATTGGTTTAAGCGAATGTGATTTACAGTTGTGCCAACTAATGAAAATCTTCTGATCATATACAACTGATTAATGACCACCATGCCCAATTATAAGAAAATAGTCTGTTTTTCCATGAGTAATATTCTTATTAAAACCTACCAGAAAATAACAATACATTAATGGAATATTTGATAAATTATTTTAAATGGTCTTATGGGCTTCCATTGTATCAATGAAGGAATTTATAGCTAAGTAGTTCTCTGGGAATATTCTAGCACCCAAGATTGGGACAACTTACTATGTGTTAGATGTTTATATTAGGCTTTGTAGATCATTCTGAGGGAAGCAGAAGACAGAATTCCTCACACTAAGGTGCTTGCCAGCTACAAAGAAAGCTGGATAAATACTAACACATAAACACACACGTAAGCTTCTCAGAACTTCTGGTACAAATATTTAGGTGTATACTACATTCAGGTACTATTCCCAGGCTCAAGGAATACAGTCATAATACAGGGAAGGTCTTTGCCTTCAAGGAATAGATCTATACATTCTCATAACTTATCTAGTCCAGCTGCCCTGACTTTGATTGCTATTGCCTCTGCCTTGGTCACCTTCTCCACCTTGTTCTGGTTATCTGAATTCCACCCATTTTATAGGCCTGGGTGCTCCCTCAGCTGTGAAGTCTTTTCCTACACCAAAGATCCTTTTCCTCTGACTCCTTTAACACTCACTGCCTGCTCCATTTTCTGATGACTCACAGACTGCTCTGCTATTGCTAGCTATGTGTTCACATGTTTATGAGTTGTCTTCTTAAGGGCAGAACTGGGTTATCTTCATCCTGAATTTCTTTCATCCTCCAGTGGCTAGCATAATGCCTTGCATGTATTAGGCACTTAAAACATGTTTGCTAATTGTTTGATTTTTTAACTTTTTAAAAAAAATTTATTTATTTATTTTTTTACAGAGACAGAGAGTGAGTCAGAGAGAGGGATAAACAGGGACAGACAGACAGGAATGGAGAGAGATGAGAAGCATCAATCATTAGTTTTCCATTGCACGTTGCAACACCTTAGTTGTTCATTGATTGCTTTCTCATATGTGCCTTGACCGCGGGCCTTCAGCAGACCGAGTAACCCCTTGCTGGAGCCAGCGACCTTGGGTTCAAGCTGGTGGGCTTTTGCTCAAACCAGATGAGCCTGCGCTCAAGCTGGTGACCTCAGGGTCTCGAACCTGGGTCCTCCGCATCCCAGTCCGACACTCTATCCACTGCGCCACCGCCTGGTCAGGCTGATTTTTTTAACTTTTTATACATACATTATATGCTTAATGGTTAGGGGAATTACTTAGTGAAATATAAAGCATCCACCTGGAATGCTGAGGTCACTGGTTCAAAACCCTGGGCTTGCCCGGTCAAGGCACATATGGGAGTTGATGCTTCTTGCTCCTCTCCCCTTCTCTCTCTCTCTCCCCTTTCTAAAATGAACAAATAAAAGTTAAAAAAAATGATAACCTAATCATCAAAAAAAAAAAAGGAAGTGTAAGTGTCTGATATCCTATCATTAGAGATTCATGCCTTTGGATTCTTCTGATTCTCTAAAAAATACTAGGAAGGCAATGAATTTAGTTTATTAGTGACTTATAAGCTTTATTCTCCAATAGACACAAGAACTGAGTTGGGTAAGATTACAGTTTAATTATAAAATAGCAAGAACTGAGTTGGGTAAGAGCACAGTTTAATTCTAAAATAGCTGAGACCTTATTATGTGTCAGGCACTGTTCTTAATGTTGGGGTCCAAAGATGAATAAGACACAACTCTATCCTTGAAAAGTTTACATTTAGTTACCAGAATATTGTATTATTTCTTCAGGGGCTATGAAAAAGCCAAGCACAGGTGATAAAACACTTAGCTCACTCTGTAAGACTGAGGGAAGGCTCCCTTGAGGAGTCATCAACTAACATTTCTTCAGGCTTTCTTTGCTTGAGTGCTTTCCCCACTTCTCTGCTGGTAAACTCTTGCAGCTGCCTCAAGACCCATCTCAAATGTCACCTCCTCTGAGAAGCCATCCCTAAGCCTCACAAGCAGAATGAATCCCTTACTCATTGGTGCTCCTAAACCACCTTACCCAGCTGAATTATAACATTTGCCACATCTTATTGCGGATAATTGTTCCTGTGTCTATCCTCCCCACTTTCTAGCTCACGTAGATTGCAAACTTCCCACAGACAGGGGCCACTTCCCATTCATATCAGTCTATCTAGCTCTTATTGCTGCTGGGCACATGGTAGATGGGAAGACCAGTGTATTATTATAGTTGGTTGGTGACTTCTCACATGTCACTGGGTGTGTGGCTCAGAGCAGAACTGTGCATCTCCAGGTTCCAAGCTGAGTGCCAGCTAGGATGTAGAAAGCCAGAACTGCCTGCCAATATTAGTGGCAAGCTGCTCATTGATTCCATGCAGCCCTCTAAATAATTACTGAGAACTAGTTGAAATAAGAATCCAGCCACCATTACTAGAATACCTACTGTGTGCCAGCTGCTTAACATATATGATCTCATTTACTCTGTGTAACAACTTTGAAAAGTTATTTCCTTTTATCAGCTGAGGAAAAGAGGCTCAGAGTGCTAATTTGTCCAAGGTCACATATCCAAAGACACCTAGAGTGGTTTGAAAGTAAAGTGCAACTGCTATGTCTTGTTCCACTACAACACAGGGATTAAGTATATCTCACTAGAAATGAAAACAAAAGTCCAGGCAGAGATCACACAAGATTCAGGGCGTGCACATGGAAAAGTGGTAATCAAAAGTTCAGGCAGAACTGGAAAAGATGATGGCCCTGGCCGGTTGGCTCAGCGGTAGAGCGTCGGCCTGGTGTGCGGGGGATCCGGGTTCGATTCCCGGCCAGGGCACATAGGAGAAGCGCCCATTTGCTTCTCCACCCCCCCCTCCTTCCTCTCTGTCTCTCTCTTCCCCTCCTGCAGCCAAGGCTCCGTTGGAGCAAAGATGGCCCGGGCGCTGGGGATGGCTCCTTGGCCTCTGCCCCAGGCGCTAGAGTGGCTCTGGTTGCGGTAGAGCGACGCCCCGGAGGGGCAGAGCATCGCCCCCTGGTGGGCAGAGCATCGCCCCTGGTGGGCGTGCCAGGTGGATCCCGGTCGGGCGCATGCGGGAGTCTGTCTGACTGTCTCTCCCCGTTTCCAGCTTCAGAAAAATACAAAAAAAAAAAAAAAAAAAAAAAAAAAAAGAACTGGAAAAGATGAAGAGATAGCCTTCTTGGGACTACATCAGATACACCAAAGCCTGTTAGAGAACTGAATACAGAAGGGGTGGGGAGCCTTAGATATGCCATTTGGGAGTAATGTGTGTGGTGTGTGTGTGTATGTGTATGTGTGCACTTCCAGATTTACACATGGTTTTCTCTCTGGTCGATGAGAAAGGGGAGAGGAGTACAAGTTCTTTGGTGAGCCATTCTCAAGTGCAACCGTTGAAAATGCGCCCCACATATCCTTCTAAGACTGGGTGAAGAAAATCGATTCACCCCTCCTCTCCAAAGTAGAGATGACTCTTTGCTTGCCTAGTGGGACTTGTCTCTACTATCTTGGAGTACGGGTGTCGGGGAATGTTTTTATCCCCCAGTATTGAGGAAGGGAGTGTAGTTTTTTCCATTTCACCATAGGGCGTGTGTGTGTGTGTGTGTGTGTGTGTGTGTGTTAGTGGGGACAGATTATTCCTTCCACACTTGAGGGTTGGGGAGGAAGGGAGGTGGTTCTTTTCCTTCTCATTACAGCGTGTGTGTGTGCACACAGAATGGCTCCTTGCTCACCTTAGGTCAGGGATGCTAACAGTTCTTCTTTTCCCTGCGAAGAGTGAGGAGAGTTTCTTTCGCCTTCATCTCTAGTGGAACATGACTCTTTTCTGCCCAACCAAAAGGTGGTACGGGCTTTAGGATCTCTTTTCCCTATTCTTGGGGACCAGAACGGGCTCCCACGTCCTCCCCACGGAGCCACGCTCAGGTTGCAGGAGGCCTGGCGCTCCGCGACCAAGTCCGCAGACTCGGGAGGCCGGCGGGTGCGCAGGCGGCGAGTCGGGGGCGGCGCCGGCTCTGCGGCGCGGGGCGGGGCGATCGCCCCTGGCCCCGCCCATTCTCTGGCGCTAAGCTGCGCGTCGCCTGGCCCGCCCGGCCCAGTCTGCCGCGGCTGTTTGCTGGGCTCGCACTCCTGGGACCGAGCGTCAGCCCCCTCGGTCGCGTCAGCCCCCTAGGTCGCGTCAGCCCCCTCAGCCGCCTCAGCCCGGCAGCCACCGCCTCAGTCTCGCCCTCCGCGCCCCCAGCCCCTCAAGCCAGATGATGAACTTCCTGCGGCGCAGGCTGTCGGACAGCAGCTTCATCGCCAACCTGCCCAATGGCTACATGACCGACCTGCAGCGGCCTGAGCCCCAGCAGCCACCGCCGCCACCCCCTGGCCCGGGCGCGGCCTCAGCCTCGTCGGCGACCCCAGCCGCCTCGCCAGGCCCCGAGCGGAGGCCGCCGCAGGTCCCCGCGCCCGCGCCGCAGCCTGCGCCGCAGGCGGCTTCGGCGCCGTCGGTGGGCAGCAGCTTCTTCAGCTCGCTGTCCCAAGCCGTGAAGCAGACGGCCGCCTCGGCCGGCCTCGTGGACGCGCCCGTACCGCCGCCCGCCGCCTCCAGGAAAGCCAAGGTGCTGCTGGTCGTCGACGAGCCGCACACCGACTGGTAGGTGCCCGCCGGCCGCCGCCGCGGCTGCTAGGAGCTCCCGGGGTCTGTCGGGGCAGCTGGGGCCGCAGAACAGATGGCCTCGGGCGCCAGCGAAACAACTCCAACCAATAAAGAGGAGGGTCTGAGTGGTCCGGCCGCGAGGAGATGGGGGATGAGCGCGGAGGGGCGAATATTTGTAGGGCGGGGGGCGGCATTGGTCGCCTGGAAAGGTTAAACCCTGAGGTAAAGGATTTTCTCGATTGTTTCAAATCCTCCAAGACACGTCAACGAAGGAGCTACTTTATGCAACAGGGAAGAGCCTTAAGAAATAGAGTTGTTTTTGAGGGGCGGACAAGAGGGGACAGACCTCAGCCTAGGCACAGAAAAAATGAGATAAAAACGGTCCCAGATCGGACATTTAAAACTAATAAACGGCTCTCCTTTATGAAACACGAGTGAATTTGAAAAGGGAATGAGTATTTATGGGGAGAGGCCCAGTGGGGGCGGATATCAATATTGACTTCCAGGTTGATCAGATCCCAGATGTGGAAGCACAGGTGTACGTGGTGAGCTTGTTCCAGTGCAGCACGGGCTCAAGTCCGTTTAAGAATAATGGAATTCTGGTATTTTGTGCAGCAGGAAGGGGTTTATGGATATTTTTGGTTTTGGTATGTGTGGGGGGAGTGCAAGTGATGGTGGCTTTTTCCAGCTGTAAACGTGATGAACGAAGTAAAAAAAATCTGGATAATGAAAGGACCACAAATAAAAAGATCTGCCTTAATGGAGTAGATAGGGAACTTCAATAATAATTATTAAATATATTTATGATAATACTTATTATTATTATTAAGGGGTATTCCAACTTAGAATGGGAAGGCTGGGGGGAAAATCTTACTTGTAGTTGGTAAAAGCAGGCATGATACTCATTTAAGACAAATCAATGAAAAGAAGTTGTTTTATGTAGAAGGAAGTTGACCAAGGGATTGAAGGTTGGGGTGGGAGGTGATGGTGGAATTGATTGGAGAAGGGCTTAAGGAAATGAAGAGGCCAGAAATCTGGGTTGCCTTTTTCTGGAATATGGGAAGGGGTGTTTTTGTTTGTTTTTCTTTCTCACTGGAATTGAGGTTGGAAACTAGACCTGAGTGTTTTCTCCAAAGAGGGAGACACAGAGGGACCAAATAGCTGTTTATCTCCATTCCCTCTTTTGGCTGCCTCACTGCTTTTCTCTTTATCATTTTCTCACTGGGAGACCCAGAGGGAGGGAGCGCCAGAGTGGGTATGATGGAAGTGAGATGAAAATGTGGAGATGCCCTCTTGCTGGCCCCTAATGTGACCGTTCTGAATAGTCATTAGGGCGACTTATGTAGTTGGCTTTTTCTTAAGGCAGTGGAGTAGAAAATCTGAAGGGACCTTTGTTAGGAAATGAAAAAGAACAAGCAAGAATGTAATAGGGAAACTATAAGAGTATGAGTGATGGTGCCATTGACAGCCCCCTAGGAGAATTACTCTCAGTTTAAATCAACAAGTGCTTATTAGTGGGAAGGGAAGGTAACTAAGTTTTATTGAGCATCTCTTATACACCAAACCCTGTACTGGGTGCCCTAATATATATCTCATTGAATTCTCACCACCAATTGAGGCTTAGCAAAACTAAATAATGTTTTTGCAAATGATAGAACCAGGATTTGAATTTAGGCCCATTTTACCCTACTGTTGCCACTGCACTGCTTCACTATTACCTCATTATTATTATTATGTTATTAGCAATATTAATAATAGGCTCTCTCTAGGGGCTAGACAATGTAGGGGCCTTACCAAGAACTCACACTCAAATTTGGGAGACAAAATGGAAACATGAAACATTTAACAGAAAGGAAGCTAGAATTACTAGTTTAGACATTCAATAAATGGACGGATTAGTGAGGGCTGGAGTTACTGGAGAAAGTATCACAAAAGAGAAATTTTGAAGGAAGGCCTGGAAAAGAAGGGGAGAAGTGGGAATGACATTGGTGCTTCATTTTTCTATGCAAGAATCTAATCCTCTAGCACCTTGGCCTGATTTGTCCGGTTGAAGGTATATGTTTGGGGTCTAATTACCCGTTAGATTCCCTTAGGTAGAAAGATACTCATTTGTATGGCTATGATGAGGCTGCTGTAGATTTGTATTTAGTTCAGTTTCAAGTGGCATGAGATTGGAAACTTTCTTTGGATACTGTTATTTTCTAGGAAAACTGCCTGACATGAACCAGAGAATTTGCCTTGCCCTGGAGACTAGACTTCTGAGGGAAGTTACGGAAGCCACTTTCTTATGGGCTGACTTCCAACTGATTTTCCCTGAAGTAATATTGATTTATTAAAACTCATAAACCTAGTTTGAGTCTAGTGCTTGACAGCAGTTCTGTGCTTCTGTGTTTCTGTGCTTAATAAATAACAATTCTCAGAATTACAGTTTGTCTTTTAATGTGTCTAAATTTGTTAAAAACATCTTGGTTAAATATTGATGAATGGTTTTATTGAGGGTCTTTGAGTTAAGGAGCAGGTATCTGGTATGACAAGCACAGTGACTTAAGGTGTTCTTTGCTCTGAAGGCTGATTTTAGTAAATTAGTTTCACAGTTTAAACTACCTAGATAGTATTCACTGAGTAGGTGTCATTATATGCCCAATATTATTTTCCCAGTTCTTGAAGAGGAAGTCAGAGTATAGCCTCTCAGTAGAATTTAAGAATATTGATCCCATCTGAATTATAGAATGCTAAAATAAAATATTGTTAAAATAATTGGAGATTTAAAAGGAGTTATTAAAATAGCCTCTCAGAGCAGCCTTAATGCACAGCAGATTCCTTTGAATTTCTATCAATATAATTGTGGTCAATGAAATTTGGGAACCTTACCACTGACTAAGTTATTTGGGAAAGTGGAGGGTGTTTCACTTTCTTTTGCTTGAAATGTGCTTTTTTTTGGTTTCCTTAGATCCTTAGATTAATTACACACTAAAGGATCATTTTAAAAATGTATGTTTCACTAAAAAATGAAATCAAGCTCATTATATACCTTACTAGTAATTATTAATAGTAGTTGATATATATGTAAACCACTGTTTATATATGTGTGTGTTTTCAAGGTATGTGTATATATATACTGTGTGCTATTATACACACACACACACACACACACATACACACACTCTCACACATATATCATGATGTACACACATACATATATCCTGAAAATGCATCTTCTTTTAAGGCTCATACATAAATTTGAAGTATACTGCTTGAATAAATGATCTTTGTGCTTAAATGAGAAACAAGCATCCATTTGTATATGTTTTTATGTTTTGTTTTGTTTTTTTATTCTGTGAAGAGGTAAGTTTTCTTTCTGATTCCTCCCTGCCTGCCTTTCAGTGATTCCAATCCCAGGAACCAAGTGAGTTTTTTTATCCTGGCATGTCTCCATGGTTTTTTTTTTTTTTTTTTTTTAAAGATTTTATTTATTCATTTTAGAGAGAGAAGGGAGGGAGGAACAGAAAGCATCAACTCCCACATGTACCTTGACCAGGGAAGCCCAGGGTTTCCTACCGGTGACCTCAGTGTTCTAGGTCAAATCTTCTACCCACTGTACCACCGCAGGTCAGGCCATGGTTTTTTGTTTTTGTTTTTTTAATGTAACAGAGAGAGGGACAGACAGACAGGAAGGGAGAGAGATGAGAAGCATCAATTATTTGTTGCAGCACCTTAGTTGTTCATTGATTGCTTTCTCATATGTGCCTTGACCGGGGGCTTCAGTAGAGTGAGTGACCCCCTTGCTCAAGCCATTGACCTTTGGGCTCAAGCCAGTGAGCCCAGGCTCAAGCCAGATGAGTCCGTGTTCAAGCTGGCGACCTTGGGGTTTTGAACCTAGGTCCTCTGGTCCTCTGCATTCTGGTCTGACGCTCTATCCACTGCACCACCGCCTGCTCAGGTTATGCCTCCCTGTTTTATTTGAAATTTGTACAGCACAGGCATTCTAAAGCTAATCTAGATTATCCAGAGACTGCAGGTATGACAAATCCACAGATGTTTATTGAGTACCTTTGCTATATAGGGTATATATGCTAAGAAAAATAAGACATTGTATCTGTTTTCTAAGATCTTTCCAATTGGTAGATAAGATGAATACATGTTTTAAAAGCTTACTAAAAACTATTCCTTTTATTCATAGTATGGCCCTTGGATCAACAACATTGGCATAAACCAGGAGCCTTATTTTGTAAATGCTTTTAAAATTTTATTTTTATTTTTTTCCCTTTTTTTAGTATTTTCTGAAGTTGGAAATGGGGAGGCAGTCAGACAGACTCCTGCATGCGCCCCACCGGGATCCACCCGGCATGCCCACCAGGGGGTGATGCTCCGCCCATTCAGGGCGTTGCTCTGTTGCAACCAGAGCCATTCTAGCGCCTGAGGCAGAGGCCATGGAGCCATCCTCAGTGCCCGGGCCAACTTTGCTCCAGTGGAGCCTTGGCTGCGGGAGGGGAAGAGAGAGACAGAGAGGAAGGAGAGGGGGAGGGGTGGAGAAGTGGAGAAGCAGATGGGCGCTTCTCCTGTGTGCCCTGGCTGGGAATCGAACCTAGGACTCCAGCATGCCAGGCCAATGCTCTACCACTGAGCCAACCGGCCAGGGCCTAAAATTTTTTTATTAACATTTATTAGAGAGGAGAGAGAGAGAGAAAAAAAGGAGGGAGAAGCAGGAAGCATCAACTCATAATAGTTGCTTTCTGTATGTTCTTTGACCAGGCAAGCCTAAGGCTTCAAACCGGGGACCTCAGCATTCCAGGTTGATTGACACTCTATCCACTGTGCCACCACAGGTCAGGCAAACCAGGAGCTTTTTGACTTACAATGATCAGGTCTCACCTGTGCCTACTGAATAATAATATAGTTAAATAAGATCTCCAGGTGATTCACATGCATATTAAAGATGCATTGAATTAAAAGGAATGTGATTAGTGCTAAAGATGTGGCAACACTAACTACTAATATTTATTGAATAACTACTATATTCCAGATATTACGAATATCATTTAATCTCTATCACAGCAATGAAGTTCTATAGAAATTTAAAAGAGTGAGAGATGGGCTGACCTGTGGTGGTGCAGTGGATGAGGCATCAACCTGGAATGCTGAGGTCCCTACTTTGAAGCTCTGGGCTTGCCTGGTCAAGGCACATATGAGAAGCAGCTAGAAATTTAAGCTTCCTGCTCCCCCCAACATCTTTCTCTCTCTGTTCTCTCTATAATCAATAAATAAAATCCTAAAAAAATTTAAAGAGTGAGAGATGAAAGTGGGCTAGTATGGGAAAGGGACTGTTTAATGGAAGCAGTGAGATTTGAACTAAGCCTTAAAGAATTTGAATCAAGAGGGAGATAGGTTTGGCTCACTCCAGACAATGGGTAGTATAAGGAAAGTGCAGTGGCAGAAAAGAGGGAGACAATGAAGAGTCTGGAATTATGCATTAGCCAGGTAGCACCTGTTTCTATTCTTGTCAGTCTTTTCACATTTCATTGAGAATAGGACAATTCAGAGTGAAGGGATCTGGACCAGTGCTTATGAGTGGCTCTAGAAAAATATTTGAATTGGAGCTGGGGGTAAAGCTCAAATCAGGTTTGAGGCTTCTCTCTGCTAAATATTTTATGTAATGTTCTATTTCTGATTAATACAAACATACTAATTCCATAAAATTTCATTGTTCAGAGCAGCAATAATGTATAGCTTAGAATTCTAGGCTGTTAGAGTTGGAAGATCATTTGGGTTACTTTATAAATGAGGAAAATCTTAATTTAAAGGCAGAGAATGACTTGTTCAATGTTATTCAACTAGTTGATGGTAGAACCAGAACTAGAATCTAGAACTTTGGTTTCTATACTAATCTCCCCCCTAACCCCCCCATACCATGTTATAGTACCTCTCTATTTTACCATCTTTCTACCTTCCTAACTTTTATCTTTCTCCATCCCTGATTCTCTCAAAGACAGACAGGGACTTTTGATCTTATAGTATTTGAACTCAAAGGAAACTGAGTTATCAACTAGCCCAGAGAAATGAAATGATTTGCCCAAGGTCAATAAGAAGATAGTGAGAGAATAGAAACTAGAACTCACATCTTCTGATTCCAACTCGAGCTTCTTTCTACATTTAAGTCACTCTGCATAGATCCCTCAAATTTAATCCCTTTTCTCCTTAAAAATACTCTTTGTGTCTTTTGTGGAGTTGTTAGTAAGTACTTAAAAAAATCACATGAGCATATCACACTGTATCTACACCAGCAATTTCACTGTATTATTTGTGTTATTGATGTTTTAGAAAGGTCATTGTAAAATAGTTGAAGGAAACTCTTCGAAAGCTAGTCATAAAAGTCCAACAATAGTCTAACATTAATATGACTGTGCTACAATGATCATCTTCTTTCAGAGACCCATTTTTACCTTAGTATCTCTCTGTCTCCCTTAGATTGCTTATTGTCTTTTTGTATCCAAGTTCAAATTTGTAGTAACATTAGTCTTATCAATATCTTGCTAAGCAAAAAGTAATGAAGGGCTAAATAGGAAGTATGCCAGAATTGCATATCTTCTCCTCAAATTTTTTAAGGGGGAGGACAGACAGGAAGGGAGAGAGATGAGAAGCATCAACTCATAGTTACGGCACCATAGTTGTTCATTGATTGCTTTCTCAAATTTGCCTTGACCAGGGCCTGCACCCGAGCCAGTGACCCCCTTGCTCAAGCCAGGGACCTTGGGCTCAAGCCAGCCACCTTGGGCTTCAAGTCAGCGACCTTTGGGTTCAAGCCAGTGACCATGGGCTCATGTCTATGATCCCACATTCAAGCTGGTGACCCCATGCTCAAGCTGGTTAGCCTGCACTCAAGCTGGTGACCTCGGGGCTTTTAACCTGGATCCTCAGCATCCCAGGCTGATGCTTTATCCACTCTGCCACCGCCTGGTCAGGTCCCCCTCAGATTTACAAAACAATTTTAACTGGGATGTGATTCACTGCATTTGAGTATCTAACACAAGCCAGGTGCTGGAGATACAATGTTTGGCATAGACCTTGCCTACTGTACATAAGGTTCCATGGGAACACAGACTTGTGTAGTCCTGAGGAACGGAGATGTTGTGGTTAGAAATATATATATATATATATTTTTCATTTTTCTGAAGCTGGAAACAGGGAGAGACAGTCAGACAGACTCCCGCATGCGCCCGACCGGGATCCACCCGGCACGCCCACCAGGGGGCGACGCTCTGCCCACCAGGGGGCGATGCTCTGCCCATCCTGGGCGTCACCATGTTGCGACTAGAGCCACTCTAGCGCCTGAGGCAGAGGCCACAGAGCCATCCCCAGTGCCCGGGCCATCTTTGCTCCAATGGAGCCTTGGCTGCGGGAGGGGAAGAGAGAGACAGAGAGGAAAGCGCGGCGGAGGGGTGGAGAAGCAAATGGGCGCTTCTTCTGTGTGCCCTGGCCGGGAATCGAACCCGGGTCCTCCACACGCTAGTAGAAATATTTTTACCATTAAAAATGTGCCACTGTGTAGTCTTAAGTAAATCACTTTGCCTCTTTGATTTTTGATTCTGTAAAATCTGTCAAATGAGAAATCTAAAACAGATTCTCTTTCTTTAGAGCACTATGTTATTACCATGTTACAGTTTTTGTTTTTTTGGTTTTTTGAGAGAGAGAGAGGAATAGACAGGGACAGACAGACAGGAAGGGAGAGAGATGAGAAGTTATAGCACCTTATGTAGCACCAATGATCTTAGTTCATTGATTGCTTTCTTATATATGCTCTGATAGGGAGGCTCCCACAGAGCCAATGACCCCTTTCTCAAGCCAGTGACCATGGGGTCATGTCTGTGATTTCACACTCAAGCTGGTGAGCCCTCTCTCAAGCCGAATGAGTTCATGCTCAAGTTGGCAAACTTGGGGTTTTGAACCTGGATCCTCAGTGTCCTAGGCTGATGCTCTATCCATTGCACCACCACCTGGTCAGATGCATAGTTAGAGTTTTTATACCATTTTCTTTCAAAAACTTTAGCTCTATATTTTATTCTATGTAGCAATACTTGTAAATCTTTGGAAAAAGAGGCATAGGTCAATGGATGAGCAAACTTGCACTTGGATGAAAGCTCATCTTCTAGTACTGTCTATTCACTTACTCCTTCTTAAGGTATTGCTACCATGTGATATCCTGAAAAAAAGGGGGTCATCCTGTAATGCCTTCTGTATGTTTCAACGATGGAAATTGGAGAAATTCCTTTCTCCCTGATAGATCTAAGAACTTTTTCTTTATTTAAAGGAAATTTTTGGCTCTGGCCAGTTGGCTCAATGAATAGAGCACCAGCCCGTTGTACAGCGTCCCAGGCTGATGCTTTATCCACTCTGCCACCGCCTGGTTAGGGCACACATGAGAAGCAACCTACTATTTCTCTTTCCCTTTTCTCTCTCTTTTCCTCTCACATCCAGTGGCTCAATTGGTTTGAGCATTGGCCGGGGTGCTGAGGATAGCTAGGTTGGTCCAACTGTTGACCTCCAGCGCTAATGATAGTTTGGATGACTGGAGCATCGGCCCAAGAAGGGGGTTGCTGGGTGGATCCCGGTTGGGGTGCATGTGGGAGTCTGTCTCACTATCTCCTCTCCTCTCTCTCTCTCACACACAAAAATACTGATTTTAGAGAGCGGGGAAGAGAGAGAGAGAGAAAAAAACATTGATTTGCTGTTCTACTTATTTATGCATGTATTGGTTGATTCTTATATGTGTCTTGACCAAGAATTGAACTCGCAAACTTGGCTAATCAGGAAGATACTCTAACCAAGTTCCCAGCAAGGGCCCTAAGGACTTTTGTTTGTATATATATTAAAGTGTTGGCTAACAGCATTTATTTCTTGATCTTTGCCATGTGCACTGTGCTTTATAGTTTACACAATACAGTAGTCCCTCATATATCACAGGGGTTAGGTTCCAGAACCCCTCACAATAGGCAAAAATCATGAAGTAGCTACCTTGTATTTTATTATTTATATATACAGAACACAGTACTCTGGTTGATCGCCTCCCATCCATCAGCCAATAGTGTGCTGTGTACGATCTCACTGGGCAAACAAGCTCAAGCGGAAGGGGCTGTAGCTGCCTTTTCCATACATGTGAGTCTTTGTCTACTCATCTGCTGTATGCTATGTATTTTATTTTGATTTAATATCTTTTAATATGTTTTAATTAATATTTTTTATAGTTTTCAATTTTTCAAGCATTTAGAAAATGCTTATTTTATCGCAAAAATAATTAAAATAATAAATTATAAAAATACCTATATACTGCAAAATCCCATGATATAGCGAAAAATCCGCGATACAAAATTAGATGTGTATAATTTAAAAATCTGTGATATAGTGAGATCACAAAAAGTGAACCATGATATGGTGAGGGATGGCTGTATATTCATACCTGTTTTTTCATTTTGTCTTCACAATGATCTTAAGCAGAAGATAGAATATTCATTTCCTAGATGAATCATAATCACTTAACCAAGATTCAGTTATTAAGCTGAAGTGACAGGATCTGAATCCAGGTTAATAAATTCGTACAAGAAAAAGAAAAATTTGCCAGCAGAAAATTAGAAGATAATTTTTTCTTATAAAAAAGGTTTCTTTTGCAAAAGGATTTACCACATGATTCATTTAAATCGTAAGTGTCCTACTACTTTTGAAATCACTCAATTTATAAAATTTTTATAAAACACAGCCTTTTCAGGATATCTATTCCATAGAGTGAGGGCATGGTTAAACTCATTGGTCTCAGGATGGAGAGTTACATCCTATTTTTTTTTTCTGAGGTGAGAAGTGGGGAGGCAAAGAGACAGACTTCCGCATGCGCCTGACTGGGATCCACCCGGCATACCCACTAGGGGCAATCAATGCTTTGCCCATCTGGGGCATTGCTCTGTTGCACCGGAACCATTCTAGTGCCTGAGGCGAAGGCCATGGAGCCGTCTTTAGCACCTGGGCCAACTTTGCTCCAATGGAGCCTTGGCTATGGGAGGGGAAGAGAGAGAGAGAGAAAAGAGAGGTGGAAGGGTGGAGAAGCAGATGGATGCTTCTTCAGTGTGCCCTGGCCAGAAATCGAGCCCGGGACTTCCACACGCTGGGCTGATGGTCTACCACTGAGCCAACTGGCCAGGGCCTACATCCTATTTTTTTGTGTATTTGATGGTATGCACACTATGTGTACACCTCTACATCTTGTGAGTGAGATGTTCAGTATGTTCATTGGGTGGCATTGTCATCCTTTACTATAGTTTCCCACATATGCAGTTGAAGACCAGAAGGCTACGCATAGCTTTTTAGAGAAAGAAGAGGATGATATAGAAGGCTTTTTGTTCTGCAGACGCTACTTCAGTGCAGTGGAAGGAAGTAGTATAAATAGGGCAAGTGACTTATGGAGAGAATAAAATGAGCAAGTACCTCAAATACCCGAACTCCAAGAATGCCCATGCAGTAGGACTAAGAATAGAAGGAAAGGCTGGCCTGTGGTGGTGCAGTGTGGGTAAAGTGTTGACCTGGAATGCTGAGATCACTGGTTCGAAGCGCTGGGCATGCCCAGTCAAAGCATATATGACAAGCAATCAATGAACAACTAAAGTGAAGCAACTATGTGTTGATACTTCTCACTCCCCACCCCCTCCTCTCTCTGTAAAATCAATAAATAAAATCTAGAAAATATATATTTATAAAGCCTGAATGATGGTGGTGCAGTGGATAGAGCATCTACCTGGGATGCTGGGGTCCCAGGTTAAAAACCCCAATGTCACTGGCTTAAGCACGGGCTCATTCGGCTTGAGTACAGGTTTACCAGCTTGAGGGCAGGGTCACTGGCTTGATCATGGGATCATCTATGATTCCATAGTCACTTGTTTGAAGCCCTAGGTCACTGGCTTGAGCAAGGGGTCACTGGCTTGGCCTGAGGCACCCCCCACTCCCCTCCATCAAGGCACATATGAGAAGCAATCAATGAGCAACTAAAGTGATACAATTACAAGTTGATGCTTCCCAGCTTCTCATCTTTCCCTTTGTCTATCTCTAATCTCTCTCAAAAAGAAAAAAAAAAAAAAAAAAAAGAAGAAGAAGAAGGAGGAGGAAGTATACTGGCCTTGGTATTGCTTGACAATAGGTGTTTCTGAAGTTTTAATCAGTTCACATTCTAAAGTAGATTATGATTGTATTCAGTCATTCTACCCTTTTCTTTTTAGCAGCATGAAACAATGTGAACATATAGGCTTCAGGTTCAAAAGAAGTAGGGTTGAAATCTGGCTCCACCATTAACCATTTGGCCCTATTAGAGTTACATAACCTCTCAGCCCCTACCCCACTCATTCTACAATTTTCACTGGAGACCTCCTATATGCCAAATACTGTTCTAGGTTCTGGAGTAACAGACAAACATTAGTTTCCTTATTAGTAAAACCGAGATAACAGTATCTCATAACACTGTTGTGAAAATTGAATAAAATAAGGTTCTGAAAAAGTACTTTGTAAAGGGTAAAGAGCCATACTATGATTGTTGCATTTTCATGTTTCCAAATGCAGGTACTCAATCTATCTTGGTCCCTTTTATTGAATTCCCCAAATTTTATTGCACAGGTGGTTGTCTATTTTGCATACTTCAGGGAAGGGGAATATTTTTATTTTTGCTTATTTTAATTAAGGATTACTGTCTCAAAGACAAAATCATTGGAGGTTTTCTGTTGTATTATTATTATTATTACTGTTATTAAAGTGAGAGAAAGGGAGATAGAGAGACAGTCTCCCTCATGTGACCTGACTGGGATCCACTGGGCAACCCCCATGTGGCAACCGAGCTATTTTTAGCACCTGAGGCAGAGGCTTCGTGAAGCCATCCCCAGTGCATAGGGTCAATACACTCGAATCAATCGAAGCGTGGCTGTGGGAGGAAAAGGGGGGGAGGGCAAAGAGAGGAGAAGCAGATGATTGCCTCTCCTGTGTGCCCTGACCAGGAATCAAAACCGAGATATCCACACATGGGGTCAACACTCTACCACTGAGCCAACTGGCCAGGGCCTCTTATATTTTTGAAAAGGCAATTTAATTTAGTTTTTTTGCTTGTTTGTTTGTTTGTTTTGTATTTTTCCAAAGTTAGAAGTGAGGAGGCATGCACCCAACCAGGATCCACCTGGCATGCCCACCAGGGGACGATGCTCTGCCCATTTGGGGCATTGCTCCATTGTGTCTGGAGCCATTCTAGCACCTGAGGCGAAGGCCATGGAGCCATCCTCAGTGCCTGGACCAACTTTGCTCGAATGGAATCTTGGCTGCGGGAAGGGAAGAGAGAGAGAAAGGGAGGAGAGGGGGAAGGGTGGAGAAGCAGATGGGTGCTTCTCTTGTGTGCCATGACCGAGAATCGAACCTGGGACTTCCACACACTGGGCTGATGCTCTACCACTGAGCCAACTGGCCAGGACTTAATTTAGTTTTTTAAAAATTATTTTTTCAATAAAATTATTTTTATTTTAAATTTTTATTACATTTATTGGGTGGTATTGCTTAATAAAATTATATAGGTTTCAAATGTACACTTCTATAATACATCATCTGTATATTTTATTGTGTGTTTACAACACCAAGTCAAGTCTTCCTCCATCACCGTTGATCACCCTTTATCCTTTGTTCCTCCCTTACCCTCATTTTCCTCTGGTAATCACCATACTATTGTCTGTGTCTATGAAGT
The DNA here is from genome assembly GCF_036850995.1 of Saccopteryx leptura. Taxonomy (NCBI): domain Eukaryota; kingdom Metazoa; phylum Chordata; class Mammalia; order Chiroptera; family Emballonuridae; genus Saccopteryx; species Saccopteryx leptura. The sequence continues at coordinate 48,528,833 of NC_089512.1, read as the reverse complement.
TTTTTATTGTTGTTGAATCCCTTCACTTTTTTCACCTAGTCCCCCAAATCCCTTCCTCTGACAGCTGTCAGATTGTTCTCTGTATCTATGAGTCTGTTTCTGTTTTGTTTGTTAGTTTATTTTGTTCATTAGGTTCCACATATAAGTGAAATCATATGGTATTTGTCTTTCTCCAACTGGCTTATTTTACTTAGCATAATATTCTTCAGGTCCATCCATGCTGTCTCAAAAGGACTTTTGGTTTGTTTTTTTAAGAATAGAGAAGCATTACCAATTTGACTCAGCAATATCTAATAATTAGGAACAGGACCACATAAATCTTTATTATATGTAATAAACAATGAGTTATAAAATAGCTGTACTTCAGTTTCTACTTGTAACTAATTAAGGAAGGATGGTTACTGAAGGAAATGAAAGAAGTATACTGCTCACAAAAATTAGGGGATATTTCAAAGTGAATTTGAAGCGATACAATATCCCCTAATTTTTATGAGCAGTATATACAGAATGGCTTTAAAATATAGTACCTGTATTCTTTCACATTGCTTTCACAGGGTATTCCTAAACAAAACAAAAGCATTCATAGATCTTATAAAGTAAATTTTCTTTGTGACATTCTTCTCTAACACACTGTTGCTCATAAGGCTTATTTACAATCTGGCTCCGGCTTATCTTTCAGACTTTTGCTATACTTTCAAGCGTTTTCTATATATTAGATTATGCTCCCCTGAATACATACTTGACTTTCTGGATTCTGTGCTATTATTACACAGTTGCCTTTGGAATGCTCTTGTCCTGATTCTTTTTCTTACCTCAACACTCATTTTCATAGGATGAGGGTACTGAATATTTTTTTTTTTTTTTTTTTTTTTTTTTTTTGCATTTTTCTGAAGCTGGAAACAGGGAGAGACAGTCAGACAGACTCCCGCATGCGCCCGACCGGGATCCACCTGGCACGCCCACCAGGGGCGATGCTCTGCCCATCCTGGGCGTCGCCATGTTGTGACCAGAGCCACTCTAGCGCCTGAGGCAGAGGCCACAGAGCCATCCCCAGCACCCGGGCCATTTTTGCTCCAATGGAGCCTTGGCTGCGGGAGGGGAAGAGAGAGACAGAGAGGAAAGCGCGGCGGAGGGGTGGAGAAGCAAATGGGCGCTTCTCCTGTGTACCCTGGCCGGGAATCGAACCCGGGTCCTCCGCACGCTAGGCCGATGCTCTACCGCTGAGCCAACCGGCCAGGGCTGTTTTGTTTTGTTGTTGTTGTTTCACTTATTTATGCATTCATGGGTTGATTTTTCTTTATCTTTAAGTGAGAGGAGGGGAAGATAGACTCACATATGCTGGGGTCTACCCAACCTCTTCTGAGGCTGAGGATGGAACTAACAAACTATCCAACTATCAGGGCCGGGGCCAACTGAGCCACTGGCTGTGGGAGGGGAAGAGAGAGCAGCAGATGGTCGCTTCTCCTTTGTGCCCTGACTTGGAGTCCAATCTAAAGTCCATATGCCAGGCCAACGCTCTATCCACTGTAACAGCCAGCCAGGGTCCATTGGTTTACTCTTCTTGTATGTACCCTGACCCGGGATCCAACCTGCAACCTTTGTGCATCAGGACCATGGTTCTTGTTTTATTCTTTACTATTCCACATTCCATTTCTAAAGCGCAGGCCTGTCCCAGTGTATCTGGGGCGACTCCCTACACAAGGAGGAGAGAGGTCAGCTTAGTAGTGTGAGATTTTGGATGCAGGGTCCCGGAAGCGGGGAATTGTGCCAGCCCTGGGGGTGGGGGGTAGGGGAGAGGGGGCAGCAAGATCAGGAGAAAACAGTAGCGCTGGCCTGACCATGCCATGGCACAGTGGATAGAGTGCCAGATTGGGATGTTGAGGACCCAGGTTCGAGACCCTGAGGTTGCCAGCTTGAGCACGGGCTCATCTGGTTTGAACAAGGCTCACCAGCTTGAGCCCAAAGTAGCTGGCTCGAGCACTTGAGCAAGGGGTCACTCGGTCTGCTGAGCCCCCCCCCCCAAGGCCCATATGAGAAAAATCAATCAATGAACAACTAAGGAACCGCAACGAAGAATTTATGTTTCTCATCTCTCTCCCTGCCTGTCTATCCCTTTCTCTGACTCTCTGTCTCTCCCACAAAAAAAAAAAAAAAGAAAGAAAGAAAACAGCTGCACTGCAGGTAGGGCCTCAAGCCGGAGGGGGAGGCCAGGAGGACTGGCAAACAGGTGGCCCCAGGTGCCGGGGACTGTTCGCCTTCAGCGCCCGGGTTTTGGTGGAGATGCTTGATGGTAGGTCCCTTGGCAGGGGGGTCACGCAGAGCAGAGACAGGACGGGATGTGTCCAGGAAGCTGTCCCCTCCGGGCCCACGCCACGAGGCTGGCCGAGCTCACCCAGGGAGCCGGCGCTTGGAGGAGACGAGCCTGCACGCTGATCCCACCATACTGGGGTCAGGCAAGGGACCTAGCCGTCCTGAGCGGTCGCAATCCCCCCCACCCCCCTGCCCTCCATCCGCTTCCACCCCACCACCGCGTTGCCGGTCCCTGAGTCAGTGAATATTGTTTTAAAAAGACCCTCTCTTTCTTGCCTTTTCCAATGACCTTGCTCAAAATTTTATCTCTTGTTACTTCTGGTTAGTCTCATTAGCTACTGGCTGCTCCAGCATTATAAAATAAATAAATAAATAAATAAAAACAAGCAAAAACTCCCCGTGACCTTCTAAATTATTCTTCCGGATGTGAAAGAAAAATCTTAGTCTTGTCTCAACTTCCTTATCCCATATTTGCCCTCCTACACTCAAATTGGCTTTGCCTTCTCCATAATACTGAAATTCTTGCTTGGTTACCTAAGTGCTAAATCCAAAAGAGAATGTCAGTCTATACATTCACTGATGAATTTGACACTGTTTATCTTTCATCTGGAAGTCCCTTAGCTTCTGCATTCTTTGTTCTCTTCATACCTATTTGTTTTTCAAGTTCCTTCTCATTTTTCTTATTCTTTTCCTTACCTACCTTATTAAATGTAGATGCTCCTCCAGGCCCATTTTCTACCCACTTCTTTTTTACTCTGCACACTCTCCCTGGTCCATTTATTCTCAAAATGTCAATTACTTCCTAAATGTAATCAGTTATGAACTCTTTAGTTCAGAACTTTGTCCTGATCTTCAGACAAGTTCCTTGCCTTATGACATCTTTATCTGAGTGGTTAAAGGTAACTCAAGGCCATTTGTTACAGTATTGAATTCTTTATCTTCCCTTCCTATTCCAGTTTTCCTCATATTCTTTATCTTGACTGGGAAAAGCAGTGGTCATTTATTTCAGTTTCTCATTAGCTTTCACCTAGAACTTCTACAGGTCTCATGATTTCTACTTAATTACTTGAATGAACTATTTAAAACGCAAATTTGATCTTTTCATTCCTTTGCTTAAAAAGCTTTTTAGTTTCTTTCCATGTTCTATAGGTAAAGTTCATGGCTTTCCTGTGATCTGACCCCTGCTTAGTTCTCCAACCTACTTCTAACCATTTCCATCTCTAAACTTAAATTTTCAACAATACTGAACTATTTGCAGCCTGTTGCACTCGCCGGGTAAAACAAACACTGGAGACGTTTGGAGAGTTTCAGACAAAGTTTTATGGCCAAGAGAAAAAGAAAAAGAAAGAAAAAAAAACAAAACAAACCTGCGCAGGGGTGAGCTCAGGTGCAGTCACCAGAGTCACACCGAGTGCCTACAGTCTAGGGGTTTTTATAGCGTAGCAAGCAAGCGGTTCATACAGAAGCTGATGTGGCTGTTAGTCATTAGCTAGGGAGGTCGTGTGCAGTTACGGGGGGGGGGGGTATTACTCAGTGGAGAATTTCAAACATAAACTTCTGATAAGGGTCTCTGACTCAATGCAGGATGTTGCTGAACTCTTTGTTCTCAGCGTCACAGGGACCTTGTACACTCTTGGCAGCCCCAGCATGTCAGTACTCCCTGAATCTAACATTCCCCCATCTCTTTTGGGCATAAATCAAATCCTTGATTCTTCATCAGTGGGGAGAATGGTATAAGGCTGGGGCTCATGAGAATTTTCTACTTTAGCTGTAGCTATAAGCTAATTAGGTCAGGGGTCCTCCCTAGTATGTGCCGGCACACTGATAGTGTGCCCTTAGTACTACAAGCTTTACGGACTAATTTCTTTCTGCCTTGCATTTTCCTTCTCTGTACTAACTTCTTACAACTTGCACAAACCTTCTGCAACTTACACAAACCTTCTGCAACTTACACAAACCTTCTGCAACTTACATAAACTTTCAACTTTTATGCACTTTCTTATCCAGGAATAACTGGCCTTCATAACAACTTACTTTTTCCTTTTCCTTTCAAAGGTACCTCTACACCTTATACCTTCTATTATCAAAACCATACAATTCCTTTCTAATTTATCAGAATTCTTAATTCCTAAAAACCTTAACCTTCAGCAAAGACTAAGTTAGCAATAAGTAATCCTCTTTTAAAGATTGCTTTTTGGAGGTGTCCCTTTCATAAGTAGCCTATTGGACACATGACCAATATTCACAGATTATTCTATAGTGGTAGCTATGAGCACATATATAATTTTCATTTACCTTATAGTTTCTCTTAGCCAAGGGACCTACACCCCTTTCTGTATGACTCATAGCAGTACATGCATCAAACCTTAAGATGACTTACTTGGCTTTCCTTTACCTTAGTTTCCCTCCCTCCCCAAAGTCTCCATGCGTGGACCAGTTAACTTCTGGTTTATGGCTGAAGCAGGGCATGCTGTCCTTCTCAGGGTCAGCTTACAAGGGTTGGCGGGGTCAGTCTTCGCTGTCCACAAAGGTGTCTCTGCTGGGACTGCAAGCTTCAGCCGGCTGCGGTGGACCCAGGCGGGTATGCCTTCTACCTTGGCAGTAGTGGGAGTTGTCAGGATCATGGTGTCTGGACCCGTCTAGGTGGGAGTCAGTCCTTGGGTGGTGTACTGCTAGAAGTGCCTCTTGGACAGTCTTTGAACAGTTTGCTGAGTAACCTATAAAACCTGTAAGTACTTAGGGAAAGGGTGTTACATTTCTACACTTTGCAGTTAGAGTTTAAGTCCTAGTGACTACTGCTTCTAGCTGGAATTAACAACAGGTCCCAGCCCATAATAGGCATGGGGCATTGAGATAAAAGAAATAAAGGGAACACTAAACATAAAGCAATAAAACCAGACTGTCAATACCCACAGTAGAGATCTTTGAGGGATAAATAAAACTTAAATATTCAAGCAAGGCATAGTAGATGGCCCTTGTGTTTACAAGAAATGAGATTAGCTTATCTGCTACTTGGAAGAAATACCTTAGGCTCCTGAATGATGTCCTTAGGCCTTCAGTGGCAATTCCCAGCACGCTGGGCAAGGTCAGGTCACAGGTAGCTGGAGCAGGGCTAGAAGAGACTGAACCCTCCCTCCATGGAGCAAGGGGGCAGCTTACCTTCTCATGTCCCTCTTTCCACAGCACAGACGTGTCCCTTGATGGGGCCGGGAAGCCTGGCAGGCTTCAGTTCAATGACCTTTCTTTCCACTCTGGAGCAGGGCCTTGATGACATGCTATGAAGCGCCTTAGGGCGCTGGAGCCAAAAGTTGGTATTTCCTGACTTCTTTTGGGCCTTATTTGCCTTTTCTGTTACTTCCTTGGTCATTATAGACCTTAAAAGCCATGCTCAGAAGATCTCACTGAGGGGCTTGACTAAGAGAGCAAAATTGGGAATACAACAACAGATCCTTGGTACAAAAAGGAAGTCTTTGTACTTGACAGACTATACAATTCTATTATGGCTAAAGCAGTGGGTTTAGAAGGGGCCGTATTCCCTAAATCTTCTCCTCGGGTCCGGCTCCAGATAGGAGGTGGGGATTCCCCGGAGCCAAAGCAGAAGAGGGCAGGGGCTGTATAGCAAGGTGATGATAGCCTCTAGCTTACTGCACTGTTATCTTTTGCCTGACTAAGCAGTGGCTCAGCCCTTGAGCCGGTGCCCAAGGGGGAGGGGCAAGTGCCTGAAACTGTGAGGGGAGCCTGCCGCTTCTTCTGCAGCCAGCTGCAGCCTAGGGCTGCCTTTTCTTTCTCTACCTCTGCTGCTATACTGAGCTGCATACTGACCGTGCCACCTGCCTGCAGGTGGGTGCTGGTGATAGTACGCTAGACTCTATGTTTTCTATGGGTCTAGCAATCCTTGGTTTGGCCAGTCTGCTCTTAACTTGGCCATTCTAGTAGCAGACAAACAAACAAAATATGCACACAAAACAAACAAAACTTCTAAACCAAAACCAAAGGGAGAAGGCAGCGTCCTGCATTCCCCGACTGACCAGGTGGGGAGAAATCAGGTGGCGTCCCGCCTGCTCCACTACACCCTTTTCTAACCAGAGCTCTGTTTCCAAATATTCAAAGAGGAAGCTTATTTACCAAAAGCTTCCTTACCAAACAGTCTCAAGACTCCAAATGTTTCAAATCAGTCAAATTCAGTTTCCAAACGGCAACTGCCGGAGGCTGGCCAGCTACCAACGTCTGCTGCAGCCCACTCCGTGAGGAGGGGTCTTACACGGCTAATCTCACTGGGGGCCTCCATCTTCCTTAAATACTTTTTCAGCTTCTTGGCCGATGCGGGTTCTTTCTTCCGTTGTGAACAGAGTGTGCAAAAGCTGCTGACAATCATCCCAAGTTGGTTGATGGGTCCTGAAAACAGTCTCAAGCAAAGAAATTAACCCCTGGGGTTTCTCTGAAAACGACGGGGTCTGCTGTTTCCAATTATAAAGGTCACTAGTAGAGAAAGGAATATAAATCATTCAGGACGGTGTGTGTGGTCCTTCATCTAGTGGGGGCAGCACCTCCCTAAGAGGTAACATTGGGGCACTTCCAGCAAAGGGAGGTTGAGCATAAGGGGTTCCCCCCCGAGTGTGGGGAGGACTCTGGACATTCTCGGGCACAGTTGAATCTGGCTCCCTGGGCTTCTGATAAGGAGGAGGATAATTTACAGGGTCTACTATATCCTCAGTAACGTCAGGAAGGACTGGATACGATTTGGGAGGCTCTTTTTCAGGTGCAGGTGGAGCGGAGGGAGGGCGAGGCTTAATGTCTGCTGCACTCACACAAATAGCTCTCTTAACCTTTTGATTAGCTTTTATGCACCTCTTAATGTACCCAGGTTTGTCTGTAGCTATATCTATCCAAATATCTATATACACATATTGATCTGGATGAGGCACCTGATATATAATGACTCTTACTGCAAAAACTATGGGCAGATCAAAGGTTCCTTCAGATGGCCATCCAACCTTAAGAGATGGCCACTCCACTTGGCTTAAGGTCCGGAGAGTTTCTCGATCGGGTGGAGGTCCCCCATAACCCTGAGCTCTCTTCTGAAAATCAGAGAAGTTACTTAAAATGCAATCAAGAGGGGATTTAAGTGTAGATTCTTGCTGTCCCATCTCGCGGTACTTGTTCTTCTTAGCCAGGTATGCTTCTAGTCCTACAAAGACAACACACAGGATTCCCCACCCTATAAGCAGGGTGATCCAGATAGATGAACGTTGATCACACTGTACTGGCAAACAAATTAACACCAAACACAACAGTGCAGCAAATCCCAGGAGGGCAATACACAAAATTTCCCACACAGTCATTCAGGCTAAACAAACAACCAGACAGCGGCGCGAGTGAGCTCACTACTTCAAAACGATCGATCGATTTCAGACAGAAACAGAAACCTCGGCCGGCAGCGTCCTGCCCTTGGCCCGAGTGTCTGGGCGGGTCTCTGACAGCATCCTGTCTGCCACCACAGACTGCAAATGCTCCAGAGCCAGATTACAGAAACAAGGAATTCCACAACAAAATACTCACCAGCTCGAGCTGTTCTGCCTGTCCCCAGCCAAAATTCCCGTAATGGGAATCCCGGGACGAGCCCCCATAAATGTTGCACTCGCCGGGTAAAACAAACACTGGAGACGTTTGGAGAGTTTCAGACAAAGTTTTATGGCCAAGAGAAAAAGAAAAAGAAAGAAAAAAAAAAAAACAAACCTGCTCAGGGGTGAGCTCAGGTGCAGTCACCAGAGTCACACCGAGCGCCTACAGTCTAGGGGTTTTTATAGCGTAGCAAGCAAGCGGTTCATACAGAAGCTGATGTGGCTGTTAGTCATTAGCTAGGGAGGTCGTGCGCAGTTACGGGGGGTGGGGTATTACTCAGTGGAGAATTTCAAACATAAACTTCTGATAAGGGTCTCTGACTCAATGCAGGATGTTGCTGAACTCTTTGTTCTCAGCGTCACAGGGACCTTGTACACTCTTGTCAGCCCCAGCATGTCAGTACTCCCTGAATCTAACACAGCCCCATAAACATATTATGGCATTCCTCCTTTTTGTCTTTGTTTATACTACTGTGATTGCCTCACCTCCTCTTGCTTTCCTTTTCTTGACTAAACTCATATTCATCTTTTGAAAGTGAGCTGAGTATTTCTTTTTCCAGAAATCTTTTTCTTACCCTCTGTATTACAGTGGGCGTCTATGCCTCCTTCATGTTTTTTTTTTTTCTTCAATTTAGTAGTTATCTTTATCACTGTTCACAACACAGTGATTTTTGTTTATATGATAGTGAGTTCTCTGAGGACAGGCTTAGTGCCTTATTTATTTTTTTGTATCGTTAGTATCCAGGTGAGGGTCTGACACATAATTTGAGGTTAATAAATCTTTGCCAAGTTGAGTTGAGGAGAGGGATTCAGAGAATGAGAGAAGGAATACAAGGAAACAATTGACAAAAAGAAGTATTCTAGCCTGACCAGGCGGTGGCACAGTGGATAGAGCATTGACCTGGTATGCTGAGGACCCAGTTACAAAGCCTTGAGGTTGCCAGTTTACAGGCTCATTCAGTTTGAGTGCGGGCTCACCAGCTTGAGCATGGGGTTGCTGACTTGAGCCTGGTATCATAGACATAACCCTATGGTCACTGGCTTGAGCCCAAAGATCGCTGGCTTGAGCAAGAGGTCACTGTGTCAGCTGGAGCACCCCAGTCAAGGCATGTATGAGAAAGCAATCAATGAACAACTGAAGTACCACAACTGAATTGATGCATCTCATCTCTCTCCCTTTCTGTCTCTGTCTTTCCCTGTCTCTCTCTCTCTCTAAAAAAACAAACAAAAAAAAGAAGTATTATTCTAGGATTAGAAGTATATGTTAGGTTGGAAGTCATGCTTATTTACTACAAGGATAATAAGCTTTAGAGTACTTGTGCTCTTACTTGTACTTTATGAAATACAAATGAACTTAATTACTAATTTTCAACCACTCCAATTTATAAATCTTTTGTAATTTAGCTCTGAAAGAGAGCCATAGCAGCGCACAGTACTGGAAAGTATTATCTAGTCCTTGGTAGCTTTGAGCAGAGCAAATGAAATGCAATAAAACCTAGGACCAGGTTTCTCCTCCCTAACCTTTATTGATGTTTGGCTCTCAAGGAGCCTATTTTTCTGATATTAATCCTGCTTTCTTGTCATATCCAGAGAACCTTTCTTTTAGTGTGAAACTCCAATCTTGGGATACCCACACTTCTTGTTTCTTTCTCTTTAGTGAAAAAATTCCTTTAGATTATTCAAAACATAGTTTTAGAGAATTAAAACAACACTGTAACTGAAAAACATTGAAATAAAGTTCATAATAATCTCTTCACGATCTGACTGTGCTTACCTCTTCAGTCTTACCTTTCTTTGATTCTCTATCCACTTTGTTATAGCCATGATAAACTATTTAGATTTAAATGAATGTGTCATGCTCCTACATCTTTATTTATACTACTACTACTACCTGAAGGATTTTTTTTCTCCTGTATGTCTTTTGGATGTAAAGATCATTTTGGATGATCTTTAAGATTCAATTTATTTTTTCTCCTATCTAGAGTCAGAACTAGAGGTAATCCTTCATTAAATTGTTTCAACTTGTGTTAGAAACCACATAAACTTGCTCATTGCTCATAACAATGAACTCATTGTATTAGAGTCAGGTTTTATTTATGTATCTTCTAATTTTCCTGCCTTCAAATGATAAGATCTCCTGAAAGGCAATGACTATAACTTAATTTCAGTATCCCCAGCATTTGGTATGGCTAAGAAGGTTTTCAGTAATTAGTTATTGGACCAATCAATGACTTATGGAAAGAATCGTGAAAATGCGAATGATGACCAACTACCTGGAAATATAAACAAATAATAGCTGTATTCACCAGATTGTAGTCCTTAAGAACTGGTATATATATATTAAAATCTTTTCTATAAACTGTAAAGTGCTATAAAAGTATTAATTATTGGTACTAGATTAGAATGTTCCCACATCCTCCATTACATGAAGCTGAGGATGCACCTACTCTGCCTCTCTCGAATTCACCCTATCCTGATGTGCATCAATACTACATGTTTACTCTTTCTTTCTGGAGAATAGCTATTGTTCTCTCTACTTTCCCCACTTGAGCCTTTCTCAAATTTTCTTGTATGCCCGAGCCTTTCTCAAATTTTTTGTATGTGTTTTTTCTTTCTTTTCTTTAGGACATTCTTCCATTTCAGTCTTCCCAACCTGCAGTCCTTTTCCAGGATATTTACTTCTTATTTAATTTGCTGTTCAAGGCACGTAACAACTTTACACAATAGCTTTAGCCTGATTTAATGCTGTACATAGAGGCTTGGGCTTTGTGCAGGAATATTGAGTTCCCCTTTCTCTATTGTGGCTTGAATTCTTGGAGGGCCCTATTAATAATACTAATGATAACACAGTTGAAGACTTTTTATTTTATTATTCCAGGTTCCAATGGTATAGAGTGAGTCTTTTCTTTTTGGATCCTATGATAAGACTCTAGGTATACATATGGATATCTTTCCCTCTTTAGTTCCTATCATGCTGTAATAAATAGCTGATGGTGAGAATTTAAGTTCTATAGAGTCCTAGTTTACTAACACTTAAAATACTGGACAATGAAAGATTGATCTGCTAACCAGTCAGCAAACAGATATACTAACTCCAGTGTGTTTATTGCCATGAGGGTTATAAAACAAGTGAAATATTTGGAAACAGATCATTCTAGAATATATGCTTTTAGTTTTTTAAAATTAATTTTTATTTATTGATTTTAAAAAGAAGGAGAAAGAGAGAGTGAGTGAGAGAGAGAGAGAGAGAGAGAGAGAGAGACAGGTACACCACTCTGTTTCTGTATGCATCCGCTGTGCTTTGGGATGATGCTCTAACGAACTGAGCCATTTGGCCAGGGCTATGCTTTCAGTTTTCAGAACTTGTACAGAATCTCAGGTAAGCAAAATTAGAATAGTATAGTAGAAAGAGCATGCAAACATTTAAAATGTCTGAATTCGCCCTTGCTGGTTGGCTCAGCGGTAGAGCATCGGCCTGGCGTGCGGGGGACCCGGGTTCGATTCCCGGCCAGGGCACATAGGAGAGGCGCCCATTTGCTTCTCCACCACCCCCCTCCTTCCTCTCTGTCTCTCTCTTCCCCTCCCGCAGCCAAGGCTCCATTGGAGCAAGGATGGCCCAGGCGCTGGGGATGGCTCCTTGGCCTCTGCCCCAGGCGCTAGAGTGGCTCTGGTCGTTGCAGAGCAACGCCCCGGAGGGGCAGAGCATTGCCCCCTGGTGGGCAGAGCATCGCCTCTGGTGGGCGTGCTGGGTGGATCCCCGTCGGGCGCATGCGGGAGTCTGTCTGTCTCTCCCCGTTTCCAGCTTCAGAAAAGTACAAAAATAAATAAATAAATAAATAAATAAAATAAAATGTCTGAATTCTGGCAAGTAACTCTGTATGTGTCACCATAGGCAATTTAACTCTTTAAGCCTCAAATTCTATTTTAAAAATTTGGAATTTTGGCTAAATCATCTATTTTCATAGTGATTTATAAAAGTTGGATTGTTTGACAATGTAAAGATTTGTTCAGAGAATAAAGAAATAACTGTTGGTTGGAGAAGTCAGAAAGTGTTTCTTGAAGGGTAAAATATGAGCTGAACTTTGAAGGCTGAGTGGGATTTAGATTAGTGAGGAAGGAGAGAAGCATTTTAGTTAAAAGGAAAAGAAAGCACAAGCATAACAACAGCAGTGAGTAAGATGTGTATAGAGAAGATTTAAGCTAGTTAGTAAAGGACTCAGGGAAGAGAAGTTTGAAAAAGGGTGAGAGAAATGATGATAATATTTAATGTATTGGATGTACTACATTATAGGCAGGCACTATTCTAAGTAGATATATTAACCCATTTACTAGGTTATGAAATAGATTGCTCTTATTAACCTAATTTTACAAATGTGAAAACTAAAGCCTATAGTGTATCCAGGATTTGAACCCAGGTAGTCCAACCCCGACTCTGTCTTAACCACCATGCTCTGTAATCACTAGATAACAGTGTTCCCAATTTCTTCATGTCACTAAACAGCTTGGTGTTTCCTTTCCTCAGTGACACAGATACATATTTGGTCTTGGGCAATTTCTTGTCTTCTCTTAACTTCAGTTTTTTCATAAAAAAAGAGATAAAATATCTCAAAGAGTTCTTATGAGAATCAATTGAAATAAACTCTGAAAATGTAACATGGTGACTGGCACATGGGAAATGTTCAATAAATGTTCCACTATGACAAGCAGATTTTCATAGCAATTTTATAACAGATTACCATATGAATATTTATAAGAGGCTTCAAGTAAAGTAAAATAATTTGCTGACAGGTTTCCATGACACTAAAAATAATTTGAAAAATTGAACAAACCTAGATGAATATTCCTTCATTTTGGATGCAGTAGTTTGTTGCTCATAGTTTAGGAAACACTGATTACTAGTGTTTTTAAACAGTTTCTGGGGAAGATGTTTTTGCAATGGCTTATTTGTGTAAACTTTGTACTTTGAGCACTGTCATATTCATTGTCTTGTTTAATCCTCCACACAGTAGTATTTGTGGTGCAGTAATTAACATTCTCATTTAACAAGAAGGAATTAAGATCCAGGGAGGGTAAATAAGATGTTACCCAAGCTCACATAGCCAAGGAGTGGTAAGAATCAGGACTAGAACTCAGGTCTTTGACTTCAGAGCTTGTGTATTTTTCTTTGGGCTTCCTAGATGGAGTTGCTAGTGCCATAGGCTAGGTGGTTAGCTAATTTAGTTGGAAACTTGTATTAAGTGGTCAAGAATATCAGTTCAAAAAAACATATTAGTTCTTCCAGCCATTTAACAAACTTTTTTGTTTTCCAAGAATATTTAGCTTAATGAGTTCCTTTTAGTGCTACCTTGTGTTAGAAACTGCTGACACAAAAGCCAAGGAACAGTGCCATGAAAGGTGATGACAGGAAGGTTGGTTGAGACTGGTATTCATATTCTCTGGAGAGAATGGAGTTTAAAAGACCTCAAGAAGCTCTGGAAAGCATGGGAGATTTGGAGTCGGATGATCTGGGTTTAATTCAGGCCATAACGAGTTGCTGTTCTTCTCTAAATCTTGATTTCCTCATTCTTAACATTGGAGTAATAATACCTGCCCTACTTTTCTTCATAGGATTGTTGTGAGGTCAGATTGCAACAACAGATTGAAATATGTATGGACCAAAGAGAGTAGCTATGAGAAAGAAGTCCCCACCTAATTTCCTTCTAAGTATTGCCGTGGTGAGTTTTTCTAGTTTTGTTTTTTTTTTTCATTTTTCCGAAGCTGGAAACGGGGAGGCAGTCAGACAGACTCTCGCATGCGCCCGACCGGGATCCACCCGGCATGCCCACCAGGGGGCGATGCTTTGCCCCTCTGGGGCATCGCTCTGTTGCATGCAGAGCCATTCTAGCGCCTGAGGCAGAGGCCACAGAGCCATCCCCAGCGCCTGGGCCATCTTTGCTCCAGTGGAGCCTCGCTGCGGGAGGGGAAGAGAGAGACAGAGAGGAAGGAGAGGGGGAGGGGTGGAGAAGCAAATGGGCGCCTCTCCTGTGTGCCCTGGCCGGGAATCGAACCCGGGACTCCTACACGCCGGGCCGACGCTCTACCGCTGAGCCAACCGGCCAGGGCGAGTTTTTCTAGTTTTTAGGAATAAGAATTTAGGGGAGAAAATTGTTTTTCTCTAGTATCAGGGCTGCTAATTCTAGTCAGAACTGTGGAGGTAGTGAATTTTGGGTTTTAATTTTCTGTGCTCCTCTGACCACTGATACATCTCATTCTGTGTCTATGGACATATGTTCTATGACCTAGGACTCATTTCAGAGGTGAACATATTTTCTGAAACAAAATTGAGAAACAAAATCTTATTTTTCAGTGTAAGAAAAAACCTGGGCAATTTTTACATGCTGAAATGTGGGTATTTGGGGGAATTTTTGGTGGTTGGAGACAATAAGACTAAAAACATGAAATCAGGACTTTATTAAAAATTGTAGGCCAGCCTGACCAGATGGTGGCACAGTGGATAGAGTGTCATACTGGGAAGTGGTGGACCCAGTTTCGAAACCCTGAGGTCGCCCACTTGAGCACGGGCTCATCTGGCTTGAGTGCGGGCTCACCGGCTTGAGTGCGGGGTCGCTGGCTTGAGTGTGGGGTTATAGTCATGACCCCATGGTCTGTGGCTTGAGCCCAAGGTCGCTGACTTGAGCAAGGGGTCACTTGCTCTGCTGTAGCTCCCCACCTTCTCACCCTCTCCGGTCAAGGCACATATGAGAAGCAATCAATGAATAACTATGGAAACTAAGGAGCTGCAGTGAAGAATTGATCTCTCTTTCTTTCTGTCTTTTTGTCCCTGACTGTCCTCTTCTCTGTCTCTCTCTCAGTGTCTCTGTCACAAAAAATAAAAAAAATAAAATTGTAAGCCAAATTGTACTTGGCATTCCTGTTTCCTAAATTTTAGTTTTCAGTAGGCTGAGTTAATCTTAGCTAATCTATGAATTGTTAATGGCTGTTGGTAATCCCCTTTTAGGTTTTTATGTTTTCATAGGAGGTGAAAAATAGAAAAACTTCTCTAAATCTAAGTAATAAATAGTGGAATTTCACAACAAAGATTGAGGAAAAAGAATCGTTCTTTATTGCCACCTGCCTACATGAAAACTCTGCTGTTTGAATGAATAAACTATTAGTTGATTTAGCAAAGTGGAATGAGACTGATTTTCCTTTAACCACCAGATGACTTATACATTAAGATTTGTTTGAAAAAAGGACTCAACTTAACTTTATATGGAAGGAAATTATAGCATTTGTGATTCTGTAATAAGGTCATGTATTTAAGTAAAACTTTATAATTTATTGTATACTTTGACTTGCATATATCATCTCATTTAAATGTCACCTTAACTTTGTCAGTTAAGTTTGTATAATTTCCTGTTTTGTTTAGGAAAAAGTAAACCAAGAAAACCAAAGCTCAGAGAGATTGTGATTTGCTTAAAGTTACAACATAACCTAGGTAGGAGCTGCATCTAAAGTCAAGATTCTTCTCTCTTCCCTTTTATCCTCACTCAGTGCCTCTTTTCTTCATTCAGCTGAACTCTGTTCCAAGCTCTGCATTAGTCAATTATGATGATTTTACCTAAAAGCACCAAAGATGAAAAAAAATTGCTTAAGTTGAAAAGAGCCTGTATGGTCTGTGACAGGTGCTATGTAGGTTGATTGTCTCTTTTCCCTATGTGTTTTGCTAATGTTTTTAATACTTTCATGACGTAGAGTCCTTTTGGTGCTTCTCGTATATTTCAGACTGATTTTAAGCTGTCAGGAAAGGGGATTTCCTGATAAACTCAATTTCTTTAAAGCTTCCTATTTTCCTTCCTATTTTCCCTTGAACGGAAGTTTATTTCTTAGCCAAAGCTCAGGGTGGTGTCAGACTTAAATTCCTGCAAAAGAGATGTTGCCTGGTGACCTGATTTTTCTACCCTCTTTTTTTTTTATATAACCAACTTTGCTCCTTACATCCTACACTCCCTTAGTTCCAGCTATGGGTATATGGAGGTTCTAGGAGTCATAGGGCAGTGAGCTTAGGGGTAGGGAAAGGATGCGAAGCTCTTGTCCTTTCTGCCTCCATGTGTTCCTGAAAATCCTGGAAGTGCTTTGTTGCTATGCCTATTTCCAGGACCCTGTGCTTTTCATCAGATTATTTAGGAGCTAAGATCTGGGCAGTGGCCTTATGGGAAGAAGGACTTCACAGAAACATTTAAATGGGTTAATTTGTTTTTTCCAGTAGATAGGTTTGATAGAGGCACATAGAGGTCAGCCTTTTGTTTTTAATGGTTCACTTTCCCTCCCATTTTGGGGGGTTATTTATTTATTTTGAGGTATTTTAAATACCTCAGTATTTTAAATCAAAGGCTTTTATATTACAAGAAACTTGGACAGTGGAGAAAGGGAATACTGGTTATTGAATTCTGGTCGCATACTAGGTACTAAGTGCTTTTCCTTAACATTGCCTCATTTAATCAAGATAATACACATGTAAAATAGGAGATCAGTGTTAAATTGCATTGATTTTATAGGCCAGAAAACTGAGACTCACAAGTTAGTCAGGCAGCTCATATTTGCCATCCTGAACCTAACCTATATCTGCTTGAATCCAAAGCAGTCACATCACATGGACTCTGCAGTTTGTTAATGAAGTTGTTTTTTCCTCTCCTTTCCCCTTCCTCCCTCCCTCCCTCCCTCCTTCCTTTTCTTCTGATAGATGGTGGTCTTCTTGATGACTCCAAAATCCCATCCTATAAGTGGCCCCCTTCTCCCTTCTGAGACTTAGTACTTTGCTAGCTTTTGCAAAGAGCAGCCTTCTAACCAGGCCACTCCCTCTACCCTGTGCCTTCTCTGTCTTTCCACTGAATTTCTTAGCAGCTGGTCATTAAGACTATCTCAAGGTAGATATTATACTGGCACATCCTCTGCTCCAGCTCACAGGCTGATGGAAGAAGTTCCATAGAATTTTTAAGGCTAGCCAAGCATCTTAATTCTCTCTCTCATCAGTTTTCTTATAGCTCCTCCCCTGCTCCCCCTGCCCCACGCCAAGAGTAGAAAGGCAGGAGACCTAGGTCCTCGCCCTTAATTCTAAATTGTTGTATGCCCTTGAAAACCACATGTCTCTTCTCTTGATCTAGGTTTTCTAATTTATAAAAAGAGGGTATTGGATTGGGATTAGTGGCTTCATGGACTATCCTTAGGGTCAACAGTGGGAAGATCCAATTAGGAAATGGTTTGGATCCTCTGTATGACAACCAGAGCAGCTCTGATTTTATTTGTTGTATACCTATTGAGCTTCTTTCTGACATTTTAGTTAGAGCAAAAAATTATATGACAAATATATGCTTGAAATCCACTGGAGTAGACAATCTCTACTAATTGAAAGTATTACTTTGTAAAAACTGGAAACTTTGTGAAATATTATGAGTGGCAAAACTAAATGAGCAACCTGACTAGGTGGTGGCGCAGTGGATAGAGCATTGGCCTGGGATGCAGAGGATCCAAGTTTCAAATCCCGAGGGTGCCAGTTTGAGCACAGGCTGGCTCACTAGGTTGAGTGTGTGGGGTTGCTGGCTTGAGCATGGGATCATAGACATGACCCTGTGGTCGCTGGCTTGAGCCCAAAGGTCTTGGTTTGAAGCTCAAGGTTGCTGGCTTGAGCCCATTTGAATTAGCACTGCAGTATCCCGATCCACACAACAATATTTGGATGTCAGCTATGGTAGTTGCAGTGCTCACATACTCAGAAATGTTTTTGATTAGGGAGAGCCTTGGTGATCTGGGGTCTACATTAATTTCTTCATAATTGGCTCAGTTTTGGATATATGTGTAAATGCTTGTATAAAACAAAAGGGAAGGGGAATGAGGGAGGCTCTGCTAATGGGCAGCAAATTTCCACACTAATAAACACAGTAGTGTCCTTACCATTTAAACTCATCATCAGTGCTGGAAGTGGTAAGATTGTAATTTTACTCCCTGTGCAAAATATTAGAGTCAGCCTGTGGCTCAAGCTTCCTAGCTCTTCTCTATAACAGATTCTTCATTCTTTCCCTGGAAACATGTTTAGTTGTAATGCATTCCATGTAGTAATTAGAGCAGCGTGCCTTTTCATTCTCTTGTCAAATACCTCTCTCCTGCCTAGAGAGGCTCAGAGCTGGACATAATGAGCTTGTGAATTGTAGTAGGTTGGGAATCAGGTTTCCAGTTAAAATGGTTGTCTCATCTATTTGCACTCTTTTTGTCACTTGTGCCCTTGAGATGTCCCTATATCTCATAAATCCTATGCTGGTTGAGAACAGGTTTCAGATTGGTGACAATATCAACTCCATCGATTTTACAAAACAGTGAGAAGGAGTGAACTGACATTATTAGAAAAGTTACTATTACCAGGCACTTGACATAAATTATCTCACAGAATTCTTACATTCAGAGAGATGTTGTTGCCATTTTACATATGACCAGATGATTAAGTAACATCCTCAAAGTTACATATAGCTAGAAAATGAAAATAAGGATTTGAAAATTTTCTGTCTGAATTCAAAATCCATGTTTTCCCCATTCATGACTCTGAAAGCAGAATTGTGCTTTTAGAGTCATAGCAATTTTTGTAGATCAATGGAAAAAAGTTTAGGTAGCAGACGTTAGACAGATCAGAAAAGAGGTTTTAGAGAATCAACACTTGATCAGAAGAGTAACCTTCATAAAGTATACAGAGTAAAGACTTATCAGTAATTCTGGTACTTACCTCACTTTGAGAATGAAACATTATGCTGTGGCCAGTGGTGAGCAGATATTTTTCAGGTGTGAGGCAGAATAGGGAGTGAGATTGATATGAAATGTAGCTAGGGCTTTTTTTTTTTAAATGGAGATATAATTTGTATAACATAAAATTCACCTTTTAAAAGTGTACACTTCATTGATGTTAGTATATTCACAAGGTTTTATAACTATTACCACTAGTTATCTAATTCCAGACTGTCTTCATTATTCCAGAAAGAAACCTCGTACCCATTAGCAGTCTTTCTCCAGCCCCACGCAGCCATTTATCTACTTTTTGTCTCTGTGGATTTGCCTATTTTAGACATTTTATGTAAATGGAATGACTGTGTATAATATGTGGCCTTTTATTCTTCTATGTCAGGCTTCTGGCAAGGTTTATCCACATTGTAGAATATATTAATACTTAGTTCCTTTTTATGGAATTTTATCCCTTTATTCCTTTTTTATACAATATTCCATTTTATGGATATACCACCTTTTATGTGTTCATTCATCAGTTGATACACATTTGGGTTGTTTCCACTTCTGTACTATTATGAATAATGCTGCTATGAACATTTATGTACAGTGTTCTTAGGTATATATTTAGGAATGCTATTGTTGGGTTCTATAATAATTCTGTGTTTAACTTTTTGAGGAACTGCCAAACTGTTTTCCAATGTGGTTGTACAATTTTTTAAATAGAATTTATTGGGGTGATAGTGGTTAACATAATTATACAGGTTTCAGGTGCCCAAATCTATGTCACATCTCTGTATACCCTGTTGTGTGTTCACCACCCCGAATTATGTTTTCATCCATCACCATTTATGTCCACCTCCCCAACTCCTGGCAATCACTACGCTGTTGTCCGTGTCCATGATATTTTTTTTTGTTCCTTTTTTGCTCTATCCCTCCACTTCCTTCACCAAGCAGTCCTACCACCACCCCAACAGCTGTCAGTCTGCTCTCCATGAGTTTCTATTTTGCTTCTTAGTTCATCTTGTTCATTAGATTACACATATGAGTGAAATCATATGGTATTTGTCTTTCTCTTGGCTGGTTTATTTCACTTAGCATGATGATTTCCTGGTCCATCCATGCTGTCACAAAAGGTAAGATTTCCTTATTTTTGTGGCTGAATAGTATTCCATTGTGTAAATGTAGCCCAGCTCTTTTATCCTCTCATCAACTGGTGGGCACTTGAACTGTTTCCAGATCTTTGCTATTGTAAATAATGCAATGAACCTAGGAGTGCCTGTATTCTTTCAAATTAGTGTTTTGGATTCTTAGGATAAATTCCCAGAAGTGGGATAGCTGGGTCATAAGGAGTTCCATTTTTATTTTTTGAGATAACAACATACTGCTTTCCACAGTCGCTGTACCAATCTGTATTCCCACCAACAGTGTAGATTTCCCTTTTCTTCACACACTTGCCAGTACTTGTTGTTTGTTGATTTATTGATGATTGCCATTCTGACAGGTGTGAGGTGTTATCTTATTGTGCTTGTAAGTTACATTTCTCTGATGACATTTAGTATATTTTCATGTTTATTGACCATCGGAGTATCCTTTTAGAAAAGTATCTATTCAAGTCCTTTTCCCATTTTTTAATTGGATTGTCTGTTTTCTTTTGGTGTTGAGTTTTATAAATTCTTTATAAATTTTGGATATTAATCCCTTACCAGATAATATTGAAGAATATATTCTCCCATTCAGTGAGTTGTCTTTTCATTTTGTTTATTGTTTCCTTTGCTGTACAAAAGCTTTTTAGTTTGATGTAGTTCCATGTGTTTATTTATTCTTTTGTTTCCCTTGCCCAAGAAGATATTTCAGGAAAAAATATTGCTACAAGAAATGTCCAGGGTTTTACTGCCGATGTTTTCTTCCAAGATTTTTACGGTTTAATGTCTAATATTTAAGTCTTGAATCCATTTTGAGTTTAGTTCTTGTATATGGTGTAAGAAGGTGGACTAGTTTAATTCTTTTTGCACATATCTGTCCAATTTTCCCAACACCATTAACTGAATAGGCTGTCTTTACCCCATTGTATGTCCTTGCCTCCTTTGTCAAATATTATTTGACCATATGTGTATAGGTTTATTTCTGGGATCTCTATTCTGTTTCATTGCTCTGTATGTCTGTTTTTATGCCAGAATCATGCAGTTTTGATTACTGTGGCCTTGTAGTGTAGTTTGATATCATCCTCCCACTTTGTTTTTATTTCTCAAGATTGCTGTGGCTATTTGGGGTCTTTTGTGGTCCCATGTAAATTTTTGGAATATTTGTGGTGCAAACCCCTTGATCACCTGAGCTGTGTGCTCCAGGAATGTCCCTGGTGTGGGCTATGTGGGCCCTCCTGTTGTAATTGAGTATTGATTGTTATTGCCTGTTGTGTGTGGGATTGATCCTCACACACAACAAAATCTTCCCATTTTTAAATTGGGTTGGTTTAATTGGGTCTTTTTGTTGAGGTGCAAATATTTTCTTTCATTAGTAGACTTGTCTTTTTATATTTTTTCTTATAAAATATCAAACTTATTTCAAAATCTTTTATTTTTAAATTAAAATTGTTGGACAGTTTCTATAATTTAAAATTTATTATCAGAGATGAGGAAAATGTTAATAAGCTATTAAATACTGATAGCAGGTAAAATAATCAGACCGTGCATTTATAAAAGCCATGTTTAATATTTTGTTTATTGATTTTAGAGAGAGGAGAGAGAGAGAGAGAGAGAGAGAGAAAGAAAGGTGGTGGGAGAGTAGCAGGAAGCATCGACTAATAGTTGCTTCCCCTGTGTGCCTTGACTGGGCACGCCCGGAGTTTTGAACTGGCAACCTCAGCATTCCAGGCTGACGGTTTATCTACTATGCTACCACAGGTCAGGCAAAAGCCGTGTTTAATAATAAAAAGTTCCAGTTATACTACTTAACCGAAGGAAATATCCTTTAGCTTTTTATTTCTAATTATAACACATTCTCATTTTGACATAATTTATTTTTTCACTCAATTATTACTATGCTGAACAAAGTTTTTCCAAATGTTAAGCCTTTCTTTATCATTTATGAAATATGACTTAATCAAGTGAGAGTCAGTGAGGCAGAGGGACAGACTCCCGCATACACCCTGACATGGGGATCCACCTGGCAACTCCCATCTGGGGTTGATGCTTTGCTCATTTGGGACTGCTGCTCTGTTGCACAGCAACTGAGCTGTTGTAGCACCTGAGGTGAGGCCATGGAGCCATCCTCAGTGCCCCAGGCCAACTTGCTCATTTGAGCCATGGCTGCAGAAGGGTACGAAAGAGAGAGAGAGAGAGAGAGAAAGAGAGAAGGGGTTGGGGTGGGGGGATGGAGAAGCAGATGGTTGCTTCTCCTATGTGTCCTGGCCGGGAATTGAACCCAGGACTTCCACATATCAGGCTGATTCTGTACCGTTGAACCAACTGGCCAGAGCCAAGAGGATTTTTAAAATAAAATTAGATTTAAAAAGGTGGAATGGGCCCTGGCCGGTTGGCTCAGTGGTAGAGTGTCGGCCTGGCGTGCAGAAGTCCCGGGTTCGATTCCCTGCCAGGGCACACAGGAGAAGCGCCCATCTGCTTCTCTACCCCTCCCTCTCTCCTTCCTCTCTGTCTCTCCCGCAGCCGAGGCTCCATTGGAGCAAAAGATGGCCCGGGCGCTGGGGATGGCTCCTTGGCCTCTGCCCCAGGCGCTAGAGTGGCTCTGGTCGCAACAGAGCGACGTCCCGGAGGGGCAAAGCATCGCCCCCTGGTGGGCAGAGCGTCGCCCCCTGGTGGGCGTGCCGGGTGGATCCCGGTCGGGTGCATGCGGGAGTCTGTCTGTCTCTCCCCGTTTCTAGCTTCAGAAAAATACCAAAAAAAAAAAAAAAAAGGGTGGAATGTCTGGTAATTACCAGTATTTCCAAGACTTTTTAAAATGAGAAATGCAGAAAATAGAAGTACTTATTGATTAATAATATTTTGGTTTGAGAAAGCCAGAAATGATTCCATTCTATGGAATCGGCAATAATGATAAAAGATGTAATTAATGTACTGTATCTCTTTGAAGCCAAAGCACAATCTCAGGACAGTTCTGATTGTTACATTCTTAATTTCCTTTGTCCAGAATAAGACCCCATTTTAAGCCATTACATGTCAGGACCTAAGCTGCAAAATGGCAAATGACTAAGTCAGTTATAAAGAATTTGTAGCATAATAAATGCCAATTAATAATAACTGTCAACAGACATATACTGAAGCCTAAAAGTTGATATAGTAGAGGTCAGAACTAACATGATTTTTCCATATTCTCAGGCTTTATTTACTGTCATAAATCCAGAAAAGAAATCTTAGAGGGTCATTCCCAAAGCTGTGTAATTTTCCATATGCAGAACCTGTTTATTTTTTCAATCCTTTTTTAGTCATTTACTTTTTGTAATATATTATTGATGTTTTTGTGTTTTTTTTTTTCTCCTTCCCTGGCCTCAATCATCTTGACCAATTTCTAGGACAGTATACATTTCCTAAATGATGGAATAAGGGCAAAAATAACTGTTATAAGGAAGTCATACGAGTCCTTTGCAGTCCATTCCACAACTCTGCCCAAGCCTTTATATAAAATATCTTTGTAGTAGTCTTAGAAAAGGAGAGACTTGGCCCTGGCTGGTTGGCTCAGCAGTAGAGCGTCGGCCTGGCGTGCGGGGGACCCGGGTTCGATTTCCGGCCAGGGCACATAGGAGAAGCGCCCATTTGCTTCTCCACCCCCCCCCCTTCCTCTCTGTCTCTCTCTTCCCCTCCCGCAGCCAAGGCTCCATTGGAGCAAAGATGGCCGGGGCGCTGGGGATGGCTCCTTGGCCTCTGCCCCAGGCGCTAGAGTGGCTCTGGTCGCGGCAGAGCAACGCCCCCTGGTGGGCAGAGCGTCGCCCCTGGTGGGCGTGCTGGGTGGATCCCGGTCAGGGGCATGCGGGAGTCTGTCTGACTGTCTCTCCCCGTTTCCAGCTTCAGAAAATAAAAAAGGAAAAAAAAAAAAAAAAAAAAAGAAAAGGAGGGACTTATGCTTAAGTTGTGATCTTTGACTTTGTCCTGAGATTAATAGTGAGCGAATTACAATTTCAGGTGGGTGACCTGTGGTTGGTTGTCTTCTTCTTTAGCTCTACCATACATGCGTTTCTGAGAGAAAGTTTAGATTCTATATATGCCAGGCTGGAAGCATGGTCTTTTCACTTTTGATAGTGTTTTAAAATTTTTTATTATTCATTATTAATTAATTAATTAATTATTTAATATGAGAAAGATGAAGGGCACTTAGTTGTGCTTTCGATTGCTTCTCATATATGCCCTGACCGGGACTTGAACTGGTGACCTCGATGGTCAAGCTGGTGCCCTAAGAATCAAGTTTGTATTTCTGGAATTGAGTCAGTTACTCCGGAATCAAACTGGCAACCCTGGGGTTGAACCAGCAACCTCAGCACTCCGAATATGCCCTATCCACTGTTGCCTCTGGCCATGGTTTGATAGTGTTTTTTAAAATAAAAAAGTTTTGTGGCCTGGCCTGTGATGGCACAGTGGATACAGTGTCAACTTGGAATGCTGGGGTCACCAATTTGAAACCCTGGGCTTGACTGGTCAAGGCACATATGGAAGTTAATGCTTCCTGTTCCCCTCCCCTCTCCTAAAATGAATGAAGTCTTAAAAACAATAAAAATAAATAATTTTGATGAAGCCCAGGTTATCTCTCTTTTTCTTTTATTGCTTGTGTTTTTGGTATGTATTTAGGAAACCATTGCCTATTTCAAAGTCATAAAGATTTACCATATTTCCCCATGTATAAGACATTCCCATGTATATGACGCACCTTAATTTTGTGGCCCAAAATTTGGAAAAAAAAATGTATTACATAAAGTTACTGCACTCAAGTTTTATTCATCATAAAATTCATACAACTCATCACAGTCAAAAAAGTGGGAAATGCAAGTAAAAAAATCTATAACCACTATATAAGACACACCCAGTTTTTAGACCCCAAAATTTTTGAAAAAGTGCGTCTTATACATGGGGAAATACAGTACACCTATTATTTCCTCTAAGAGTTTTATAATCTTATCTCTTTACCATTTAGATCTTTGACCCATTTTTCATTAATTTTTACATATTATATAATGTAGGAGTAAAAATTCTTTTTTTTTTTTTTTTTTTTTTGTATTTTTCTGAAGTGTGAAGTGAGGAGGCAGAGAGACAGACTCCCACATGTGCCTGACCAGGATCCACCTGGATGCCCACTAGGATGCGATGCTCTGTTGCAACCAGAGCCACTCCAATGCCTGAGGTGGAGGCCATGGAGCCATCCTCAGTGCCCGACCAACTTTGCTCCAGTGGAGCCTTGGCTGCTGGTCGGGGAAGAGAGACACAGAGAGAAAGGAGAGGGGGAAGGGTGGAGAAGCAGATGGGTGTTTCTCCTGTGTGCCCTGGCTAGGAATTGAACCCAGACCTTCCACATGCCGGGCTGAGGCCCTACCACTGAGCTAACCGGCCAGGGCCTACAACTTCATTTTTAAACATGTGGACATCGATTTCCCCCAGCATTGTTTTTGATTGAACTGTCTTGACATTCTTGTTGAAAAATCAGTTCACCATGGAATTATGAATTCCTTTTTGGATTCTCAGTTTTAGTCCATTGATTCAGTGGATTCTAATGATCATTGTTTATCTTTATACCAGTAAGTACCAGGCTGTTTTTATTACTATGGCTTTATAGTAAGTTTTGAAATTGGAAAGTGAGTCCTCCAATTATGCTCTTTTCTAAGATTTTTAATTATAGGGTCTCTTGAATTTCCTTATGGATTTTATAATCAGTGTGTCAGTTTCTGTAAAAATGGCAGAATGTTGATAGGGATTGCATTCAAGGTTAATTTGAAGATTGATAGGGTTGCAGGTAGGGGCCATGACCCCCTCTTCCCTTAAGTGGATGAAGGGACATTGACAAAGTAGATGTTCTAGATAACCTTCTCCCAGGCATCCAGGTGACTAACTTGGGTGTGGAAGCTCTCCTAATTTATTTACTGTTAATCTTATATAAATTGCTGAAAGATACATTTTTCCTTAATGATTACAGCCCCCAACCTCAAATCCTCTATTTAACCCTACCTGTTAGAGAACTGGGGGCTGCTCTCCCTTACAAGACAGCCCCTCAGGTTTCCTTTCATTAAAGCCTGTTACACTGGCCTTTCGTACTCCGATTAATTCTATCAAAGATTATTGGCATCAATTGTCTTCCAGTTTATAAATAGTTATCTTTCCATTTATTTGATCTTTTGAAATTTCTTTCAGTGTTTTGTAGTTTTCCTTATACAAGTCTTATACTTACTTTTAAACATTTATTTTCAATAATTTTATTTTTTATGTTATTTAAATGAAATTATTTTCTTAATTTAATTTTTAAATGACTCATTACTAGTATATGGAAATACAACTGATTTTGTATATTTTGTGTATTCTGCAACCTTGCTGAGTTTGTTAGCTCTAATAGTACATTTTGTATTAGAATTTTTTTACATATGAGATTATGTATGTCATCTCAAAATAGAGACAAATTTACTTCTTCCTTTCCAGTCTGGATGCCTTTAATTTCTTTTTTTGGGGCCTCACCTGTGGTGGCACAGTGGGTAAGCATCGACCTGGAATGCTGAGGTTACTTAAAGGTTTGAAACCCTGGGCTTGCCTGGTCAAGGCACATATGGGTATTGATGCTTCCTGCCCCCCCCCCCTTCTCTCTTTCTTTCTATCTCTCTACTGTCTAAAATGAATAAAATCTTTAAAAATTATTTAAAAATTTTTTTCTTTTTCTTGCCAAATTGCCCAGGTTAGGAACCCTAGCACAATGCTGAGTAGAAGTGGAGAGAGCAGACATCTTGTTCTTATTCTGATCTTTGAGGAAAGGCTTCAGTCTTTCACTACTAGTATAATGTTAACTGTGGTTTTATTTATATATGCCCTTTACTAGGTTGAGGAAGTTTCATTTGATTTCTAGGTTGCTGAATATTCTTGTGACAAAAAGGTGTTGGATTTTATCAAATGCTTTTTCTTTGTCTATTGAAATGATCATGTGTTCTTTGTCCTTAATTTGGTTAATATGGTATGTAACTGTTAGGTTTGGGTTTAGGGCTCCTTTAAATCCAGAGCCCTTTAAAACATAAATTCCCCTCACCCAGTCTCCACTAGGGCAACTTCTTCATTAAGCATCTCCCTAGTCCCACACTTCCCCTCTCCTTAAGCAATTCCCCCCACCCTGGGAAGGTTCTGAGAAATGTCCTTGGGACAAGGCCATCGTGAGGGACCTGAGGGTTGGGAAAGGGAGAGTCTGTACCAAGGCCACAAATCAAGACATGCTAATCTGAGCATGTCCAGGTGCACCTAACCCCATGCCAACAAATGCCTGCAACAACCCCTATATCTAACACTCCTTCCTACAGCTTAAGGCTGATACCCTTTGTTGGTCTCAGGCTACCTGCACCCAGGTACTTTTAAAATACATTTTCCTTTTGGAACACACTAGCCTCATGTTTTCAGTGTGGCCTACCGTTTCCGCCTTTCAGCAACATTGACTGATTTTCATGTCGAACCAACTTTCTATTCCTGGGATAAATCTCATAGTATATAATATTTTTTATATATTGCTAAATTTGGTTTGATAGCATTTGGTTTATAGCTGGGGCTTTTTGCAAAGTGTGTTTAGTTGATCTTCTGGCATTATGCAGAGAGATTTGGAAGGTGACTCATTACTCATTATTTTACCAATTGTTCTGTGCTACCAGCACGTTAAAGGCCTTTTGTACACATTGTCTTATTTAAACTTCTACCCTTGTGCTAGGTGAAGGTCTCTTAATCTTTGTACTAGGTAGTACCAGCCCCCCCTTTTTATTTTAAGTGAGAGGAGGGGAGGCAGAGACAGACTCCTGCATGCGCCCTGACCCTAATCCACCCAGCAAGCCCACTGGATACACCTGGCAAGCCCACTAGGGGGCGATGCTCTGCCTATTTGGGGCCCTTGCTGCATAGCAACCAGAGCCATTTTTTATTGCCTGAGGCAGAGGCCATGGAGTCATCCTCAGTGTCTGCAGCCAACTCACTCTAATCGAGCCATGCTGCAGGAAGGGAGGGGTGTGGGGGAGAGAGAGAGAGAGAGATGGAGATAGAGAGAAGTGACAGGGGAGGGGTGAAGAAGCAGATGGGAACTTCTGTGTGTTCTGACTGGGAATCGAACCCGGTACTTACATATGCTGGGCCGATGCTCTACCCCTGAGCCAACCTGCTAGGGCCGTGGTGGTTCTGTTTTGCAGATGAAACAATAAAGAGACAAAGGTTTTCTTTTCTTTTGGTTGTTCAGTTGCCAGTCATATAAAAGTATAGCACATATAGTCACATTGTACAGAATACTTGATAACAATAATAAAATAATTTCATAGGAATCCAGCTTTAAAAGCAGTGAAAGTAGACTTTGAAATGGAAAAGTAGGAGGTAAGAGGCCTTTGATTAGCAATTTAATCTAGTTCTGAATAGGAAAGAAGAATATCAAATTATGCATAGTGATTACAGTTATAAACTACTTAAAAGCAGGGATACATTCTAAGAAATGCATCATTAAGGGATTTTGTTGTTACATGAATATTATAGAGTGTATTTACACAAACCTAGATGGTATAGTCTACTACACACCTAGGCTATATTATGTAGCTTATTGCTTCTAGGCTATAAGCCTTTATAGCATGTTATTATACAAAACAATGTGAGATTAAATCAAGCACAACAGAAAATGATGCAATTAAGAGATGTAAGCATGAGATGCATGAGGCTGCTGGGGCGTAAATGCGGCATACTTTTTTACAGTGAACTTTTCTTTTTTTAGCGAGTTAGGAGGTGGGGGACAGATAGGGACAGACAGACAGGAAAGGAGAGAGATAAGAAGATGAGAAGCATCAATTCGTAGTTGTGGCACTTTAGTTATTCATCTATTGCTTTCTCACGTGTGCCTTGATGGGGCGGGAGGGGGCTCCAGCTGAGCCAGTGACCCCTTGCTCAAGCCAGCAACCTTGGCCTTCAAGCCAGCAAACTTTGGGTTCAAGCCATCGATCATAGGGTCATGTCTATGATCACATGCTCAAACCAGGGACCCCGTGCTCAAGCTGGTTAGTGATAGGGTTGCAGACGGGGTCCATGACCCCCTCCTCCCTTAAGTGAATGCATTGACAAACTGGACATTTTAGATCACCTTCCCCCAGGCATCTGGATTGACTCACCTGGGTGTGGAAGGTTCCCTAGCTTATTTAAGGTTAATCTTACATAAATCTCTGAAAGCTACATTTTTCCTTAAGAACTACCAGCCCCCACCCTTAAATCCCCTATTTAACCCTACCTGTTAGAGAACTGGTTGCTGACCTCCACCTTAGCAGTCAGTCTACAGATGACCCCCTAATAAACTTTTCTTGCCTGAACTCGGGTTACCTCCTTTGGCTGACCTTACAGTGAGCTCGCACTCAAGCCAGATGAGCTGGCACTCAAGCCCATGACCTTGGGGTTTTAAACCCTGGGCCCTCAGCATCCCAGGGTGATACTTTATCCCAGGGGTCGGGAACCTATGGCTTGCGAGCCAGATGTGGTTCTTTTGATAGCTGCATCTGTCTTGCAGACAAATCTTTAATAAAAAAAATAATAATATTAAAAATATAAAACATTCTCATGTATTACAATCCATTCATTTCCTATCACTCATGTTCATGGTTGCGGGTGGCTGGAGCCAATCACAGCTGTCCTCCGGGACAACACCAAATTTTTATTGGATAATGCCTAACGTACACGGGTTGTTGTATGGCTCTCATGGAATTACATTTTAAAATATGTGGTGTTCATGGCTCTCTCAGCCAAAAAGGTTCCTGACCTCTGCTACTGCGTCACCACCTGTTCAGGCACAGCAAATGTTTTTTGTAAGTGGAAGGAGTACACGCAGGGGTCCCCAAACTTTTTACACAGGTGGCCAGTTCAATGTCCCTCAGATCGTTGGAGGGCCGCCACATACAGTTCTCCTCTCACTGACCACCAATGAAAGAGGTGCCCCTTCCGGAAGTGCGGCAGGGGCCAGATAAATGGCCTCGGGGCCGGATGTGGCCCGCGGGCCGTAGTTTGGGGATGCCTTCTAGCCTTCAATGTTTTTACACTTGGGACCAGTGAAAATAGAATTATTTCAGGGACTGCTAAGACAGAAATCACCCTCAGCATAAGCGAATTCAACTAAGATCATTGGGCTTATAATTTTCATACATCAAAGTAGATAACTTTTGCACAGACTGGCACGAAATTTCTGGTGGACCAATCCATGGGTTGGTGGTTGAAAAACACTGCAGTCTAAAATAATGTCCAAAAGTATAGTATAGTGAATAAATAAACCAGCACCATAGTTTTTTATTATCATTATCAAGTGTTGTATACTGTACATAATTATGTGTGCTATACTTTTTTACAACTGGCAGAGCAGTGGGTTTGTTTACAACATAAACGTAATACATTGATCTATGATGTTATGACAGCTACTAGGTGACAGGCATTTATCAGCTTCATTATAATCTTATAGGGCCACAGTTGTAGATGCAGTCCATAATTGATATCATGCAATGCATGACTATTTTTGGTGGAAACCACAGTGAGGCATGGGGGTATGGTAGGGAGCTTTAATGGTAAGATCTTACCAATGTAAGTTTTATTTCTTAAAGTGAATGGTAGGTCCATGAGTGTTATCTTTATTAGTAAGCTTTATAATTTTTTCAAACATCACATTTAAAAATATATGCAATATTTTATTTTTTAAAAAAGGATGAAATGAAAGAAAGATGGAGGAATAAAGGAAGAGAGTCAAGTCCCAGCAAGGAACTAATGTGATAACAATGGCAAAGCCAGGCAGCCTTTTTAGTGTGGCTTATGTTATATTTTAGTCATCTTGCCCATCTGGAATTATTAGGGCAGTATGTGCTTCTTTATTCTGTTAACTTATAATTGACAGTTTGTCTAGATCTGGGCTTCAGGAGGAGGGAAAAAGATGAAGCTTGGGAACAGATTTTGTTTCTGTCCCAGGGAAGAAAATGGTGGGTGTGGGAGTGGAAGCTCATGTGTCCAGGCATCAAACTTGGCAGACACCTCCCTCAGAGCAGATGGAGTGAGGATTTCATTGCCTGATAAACTGACTCAGATCTGCCTCCCTGCAGCCAGACACCACTGGATATGGCATAAATCTCTGTCGAAAGCTGCCATATCATTTTATTCCTTCTTTCATTCTAGCTGTTGCAAACTCTAAGCTTCTCATATGAAGAGCTTCCCAAGACTTAGGCCAACCAAATGTTGTCCTAAGCAAAGAGCTGATGTATGGTGACTTCGGTTGTTTTCAGGGGTGGTTGCTTTCGTAAAATGGGCATTTCTTAGGCTGAAGTGTTTAAGCAGAGGTAGATGAATCCCCCAATCCATATTGAGGATTTTTACATTAAATTTGGTTGCCTATATGTCCTCTATACAGTACTTCTTTTCTGCCCAGAGATTATCAAAAATGTGAAATAGAAGCTTCTATACACTCCAGTGATTGGTTTAGTAAGTTTAGCAGAGGATAAAACCCTGGGAAGGATTCAGAAATATTGCCTAAGAAGTAAGTGGCTTTCCAGAAATTACAGGTCTTGTTGCCAGTCACGATTTTAGCAACCAGTGAGGAAGAACATTTTCTGGATCGGGGCCAAGCCTTTTAGTTGGTATCCTTGTCTTTAGTCTCTCTCTTGCCAATTTAGACGTAAATGCTGCCAGGAATTTTTTCCTCTAAAACCCTGCTTTCATGATGGCAATCTCCATTCAGTTACCTCCCATAGCTGATGCTCTACATCAAGTCTAGGCAAACTGTAGCTTTGAAATTTTTTATATCTGGCCTTGATGTCTTATCTTCCTCCCCGGCATTCATTCATTTCTTTGTTCTCTAGCTAAAACCTACCTGTCCTATAACATTTAGCTCAACTTCTTCCTCTTTTAAGCCAGCATTGATCACTGTCTTCTCTGTTCTATCAAACATTTATAATAATTTCCAAATAATTTAGTGGTAAATTGTCTTATAATCTATATTTGTATATTAATGTTAGACTGTGAGCCCTTTGAAATTATGGACCATGTTTTTTTATCTTATCTCCCATGGTATATAAGATGGCATGTGGCATATATCGTAAGTTTTGTTAAATAATTAAACATTGAAAGTTTTGTATATGTGCTGCCGAAGCGAGCACTAAACATTGAAAGTTTTGTAGACCCTGGCCGGTTGACTCAGTAGTAGAGCGTCAGCCTGGTGTGTGGATGTCCCGGGTTTGATTCCAGGTCAGGGTACATAGGAGAAGCACTTATCTGCTTCTCCACCCCTACCCCTCTCGCTTCTCGCTCCCTCCCCCCTTCTGCCTCAGGGGCTGAGAAGAGCTCAGTTGCTGAGCAATAGAGCAGTGCCTCAGATTGGCAGAGAATCGCCCCCTAGTGGGCTTGCTGGGTGGGTCTTGGTTGGGTAAATGCATGAGTCTGTCTCTCTGCCTCCCCTCCTCTCACTGAATAAAAAAAAAGAGAAAGTTTTGTATATAATACCTAGTATTTTTGTTTTATTTTAGATTTCACAAAATGCTTTCACATTTATTATCTTAATTCTTTCCTATATTTTGTGATATTCCCATTGAAAGATGAAGAAATAGAATCTAAAGAGTTGATATAATTTGTCCTAGTAGAGACAGAGACAGAGCTGGAACTCAACTTTCTGAGTTTGCTGAAAATGCCAACTTGTTTCAGGTTGTCTTAAAATTCCAATTTTGCTTAAGGGATTTCTAGATATTGTTATTTAATACCATGGAGATATTCTAGTAGTGCAATGAAAAGGCAGTCTTTTCCTGTGAACTGGAGAGTTATAAAAGATGTTGTGAATATTTTAGACTCAAATGAATTTGAAGAAGGAAGGTGTAGTGGGTTGAATAGTGTCCCCCCCCCCCAAATTTATGTTCACTTAGCACCTCAGAATGTGACTTCTTTTTTTGGAAATAGAGTCTTTGTAGATTGAGTTACAGATCTTGAGATGAAATTATTGTATATTTAGGGTTGACTCTAAATCTAGTGACTAGTGTCCTTATAGGAAGAAAAGAAGACACAGAGAAACAGAGAGAGCAAGGCCTTGAGAAGATGGAGGCAGAGATGGGAACTATGTAGCTGCAAGCCAGGGAACAGCAAGAATTGATGATAGCCTCTAGAACAGGGGTCTCAAACTCGCGGCCCGCGGGCCGCATGCGGCCCGCCGAACAATTTTGTACAGCCCGCAGACTAATCCACGAAGTTCAAAATATTTTGGATAAAATTAAGTAAGCCTAGGGGCCTACTTGTATTTTTCATTTCTCTAGCATCCTAGCTAGATATTAGCTTAGTTAACAGCAGTTGTGATGCAAACTACAGTTTCTGGTCGTTTTGTGACACTGAGTAAACTGCATGTACGATTATGCTTGTTGTACTGATTTTTTTTTGTTTTCAACTGCAGTGAGAAAAGTGTTGCGGTAACAGTTGCTTTTTGTAGACCTAGTGCGGCCTGCCTAACGGCTGTGATCTTGCTCTGCGGCCCACATGCTGAGTTGAGTTTGAGACCCCTGCTCTAGAAGCTGAAAGAAGCAAGGAAATGATGGTCCACCACAGCCTTAGAGGGAACATAGCTCTTCCAACACCTTGATTTCAGACTTCTAGGTTCCCAAACTATAAGAGAATACATTTTACAAGTTTTAAGCCACTACATTGTGGTTATTTGTTATGGCAGTCTTAGGGAATTAATACAGACGGGAAGAAAAAGTAGTATTTACTAAACGTTCTCTTATATACCAGGCATGTTCTAAGCACTTTAATATGTTATTTTACTTTATCTAGGTAGGGGTTATTTATCCATATTTTATTGGTCAGAATAATAAGGCTCAGAAAGAAAATAGAAAGCTCATGTTTAAGAATCTGCTATCATTCTCTTTATAGCTGCATAATTTCTCAGTTGATTGACTGAGGAATTTATTTTGTGGCCCCCAGAATAACTGGGCACTGAATTGTGATGGTCCGTCCCTACTGGAATGGTTAACGATGTGAAACGTGAATTAGTTAAAAGTAGGTCAGAAGTCTCATATGACCTTTCTTCTGGAGTTGACTTACAGCCTCTTTCTCCCCCAACACCTTTACCTATTTCTCACCCCCTACATATTCCCACATTTTTCAAGAATCTTTCCTAAATTCTTCTTGATCTAGTATTTTCTGTGTCTCTTTATTTCTCTGTCATCTAAAACTCCATAGCAGTTTATCTGGTTCAGTTTTATTGTACTTATCACAGTCTATATTTTATATGTGATTTATGCCTGTTTCTTATTTTCCAGGTGTATTGTAAGGTTCTAGAGGATGAATATCTTGTTCATTTTTGTATGTTCCATATTGCCTACTAGGAATCCTTATTCGTAACATCTGCTAATTAATTGTTAGTTGAATTTGTTTTTCTCTCCTCTCTCTTCCCCTCTTTACAGGCTCCAAGGCCAACCTTTGGAAGGCAAAGTTCATCTTTGGTTTCTTTCTGTCTTCTGGGCCTTGTCCATGACTCTCAAATTTTATTCTGAAGTCATTGCTGTGCTCTGTTCCAAATTACTTTATAAGAGATCTATCATAGCTCTTTTGCATATGTTATATTATGTTAAATGTCTGCCTCCCAAACTTCAAAATCCTCAAAAGGAAGGTTTTTCTTGCTCATTTTTATACCTAAAATGTTTAGCTATTTGCTTCATATTCATTAAATGCTGATTAAGTTAAAGATATTTTTCTTCCTCGGATATTTGTATTTTTCTAGGAAAACTAGTAGCCTGGATAGGCCTTACAAATTCAATTCAGGAGTGATGTCAGAGAAATGGCACCGTGAGGAGCGCTACCGATAAATCTCCCCAAAATTTCAACAAGTTTTTCAACCAGAGACAGAAAAATCTATCCTTGGAGCATCTAGAAGTCCCACATTCTGAAAACGAAGGTATGATCGAGCAAAAAATTGACTAAATATATAATCAACCCCGAAGGAAATAAGACGGAGAAAGGAATACTCTGCCTTCCTCACTAACCTGAGCAAGGCTGCTTTCACTTGGGACTGAGAGAGAGTGGGAGCTAAGGGGGGCAAAGGGTGTAGAGGGAGCCAGGCTGCAGCACAGACATACAGACGTCCAAGCCGAGGAATGAGTGTGCCCGCGGCGATCCAGCCAACGTGAGCTATGGCCCGCGCCAGACCCTGGCAAAGATAGGTGAGCGGCGGCCTCCATTAGCCCTGATATCCTCCTGATTGGCAAGCATGGATAGTGTGCGAGAGGTTCCTCCTAGTGCCCCAGGAGTGGGCGCCCGTGTTCCCAGAGAGAGGGGCAGGGTCAGAGGCCTTTGTGTGGGCTGTGAACAGAATCTCAGTGTGGTCCCTGTACCCTGAACAGCGGCACGCGGGGAGTGCGCGAAAGCAAACTTCCCTACGCCCAAACTTCTCTGGGTGGGTGGGGCGCCACACCCAGCCATTCAAGCTAACATTCCTGGGAGAAAAAAATATGAAAGTATTAGGAAAAGGGGTGCACAAGCAGCTTGCAGTCTGACTCGGGAGCAGATCTGCGGATCCAATCGCTGAAATTAGCTTAACCCACAATCTGCTCACCTCCCAACTAACCTGTGCGGCTCTAACTGACAAGCTCTTGCTCAGTTCAGCAATCTAAGACAAGAGGCGTGATATTTTTTAGTCCCTCTTGCTATGCACTTAGTGGTGGGGCAACTTCTGATTGGCAGAGCTTTCATACTCAGGGCTATACGTTAAAAAGAGGGTCTTGGCAGCTTTTAAGACCTCCTGTTCTGCAAGTAGTGACTAGGGCATCTTCTTCCCAGTCAAAACAGGTTACAAAGTGCAAAAAGCCTGGGGAGAGTGGTTCCACAGAGTGCTGAGGCATACTGGACACGCCTGGAGGTGCATAGAAAGGCACCTTGAGAGCAATGGGCTCCCAGCCCCGCCTGATTACGCTGGCAGCTCTGACTGACAGAGCCTTACCCAGAGCCCTGCGCTGAGTGGGGATAGAGTGGGGATTTGCCAGCTCTTTGAGCCTCTTACTCTCCAGGCAGAGGCAGCAGCAACCCCATAGCTGGATCATCAGGCTGCTAATTCAGGAAGGAGAGACTATGAGAGAGGCTCTGGAAAAACAGACTCTCTCATTGTCAGAGCCTGCAAATGCTAACGAGCCTCAACTGCCAACAAGACTGAAGCCTAATATATGACACTGCCATAGAGACTTGTCAACTGCAAATCTCTACCTAAGCGTGCCACAGAAGCAGAGCCTGGGGTACAGAGTCACTGACCAGGAAGAGGGAGAGGAAAGAAAAAGGAAGAAAATAGCCTCTCAAAATCAAGAAAAATCCACAGACTTTATAACTTTTTCCATTTTTTTTTTGTTTCTTTCATCTTCTTGTCTTGATTATTTTCTTTTTCTTCTACCTTGGTCCTTTTATTCTCAGCTCGTCTTATTCTTTCCTCTTCTTGAACTACACTACCGATAAGTGTTACATTTCCCATTTTCTTCCTTTTCTTCTTCATTTCTCTCTATAAGGGTTGCACTCCAAAACCCTTAACTCTTTCTCTCTCTCTCTTTTTATTTTTTCTTCTTTACCTTTTTTCCTCTTTCTTTTTTTCTCCCTCTATATTAGTTTCTTCTTTTCTCCTTTACTTTTCCTCTTATTCAATCCTCAATCATGAACAAATTATTTTATTTGGGACTCAAATTTTTTCTTTGTGGCACTTTGGGTGCTTTTTACTTTGCTTTTTAACTCATTAGCATTCCTCCCAACCCCGGCACTCTATTCTATCTAGTTTTGGTTCCAATAATACAATAGTAATTTTTAAATTTTTTCCCCTTTTTTCTGTTTCCCTCTTATCCCTCTCATTATATCTCTTAGTCGACCATCACTTACAAGCAAATCACTTTATTCTTGACCCTCATTTTTTCCTTTTTTGTATTTTGTGGGTCCCTACCTCCTTTTTTGCCCCTTTATCACTTCTCCCCAACTCAGGCCCTCCATTATATGTAGTTTTTGTTCCATTTAGCACAATATAATTCACAGTTTATCATGATTTTTTTCTCAAGGAGGAGGGGAGAGGAGAGAAAGAAAAAAAAGGGAAATAATAAATTTTCCTTTTTTTTCCATTTTTAAAAAACTTTTTATTCTTTATTAATTCTGATTAGTGTTATCAACAAACCCACCCTCAGAGGCCATTAAGGAAAAGAAAATCGAATATCATGAATACAAAAGACAGAGATGTAGCACAGATAGATGAGAAAAAATCTATGGAGAAAAAATTTAATACATTGGAAATGTTGGAGGTAAATGACAATTTAAAATAGAAATACTAAAAATAGATATACAAGAAAACACAGAAAGGCAATTTTGGGAGCTCAGAAAACAACTCAATGAACACAAAGAATATATTACCAAGGAAATTGAAACTATAAAAACAAATCAAACAGAGATGAAAAAACTCAATTCATGAACTAAAAAACAAGTAACAAGCTTAGCTAATAGAACAGGCCAGATAGAAGGTAGGATTAGTGACATAGAAGACAAGCAATTTGAGGCACAACAGAGAGAAGAAGAAAGACTCAAAAATTTAAAAAAATGAGAAAGCCCTACAGGAATTGTCTGACTCCATCAAGAAGACTAACATAAGAATAATAGGTATATCAGAGGGAGAAGAGAGAGAAAATGGAATGGAGAACATATTCAAACAAATAATAGATGAGAACTTCCCAAGTCTGTGGAAAGAACTAAAGCCTCAAATTCAAGAAGCAAACAGAACACCGAGTTATTTTAACTCCAACAAACCTACTCCAAGGCACATCATAATGAAATTGGCACAAACCAACAACAAAGAAAAAATTCTCAAGAAAGCCAGGGAAAAGAAGAATACAACATATAAAGGAAGGCCTATTAGATTATCATTGGATTTCTCAGCAGAAACTCTACAAGCTAGAAGAGATTGGACCCCAATATTCAAAGTCCTGAAAGAGAGGAACTTTCAGTCAAGAATACTATACCCATCAAAGCTATCCTTCAAATATGAAGGAGAAATAAAAACATTCACAGATACAGAAAAGATGAGGGAATTTATCATCAGAAAACCCCCACTCCAGGAAATACTAAAGGGGGTTTTCCAACCAGATCCAAAGAACAAAACAAAACAAACCCACAAGTAAAAGCTTCCCCAAGAACACAATAAAACCAAATTTAAACTGTGACAACAAAAACAAAAAAAGGGGGGGGAGAGTACAGAGAGTAACAGTAGCAAAGGACTATGGAGTGCAGAAGCACTCATAAGATAGTGTATTACAATGAACATGGTAGGTACCCTTTTCATTACTTAATGGTAACCACCCTTGAAAAACCACCACAGAGGCACATGACTTAAGGTAGCAACAGAGGAAAGAAGTATGGAATACAACCAAACAAAAACAAATGATAGAAAAACAAAAGAGAAGAATCAAACAAGATGCAAAACTAACAGAAAGCAATTTAGAAAATGGCAATAGGGAACCCACAAGTGTCAATAATTACAGTAAATGTAAATGGATTAAACTAACCAATAAAAAGACACAGAATAGCAGAATGGATTAAAAAAGAATCCAACTGTATGCTGCCTACAAGAAACACATTTAAGCAACATGGATAAAAACAAATTCAAAGTGAAAGGATGGAAAACAATACTCCAAGCAAATAACATCCAAAAAAAAGCAGGTGTAGCAAAGTACTCAGAGACAAAAATGGTCATTTCATAATGATTAAGGGGACACTGAATCAAGAAGACATAACAATTCTTAATATATATGCACCAAACCAAGGAGCACCAAAATATATAAGACAGCTACTTATTGACCTAAAAACAAAAACTGGCAAAAATACAATTATAATTGGAGACCTCAATACACTGCTGACGGCTCTAGATCGTTCATCCAAACAGAAAATCAATAAAGATATATTGGCCTTAAACAAAACACTAGAGCATCCGGATATGATAGTCATCTACAGGATATTTCATCCCAAAGCAACAGAGTATACATTTTTCTGTAGTGTACATGGAACATTCTCAAGAATTGACCATATGTTGGGCCACAAAAATAACATCAGCAAATTCAGAAAAATCGAAATTGTACCAAGCATATTTTCTGATCATAAATCCTTAAAACTAGAATTCAACTGCAGAAAAGAGGGAAAAAACCCCATAAAAATGTGGAAACTAAACAACATACTTTTAAAAAATGAATGAGTCAAAGAAGAAATAAGCGCAGAGATCAAAAGATATATATAGACAAATGAAAATGACAATACGACATATCAGAATCTATGGGATGCAGCAAAAGCAGTGATAAGAGGGAAGTGCATATCATTTCAGGCCTACATGAATAAAGAAGAGAGAGCCCAAGTGAACCACTTAACTTCACACCTTAAGGAACTAGAAAAGGAAGAACAAAGACAACCCAAAACCAGCCGAAGAAAGGAAATAATAAAAATCAGAGCAGAAATAAATGAAATAGAGAACAGAAAAAGTATAGAAAAAATTAATAAAACAAGGAGCCGGTTCTTTGAAAAAATCAACAAAATTGACAAACGCTTGGCAAGACTCACCAAGGAAAAAAGAGAAAGGACTCATATAAACAAAATCCAAAATGAAAGGCGAAATAACCACAGACATCATAGATATACAAAGAATTATTGTAGAATACTACAAAAAACTATATGCCACTAAATCCAACAGTCTAGAAGAAATGGATAAATTCCTAGAACAATACAACCTTCCTAGACTGAGTCAAGAAGAAGCAGAAAGCCTAAACAGACTAATTAACAGGGAAGAAATAGAAAAAACTATTAACCCCCCCCCCCCCAAAATAAAAGTCCAGACGGTTAAACTAGTGAATTCTATAAAACATTCAAAGAAGACTTGGTTCCTATTCTACTCAGACTTCCAAAATTTTGAAGAAGAATCAATACTTCCAAACACATTTTATGAGGCCAACAAAACCCTCATACCGAAACCTGGCAAGGACAGCACAAAAAAAGAAAACTATAAACCAATATCTCTAATGAATACAGATGCTAAAATACTAAACAAAATACTAGCAAATCGAATACAACAACATATTAAAAAGATAATACATCATGATCAAGTGGGATTTATCCAGAATCTCAAGGATGATTCAACATACGTAAAACAGTTAACGTAATACACCATCAACAAAACAAAGAATAAAAACCACATGATCTTATCAATAGATGCAGAAACGGCATTTGATAAAATACAACACAATTTTATGTTTAAGACACTCAACGAAGTGGATATAGAAGGAAAATATCTCAACATGATAAAGGCTATATATGATAAACCATCAGCTAACATCATATTAAATGGCATAAAATTGAGGGCTTTCCCCATTAAATCAGAAACAAGACAGGGTTTTCCACTCTCTCCACTCTTATTTAACATGGTGCTAGAAGTTCTAGCCAGAGGAATCAGACAAGAGAAAGAAATAAAAGGCATCCATATCAGAAAAGAAGAAGTAAAGGTATCACTTTTTGCAGATGTAATGATCTTATACATCGTAAACCCCAAAGACTCCATAAAAAGATTACTAGAAACAATAAACCAATACAGTAAGGTCGCAGGATACAAAATTAATATACAGAAGTCCATAGCCTTTCTATATGCCAACAATGAAACTTTAGAAAACGAACTCAAAAAATAATCCCGTTCACTATTGTAACAACAACAACAAAAATACCTAGGAATAAACATAAAAAATGTAAAGGACCTGTATAACGAAAACTACAAAGCATTGTTAAGGGAAATCAAAAAAGATACAATGAGATGGAAAAATATTCCTTGTTCTTGGATAGGAAGAATAAATATAATCAAAATGGCCATATTACCCAAAGCAATATTCAAATTTAATACATTTCCCATCAAAATTCCAATGACATTTTTTAAAGAAATGGAACAAAAAATCAGATTTATATGAAACTATAAAAAACCCCGAATAGCCAAAGCAATTATAAGGAAAAAGAATGAAGTTGGGGGCATTACAGTACCTGACTTCAAACTATATTATAGGGCCACAACAATCAAAACAGCATGGTATTGGCAGAAAAATAGACACTCAGACCAATGGAACAGAATAGAGTCCAGAAATAAAACCACATATATATGGTCAAATAATTTTTGATAAAGGGGTCAACAACACGCAATGGAGAAAAGAAAGCCTCTTCAACAAACGGTGCTGGGAAAACTGGAAAGCCACATGCAAAAGAATGAAACTTGACTATAGTTTGTCCCCTTTTACTAAAATTAATTCAAAATGGATCAAAGACCTAAATATAAGACCTGAAACAATAAAGTACATAGAAGAGGACATAGGTACTAAACTCATGGACCTTGGTTTTAAAGAGCATTTTATGAATTTGACTCCAAAGGCAAGAGAAGTGAAGGCAAAGATAAATGAATGGGACTACATCAGACTAAGAAGTTTTTGCTCAGCAAGAGAAACTGACAACAAAATAAACAGACAGCCAACTAAATGGGAAATGATATTTTTAAACAACAGCTCAGATAAGGGCCTAATATCCAAAATATACAAAGAACTCATAAAACTCAACAACAAACCAACAATCCATTAAAAAAATGAGAAGAGGACATGAACAGACACTTCTCACAGGAAGAAATACAAATGGCCAATAGATAGATGAAAAGATGCTCATTTTCATTAGTTATTAGAGAAATGCAAATCAAAACTACAATGAGATACCACCTCACACCTGTTAGATTAGCTATTATCAACAAGACAGGTAATAGCAAATGTTAGAGAGGCTGTGGAGAAAAAGGAACCCTCATTCACTGTTGGTGGGAATGTAAAGTAGTACAACTATTATGGACGAAAGTATGGTGGTTCCTCAAAAAACTGGAAACAGAACTACCTTATGACCCAGCAATCCCTCTACTGGGTATATACCCAAAATCTCAGAAACATTGATATGTAAAGACACATGTAGCCCCATGTTCATTGCAGCATTGTTCACAGTGGCCAAGACATGGAAACAACCAAAAAGCCCTTCAATAGATGACTGGATAAAGAAGATGTGGCACATATATACTATGGAATACTACTAAGCCATAAGAAATGATGACATCGGATCATTTACAACAAAATGTTTGGATCTTGATAACATTATACGGAGTAAATAAGTATATCAGAAAAAACCAAGAACTGCATGAGTCCATGCATAGGTGGGACATAAAAACGAGACTAAGAGACATGGACAAGAGTGTGGTGGTTGGGGAGGGGGGGGAGTGAAGCAGAAGGGAAGGGGCACAAAGAAAACTAGATAGAAGGTGATGGAGGACAATCTGACTTTGGGTGATGGGAATGCAATATAATTGAATGGCAAGATACCCTGGACATGTTTTCTTTGAATATATGTATTCTGATTTATGGATGTCAACCCATTAAAATGAATAAAAATTTAAAAAAATTCAATTCAGTTTGGTGGTAGACTATTTATGTATTTATTTATTCTCTTCTTTTTCTAGTGAGAGGAAAGAAAGGCAATAGAAAGATAGAGTCTCGCATGCACCCAGACCAGGATTCACCGCAACGCCCATATAAGGCCGACGCTCTGCCCATCTGGGGCCATGCTCGCAACCAAGCTTTTTTTAGCACCTGAGGTGGAGGCTCCATGGAGCCATCCACAGTGACCTGGGCTGATATGCTCGAACCAATCAAATCATGTCTTCGAGAGAGTAGGGGAGAGAG
Source organism: Saccopteryx leptura (assembly GCF_036850995.1). Taxonomy (NCBI): domain Eukaryota; kingdom Metazoa; phylum Chordata; class Mammalia; order Chiroptera; family Emballonuridae; genus Saccopteryx; species Saccopteryx leptura. The sequence goes on along the minus strand of NC_089512.1, from coordinate 48,486,230 downwards.
AGAGAGAGAGAGAAGAGGGGTGGTAGGAAGCTTATGGTCACTTCTATGTGCCCTGCCTGGGAGTTGAATCAAGGACATCCACATGCTGGGCTGATGCTCTACCACTGAGCGAACTGTCCAGAGCCTGATGGCAGACTTTTTTATTTTTTTATTTTTCTGAGTATGAAGGGGGAAAGCAGAGAGACAGACTCCCACATGCACCCGACCAGGATCCCCCTGGTATGCCCACCAGGGGGTGATGCTTCTCCCATCTTGAGTGTTGCACTGTTGCAACCGGAGCCATCCTAGTGCCTGAGGTAGAGGCCATGGAACCATCCTCAGCACCTGGGCCAACTTTGCTCCAGTGGAGCCTTGGCTGCAGGAGGGGAAGAGAGAGACAGAGAAAAAGGAGAGTGGGAAGTGTGAAGAAGCAAATGGGCTCTTCCAGTGTGTGCCCTGGGAATCGAACCCAGGACTTCCACATGCCGACCCGATGCTCTACCGCTGAGCTAGCTGGCCAGGGCTGGTGGTAGACTTTTTAAAAATAGTAAGGTAAGGGTCTGGGCTGGGAATCTTTGATTCCCCTAGTATTCAATCTTATAAGTAACCCTTTGTTTTATATGAGCTGGTCCTTCCAGGTATAGATGGGAAGCAGATCATAAGGCCAAGAACATATTGAGGTCTGACCAGGCAGTGGCACAATGAATAGAGAGAGCATCAGACTGGGACATGAAGGACCCAGGTTTGAAACCCTGAGGTTGCTGAGTTGAGTGCGGGCTCATCAGACTTGAGTGCGGGCTCTTGAGCTTGAGTGAGGGAGGGGTCACTGGCTTGAGTGTGGGATCATAGACATGACCCCATGGTTGCTGGCTTGAGCCCAAGGTCACTGGCTTGAGCAAGTGGTCACTAGCTCTGCTGTAGCCAGTCAAGGCACGTATGAGAAAGCAATCACTAAACATCTAAGGAGCTGCAATGAAGAATTCATGCTTCTCATCTCTCCTCCTTCCTGTCTGTCTGTCCCTATCTGTCCCTCTCTCTGACTCTGTCTCTGTCACACACACACAAAAAAACGTGTTGAGAAGTGATGCTGAATATGAGGAAGAACTGGATTGTCTGGCATCAGGGCAAGAACTGGAGGGGGGCGCAGCTTTCTGTCAGTTGAAAGTGCTGGAAGAGGCCATCGTTCCTTTTCAGAGAATCCCCCCTGACAGTACTGGCAGTTAGGAACCGTATCTGAATCTCCATTGATCTGGCTCACACTGTTTGCCTTGCCCTGAGACACCCCCCTCCCAGCCCCACTCAACTTGCCAATCCATCTAAATCGGTTCCAGTGGCTTTTTCATGCAAATGGTCTCTCTTGCCTCATGTTTTGGACTTTCCCCAAATCTCTCTAAACAAGTAACATCTGGCTTCTGCATACCCTGTACCACTTGCTGAGTGGCCCCATGCCTGTTACTAGCAGCAGCTGACCTTGGTTCATAGCTTGACCTCTTCTGGGTATCTCCAAGCCCAGCACAAGTAGCAGCCATCTGCACATTGTTCTATAGCTTGTGCCAGGTGGACCCAGCAAGGTGGTTCTGTGAGGACCAAAGCTCCATTGAAGCAAGTCCTGCTTTGTAGACTCAGTTCCTGCATAGCAACTCCTCCACGGTAGTCACAGCTGGTCCTCACAGTTAATTGGCCTTGGGGTTCAATACTTCCTGGTGACACCATCAGCAATCAAGGCTCAAGTTCAACAGGACAGTGCACACAGCTCACACAGCATTGCACCTGGAGTACCCGCTCAGGTGACTGAGGAAGCTGTGCCATGGGGTGCTATAGGACACCTGCTACACAAGGCCACTCTGCCAAGTCTGGGGGATGTAGCAGCTCTACCTGATACACAGAAACATAGGCAAGCAGCCAAAATGCTGAGACAAAGAAATATATCCCAAATGAAAGAACAGGAGAAATCTCCAAAAAAAGAGCTGAAGGAAACTATCATACAGGGTTCAAAACAATGGTTATAAGGATGCTTGAGGAATTTAGGACATAGAAACCATAAAAATAGAACCAGTCAGAAATAAAGGATACACTAACTGAAATGAAGAATAATTTACAGGGAACCAACAGGAGAGTAAATGAAGCTGAGAATCAAATCAGCAATTTGGAATATAAGCAAGCGAAAAACACCCAATCAGAACAGCTGAAAGAAAAAATCCCCCCCCCTCCAAATGAAGTTAGTGTAAGGAACCTCTGGGACAAATTTAAGTGTACCAACGTTCTCATCATGAGGGTGTCAGAAGAGAACAAGAAATTGAAAACCTATTTGAAAAAAATTACAAAAAAATTTTAACCTGGTTCCAAAGAGGCCCACATGAAGACACATAATAATTAAAATATAAATGGTTAAAGACAAAGAGAGAATCTTAAAAGCAGCAAGAGAAAAGCAGTTAGTTACCTACCAGAGAGCCCATAAGACTATAAGCTGATTTTTTAACAGAAACATTGCAGGCCAGATTGGAGTGGCAAGAAATATTCAAAGTTATGAAAAGCAAGAACCTACAATCAAGATTACTCTATCCAGCAGAACGATCATTTAATCAAAGGACATATAAAACAGTGATTTTCAACTGTTGGTTCATGGACTGGGGCCAGTCTGCCAGAAGTTTTCTGCCAATTCATGAAAGAGTTAACCACACTGATTTTGTATGAAGGATGTTGTGGATTGGCACAGAATTTCTAATGGACAGGCATGGATCCATGGACTAATGGTCATAAACCACTGATAGAAAGAGCTTTCTAGACAAGAGAAAGCTAAAGAAGTTCATCACTACCAAACCAATATTGCCTGTAATGGTAAAGAATTTTTTTTTAAATTTTTCTGAAGTTGGAAATGGGGAGGCAGTCAGACAGACTCCCGCATGCGCCCGACTGGGATCCACCCAGCATGCCCACCAGGGGGTGATGCTCTGCCCATCTGGGGCATCGCTCTATTGCAACCAGAGCCACCCCAGCGCCTGAGGCAGAGGCCACAGAGCCATCCTCAGCGCCCGGGCCAACTTTGCTCCAATGGAGCCTTGGCTGCGGCTGCGGGAGGGGAAGAGAGAGACAGAAACGAAGAAGATGGGGAGGGGTGGAGAAGCAGATTGGCACCTCTCCTGTGTGCCCTGGCTGGGAATTGAACCCGGGACTCCTGCACGCCAGGCCGACGCTCTACCACTGAGCCAACCGGCCAGGGCCAAGAATTTTCTTGAAGAAGAATAAGAAGAAGGAGGAGGAAGAGGAGGAGGAGGAGCAGGAGGAGAAGGAGGAGGAAGAGGAGGAGGGGAAAAATATGAACAATAAAATGGTAATAAGTACGTGTCTATCAACAATTGAATCTAAAAAGCAAAATAAACAAGCAAAACAGAAACAGACTCAATGGTACATAGAACATTTTGATGGTTGCCAAATGGGAAACAAGTTGGGGGGGGGTGGGTAAAAATGGTGAGGGGATTAAGAAGTTCAAATTGATAATTACAGAATAGTCAGGGGGATGTAAAGTACAGAACGGGGAATATAGTCAATAATATTCTAGTAACTGTGTATGATGTCAGATGGTACGAGACTTATCAGGATGATCACTTAGTAAGTTATATAATGTCCAATCCCTGGTGTGTACACCTGAAACTAATATAATATTGTATATCAACTGTAATTGAAAAAAATGATTAAAAAAATAAATAAAATACATGAATAATGACAGAAAATAAAAAGTGATGCTGAAACTCTCCACATAGAACAAAACTTTCCTGAAAAGTTTTGTGAAGGTGTCTTTTCATGAAAATAGCTTTAAGGAAGCAAAACAAAACATGTTAAGCTTCTGATAATTCAAGGTTTATACCTAATTGAGATCCTCTTTTATAGTTTCTTCCTCCAGAAAGCATAGTATTGTATGATAGCATAAGTATAATAAAGAACACTGAATTGAGTCATAATGCATGTTCTGGTCCCAGATGTGACTCTAGTTATATGATCATAGTGGACTTTTGTTGTTTTTGTCTCCACCCTAAAAGCCCATGTCCCCTTCTTTTAGTACCAGTGCCTAGTTTTTGGGGTTTTTTTTTGGGGGGGGGGAGCTATCTTTTCCCCAGAACTCAGGCCTTGTGCTTTGGACAGAAGACAATTCATTTCATCCCTAGATATCCATGTAATTCATGCCTTGTTAATTAGAGCATTACATTCTTCTGATTATGGAGCCTGAGTTAGGAATGGGCACCAATCTATTTAGATCTATGACTCTGACCTGTGACCAGTTTTTTAGAGAAGATATGTATTCTTTTTATACTGGATGTGAACCTGGGAGGATATAAGACTGGGGTCTTTAGGAAAAGTTCTCCCTATGAGTTAAGCCAAAACATATGGAGAGCAACCAGGTTTTTTGAACTCTTAAATTTATTGAATTTAAAACCAGGACTTGTCAAATATGTGAACTAATAAGTTATATTTTTGCCTAGTTTACACTTATAAATGTAACATCCCTTACTGAAAAAGTAACTCTAAACAAGCTTTTCTGAGCCTTTATTTTAATATATTTAAAATGAACATACTATGCTCATTAAGAGGTAGATTTACTTCTATCTTCATACCTGTTTGAAATTAACTGGATTTTTAAAAAATTAAGTGAGAGGCAGGGATGCAGAGAGACAGACTCCTGCATACACCCCAACTGGGATCCACCCAGGAAGCCCTCTGGGATGATGCTCTGCCTATCTGGGGCTGTTGCTCCGTTGTTTGACAATGGATCTATTTTAGCACCTGAGGTGAGGCCATGGTGCCATCCTCAGTGCCCATGGCCAACTTGCTTGAATAAGCCATAGCTGCGGTAGGGGGGAGAGGGTTGGAGAGGTGGAGAAGCAGATGGTTGCTTCTCGTGTGTGCCCTGACCAGGAATCGAACCCAGGACTTCCACATGCTGCTGGGCCAATACTCCATCGCTGAGCCAACTAGCCAGGGCTGAAATCAACTGGATTTTAAAAAATCAGATTAATCCAGATTGGTGGCCTAGATGTTCTTGGTTGTAAATTATCATTATGTTTTCCTATAGTTAAACCTGGCCTTTGATGTTTTAATGAATTTCTAAAACCATGGCACCATCACTTTACTAGCTCAGTAAAGTTGGCTAAATCTTTCATCCTTTGAGTTACAGTTTCCTCTCCTAGTATGCTGATATTGATAACTCTCTTGCTCAACTTACAAATTCAAATGGTGGAATGAAATAAGAGAAGTAGAATTTGGACTTTAAAGGATAGGTAGGATATAGATGAGGATAGAAAAAGACAGGAACGTGAACAGCCTGAGCAAAAGCAAAAAAGAATGGGAATTCTTCTTAAATCAAATTTGCTCAGATTCCTGGTAAAATATTATATTTCATTTGTCTCTCCTACTGCCTGAGTAAATAGAATAGTGAGAGATTTGAAATAAGTTCCTTATGGAAAAGTAAAGGGTTCTAGAAATACGACTGAAAATTTAGTAACTGTTTAAAATTATTTTGCTCTGTGGTCAAAATAGTTCTGAGCAACTATTTTTCATTCTTCTAGAGGAAAGAACTAGGGAAATTAGTATGAGATCTTTGGAATCTGATGAATACACTTGGGTAAACATTAGAGCCGTTGAAATAGGAGTCCTTTTTTCATCTTGGGTCATGCTCCTCTAGTTTTAACGAAGTATGTCAAGCCACTGAGATTTCTAGACAAACAACTGGCATTCCTTTTATTTATTTTAAATTTAAAAAATGTTTTTAATTCCTTTTAGAGAGGGGAGAGAATGAGAGAGAGAGAGAAATGGGGGAGGAGCAGGAAGCATCAACTCCCATATGTGCCTTGACCAAGCAAGCCCAGGGTTTTGAACCAGTGACCTCAGTTTGCTAAATTAATGCTTTATCCACTGCGCCACCACACGTATGGCACTGGCATTCCTTTTAACTATAAGTATCGCTGGTTGTGGTTCTTGTTGTGAATTATAGCATATTCCTGCTATTGGGGAATAAGAACAATACCTACGATACAGGTTTTCTATATTTTATTATGCTTTGGCATTGGATTTATAGAATTGATGAGACTTTTGGTCTGAAAGAAATAATATGGTAAATATTTATTGAGTACTAGTTGTATGCTATGCACTATACTCATGATGGCAAACCTTTTTATAAAAACCGCCCACTGTTGCAGTGCTGGTCAACCTGGTCCCTCCCGCCCACTCGTGGTCATTCCAGCTTTCATGGTGGGCTCCAGCTTTCATGGTGGGCGGTATTGGCCGTGATTGGCCCACTATACGAATTGTTTTACATGTTATCTTTTATTTAATTCTTACAATTACCCTATAAAATAAGTACAATTATCATTTCTATTTTCTGAATTAGGTGATTGAAGATTAGAGAGGATAAGAAATGAACCCCAAGTCATGCATTTAAGATGTGGCAGAGCCAGGATTATTAAAAATCTGATTGTATGCCTTAAAGATTATATGGTTCAGAGGTTCCCAGCTAGGGCTCTGTAAGTGTTTGGTAATCTAGTTATTTTCCGTTTCCACAGCAAAGGAAACCCATTAGCAAAATGAAAAGACAACTTACTGAATGGGAGAACATATTCACCAATGATACATCTGATTAAGGGTTAATATCTAAAATTTATAAAGAACTTATAAAACTCAACACCAAAAACTAAAAAATTTAAAAAATGGGCAAAGGACCTGAATATAAACTTCTTCAAAAAGGATATACAGATGGCCAATAGCATATGAAAAAATACGCACTGTCACTAATCATCAAAGGAATGCAAATTAAAATCACAATGAGATAGCACCTCACACCTGTCAGAATGGCCCTCATTAACAAATCAACAAACAAGTGCTGAGGAGGGTGTAGAGAAAAGGGAACCCTCCTGCACTGCTGGTGGAATGCAGACTTGTGCAGCCATGATGGAAAACAATATGGTGCTTCTCAGAAAATTAAAAATGAAATTGCCTTCTGACCTAGCTATTCCACTTCTAGGAATATATCCTAAGAATCCCAAAACATGCATGCCTATGTTTGTTGTAGCATTGTTTGCAATAGCCAAGATCTGGAAACGCCCAAGTATCCATCCTGGATGAGTGGATCAAAAAGCTGTGGTACATGTACACAATTGAACACTGTGTGACTGTGAAAAAGAACGAAATATTATTTTTTGCAACAGCATGAATGGACCTGAAGATTATTGTGCTGAGTGAAATAAGCTAGGAAAAGAAAATCAAATACCATATGATCTCACTTATACGTGAAATCTAAAGAACACAATAACTTAAGGAACAAAATAGAAACAGAGGCAGAGTCACAGGGAATAGACAGCTGTCAGAGGGAAAGGGGAAGAGGGGACTGTAAGGTATTTTTCCCCGCCGAGAAGGAACAGGGCTCGGAGTCGCAAAGTGTGGAATAATAAACGGCTTTATTGAGTACAGAGCGCACATCCCGCCCGGCAAGGTTCCCTGGCCCCGAGGAAAGAAAGAGAAATGGAGGTGCAAGATGGAGGCTAGGGAAGTTGCAAAGATTAAACCGCGTGGCAGATATTTAAAGGGTCCCTCTAGGGAGGTGGAGCTACTATGACGTGGTGAAATTTCACTGGCTGGCAGACGATCGCCTCTTTCCAAATGGTTCCTGGGAAGCTTCCTTTGGCGGGCTTGATTGTGGGCGGTCCTAGCCAAAGTGGGCGGGTCTGAGTTCCTAAGTGACCATGCCTCCATCCACCGACCTTACAGGGACAGAATTAAATAAGGTAAAAGGATTTGCCAGTATCATATATACATAAGATATATATATATATAGACAACAGTATAGCAGTAGCCAGAGGAAAAAGGAATAGAGGAAGGGGGGCAAAAAGGAGATGGTGGTGGAAAGAGACTTTGCATGGGATATGGGGGGGACATAATATGTGTATAGAGGGTGTTATATTGAGGAGATTCTTGAAACCATGTCAACACAATAAATTAAAAGTTATATAAAAAGAATATATTCACCCTGGTATTGTAGTATTATTTACTATAGCCAAGGTATAGAAGCAAACCAAGTTGCCCATCACTAGACAAGTGGATGAAAAAGCTGTGTACATATATACAATAGAATGTTACTTGGCCATAAAAAAGAATGAGATTTTACCACTTGTGACACATGGATGGACCTAGCTCCCTGGTCAGCAAACCGCAGCTTGCAAGCCACATGCGGCTCTTTGGCCCCCTGAGTGTTTAGTGAAGGCCAGTTTAGGAGTACCCTAATTAAGTGATAACAATGTACTTACCTATATAGTTTAGGTTTAAAAAATTTGGCTCTCAAAAGAAATTTTAATTGTTGTACTGTTGATATTTGGCTCTGTTGACTAATGAGTTTGCAGACCACTGATAGAGGGTATTATGCTAAGTGAAGTAAATCAGTCAGAGAAAGACAAATACCATATGATATCACTTACATGTGGAATCTAAAGAACAATATCAATGAATAAACAAAACAAAAATAGACTCATAGAGAACAGACTGAGGGTTGCCAGAGGGGAGGGGACTTGGGAAACTGGGTGAAAAGGTGACAGAATTGAGACTGATTGGTAGTTATAAAATAATCATGGAGATATAAAACATAGGAAATATAGTCAATAATACTGTAATAATTATGTGTGGTGCCAATTGGGTACTGGAAATATCAGGGGAAATGCTTTGTAAAGTATATGATTGCCTACCCAATATGCTCTATGCCTGAAACGAATACAAAATAATATTGAATGTAAACTGTAATTGGAAAAAATAAAATCCATGTCCCCCTTTCAATACAGTGTCATTCTTCTATACCACCACCAGGTGGCTGTACCTGTAACCTAACAAAATCTGTGCTAAGAATGAGTTTGAATGGAGTTTACTGCTTTTAGTTTTTGTTTTTTTAAACTTCAGTGACAACTTAATGACTGAAATGTGATGATCATAAATTAGAAATGTCAGATTTATATAAGACTCTTCTGGCCTGACCTGTGGTGGCGCAGTGAGATAAAGCCTCAATCTGGAACACTGAGGTTGTCGGTTCGAAACCCTGGGCTTGCCTGGTCAAGGCATATATGGGAAGTTGATGCTTCCTGTTCCTCCTCTCTCTCTCTCTCTCTCTCTCTCTCTCTCTCTCTCTCCTCTCTGAAAATTGAATAAATAAAGTCTTTAAAAAAAAAAAAGATTCTTCTGTTGCAACAAGTGGATATAAGTAAAATACATAAATTAATTTGTCTTTTGTTACAAATAGAATTTTGTTTGTAAAATGTAAAATGAGTTACAATGACATGCTAAGAGGTAATGAGAAGAAATATATGTTGGTTTTCTTCTGGGTTAATTAAGTAAATGGCTATACTGTTTTTCTTTTTGAATGAATATATATTTGACCTTGAAGGATTCCATTGTTTAGACCAGCACACTACTGCCACCAAATAACAATCATTTGAGCAGTGTTTTACATTTTACAGAGTACTTTCACTTAGGTTATTGCTCCAAACAAAAATGAATCTTTCCATCTTTTGTGTTCCCATAGTCCTCTGCACTAACACTACACTGTATTGTGACTTTTTTTTTTTTTTTTTTTGTATTTTTCTGAAGCTGGAAACGGGGAGAGACAGTCAGACAGACTCCCGCATGCGCCCGACCGGGATCCACCCGGCACGCCCACCAGGGGGCGACGCTCTGCCCACCAGGGGGCGATGCTCTGCCCCTCTGGGGCGTCGCTCTGCTGCGACCAGAGCCACTCTAGCGCCTGGGGCAGAGGCCAAGGAGCCATCCCCAGTGCCCGGGCCATCTTTGCTCCAGTGGAGCCTCGGCTGCGGGAGGGGAAGAGAGAGACAGAGAGGAAGGAGAGGGGTAGGGGTGGAGAAGCAGATGGGCGCTTCTCCTGTGTGCCCTGGCCGGGAATCGAACCCGGGACCCCTGAACGCCAGGCTGATGTTCTACCATTGAGCCAACTAACTGGGCAGGGCTATTGTGACTATTTTTTATGCCATTTACTTTCCATAGTCCCTACCCCATTTCTGCAGCAGTGTTCATAATGATCTGATTGCAGGACCTGTGGAGTTGTGGTGCTGCCATGACTGCCCCCCAGAGATACAGTAGAGTACTGTGCATAACTTGAATCTGCTGCCTGACCTGTGGTGGTACAGTGTATAGAATATTGACCTGGAATGCTGAGGTTGCTGGTTCGAACGCCCCATCAAGGCACATATAACAAGCAGCAAGCAAGCAATGAACAACTAAAGTGAAGCTACTATGAGTTGATACTTCTCTCTTCCTTCCCCCTTTTCTCTGTAAATTGTTTTTTAAACATTTGAATCTGCTGGAGTTAAGAAAAAGTTAAAATTAGTTTTGCTTAGAAATAGAAATGTGACTTGAATTTACAGCAGATTATAGTGGGGAAAAAAAGCATAGACTTTGGAGTCAGAAGATCTGGATTTAAATTCCTTCCTCCTCCCTTTACCAGAGATTTTATTTATTATCAAAGTACTCTGGACTTCTCCTTGATAGTATTTATTACAACTGTAATTAAATAATCATTTGTTTAATGATGTATATCCTAGTGAAAAATATAATCATTTCCCACTAGGATATACATTTATTCAGGAAAGAGACTATCAGTATTGTTCAGTTAAATTCTATGCACCTAGCACAGCAACCATAGTTTAGGTGTTCAGTAAATATTTGTTGAATGAATAAATGAATGAATATCTGGCAAATTGGGGGGGGGGAGCTGGAGGAATTAAAATTGGTTTGTCCAGATCTGAGGGGTTAAAAGGTTTCACTGAGGATATTACATCTAAATTGAAACTTGGAGGATGAATAGGAGTTGGCAAGGCAAATGAGAACAGCATTCCAAAAGAACGAACATCTGTTTAGCTCCTGAAAGGGAAAGGGCATAATTTGAAGAAATACAGCCCTGTGTGACTAGAATGTAGAGAAAGGAAGAGTGGTATGAAATGAGACTAAACAGAGGTCAGGTCATGCATAGGCTTCTAGGCTTTTCTAAGAATTTTGCATATTTTTAAAAAATTTTATTTAGAAAATTAAATTTAATAGTGTGCCATTCATCATTAAGAGTAGACAGTGTAGAGCGTCGGCCCAGCATGTGGAAGTCCGGGTTCGATTCCTGGCCAGGGCACACAGGAGAAGTGCCCATCTGCTTCTCCACCCTTCCACCTCTCCTTTCCCTCTACCTCTCTCTTCGCCTCCTGCAGCCAAGGCTCCATTGAAGCAAAGTTGGCCCGGGTACTGAGGATGTCTCCATGGCCTCCACCTCAGGTGCTAGAATGGCTCCAGTTGCAACAGAACAACACCCTATATGGGCAGAGCATCACCCCCTAGTGGGCTTGCCAGGTAGATCCTGGTTGGGCGCAATGCGGGAGTCTCTCTCTGCCTCCCCACTTCTCATGTCAGAAAAATACAAAAAAAAGGGTACATGGATTTCAGATGAATATTTCTGTAGCATTTGAACTGTTGATTGTGTTGTGTGCCCATCACCCAAAGTCAAATAGTATATTAGAAGTTTAACAGTTTTGATAGAAGAAAGCCATGATTAGATATTTATTTTGAAGTGACTGCTGTGGCTGCAATGTAGTGGAGACTGGATTGAAGGAGGGGAAATGTGTTTGCTGGGAAATCATTAAAAAGGCTATTGGCGTTTCTGAGTATGTTTCTATTTTGTTTCCACATATAAATGAAATTATGATATTTGTCTTTCTCTGACTGGTTTATTTTACTTAGCATAATATTCTCCAGGGAAAGGGAGTTGCAGGACTGGGCACAAAAGATGATGGAATTAAGCAACCCCCCCAAAAAAACCCTCAAACAGAGATAATGGCAGGGTGATGACAAGAGGGAAAGGACCTGGTTGGGGAGGTAGAAGTTACAGGATGGGATAAATGGTGACGCAAAGAGATTTGACTTTGGTGAACACACAATACAATAAACAGATGATGTAGTATAAAACTGTAGTTTAAACCTATATAATTTTATTAACCAATGTCACCCCAATAAATTCAATAATTTTTTTAAGAAGGAGAAAGACAGGCACACATAGGCAGAGAAAGAGATGAGATGCATCAACTCATAGTTGCAGCACTTTAGTTGTTCATTGATTGTTTTCTCATACATGCCTTGACCGGGGGTGCTCCAGCTGAGCCAGTGACCCTTTGCTCCAGTCAGCAACCTTTGGGCTCAAGCCAGCAACCACAGGGTCATGTCTATGATCACACTTTCAAGCCAGCAACCCTGCATGCAAGCTGGATGAGCCCGTGCTCAAGGTGGCAACCTCGAGGGGTTTTGAACCTGGGTCCTCAGCATCCTATGTTGATGCTCTATCCACTGCTCCACCACCTAGTCAAGCTAAATTCAATATACTGTGTATATATATATATTTAAAGAAAGGCTATTGCAGAAACCCCAGTAAGAGATGATGGTGGCTTGGACAAAGACAGTGGCAGTGGAGATGGAGAGAGGTGGAATAATAAAGAAATATCTGACAGGTAAGATTGTCAGACCTTGATGATTGATTAGAGGGGAAATGAATGAGAGGGAGGTAACAAAGTATGCCAGTTAGGTTTCTGAATTGGTACTTGGATAGTTGAAGGTCTGTTTATTGAGATGAGGAACACTAGAGGAATCTGAAGAAACAGATTTTAGGAGATGAGAGTTATTTTAGACATGTGTTTGAAGTGCTTATGGACATCTAAGTAGTGAATGGGCAGTTGGTTATATGGCCTTGAATTTCAGGAAAGCATATTGTATTGTATAACTATTTCATAAGAAGCCAGAAAAAACTACTTATTTTTTATGACAGCAAGATATTTCATTTTATATACTAAGGTAACAATTATGTGTTATAATTAAGGAAAAGATAAATAATATGGAGAGAGGAAAATAATTGATAATGTGAATTTCCTTTAAAAGAAAGAGGAAATGAGGTAGGTACAGTTCTCAGGTGGTTTTAGTCTTAGGTAAGATGAGGGTTACTTCCTGATTTATTATTTTAACAGAAGAGATGGAAGAGAATATAGGTGAAGATATAGAAAGTTGTGTATCTTAGATGGTGGGAATTGGAGAATGTATCCATCTGGTGGATTCTGTTTGTTAAGTAGGAGGCTAGGTCATCTGAGAATGAGGAAGGAAGGGGTGTGAAAGGAATGAGTAAGATTTGAAATCACCATTGTCTTTTGACCCGAACACATGATTTGATGACAGTTGAAGTCTTTGCTGAGGTTGCAGTCTCCCTATTGTGTGTGCATTTTTTTTTTTTTTTTTTTTTTTACTGGCATCCCATAGCAACTTGGGGACACATTTGGCAAAGGTGGATAATTGAGTTTATCAAAAGTTTATGACATTTCATGATGTGGAGAGGATAAAAGGGATAGGAAATTTAGGTTATTAAAATACTAGGTCATGGAATCCCAGTTGAATAGACAGGCGAGAGAAGATAAGATGGAAAGTGATAGATGGGGACAGTTCTCAACTTTGAGTTCTCAAACTTTGAGTTTTTCAGAATCATCTGGACTGTTAAGACAGATTGCTTTTATTTTTAAAACAGGTGGAAAAGTACTGATGCCGTTCTCATTTAGTTGTGTAGGTATTAAGGAAGCAGCGTGTAAATGTTCTCTGTAATTTGAAGAGAGCTATTAACATGCTTGTGCTCTAAACTATTCTGATTTAAAAGTGGTTCAAAAAATTAGCAAATAACTTCCTTTGTACTTGATTGTGAGCCCTTCTATCAGGCATATTCTTTGTGTAATCCAATCTTTACTGCTGTGTTAAAGGCAAAATGTCTGTTATTTGTCTCTAGTAGACTGAGCATTTTCTGTGACCCTTCATACCCACCCAATAAAAGATTTAGCCTCTGTGTGCCCCCCCCCCCCTTTTTAAGACGATTAAATTTAGCAGGTGACATTGGTCAACTAGAGTACTACATAGATTTTGGGCAAATATCTCCACATCATTTGGACAGTTGATTATGTTGTATACCCATCACCCAAAGTCAAATCATCCTCTGTCACCTTATATTTGTCCCTCTTTATGTCCCTCCCCCTCTCCATCCCTCACTTCCCTTCCCCTCCCCCTGGTAACCACTATAGTCTTATCTATGTCCATGAGTCTGAATTTTGTGTCCCACCTATGTATGAAATCATACAGTTCTTAGCTTTTCCTGACTTACTTATTTCACTCAGTATAATGTTACCAAAGTCCATCCATGTTGTCGTAAATGATACTATGACATCATTTCTTATGGCTGAGTAGTATTCCATAGTATATATGTACCACATTTTATTTATCCAAGCTTCTATTGAAGGGCTTTTTGGTTGTTTCCATGCCTTGGCCACTGTGAACAAAGCTGTGATGAACATAGGGGTGCATGTGTCTTTATGTACCAATGTTTTCGAGTTTTGGGGGTATATACCCAGAAGAGGAATTGCTGGGTCATATGGCTGTTCTATTCTTAATTTTTTGAGGAACCACCACACTTTCTTCCATAGTGGTTGTACTAATTTACATTCCCACCAACAGTGAATGAGGGTTCCTTTTTCTCCACAGCCTCTCCAACACTTGTTAACCTGTCTTGTTGATAATAGCTAATTTAACAGGTGTGAGGTGGTATCTCATTGTAGTTTATTTTATTTTTTTATTTATTCATTTTTTTAGAGAGGAGAGGGAGAGACAGAGAGAGAGAGAGAGAGAGAGAGGAGAGACAGAGAAAGAGAAGGGGGGAGGAGCTGGAAGCATCAACTCCCATATGTGCCTTGACCAGGCAAGCCCAGGGTTTCGAACTGGTGACCTCAGCATTTCCAGGTCGACGCTTTATCCACTGCGCCACCACAGGTCAGGCTCATTGTAGTTTAGATCTGCATTTCTCTATTAGCTAGTGAGGATGAGCATCTTTTCATATATTTATTGGCCATTTGTATTTCTTTTGGGAGAAGTATCTGTTCATGTCCTCTCCCCATTTTTTATTGGATTGCATGCTTGTTTGTTGCTGAGTTCTGTGAGTTCTTTTTGTATTTTGGATATTAATCCCTTATCTGAGCTGTTGGTTGCAAATATCATCTCCCATTTAGTTAGCTGTTTGTCTTGTTGTCAGTTTCTTTTGCTGTGTAGAAGCTTCTTAGTTTTATGTAGTCCCATCCATTTATCTTTGCCTTTACTTTCCTTGCCTTTGGGGTTAAATTCATAAAATGTTCTCTATGGCCATGATCTGTAAATTTAGTACCTATATTTTCTTCTATGTAATTTATTGTTTCAGGTCTTATATTTAGGCCTTTGAGCCATTTTGAATTAATTTTTGTGCAAGAGGACAAACTGTAGTCAAGTTTCATTCTTCTGCATGTGGCTTTTTAATTTTCTCAGAATCATTTATTGAAGAGGTTTTCTTCATTGTGTGTTTTTGGCTACTTTATCAAAGATAATTTGATCATATATATGTGGTTTTATTTCTGGACTCTTGATTCAGTTCCATTGGTCTGTATATTTATTTTTCTGCCAATACCACACTGTTTTGATTATTGTGGCTCTGTAGTTTAATTTGAAGTCAGGCATTGTAATGCCTCCAGGTTCATTTTTTTCTCAGGATTACTTTGGTTATTCAGGGGTTTTTATGGTTCCATATAAACCTAATGATTTCTTTAAAAAATTACATTGGAATTTTGATGGGAATTGCATCAAATTTGTATATTGCTTTGGGTAATATGGCTCTTTTAACTATCCTGCTCACAAAAATTAGAGGATATCTTATCACTTTATATTCATTTTGAAATATTTCCTGATTCTGCTCACAAAAATTAGGGGATATTTTATTGCTTTATATTCATTTTGAAATGTCCCCTAATTCTGCTCACAAAAATTAGGGGATATTCTATCGCTTCATGTTTATTTTGAAATATCCCCTAATTTTTGTGAGCAGTATATGTTTATTCTACCTATCTAAGAACATGGGATATTTTTTCATTTCATTGTGTCTTTTTTTGATTTCCTTTAATAATGCTTTGTAGTTTTCAGTATTTAGATCTTTTACATTCCTTATTATGTTTATTCCTAGGTATTTTTCTTTTTTTGCTGCACTGTAAAAGGGATAATTTTTTTGAATTCATTATCTGAAGTTTCATTGTTGGCCTATATAAAAGCAATAGATTACTGTATATTAATTTTGTATCCTGCAACCTTACTGTGTTGGTTTATTGTTTCTAATAGTCTTTCTGTGAAGTCTTTGGGGTTTTCTATATATAGGATTATGTCCTATGCAAAAATGAAACTTTTATTACTTCTTTCCTGATATGACTGACTTTTATTTCTTTCTCTTGTCTGATGTCTCTGGCTAGAACTTCCAGCACTGTGTTGAATAGTAGTGGAGAGAGTGGGCAGCCTTGTCTTGTTCCTCATTTTAGAGGAAAAGTTTTCAGCTTTTTACCATTTAGTATGATGTTAGCTGATGGGTTGTTATATATGGCCTTTATTATGTTGAGGTATTTTCCTTCTATACCCATTTTATTGAGTGTTTTAAACATAAAAGGATGTTGTATTTTATCAAATGCCTTTTCTGTATCTGCTGATAGGATCATATGGTTTTTACTCCTTGTTTTGTTGATATAGTGTATTACGTTAATCATTTTACATATGTTGAACTATCCTTGTGCTTCTGGGACAGATCATGATTTATTATTTTTTTAATGTGTTGTTGTATTCGATTTACTAGTATTTTTTTTAGGATTTTTGCATCTGTATTCATTAGAGATACTGATCTGAAGTTTTCTTTTTTTGTGTTGTCCTTGCCAGGTTTTGGTATGATGGTTATGTGGGTCTCATAAAATGTGTTTGGAAATATTGCTTCTTCTTCAATTTTTTGGAAGACTTTGAGGATAGGAACCAAATCTTCTTTGAATGTTTGTTAGAATTCACTAGTATAGCTATTTGGCCCTGGACTTTTATTTTGGGGGAAGTTTTTGATAGTTGTTTCTATTTCCTCACTAATTATGGGTCTATTTAGGCTTTCTAATTCTTTGTGATTCAGTCTAGGAAAATTGTATAGTACTAGGAATTTATCCATTTCTTCTAGATTGTTGAATTTGGTGGCATATAGTTCTTCATAGTATTCTACAATAATCCTTTGTATATCTATGCTATCTATGGTAATTTTTCCTCCTTAATTTTGGATTTTGTTTATATGAATCCTTTCTCTTTTTCCTTAGTGAGTCTTGCCAGGAGTTTATCAATTTGGTTGATCTTTTCAAAGAACCAGCTCTTTGTTGTATTAATTTTTTCTATCATTTTCCTGTTCTCTATTTTATTTATTTCTGCTCTAATTTTTATTATTTCCTTTCTTCTGATGGTTTTAGGTTGCCTTTGCTTTTCTTTTTCTAGTTCCTTAAGATATGATGTTAAGCTGTTTACTAGGACTCTCTCTTGTTTTTTTATATAAGCCTGTAATAATAAGAACTTTCCTCTTATTACTGCTTTCACTGCATTCCAGAGATTCTGATATGTTGTATTGTCATTTTCATTTGTCTGTATATATCTTTTTTTTTTCTTTTTTTGTGGCAGAGACAGAGTCTAAGAGAGGGATAGATAGGGATAGACAGACAGGAAGGGAGAGAGATGAGAAACATCAGTTCTTTGTTGCGGCTCCTTAGTTGTTCATTGATTTCTCATATGTGCCTTGACTGGGGGCTACAGCAGACCAAGTGAACCCTTGCTCGAGCCAGCGACCTTGGGCTCAAGCTGGTGAGCCTTACTCAAACCAGATGAGCCCGTGCTCAAGCTGGTGACCTCAAGGTCTCAAGCCTGGGTCCTCCACATCCCAGTCCGATGCTCTATCCACTGTGTCACTGCTGGTCAGGCTGTCTGTAAATGTCTTTTGATCTCTGCTTTTATTTCTTTTTTGACTCAGTCATTTTTTAGAAGTATGCTGTTTTATTTTCACATTTTGTGGGTTTATTTACTTCTTTTTTACAGTTAAATTCTATTCTCAAAGCCTTATTGTCAGAGAATATATTTGGTATAATTTCAATCTTTCTGAATTTATTTATGTTAGCTTTGTGGCCCAACATATGGTCTACTCTTGAGAATGTTCCATGTACACTAGAGAAAAATGTGTACTCTGATGTTACGAGATGAAATGTCCTATAGATTTCTATTATATCTATTTGTTCTAGTGCTTCATTTAAGGCCAATATTTCTTTATTGATTTTCTGTTTGGATGAACAATCTAGAATCATCAGTGGTGTATTGAGATTTCTAAGTATGATTGTATTTTTGTCAGTTTCTATTTTTAGATCAATTAGTAGATGTCTTACATATTTTGGTGCTCCCTGGGGTTTGGTGCATATACATTAAAAAGTGTAATGTCTTCTTAATACAATGTCCCCGCTATCATAATGAAATGACCATATTTATTTTGGTTACCTTTGTTGTCTTGTCAGCATTGTCAGATATGAGTATGGCTGCACCTGCTTTTCTTTGGATATTATTTGTTTGGAGAATCATTTTCCAACCTTTCACCTTGAATCTATTTTATCCTTGTAGCTTAAATGTGTCTCTTGAAGGCAGCATACAGTTGGGTTTTGCTTTTTGATCCAATCTGCTACTCTGTGGCTCTTTATTGGTGAGTTCAATCCATTTACATTTAATGTAATTATTGACACTTGAGTGTTTCCTATTGCCATTTTATATATTGCTTTCTGATAGCTCTGATAGTCTTGTTTGGTGCTTCTCTTTTGTTTTTCTGTTGTTTGTTTTTGTTTGGTTGTATTCCATACTTTTTTCTTCTGTTTCTTTTTTTTTTTTTTTTGAGCTATGTGTTTCAGTAGTGGCATTTTCAGGGGTGGTAATCATTAGGTTATTAAAAGACAAATTATTATATTTATTAGAGTCCATTATCTCATGAGTGCTTCTGCACTCCATCCTCTTTTGCTATTGCTGACCTTTATCCTCTCCTCTTTTATGTTATTGTCACAGATTATCCTTGTTTTTATTGCAGTCTTGTTGGAACTTTTACTTGTACTTTTGTTTTGTTCTTTGTATCTGGTCAGATAATCTCCTTTAGTATTTTATGAAGTGGGGTTTTTCAGGTGATAAATTTCCTCAGCTTCTCTATGTCTGTAAATGTTTCCCCTTCATATTTGATGGGTAGCTTTGATGGATATAGTATTCTTGGCTGGTAGTTCCTCTTTCAGTACTTTAAATGTTGGGGTCCACTCTCTTCTGGCTTGTAGAGTTTCTGCCAAGAAATATGATAGCTAAATGGGCCTTCCTTTATATGTTATATACTTTTTCCTAGCTACTTTGAGGATTTTTTTGGTCATTGATTTGTGATAATTTCATTACGATGTGCCTCGGAATAGTTCTGTTTGGGTTGAGGTAACATAATTAAAAGAATAAAAGGACAATAAATATGTACTTCTCAATAATCACTTTGAATGTAAATGGCTTAAATGCTCTAATCAAAAGATATAAGATAGCTGAATGGATAAGAAAACAAGACCTATATCTGCTGTCTGCGAGACTCATCTCAGAACAAAAGATACATACAGACTGAAAGTAAAGGGATGGAAAAAGACATTTCATGCAAATGGAAATTTTTAAAAAGTTGAGCAGCAACAGTTTTATCTGAGAAAATAGAATTTAAAACAAGGGCTATAGTAAGAGATAAGAGGACATAGTGATAAAGGGAACATTACAACCAGAGGATATAACCCTTGTAAACATCTATGCATGCAACGTAGGAGCAACTAAATATTTAAAGCAATCCTTGATGGACTTAAAGGGAGATGTCAATGGAAATATAGTCATAGTAGGGACTTTAACACCCCATTGACATAGTTGATAGATTGTTCAGACAGAAAATCATCTAGAAAATGGTGGCCTTATATGACACAATATATCAGCTGGGTTTAATTGATATCTTCAGAGCATTTCACATGAAACCAGCATGATATACATTCTTTTCAAGTGTTCATGAAACATTTTCTAGGATAGACCACTTGTGAGGACATAAAATGAGTCTTAATAAATTTAAGAAGACTAAAATCATATCAAGCATCTTCTGTGATAATAATATGAAATTAGAAATTAGTCACACGCAAAAAACTGAAAAACACACAAAGACGTAAAGGCTAAGCAACATGTTACTGAACAATATCTGGGTTCACAATGCAAACAATGAAGAAATCAAAAGATAGAAACAAATGAAAATGAGAATGCAACACCTCAAATCTATGGGACACAGCAAAAGCAGTCCTAAGAAGGTAATTCATAGCATTACTGGGGTATTCAAGAAACAAGAAAATTTTCCAGCAAGTAATGTAAGTTTCACTTACGAACTAGAAAAAGAACAACAAATGAAGCCCAAAGTGAGCAGAAAAAGGGAAATAATAGCTCAAAGCAGAAATAAACAAAATAGCATCTTAAAAATAATGAAAAAGACATGGAATTAAGAACTAGTTCTTTGAAAAATATAAAGATTGACAAACCTTTATCCAGATTTACCAAGAAAAACAAGAGGTCCTAAATAAATAAAATCAGAACTGAAAGAGAAGTAACAACTCGTCCCACAGAAATGCAAAGGATTGTGAGAAAATATAACCAGTAATTATGTGCCAACAAATTGGCAATCTAAATGACATGGATAAATTTCTAGAAACATACAGTCTTCTAAAACCAAATCAGGAAGAATCAGAGAATCTGAATAGACATATTACAACTAGTGAAATTGAAGCAGTACTCAAAAAACTCCCAAACAAGAGAATTCCTGGGCCAGATGGTTTCACAGGCAAATTTTATTAAACATTCAAAGAAGAACTAACACCTATCCTTCTCCAACTATTCCAAGCAATTCAAGAGGAGGGAAGATTTCCAAGCTCATTTTAGAGTCCATCATTATCATAATTTCAAAACCAGATAAACACACTATAAAGAAAGAAAATTTTAGGCCAATGATGAACTAGATGCTACAATTTTCAATAAAATCTTAGCAAACCTGGTCCAACAAAATAAAAAATACTATACACCATGAGCAAGTGGGATTTATTCCCAGTCCTGGGTTGCAAGGTTGATACAATATCCTCAAATCAATTAACATGATACAGCACATAAACGAAATGAAGGATAAAAATCACATGATCATATCAATGGATATAGAAAAAGCATTTGATAAGATCCAGCACCTGTTTATGATAACAACTCTCAGCAAAGTTGGATTAGAGGGAACATATCTCATCATAATAAAAGCCATATATGGGAAACTCACAGTCAATTTCATAGTCAGCAGACAAAAACTATAAGTGTTTCACTTAAGACTGAGAACAAGACAGTGTTGTCTGCTATCATCACTCTTATTCAACATAGTACTGGAAGTCCTAGCCACAGCAATCAGACAAGAAGAAGAAATAAAAGGCATTCAAATTGGAGAGGAAGAAATAAAACTGTCATTATTTGCAGATGACATGTATGTAGAGAACCCAAAAGATTCTACTGGAAAACCACTAGAACTGATAAATGAATACAAAATATATATCCAGAAATTAGTTGCATTTCTCTACATCAATAATGAACTATTAGAAAAGGAAACTAAGAAAAAATTCCCACTTACAATTGCTTCAAAAAATACCTAGAAATGAATTTAACCAAGGATGTAAGACTTGTACTTGGAAATTATAAGATGCTGGAGAAAGAAATTGAAGATAGAAAGAAATAAGTGGAAGCATATGCATTTTCATGAAGAGGAAGAATTAACATCATCAAAATGTTCATAATACCCATAGCAATATATTGACTGCTATTAAGATACCAACTGCATATTTTACAGAAATAGAACAAATATTTCAAAAATTTGCATGGAACCACAAAAACACCCTGAATAGCCACAGCAATCTTGAGAAAATTGGAGGAAATCACACTACCTGATATCAAACTATACCACAAGGCCATAGGAATCAGAACAGCATGGTAGTGGCATAAAAACAGACATATAAAGCAATGGAACAGAGTAGAAAGCCCAGAAGTAAACTTACACCTTTATGGTCAATTAATAGTTGACAAAGGAGACAAGAACATAAAGTGGAGTAAAGGTAGTCTATTCAATTAATGGTTTAGGTTAAATTGAACAGATGTGCAAAAAAGTGAAGCTAGACCGCCTTCTTGCACCATACACAAGAATAAACTGAAGGTGGATTAAAGATTTAAATATTAGGCTTGAAACCATAGAAATCTTGAAAGAAAACATTGGCAGTAAAATCTTGGACATTTCTCGTGGCAATATTTTTTTCTGATATATCTCCTTGGGGCAAGGGAAACAAAAGAAAAAAATACAAATGGGACTGTATCAAACTATAATAGAATGTTTCTGCACAGCAAAGGAAACCATCAACAAAATGAAAAGAAAATTCACTGAATCAGAGATAATATTCACCACTAATACGTTTGAAAAGGGGTTAATATCCAAACTTTATAATGAACTTATAAAACTTAACACCAAAAAAAAACACAAAACAATTCAGTTAAACAATGGGCAAAGGACCTAAATAAACACTTTCTCCAAAGAGGACATACAAATGGCCAACAGACCTATGAAAAGATAGTCAATGTCACTAAACATCAGAGAAATGCAAATTAAAACCACAGTAAGAAACCACTTTACACCTATCAGAATGGCTATCATCAATAAATCGACAAACAGCAAGTTGGTGAGTATGTGGAGTAAAGGGAACTCTTGTGCACTGTTGGTGGGAATGCAGATTAGCGCAGTCACCAGTAATTTCTCTCCTGAGAATATATCTGAAGAAACCTGAAACACTAATTTGAAAGAATTTATGCACCCCCATTGTTCATTGTAGCATTATTTACAATAGCCTAGATTTGGAAGCAGCCTAAGTGTTGTTTATCAGTAGATGAGTGGATAAAAAAGCTGTGGTACATTTATACCATGGAATATACCCACCCTTTGTTACAGCATGATGGACTTGAAGAGGATTATGCTAAATAAACAAACCAATCAGAGAAAAATAAATATCATGTGATTTCACTTTTTTATGGGATGTAATGAATAAAATAAACTAACAAACATAATAGAAACAAACTTATAGAGAACAGAACGAAAATAGGGGAGCAGAGTATAAACAGTGAAAGGATTAAGAAAAAAAAGCAAAACCAGAAACCTTAATAGTTTGAGGGGATTATCAGAGGGAAACAGGGATAGGGGCAGGTAAAAGGGGGTACAGGCCATTTGTATAGAAAAGGCACTGGAAACACCTTGGGTGGGCTTGAAAGTTGGGTGGGGCAGGGCCTCAGTAGTCACCAGGGCTGGGCAAACAGTGTAAACCTGGTTGGTGGAGTCTCAGATGTGTCTACCTGCTGGCTCTGTGGGGGAATGGCTCATCGAAGGAAGAATGGACTCTGTTATCACTTCCATCTAGGACAAAAGGTATCTATCTGCTCCTCAAGCTTTTGCTCTGATGCTGGACAGTTCAGTTCCTCCTGCATATCTCTGGTACTTTTCAAGGTGCTGCCCCAATGCGGGAACTCAAATGGAGTAAGTCCAGTTAAATCCCTACATGGTCCCTTTAAGAGGAACTGCTTAGGAATCTAGCAGCCCTCCATCTCCCTCAGTCTTAATTCCTGCTGGTTTTTTATAGCCAGAAGTTAAGCAGACTTCTCTTCCTGGCACTAGAACTCTGGAATGGGGACCCTGGTATGGGGCTGGGACCCCTTGCTCCTCAGGGGGACCTCTATAGCTGAGACATCCACTGCACATAGATTTGGGACCAGCCTGGTCCGCATCTCCGTTCCTCCTACGAGTCTCAGTGTGGCTTCTTTAATTCCTTAGTTTTAGGATGTCCATTCAGCCAAATTTCAGGTGATTCTGAATGAGGTTGTTCGGTAGTTTAATCGTAATTTGGATGTGGTGTGGGAGGTGGCAAGTACTGTGTTTACTTACATCACCATCTTGCCCAGAGGTCAGTTTGGATAATTTTTAGTCCTATGATGTTTATTATTATGAATTCTTCTCTTTTGTTCACTTGTGTGCACATAGCGCAGTGCATACATTTTTGTCACACCTCTGCCTGGGTGGTTTGTAGATTTGGAAATAAGCTTACTTGCAGAGGAGTGGAAGGGCATAACCTGCAGAGACAGAATCAGTGCCCTGGATAGTTCTAAGTGTTTGGCAGACCTGTACAACATGTACCAATTTTAGCCATTTTCTTAGGCTTTTAATGACTATAATTCTCTGCAAGAATATTTGATTAACGGATCCTAAATTACTTTCTTCATTTAGTGCAGATTCCTTGACAGTGATGGCTCCTGTTTGGAATGATTTAATAGGTTTATAGACTTTTGGGATTATCTCATCTAACTTATTAATTTTAAATATAGAGAAAACTCAGGAGAATAGAAAAGGAGTGAAAAGGGAGTACAGCAAGTCATTAGAAAAGTCTAGACAAGAATCCTACTTTTGATTGGTTAAGTGCCTTCTCAAAAAAAGAAACTCAGATTCTGAGGATAAAAGAAGTAATAAGTCCTACACAGTATTTTTAGCAAAAAAAAATTATAACTTTCTGGATTAACAGGAATTAAAGATGACCTCATAGGACTTTGGCAAGGGGATCTATAGTGTCAATTTCTTTAGGTTCTCTTGGTGACATTCAGTGGAGAATATTCTTTATTATAAGAATACAAATTGAAGGTATCTGTTGAGAGATGAATTGCTACATTGTTCTGTATCTCTGGCAGGGGCACAGACTGGTAATTTCTCCTTTAGAGCTACTGCTGGTTTTCTAGTTCGGGGTGGTAGTGGTCCGTTCTTCAGATTGCTGCTGCCTCAGTAAATTTTCTTAGTACAAATAAATCCCCAAATGTCATAATTGAAAGGTCCTAGAGATTCTATGGTCAACCTCCGTTGTTTTATGGAGCACTTTTAGTTCCAACTCTAGTCTTCCAACATTAAGTGGATCTTGAAGCTCTGAAACTGATCACTCAAACTGTTAACTGCATCACTCCACTTGGAAATGGCTTACCAATGATCTTCTTTAGACCAGAGGGAATATTCCTTAAGTGGCTCAGTTGCAAAGAATGTCCTTTGAAGCACACTTTACAATAGCATCTGCTTTAAGGGTTGTGTGTGCCTGAGGCATTAGAACAGAGGTCGGGAATCTATGGCTCACGAGCCAGATGTGGCTCTTTTGTTGGCTGCATCTGGCTCGCAGACAAATCTTTAATTAAAAAAATAACGTTAAAAATATAAAACATTCTCATGTATTACAATCCATTCATTTCCTACCACTCATGTTCATGGTTGCGGGTGGCTAGAACCAATTACAGCTGTCCTCTGGGACAAAATCAAATTTTTATTGGATAATGTGTAAGGTACACGGGTCGTTGTATGGCTCTCATGGAGTTACATTTTATATAAAATATGTGGCGTTCATGGCTCTCTCAGCCAAAAAGGTTCCCAACCCCTGCATTAGAATCTCATCTCTTTAGGCAAAAACTCATGTATTCATTCAGCTTCCCTAAAAAAGAAGCTTTTTAGAGGCCAGATATCCTATTAAATTCACCATATGTTTTCCATGTGGGGTACTGCTTCTGAGTTGGCTCCCTGGTAGTTTTCTCTTTTATTATATTTGCGTATGTTGTACTTTTTAATGATGATAATGCTATGCCTTTGACAAGTGTTTTGGCTTTAAAGTATATTGACACATTATTAAATCATTATTTAATCCTCATACCAATCATATTTGACAGATTCTGTCCTCATTTTAGTGTTTAGATTCAGCAAACATTTATGGAATGCTATGTACATACTTACTGTGCTAGACTCTCCCGTATATATGCTTTAAAATGTTTTCACAGTATTTTTGTAAGGTATTATCTACATTTTATGGAAGAGAAATGAAAGAGGTTTTAAGTAAGTAACATTTATTTCTGATTTGTTTTGTGTTGTTTTTTGTTTGTTTTAATACCTGCAATCTATTTAAAACTGTGCTCAGCACTTAGAAGAAATAAAAGACATGTTTGCTGTTTTTCAAAATTCATGCAGTGTTTAAGGGAATTAAGATTTGTAAAGATGGGGTATAATTTAATCAAATGTTAAAAGTAATTGTTATTTATACTTTTAAGAAAAAATTAAGTTGACTGTTAGAAGAGAGCAAGTGTAAGGCCAAGGGTACTGCCGCATTGGCCATGCACATGCAGGTTTGCATTGGATTCAGACAGACGGTAAAGAAACAGTGGTGGCCCTGGCCGGTTGGCTCAGCGGTAGAGCGTCGGCCTGGCGTGCGGGGGACCCGGGTTCGATTCCCGGCCAGGGCACATAGGAGAAGCGCCTATTTGCTTCTCCACCCCCCCTCCTTCCTCTCTGTCTCTCTCTTCCCCTCCCGCAGCCACGGCTCCATTGGAGCAAAGATGGCCCGGGCGCTGGGGATGGCTCCTTGGCCGCTGCCCCAGGCGCTAGAGTGGCTCTGGTCGCAGCAGAGCGACGCCCCGGAGGGGCAGAGCATCGCCCCCTGGTGGGCAGAGCTTCGCCCCTGGTGGGCGTGCCGGGTGGATCCCGGTCCGGCGCATGCGGGAGTCTCTCTGACTGTCTCTCCCTGTTTCCAGCTTCAGAAAAATACAAAAATACAAAAACAAAGAAACAGTGGTGCCAAAAAATGGCGGGCCATTCCTTTATTAAAGTCTCATCCTGGCTGACGAGCAAACACACAGGGCTCCCAAAGCCACTGATACATTCTCCTGTTCCACAACCTGGAGAATCTTCTCTGGTTTCTCCTAGAATCAAAGGCCTCACCAGTCTCAGTGGAGCTCACAAAAGCCCCTCACCTCTGGTTCCCCATCTGTACACCTTCTCCCTCTCTGCCAACATGGCTTTCTTCTTAAGTACTCTGCATTCTCTCCTCTCTCACTCTGCAAACATGTCTTCTTTCTGCCTCTTATCCTCTCTCTTTTCAAAATTTTTTGGCAAGAAAACCTTTCCTCTAGCAAACATTAGCAAAACAATGGCCCTTCTCAAGCAGGAAGGTAATTTGCAATTTCACAGACCACAATTACCTGGTGCTGCCCAGACCACAATATAAACTATAAGCAAGCAAACATAAAAATCACATTTTACAGGCCCTGGCCGGTTGGCTCAGCGGTAGAGCGTCGGCCTGGCGTGCGGGGGACCCGGGTTCAATTCCCGGCCAGGGCACATAGGAGAAGCGCCCATTTGCTTCTCCACCCCCTCCCTCCTTCCTCTCTGTTTCTCTCTTCCCCTCCCACAGCCAAGGCTCCATTGGAGCAAAGATGGCCCGGGCGCTGGGGATGGCTCCTTGGCCGCTGCCCCAGGCGCTAGAGTGGCTCTGGTCTCGGCAGAGCGACGCCCGGGGGGGGGGGGGGGGGGCAGAGCATCGCCCCCTGGTGGGCAGAGCATCGCCCCTAGTGGGCGTGCCGGGTGGATCCCGGTCGGGCGCATGCGGGAGTCTGTCTGACTGTCTCTCCCTGTTTCCAGCTTCAGAAAAATACAAAAAAAAAAAATCACATTTTACAAACTTATTTGACCAACAGCAAGAAAAATAAAAACCTGAGTGGACCAGAAAAACTATATAAACTTATGGAGAAGACATAGAACCTAAATTGAGGGATCTGGAGCCATTATACCAGTGGTCTCCAACCCCCAGGCTGCGGACCGGTAGCGGTCCATGAGCCATTTGGTACTGGTCCGCAGAGAAAGAATAAATAACTTACATTATTTCCATTTTATTTATATTTAAGTCTGAACGATGTTTTATTTTTAAAAAATGACCAGATTCCCTCTGTTACATCCGTCTAAGACTCACTCTTGACACTTGTCTTGGTCACATGATACATTTATTCATCCCACTCTAAAGGCCGGTCTATGAAAATATATATTTTCTGACATTAAACCGGTCCGTGACCCAAAAAAGGTTGGGGACCACTGCATTATACTATATATCCCTGATCTGTGGATAACATGTGTGGACGAAAAAAAAGAAAGAAAAAAAATTTTTTTTAATAAATGAAGATGTGGCCACTAACTTAACCTGACAAACTCAGGGAAAGCCTACACAAAGACCTTGCAAACTCAGGGAACTAAGGTAAACACAGGATGGTCTAAATCAAACCTTTCTAATTAAAAGCAGTTCATGATGGGTAGTCATGTCCTAGGGAAGAACTTTCTCTAAACAAAGGTCAGTGCTTTCTTTGACTCAAACCTGTCTGCTGTCTTTTGCATCTATGATAATGTACCTGATAACATGCCTTTGGAACATATGGGGGTCAGACATCCCACCAGAGCAGAAGCCAACTTTGTTATTGCTATACAAACCATTAACTGTTACTGTCTTGTTCTGGCCTATCTAAAGAAGTTTTAATATATACACTTTTGCTTTCTACCCAATTCCAGAAATTTTTCCACTTTGCTTTCTCCTGCCTCCGTAATCTATCACCAATCAATTTCATGTAACCCCCTTACATCTTTTTCTTTGATTCTGATGTATAAAATAAGTGGTGAGCCTGACCAGGTGGTGGCGCAGTGGATAGAGCATCGGACTGGGATGAGGAAGGACCCAGGTTCGATACCCCGAGGTCGCCAGCTTGAGCGTGGGCTCATCTGGCTTGAGCGTGGGCTCATCTGGCTTGAGCAAAGATCACCAGCATGGACCCAAGGTTGCTGGCTCCAGCAAGGGGTCACTCGGTCTGCTGAAGGCCTGTGGTCAAAGCACATATGAGAAAGCAATCAATGAACAACTAAGGCGTCCCAACGAAAAACTGATGATTGATGCTTCTCATCTCTCTCCGTTCCTGTCTATCTGTCCCTATCTATCCCTCTCTCTGACTCTCTCTCTGTCCCTGTAAAAAATAAATAAATAAAATAAGTAGTGAAACTGCCATTTTCCGGAGCACTTTCTCAATTTGTTGAGACTTTGCTTCCTAGCAATTGTTGACAGTTTGGCTCAAATAAACTCATAAAAATTCTTACAGGTTTGGAAGTATTTTTAATGTTGACACATGATCAAAAGTTAGGTTAGGAATACTGTATTAAGCTATGCAGAGAGATTGGTGGGGAGAATAGAGACAGGATAACAGGGGGTTGTTTTAATCAAGATTACCCATTGGAACTAGGCCTGGTTTTGTCTTCCTTCTTCCTAAGGAGAAGAAATTTTTTTTTTTATAATGCCAAAGGATCATAACATTCTTGAAATTCTTAGCGTTGTCCCTGCAGTTTAGCCTTCACAGGTTCAAAGAAGTGGTAGAATGGGGAATTTAGACTCATATTCTACTTCTCTTCTTTTGATCCCCAAATCCAGCTTTGAACTTGCTGATGGTTCCTATGCCTCTTCTGAAAGATAATATTTCTGTTTTTCAACATATTTCCACACACATCATTTCATTTTACCTTTGTAATGTTGTGAAGTACCCATACCTCACTTCTGCGGGTTTACGTAGAGACACCAAGTCCAGATGAATTTTGAAGGGCTTTATTAAAGGATGAGATTTATTAAATATGCTGGCCGCATAAATAAGGTCTACCAGAAAGTTCTGTCCGTTTTTGGAATAAAACAAAATACAAATTTTTCTTACCATCAATAAACTTTATTAAATAATATAATTGCCATTATTATTAATGATTTCTTGCCAGCGTGAGGGCAATTTGTATATCCCATTTTTGAAAAATGTTTTATCTTTTGATGCAAAAAATTGAATCAGTGCTTCTTTGATATCTTCTTAATTTTTGAAGTTTTTGCCCTTCAAAAAATTTTGTAAGGACAAAAACAAGTGATAGTCGAAGGGTGCTAAGTCTGGGGAATATGGTGGATGCAACAGACATGCTTCTGTAGCATTTCTTCCTTGTTGAAATTTGTAAAAATTACAGTGGCGTAAATGAACTTTATCAGTAGCCATGGGTACACTATCGCTTCACACATAAGACTAATGTGAATCATCTTTGTTTTAGTTAATTTGCTACGTCAGTATGTATACATTAAGTGATAAAAATAGAGAGACACACATGCACCAAATAAACATGTGCTTACGTGTCAAAACCTGTTGTGATAGAAACAGAACTTTCCGGTAGACCTTATAATTAACATGGGATATTACAGACCCAAATCGTGTGTGCCAAATATATCTCAGAGGCTGGTTATATACACTTGATTACACACAGGCTTTGGGGGAGCATGACATCATGGCACAAGCTTATAACATTTGTTTAGGGAATCCATAGAAACATTAAAAACTTTTAAGGTAACACAATCAAAGACATTTATAAATTTTTCAGTGTCTATGTTCCCTCCTTTGCCTAGAGGTATGTTACTCCCAGGATTCCAGGAATGGGGAAAGAACCAAAATCAATGTAGGGTAGTATGTAAATTCTGTCTCTTATTATAAGAGAAAAGTTCCTTAGATAACCTTTATTCTATAGTTAAAACTAAATGACCCATTGTTCCTTGCAAGCCAGAAACTTCTACATTCTTCTCCCTCCCCTCCCCAAAGGAAGGACAGGACAGTAAAGCCTGACCTTTCCTCCTAAAATATTAATATTAATTTTGCAGCTTTTAGGTACCTTACCACAGTTAAAACTGTTGCAGAAGGCGTGGCACGTATTATTTCCACTTGACAAATGAAAAGACTGAGACAGAGGTTGTAAGGCCAGAACCGCGGCCACCATCACAGCTGCCTGGCCCATGCAGGTTCACATTAGATTCGGACAGACAGTAATGAAACAATGGAGCCAAACACTGGCGGGCCATCAGCTTTAATGCTAGCTTGCACCCGGCGGGCAATAAATACACACAGTGGGAAGACACTTCCCTTTCCATTCAGGGCTTCCAAAGCCACTGACTTATCCGAGTTTCCTAGAATCAAAAGTTTCTACCTCACCAGCCTTACTCACCTCTGTTTCCCATCTCCTTCTCTTTACACAAACTGCACAAACTGGCTTCTCCCTATGCAATCTGCCATCTTGGCTGCCTCTCTTCTCTCCTCCACGTGGCCTTTCTCTGTTCTGGCTCTCCTTTCTCTGCTCTCTTCTAATGCTAATCTCAGGAACTGAGAGAGAGCAAGCTCCCAGTCTGCCCCACTTTATAGTGTAGAAATCAAAACCTTTAACCCAATCTATAAATCCAATCTCTGATACAAAGCCACTTATCTAAGGCATAATGGGAGTCCACATGAGAGTGCACCACCTCACATCATGCAATCAGTCAAAGGTGTGGGGAAAAGCTTAGTCTTAAAACTAAGCCTTAGGCTATAACCCACCTGCTTACAGCCTGTTCCCCTCACCCAATGCAAACTATAAGCGAGCAAACATGTACATCATATTTACAAATTATTTGACCAACATTCCACTCCTTTTGCTCACTTCGCAATCTAAACCACAGGTATCCGCAACACTGCCTCCTAAGCCGTATAAGGTGTATGTATCTCCTATTCAGGATATTTTGGGGGTAGATGTCTTGCAAGGACTGTGGTTGGAAACTACAGCTGGGGAGTTCTGGCTGCGGATCAGGGTTGTGAAGGCAGTGTTGTGGGGATACGCATCACATTCCCCTTTGCAATTACCCATCCCTTGGCGTGTGACTAACCCCAAGCAGTACCTTCCAGATGGTTATGAAGAAGTCACAGGGACAATCGTCGAACTAGAAAAGGTGGGGATCATCCGGCCAGCACACAGTCCTTACAACTCCTCAGTATGGCATGTGCACAAACCAGACAGAACTTGGAGAATGACAGTAGATTACAGAGAACTTAATAAAGTTGTTCCCCCTTTGCATGCTGCTGTTCCCTCTATAGCTAACATAATGGATCGGTATGTCCCCAACTCATGCCTTGATCGGGGGCTACAGCAGAGCAAGTGACCCCTTGCGCAAACCAGCGACCTTGGGCTTCAAGCCAGTGACCATGGGGTCATGTAAACCCATGCTCAAGGTAGCAACCCCACAGTCAAGTTGGTGAGCTGGCACTCAAGCTGGATGAGCCCACACTCAAACCAGCCACTTCCGGGTTTTGAACTTGGGTTCTTTGCGTCCTAGTCTGACACTATCCACTGTGCCACTGCCTGATCAGGCTATTTCAAAAAATTTATTAGCAACATTGGTTGATAACACAAAATTTTCAGGTATATAAGATTATAATTTGACATATGTGTACTTCATTGCATGTACACCACCCGAAGTCTAGTTTCCTTTTGCTACCTGCAGTTTGATTTCAGGAAGTTGGTTTTACATTATACTAAGTGAAATAAGTAAATCAGAAAAAGCCAAGAACTATATGATTTCACACTAGGTGGTATATAAACGGGAGACTCGTGGACATAGAGGCAGAAGGGGGTTGGGGGGAGGGGAGTAAAGAAGGACAAATATGTGGTGATAGAAAATGATTTAACTTTGAGTGATGGGCACACAATGCAATTAACAGTTCAAATGCTATAGAAATGTTTACCTGAAACTTATATACTCTTATTGATTAATGTCACCCCATTAAATTTAATTTCTATATAAAAAAAGAAAGTTGACTTTAATTTTGACTTAGATTTATTTGTTTTAGTATTTTTTCTATTGATAACTTTTTATGTACTCTTAATTTACAGGAAACTGACCTCTTCTACTCTCTCTATTGTTTTTCCCACTCTCTTTTATTGTTACTATAAGACAACCAGGGAAAGTTTTATGTAAAAATATAATGAAAATACTTAAACTAAGCATATAAATTAAGTTGATTCTATAATTTTATTTATTTATTTATTTCAATTACAGTTTACTTTAAATATCATATTTTGTGTTAGTTTAGGTTGATACTATAATTTTAAAAGAGTTGCAACTAAATAATTACATAAATATACTTGAAACATAGTCTTTCTTTTAAGGATTTTAGAGCATAATTTCTCAAAGTGTGATACTCTAACTTAAGTCAAAGTCACGATGTTTACTTTAAAAGCATACTCCCCCACCCAAACACATACTTCAACACATACTTCATCATAAGTCCCACCCCTACCCTTCTGAATCAGAATGCCTGTGTTTTTTAACAGGTGCATGTACCTAGAATTTGATTCTTATCCCTTTTTTCACTTTCCTTGTTTATTTCTTTACTTGATTCAATTTTTTATCTATAGTATTTATAAGGATATGTAGATATTAGTTGGCCATGCCATCTGAAGGTTGATTTGGTAGACTACTTACATAATTTTTTTTTTTTTTTGTATTTTTCTGAAGCTGGAAACGGGGAAAGACAGTCAGACAGACTCCCGCATGCGCCTGACCGGGATCCACCCGGCACGCCCACCAGGGGCGACGCTCTGCCCACCAGGGGGCGATGCTCTGCCCCTCCAGGGCATCGCTCTGCCGCGACCAGAGCTACTCTAGCGCCTGGGGCAGAGGCCAAGGAGCCATCCCCAGCGCCCGGGCCATCTTTGCTCCAATGGAGCCGTGGCTGCGGGAGGGGAAGAGAGAGACAGAGAGGAAGGAGGGGGGGGTGGAGAAGCAAATGGGCGCTTGCTTCTCCTATGTGCCCTGGCCGGGAATCGAACCCGGGTCCCCCGCACGCCAGGCCGACGCTCTACTGCTGAGCCAACCGGCCAGGTACTTACATAATTTTGAAACAGATTTCTGATGTAAGTTGGAGATTTTGACAGCATAAATGCATTTTTCTTTCCAACAAATTAATGATTTCTTTAATTATAGTAAATGATTTCTGAATGATTCCCAGCTGCATTATCAAAGACATTTAATTAAGGTGTGTTGTTATACAGTGTATATTTAGTATAGGACTAATAAGATAATCAAGATTCAGAATTATTTTCAGGATGAATGTCAGTATGTCAGTTATTGTAGTCATTAACTTTTGTATGTTTGTATGAAAAAAGATAATAGTAATTTAGTTATTTCTCTGACAAGTGATTGTTCCCTCTGTTTAAATATGCCAGTAGCGGAAACTCTCTCCTGTAACGACCTGTGCCTTGCAATGATGTACAGTTTGCCTCTATTATTTCCACTTATTCTAGTATCACCCCTTCTAATAACAATTAAGCTCTAGCATATCAAAGTGGACCCAGTGAATAAATCAAGATAAAAGCATTGGGGAAGGAAATAGGAAGGCAATGCTGAAACAGGGAGAGAAGGATGGGCATAGAAAAACCCAGAAAGGAGCATGCTTGCTGGAGATCTATTTGATAATTTTTCTTTTCATGACCTAGTCAAAATATTCTGTTGGAGTGTCATAACAGTACTGAGAATGGGTTCAGAGCACTCACCTTTATCATCCCCTAATATCCCACCCCACGTTGTGTCCTTAGAGTTTGTTCCCATTCCAGTTTCATGTTTTCTAACTACTTTCTCATCATGGAAAAGCAGTGATAGCACTTGAGCCCTAGATTGTCATCAATTTGGATGACAGATCCTTAGTATTTGCCTAAGAGCTGGGTCCCACCACTGAGACAAATCTAAATCTACCTTCCTGGTTACATGCATCTTTTTTTTTTTTTTTACAGAGGCAGAGATAGACAGGGACAGAGACAGGAACGGAGAGAGATGAGAAGCATCAATCATCAGTTTCTCGTTGTGTGTTGCGACTTCTTAGTTGTTCATTGATTGCTTTCTCACATGTGCCTTGACCGTGGACCTTCAGCAGACCGCGTAAGCCCCTGCTGGAGCCAGCGACCTTGGGTCCAAGCTGGTGAGCTCTTTGCTCAAGCCAGATGAGCCCGCGCTCAAGCTGGTGAGCTCGGGGTCTCGAACCTGGGTCCTTCCACATCCCAGTCTGATGCTCTATCCACTGCGCCACCACCTGGTCAGGCTACATGCATCTTAAGTACCGTATTTTTTGCTCCATAAGACTTGCCTGACCATAAGACGCACCTAGGGTTTTAAGGAGGAAAATAAGAAAAAAAAAAATCTGAACCAAATGGTGTGTTAAAATATTTAATAAAATATACCACAGCCTGACCAGGCGGTAGCGCAGTGGATAGAGCTTCGGACTGGGATGCAGAGGACCCAGGTTCGAGACCCTGAGGTCGCCAGCTTGAGCACGGGCTCATCTGGTTTGAGCAAAAGCCCACCAGCTTGAACCCAAGGTCGTTGGCTCCAGCAAGGGGTTACTCGGTCTGCTGAAGGCCCACGGTCAAGGCACGTATGAGAGGGCAATCAATGAACAACTAAGGTGTTGCAACGCGCAATGAAAAACTAATGATTGATGCTTCTCATCTCTCCGTTCCTGTCTGTCTGTCCCTGTGTATCCCTCTCTCTGACTCTCTGTCTCTGTAAAAAAAAAAAAAAAAAAAAAAAAAAAAATATATATATATATATATATATATATATATATATATATACCACAATAATATTTCAACAGTGTAAACTCAAAAGCAGTATTAACAACCATTAGCACTGTTATTAACAAATGAGAAAAGACTTTAATGCTCAAATACTCTTTTAGTTGTCTGGGAACCCGGAGCGGCTAAAAAAAAACAAAAAACATTCACTCCATAACATGCACAGACATTTCCCCCTCCACTTTTTTGGGGAAAAAAGTGCATCTTCTGGAGCGAAAAATACGGTAATGTGTTGCCTAAGTGATTCCTCAAGAGAGCAATTAAACTGTAAGGATGAAAATGTAAGCAGCAGGTTATCAGTTCCGACATGTAAAGAGCTTAGAAGTAATCATTCCTATCATACAAGAAATAGCATACCAACATGAAAAACAGTAAGTTTTCTTGGATAGCAAAAAATTAGTAGTAAGCTTTCTTATCAGAGAATTGAGCTTGCCACCCCTAAATTTAGAGAAACAGGGAAATCCAGAAAGTTGTAGCTGAGATCTGCTTACCTGAAGCAGAATCAAGATGGGATCTTTCTTGGTTTTTCAGTGTGAAGAGCCTTGAAAACTCCCATCTTGATTCTGGCAGGAAGAGAAGAGTAACCATTATGAAATTACTTAGAACCTCCTCTATAACAAAGGTTTACATTCCAGGAGGACTAAAGAGCTGCAACCCACAGACTCTATCAGAGAGGAAGTTCTCAGGGAAGTCCAAATACAACTGGGGAGACAAAAATAGAGACACTAGGAATGTAAAGACTGGCACCTACTGCTACAGCAAGTATGATACATGTTTAAACACTTAGCAAGACTGACATAAGCCTCACACTAAAAACCCATTTACCATGGTTTCAATTCCCAATAAATCATGTCTGGCTTTCAGCAAAAAATTAGAAGTCATGCTGAAAGATGTCTTGTTTGAAGAAACAAAGCAAACATCAGAATCAGTCTTGAATATAATACAGACTTTGGAATTCATCAGACAGGAATTTGAAAATAGCTAGTGTTCATTGCATCATTATTCATAATAGCAAAATGTGGAAACAATTCAAATATCCATAAATTGATGAATGGATAAACAGAATGTACTTTAGTGATATACTGTAATATTATTCATCAATAAAGTGGAGTAAAGTACTGACATATGCTATAACATGGATAAACTTTGAAAACATTAGGCTAAGTGAAAGAGACTACATGTTATATTACTCTGTTTGTATGAAATGTTCAGAACAGGTAAATCTGTAAAGACATAGTAGATTAGTGTATGTCTGGGAGTGGGGATAGATCAATGGTTGGGGAGTGATGGGTAACAGCTACATGTCTGTTAGGGATAATGAAAATGTTCTGGAATTGGATAGTTGGAGATAGTTAACAGCCTGCTGAATATACTAAAACCCACTGAAATTTTATGATGTGAATTATATCTCAGTAAAGTAAGAAAAAACCCAAGGTGTTGATAGGGAAACTTGGGCTTGGGCATTGTGGGAACTTTGTACTATCTTTTCAATTTTTCTGTAAGTCCAAAACTGTTCTTTCAACATCAGAAGTAAAAATAAAATCTCACTTATGAAAACTGAGGGAGCCCTGGCTGGTTGGCTCAGTGGTAGAGCACTGGCCTGGCATGTGGATGTCTCAGGTTCAATTCCTGGTTAGGGAACACAGGAGAAGTGACCCACCCTTCTCCCTCCCCCTTATTCTCTCTCTTCCCCCACCCCTGCCCTGACAGCCATGGCTCAATTGATTTGAGCTCATTGGCCCTGGGTGCTGAGGATGGCTCCATGGAGCCTCTACCTCAGGCGCTAAAAATAGCTTGATTGCAAGTATGGCCCCAGATGGGCAGAGCATTGGCCCCAGACGAGTTACAATGTGGATCTCAGGTAGGGCACATGTGGGAGTCTGTCTATCTCCATCTCCCCTCCTCTCACTTAGAAACAAAAAAACAAAACTGAGGGAGACTTCTGATTAAAACAGTAGAGTAGGTAAACACTGTGCCCACCTCCTCCCATGACCACATCAAAATTACAATTAAAGTATAGAACAACTATCATTGAGAACTACCTGAAGACTAGCTGAACAAAATTTCTATAACTAAGGAAATAAAGAAGAAGCCTTGACCAGACCAGTAGGAGGGCTAGAAATCAGAAACATGCAGATCCTAGAACCACGGTGTGTCAGTTAAGAATTGGGAAGGATATCTTGGCTGTGGCCACCACCCCACTTGAGGAGCAAGGGGTCCCAACTCCAAACTCCGCTCCCCAGCCTGGGATACCAGTGACAGGTAGAGGAGTCACCATAACATCTGGATGTGAAAAACAGCAGGAATTGCATCCAAGTGAGATAGACGGCAGCTGGAGACCAGGTACTACAAGTCTTAGGATCTGAGTATGGACCCAATTGCTCTAAGTTCCAGTGCAGCAGAGGCAGTAACTTGAAAAGTGCCAGGACATACAGGGAGGAACTGAATTGACTAGCTTTAGAATGAGGGCTGGAGGGGCAGTGGTCAGTCAGAGCAGTATCTCCAGGGACAGAAGTGCTTGCAGGCACCAGATTTTTTGTTCAACACTGTACATTCAGCCAACAGGTGCAAGAGGGCACCAAAGCTATGTTCTCTATTAACCTGGCTAACCCTGTTTGCCCTGCCCTATTGATTTCCCTGAGACCCCACCCCACACAACTTGCAAGCCTGGCCTAAGCTTCTTCCAATGGCTTTTCAACATAAGTGGCCTGCCTTGGTTGATGCTGCAGACTTTCCTAAAATCTCTCAAAGGTTTACAAACCCCAAACAAGCAACAGCTGGCCTTAGGCTGCCCTGTACTTCTTGCTAAGCAGTGCCAACCCCAGCACAAGTGGCAACTGATCTTAATTTACATTGTAACTCCTATCAAGGGACCCCAAAACTGGCATAAGCTTCAGCCAGTATTGACTACCACAGTCCAGTACAAGTGGTGGCTGGCTTAAGCTAACATTGTGGTGCCCATCAAAGGGTCCCAAGCCTGCCACTAGTGGCAGTAGGCCTCGTTTCACAGTGTAACCAGCATCTCCAAGCTCAGCACAAGTAGCCACCAACTACAGATCACTTTGTAGTTGCTACTTGGCCTCAAGCCTGCCACAAATGATAGCTGACTTTGGCCTGCTCTAGAACCAATACATCCAGAAGCTGGCTATACCACACTAAAGCACTACCCAACCAGCTCCACGAACTTGGCTGGCACCAGTTTCTCACTAAAGTGGCTCGTGTTCCATGGGGTCAGCCCACAAACATTTGTCCAGTATAAACAAAGGTAGCTCTCACAGCCAGTCAGCCTGAGGGTCAGTGCCACGCACTGATGTGCCAACACTAACCAAAGCAGAAGGGTAAACACAGCCCACACAATGGGCACTCCTAGAACACCTGGCTCAAGTGAACAGGGAGACAGTGCCTCTGGACCTCAAGGACACTTACTACATAAGACCACTCTGTCAATATTGGGAGACATAGTAGATAAAGAAACAACCACAGGGAGAAAGGCAAAATAGAAAGACAAACATGTGCCAAATGAAAGAATACCAAAAACAAACAAACAAACAAAACCCTCCAGAAAAAGTACTAAACAAAATGAAGACAAGCAAGCAATCTACCACATAAAGAGTTCAAAATACTGGTTATAAGGATGCTCAATGAACTTAGGGGAAGAGAAGATGAATTTAGTGGGAACCTCAACCAAGAGATAGAAACCATAGAAAAGAAATAGTTCAAAATTAAGAATACACTAGAGGGAATCAACAGCAGATTAGATGAAACAGAGGATTGAATTAGCATTTGGAAATCAAGGTAGTAGAAAACACCCAATGGGAACAGCAAAAAGAAAAAACAATTTTTTTTGTATTTTTCTGAAGTGAGAAGTGGGGAGGCAGAGAGGCAGACTCCCACATGCGCCCAACTGGGTTCCACCCGGCATGCCCACCAGGGGATGATGCTGTCCCATCTGGGGCATTGCTCCGATGCAAATGGAGCTATTCTAGCACATGAGGCAAAGGCCGTGGAGCCATCCTCAGCACCTGGGACAACTTTGCTCCAGTGGAGCCTTGGCTGTGGGAGGGGAAGAGAGAGACAAAGTAGAGGGGGAAGGTGGAGAAGCAAATAGGTGCTTCTCCTCTGTGCCCTGGCTGGAAAGAAAAAACAGTTTTTAAAAAATGAGGATATTTGACCCTGGCCAGTTGGCTCAGCAGTATAGCATCAGCCCGGTGTTTGGAAGTCCCAGGTTCGATTTCTGGTCAGGGCACACAGGAGAAGCACCCATCTGCTTCTTCCCCCTTCCCCCTCTCCTTCCCCTCTATCTCCTCTTCCCCTTCTGCAGCCATGGCTCCATTGGAGCAAAGTTGGCCCAGGTGCTTAGATTGGCTCCATGGCCTCTGCCTCAGATGCCAGAATGGCTCCGGCCACAATGGAGCAATGCCTCAGATGGGCAGAACATTGCCCGCTGGTGGGCTTGCCGGGTGGATCCCTGTTGGGTGCATGTGGGAGTCTGTCTGACTGCCTCCCTGCTTCTAACTTTGGAAAAATACAAAAAAAAAAAAAAAATAGGATAGTTTAAGCGACCTCTGTGACAGCGTAAATTGCACCAACATTTGCATCATAAAGGTACCAGAAGGAGAAGAAAGAGAGCAAGGAATTGAAAACCTATTTAAAGAAAACTGAAGGCTTTCTTAGCCTGGCAAAGGAAATAGACAAGTCCAGGAAGAGCAGAGTCCCAAACAAGGTGAACCCAAAGAGGTCCATACCAAGACACACTATAATTAAAATGCCAAAGATTCAGGCAAAGAGAGGATCTTAAAAGTACTAAGAGGAAAGCAGTTTATTACATACAAGTGAGCTCCCATAAGACTGTCAGCTGATTTCTTAACAAAAACTAAGCCAAAAGGGATTGACAATAAATGATGAAAAGCAAATGCCAAAATTACTTTACCCCGCAAGGCTATAACTTAGATTTAAAGGAGAGATAAAGAATTCCCCAGACAGCCTGACCAGGCAGTGGTGCAGTGGTTAGAGCTTCAGACTGGAACGCAGAGGACCCAGGTTCAAAATCCCGAGGTTGCCAGCTTGAGTGCGGGTTCATTTGGCTTGAGCATGGGATCACCAATGTGAGCATGGGCTCATCAACTTGTGTGCGGGGTCTCTGGTTTGAGTGTGGAATTGTAGACATGACCCCATGGTCACTGTCTTGAGCCTAAAGGTTGCTGGCTTGAGCCCAAGGTTGCTGACTTGAGCAAGGGGTCACTTGCTCTGCTGTAGCCCCTCCCACCATCAAGGCACATATGAGAAAGCAATCAATGAACAACTAAGGTGCCACAGTGAAGAATTGATGCTTCTCATCTCTCTCCTTTCCTGTCTCTTTCCCTATCTGCTCCTATCTCTCTCTCTCTCTCTCTCTGCCCCCTCTACCATACACACACACACAAAAAGAATTCCCCAGACAAGAAATAGCTGAAGGAATTTGTTACCCCTAAACCAGTGTTAGAAGAAATGTTAAATATACTTCTAAAATAGAAAAGAAAGATCCAAAATATGAATAAAAATATACAGGATAGTCCTGGTGGAGTGGCTCAGTGGATAGAGTGTTATCCCAGTGTGCTGAATTCACAGGTTTGATCCCCAGTCAGGGCACATATGAGAAACAACCAACGAGTGCCCAACTAAATGAAACAGCTAAGTGGAACGAGTTGATTGCTTCTCCCCCCCCCAATCTCTCTCTCTCTCTCTCCTCCCCCCCTTTCCTTTCTTTCAAATCATTGAAAAAAAAATTTACAAATATATAGAATAGGAAGAAATGCTCACAAAGGCAAACATAATGCAAGCAGTAAATCAGCCAACTAACTATAAAGCTAGTGCAAAGGTTAAAAGGCAAAAGTAGCAAGAGCATATTAATTACAACAGTAAACTAAGGGATACATACAAACAGACACAAAAGAAGTAAAAAATAGTGACCAAAACATAAATTTGAAGGGAGAGATTAAAAATTGTATTGATTTTAGAATGTCTTTGAACTTAAGCAGCCATCATCTTATAACATGTTTTTACCTCTTAAACATTCTTTAAAAATTTTAAGTTATCATATTTCCCCATGTATAAGATGCTCCCATGTATAAGACACACCTTAATTTTGGGGCCAAAATTTGAAACAGAAATGTATTACATAAAGTTATTGAACTTAAGTTTTATTCTCATAAAATTTATACAACTCCTCATCACTGTCAAAACTCCCATCCATTAGCTTGTCCTCATCTGTGTCTGATGATGAATCACTGTCTTCATATATTGCCTTGTCCTCAGTTCCATCTATGGCATTTGAAATGCCACATTTCTTAAATGACTTGACAATGATCTCAATCTTGATATTATCTGAGGATTTTTTTCACCCAGGTACAAACTTCTATAGTTGGTTTCTTCACTCTTCCTGCTGGTGTCAAACTGTCCCCAGAAGACTTCACCCATTGGTTCCATTCATCTCTCATGGCAGCTTTGAAGGGTTTGTTAATGCTGACATCAAGTGGTTGGAGCTGGGATGTCAAGCCTTCAGGTATGATGGCAAGTTTTGTTTTTCACTCTGCAGCAATCTTCTTTGTGTTTTTGTTATATGTGCCCTGAACTAATCAAGCACCAATAGGGCAGGTTTGTGTAAGAGCCCACCTGGTCTCCTTCTTTAAACTTTATCAAACCAGATCTTCAACTCATCCTGATCCATCCAACCCTTGTCATGAATGTGGACAATCACTCCTGAGGAATGTCTTTTTTTTTTGGCATTGTTTTGCATTTGAAAATCAGCATAGGATGAGCTTGGTTTCATTGGCACAATAAGCCAGAACAAACTGTATAATGATTCTTTTCATGTCCACTTGTCTTCACAGTTACAGTTTTCACCCCCTTCTTATCAACAGTTCTGTTACTTGGGACATCAAATTGAAGGGGGACTTCATCCATATTTGCAATCTGTCCCAACTCAAACTGATGTATCTAACGACATTGAATGACAAAACGATGAAATTCAAGGACCTTCTGCTCATAGCTTTCAGGCATCTTTTGAGCAAGTCTGGTGCATGTACCATGTACACATGCTTAGTTCATTCCATTTTATGAACCTGAAGCTCCAGTTGTGTCCTCCTTTGAAATCAGTAACTTTTTTTTCATCAGCATTTCTTTCTGTCTCATGCTGAACCATCTTTGTGGACACAGGAATTCCAATTGCCCTTTGCTCTTCAATCCATATCTTCAATTCCCTCTCTAAATCAGGCTATTTTGCTGACTTGCCTCTCATGGCCTTCTGCTGTGGCGTTTTCAATAGGGTTTCTTCTTGCCATAGCCAGTCTCAGATTGATTTCTCAGTTGGAGGAGGACCAAACTTATGTTCAGCAGCACGATTTCCATTCACTTTTGAAAACTGGATCACTTTTAATTTGAATTTAGCACTGTACAAAAATCTTTCTGAGCCATTTCTGGGCAGAATGTGGCAAAACATAATTACCATAATATACCAGTAGTAAGTGCAAAACAATGAGCACAAAGACAACAAGTGTGAAAAGGAGGGAAATGCAAGTAAAAAAATCTACAACAATAAGTGCAAAAAACAAGCGTGGAAAAGTGAGAAATGCAAGTAACAAAATCTATAGCCACTGTATAAGATGCACCCAGTTTTTAGACCCAAAACTTTTCAGAAAAGGGTGTGTCTTATACATGGGGAAAAATATGAATTTTAAAGTTTTTTATGTAACTCATATCTCTCTCTCTCTCTCTCTCTTTTTTTTTTTTTTTTACAGGAACAGAGAGAGGGTTAGAAAGGGACAGACAGACAGGAACGAGAGAGATGAGAAGCATCAATCATTAGTTTTTCGTTGCAACACCTTAGTTGTTCATTGATTGCTTTCTCATTTGTGCCTTGACCGCGGGCCTTCAGCAGACCGAGTAACCCCTTGCTCGAGCCAGTGACCTTGGGTCCAAGCTGGTGAGCTTTTGCTCAAGCCAGATGAGCCCGCGCTCAAGCTGGCGACCTCGGGGTCTTGAACCTGGGTCCTCCACACCCCAGTCTGACACTCTATCCACTGCGCCACCACCTGGTCAGGCTCATCTCTCATTTTTAATAGAAACATTTAAAATTCCACCGCCATGTCTGAAAATTATCTTTATAATATCCTTACATTTAACTGGTTGTAAGTTAGGTTGGAGGAGCAGGAAGCATCTGCTCATAGTAGCTGCTTCTAGAAGTATGTACCTTGACCAGGCAAGCCCAGGGTTTCAAACTGGCAACCTCAGCATTCCAAGTCAATGCTTTGTCCATTGCACCACCACAAGTCAGTCATAAAGTTGTTTTTAAAAATCTGACTTTTAACATTATTGGCCCAAATCATTTTATGTGTAATTTTTTATCTTTTAACCTAGAAAATCTCTATACCTTTTAGGCATTGATTGATTGATTGCTTATTTTGTAAGTACCTTTATTTATTTATTTATTTAGTTAGTTAGTTAGTTATAAATTTTGAATTTATTGTGTTGACATGGTTTCAAGTATCTTTAGATTCCTCTTCTAGAAGATGATTGCTGCAGTCTTCCAGAACTAACATTCGAGAGCTTGTGTGGCTTAAGTATTAGGTTGAAGATGATAGGCTTTGCTTGGAACTCCTGATGTGTGATAAAAGCATTAAGAATCACAACCACATTTGTAGATTGAGCCCAGTTTACTGAGAGGATATTTTCTTTCAGATAATACTTCTGCAATGATTGCCTCTTCTCTTTGCCCTTAAAGCACTCTCAACAGTTTTACCTCCCAGAGAGATTCACTTCAGGGTCTTTGCAGCTGAACACAGCAAGGTTTTTATGTAGTCATACAGGTTCTCTCTAAGATCTCTAAGGATCTGATTGCAATTTGTGCTGATGGTATTCAGAAAATATTCAAAGATTTAGAAGGTATCTACTTAGTTCTTTTGGAAGCTTTATGCTGCTATAAATGAAGCCTCACAGAGCTGATTGAGGGGTAATTCCAAATAGCATCAGTTTCTCTTTGTACTGAATCATTACCGTAAGCATATTATAAGCTCTAGACTCACTTATCTTAAATTTAAAAATAAAAGCTTCCTTGACTTTTATAGTCCATATAGCTACCAACCAATTTTGTTGTTCCTTTTCTAAAAAATCTTCTCAAACCACTCTGTCTTCATGTTTTTACCTCTTAAGCAT
Source organism: Saccopteryx leptura (assembly GCF_036850995.1). Taxonomy (NCBI): domain Eukaryota; kingdom Metazoa; phylum Chordata; class Mammalia; order Chiroptera; family Emballonuridae; genus Saccopteryx; species Saccopteryx leptura. The sequence goes on along the minus strand of NC_089512.1, from coordinate 48,441,715 downwards.
TCTTTAATATTTTTAAGTTAAAATGTGAATTTAAAAGTTTATTTGGTATGTACCTCATCTCTCTCTTTTTTAATAAAATCATTTAAAATTCTACCTTCATACCTGAAAATTATCTTTATCATATCCTTACACTTAATTGGTAGTTAGGTTGGAAATTCTTTTCCCTTAGGATGTTGAAGGCATTGCTCATTTATCTTCTGGATTCCAGTATTATTCCTGGGATGTTCAAAGCCACCTTGATTTTTGATATTTTGTATGTGATCTGTTCCCACCCTCCTCCCTGAAAACTTAAATTTTTCTCTTTGGCTTGTCCTTCTGAAATTTATAATGATGAACCTTGGTGAGAATCTATTTTCATTCATTGTGCTGGGCTCCCTAGAGACCTTTCAGTCTGGAAACGAGTCTTTAATTCTGAGATATTTTCTTGAATTCTTTCATTGTTGATTTTCAACACATTTTTCTGGTTTTTCTTTTAATTCAAAATTTTAATTTATTGTGTTGACATGGTTTCAAGTGTCTCACTTAATATAACACCCTTGACACCCCACATGAAGCCTCAAGTTTAAATTCTGACTCTGCCAATATTTTGCTAATAAGACCTTGAGCTACTGAATTTACTTCTCTGAACATCCAGATCTTTAGCTGTAAAATAGGAGGGTTGGACCACCTACCAAGTTTTAGTAACTAAAACTTGGCAACTCAGAAGGAATTGGATTTAGAAACCCCTGGATAGAAAGTCATCTGGGATGACAATAAGAGTAGTAGAACGTTTCTAACAGCCTGATAATGAAACTTTACTTCATATTATACCATGCCAATAGAAGTCATGGTATTTTATCTGATTGTGCCACTGACAGACTAGCTATGTAGTGCTTTTCTAACTTTCTTTCACAGATATCCCAAATGACAGAAAGATAACCCCAAGGTTTTGTGGAAGAAAGGAATGACATAGCATTAGACATTTTATTTGAAGTTGAGTGATAGGTATATCTAAATGTTATATTAAGACAAACCCATGTACATTTTGAAAATTCTTTTATATATTTTTGTGTGTTTTAATGTCAGCATTTGAGATCACTTTTAATAGAAGCAAAAGAGCTAGGACTTGAAGCCAGGTCTTTTGATTTGTCACAGGGCTCTTTGTACTTAATTTGGGGGAAATTTTTTAATATTTAAATTGGATTATGGGTATTATTTATGCTAGGCATTTGCTTCTGTAAAAGGAACAAAACATCAAGACTTACTAGGAACTTTAATGGTGGTCTCACCTCTATATCTTACCCCTTACTCAATGTCTCTGCCTACTACTGTTTATTGGAAGAGAGGATTCAACGTTCATATAAATGTAAGGCAGCAGCCTATTGAAGTATCTTCTTTTTTATTTATTTTTTATTTATTCATTTTTAGAGAGGGAGAGGGAGAGACAGAGAGAGAGAGAAGGGGGGAGGAGGAGCTGGAAGCATAAACTCCCATATGTGCCTTGACCAGGCAAGCCCAGGGTTTCGAACCGGCGACCTCAGCATTTCCAGGTCGACGCTTTATTCACTGCACCACCACGGGTCAGGCGAAGTATCTTTTTTTTAAAGCCGTATTACTTGGAGGTTGTGAGGCAGGTGTGGCATAGCAAAAGGAACATTGAGACTTCTGATTAAAAAAAAAAAACCCAAAACTTATGGATTTGAGTTTCAGAACTACTTTGGCCAAGTCACAAAATAATTATAGAAAAGTATTAACTATCAACAGAGGGGGATGTCACCGTAACAGGTGATTAGGAAAAAAAAATTACTACAGATCAGTTAGTTGTTTTTGTTTTTGTTTTTGCCAAAGAAAATCCTTCTTAAAGAGAAGTTGGGTTTTTCCTTTCAGTAGGCTATTTTTATATCTAATAGTCTAACACAGTGGTAATCAACCTGGTCCCTACCTCCCACTAGTGGGCGTTCCAGCTTTCATGGTGGGTGGTAGCAGAGCAACCAACATATAAATAAAAAGATAGATTTAACTATAGTAAGTTGTTTTATAAAGATTTATTCTGCCAAACTTAGCGAAAATACGACATAAAGTACTTGGTAAGTAATTATTATTATATGCTTTAACTTGCTGTAACTCTGCTTTATAAATTTTATAAAGTAAAGTTACTTCCCTACTTTATAAATCACCATTACTGTAGAACCGGTGGGCGGTTAGAAAATTTTACTACTAACAGAGATACAAAAGTGGACAGTAGGTATAAAAAGGTTGACTACCACTGGTCTAATATCATATGTCAGAGGCTTCTTGGAATTTGAACTTCTAGGGTCATTTATGAGGAAATAATGAAAAAAAAAGTGAACTCCACCATTAAACAGAGCACCAATGTTCATATTTTTCTTTTTATGTTTTTAAAAACAATTTCTAAAGATAGAATTTAGATCCAAATATAGATAAAACTATGTGCTCTTTCTTTAAGAGATAGGTAATATACAATCACTGTTTTCTAAGAACTCATTTTAGTAGGGACTATAGATACTAGAGCAATTAATCATTATAAACAAGAGAAAGGCTTGTAGAGAGAGGCTTGGGGAACACAGAGGAAGACGTAAAGAATTCCACCTAGAGGGATCACATCTGAGTGGCTTTAAAGGTTCAGTAAAATTTCTCCATATAGACAAGGGACTCTAGTGGGGTTGTATAGGAGATTGATTATTTCAGGCAGAGAGAATAGCATATACAAAAATGCAGAATCATGAAAATGTGTATTTTAAAATGGTAGATGTTATGGTAACAGACTTGCTGCATAGATTGGAGCTGGCAAAAGATAGGCTGGGACTGAGTTGTAGAAATCCATGAAAACTAGGTAGAACTTGACCTGAAGTTTATTTTTTTATCCAAAGAGTGACATGATCATATAAAGTTTCTTAAAAACTCTTGTAATATGGCTGGCTACGCCTCAGTTTTGTCAATCTTTGAATGCCTGGATTTTAAGAATTCACTGCTTGAAATCAGAGTTTCTTAGGTTTGAAAGAGACTTTAATAAGGCTATGTAGTCTAGGAATTATTAGGTCTTCCTGTGCATCAGAAATCCATGCAGGACTTTTTTTTTTTTAAAAAATAAAGATTCCAGGTTTCCCCCTCAAATCTCTTTAATTAGACCCTCAGTGTTGGGATCCTTGATTTTTGTTTTAATAAGCTCTTCAGGTGCTTCTCATATAACTAGTCAGAGCTGCTTGAGAACCATCGTTCTAGACCAAACCTCCTCTTTCATTGAATTTCCACCATTTCATGAGTGGGATATTTGTTTCCAGCTTTCGTTTCTTACTCTGTTCATCTCCAGGACTTAGTCACTTTATCTTTATTTTTTTCCAACATTTTCTTGACCCAGCACTTCCTTTTCCATACCTACTTTCAAAAAAAACCAAAACAAAATTAACAACAACCAAAATACCAACCACTTATTGTCCATCTGTTATATCCCTGATGGTAGTCTAAGTGTTCATCCATGTTTACTTTATAATTCAATAACCCCATGTTTAAGGTATTGTTATTCTTATTTCTAAAGAGGTTACATACTTGTAGGTGTCAGAATTGAATCTTTTTTTTTTTTTTTTTTTTCTCATTTTTCTGAAGCTGGAAACGGGGAGAGACAGTCAGACAGACTCCCGCATGCGCCCGACCGGGATCCACCCGGCACGCCCACCATGGGGCGACGCTCTGCCCACCAGGGGGCGATGCTCTGCCCATCCTGGGCGTCGCCATATTGCGACCAGAGCCACTCTAGCGCCTGGGGCAGAGGCCACAGAGCCATCCCCAGCGCCCGGGCCATCTTTGCTCCAATGGAGCCTTGGCTGCGGGAGGGGAAGAGAGAGACAGAGAGGAAAGTGCGGCGGAGGGGTGGAGAAGCAAATGGGCGCTTCTCCTGTGTGCCCTGGCCGGGAATCGAACCCGGGTCCTCCGCACGCTAGGCCGACGCTCTACCGCTGAGCCAACCGGCCAGGGCCAGAATTGAATCTTGACATTGAGGTTAATTGCAGTGTGGTTTTTTTTTGTTCGTTTGTTTTTTGTATTTGCGACTGCTTCCAGGCTCATCTTTTGGTGTGATTCCTCTGAGTATATCTCCTTTTCATCAATGATGAGATCTACAAATTTAGGTCCTCAGCTGCAGGTAGGCCTAAAGGGTCTTTACTGTCTTTTCTTCTTGCCAGATCTTATTCTAGTCGTGTTCTAGTTTCTCCAGAAGTAGTCTTCTCACTATACTTCTCCCTATTGAACTCTTTTTTGTTTGTTCTTAAGATTTTTATTTATTCATTTTAGAGGGGGGAGAGAGAGAGAGAGAGAAAGGGTGAGGAGCAGAAAGCATCAACTCCCGTATATGCCTTGACCAGGCAAGCCTGGAGTTTCCAACTGGCAACCTCAGTATTCCAGGTCGACAGTTTATCCACTGCACCTCCACAGGTGAGACCTACCTATTGAACTCTTTCTAGGCTCTTCTGAATTCAGAATACTTAGTAGCTATACCACTTTACTTGGAATCTCTTGACCACCCATATTACTTTATTTCTTATGTATTCTTTTTGTTTAAGAAAAAGTTTTACTATGTGTTAATATTTCAGCAAAGTTACTGCAATGGGCTTAAAAGGCAGACAGGCTTATTATTATAGGCTATAAAATAACAAAGGAGTTTTATACAATTAAAATATTACATAGACCTATAGGATTTATTGAGTAATTAATAGACCCTTAGAAGAAATTCAGTCATCTGAAAGATTAAATTCAATATTAGCACTTATAATATCTCTGAAAGTAAAACTTGTAACTGTTTCATTCCCTCCTAATATTTTTCTTAATTTTCTCCCAGATACGATGCTCTCAAACTGCAATGATGAATGAAGGGCATCAGAAGCCCCAGTACTGAGCATATAGCCAAAAGAAGTATTAACTTGAGAGATTTTGGAAATCACTTATTATACTTGAGCCCATCATAAGACTTCTGTGCATTGAAAACTGTATATGAGGAAAATCTATGAATCATAGGGTTTGCCAGTAGGGATGGTAAAAAATTAGCAATTTACAGCCCTAGTGAGGTAGCTCAGTTGGTTAGAGTATAATCCCAATATGCCAACATTGCAGGTTCAATCCCCAGTTAGGGCACATACAAGAATCAACCAATGAGTGCATAAATAGTGAAACAACAAATCAATGTTTCTTTTTCTCCCTCCCTTCTTCTCTCTCTAAAATCAATAAATAAATAATTTGAAAAAGATCTGAGTCATGGGAAAACTGGTAGTTCTTGAAATCTGGGAGATGCATTAGCAACACCACAGACACAGCCTACCCTTCACTGAAATCCTGGAGAAAAGCATTTCATTAATTTGAAGGAATAAGACTGGACACTGGCTAAGATATGACTCTAAAGTCTATAGCCACCTGGGAAGCTGGGCCAAAGAATAAAGAGAACCATTGGTATTGGTGGCAGATAGGACATAAATTTTGTGTTGAGCTGACCAACTGCATATTTTATTAATGGTTTTAAATTAAAAAAGTAAAATGCTTCATTGTGTTTTCTTAGAAACTAATCAAAAGATTACAGAGTCCTCCACAATTTGGAGACACAAAGTAGATGCTGCGTGACTAGAGGTCACTGCAGGTGTAATTATAAAATAATTAATCCTTGGAATAAATGACACTGTGGCTCTGGCAGCAGATACAAAAATGATACTCTGGAGAGGAGGTAGGGGACACTCTGATGGTTTGGTGAATTGACGAAGCTGAAGCTGAGATCTTTTAATTCTCTTTTATTTGAATATATTAGAATGACACTAGTTAACATAGAAATACAGTTTTCAAGTGCCCAATTCTACACTTCTCTGTGCACCATATTGTATGTTCAGCACCCCCCAAGTCAAGTCTTCATCCATCATCATTTATGCCCCCATACCCTCCTCCACCCCCTCTCCTGGCAATCACTACACTGTTGTCTGTGTCCATGAGTTTTGAATTTGTTTGTTTGGGTTTTTTTGTCCTTCTTTGCTCTGTCCCTCCACCTCCCTTGCCCAGCCCTCCTGCCCCCCTATAGCTGTCAGTCTGCTGTCTATGTATGAGTCTTTCTCTATTTTGCTTGTTTGTTTGTTTTGTTCATTAGATTCCACATATGAGTGAAATCATATATATGGTACTTGTCTTTCTCTGGCTGTCTTATTTCACTTAGCATAATGATCTCCAGATCCATCCATGCTGTCACAAAAGGTAAGATTTTCTTCTTTTTTATGGCCACATAGTATTCTATTGTGTAAATGTACCTTAGCTTTTTATCCACTCATCTACTAATGAGTACTTGGGCTATTTCCAGGTCTGGGCTATTGTAAATAATGCTGCAGTTAACATAAGAGTGCATATATTCTTTGGAATTAATATTTCAAGCTTTTTATGATATAGCCCCAGAAGTGGGATCACTAGGTTAAAAGTCAGTTTTATTTTTAATTTTTAAAAGATAACTCTATACTGCTTTCCACAGTAGCTGTACCAATCTGTATTCCCAGGGATCTTTAATTCTATAGTTTATCGCCACTGCTCATGCCTCTGACTGTCAATAACTGAAGTCCTCTCTCAATGGGATCTGTAAGTAGGAGGCCTTGGAGAGCATATACTTCTCATTCTGCTCTTGAATGTATTTGGACACTTTCTTCAGAACCTTCTCATAATGAATTTCTATGCAAAAGAAGATGGTGTTTGCTGTTAAACAAGTTAAACATCTTTCAAGATATGGTTGACTCCCAAACTTTTCTGCTTCATAAAGTTTACTTAGAGTTTGAACTGTTTCTTCTAACTGCTGCCTTTTAAGCCAGTTCTCCAGCTCCATTGTGAATTTGGTCTGGAACTGGTTGTGTTGGCCACTGTTGCAGTCTTTCTGAATGAGTATCTTTCTGAACACTTGTGCCTGCTACAGCCTCATGGTGAGAACTAGATGAGTGGTGCCACCTCTTTCACCCTTCAGCTGCTGTTGTGCCACCCCCTTATGTATTACTTCTTTTGTACTTAGCTAGTCTGTAGGGTTTCTTTTTTTTTTTTTTTTTTTTGATAAGGGACTATATTTCATTTATTATTATTATCTATATCCTGTGATGTTTCAAACTGTTTTACGTAGTTGGTGCACAATAAATGTTGATTGATTGACCATCTGGAACATTTAGGAAATTGGGGAGGAGACTGTTGGGCCAAAGCTTGAAGTGACTTTGGAATAATCTTTTAGGTTTCTTGATCAATATCAAAGAGTTCTGAGAGTAGCTCTATAATATTTTTCTTTTTCCTCACTTTTCATTATCATCCTCACCAGGGGTCCTATGTGACTCTTCTTTAGGGTCTGTTATCCATCTGCATAACCCTTCCTCTCCTGCACAATCCATTTGACCTTGAACTTAGCACACACCCCCCTTTGGGCCTCTGTGTCCTCATTAGTAAAATAAGACCAAAATAATCCTTAAGTTTCTTTCCACTTCTAATATTCTGTGATGACATTGTCCAGAAGCTCTGCTTAAAGATGGAGCAAATTATGTTTCATATTTCTTTGTCATAGAAGCCAAATTGGTTCACTGAACAGGTTTTGGAGAATAAAAACCTCATTCAAGCCCCAAATTTAATAGGCATATTTGTATTGATGGTCTCTGTGGGTTTTTATCAAAGGAAATTATGGACATAGGAATAGTGACATTTGTCAGTCTTCACAGCTACACCTGAGAAATGCAAGCAGAAAAGGTGATTGACGTCATTAGACCGATTTGACAATGTGATATTATTCTCAAAGCATACTTCAGCAACTGAGTTATTTTTATCTCCTGTGGGTCAGAGGCTGGGGCTTATTTCTCTTCTCTGGGAAAGTGGGTAGACAGTTTAATTGATGGCTTTGCCTGCCAGGACAGTTGGTCTTTATGGGCTCAAAATTTCCTTTGTTCCATTGGGAACTTTAACTGTAACAAGGAAATTTAGTAGTAAAAATACTTTGATGTGGGGAAAAATAAGCACCTTTTGCTGAAATCAGGTTGTTCTAATTATTGGCCTGAAGTATGTTATTCTCCTTTCCACAGCAGTACTTTTTTTCCTGAGTGTCCTGTTTCTCTTTGTTGATATTCTTATTGAAGTATTTTCAAAAACCCACTCCCATCTTTATCCCCCAACTTCCCTTTATTCTTTCTCTAAAATTGTCTTAAAGAAGCCTGTACTCTCCAAATTATTACTTAATTCTCTACTATCTTATATTATTGTATCATTATTTTGTGTGTGTTCATTTTCTGTCCTCGAAATATTTGCTTCTTGAAGGTATGGAGCAATTTTTGTTCATCTTTGTGATCCTGCTATCACTGGGCTGGCCCCCAAAACAGTGTAAAGGAAGGAGTAAAAGAGTGTAAGAAACTTAACATTTATTGAATTTATACCCTGTACTAGGGATATAGTTATGCCTTGTACTAGGGATGGGCCTTAGAGTTTATTTTTAAATTTTCACAACAGCCTACAGATAGGAAATATTAGGTTCATTTTATTCCTGAGGAGACTTGGCCTCAGAGAGGTTAAGTAGAGGGGTCTGAATCAGTGTGGAGTCAGGAATATTTAGTGTTAAATCCCTCCCTCTCTGCTATTTACTGTACTTTTTGTGCTGTAACTTTTTTAACTTCTTTGAGCTTCAGTTTCCAGATAGGGATAATATCTACCCTGTTGGGTACTTGTGAACCTTAATGGGAAAGATAATGTAGATAAGGAGCCTTTGAATGCTTGGCCCCATAGCAGTCTATAAATGAGACATATTTGTAGGTAGAATGGACAGGACTTGCTATTGTATTGGTTGTGATACAGAAGGAGAGAAAATAAGTGAAGTATGACTGCCAGGTGTCTATCTTGGTTGGCTGAGAAGATAATGATACAATTTACAGAGAAATGGAAACACTAGAAGAAAAACAGTTGTGGAAGCAGAGTGTTGAATTTAATGATATTTGAGATGTTGAATAGGCAATGGAATATACAAGTCTAGAGTTCAGAGGAGAAATCTGAGCAAAAGATACAGCTACATGTGGGAACTGAAATCCTTATGTGGATTAGAGAAAAAGCAGAGTTAGATTATCTAATTTCTGAAGAATTTCAACAATTAAAGGTGAGTAGAGGATAAACCAACAAAAATGACTGAAAAAAAGGCAGACAGGTTATAAAACCAGGGAAGTGTCACTGAAATCAAGTGTACACATGATTTCTTTCTCACCTTCCATTTGAAACTCAGTACATTCTGGCTTCTGCATTGTCTTCTCAACTTCACTGAAACGGCTCTTCTCAACAGATTCAGTGGGCATTTCTCTATCCTCACTGAACTTGTTCCATCAGCAGTGTTCAGAATAACCATTCCTTCTTTCCCTCACTTTAGAGGCTGCTCTATTTGATTTTTAATTTTTTTGTTTTACTTTTCCTTAAGGAAATATTTATTGCATATTATTAGTGATCATATTTTACAACAAAATTAAATTAAATATATACACTTTTACCAATATAAACTGGAAATCAAGGCATTTATCAAATTTATATGCTGAACCTAAGTCATGGTTTTCAGATTCAGCAGTCAATCTTGGTTCTGAATCTGGGCCACCAGTCCATGATTTCCAGTAGTTGAGGATCTTGTCAGTAATTGGAACAAAATCTTCTTTATATGTGACAATCGTTTTCACATAAAACCCTTTTGGGGGCTCAGTTATTTCATTCATTGAGATATGCTTTTGTTCTAATTTAACACTCAGGGATTTTCTTTGTTGAGACATCCATTTATTATACTTCAGCACTTGATGGCTTGCTCTTTCTCCAATGGAAGAAAACCAAGGAGACCAACAGGGTCTAGGCAATGTGTGGAACGCAGACACTCACCTGTACCAATGTGCTTCCTGGTCCGGACACACGGCACCACCAGAGGAATGTGGCTGCTCTTTTTCAGTACCCATATCTAGTCATTTTCCTTCTACCTAATCCCTAAATATTGGGATTTCTTAGGGCTCAGAATTCAGGTCTTATCTCTTCTTTCTGTAAATTCTTTTTTTAGGTGACTTCATTCCACCTTGATATTATAACACTGTTTTTTTAAGTCTTTTCATTGATTTGAGAGAGAGAAAAAGAAAGGAAGAAAGAAAGGAAAGAAGAGACAAAGCATCAACTCATTGTTCCACTTAGTTGTTCCATTTAGTTGGGCATTCATTAGTTGCTTCTTATATGTGCCCTGACTAGGATTCTAGGATTGAACTTGTGACCTTGGTGCGCTGGGCCATCACTCTATTCACTGAACCATCCAGTCAGGGCCATAATTTACAATTTTTTATTTTCAGTAAAACCTCTCCTTTGAGTATCAATTATCTGCCTGACATCTCCACTTACATGTCATATATATCCATAAAGCAGAACTCTTGAATTATTTTCCCTTCAAAACTGCTCCTCCTCAACACTATTTTTCCATCTTAATAAGTAGTACCCATCCCATCAAGCTAGAAATTTGGGGTTACCTTTCACTGCCTTTTTCTTATTCTTCACATTTACTCTAACACCAAATTAAATCTGTTCTATCTCCAGAATTTCTCAAATCATCACATTTTTTTCTGGTCTAAGTTACCATAGGTTTTCACTTAGATTCTTTTTTTTTTTTAAGGCAAGAGAAGGGGAGACAGTGAGGCAGACTCCCGCATGTGCCCCAACCATGATCCACTTGTCAACCCCATCTTAGGCCAATGCTCGACTACCAAGGTATTTTTAGCACCTGAGGCCTGTGCATTCCAACAAAGCTATCCTCAGTGCCCACCAGGGCCAACACTTGAACCAGTTGAGCCACTCTCTGTGGGAGGGAAAGGGGGAAAGAAGGGGGAAAGTGAGAGGGGGAGAAACAGTGGTCTTTTCTCCTGTGTGCCCTGACTGGGAATTGAACCTAGGATGTCCGTATGCTGGGCTGATGCTCTATCCACTGAGCCACTGGCCAGGGCCTTCACTTAGATTCTTGAAGTAGCTTTCTAATTGTATCTTCCTGCTTTCAACCTTATCTTCCTGTGATTATTTTTCCATGTAGCAAGGAAAGAGATCTCTTAAAAATATAAATTTGATAGGACATGTATGAGTTAAAGGTGAAATTAATCACTTTCATATTAAAGGACAGATTCTTGTTGGCTCCTTCAGAATCCTACAACAGGTCAGGGGGTGGCTTGGAAGAGAACCCAGGTTGTGTGTGGAGAACCAGTCCAGAGCTCCAGGACATTCTAATTAATCTGATTCCAAGTGACATTTTCTTAAAGTTAAATAAAAAGAAAACACCCTGTTTTCTATTTATTTTATTAGTTATAAGACTTTTGCTATTAGATTTGTCTTGTAAAATTCATTTGTTATCATCAGCTTCTGCCTGCGTCAGAAGGCTCAGTACCTTTAATGAGATTGGTTCTTAGTACCAATATGATAACTTCTTTACTGAAAATCAATGAACAAAAACATCTCCTTGGTTTCTGGAGAACACATGAACTCTATAATACAGGGAAAACATCTAGCCTGGCTTGAAGTTGGGCTATGTGTTATCTCACAAATACCTTGCCATCTTATTGAAACTGTGAACTAATATAATTCCTATGGATGTGGTTTGTGATATAGTGGTCTCTCATCTATTGTGGAGGTTAAGGTCCAGAATCCCCCACAGCAAGTGAAAATCTGCAAAGCAGTGACCTTATATGTATTTTATTATTTATATATATTTTAAGGCTTTATAAACCCTCCCCACACTTTTATGGACCTTTCCCACACTTATTTTGCTTATTCTACCGCAAAAATAATTAAAATAATAATTATATAAAAATACCTATATACTGCAAAATCCCATGATACAGCAAAAAATTTATGATACAAAATTAGACATATACAATTTAAAAATCCACAATATAGTGAGACTGAGAAAAATGAACCGCGATATGGCAAGGGACAACTGTATTAGTTTTATTTTTTATGAAGGGAATTTTATTTTTTATTATTTATTTATCTTATTAATTTTTTTGTGGCAGAGACAGGGAGGGTCAGAGAGAGGGACAAATAGGGACAGACAGACAAAAAGGGAGAGAGATGAGAAACATTAAGTTTTCGTTGTGGTTCCTTAGTTGTTCATTGATTGATTTCTCATATGTGCCTTGACCGGGGGGGCTATAGCAGACCAAGTGACCCCTTGCTCGAGCCAGCGACCTTGGGCTCAAGCTGGTGAGTCTTGCTCAAACCAGATGAGCCCGAGCTCAAGCTGGCAACCTCGGGGTCTTGAAACTGGGTCCTCAAAATCCCAGTCTGACGCTCTATCCACTGCATCACTGCCTGGTCAGGCGGGAATTTTATTTTTTTTTAATTGTTCAATTAGTTTGTATTCAGTATTTTTTTGTATTAGTTTCAGCTGTACAACATAGTAGTTAGACAATCATATATTTTACAAAGTGGTCCCCCTCATATTTCATGTACTCACCTGGCACTATACATGGTTGTTACTATATTAGTGACTATATTCCCTACGCTGCACTTTATATCCTCGTAACTATTTTGTGACTACCAACTTATAGTTAGTTTTTAATTTCTTCACCTTTGTGGCCCAGCCCCTAACACCTTCCCTTTTGGCAACCATCAGTCTGTACTCTATATCTGTGAGTCTATTTCTGTTTTATTTGTTTGTTTATTTTGCTTTTCAGATTCCACATATAAGTGAAACCTTATGGTATTTGACTTTCTCTGTCTGATTTTTTTCACTGAACATAATATGTTGCGTTAGTTTTCTGTTGTTGCATAACAACACTCATTTATTAGCTCACAGTTCTGTATGTCATTATTCTGACATACTGTGGCTGGAGTCTCTTCTTAGTGTATTTTAATGTCAAAATGAAGGTGTCAGCTGGACTGAGTTCTTGTCTGGAGATAAAGGGGGAAATCTTCCAGTTTCATTCTTGTTGGAAGAATTCAGTCTTGTATGGTTATAGGACTGTGATCCCTGTTTCCTTGCTAGTTGTCAGCCAAGGGCCACTCAGCTCCTAGAGGCTATCTGTGTTCCTTAACATGTGGCCTTCTCAGTCTTCAACTCAGCAATGGCAGGTTGACTCTTTCGTGTGCTTCAAATCTCTGACTCTCTCTGTGCCATCAGCTGGGGAAACCACCTCTTTGCTTTTAAAGGGCTCATATGATTAGGTTAGGCCCACCTGGACAATCTTCTTATATTAAAGTTAACTGTGCATTATAATAACTTATTTGTGAGTATAATTATCATACTCAACAATCCTGGGATTAGGGTAGGAATTTGCCTACTACGTTTGTATATGTTTTAAAGTCTTGAGTATAGTTTAATGCCTAGCATATGATAACACTTAGTAAATACTGATGCTTATATCATCAGTGGCTAAATACAGTATTAATGTTGTTTGAAGTATGTATGAGATGTAAAATCTTACTGTTAGCTAAAGGTTGTGTATGTGTGTTTCGGGTGAGGACAAATTGGATAGGCTAATCTTTTATATTCCAATGTCCAATTTAACATACTATTCAATTATTCAAACATACTATTTTACATAACCATGTACCTTAGTTTGATTTCAGGTACCCAGCAGAAGTATTCCAACTACAGGAAAACATAGTTGAAGTTAGGCATAAAAGGGACTGATTATTTCCTCCTGGTATCCAGATGGGTGCCAACAATAGCTTCCAACACAAATTTATCTTTGAAATTCAAAGTCTGTTACCCTGGAACTATCTAATGTTAATGTTTTTCTTCATGCTTGAGTAGCTTTTAATCTGTAGTTTTGAGTGATGAGTGGCCTTGCAATTTAATGACATTTGTTCAGCTCTTATTGACAATCTGCTCAAAAAATAGATAAGCAAATACTTATCAGAGAGCATATCTGTGTAATGATGACACTGTAATAAGGCTCGGTAATGTAATTCTCTGCCTAGCTTGATTACTAATGGTCATCCAGAGAGATCATTCCCGTGTGAAGTGACTCATGTAGAGGCTTCTGGAATATGGTACTGTATTTTAAAGAGTACCATGTAAGGAGGAGTAATATGACTTATTTTATTGTCGCTGACCTTTCAAGTGCAGGATGGGTTTTAACCGAATATTTCCTAAATTCATTTGACTACAGAAGCCTTGCCACAGAACACCCAATAAATCTTACAGAACATGGTTTTGGGAAAGCTGATTTTTCTAATCTAGGAAACTAAGACCAACTCCTAGGAGCATTATAGAGTACTTTTATTGGAAGTAGCATTAGACATCATCTGGTTGAACTACTGTATTAGAGTTAGAGAATCTGAGGCCCTGCAGGATTAAAGAAACTTGTCCAAGATAGTGAATTAATGACAGGGCTTGAATGAAAATAATCCAGATGTCTTATCTCCCACTTCTTTCCTTTTCTCACTATGATACTCTTCTTAACAAACTGATTGGAGCGCCATGCTCATTTTTGTTGAAGATGGCCATACCTTTAACGTTGACTAGACTTCAGTCAGAAAATAGGAGTGGGAAGAAGGCTTTCATTTCACTTAAAGCATATACAGGGGTCCTCAGTTTACGACAGTCTTGACATATGATGTTTCTAGTTTATAACATTTCCATAAAAACTTTAAAAAATTGAGACATGGATGTTTTGGCTACACTGTTAGTGTTGTACTTACAGACTATATGGGTGAACTAGTTAGGTTATGCATGGCAGAAAAATACGTAGTAACGCAGGGGTCCCCAAACTAAGGCCCGCGGGCCACATGCGGCCCCCTGAGGACATTTATCCGGCCCCCGCCGCACTTCCGGAAGGAGCACTTCTTTCATTGGTGGTCAGTGAGAGGAGCATAGTTCCCATTGAAATACTGGTCAGTTTGTTGATTTAAATTTACTTGTTCTTTATTTTAACTATTGTATTTGTTCCCGTTTGTTTTTTTACTTTAAAATAAGATATGTGCAGTGTGCATAGGGATTTGTTCATAGTTTTTTTTATAGTCCGGCCCTCCAACAGTCTGAGGGACAGTGAACTGGCACCCTGTGTAAAAAGTTTGGGGACCCCTGTAGTAACGTAATGTATGAGTGAGGGAGTTGGCGTCCCCCAGTATTATTACCCACACCATTTTAAACTGTTAAAAGCCAATGTTCCATTTGTGTTAGGCTAGGGTGTGTTTTGACTTACACCAAAATTTAGGTTTACATCACTGTCATAGGAACGGAACTGTGTTGTAACCCGAGGACACTCTGTATACTGTTTTGGGTTTTGTTTTGGGGTTTTTTTTTTTTTTTACTTAGTCAGAGAGAGGACAGATAGGGACAGACAGACTGGAAGGGAGAGAGATGAGAAGCATCAATTCTTTGTTGCAGCTCCTTAGTTATTCATTGATTGCATTCTCATATGTGCCTTGACCTGGGTTCTACAGCAGAGCAAGTGAACTTGGGCTCAAGCTAGTGACCTTGGGCTTCAAGCCAGTAACCTTTGGGCTCAAGCTAGCGACTATGAGGTCATGTCTACGATCCCACTCTCAAGCCAATGACCCCGCACTTAAGCTGTTGAGCCCACACTCAAGCTGAATGAGCCCGCGCTCAAGCCAGCGACCTAGGAGTCTCAAACCTGAGTCCTCCATGTCCCAGTCCGATGCTCTATCCATTGCACTACCGGCTGGGCAGGCCTGTTTTTTTTTTCTTTTTAAAGAATGTCACAAAATAACTTTTTCCAACTTCAGTTTTATTTTTTTTTATATACAGTGTCTCTTTTTTTTGTTGTTTTACAGAGACAGAGAGTCAGATAGACAGGAACGAAGAGAGATGAGAAGCATCAATCATCAGTTTTTCCTTGCGACACCTTAGTTGTTCATTGATTGCTTTCTCATATGTGCCTTGACCGTGAGGCTACAGCAGACCTAGTAACCCCTTGCTTGAGCCAGCGACCTTGGATCCAAGCTTGTCAGCTTTGCTCCAACCAAATGAGCTCGTGCACAAGCTGGTGACCTCTGGGTCTCGAACCTGGGTCCTCCACATCCCAATCCAACGCTCTATTCACTGCGCCACTGCCTGGTCAGGCTACAGTGTCTTTTAAGTAAAGGCTTCTTATCTTCCCTTCTTCATTCAGGAGTAAAAGCTGTTATTAGGTCCTTAGACTCCAGTGTGAACTAATTCAGTCATCTTCTTTTTTAGCATCTGTACTATTGGAATGTGTGTTCCGAGTGGGGACCTGCATCTTTCATTAACTATTTTGTGGTTGTGTTTGTTTGGTTGTTTTGTTTTGTTTAGCTATAATCAGTTTAAGAGCTATTTTTCCCAACCATTTACTTAAGAGACATTGGAAGAAACTCCTAGATAAGACCCCTGGGAAATTGTTGATACAGTTTATTTACTTAGAATATATCTAAGAGGAGGAGAAATGTTTAATGCTGAAGCCACCCCTTCCCCATTGTTCTACTTCTTGGATTGACTCTGTTGTCTTTGAGGCATTTTGGTAACCTCACAGTCAGATTCAGTTAGGTTTTTTTGTTTGTTTGTTTTTGTGAGTGAGTTGAGTGAGTGAGTGAGTGAGTGAATGAATGAGAGAGACAGGAAGGGAGAGAGATGAGAAGTATTAATTCTTTGTTGTGGCACCTTAGTTGTTCATTGATTGTTTTCTCTTATGTGCCTTGACCACGGTGCTCCAGCCAAGCCAGGGGCCCCTTGCTCAAGGCAGCAACCTTGGGCTCAAGCCAGTGACCATGGGGTCATATCTATGATCCCGCACTCAAGCTGGATGAGCCCGTGCTCAAGCCAGTGACTTTGGGGTTTTGAACCTGGGTCCTTTGTGTCCCAAGCCAACGCTCTATCCACTGCACCACCATCTGGTCAGGCCATCTTAATTCTTTATTCAGCATTTTTAACTGCCTATGTTAATTGAATTGTGACATAGGCTTTTTAGGTTTGGTTTTAATTTATTTTACTATTTGGAGGTGCCTACCCTATGCTCAGACATAGCTTATAGCTGTGGAGGACTCAATAAGTTGTGCTTTCAAAATTTTTATGGTGACGTTATAGGACTGTTAACTCATTAAAATATAAATACTAAGAATCTTTTCACATTTGTACAGTATTGGGCAGCTTGCAAAATATTGTACCAAATTCTCTTGTAATCACATTGACCCGTATAGTCCTTGTTAATGACATAGGTTTTTGTAGATGATTCTAAAGCTGGAAGAAGAGAAATATGTCCAGCCAGGGTCATGGCACACCATTAGTGAGCAGCAGTCTAAAACATGAATCCATTTCTTCTGCCTCCAAGGGAAAGTTTATTTCATTATGCCTAGGTGCCTCCATGGATAGCTTGCATTGTACTTTATTTAAAAAAAACAAATATTTTAAGAGCTAAGTTATATCAAGTTATTTGATGTATACCTGTGGTACAAACATTATGGTCTATAGTAGTTCAGAGACGAATGATTATCATGGGCTGTAATGATGAGGAAAGGGTTTGTAGAGTATATCAGGTTTCAGATTGCCCTTAGATGAATGGAGAAACTGTCAAAGGGGTAATTAGTACCGGTTCCTCTGAATGACGGGGCTTTCTTGTGCAGAGGGCTTTATGTAAGTTCTAAGCTATATGGTGGTGATCTTTGTTATCATCCTAAATAAGTATTTCACTCTCCCCTCTTCTATCTAGGAATGATTGTATCCCAGATTGGCATTCTAGTTCTCTGCATTGATATCTTTTTAAAAAAATTATTCATTTTATAGAAGAGAGAGAGAGAGAGAGAGAGAGAGAGAGAGAGGAAGGGAGGGAGGGAGGCAGAAGGGGGGAGGAGCAGGAAGCACCAACTCCCATATGTGCCTTGACCAGGCAAGCCCAGGGTTTTGAACTGGCGACCTCAGTGTTCCAAGTCGACACTTGATCCACTGCGCCACCACAGGTCAGGCTCTGCATTGATATCTTTATGCAGTATTTTTTTCCACCTAAGTATTCCTGTAAGAGAGTACATATGTAACCCAAATAATTGTAGGCCTTAACTTGAAATATTTTGAAGTCTTGTGTTTTAATTTGTAAATATATGTAAGATTTGCTTTCTATAACCAGAATATTTGCACTTGTTTAAGGAAAAAATCTTTGAAAGAAGAAGGAAAGGGAAAAAAACCTCTTTAGGTAAAAATGATGCTTCAGGAAGACAGAGCACATTTATCCCTCCGCTTTTTAAAAAGATTTAAGGTAAAATGCACATAATATAAAGTTCACCATTTTAATCATTTAGCATTTAGTACATTCACAATGTGTGCAATCATCATCACTATCTAATTCTGTAACATTTACATTACCCCAAAAGGAAACCCTATACACATTAAGCATTTGTACCCCTCTCCACTGCGTCCCATTTCCTCATCCCCCAGCCCTGGCAACTACAAATCTCAAATCTACTTTCTGTTTCTGTGGATTTGCTTATTCTGGATGTTTAATATAAATGGTCTTTTGTGTCTAACTTCTTTCATTTAGTATGTTTATAAGGTTCATTCATGTTATAGCATGTATCAGTACTTTATTCCTTTATTCCTTTTTATGGCTGAATAATATTTCATGGTATGGATAAACTACATTTTGTTTCCATTCATCATTTGATGGACGTTAGGGCTGGTTCCATCTTTTCCCTATTAGAAACAGTGCTGCTATGAACAGTCATATAAAAGATTTGTTTGAACTCTTGTTTTCAGTTCCTTTGGGTATATACCAGTGGTAGTCAACCTGGTCCCTACTGCCCACTAGTGGGTGTTTCAGCTTTCATGGTGGGTGGTAGCAGAGCAACCAATGTATAAATAAAAAGATAGATTTAACTAGAGTAAGTTGTTTTATAAAGACTTATTCTGCCAAACTTAGCAAAAATACGACATAAAGTACTTGGTAAGTAATTATTATTATATGCTTTAACTTGCTGTAACTCTGCTTTATAAATTTTATAAAGTAAAGTTACTTCCCTACTTTATAAATCACCATTACTGTGGAACCGGTGGGTGGTTAGAAAGTTTTACTACTAACAGAGATATAAAAGTGGGCGGTAGGTATAAAAAGGTTGACTACCCCTGGTATATACCAAGGAATGGAATTGCTGAGTCATATTATAACTCTACATTTAACTTTTTGAGGAACTACCAAACTGGTTTCCACTGTTCTGCAGCAATTCACATTCCCACCAGTAATGTATGAATTTTCATTTTTCCACAAGTTTGCCAACACGTTAGTGTCCATCTTTTTATTATTATTATTATTATTATTATTATTATTATTATAGCCATCCCAATGGGAATGACTTGCATTTCTCTAATAACTAATGATGTTGAACATCTTTTCATGTGCTTATTGGTCATTTGTATGTGTTCTTTGGAGAAATGTCAATTCAAGACCCTTACCCATTTTATTTTAGTTTAGTTTTTTAAGTAAGAGGAGGGGAGTTAGAAAGATAGACTCCTGCATTTGCCCCATCTGGGACCCACCTGACAACCCCTGTCTGGGGCTGATGCTTGAATCAACTGAGCTATCCTCAGTGCCTGAGGCCAATGTTTGGACCAGCCGAGCTATCCTCAGCTCCCGGGGCCAATGTTTCAACCAGCTGAGTCACTAGCTAAGAGAGAGAAGAGAGAGAGAAGGGGGAGAGGGTGGGGAAGAGAAGCAGATGGTTGCTTATCATGTGTGCTCTGACTGGGTATCAAACCCAGGATGTCAGACTCAAGGATGACCCTCTATCCACTGAGCAAACCAGCCAGGACCACTTGCTCATTTTAATAATTGGGTTGTTTGTCTTTTGTTGTTAGGTTGTAAGAGTTAATTTGATATATTCTGGATACTAGACCCTTATTAGATATATCATTGCAAATATTTTCTTCCATTCTGTTGGTTGTCTTTTTACTTTCTTCACGCACAAATGTTCTTCATGAAGTTTAATTTATTTTTTCTTTAGTTACTTGTGCTTTTGGTCTATAACTAAAAACCGTTGCCTAATCCAAGGTCATGATTTATCCTTATTGTTTTTTAGCAGTTTGTAATTTTATATCTTACACTTAAGACTATGATCCATTTTGAGTTAATTTTTGTATGTATCAATAGTATGAGGTAGGGGTACAGCTTCACTCTTACATGTGGATGGATATCCAGTTGTCCCACCACCATTTATTAAATAGTCTATTATTTCCCTCACTGAATTGTCTTGGCACCAGTGTCTAAAATCAATTAGCCATAGATGTATAGATTTATTTTTGGGCTTTTCACTCTATTTTATTGATCTATGTGCCTATTTTAATGCCAGTGCTACACTGTCTTGTTTACTGTGGCATTTTTAGTAAGTTGAATTGATTGAGTCCTCCCACTTTGGTTTTCTTTTTCAATATTATTTTAGCTATTCACAGTCCCTTGAAATTCCATATAGATGTTTGGATCATCCTTTTCATTTCTGCAAGAAAACCATTAGGTTTTTGGTAGGGATTGCTTTGAATCTATAGAACACTTTGGTGAGTATGGCCATCTTAACAATATTGTATCTTTCCATTTATTTTGTTGGTCTTCAGTTTTTTCAACAATTTTTTATAGTTTTCAGTATAAAAGTATTGTACTTCCTTGGTTAGACTTATTACTAAATATTTTATTCTTTCTGTGGACTTTATATTATACATGCAATTTTCTTTTTTTTCTTTTTGGACAGTTCATTCATAGTGTATGGAAATACAACTGATTTTTCAGTTTGATATTATGTTCTTTAACTTTGCTAAATTTACTTATTAGCTCTAACTTTTTTGTGGACTTTTAAGAGTTTACTATATGTAAGATCATATATGTGACATACTCTACCTCCCTTTTAAAAAATACTGCTCATGAATTCAACTGCAAAAAAGAGGAAAAAAATCCCACAAAAATGTGGAAACTAAACAACATACTTTTAAAAAATGAATGGGTCAAAGAAGAAATAAGTGCAGAGATCAATATATACAGACTAATGAAAATGACAATACGACATATCAGAATCTATGGGATGCAGCAAAAGCAGTGATAAGAGGGAAGTTCATATCACTTCAGGCATATATGAACAAACAAGAGAGAGCACAAGTGAACCACTTAACTTCCCACCTTAAGGAACTAGAAAAAGAAGAACAAAGACAACCCAAAACCAGCCGAAGAAAGGAGATAATAAAAATCAGAGCAGAAATAAATGAATTAGAGAACAGAAAAACTATAGAAAAAATTAATAGAATAAGGAGCTGGTTCTTTGAAAAGATCAACAAAACTGACAAACCCTTGGCAAGACTTACCAAGGAAAAAAGAGAAAGAACTCATATAAACAAAATCCAAAATGAAAGAGGAGAAATCACCACAGACACCGTAGATATACAAAGAATTATTGTAGAATACTATGAAAAACTTTATGCCACTAAATTCAACAACCTAGAAGAAATGGATAAATTCCTAGAACAATACAACCTTCCTAGACTGAGTCAAGAAGAAGCAGAAAGCCTAAACAGACCTATCAGTAGAGAAGAAATAGAAAAAACCATTAAAAACCTCCCCAAAAATAAAAGTCCAGGCCCTGATGGCTATACCAGCGAATTTTATCAAACATTCAAAGAAGACTTGGTTCCTGTTCTACTCAAAGTCTTCCAAAAAATTGAAGAAGAAGCAATACTTCCAAACACATTTTATGAGGCCAACATAACCCTCATACCAAAACCAGGCAAGGACTGCACAAAAAAAGAAAACTACAGACCACTATCTCTAATGAATACAGATGCTAAAATACTAAACAAAATACTAGCAAATCGAATACAACAACATATTAAAAAGATAATACATCATGATCAAGTGGGATTCATCCCAGAATCTCAGGGATGGTTCAACATACGTAAAACGGTTAACGTAATACACCATATCAACAAAACAAAGAACAAAAACCACATGATCTTATCAATAGACGCAGAAAAGGCTTTCGATAAAATACAACACAATTTTATGTTTAAGACTCTCAACAAAATGGGTATAGAAGGAAAATATCTCAACATGATAAAGGCCATATATGATAAACCATCAGCTAACATCATATTAAATGGCACTAAACTGAAGGCTTTCCCCCTTAAATCAGGAACAAGACAGGGTTGTCCACTCTCTCCACTCTTATTTAATGTGGTACTAGAGGTTCTAGCCAGAGCCATCAGACAAGACAAAGAAATAAAAGGCATCCATATCGGAAAAGAAGAAGTAAAGGTATCACTTTTTGCAGATGATATGATCCTATACATCGAAAACCCCAAAGAATCCACAAAAAGACTACTAGAAACAATAAGCCAATACAGTAAGGTCGCAGGATACAAAATTAACATACAGAAGTCAATAGCCTTTCTATATGCCAACAATGAAACAACTGAGAAGGAACTCAAAAGAATAATCCCCTTCACGATTGCAACAAAAAAAATAAAATACTTAGGAATAAACATAACAAAGAATGTAAAGGACTTATATAATGAAAACTATAAACCATTGTTAAGGGAAATCGAAAAAGATATAATGAGATGGAAGAATATACCTTGTTCTTGGCTAGGAAGAATAAATATAATCAAGATGGCTATATTACCCAAAGCAATATACAAATTTAATGCAATTCCCATCAAACTTCCAATGACGTTTTTTAAAGAAATAGAGCAAAAAATCATCAGAGTTATATGGAACTATAAAAAACCCCGAATAGCCAAAGCAATCCTAAAGAAAAAGAATGAAGCTGGGGCATTACAATACCTGACTTCAAACTATATTATAGGACCACGACAATCAAAACAGCATGGTATTGGCAGAAAAATGGACACTCAGACCAATGGAACAGAATAGAAAGTCCAGAAATAAAACCACATATATATAGTCAAATAATTTTTGATAAAGGGGCCAACAACACACAATGGAGAAAAGAAAGCCTCTTCAATAAATGGTGCTGGGAAAACTGGAAAGCCACATGCAAAAGAATGAAACTGGACTACAGTCTCTCCCCTTGTACAAAAATTAACTCAAAATGGATCAAAGATCTAAACATAAGACCTGAAACAAGTAAGTACATAGAAGAAGACATAGGTACTCAACTCATGGACCTGGGTTTTAAAGAGCATTTTATGAATTTGACTCCACAGGCAAGAGAAGTGAAGGCAAAAATTAATGAATTGGGACTACATCAGACTAAGAAGTTTTTGCTCAGCAAGAGAAACTGATAACAAAATAAACAGAAAGCCAACTAAATGGGAAATGATATTTTCAAACAACAGCTCAGATAAGGGCCTAATATCCAAAATATACAAAGAACTCATAAAACTCAACAACAAACAAACAACCAATCCAATAAAAAAATGGGAAGAGGATATGAACAGACACTTCTCCCAGGAAGAAATCCAAATGGCCAACAGATATATGAAAAGATGCTCATCTTCTTTAGCTATTAGAGAAATGCAAATCAAAACGGCAATGAGATACCACCTCACACCTGTTCGATTAGCTGTCATTAGCAAGACAGGTAATAGCAAATGTTGGAGAGGCTGTGGAGAAAAAGGAACCCTCATACACTGTTGGTGGGAATGTAAAGTAGTACAACCATTATGGAAGAAAGTATGGTGGTTCCTCAAAAAACTGAAAATGGAACTACCTTATGACCCAGCAATCCCTCTACTGGGTATATACCCCCAAAACTCAGAAACATTGATACGTAAAGACACATGCAGCCCCATGTTTATTGCAGCATTGTTCACAGTGGCCAGGACATGGAAACAACCAAAAATCCCATCAATAGATGACTGGATAAAGAAGATGTGGCACATATACACTATGGAATACTACTCAGCCATAAGAAATGATGACATCGGAACATTTACAGCAAAATGGTGGGATCTTGATAACATGATACGAAGCGAAATAAGTAAATCAGAAAAAACCAGGAACTGTATTATTCCATACGTAGGTGGGACATAAAAGTGAAACTAAGAGACATTGATAAGAATGTGGTGGTTACGGGGGGGGGGGGGGGATGGGAGAGGGAAAGGGGGGGGAGGGGCACAAAGAAAACAAGACAGAAGGTGACAGAGGACAATCTGACTTTGGGTGATGGGTATGCAACATAATTGAATGACAAGATAACCTGGACTTGTTATCTTTGAATATATGTATCCTGATATATTGATGTCACCCCATTAAAAAAATAAAATTATTAAAAAAATAAAAATAAAAAAAAATAAAAAAAATGAAAAGAACAAAAAAAAAATACTGCTCATTGCATTATACTACTTCACTTAATTAGAAATATACATTACCCCAGTGTGAAAATATAAATTACTCACTTATTTCTTTTGTTATCACTTTATAATTTGCAAAGTTTTTTTGCATTTAATTTTATTCTTTAATAACAAGATGGCCAATAATTGTTTATTTTACAGAAAAGACACTGAGGCTGTCAGAGAGTTTAATGACTTGTTGAGGGTTCACATAACTTCAATTAGAGCTGAGGTCTTCTCACTAGAGGTGAGAAGCATTCTTTCCGTTGAACTCTAATGCCTTCATATTTTTTTTGTAGTCAATAGAACTTAGATCAAATAGTTTTCTTATGACTTGAGAAGCCTATTCTATAGTTAGGGTTAGTACACAGTAAAATAAAAAATTGAAACCAACATACATTTATAAAAAGCACTCATATAAGAAAGTTGATAGCATCTTTATTCATAATAGCTCTAAACTGGAAACATCCTATTAGTTCATCAATGGTGACCATATAAACAAACTCTTATATACTGAATATTCTGCAATGAAAGGAAACAAATAACTGACAAGTAGAGCAACATACATAATTTCTTATTTTTTTCATTTTTTAAAATCAATTTTTATTTTTCAATTATAGTTGACATACAGTATATTAGTTTCAGGTTTATATCCCATTAGATATTATATAACTTACTAAGTGATCATCCCAATAAATTGTGTACCTATATGACACCATACATAGTTATTAGAATATTATTAACTATATTCCTTATGCTATACTTTTATATCACCATTACTATTCTGTAACAACCAATTTGTACTTTTTAATCTCTTCACCTCTTTCACCCATCCTCTTAAACCTCTTCCCATCTGGCAAATGTCAAAATGTTCTCTGTATCTATGAGTCTGTTTCTGTTTGCTTGTTTGTTTGTTTGTTTGTTTTTTAGAGTCAGTTGTTGATAGATATGTGGTTATTACCATTTTTATTGTTAATTATTTTTTGTCTTTTTTTTCTTCTTCTTAAAGAAAACCCTTTAACATTTCGTATACTACTGGTTTGGTGGTATTGAACTCCTTTAGCTTTTTTTTTTGTCTTGGAAGCTCTTTATATATCCTTTGATTCTAAATTATAGCTTTGCTGGGTAGAGTAAACTTGGTTATAGGTCATTGCTTTTTATCACTTTGAATATTTCTTGCCACTTCTTTCTCACCTGCAATGTTTCTGTTGAGAAATCAGCTGACAGTCTTATGAGAGCTCTCTGGTAGGTAACTAACTGCTTTTCTCTTGCTGCTTTTAAAATTCTCTCTTTGTCTTTAACCATTTGCATTTTAATTATGATGTGTCTTGGAGTGGGCCTGTTTGGGTCCATCTTGTTTGGGACTCTCTGTGCTTCCTGTAATTGTACGCCTATTTCCTACCCCAGGTTAGGGAAGTTTTCTGTCATTTTTTTCAAATAGATTTTCAAGTTCTTGCTCTCATCTTCTGGCACCCCTATGATGTGAATGTTGGTATGTTTGAAGTTGTCCCAGAGGCTCCCTACACTATCTTCATTTTGGGGGGTTCTTTTTTCTTTTTGGTGTTCTAACTGGGTGTTTTTGCTTCCTTATGTTCCAGATCACTGATTTGATTCTCAGCTTCATCTATTCTTCTGTTGATTACCTGTATATTGGTCTTCATTTTAGTTAGTGTATCTTTCTTTTTTTTTTTTTTTTGTATTTTTCTGAAGCTGAAAACGGGGAGAGACAGTCAGACAGACTCCTGCATGCGCCCGACTGGGATCCACCCGGCACGCCCATCAGGAGGCGATGCTCTGCCCCTCCGGGGCGTCGCTCTGTTGCGACCAGAGCCACTCTAGCACCTAGGCCAAGGAGCCATCCCCAGCGCCCGGGCCATCCTTGCTCCAATGGAGCCTCGGCTGCGGGAGGGGAAGAGAGAGACAGAGAGGAATGAGAGGGGGAGGGGTGGAGAAGCAGATGGGCGCTTCTCCTGTGTGCCCTGGCCGGGAATCAAACCCGGGACTTCTGCACGCCAGGCCGACGCTCTACCACTGAGCCAACCGGCCAGGGCCATCTTTCATTTTTGACTGGTTCTTTTTTATGGTTTCTGTGTTTTTTTCATGCTGCCAAAGTTCTCACTAAGTTCCTTGAGTATCCTTATAACTGAACTCTGTTTCTGGTAGTTTGCTTGCTTCCATTTTATTTAGTTCTTTTTCTGGAAATTTCTCCTGTTCTTTTATTTGGGACCTATTTCTTTGTCTCGACATTTTGGCCACTTCCCTATGTTTGTTTCTGTATTAGATAGAGCTGCTAAGTCTCCTGGACTTTGGTAGAATGGACTTGTATGGTAGGTGTCCTGTAGAGCCCAGTAGCACAGCCTCCCCAGTCACCTGTTCTGGGCATTCCAGGTGTGCTCCTGTGTGGGCTGTGTGCATTGTCCTGTTGTAGTTGAGCCTTGATTGCTATTGGCATCACCAGGAGGATTGACCTCTAGGCCAATCAGCTGCAAACACCTGCTGCAACTGCAATGGAGGAGTTGCTATGCCAGAGTTGACCCTACAGAGCAGAACCTGCTTCAGTGGGGCATCAGTGCTCACCAAGTTCACTCCTTGAGTGTGTCACTAGTGAGGGTGGTAGGGTTGTAATTTGGTGTGGTTAGAAGTTGTCTACGGGTGCACTGGGTCTGGGGCCTCCCCGGAGATGCAATGATTATAAAGTCTATAATTTTCATACAACATCAGAGTAGTTAACTCTTTTGTGGGCTGGCAGGAAATTTCTGGTGGACTGGCACTGGACCAGTGGTTGAAAACCACTGCTTTAGGAGGAATTGCCTGAGACTTCAGCAGCCCTTCGTCTCACTCAGCCATAAATCCCAAGGAGACAGGGCACTGAAGAAATCAAACCTGCTAACATCTGACATCTGATCATGAGTTTCAAAGTCTCCAGTTTTCTTTGCAGATATTACCAGGTTAAGATGAAGATTATTGGATTAGTGTGTGTCTTAATCCAATGCTTCTGTCCTTACAAGAAGAGGAGAGGAGATAAAGAGACACCCACAGGGAGGGAAGACTCCCATGTGAAGATGGAGGCAGAGATTGAAGTGATGCATCTTTAAGCAAAGACATGTCAAAAAGTACCAGAAGCTAGGAGTGACAAGTATCTTTCCCTAGAGCAGTGGTCCCCAACCTTTTTTGGGCCATGGACCGGTTTAATGTCAGAAAATATTTTCACAGACCGGCCTTTAGGGTGGGACAAATAATGCACAAATGATAAATGCACAAAATAAAATTATGCGACCAGCGTAAAAACTGTGGTATTTTTAAATATAATTGTCGAACTTACGATATTTATTGGGCTAAGTTAAAGGAGGAATGAGCATGTCCTCATTATTCAGGCTGTATTTAAATTTGTTATTCAGACAACGTTTCATGTCTGACATCAATATGTAATATGATAGGTTCAGGCTCGCTACCAATCATGAACCTATGACAATAAAAATAAACATGAATCCACTGTGTACTCGTATGCAACTTTATTAGAAGCATCCTCTTAACATCACACCAACAACATAACATGAGTAACATCCTCTCTGCCTCCAAACACTTTCCAGTCACTATGGTAACGTTTAAACATGCCTTAAAAATAAGATACAACACAAAAACAAATATAAAGTGCATGAAAAATACAACTCACCATTGTTATGAATATTGTAAGTTAAGGGTTATTTATTATAATGTTTATATAGAATGAGAGATAGTAACCTATCTCTCAACAACCATAACGCTAAATCAGTGGGAGCCCTGAGCTTGTTTCTGTGCAACGAGACGGTCCCATCTAGGGGTAATGGGAGACAATGACACCCGAAGTGTGTTGCTTATGTCCAGTTTACTCCGTAATTTTGTTTTGGTTGCTGTCACTGCAGAAAATCCCTCTTCACACAAATAGGATGTCGGAAATGGCAACAGGGTTTTTAGTGCTTTTGTGGCGATCTCAAGGTATTTTGCCATGACTTTAATCCAGAACACTGGCAGAGTTGTAGTCTCGAACATATTTTTAAGGCCGCCATCATTTGCGATCTCCAGTAGTTGATCCTCTTCTTGCATAGACATGCTGGATTCACCTGGTTTGTTGACAAATGGATCGCGGATCCATTCCTTGGCAATTCGTGGGTCTTTTGTGGCTGGGAAGTAGCGTTCAAACTCTTTTAAAAGCAAATACCAAGTGATCATGCACCAGCTGGGACAACGAAGGCTTGGACTCAGTCTCTTCCAAAATTCCCACAAATGTTTGAAACATGTCAAATATACTCCTGTTCACACGTCGTCCCCACAAATCCAGTTTGGCTTTAAATGCAGCTACTTTATCTGCCAACTTGAAGACAGTTGACATTTTCCCCTGAAGTGACCGATTGAGCTAATTGAGGAGGTTAAATATGTCGCACAAGTAAGTGAGTTTTGCGACCCATTCCTCGTCACAGAAATGTGCTGCTAGCAGTGACTTATTTTCTGAGAGAAATCTCTGCAGTGGCTCTCGTAATTCAAACATTCTGGCCAGGGACCTCCCTCGGGATAACCATCTTATTTCTGTGTATAAGAGAAGTTGTCTGTGCTCCACGTTCATTTCCTCACAAAGCTGCTCGAACAGGCGCGAGTGAATGACATGTGTTTTGATGTGGTTAATAACTTTAACGACATCATTCAATACGTTGTTAAGTTCCAGTGGTATATTTCGGCTAGCCAGCATTTCCCTGTGGATGACACAATGCGTAGACTCGCATTCAGGTGCAACTTCCTTAATCCAAGTAGTTAAACCAGACATCCTTCCGGTCATGGCAGCAGCTCCATCTGTGCATATGCCAACACAAAAAGACCATTTCAGTTTTCCTGATATATAGTCATCCAGCGATTGAAATAGTTCTGTGGCTGTGGTTTTGGTTGGCAGTGATAGTGCACATAACATATCCTCATGCACATCCTCTTGATAAAGATAACACACATAAACAAGTAGCATTGCCTTGTTGTCAATATCTGTAGATTCGTCAGCCTGGAGAGCGTACCACAGTGATTTATTAATCCTTTCCAACAATTGTGATTCAATGTTCTCTGCTATTTCCTCAATGCACCATGTGACGGTGTTAGCCGAAAGAGGCATCTGTGCTATCTTTTTACCGCAGCCTCTCCTAGAAGTTCACGACAAATGTCTTTAGTGGCTGGAAGGATCAATTCTTCACCAATGGTGAATGACTTCTTAGCCTTAGTAATACGATTAGCCACCAAGTATGATGCTCTCAATGCACTCGCATTTATTGATGGTAGTGGCCACCAGTAATTGTTTCTGTCCTTCTTGTTCATGCTTTTTTCTTTCAAAATACTCAGAAGGCTTGTCTTTTAAAGTAGGGTGCTTGGTCTCCAAGTGATGAAGCAGTTTTGAAGGCTTCATTACCTCATTACTTAGCCAGTTGCCACATATTATGCAGAGTGGCCTTGGTGCGCAAGAATCACCAGTTGCAATAAATCCATACTTCAAGTAGGACTCCTGGTATTGTCTGTTAAATGAAGCCTTCTTTTTCTTTTTTTTCTTCATAGGTTCTTCTTCTGTCTCCTCACTGGCCCTTTTCCACTTCACAAAAAAACTTTTGATAGAATTTTGTTTTTCACTCATTTTGCTAGTTTATGGGTTTAATTTTAGCGACAATGTATCACGTGACTGAGACAAGCATCAAGAGTGAGTCTTAGATGGATGTAACAGAGGGACTTCGTCATTTTTTCTTTTTATTTTCTTTTATTATTTTGTATATTTTTCTGAAGTTGGAAACAGGGAGGCAGTCAGACAGACTCCCGCATGCGCCCGACCAGGATCCACCCGGCATGCCTACCAGGGGGTGATGCTCTGCCCATCTGGGGTGTTGCTCTGTTGCAACCAGGGCCATTCTAACACCTGAGGCAGAGGCCATGGAGCCATCCTCAGCACCCGGGCCAACTTTGCTCCAGTGGAGCCTTGGCTGCAGGAGGGGAAGAGAGAGACAGAGAGGAAGGAGAGGGGGAGGGGTGAAGAAGCAGATGGGTGCTTCTCCTGTGTGCCCTGGCCGGGAATCAAACCCAGAACTCCTGCACACCAGGCCGACGCTCTACCACTGAGCCAACCAGCCAGAGCCAAATCTGGTCATTTTTTAAAAATAAAACATCATTCAGACTTAAATATAAATAAAACGGAAATAGTGTAAGTTATTTATTATTTCTCTGCAGACTGGTACGAAATGGCCCACGGACCGGTACCGGTCTGTGGCCCGGAGGTTGGGAACCACTGCCCTAGAGCATGTGGTGAGAGCACGACCTTGCTAACACTTTGATTTTAGATGCCTACCCTCCAGAACTGTGAGAGAATAAATTTCTGTTTAAAGCCAAAAGAAAAAAAAATCAAATATTAAACTTAATGATATGCATGCTTAAGTATTTAGGGGGAAGTGTATTCATGTTTGCAATTTACTTTGACATTGACTTTATTTTTATTTTATTTTATTTAATAATTTTATTTTTTTAATGGGGTGACATCAATAAATCAGGATACATATATTCAAAGATAACAAGTCCAGGTTATCTTGTCATTCAATTATGTTGCATACCCATCACCCAAAGTCAGATTGTCCTCTGTCACCTTCTGTCTTGTTTTCTTTGTGCCCCTCCCCCCCCTTTCCCTCTCCCATCCCCCCCCCCCCCCCCCCCCGTAACCACCACATTCTTATCAATGTCTCTTAGTTTCACTTTTATGTCCCACCTACGTATGGAATAATGCAGTTCCTGGTTTTTTCTGATTTACTTATTTCGCTTCGTATCATGTTATCAAGATCCCACCATTTTGCTGTAAATGTTCCGATGTCATCATTTCTTATGGCTGAGTAGTATTCCATAGTGTATATGTGCCACATCTTCTTTATCCAGTCATCTATTGATGGGATTTTTGGTTGTTTCCATGTCCTGGCCACTGTGAACAATGCTGCAATAAACATGGGGCTGCATGTGTCTTTACGTATCAATGTTTCTGAGTTTTGGGGGTATATACCCAGTAGAGGGATTGCTGGGTCATAAGGTAGTTCCATTTTCAGTTTTTTGAGGAACCACCATACTTTCTTCCATAATGGTTGTACTACTTTACATTCCCACCAACAGTGTATGAGGGTTCCTTTTTCTCCACAGCCTCTCCAACATTTGCTATTACCTGTCTTGCTAATGACAGCTAATCGAACAGGTGTGAGGTGGTATCTCATTGCCGTTTTGATTTGCATTTCTCTAATAGCTAAAGAAGATGAGCATCTTTTCATATATCTGTTGGCCATTTGGATTTCTTCCTGGGAGAAGTGTCTGTTCATATCCTCTTCCCATTTTTTTATTGGATTGGTTGTTTGTTTGTTGTTGAGTTTTATGAGTTCTTTGTATATTTTGGATATTAGGCCCTTATCTGAGCTGTTGTTTGAAAATATCATTTCCCATTTAGTTGGCTTTCTGTTTATTTTGTTATCAGTTTCTCTTGCTGAGCAAAAACTTCTTAGTCTGATGTAGTCCCATTCATTAATTTTTGCCTTCACTTCTCTTGCCTGTGGAGTCAAATTCATAAAATGCTCTTTAAAACCCAGGTCCATGAGTTGAATACCTATGTCTTCAGGTCTTATGTTTAGATCTTTGATCCATTTTGAGTTAATTTTTGTACAGGGGGAGAGACTGTAGTCCAGTTTCATTCTTTTGCATGTGGCTTTCCAGTTTTCCCAGCACCATTTATTGAAGAGGCTTTCTTTTCTCCATTGTGTGTTGTTGGCCCCTTTATCAAAAATTATTTGACTATATATATGTGGTTTTATTTCTGGACTTTCTATTCTGTTCCATTGGTCTGAGTGTCTATTTTTCTGCCAATACCATGCTGTTTTGATTGTCGTGGCCCTATAATATAGTTTGAAGTCAGGTATTGTAATGCTCCAGCTTCATTCTTTTTCTTTAGGATTGCTTTGGCTATTTGGGGTTTTTTATAGTTCCATATAAATCTGATGATTTTTTGCTCTATTTCTTTAAAAAACGTCATTGGAAGTTTGATGGGAATTGCATTAAATTTGTATATTGCTTTGGGTAATATAGCCATCTTGATTATATTTATTCTTCCTAGCCAAGAACAAGGTATATTCTTCCATCTCATTATATCTTTTTCGATTTCCCTTAACAATGGTTTATAGTTTTCATTATATAAGTCCTTTACATTCTTTGTTATGTTTATTCCTAAGTATTTTATTTTTTTTGTTGCAATCGTGAAGGGGATTATTCTTTTGAGTTCCTTCTCAGTTGTTTCATTATTGGCATATAGAAAGGCTATTGACTTCTGTATGTTAATTTTGTATCCTGCGACCTTACTGTATTGGCTTATTGTTTCTAGTAGTCTTTTTGTGGATTCTTTGGGGTTTTCGATGTATAGGATCATATCATCTGCAAAAAGTGATACCTTTACTTCTTCTTTTCCGATATGGATGCCTTTTATTTCTTTGTCTTGTCTGATGGCTCTGGCTAGAACCTCTAGTACCACATTAAATAAGAGTGGAGAGAGTGGACAACCCTGTCTTGTTCCTGATTTAAGGGGGAAAGCCTTCAGTTTAGTGCCATTTAATATGATGTTAGCTGATGGTTTATCATATATGGCCTTTATCATGTTGAGATATTTTCCTTCTATACCCATTTTGTTGAGAGTCTTAAACATAAAATTGTGTTGTATTTTATCGAAAGCCTTTTCTGCGTCTATTGATAAGATCATGTGGTTTTTGTTCTTTGTTTTGTTGATATGGTGTATTACGTTAACCGTTTTACGTATGTTGAACCATCCTTGAGATTCTGGGATGAATCCCACTTGATCATGATGTATTATTTTTTTAATATGTTGTTGTATTCGATTTGCTAGTATTTTGTTTAGTATTTTAGCATCTGTATTCATTAGAGATATTGGTCTGTAGTTTTCTTTTTTTGTGCAGTCCTTGCCTGGTTTTGGTATGAGGGTTATGTTGGCCTCATAAAATGTGTTTGGAAGTATTGCTTCTTCTTCAATTTTTTGGAAGACTTTGAGTAGAATAGGAACCAAGTCTTCTTTGAATGTTTGATAAAATTCGCTTGTATAGCCGTCAGGGCCTGGACTTTTATTTTTGGGGAGGTTTTTAATGGTTTTTTCTATTTCTTCTTTACTGATAGGTCTGTTTAGGCTTTCTGCTTCTTCTTGACTCAGTCTAGGAAGGTTGTATTGTTCTAGGAATTTATCCATTTCTTCTAGGTTGTTGAATTTAGTGGCATAAAGTTTTCCATAGTATTCTACAATAATTCTTTGTATATCTACGGTGTCTGTGGTGATTTCTCCTCTTTCATTTTGGATTTTGTTTATATGAGTTCTTTCTCTTTTTTCCTTGGTAAGTCTTGCCAAGGGTTTGTCAGTTTTGTTGATCTTTTCAAAGAACCAGCTCCTTGTTCTATTAATTTTTTCTATAGTTTTTCTGTTCTCTATTTCATTTATTTCTGCTCTGATTTTTATTATCTCCCTTCTTCGGCTGGTTTTGGGTTGTCTTTGTTCTTCTTTTTCTAGTTCCTTAAGGTGGGAATTTAAGTGGTTCACTTGTGCTCTCCCTTGTTTGTTCATATATGCCTGAAGTGATATGAACTTCCCTCTTATCACTGCTTTTGCTGCATCCCATAGATTCTGCTATGTCGTATTGTCATTTTCATTAGTCTGTATATATTGATCTCTGCACTTATTTCTTCTTTGACCCATTCATTTTTTAAAAGTATGTTGTTTAGTTTCCACATTTTTGTGGGATTTTTTCCCTCTTTTTTGCAGTTGAATTCTAGTTTCAAGGCTTTATGATCAGAAAATATGCTTGGTACAACTTCAATTTTTCTGAATTTGCTGATTTGTTTTTGTGGCCCAACATATGGTCAAATCTTGAAAATGATCCGTGTACACTGGAGAAAAATGTATACTCAGTCACTTTGGGATGAAATGTCCTGTAGATGTCTATCATATCCAGGTGCTCTAGTGTTTTGTTTAAGACCACTATATCTTTGTTGATTCTCTGTTTGGATGACCGATCTAGAGCCGTCAGCGGTGTATTGAGGTCTCCAAGTATGATTGTATTTTTGTCAGTTTTTGTTTTAAGATCAATAAGTAGCTGTCTTATATATTTTGGTGCTCCTTGGTTTGGTGCATATATATTAAGAATTGTTATGTCTTCTTGATTCAGTGTCCCCTTAGCCATTATGAAATGGCCATTTTTGTCTCTGAGTACTTTTCCTGTCTTGTAGTCAGCATTATCCGATATGAGTATTGCTACACCTGCTTTTTTTTGGATGTTATTTGCTTGGAGTATTGTTTTCCAGCCTTTCACTTTGAATTTGTTTTTATCCTTGTTAACTTAGATTAGTTTCCTGTAGGCAGCATACAGTTGGATTTTCTTTTTTAATCCATTCTGCTACTCTGTGCCTTTTTATTGGTGAGTTTAATCCGTTTACATTCAGTGTAATTATTGATATTTGTGAGTTCCCTATTGCCATTTTATATCTTGCTTTCTGTTAGTTTTGTGTCTTGTTTGATCCTTCTCTTTCGTTTTTCTGTCTTTTGTTTTTATTTGGTTGTATTCCATACATCTTTCCTCTGTTGCTATCTTTTTTATCTCATGTGCTTCTGTGGTGGTTTTTTCAATGGTGGTTACCTTTGAGTAATGAAAAGGGTCCCTACCCTGTTCATTGTAGCGAACTATTTTGTGAGTACTTTTGCACTTCATCGTCCTTTGCTACTGCTACTCTCCATTTTCTCCCCCTCTTTCTTTTTGTTGTTGTCACAGTTTAAATTTGGTTTTATTGTGTTCTTGGAGCTTTTACTTGTGGCTCTGTTTTTTTTTGTTCTTTGTATCTGATTGGAGAACCCCCTTTAGTAATTCCTGGAATGGGGGTTTTCTGATGATAAATTCCCTCATCTTTTCTGTATCTGTGAATGTTTTTATTTCTCCTTCATATTTGAAGGATAGCTTTGATGGGTATAGTATTCGTGGCTGAAAGGTCCTCTCTTTCAGGACTTTAAATATTGGGGTCCACTCTCTTCTAGCTTGTAGAGTTTCTGTTGAGAAATCTGATGATAATCTAATGGGCCTTCCTTTATATGTTGTATTCTTCTTTTCCCTGGCTGCCTTGAGAATTTTTTCTTTGCTGTTGGTTTGTGTCAATTTCATTATGATATGCCTTGGAGTAGGTTTGTTGGGGTTAAGAAAACTCGGAGTTCTGTTTGCTTCTTGAACTTGAGGCTTTAGTTCTTTTCACAGGCTTGGGAAGTTCTCATCTATTATTTGTTTGAGTATGTTCTCCATTCCATTTTCTCTCTCTTCTCCCTCTGATATACCTATTATTCTTATGTTATTCTTTTTGATGGAGTCAGATAATTCTTGTAGGGCTATCTCATTTTTTTTTAATTTTTGAGTCTCTTTCTTCTTCTCTCTGTTGTGCCTCAAGTTGCTTGTCTTCTATTTCACTAATCCTCTCTTCTATCTGACCTGTTCTATTAGCTAAGCTTGTTACTTCGTTTTTCAGCTCGTGAATTGAGTTTTTCATCTCTGTTTGATTTGTTTTTATAGTTTCAATTTCCTTGGACATATATTCTTTGTGTTCATTGAGTTGTTTTCTGAGCTCCCTAAATTGCCTTTCTGTGTTT
Organism: Saccopteryx leptura; assembly: GCF_036850995.1. Taxonomy (NCBI): domain Eukaryota; kingdom Metazoa; phylum Chordata; class Mammalia; order Chiroptera; family Emballonuridae; genus Saccopteryx; species Saccopteryx leptura. The sequence continues at coordinate 48,405,776 of NC_089512.1, read as the reverse complement.
TCTTGTATATCTCGGAGGATTTTTAGGATTTCTATCTTGAATTCTCTGTCATTTAGCTCCAAAGTTTCCAATATATTAAATTTTTTCTCCATAGATTTTTCCTCATCTAGCTGTGTTACCTCTCTTTCTTTTGTATCCATGATATTCCATTTTCTCTTCCTTAATGGCATCTGAGGGTGGTTTTGTTGATAGTATTAATGAGATTTAATAAAGAATAAAAAGTGAAAAAAAATTAAAAAATAAAAAATCGAAGAGTTGTTTTTTAAAAAAAAAATTAATAATGAAATAAAGAAAAATAAAATAAAATAAAAATTTAAAAAAAAGGAAATTATTCCCCCCCTCCTTTTTTCCTCTCCTCTCCTCTCCCCTCTTTCTTGAGAAAATCTTGTGGTGAACTGTGAATTATAACAAACAATGCCTGTGATGGAGGGCCTGAATTGAGGAAAAGTAATAAAGGGGCAAAAAAAAGAAAAAAAAAGAAAAAGAAAAAAAAATAGAAAAAAAAAGGGGGTATGGACCCACAAAAAGCAAATAAGGAAAAAATTTGGGTCAAGAATAAAATGATTTGCTTTTAGGTGTTGGTTGTCTAAGAGTTATGATGAGAGGAATAAGAGGAAAACAGAAAAATGGGGGAACAAATTAAAAAATTACTATTGTATTTAATGGAACAAGAACTAGATGAAATGGAGAGCCAGGGATGGGAGCACTGCTAGTGAGTTAAAAAGGTAAAGTAAAAACCCCCCAAAATGCCACAAACATAAGTTTGAGTCCCAGATAAGATAATTTGTTTGTTATTGAGGTTTGAATGAGAGGAGATGTAAAGGAGAAAGGAAGAAACTAATATAGAGGGAGAAAAGAAAGAGAGAGAGAGAAAAAAAGAGGGTACCACTAAAAGAAGAAAAAAGAAAGGAGAGAGAGAGAGTTAAGGGTTTTGGAGTGCAGCCCTCATAGAGAGAAAGGAAGAGGAGAGAAAAGATAATGGGAGATGTAACACTTATGGGTAGTGTAGTTCAAGGAGAGGAGAGAGTAAGACTGGCAGAGAGTTAATTGGCCAAATTGGAGGAGGAAGAAAAGTATCAAGAATGAAGATAAGAAAAACAGACGAACAAATATAATAAAATGGGATAGGTTATAAAGTCTGCAGATTATTCTTGATTTTGAGAGGTTATCTTCTTGCTTTTTCTTTTCTCTCCCTCTTCCTGGTCGGTGACTCTGTACCCTGGGTTCTGCCCCTTTGGCATGCTCAGGTAGAGGTTTGCAGTTGATAAGTCTCTATGGCGATGTCATGTATTGTGCTTTAGTCTCCTTGGCAGTCGAGGCTCATTAGCATTTATAGGCTCCGCCAGTGAGAGAGTCCGTGTTCCTGGAGCCTTTCTCCTAGTCTTTCCTTCCTCAATTAGTAGCCTGATAATCCAGCTATGGGGTTGCTGCTGCCTCTGCCTGGATAGTAAGAGGCTCAAAGAGCTGGCAACTCCCCACTCTATTTCCACTCAGCACAGGGCTCTGGGTAAGGCTCAGTCAGTCAGAGCTGCTAGCATAATCAGGTGGGGCTTCCGCCCACTCAAAGACCTCTGGCTCTGCCACTCTGTCCGGTAACACAGGCGGGCGCCCACTTCCGGGGCGCTTGGAGGAAACTCTCACTCACTATCTGCGTGCGCAGACCAGGATATCTGGCCAGCAATCTCACGCTCTGAGTGAAACCCCCAACCACATGGAAAAGTTGCAGCGTTGGAATTGGCTCTTGCTCCATCCCCGTGCGCGGCTTTTGCAAGGCGCTGGGGCGGCCCGAGATTCCGCTTTGGCCCACACAAAGGCCCCTGACTCTGCCCCTCTTTGCGATAACATGGGCGCGCACTGCCGAGGTACTTGGAGGAATCTCTCACTCACTATCTGCGCGCGCAGACCAGGATATGAGGCCGGCCGCGTTTCCCTCTGAGTGAAACCCCCACCAGCACAGAAAATTTCCACCATTGGAATTAGTTCTCGCTCCCTCCCGTGCACGGCTTTCTCAGGGCGCTGGGGCTGCCCAGAGATTCTGCTTTCGGCCCACAGAAAGGCCTCTGACTCTGCCTCTCTGTGGGGTAACACGGGCACCCACTCCCAGGGCTTAGGAAGAAATCTCTCGCCCACTAACTGCGCACCGACCAGGAGATCGGGTAAAATGGCTGCCCCGCTTGTCTTTCTTTCTTTGGGTTTGGCGCGAGTGTTAAGCTTGTATTGCCCGGGTTGCCACAGGATCAGTTTTTCCTCGGCTTGGATCTCCGTGCCACAACCTGGTTCGGCCGTTTGTGCCGCGGCCTGGATCTATTCACCCCCTTTGCCCGCCTCAGTTTCTATATTCACAGTTACCAGAGAAAGCCGCCCTGTTTAGGTTAGTGAGGAAGGCGGAGCATTTCTTACTCCCTATTTCCTTCGGGGTTTGGTTATATATTTAGCCAATTTTTCACTCGACCATACCTTTGGGTGTATTGCAAAGCATCTGGAGGCTCCAAGGATAGGTTTTTCTGTTTCTGGTTGAAGATCTTGTTGAGTTTTGGGGGAGATTTATCGGTATCGCTTCTTACCCCGCCATTACTCTGACGTCATCTCGACATTGACTTTAAAAAGGTGGATTAGGCCCTGGCCGGTTGGTTCAGTGGTAGAGCTTCAGCCAGGCTTGTGGAAGTCCTGGGTTCGATTCCTGGTCAGGGTCCACAGGAGAAGTGATCATCTGCTTCTCCACCCCTATGTCACCATAGCCATGGCTCGATTGATTCAAGTGAGTTGGCCCCTACGCTAAGGATGGCTTTTTGGACTCTGCCTCAGGTGCTACAGATAGCTCAGTTGCCAAGCAATGGAACAATGCCCCAGATGGGCAGAGCATTGCACCTGTAGTGGGCTTATGGGGATGAGGAATCCCAGTCATGGCACATGTGGGAGTCTGTCTCTTTGCCTCACTGTCCCCTGCTCTCACTTAATTTTTTAAAAAGTGGATTAGTAGATGGACAGAGGTATAGACAGTTGGCTAGCTATGTCATAAAGCAAGAATAGGATAATATTAACAGTAGTATCTAGGTAGTGGGTTCTCATAAAATTCTTTGAACTCTCAGTTTTGCTGTGTGTTTGAAATTTTCCATAATAAAATATTGAGGGAGAGAAGGAAACCAAATTTGGAAACCTTCTAATTCTTCTTTGATCATCCTCTCCTACCCACCTTCTCCTCAGCCTCATAAAATGAGCATAATATGAGATAAAGGCAAATGCTGGAGAAGATGAATGTAGTAGGAGTTCACTCATCCAGTTACAAGCTACCGTGACAACTTTCTATTAACCCTAATTCCTCTGATAGCCTGTGACTCTATTTATAGTCACCCAGTTTCTCTTCTACATATACCCCCAAGAAACTTGTATGTCAGCCCCCAATTTTATCTCTAATTACTAAACCTGTTTCTGTTGGAGAAGCATCTTAGTGCCCTGAAAAAATGTCACCTTTATCATTCCAAAGAATCATCTAATTTTTATTTGAACAAAGGCACTTTTGCAGAAAGGATAACTGTCCTTATCCTTTGGAAGATAGGAGACTTGTATTCCAGAACAGACTCAGATGAATTGTGCCAAGGTCAAACAATTGATAAATGGTAGAGCCAGAATTTGGAGCCTAATCTTTAGGACCTAAAGAAAATGTGGTGGAGTTTCAGAAGGCAAGGACTTATTTCACGCCTTGAGCACTGCTGTATGGACAGCTACCTACTTTAGAATCTAGCCCTGGAAGTAAAATAAACTCTGGCGGAGAGAGAGCCCACAGCCGGTTCTCAGTGGTAGCATAAGAACAGTTTCAACCTCCATACCTCTGAATGTTTTTTCATTTTTTCTGTGAATGGACCCCAAGAAAATTGGCAAAAATACATTAATTTTTGTGCCATGTATCAGATAAAACCTTCTAGGGTTCAGGAATCCCCAGTGTTAAAGACCTCTTTAATAATTTATTCATCCTGATTTTTTAATAACCTGTTCTAAACTACTTCTTAAACAAGTTACTGAGAAAAGGTATGCAAGGAACCCAAAGTTTCAATTCACATAAGAACTTAAATTCTGAGGGTTTCTGGTTGAGGGTATTTGATGTTTGTCTTCCTAATTTTACATTAGGGTGAGAGATTATGTTTTTGGAGTATTATTTTGCTCTCAAGAATGTGACTTTTTCCCCTTAGCAGTTAATACAGTAAATAGTACATAATGGGCATTCTATAAACTTTTGACAAATTGGGTAATTGTTGGCTTTCTCAGAGCAGGGTCTGGACATGCTCATCTCTACATGCTCATCTCCTAGTACAGTAAGTACCTCCTAGCATAAAATAGATATTCAGTAATTTTTTTAAAGCCTGACCAGACAGTGGTGCAGTAGATAGAGCTTTGGAATGGAACTTCGGGGACTCAGGTTAGAAACCCCAAGGTCACCAGCTTGAGTGTAGGCTCATCCAGCTTGAATGCGAGATGGCTGGCTTGAGTGCTGGGTCATTGGCTTGAGCATGGGATCATAGACATGACCCCATGGTCTCTGGCTTGAGCTCAAGGTTGCTGGCTTGAGCAAGGGGTCACTTGCTCTGCTGTGCCTCCCCTACCCCCACCCCCTGGTCAAGATACATATGAGAAAGCAATCAATGTACAACTAAGATGCTTCTTATCTATCTCCTTTCCTGTCTGACTGTCCCTATCTGTCCCTTTCTCTGTCTCTGTCAAATAATAATAATAATAATAATAATAATAATAATTTTTTAAAGAGTTAGGTTGAGATTATTACTTCACTTCGAGGGAAGTGCCTGTCTTTTTAACTACACGTGTCTGAGCCAAGAGTGTCAGGGCCCTGAATAAGTCAGTCAGGATCAAAAGGTTAATGATAATCCAGAAAAGATAAATTGAGTGCCTTAGCTGATTTATGGGGCCATATGTCAGCTTTTTATTGGGGGGCTGTGTGGCCTAAATAAATAAAAAACTAGCAATAATGATATCTCCCAGGGAGCAAAAATTGTGGATCTTCCTGAGCTCCTGAGCAAAAAGGAAATGAAAATCTTAATCATATTTCTGGACTTGAAACTAGGAATTTTTGTAAGCATGCCATATTTCCATTTGTCAGCAGGGAAACGGAGATTGATCAGAGAAGGTTGTGAGAAGAGGGAAAGCGAATGGTAGCACAGTTGGGAGAGGAAAGGGAAAAGGTAGCTAGGAATGTGGAGGGAAAGAAAGTTGACTTGAAGGAATAGTGGCTATAGCCTCATCTTGGTTTCGTTTTGTAATTGGTCAGTGGTCTGTTGGCCAATAAATTTTTGCTGGAAAGCTCTTTCCTCAGAGTGGCCAGAGTATCCATTGCATTAGGTTTGACTTTAGTAGTCACTGTCCTCCTAACCCTTTTCTAGTCTTGTGGGACCCTGGGAGCTAGATTGAGTTCTACATGTTTTATAGAGAAAGAGGGGGAAGAGGCATTAAATAACAACTATCCTCCTCCACAATAAAAATTCTCAGAAGAATTCAGGCCTGGCCCAATTGGCTCAGTGGTAACAGCATCAGCCAGGTATGTGGAAGTCCCAGATTTGATTCCCAGTCAGGGCACACAGGAGAAGCAAGCATCTGCTCTTCTCCTCCCCTCCTCCCCCTCCTGCAGCCGTGGCTCAATAATTCAATGATGGTTCAAGTGAATTGGCCCCAGGTGCTGAGGATAACTTAATGGCCTCTGCCTCAGGCACTAAAAATAGCTCTGTTACTAAGCAACGAAACAAGGGCCCAGATGTGCAGAACATCTCCCTTAGGGGGCTTGTCTGGTGAATCACGGCCAGGGTGCATGTGGGAGTCTGTCTCTCTGCCTCCTTTCCTCTCACTTAATGAAAAAAAAATTCTCAGAAGAATTTCTGATATTTTAGAGTTCCCTCTTGTTGATAACAAATGTTGCTGTAAACTCTAGAATCTTTGGCATTTAACCTCAGGGGTAAACAAAAGTCATTGCAATTTTAATGTCACCCAAGAATTTTCTATAGATTAAAATTATTGACTAGAAGTTATGTAGAATCAGTGAGTTTCAACAACATGGCCCCTTCTATCACCTTCATGGATATGTAAAAAGACTAATTTAAGGTGAACTATCACTGTGATATCTCCTTGCTCACAAAAACTTTCAAGTTCAAGATCATTGGATCCAGTTTTTATTCCTAGAGAAAACGTCAAAACAGTTTCTTTTTTTTAAATGAGTTTTAAAAATGGATTGATTTATTGATTTTATAGAGAGAAAGAGGGAGAGAGAGAGAAAGAAAGAAACATTGATTTGTTGTTCCACTTATTTATGCATTCATTTGTTGTTGCTTGTATGTACCCTGACTGAGGATTGAACCCATAACCTTGTTGTATGTATCAGGACAATGCTCAAACCAACTGAACTACTTGGCCAGGGCACAAAGCAGTTTCTTCCCATTAATGACTACTGAATCATTCAGCATATATTCATTGAGTGACAACTTTGTTAGGTGTTTTTGATTCAATGTTCAGATAGACAGATTTAGTTCCTAAATTATACCTTATTAAGGTATAATCTTAAGGAAAGGAAATATTTTGTTTAAATCTGATCTTAAAATCTACAAAGAAATTCTAGAAATTACTGGTATGTTAGATATAGTGCTCTGGAATTTGTATCACATCATTCATTGATTATAAAGGACCCAGAAGACAGAAAACTAACTATATATATATCCCAGCCCATTCTTCCAACAGCACTCTGGATGATACAAGTGGGTAGTGCCAGGAACTGTGATATAGCCTGCTAAAAATTCTGCCTTGGAGTTGCGGTGACAGTTGTCAAGTTTTAAATCTTCTCCCCTCTATCTGTGTTTTCTGCCTCTTGCCCTTCTGGGAAAGGACAGAATTTCCTGCCCAGAAGTTAGTGGCATCTTCTACAGAAGGAGAACAGAGTGAGTTGGGAAATGAGGATTCCCGGGTTTTCCTACCTTGGCCCTCTGTGCCACATTTTGTCTTAATTCTGAGCTTTTACTTTATGGAAGGTGTTAGAGGATATGATGATTACAGGGATGAATATGATATGGATGTTGCATTAAATAATTTAGTTTGGTTAGGGAGAGGGACATATATAGGAAGAACTAAAGAAAAAGCAAGAGCAGGAGGAGGTATTATAGAGAAATGGAAAGAGCAATGAGAAGATCCAACTTCAAAGACTCAGTTTGATATTCATGAGCAAATGAACTTTTTTTTTTTTTTTTGCTTTAGTTTACTCATAGAATGAGTATAATGATCTTAACTCTGCTTAACTCTCAGGTTGTAGTAAGGGCAAGAGAGATAGTATATGAGAAACTTTGGGAAACAAATTAAAATACAGCCACGGGTTGAAAGGGTTCTTTTCCCATTTTACATATGAGGAAAGAGATATAGAGAAATGAAAAACCTTGCTCAAAGTCACATGTGTTTGTGTTGAAATAGTTATTCATAGTTTAGGCGCAAAATTGAATGACTTTGTCCATTTTTCTTCCTCCATCATAGACCTTGACCAATACAAGACTGTTAAGTAGCCAGAATGCTGTTGGCCACATATCAAGTGTTTTGGTAGAGTGTGACAAAGTTCAAGGTTCCATATTTTACTCTAAGAATTTTGGTTATAGGGTTATACTGTCATTTTATTCATTAGGCTTGGCAAAGGTTTATTTAACCCAGTACTCTTCTGATAGAAATAGAATGCAAATTGCAAACATGAACCTTAAGTGAAATTTTAATTTTTCTAGTAACAACACTATAAAAAAAAAGGGAAAAAAGTGAAATTAATAATATATTTTATTTAGCACATGTCCCAAATATTCTTATTTCAACATGTAATCAATATGAAACAAATTATCAAAGAGAGATTTACAGTCTTTCATATTAAATTTTCAAAACTGGATGTGTATTTTGCCTCACAGCATATCTGAATTTGCACTAGCCACATTTCTGGTGCCCAGTAACCACTTGTGGCTGATGGTACTCTATTGAACAATGCAGCATTTCACAATCTCCATTTCCCCCCACCTTTCAGTTCTGGCTTTCTAACCTTCATTCTTGTCCTCAGTGTTTTCTTTTAATGGATGTCTTTATTTTCCCTGTGTTTGATCCCTAGAGAAGTAAGCTCCTTTCCTGTGTAAGTGCCAGGTATTCTTCTTTGATCAAGTAAAAGAAAAAGTCTTCTTCTCTAGCTATTGTTTGAAATCAGCTAGTGTTCCTTGAACTGTGCATTTCCTCTTATGTGAACATTCAGCTCTTTTGAACTGAGCTTTCCATCTCATTTTTCTGATGAGTCTCTCTTCTTTTATTTTTTTAATTTTAATTTTTTTATTTGTTTTAGAGAAGAGAGAAAGAGAGAGAGAGAGAAGGGTGTGGGGAGGAGGAAACATCAACTCCCATATATGCCTTGACCAAGCAAGCCTGGGGTTTTGAATCAGCGACCCCAGCGTTGCAGGTCGATGCTTTATCCACTGCGCCACCACAGGTCAGGCGAGTCTGTCTCTTCTGCTAAATTTTGTGCTCCTTGAGAAAAAAGATAATGTTTTATTTATTTCTATAATCCCAGCAACCTAGCCATATCTGGCCCCTAGCAGAAATTTGATCAATTTGTAATAATTGGAGAAATAAATAAGCTTTTCCTTTACAATTCACCAGCTCTTTTTGCCTTCTCAATAGTCATTTTTCTTTGCAACAACAGTTTTTGTTACAGAGCTATATGCTATATATATGCCTATATGTGGCACCTCTAGGCAACCTTTATTATTTGTGGTTTTAAATATTTGCAGGAAAACAAATAGAATTTTAGACATATTCCACAGTTCTTTTAAGAAACTCTTTCTTCAGTCACTTTCCAAGAGGTTGTCTGATTTTACTTATGCCAGGAAAGACGTTAGAGTTTATTAGGTTTCACTCTTTGTTGGCCTACTTTTTTTGACACTAAATCTTGTTTCTCCCACTTTCATTTCATCTCCCAGCCTTCATACCTACCTTTGCTTTCACTGGACCTTCCCGCCACCATGAGTTTCTTAGGCATCCCTAGCCCCAATTTTGCCTTAGGGTAGGAGTTCCCTAATAGCAACTTATCATGAAAACACAAAGTTATAGACCACTGAAACTAGAAAGGATCATAAAGATTCAAGTTCAGGGTTCTTCAAATTTTTTAAAGTAGCTATATTCTTTTTTTCAAACAAAGCTTTAGGTAGAACCCTGCATATAAAACTGGTAAAAATAGAATTGTTTTTATTAAAATGGGGTTACGAGTTCCCAGAGATAATTTGGGAGTTCCACAGAACATAGCTTGAGAACTACTAGTCTAGTACTCCTTCACAGTACAACTCCTTCACAATACAAATGGGGAAATCAAGACCTACAGAAGTGAAACAACTTGCCTCACCCATACAGCAAGCTAGTAATAAGATCTGGACTAGAACCTAGGTTTTCTTCCCAGGCCAGTGTTCTGCTAACCACAATTTACTGTTTAGTGCCTCATTTCCCAAGGGGAGAAAACAATGAGTCTTTTATTTTATGCTCCTTGGTAGATCTGACAGGGTCCACCTCTTCTTTCCCTTTAGTAAATCAGTTTGGCCCCCTCTTGTTATTGTTTTTCTCTAGAATCCAGGCTGGGGCTTGTCTTAGCCTTTGTTCTGTTCCCAGTTTTGTAGTGCCAAGATGGATATAGAGAGAGCGGATTCAGGCAGGTCATGGTGGCACAGATGTTTCCTGTCCCTTGGCTAGTCTGGCTGTGTCTTTCAGAGGCAGATGAATGCCACGGCCAGGTGTGTCTTTCAGGGTGTTCCAAGCTCTTGGAGGTGGTAGGTGTTTATAACCGCAATTTCCTCATTATCTTCTGTTTTTCACAGGCTTTTAGCCACTACCTGAAGTAATACATTTAAGTTGCCACTCTAAGAGTCATCAGTCATTCAAAGCGCTCTGTGGTCTGGCTATAGTGCACCTCTATATACTTATTTCCCAGTGTCTTCTTCAAGTGTCCTATGTTTTCTCCAAGAGTATTCTGTTTTATCTCCTCCCTCCTCAATCTTCACATATTAAAATATTGCTCATCTTTCCAGATTAAGCTTAAATGCTACCTTTTCAAGAAGCCTTTCTCAATTTTCAACCTTACGCAAGCTCCCTCTGTAGTAATATAAGTTTTTAGCCTCATCTTTCTTCATTCTCTGCCTCATATTTTGTGTACAACAGTTTTGCACATGCCATGCTGTTTCTCATTTCCATGCCTTTGCCCAGAATTCTCTACTCTAATTTTTACTTCCATTTTGCCTGGCTAACTCCTATTTAGATTTAGGATGGGTTCACACATCATTTCTTCTAACATGACTTCCCTGACACCTCTACACTTAGGCTACTCCCATAATACCTTTGCACTTACATGTAATATTTTATCTATTTGTACCTAACTCACACACTAGACAGTGTTCTATGCCTTATATTTTATATTTCTAATGTCTCATTAATAATAGATGCTTAATGAACATTTATGGGATAGCTGAATGAATAACTTTTTATATTACTTTAATGGCTTGAATTATAGTCTACATTTTTTGTAACTGTTTGTCTACCACTAGACTACAAATTAATTCTGTGAGGGTAAGGATAAGGATTGAATCCTTCTCATCCTTTTGTCCCTTGCAGGGCCTCATTCATAGTAAGCATATCAATTAGGGTTCTCCAGAGAAAGAAAATCGATAGGTAATATATTTTAAGGAATTGGCTTACATGATTGCAGAGACTGGCAAGTCTGAGATCTGTAAGCAGGCCACAGGCTACGAACTCAAGAAAGAGCTGATATTGCAAGCTGAGTCTGAAATCTATAGGGCAGGCCATCAGGTTGGAAATATAGGCAGGCAGGGTTTCTGTGTTAATCTTGAGGCATAATTCCTTATTCTAAGTTTTTGCTTTTAAGGCTTTCAGCTGATAGGATGAAGCCTACAAAGATTATTAAAGATAGTATTCTTAATTAAAAGTAAACTGATTGTGGATATTAATCACACCTACAAAATACCTTTGCAGCCATGTAGACTAGTGTTTTACTAAACAGGGCCCCATAGCCTAGCCGAGTTTACACATAAAATTTAATCATCACAGTAAGTGACCAATAAATGTTTGCTGGATTTAAACATATATGCTTTTGAGCTTCTTATCTGAAGCTCAGAAAAAGAAAACAACCCCACTTCTGTTTCCAGCAGTAATTTAAACTCTATAACTTGAAAATTCTGTACCATGGCTCTGAATAAAAATATTTTCACACTGAACAACCTTGAATAAAAAAATAAAAACATTCTTTAAGATACATAACTGAGCTTGCAAGAAAGTAAGGGACTCTTTAGAGGTTGAAAATGAAATCAGACTGCCTGACTAGGCGGTGGCGCAGTGAATAGAGCATCGATCTGGGATGCTGAGGACCCAGGTTCCAAACCCCGAGATTGCTGGCTTGAGCCCAAGCTCATCTGGCTTGAACGCAGTCTTATCTGGCTTGGGCGGAGCTTACCAGCTTGAGTGCGGGGTTGCTAGCTTGAGCTTGGGATCATAGGCATAAACTCATGGTCGCTGGCTTGAGCCCAAGATTGCTGGCTTGAACAAGAGGTCACTGGCTTGACTGGAAGCCCCCCCCCCCATCAAGGCACATAAGAAAGCAATCAATGAACAATTAAGGTGCCGTAACGAAGAACTGATGCTTCTCATCTCCCTTCCTGCCTTCCTGCCTGTCCTTCCATCTCTCTCTCTCTCTTTCTCTGTCTTAAAAACAAAAAAGAAAATGAAGACAGACTGAGTAGTAAGTCTATGAGATGATGTTGTACTAAGCCTTTGGGATATCCGTTTTGGTAACTTTGGGGCTTGTATTTTAATATCTACACAGGAATAGGAGATGAAGACTTGAGTCTTCACAAGACAGGCATTAAAGCTAAGACCTGCAAGTGAAACTGGGACATTTAGTAAAATGGTGGATAGAAAAGTAATCTCATTGATAAATGAACACAGGAAGCTATGTATCTCAGCCTATCCTCTAGATAAGAAAAAAAAAGTCTCTCTTTGAGAATCCAAAACTATAGGTCTATTCTCAGTTGGGTTTGGAGTCTGGATGTGTATTACCTGTGTAGGCTGAGGTCCTGCAAGTTGATTAACAAAAAGTATGCCCAACCAGTGACACTCAGGGGTGCCTAGCAGAAGAAAACACAAATCCTCCTAAGATGATAAAAGATCTAAGACTATAAGATAATAAAACAGTATAAAATTAATATAGTTAAAGTGATTAAAGACAAAAAAGAATTAAAAACAAGAGGATAGAATCAAATGTTAGGAATCATATGAAGCAGATATGACAAATAGAATTTCTAGAAATAAAAAACACAGCATTGAAATTAAAAACATAATGGACTGTTGAAACAGAAGAGTAGACACTGCTGAAGAGAAAATTGGTGAATGGAGGGTAAGGCAGAAATTACCTATGATGCTTCACAAAGACAGGAAAAATATGAAAGCAGGTTAAGAGACATGTGGATGGAATTAGAAGATCCAATATATGTTTAATAATCATTCTAGAAGGAAAGAATAGAGACAGTGGAAAAGAGGTAACACTTAGAGGTAATGGTTGAAAATTTACAAAAATTGATGAAAGACCTCAATTAGGAAGTACACTGAGTTCCAGAGGATAAATTAACATAAAGCTACTTCTAGACATATTATAATGAAACTGCATAATAGCAAAGACAAAAAGTAGTTATTACGAGCTGCCAGAGTTAAATGAAATATCTTACAAGAAATCACAATTAAACTGAGTGGCAAATGTAAACAAAGTAACAGTGTCCTCAAAAGCTAAGAGGGGGGAAAAAAAACCATTCAATCTAGATTTTTGTCACCTAGTTAAATCTTCATTCGAGAGTGAGGGTAAGCAAAACACTAATTCAAAGGTAGATAGGTACTTCTATATTTATTGAAGCCAATCTGTGGTAATAACCCAAGTGCCTATTAATAGACAAATAGATAAAAACACTGTGGTACATATATACAGTGGAATATTACTCGTCCATAAAAAGCAACAAAATCTTAACATTTGTGACAGTGTGGATGGACATAGAGGGTATTAGATGAAATAAGTCAGAGAAAGACAAATACCATATGAGTTCATTTATATATGGAATCTAAAGAACACTATTAACAAACATAATAGAAACAGACTCTGATGTAAATTCATCAGAGTACAGACTGATGTTTGCCAGGATGGAGGAAGTGGGAGACTGGATGAAAGAAATGAAGGGATTGGTAAATACAAATTGTAGTTAAAAAATAGTTATGGGAATATAAAATACAGCATAGGAAATATAGCCAATAATATTGTAATAACTATCTATGGTGCCAGGTGGGTTGTAGAAATATCAAGGGGAACACTTTGTAAAGTATATGATTGTCTAACCACTATGCTGTACACCTGAAACTAATACAAAATAATATTGAATGTAAATTGTAATTGAAAAAAACAAAACAAAACCTAAAGAGCAAATTTCAAGACAGCAAATTTTAACACAGTTTAAAAAACAACTGTCTGGAAACACATACACACCCCTGATAAATAGCAGTTTTTCTAATGATACTTTTATGAATATTGTAGAGTAGATTATTAAATTGGGGTGGGAAGTAGAATTTGACAACCTAGTTTTAAGTTTCCTACACATGAATGATAGGGAGACAAACTACGAAATTTTTAAGCCATTCAAGAAACAATAATGTATCAGAATTGTTGACACAAAGTGAGAAGCTACTCTTGGCCTCAGGATTTCAGTTTTATGAAAATCCCCAAAGTACAGAATCTAGAACCGGGGAGATAACATTCATGTAGAAATCACTTTTAGAGAGTACTGTCAAAGTTTCTCTTTCATCATTCCCCAAATTCCAAATGATTGGCTCTATAGGTCTTTAGTGGCCCCTCTCCTGATTATTGGCAAACCAGGAAGCAAGAACTAGCTCCATCATATCTTTTAGCCTTATCCCTACTGCCCTGTCACTTCCTCTCTCCATATACATATCCCATAATTGCACCACCACTTAGCATGGCTTTGTGAATTACCTTCTTCATACTGCAGTACTTTTGTTTAAGCCATTTCTGTACTTGAAATGCCCTTTCCATGCCACATACTGAAATCTCACTGACTATTTAACTGATACTGTCTGAGCCTGAAAATGCCTTTAGAAACAATGTAGTTAAACCTTCTCATTTAGATATGAAGAAAATGTAATTCAGATGAATTCCTAAGCTATGGGAAATTTCTCCCATTCACCCTATAATCAGAATTTATCACATCTTTCTCTATACTATAACACAAACAAAAAATAATGTATGTAGACTATCTGGAACCTGATCTGTTTTAAATTAATATCTTTGATGTTTAAGTATCCTAACTCAAAAAAAGCACAAGGAATTTTTTATTTTTAATTGTGGTAAAATACACATAACAAATTTTACCATCTTAACCATTTTTAAGTGTACTATTTAGTAGTGCTTAGATATGCACATTATTGTCCAACCAATCTCCAGAACACTTAAAAATATTGCCATCTGAATCTCTATATCCATCAAACAAGTCCCCATTAAACACAAAGAATTTTAAAGAGGTGCTTTATCCTATAAGGTATGATAAAAGAAATAAAGGAATTTTTCTAAATGGTGGTGGCACAGTGGCTAGAGCATTGACCTGGGATGCTAAGGTCCCAGGTTGGAAACCTCGAGGTTGTGGTTTGAACTCAGGCTCATTTGGCTTGAGCTCAGGCTCACCAGCTTGAGCGCAGCATTGTGGGCTTGAGCTCAGATCAACATGATTCCAAGGTCATCAGCTTGAGCAAGGGCTCACTGGCTCAGCCTGAGACCCTACCCTACCCCCGTGTCAAGGCACATATGAGAAGTAATCAATGAATAACTAAAAGTTATGCAACTATGAGTTGATGCTTCTCATCTCTCTCCCTTCTGGTCTCTTTCCTTAAAAAAATACACACACACACACACACACACACACACACACACACACACACACACACACACACACAATGATACCTTGAGATACGAATTTAATTCATTCTGTAACCGAGCTCGTTAAGTCAGTCAACTTGTATATCAAACTGCCTATACTGGACCCATGTGCCAACGCGCCAACTAGTGGCACCTTCTCGAATCACGACTCGTATCTCGAAATTTCACTTGGATCTCAAACAAAAATACGGACCAAGTCGCAGCTCATATCTTAAAAAAAGTATGTTGGTCTGTTCGTATCTCAAGGTACCACTGTGTGTGTGTGTGTGTGTGCCGCGCGCATCTTAACTAAAAAGAAACTGAAAACTTTAATATCAAGAGTTTGAGTTATTCAGAAGCCTTGTAAAGAAAACATTTTTCTCTTAAAAGCCACTGATTTTCTCTTAATAGCCACACTGACCTTAAAAGCCACTGTGACAAAAGAACAGAGGATTAATATATGTAATGGTTGGTTATTAGTAAGAAAGTTACCAAGTTGTATCTTATAGGTATTGGTTGTCTTTATTGTTTGTATAACTATCCATTTTTTAAAGCTATATTTTTATTATAAAACTTGTGGGCAAAAAGTGGGGTACATATTAAGTTTAGTGACCAAAAGTAACCTTACAGAATGATCTTATCATAAAGTCCTATGGTGGCAAGTCATGGTGAGTAGTCATGCCCCAGGCCTATAACTTCTTTAGTGAAAGGTTTTAAGCCAGTCCTGTCCATTGTTCTTGTGCATCTAGGTTAACATACCTTTGAAATGCCAGAAGTAATCCTCTTTTTCAGATCTCTCAAGGAAGATGTAACAACCCTCAAGGGAGCACATAAATTGTTAACTATCCTTTACCTTGCTTTTTCCTACCTTCATGTTATCTTTCTTCTGTTCCCTCTTTAATTCCAGAGGCATAAAAAAAGAAAACTGCAAACTGTCATTCCTTAGAGCACTTCAGATCTTGTTTCCAGGCAGTGTTGTCAGTTTGGCGCAAATAAACTCTTATGAAAATTCTCTACAGATTTGAATGTTTCTTTTGTTAACACAGTCATACTTCCTAAAAAGCCATTTTAAAATAGTAATAGAAATTGTTCTGCTCAATTTTTTTTTGTTACAAAATTTTATTTAATCTAAAATAGAAAACATGCATAAAAGTATCATTATTATTTAGAAAGTAATTAAAGTAATTAGTATATTGTGAGATTTTAAAAAAAATGAATCTTTTAAAATTATTTTTGAATAATTCCGTATTTTAGAAGTAATGTGAAGTGGTTAATAAGATTTGTTCTAGAGTCAGTTTATATGGTCTTGAATATGAATCTACCACTCAGTAGTTGTATGACCTTGAACAAGTTCATCTCTCTGTACCTTTGCTGTAAGTTGGTCTTATCTATACTATCTATCTTATATGTAAGATTAGGAGATAATGCTACATCCCTTATGTATTGGATGGTTAATTGAATAAGAGGTGTGAAGTCAACACAGTAACCAATGCTAAGTACGTAACAAATATTAGTTATTATTAATTTTACTGTAGTTAATATAATTCTGGTGCTTGGACTCCGGGATTAATAATCTGCTATACTTCTGTTAACACTTTTATTTTTATACTTTTTTTGTGCCAGAGCTGAGACAGTCTGTAGTCTTTACTTCCTTTACCCTGTTTTCATCAACCAGTGCTTTGCATACTACTGGACAAAAATAGGTACCTAATCTAATAAATCTTTTTTTAAGTAAATGATGAGAATATTTTTTTGTTGTTGTTTTTCTTGGTTTCTTTTTTTTCTTTATGAAGAGAATATTTTTAAAAGTTTGTAGAATACATGTAGTTATTATAGCACTGAATAACAGACTCCTTTTCAAAAGAATGTATCTAAACAGTAAGGATAAAATGAACTGAGTATTCAGGCAAATCAGTTTGGGTTGGTTTTTAAAACTCTTTTTTGGTTTGTTGAATATGAAGAGCATTTCAGTGGATCATTAGAGGTAACTAAAAGGATGGCCAAGTTCATTGAACAGAAGAGAGTCTAAAAAACACCATATATTGTTGTTCTTCTATATTAAGAATGATCTTCTGTACTGATCCATTCTGGACTAAAGTTGGTGTAACCAAGATTATTAGATTGAGAAGAGATCAGCATTCCCTCAGGGTTCCCACTGCATGACCCTAGACAACTTTTCCTCTTTAAACCTCAGTTTCTACATCTATAAAATGAGAGGATAGCATCTAAGGTCCATGTTTCTATTTAGAACATTTGTGGTTCCATCTTGCTAAATTTGGGTGTAACTAGGAGCCTGTGGAAAGTTTCTTTCAGGACAGTGCCATTTCTTCTCCCAGCCTGCCAAAACTCAGTTGTTAGTGCCTATTCTAATGAATAACAACTCTCCCTGAATTGGTGCCAGTTGAAAAATTGTAGAATGGAATGTGCCACCTGGGTTTGGATTTGGAAATCCAAAATATTGTTGCCTTGAGGTACAAGGATGTTTCTGAAGAACCATGGTGGTGAGTAGGGAATAATACCAGCCATGGCAGTTTGCACTTGAACCAGGAAGAGTGTCAAGTCTCCTTTGCTAATGAGAACAGAATGAGGGGAGAACTCTTTTTTTTCTTTCTTTCTTTCTTTTTTTTTTTGTATTTTTCTGAAGTTGGAACCGGGGAGGCAGTCAGACAGACTCCCGCATGCGCCCGACAAGGATCCACCCAGCATGCCCACTAGGGGGCAATGCTCTGCCCATCTGGGGCCTTGCTCTGTTGCAACCAGAGCTATTCTAGCGCCTGAAGCAGAGACCATAGAGCCATCCTCAGTGCCCAGGCCAACTTTGCTCCAATGGAGCCTTGGCTGCGGGAGGGGAAGAGAGAGATAGAGAGGAAGGAGAGGGGGAGGGGTGGAGAAGCAGATGGGTGCTTCTCCTGTGTGCCCTGGTTGGGAATCGAACCCAGGACTCCTGCACGCCAGGCCGACTCTCTGCCACTGAGCCAACCGGCCAGGGCCAGAGAACTCTTTTTTTATTACTGCTCTACAGTGTGCTATGTGAATCATGCCATGGTGATACAGTATCACAAGGACAATCAATGGATCAGTAAAGTGACAAAAATAAATAAAACTTTGTTATACTTCTATAATGCTTAGCTGTTCAGACAGGGTGGGGCAAAAGTTGGTTTACAGTTCATACGGAAAATAGTAAAATAATTAAAAAACTAATACAAGAATAAACTGTTTCACATACTCACTACTGTAAACCTACTTTTGCACTACCCTGTATTCTTTTTTTGTATTTTTCTGAAGTGGGAAACAGGGAGGCAGAGAAACAGACTCCCTCATGCACTCGACTGGGATACACCCGGCATGCCCACCAGGGGGGCAATGCTCTGCCCATCTAGGCCGTTGCTCTGTTGCAGCCAGAGCCATTCTAGTTCCTGAGACAGAGGCCATGGAGCCATCCTCAGTGTTCAAGACAACTTCACTCCAATGAAGCCTTGGCTGCAGGAAGGGAAGAGAGAGATAGAGAGAAAGGAGAGGGGAAGGAGTGGAGAAGCAGATGGGTACTTCTCCTGTGTGCCCTGATCAGGAATCAAACCTAGGACTTCCACAAGCCTGGCCGAAGCTCTACCGCTGAGCGAACTAGCCAGGGCTCTTTTTTTTTTTTTAAATTAATTAGTTTTTATTTAGACAACTAGAGTACATAGGTTTAGAGAAAACATCTCCACATCATTAGGTCAATCGATTATGTTGTATACCCATCACCCAAAGTGAAATCATTCTCCATCACCTTATATTTGTTTCTCTTAATGCCCCCCTCCCTCACTCACCTCCCTCTACTCTCTTCCCCTCCCCTGGTAACCACTGCACTCTTATCTATGTCCATGAGTATGAATTTTGTTTCCCACTTATGTATGGAATCATACAGTTCTTAGCTTTTTCTGATTTATTTATTTCACTCAGTATAATGTTATCAAGGTATATCCATGTTGTTGTAAATGATACTATGTCATCATTTCTTATGGCTGAGTAGTATTCCATTGTATATATGTACCACATATATCCAGTCCTCTATTGTAGGGCATTTCAACTTTTTTCCATGTCTTGGCCACCATGAACAATGCTGTGATGAACATGGGGGTGCATGTGTCTTTGCATGCCAGTGTTTTCGAGTTTGGGGGATATATACCCAGAGTAGAGGAATTGCTGGGTCATATGGTAGTTGTATTCTTAATTTTTTGAGGAACCATCATACTTCCATAATGGTTGTACTACTTTACATTCCCACCAACAGTGAATGAGGGTTCCTTTTTCTCCACAGCCTCTCCAACACATGTTATTACCTGTCTTTTTTTTTTTTACAGAGGCAGAGATAGACAGGGACAGACAGACAGGAACGGAGAGAGATGAGAAGCATCAATCATCAGTTTCTCGTTGCACGTTGTGACTTCTTAGTTGTTCATTGATTGCTTTCTCACATGTGCCTTGACTGTGGGCCTTCAGCAGACCGAGTAACCCCCTGCTGGAGCCAGCATTGCTCAAGCCAGATGAGCCCGTGCTCAAGCTGGCGACCTCGGGGTCTCGAACCTGGGTCTTTCCGCATCCCAGTCCGACGCTCTATCCACTGCGCCACCACCTGGTCAGGCTTACCTGTCTTATTGATAATAGTTCATCTAACAGGTGTGAGGTGGTATCTCATTGTAGTTTTGATTTGCATTTCTCTATTAGCTAGTGAAGATGAGCATCTTTTCATATATCTATTGGCCATTTGAATTTCTTCTTGGGAGAAGTGTCTGTTCATGTCTTCCCATTTTTTTATTGGATTGCTTGCTTGTTTGTTGCTGAGTTTTGTGAGTTCTTTACATATTTTGGATATTAGGCCCTTATCAGAGCTGTTGTTTGAAAATATCATCTCCCATTTAGTTGATTGTCTGTTTTGTTGACAGTTTCTTTTGCTGTGCAGAAGGTTCTTAGTTTGATGTAGTCTCAATAAGTTTATTTTTGCCTTTGCTTCCCTTGCCTTTGGGGTCAAATTAATAAAATGTTCTTTACAGCTAAGGTCCATGAGTTTAGTACCTGTGTTTTCTTCTATGTAATTTATTGTTTCAGACATTATATTTAGGACTTTGATCCATTTAATTAATTTTTATGAAAGGAGACAAACTGTTGTCAAGTTTCATTCTTTTGTATGTGGCTTTCCAGTTTTCCCAGCACCATTTTTTGAAGAGACTTTCTTTTTCTCCATTGTGTGTGCTCCTCTATCAGACATGATTTGACCATATATATATATGTGTGTGGTTTTATATCTGGGATCTTGATTCTGTTCCATTGGTCTGTGTGTCTATTTTTCTGCCAATAAGTTGCTGTTTTGATTATCATGGCTCTGTAGTATAATCTGAAATCAAGTATTCTAATTTCTCCAGCTTAGTTTTTTTCCTAAGGATTATTTTGGTTATTTGGGGTTTTTATGGTTTCCATATAAGCCTGATGATTTTTGTTCCATTTCTTTAAAAAATGAGATTGGAATTTTGATTGGAATTGCATTAAATTTGTATATTGCTTTGGGTAATATGGCCACTTTAACTATATTTATTCTTCCTATCCAAGAACAAGGAATATTTTTCCATTTCATTATGTATCTTTATTTCCTTTAATAATGTTTTCTTGTTTTCAATATATAGGTCCTTTACGTTCTTTGTTATGTTTATTCCTAGGCGTTTTTTTGTTGTTGTTGTGACTGTAAAAGGGATTATTTTCTTTAGTTCATTTTCTGAAGTTTCATTGTTGGCATATAAGAAAGCAATAGACTTCCCACCTCCTAGAATCAAAGTGGATTACAACTTAACTTAGGAACAATCATCTTGAAAAACCAACTTTGGACTTAACTAAGAGGAATCTATAACCAAGCATCACCGAAGGAACCACACTGAGCTGGTAGGAAAAGCGGAAATGTAGAAAGGGCTGCCCCGCTCCCAGGAGCAAAAGGTGGCCTGGGGGGTCTCTCATGGCGGGGTGGGTTGCCCAGAGAACTGTGGGTCCTTAGCCACAGGACCAGAACCCCAGCCTGGAGCCCCAGAGACTAGAGGAGTCGTACGGACTGTATTTAGCTGAACGAAGAGCTGGGTTACTGTTTGCAAGAGGGAAACTGTACTCTCAGACCCAGGCTCTGTCTTAAAGGGCCCATGCAGAAAACTTCGTTCACAGCTACTTACTCAGATGTCCTGGAGCAGGGAACGCTGAGAGGACTGGAGTTGTGAGAGGAGAGTGTAGTCTCAGGGGCACAGGGAAAGACTGTGGAGGACAGCTACCTTGATCCCTGTACTGGGTCACTCCCCAAACCTAAAGTGAACATTCTTCCTGGGAGAACCAAGCCAGCAAAGGGAAGCAATTACCCCACCCACCAGATGTTCTCCTGCTTCAGTCAGTACACAGAGACACTTAGAAGCAGGGGGCACATCAGAGACACAGGTTTTGAGTGCTGAGGTCTGGGCTACATGGCCCCCTGCAACCTTCTGAGTACCCTCTGAAGGGTGGGAGGGCCTGGCTG
The DNA here is from genome assembly GCF_036850995.1 of Saccopteryx leptura. Taxonomy (NCBI): domain Eukaryota; kingdom Metazoa; phylum Chordata; class Mammalia; order Chiroptera; family Emballonuridae; genus Saccopteryx; species Saccopteryx leptura. Next base: position 48,384,231 of record NC_089512.1, on the reverse strand, counting down.
GCAGGCAGGGACAGAGCCCAGCGAGGCAGCCTGCACGATGGCTGAACCCTGTGGAGTGAGGCGTCCCCTGCGCTGGTGCAGGGAGAACTCCAGAAGGGCAAGGCGTCCTCTGTGCCCACTGGAGGCAGAGCCTGCTGAGGGGTCCTGCGCACCCATGGTGGAGTGGAGCCAGGGTCCCACACAGCGACAGAGAGGGTTAGAGCCTGGAGAGGCATTCTGTGCACCCTTGGGGGATGGAGCCAGGCATCCTGGGTAGCAAAGGCAAGGGGCAGAGCCCGAAGAGGCGGCCTGCATGACCACGAGGGGGGGGCAGAGCCTAGTGAAGTGAGGTGTCCCCCATGTTTGTGGAGCAGCTTGAGCTGTGGCCCGTGAGCCTGCACCAGTGCCTGAGTGCCCAAGGAGGCAGAGGCAGAGGCAACGGGGAGCCGGTGGAAAGACCACACTTCAGGAAGAGAGGCCACACACACTGGCCAAGAGTAGATAAAAGACAGCCTAGGGATCCAGCTGATATTTACAACAGCATCAGGGCCCAGCAGAGGCAGCCACAAATTCTGGGTCCCCTATCGCTCCAAGAAGGTTGCTAAGGGCCAGTTAAAAGCAGTGACCCCCATTGGTCTGTGCCAGTTTCCAGCCAGGGAGATCCAGGGCTGGTACATCAAGCGGCGAGATACGAAAAGCATCAGCTCAGGAACTAACAACCCTAGTTAGAGTCATATCTTAAGGAAAGGCTCATGCCTCACCCAGCTAAGGCATAGAAAATGCTGTCACAAACAGCAGAAAGAGACGTAGCAGCAGACAAGTAGCCCACAGCAGAATACAAACAGCAGAAGCAAACCCAAGAAGATTTAGAAACAACACAACTGAAAGCTGGAGGTAGACAACACCAACCCTATACTCAGCTAACTACACAAACAACACATCCAAAGGAACAGTCTATACAGAGACGAAATGGGAAGACAGAGAAATGCAATGCAAATAAATCAGCAAGAGAAATCCCCCCAAAAAGAACTGAATGAGATGGAACTTACCAAGATAACGATGCAGAGTTCAGAATAATGATTGTTAGGATGCTCAAGGATCTTAGAGCAACAATAGATGGACAAAATGAGCACCTAAACAAAGATGGCAGGCATCAAAAGGGACATTGAAATCATTAAAAAAAATCAGACAGAAATGACAAACAATATCAAAAATGAAGACTACACTAGAAAGAATTTAAAGGCAGGCTGGATTAAATAGAGGAACAAATTAGCAATTTACAGGACAAGATAAGCAAAAGCACAGAAGCAGAACAGCAAAAAGAAAAGAGGGTCAAAAAGTCTGAGGAAACTCTAAGAGAGCTCTGTGACAACATGAAGAGAAACAACATCCACATAAAAGGGGTTCCTGAAGGAGAAGTGAAAGAACAAGGGACAGAGAACCTGATTGAAGAAATCATAGCTGAAAACTTCCCTAAATTGATGCAGGAAAAGGTCACACAAGTTCAAGAAGCACATAGAATCCCATTAAAGAGAAACCCAGAGACCTACACCAAGACACATCATAATTAAAATACCAAAGCTAAGAGATAAAGAAAGAATACTAAAAGCTGCAAGAGAAAAGCAGTCAATCACCTACAAAGGAGCCTCCATAAATATGACATCTGAATTCTCAACAGAAACACTTGAGGCCAGAAGGGAATGGCAAGAAATATTCAAAGTATTACAGAACAAGAGTCTACAACCAAGACTTCCTTATCTAGCAAGGCTGTTGTTTAAAATTGAAGGAGAAATAAAAAGCTTCCCAGACAAAAAAAAAAAACCAACTCAAGGAATTTATTACAACCAAACCTATGCTGCAAGAAATGTTAAGGGGCCTGTTGTAAACAGAACAAAGGGGGGGGGGAATCTAGTAAAAGAGAAATATAGATTTAAAGAATAAAATGGCCCCTGACCTCTGGTGGTGCAGTGGATAAAGCATCGACCTGGAACACTGAGTTTGCAGGTTCAAAACCCTGGGCTTGCCGGTCAAGGCACATATGGGAGTTGATGCTTCCTGATCCTCCCGCTTTCTCTCTCTATCTTTATCTCCTCTCTAAAATGAATAAGTAAATAAACAAAAATTTAAAAAAAAGTAAAATAAAGAATAAAATGGCAACAAACAACTACATATCAATAATAACCTTAAGTATAAATGGATTAAATGCTCCAATTAAAAGACATAGGGTAGCTGCATGGATAAGAAAACAAGAACCCATACATATGCTGTCTACAAGAGACGCACCTCAAAACAAAAGATACACATAGACTGAAAGTAAAGGGATGGAAAAAAGTATTTCATGCAAATGGAAATGAAAAAAAAAAAGCTGGCGTAGCAATAGTTATATCTGACAAAATAGACTTTAAAACAAAGGCTATAATAAGGGATAAAGAAGATCACTACATAATGATAGAGGGAGCAATCCATCAGGAAGATATAACCATTATAAATTTCTATGCACCTAATATAGGAGCACCTAAATATATAAAGCAGATTTTGATGACATAAAGGGCAAGATCAACAGCAATACTATAATAGTAGAGGATTTCAATACCCCACTAACATCAGTGGATAGATCCTCAAGAAAGAAAATTAACAAAAAACAGACTTAAAGGACACACTAGATCAGGGGTCCCCAAACTTTTTTTTTTTTTTTTTTTAAATTTTATTTTATTTATTCATTTTTAGAGAGGAGAGAGAGAGGGAGAGAGAGGAGAGAGAGACAGAGAGAGAAGGGGGAGGAGCTGGAAGCATCAACTCCCATATGTGCCTTGACCAGGCAAGCCCAGGGTTTCGAACCGGCGACCTCAGCATTTCCAGGTTGACACTTTATCCACTGCACCACCACAAGTCAGGCGATCCCAAACTTTTTACATAGGGGGCCAGTTCTCTGTCCCTCAGACCGTTGGAGGGCTGGAGTATAAAAAAAAACTATGAACAAATCCCTATGCACACTGCACATATCTTATTTTTAAGTAAAAAAACAAAACGGGAACAAATACAATATTTAAAATAAAGAACAAGTAAATTTAAATCAACAAACTGACCAGTATTTCAATGGGAACTATGCCTCTCTCACTGACCACCAATGAAACAGGTGCCCCTTCCAGAAGTGCGGTGGGGGCCGGATAAATGGCCTCAGGGGGCTGCATGTGGCCCGCGGGCCATAGTTTGGGGACCCCTGCTCTAGATCAACTGGATTTAATAGATATCTTCAGAACCTTTCACCCTAAAGCAGCAGAGTATACATTCTTTTCAAGTGCTCATGGTACATTTTCTAGGATAGACCACATGTTAGGACACAAAACGAGTCTCAATAAATTTAAGAAGATTGAAATTATATCAAGCATCTTCTCTAATCACAATGGCATGAAACTAAAAATCAACTGCAATAGAAAGACTGAAAAACACTCAAACACTTGGAAACTAAATAGCATGTTATTAAATAACAAATGCATTACAATGAGATCAAGGAAGAAATAAAAAATTTCCTTGAAACAAATGAAAGTGAACATACAACAACTGAAAATTTATAGGACACATCAAAATCAATCCTGAGAGGGAAGTTCACAGCATAACAGGCATACCTTAAGAAGCAAGATAAAGCTCAAATTAACATATTAATTCTGCATCTAAAAGAACTAGAAAAAAAAACAGCAAGTAAAGCCTAGAGGAAGTAGAAGGAAGGAAATAATAAAGATCAGAGTGGAATAAATGACATAGAGGCAAACAAAAAAAAAAAAATACAGAAGATCAGTAATACCAAGAGCTGGTTCTTTAAAAAGGTAAACAAAATTGATGAACCTTTAACCAGACTCACTGGAAGAAAAAGAGGACTCAAATAAATAAAATTAGAAATGGGAGTGGAGAAGTAATAACTGACACAGCAGAAATACAAAAAATTGAAAGAAAATACTATGAAGAATTGTATGCCAAAAAGTAGACAACCTAGGTGAAATGGACAAATTCCTTGAAACATATAGTCTTTCAAAAATCAATCTGGAAGAAACAGAAAACCTCAACGGACCAATTATAACAAATGAGATCAAAACAGTTATCAAAAAACTCCCAACAAACAAAAGCCCTGGGCCAGATGACTTCACAGGCAAATTCTACCAAATATTCAAAGAAGTAACTCGTTCTTCTCAAGCTATTTAAAAAAATTCAAGAGGAGGGAAGACTTCCAAACTCCTTTTATGAGGTGAGCATAATTCTGATTTCAAAACCGAACAAAGACAATACAAAGAAAGAAAAGTATAGGCCAATATCCGCGATGAATGTAGATGCTAAAATTCTCAACAAAATATTAATAAATCAGATCCAGCAGTACATGAAAAAAATCATACATCATGATCAAGTGGGATTTATTCTGGGGAGGCAAGGCTGATATGATATTCTCAAATCAATCAATGTGATTCTTAACAATAAACAAAAGGAAGGATAAAAATCACATGATAATATCAATAGATGCAGAAAAAGCATTTGATAAAATCCAGCACCCATTTATGATCAAAACTCAGCAAAGTGGGAATACAGGGAACATACCTCAACATGATAAAGGCCATCTATGACAAACTGACAGCCAACGTCATACTGAATGGACAAAATTAAAAGCAATTCCCTTAAAATCAGGAACAATTCAGGGGTGCCCCCTTTCACCACTCGTATTCAACATAGTTCTGGAAGTCTTAGGCATAGCAATCAAACAAGAAGAAGAAATAAAAGGCATCCAAATTGGTAAAGAAGAAGTATAATTATTATTATTTATACATAGAAAACCCTAAAGTCTCAGTCAAAAAACTACAGACCTGATAAATGAATTAAGCAATGTGGCAGGATATAAAATTAATATTCAGAAATCAGAGGCATTTTTATACACCAACAATGAACTGTCTGAAAGAGGAATTAAGAAAACAATCCCCTTCACTATTGCAGCCAAAAAAATAAAGTACCTCGGAGTAAATTTAACCAAGGAGGTTAAAGACCTGTACTTGGAAAATTACAAAACATTGATAAAAGAAATCAAGGAAGATACAAACAAGTGGAAGTATATACTGTGTTCATAGATAGGAAGAATAAATATCATTAAAATGTCTATATTACCCAAGGCAATTTATAAATTCAATGTAATTTCTATTAAAATATCAGTGACATACTTCAAAGGTATAGAACAAATATTCCAAAAATTTATATGGAACCAAAAAAGAACACAAAAAGCTTCAGCAATCTTGTTATTTAGGGACTTCTGTTGAATTACAATGTTATTTAATTTTGGGGAGAGATGCCTTTGTTGCTGTAAATGAGGTAGCATGGTAGAATAGAAAGGGAATGTGGTCTGCCTCTAACTAGGAGTTTGACCTTGAACTAGTTAATTATTATTTCTCTTGGTCTCTGTTTCTTCATAAGTAAAAGGCCTGTAAGCAAAAATTTCCCTCTCAGATAGCTAAAGGAACATATTATTGTCTCAGTAAAATCTATAAATATTTCAGTAACAAGCATGTTGATTTGTACCAAATATAGATCATTAAGACAACGGATGGTCTTATGGCACATTGGAATAAATGACCATATTTCTGTCTCATTTATAAGTGCCTGATCAGCATTCAAACAATGAATCCATTTTGTGGAAATATTCTTCATTTCAAAGGACTCGTACAGGCATATTGATTAGCCCAGTGATTTTACATAAAAAGTGGGAAGAAAAGGACCTACAATATGTGGATGGATGCTGTGCTAGATAATTGACATTTCGACTCTTTATTTAACAAATACTATTGAGCACTTAACATGTACCAGGCATTATGATGGAGCTAGACATAGGATTGATATGAAAACTACCATGACATCAAGGTTACTGCTATCATGGAACTTACATTTTGGTTGGGGGGATATATAATAAACAGTCAAAGAACCTTTAAAATAAAGATGTTTATGAAGATATCAGAGAGAAAACGACTAGGAGGGAAGGGGACTACCTTAGCTCAAGTAGTAAAAAAAAAAAGTCATCAATGAAGAAATAATGTGAGTTGAGACTTGAATAGTGCAAAGATCTGGGGAAAAGATGTATCAGTAGCAAGTACAAAGCCCAAAAGAGATGGTAAGTTTAGCATGTTTGAGGACTACATTAAAGGCACAGTCACTTTGCCTGGCCTGTGGTGCAGTGGATAAAGTGTTGACCTGGAATGCCAGGGTCACAGGTTGGAAATCCCAGGATTGTCCGGCCAAGGCACATACCAGAAGCAACTACTACAAGCTGATGCTTCCATCTCCTCCCCCTTCCCACTTTCTCTCTCTCCTATCTCTAAACAACAACAACAACAACAACAATAATAATAATGGCATAGACATTTAAATCTAACAAACTTGAGAAATAGGTATTATCATCTTATAGATATACAGAGAAGTAAAGCGCCCAAGTTCAGGTAGTAAGTTGAGCAACTGAGATATAAATTCAGAGTAGGTTGGCTTTAAAAGTCTATGTCCTTTCCATTGTGACATGCCACCAGCAATGGATTAAAATGCAAAGTTTCTGAGTTGGTATATGGCCAGTGGCCATGGCCATGCAGGTTCACACTGGATTTGGGCAGACACTAGAGGGACTGTGGAGCCAGGAAATGGTGGGCCATTCCATTTATTAGAGTCTTGCAATGGCGGATGAGCGAGCAGGCAGGGAAAAACTGCTTCCAGCAAACATAGCAAACAAGGGCCCCTCCCGGTGGTGGCAGGCAGTCCACAATTGTAATCTGCTGCCCTGAGGGAAAGCACCTGCAGCCTTACATAGACTATACACACATGGCACTGCCCTGTGCTCATGCACCAATCAGGCAAAGTCCACACAAGCAAGCCTAACACACTTGTTCCACACTTGTTTGTCCAACATTTCACCCCTTTGGGGTTGTTTGCTTCACAATCTACATGACAAGTATCTTCTACAATGGTTCCTGTGCCTGTGCGAGGAGTGAGGTACATTACATAAACAAATAGACTACAGCACAAGCTATACAATTACAATAATTACAAAGGTGCCCTTCAACGGTGTTTCCCTGAGCACTGTCCAAGGTGCTAACTGGAGGCCCATCTCTAGCCCCCTACTCCATGGTAGGTAGGAGGGCCTGTATAGTCCACAGCTGTGTCCATGGAAACTGTAAAGCAGGCGTCCCCAAACTACGGCCCGCGGGCAGCATGCAGCCCCCTGAGGCCATTTATCCGGCCCCCACCGCACTTCCAGAAGGGGCACCTCTTTCATTGGTGGTCAGTGAGAGGAGCACTGTATGTGGTGCCCCTCCAACGGTCTGAGGGACAGTGAACTGGCCCTCTGTGTAAAAAGTTTGGGGACCCCTGCTGTAAAGTGTCCTTGGTGAATCTCTACAACTGTATGAGAGCAGCCTCCTGGTTCAGGAGGGCCTCTACCAGAGCTGCCCCTCCCCAATCAATGTCTCTCAAACTGTCCAAAAACAGCATATCCGTTCAACAAGGGAGCCAGTGCCCCCTCTGGTTTCAGTCCAGGAGTCCATTACACTCACTGCTCAATGATCAGTCCACGATAGACAGCTCAGCTATCTGCAAATCACCACAGTAAAGGCCCATTACGGACAACTAGGCATACAGCTCTTTATTAATGGATCTTAGCACCTTTCCATAAGCACTCTGTCCATTTCCTCAAGCCCCATCCAAACCCCTCAGCAAGCTTACAGGGCCTGGCAGGGTTAAACACATTCAAGGCCTGTGCTGCCTTGATAGTTCACTTATCTGTTGCTGCTGCCTTTGCAAAACAAACAAACAAACAAACAAAACACCTGTTATTTTCTAATGCTGACACTAGCTACACATTAGAAGGTGATCAATGGGTTGCCAATTTCACATGGGTCATCAGGCCTCCCCGCACATCTGTTAGGTGGGCCTCAGCCTTCCCCCTGTTCAACAGGAACAATGGGTCTTGGGGAAGATACTCCTCTCCCACAATTGTCTCCAATTAGTAATCTTGCAACAGTGTAGCCCAAACATCAGCCATTTTCTTGGCAGCTACTGGGGCTGCCTGCTCTCCCATTTTTTAGCCTCTGGAACCTTTGTTCTGGCTAAAGCTGCCCCCAAAGCTCTAACAGGACTCTATTAGACCTGCCATCCAATTTCTCTTTCTCTGTTCTGGAGAGCATGATGCCATCCACCACTCTGTCCCACAACCATAGCAACCAGTCTATCAGGGGCTTAGAGGTTTCTGCCTGAATTGTGCCCCCAACTTCATCAGCTCTGCCTGGGTGTAGGGCCAGACCACAGAGCACTCCAATACCTGGGGAGGAGGCTGTGGCTGCCCCTTAGGAACTCTTTGCTGCTAGATTTTTACCTTCTAGGCAACAACTGGCTGGGCTATGAGTCTGCGATCAGCAGCTTCAGTCCTAGCCTCCTCCTTCTCAGAAGAATCAGAAACGCCTGCTCCTGCCCACTCAGAGCCACTCCACTGGCACGGATGCTGCTCCTTTGGCAACTGTTTCGGCTCCTGTGGCTGTCAGCTCTCAGCCTGCTCCAGAGATCACTCCAGTTCCAGGTGCTGTTGGTGCTCAGCCTGCATCTCACACTGCAGCTCTCAAATCTAGTCCAGCACTTGTTCTAATTCAAGTGTTGCTAGGTCTCAGCCTGTAGACTGGCCTGCAGTTCTCTGACCTGCAGCTCTTCCTGGAGCTTTTGACTTTGAGCAGCTTCTCGCACAGAGCTCTCGGTTTCCTCTCACAAGGCTGTAAAAAGCACCCAGCCCATAGCGCCCAAAAAGGACAGCCATGGGGAACCATACACTGGAGAGCAATGACCACTCCTCTTTCCCACCCCTTAAGAGTGTTGGTGGCTCCATACCCAACTGATCCAAATCCTGCCAGCTGCACCAGATGTATGGCCAGTGGCCGTGGCCATTCAGGTTCACACTGGATTTGGGCCAGATGGTAAAGTAACTGTGGAACCTGGAAATGGTGGGCCATTCCATTTATTAGAGTCTTGCAATGGCAGTTGAGCAAGCAGGCACTTCTCTCTCTTTCTCAGGACTCTGCAGCAAAACAGACCGGGAAGGGGGGGGTGGGGAATCCCTTCTCTGGCAAACAATAGCAAACAATGGCCCCTCCCAAACAGGCAAGCAATCCGCAATTTGTAATCTGCAGTCCTGAGGGCAAGTACCTACCTGCAGCCTTCATAGACTATACACACGTGGCACTGCCCCATGATCATGTACCAGTCAGGCAAAGTACACATGAGCAAGCCTAACACACCTGTTACACATTTATTTGCCCAACAGTTGGCTTGAATAATAACTCCTTTTTCTGTAACATGCTAGGGAAGGTACTCTTCTTTTTGATTCAGGGAGTATACACCCCCACTGAAAGGTATAAATGGCTATTTCTTCTTTGCATTTAATGACCATACAGTATTGTGTATTCTTGTGTGATACTGTTTTATGTATTGTGGTTCCTTGTTCCCTCAAGTTCCATGTGGGTGGGTGTTCTCTCTCAGGGATCAAGTGACAAGGGTTTTTTGGAGGTTCCTCCTCCCTACCTTCTTTTTAAAAACAAGCGAAAGGTTTTTATTAAGGGTGTTGTTATGAGCTGAACATTTGTTTTCCTCTCCCTCAATTCATATGTTTAAGTTCTAACTATCAATATGGTAGTAGTTGGAGGTAGAGCCTTTGGGAGGTAATTAGGTTTAGATGAGGTCATGAGAATGCCCCACCCCCACCCTCATGGGGGTTGGTTTTCTTACAAGAAGAGAAAGAGAGACCAGAGCTCTTTCTCTCCACCATGTGAGAGAGAAAGCAACAAGGTGACTGTCTGCAAGCCAGGAAGAGGGTCTTATCAGGAACTATTATAACTAGACTGGCACCTTGATCTGGACTTCCCAGCCCCTAGAATTGTTATAAGTAAATGTCTGTAGTTTTAAGCACCCAGTTTATAGTATTTCATTATAGCAGCCTGAGGAAATAGATACGGATCTATGTCTGTCTGTCTCTCTGTCTCTGTATATAGATAATATATAATATATATCTATATAGTAGATATATCTAAATCCATTAATATAAGTGGGCCTATGCAGTTTAAACCCACGTTTTTCAAGGGTCAACTGTAGTTTCAATCAGTGGTTCAAAACCCATGTGTGGAGAACCTACTAGTAGTTATGCATGGATTTTCAACTGTGCAGTGGTTGGCACTCTTAACCTGCATGTTGTTCAAGAGTCAATTATCTATCTCTCTATCTGTCTATCTATCATCTATATCTCTGTCTATAAGATAGCTATATAGAGAGAAATAATAGTGATATACATAGAATGAAAGAGAAAGAGATTTATTTTAAGAAATTGGCTCTAGCAGTTTATGGAGACTGAGAAGTCTTTAGATCTGTCAGCAAACTGGATACCGAAGAGAACTGAGATGATGGTATAAATTTTAGTCTTAAATTCAAAGCCAGGGGAAGAGGATGTCCTAGCTCAAAGACATGCAGAGAGAGTAAGGTAAATTCTCCTTTACTCCACACTTTTGTTATATTCACTCTTTCAGTAGATTGGCTAAAGCTCACTCACATTGGGGAGGGCATTCTGTTTCACTCCATCTGATTCAAATGTTAATCTCATTCAGAAACACCTTCATAGACACACTTAGAATAATGCTTAGCCCATTATTTGGACACCTGTGGTCCTGTTTAACACATAAAATTAACTTTCCTAAATCTGCTTTGTATAAGGCAGGGATGAGAATGAAGGTAAGTAGTTGGGAACTAGGAAGGAAGTGTAAGACTGCACCCTCAGAGGGTTTCTAATATGGTAGGGAGGAAGAGGCACATATACAGGGATGGGCAAAAGTAGGTTTACAGTTTTGAGTACACAAAATGCAAAGTTTCTTCTTGTATTATTTATTAAGAAAAACTGTAAGCCTATTTTTGCCCACACTTGTATATGAGAAATCAGTGGATGATATGATACTAAGCTTTCAGAGGAAGGAGAAAGCACTGCCGAAGAAGGGAAGATTTTATAAGGGAGGCAGAACTTTTCTGGACCTTAATAAGGACAGAGGTGATTTTCTTTTTTTAAAGATTACTTTTCAACTGATCTTTAATAATCTTTAGGATTTACATGCTAAGATAATTCATAACACGTGTACCAAAAAAAGAAAGTAGAAGACTCTTCATTCAGTTTTTTTCAGGCTAGAATAACCTTGACAATAATTTGAGTAAGAGCAATGAAAAAATGATTTTTGTCCCATTTCACTTACAAATCTAAATGCAATTATTCTTCATAACATATTAACCAATGGAATCCAATTAGGTATTAAAAGAACATTATACAATTAAATAAGATTTATTCCTAGATCCAAAGGCTAGAAGAAAAGTAGAAAAATCTATGATTGCTTTACAGTTGATCTCCCAAACATTTATTATAGAGAAAATACAAGCTTCACAAAATTTCTTTCTTCTCAACATGTTAGAGCCAGCATTATTACTCGGACACCAAACCAGACAAAGCAATCGCAAGAAAAGAAAACCACAAACTAAAATCCCCAATAAACAGCACAATTTTTTTTCTGAAAAGTATTTTTATTGATTTTAATTTATTGTGCTTACATAGATTCAAGTGTCCCACCCAATATATCTCCCTCCTCCCCACCCCCATGTTCACCTTGATACCCACTTTGTCCCCTTCCCCCAACACCCTCCCCCTTTCTCTTCAGGATTTGCTGTCCTGCTCTCTATAACGCTGTTATGTATATAATTTCACTAATCTCTTTCCCTTCTCTGATCCCATCCTCTCCTCTCTCAGACACAACAATTTTTAATAGCATTTTAACAAATTGGATCCCATGATATATAAAAAGGCTCATGCATCACGACCCAATGGGGTTCATCTCAGGAACTCCAGTTTCATATAACATTTGAAAATCAATGTAAATCACCACACCCGCAAATATAATAAGAAAAACAACTTAATCTCAAAAGATGCATAAATAAAGCATTTCGGATTATCTGTGTGTGTGTGTGTGTGTGTGTGTGTGTGTGTGTGCACGCGCGCACATGTGCACACACTGAGAACTGTCGGTAAATTTCAAGTATACAATACACTATTGATCATTGTCATTACCATGCTATGCATTAGCTCTCCAAAACTCATTCATCTTGCATAACTGAAACTTTGGATTCTTTGGCCAACACTCCTCATTTCTCCATCCCTCAGCCCCTGGCAACCACTATTCTACTCTCTGCTTCTGAGTTTGACTGTTTCAGATTTACATATAAGTGAGATCATGCAATATTTATTTTTCTGTGTCTGTTTTATTTCACTTAGCATAATGTCCTCCAGATTCACCTGCATTGTTGCAAATGGTGGGATTCCTTTCCTTTTTTAATGCTGAATAGTATTTTATTATATGTATATATCACATTTTCTTTATACATTTGTTCATCTACAGACATTTATATTGTTTCTATATCTTGGCCACTGCAATTTCTAAGTGGATTAATGTACAGAGGCATTAGTTTGACAAAAGGTAGTTGGGAAACAGTGTCTGTATGGGAGATTGCTATAACAGTACCCCTCAGTGTCTGAATGATAGTAGGAAGGGATTTCTGCATATGCTTCTTCAGGTTGTTCACAGCACGCGGGCACTGACTGAGGAGACAAATGGGGAATGGAACATAGCCCCACATTCTGCTTGCCAAGCCAAGTACCTTGGTTCAGGAGTGTGTACACCTGAAGGAAGGGGTGCCTTTGTCTGATTCACATAAAGACTGCAGCAGTCTTGTGAGGGAAATAGTGGAAGCTAAGTTTGAAATAAATGGTGGGGCCAGATCATAGAGGACATTTCTTTGTACCTACACTGCTGGATGGAAAAGTGCACCTTTGATGGTACTGATGATTATGATTATGATTTGTGATCCTACACTGGAGTTAAACTTGAATATTTTTTGATGCTAGGAACCCTGTTTATCTGGCATAAAATAAATCCATATCTTTTAAAAATTATATTTGCTCGATGTTTCTCCAAAGCAAATTTTATAAGTGACCCACTTTGCTCCGATATCAAATCAGCCTGATTTAATTTTGTAAGCCAGTCATGGAAAGAGAATCTGTCTCATGACTCCAAAGCATTCTTTTCTGTAGCTCCACTATAATTACAGACAAATGCATCCAATTTTCTCATCATGTGTTCTTCTGAGATACAGCATTCTTTTTTTTCCTGTATCTGATAATCTTATTACCTTGTGATAGTGCATCATTTAATTATTCCCCAAAATAGAAACCTTCAAATAATCTGCTCAGAACAAGTTATTTTCTGTTCCCAATTGAAGTCACAGCTGTGGTATTTACTCAAAATTAATAATTTTCAGGGCTTTGAGATGGCTATTTTTCTTAAGGGATCTCATCTACCACCTAAGTCTGTTGAAGTCCCCCTGCAGAACACTTGAGGTAATTTTATAAACTCTAGAGGACTAAAGTTGGTATCATCAGAGATCTACAAGCCCAGGACTCTAGTAGATTGTACGTGATTGCACCCTTTCTGATATTAAACTCCAAATATCTAACTATAGTCAGTTCAATAACCCCATAAACATTTTCTGAACATCTACTATGTGCCAAACAGTAGAACAAGTATTGAGAATACAAATATGAATAGAGCATGGGTTTCAAATGTGTAGATCAGGGTTACCATCCAAAATGCCAACTAGGTAACTTAGTTGGGTAGAGCATTGTCCCCATACACCAGGATTGCGGGTTTGATCCCTTGTCAGGGCACATACAAGAATCAACCAGTGATTCATAAATAAAGTGGAACAAGAAATCACTGATATTTCTCTTGCTCTCTCCTTCTTTTTTCTCTGAAGTCAATGTAAAAAAAAAGTATATATAGTTCCTAAACTTGATGATCAGAAGAGCTGATACTTAATTTTACTAGTTAGCGCTGCTATCTACTAACTGCTGAGGAGCCCTGAGGAGCCACTGCTCCATCTCACCCGCAGGTGTTGTCAAGTACCAAAAGCTACAGAATCGATATTAATATTTTAAGAGGTTTAAAGAACATTTTATTAATTTGGGTTAAGGTGGGCAGAGAAATTTTGTGAATAATCTCTGTACTGTGTGATTGACATAAAACCAGGATGGCCCTTGGCATTGTATTGTAAATGCAAAGGGAAGGAAAACATGGATTCCCTGACATTCCATCACACCTGTGGGGAAAGGGGTGAATGGCTGGCCAGATGTAGGAAGAGAAAAGCCAAAATAAACCTTTTCTTATATATAGTAATGAGCCATTTGTGGGTATTTGTCCCCACGGAAACTACCTCTCCCATATGAATGCATATAGTTAATGTGTGTGACTCTGGACAGAGAGATGGCGGATAAACATTAGAAAATATAGGAATGTCTTTTAATATATAAAGAGACATCTTTCTATCATTGTGTTGACTTGTAAATTTTTGTTTTCTCCAAAATGATGTATGGCTTGCAAATTGAACATGGTCCTATCATGTTAAAGGGCATATGACTATAACCAATAGTGGTAAAGGGCACCTAATTGCAATTTTTGCTTCTATACTTCTGGCTTGCAAAACTATAAAAACTAAGTAAAACAAAGGGCTGGCGCGCTCTCCCTCAGATTTCTGTTGGAGTTGCCGCCGCTTGGCCAAACTAGACAATAAAGCTTTGGTGTGTAATCTATGGATTTTGTTCATGTCTTCAATGTTTCGAGTCCCTTCGGATTAGGCGTAACACTGCTACTGTTAAACAAGTCACTTAATTTCATGTGAGCCTATTTTCCTAAAAAAATCAGTAACACTGGGATGACTTTCCTGTAAGGCATGGAATATTGTAAGATTAATTTGGTTATCTTGGATGAATGAAGTATAGTCACTCAGTATTCTCTCTCTCTCCTTCACACCCTCTATCCCCTTTGTATCTTTACCTTTATAGACTGAAAAAGATTCATTATTTCAGCATTTCCTAAAATCAAAGACTTTTTGTTTTGTTCTGGTTTTTTTCTTTGGGTAATTTCTACTTTTAACATGTCATTCGTGTGTAGATAAATGAGCCTGATACTCTGTATCACAAATATAGTATGAAAGTACTAAGGCTTGTACAAGATGAATTCAGAGTGTAAGAAACCCTTAAAGGTTGGGTTTTCAATAAACTTTCTGATGATAACCAACATTTTTTCACATTTCATTTTCTGGATCTTTTTGTGTTTAATCTGTGACATTTCACAAGACTCGTGTATTAAGAAAACAATTTTCTGCCATTTTAGGTTCGTTTACTGGGTTATAATAAACACTCATAATCCTCTGGTAAGATCATTTCTCCTGAATATGTTTTCTTACCCTTAGCCACATTAAAACTCCTCTGCCACTTTTCTGCCCACATCCACATCATCTTTCAATTTATTCCTAATCAGTTTGGCATTTTAATCCCTGAAAGAGCTGAATGCCATCTGCAAATTTGGCAATTTCCCCGTGTATTCTCTTCCAGATCATTTATATGAATGTTAACTAAGACACCATGCAGCTTGCTTTCTAAGAAGTGCCTTAGTTGTTGAGCATTAGATTTAACAACTTTATCACTGAATTAATAATATGAAGGACCAGCCACAGAATGTTGCTTTTATCCAGAAAAGTGTTCACTTCTCTCTGTTCTTTCTTTCTTACTCCTAAACCAACTATCCATAACAGACATTTCTCCACGTACTGAGAGAAAGTGTTATGTTAATGAATTAAATAAGTCTATATTTGAGATAAGAACCCCTTTACTAATGTAAGGTCCTACTTGAATATTTTAGGATTTATTTATGTTACTGTTCTAGAACATCTATAGTAGGAATCCTATACTACTTTATAAAATCCTATTTTTTAACACCACTCATTTCCCAACTAGATTCTAAGTTCCTAGGCTTAATCAATCAAATAATCAATTGAATTGCCAGGTGAGTGCTGTGCAATAGCTATTGGTTTGCCATGTACCAGTAAAATAGCAAGTCCTAAAGTCTAGTTACGGCACCAGCTTCTAAATGATCTTGAGCCCTGGTTCACTATCGGTCTCTTCCGCATTACAGACAAAATTGTCTGAAGCACATCTGATCAAACCACTTCTCTGCTTAAAATTTTCTATAGTATTTTTGTAGACAGTTGGGAAAATTCAAATATAGGTATACCTTAGAAATATTATGGGTTTAATTCAAGATTGCTGCAATAAGATGAATATCACAATAAAGCAAGTCATACAAATGTTTTAGTTTTCCTGTGCAAATGAAAGTTATGTTTACAATATACTATAGTCTTTAAGTATGCAAGAGTATTAAGTCTACAAAAACAACATAGATACCTTAATTTAAAAGTACTTTATTGATAAATAATGCCAGCCATCATCTGAGCCTTCATTTTGCTGGTAGAGAGTCTTGCCTTGATGTTGATGAAAATGCAATTATAAAAAAAAAGAGAAAATGCAATTATCTGTAAAGTGCAATAAAGCAGGGTAACGCCTGTATAGAATCAATAAAGATGTTAAATTATTATTAATTATTAAATAATTATTAAAAAATTATTACTCTAGGATTGGCAAATTCATAGAGAGATAGTAGATTAGAGGTTACTGGGGACTGAGGGGAGAGAGTAATGTAGCTTAATGGCTACCGAGTTTCTGTTTGGGATGATTAAAACCTTTTGGAATAATGATGATGGTTGTATAACATTATGAATATACTTAATGCCACTGAATTGTACACTTAAAATGGTCAAAATGACATATTTTGTTATATATGTTTCACCACAATAAAACGAATTGTAAGTCATTATCAGAGATAACACTTAAAATTTTACAGGAGAAATGACGTTATTGGGGATTTACCTTAAAACACTCAAACAGTAATCTCAACAAAAATTGAGGGCAACAGATGAAAAATATGGGCAAAATGTTGATAACTACTGAGGATAGACTTTTTCATAATAAAAAGTGGGGTTTTTTTGTTTTGTTTTGTTTTTTTGGAGGCTAGCCATTAAGTTCCTGCTGCTCAGCCAGACGTTTAAAGCCCTGTGCCAGTCTGTCTCTTCTTTTTCTCAGGAGACTTAGTTCTCACTGCTCCCCCTGCGTTGCCCTCCCCTGCAGTCAGCTCGTCTGCTGCCTTGCTCTGTGCTCAAACAGCCTCTGTCCTTTGCACTCACCTTTCAATTCTGCTTCCTCCTTACATGGCAGATTCCTACTCAACCTTTAAAACTCAGCTTTCCCAGCCTTCTCCAGGCGGTGAGAACTCCCTCCTTTGGATTCCCCAGTCTCTTGTTTATACCCCTGCTATAGCTTATACATCCTGTATTAAGACCATTATTTATGTTTCTGCTCTCCACTAATCTGTGAGCTTATTGAAGATAAAGGAAGTATTTCACTGTATGTCTTTCGGGGATATATGAAACTTTTGTTGTTATTTTAGTTCGTTGAAAATATTTTTAAAGAAAAAAGTTGAAAGTTGAGAATGTGAATACTAGTTATAAATCCTAAGGGTTGAAAAGACCTTAGCAATTATCCATATGGATATTGGTCTTCTTCTCTTCTAGACTGTACTTTCTCTACTTGGCAACTACTAATGCATTTATACATTTCCAGCAGCTACCACTGGGTGCTCAGTAAATTGTTACTGAATTTACTGACAAAGTACAGCCCCCCCTTTTTTTTAACAGATTGAAAAAAGCTAACTATCTACTTTAGGGTGTGTGGACACACACATTTTAAAAGAAACCATTTTGGGGACATGATTTGTGCCAGAGCAGCAAACAAGCACTTGGAGAGATGTTCTTGGGCCAGTGGAGTCTGGCTATTCAAGCTGGCTAAGTGGGTGGATGAGCTGGAACTTTAGCAGGTCTGCAGCACATACATATCTTGCCAGTGGGTGGCAGCAGACACTCACAAATTCTTCAAGATCATCATCCCTGATTTTACCCTTTGCATCTAGGATGGGAAATAGGTATCCTCTATTACTTCTAGTTTATTTCCTGATTTCTTGGTACCTGAAGATGTGTGGCTAAAAGAACAAGGCCTGAGTTAGAGACAGTAAGACCCAGAGACTAAGCACCTTGTTAATGATAAATGTCCAGACCAGTGCTAAGTATTTACTATGCACTAGGTTCCTCCCTAAGTGCCTTTGAAGTCTGCAAATGCATTGTTAGTGCTTTCTTCTTCTAGCTTGAGGTTTTGATCCTTGTGAAAACCTCAGTCACCTAGGGAGGATTTACATTCTATGTTGTTTTTAGGTCCTTTAGTTCCAGGTGGATGAAGATTGAGAACAAAGTTTCATGTTTGGAAGGATAGAGAAGAAAGAGCATGACATTCTGGGATGTGGACATGCAAGAACAGAGGAGAAGATGCAGAGACCAACTCAGTCCACTGAATCCTGACAGTGGCCTCTTCTGGTTTTCTACATTTGTCCAGCCAAGACCATCGCTCCTAACAGTCATTAAGCAAGCCCTTAATGTGAACTTACTAGGTACACAGCTCAGTGAAGGAACTGGAAATTTGTAGATGCAATAATTATATTTGTACAGATGATTATATTATGATGTATTAGCTCAGATTATATTAGCACAGAGCATATAATCTGAACAACAGGGCATAATCAATATTTAAAATCCAAATTGTTCTGGACAATCCAGGGCTCACATATGATGGTCCTTGCTCCAAAGCAGGGGTCGGGAAACTTTTTGGCTGAGAGAGCCATGAACACCACATATTTTAAAATGTAATTCCGTGGGAGCCACACAATGACATGTGTACGTTAGGCATTATCCAATAAAAATTTGGTATTGTCCCGGAGGACAGCTGTGATTGGCTTCGGCCACCCTCAACCATGAACATGAGCGGTAGGAAATGAATGGATTGTAATACATGAGAATGCTATATATATATATATATATATATATATATATATATATATATATATATATATATATATATATATATTTTTTTTTTTTTTTTTTTTTTGTATTTTTCTGAAGCTGGAAACGAGGAGAGATAGTCAGACAGACTCCCGCATGCGCCCGACCGGGATCCACCCGGCACGCCCACCAGGGGGCGATGCTCTGCCCCTCCGGGGCGTCGCTCTGCTGCGACCAGAGCCACTCCAGCACCTGGGGCAGAGGCCAAGGAGCGGTCCCCAGGGCCCGGGCCATCTTTGCTCCAATGGAGCCTCGGCTACGGGAGGGGAAAAGAGAGACGGGGGGGGGGGTGTGGAGAAGCAAATGGGCACCTCTCCTGTGTGCCCTGGCCGGGAATCAAACCCGGGTCCCCCGCACGCCAGGCCGACGCTCTACCGCTGAGCCAACCGGCCAGGGCATATATTTTTAACATTATTATTATTTTTTTATTAAAGATTTGTCTGCGAGCCAGATGCAACCATCAAAGAGCCAGATAATCTGGCTCGCGAGCCATAGGTTCCCGACCCCTGCTCTAAAGCATTATTACATAATCTGGTGGTCTGAGGTGGGGTGGGTTAGGGGTGTCACATTATTAGACAACTGAGTTTAAAAGGTGGTATCAGATGGTGATGTCTGCTCATATTTGGCTCATAACAATAAATGAGATGAAAGTTCAGAAGAGGAAGAAGCCATGTTGGCTGTGGTAATAGTAAAACAGCAATAATACCCAGTACATAAATATTTGTTGCATTTTGCTTAAAGTAATTTATATTTGCATAGCATTTTAGAGTTTCTGACACTCTAATGTCAGTTACTCTCATCTGGCCTCATTACGTCTTCACTATAATCTTTGAGTCAGCTATTATTAATTGAGGATAAAATATATAAAATACTTAGAATAGTGGTTAGTACATAGTGAATATTCACTATTATTGTTAGATCCATTTTGTATATGAGGAAACTGAAGCTCAGAGAGGTAGTTACTTGCCCAAAATGACAGAGCTGAGAAGTGGTGGAACTAAGCCTGAACTCAGCTTTCCTGGCTTCTGTTTCTAGACTTTCTCCATTATCCCATGCATAAAAAAGTGGGTGTTTAAGCTGGCCTTGCCTAGGTTGGGCCAAATTTGGAGGCAGTCTTAGCCAAGAAGTCTCTGAAGTCATGCTGCTCAGCCCCACCAGCCATAGTTGACAAGTAGTTGGGAATTGATAAAGGTATTATTCAGTACCTTGGGTAAGAAGAGTTAAACCTAGAATCCTCCACTCTTAGCAATAAGGGGAGATGGTCCATCAAGGAAGCTGAAAGCCATTAAACTCACATACATCCTCAGCTGCTAGACTTGTTAAGAATGTTACAATAGGGGGAAATTGACAACACAGGCACCAGTAGGTATTTTTAGTCTGTGCTTCAAGGATGTACTTCTTGGGTTCTGTTTAGGACTGAGCACAGCTGGTGAATTTGGATTGATTTGACAAGACTGCCAGTCGGAAGTACTAACTTGAGTACTTTCTTTGTACCTAATTTATGCAAGGGACTGTGTGTGGGAGGGGGGAGTAAGGGAGGTGAAATAAATTTCTTTAACTTTAAAACACTGGGGAAGGTGGTATAATATTTTTCTTGAGTGGGGGGGGCAGTGTGGAAATATGAGTAAAAACTAAAACTATCTATTCCTTGCACCAGAAATTATGCAATAAATTATTTGTCCTTTTAATGTACAACATGGAGAGTATAGATAATATCACTATATATATAATTGAAATTTGCTGAGTTAGATCTTAAGCATTCTCACCACACACACACACACACTCATGGGGATAACTATACAAGGTGATGGATGTATTAATTAACCTGATATGGTAATCTCATTTCACAATGTATATGTATATCACATCATCATGGAGTACACTTTAAATATATATATATAATTTTATTTGTCAGTTATACTTGAATAAAGCTGAAAAAATAAATTTTTTATTTTATAGATATATTCTTAAATGCAAACCATTGTAACACTGTTTATAATAGCAAAAACAACCCCCAAAACTGGAGATTTAAATGCTCACATTTAATAAATATTAAATTAGTGCATGACCTCCAAATGGTATTTCATACAACTAGTAAGAAAGAGGTCCATCAGTATGTGCTGAAAACATATCACTAATAAGTATTTTTAAGTGCAATGAAAATCAAAGTTCAAAAAGAAGAGTTTATGTAACATGATGCCATATGCATATTTGAAGCATATAGGTATGCAGTTATATACATACGTTTTCCTACAATGGAAGGATATGCTAGCACTGATAATAGGGAGTATATGTGACGAGAGAAGAATGGGAAAGGAAAAATTTATTTTTCATTTTATCCTTTGTTGTACTTTTTGAGTAGTTGAACTATATGACATACTTTTTTTTTCTGTTTTCTTTTTTTAAATTTAAGCTGTTTGCCTAAGGTCACACAGCCAGGATAGGGCACAGCTAGGATTCCCACCCAGACTGTGATTCCAGAGCCCTGTGAGCCAGAATTCTTCTGGATTCTAGCACTCTACCTCCTCTAACAATGCTCTTGGTATCAGGAAGTACTTCTGTCACTTGCTTGTAAGCTATAAAATTTTTCATTGAAAATGCCTGAAACCAAAATATCCAAAGGCTGGGAACTGGAAAACAAGCTTTTTCTCCAGAAGAAGGCTCTGTGCCCCCTCTGCCTGTCATCTTGGCTCCTTTTATGTTTTATAAGATTGTGGCTCTGCCAATAGAGGTCAGTGACCTGGAGCCAGGAAATACAGACTAAGATTTCCAACAGGACAAATTACCTTAAGGAAAAGGCATTAAGATAATTAGAGAGGTGGGGGTGGGGAGAAGGCATGAAAACAGTGTCATTAGCCAACTTGGTCAATGGGCAGGTGCAGGAAGTGGCAGATGTCTATAAATATACTTTAATATTAGAGTTTAAAACCCACAAAATAAGTGAGTGAATTAAAAACCTTGGTAGCATGTAAGCACCCAGATATAAATTCTTAGTTCTAAGCTTAATTCTTACTAACTTCTGTGATTTGGGCATATTATTTAACTGCTCTGGGTTTGTTTCCCCATCAGTCAAATGTGCAGCACTTTCTGTTCTGGCTATTCAGAGTTGTAAGGAACAAATAAGGCAAGGAATGTACTTTGAAAATGCAAGGCATTATACAGAATGAGAAGTTACTGTTAATAACTTTGAGACTTACCTCACAAAAGGAGAGCTATTTTGAAATGAAAACTGGGTGGAAGCTCCCAAAAAGTGTTGCTTGTAACAGGGTAGCACATCTAACCAATACAAGAAACAAACCCCATGGGTCATTTACTCTAGTTCCCCCTTTTTATAGTTATGGACAGAACCCCACAGAATCCAAGATCTCAGAGCAGTGATAACGCCATGTATAGACTATTACTTAAACCCATAAATAAGATGGAACAGTAGCCAAAGGGACAGGATATGCTACAGGACCCTTGCCCAAGGGGCTTGCTGAGCTATGAATGTTGAACAGGGTCCTAGAAGCAAACTGATGAAGTTTAGTAAGGAATTAGGGCAGAGGTGAGGGTATGGACTTCAGTGATTCAGCTCCAGGATGGCTTAGTGCCTCTGAGGAGCAATTTGAGGGTGGCCAGGGACTTGGATAGGACAAATGACAACTTCCTAGAACGGACTGTTCCAGAACGTAGAGAAGAAAGGAAATAGCCTGGCCTCATATAGGGTAGTTCACAGGAACCAGAGTAGGAAGTATTTGTAGTGGAACTAATGATCACAACATCAAGTCCCTTTTGAGCGGAAGAAGGAAAATATGCAACACAGCACACATGACAAGTCAGTTTTTGTAATTGTGGCAGTGAAGATGGAGAGAAGAATCACCAGAGGGAGATAGTGCTATACAGTGCCAGGGGCAATAGACTCAGACTTGGGTATGAATACTTGCTCTGTCACTAACTTAACTTATGACCTTGAATATGTCATTTTCCTCCTCTGAATCTTGGTTTCCTCATCTCAAAAATGAAGACCCTTCCCCCTATCTCATAAGTTGTTAAAAGGATTAAATGAGATGTTCTTGAAAGCAACTAATACACAGTTCCTAGAACATGATGCCCAATGTATTCATTTATTCCTTTAACTTGGTTTGGGACTTCTAGAAAATCTCCAGTGAAACATGCTAATTTGACATTTCAAGCACAGGAAAAGCAAGCCCAACTTAGCTAACAGACACAGTTTGGAAAGGCCTTTTTTACCAAAGGAGAAACAATCTAAGAGGCAGATAAGAAAATCTTATGGTGAGGAGGGAAGATGAAGGATAAAGTAAGAATGGATATAAATATAAGCACAACACAGTCTGCTTATAAGAGGCTGTGGAGCAATTAATGCATTAATGTGGGTTCCTCCAGACCCAGGACAGTGGGAAGATTAGTATCGTATTTCCCTATGTATAAGCACTTTAATTTGGGGGCCCGAAATTTGAAATAAAAAGTATTACATAAAGTTATTGAACTCAAGTTTTATTCATCATAAAATTCATACAACTTCTCATCTGTGCGAAAAAGAGGGAAATGCAATTAAGAATATCTACAACCACTGTATAAGACGCATCCAGTTTTTAGACCCCCAATTTTTTGAAAAAGAGTGCATCTTTTACATGGGGAAATACGGCAAGTACTGTATAATAGCTTAACTCATTTTCTTAACTCCTGAGAAATACAGAATAGGTTTTGTGTTCAATTATAGTAGTGGGGTGTGTGTGTGTGTGTGTGTGTGTGTCAGAGAGAGAGAGAGAGACAGACAGACAGGAAGGGAGAGAGATGAGAAGCATCAGTTCTTTGTTGTGGCACCTTAGTTGTTCATTGATTGCTTTCTCATATTGCCTTGCCAGGGCGGCGGGGGGGGGGGGGGGGGGGGGGGCTACAACAGACCGAGTGACCCCTTGCTCAAGCCAGTGTGACAACCTTGGGCTCAAGCTGGTGAGCCTTGCTCAGACCAGATAAGCCCACGCTCAAGCTGGCAAGCTCAGGGTTTCGAACTTCCATTCTCTGCATCCCAATCTGACGCTCTATCCACTGCGCCACCACCTGGTCAGGCTATAGTTTTCCTCAGCATCCTCCTCTTTTTTTTCTTGTAGCCTCACATTCTTTTTGGCAGTGTGGGTATGAAAGAGCAAGATAACTGTTTCTTTAAAAGTAAAATTTCAAAGGTGGAAACTGCCCTGGCTAGATAGCTCAGTTGGGTAGAGCATCATCCCAAAATGTAAAGGTTTTTGGTTCAGTTCCTGGTCAGGGCACATACAGGAACAGATCCATGTTCATATCTCTCTTTCTCCTCCCCTTTCTCTCTCTCTAAAATCAATCAATAAAAAAGAAAGAAAGAAACCAAATCAGAGGGAAATGTCAGATAGGGGAAGATAAAGAAACTATAGAAGATTGACCTAGTCTTAACCAGGAATGATAGTAGAGATACTCCTACTTTTTTTACTTCTTTGGTTACCAAAAGACCAGAGATGCTATGGAATTACAAAACCTGTGAATGAAAAGATGCTTGATTTATTTTATAGGTGATTAAGTTGAGTATATAAAGGAGAGGAAGTGGTTTGCTTGAGGCTCTCAATCATGCTGCTCCAATTGCAAAGTTAGGCTCTAACCCTAACCCATGTCTCTAGGCTGTCATTCTGGGGTTCTGTCTGCTGTAGGCTTATCTTTGTGATAGTGAATTTCTGACCTCAAACACTTGTACAAAACTAATTTGTGTGTATTTTTTCTTTTTCCAGGGCCAAGTGCTTTCGGGGCAAAAAAGTCCTTGGAGATTATGACATCAAAGTAGAACAGGTAATTATCCTGAAGCTCAGAGCTGCATCTGCGTCATCTATCCCTGCTGGCATTCCAGAGTGAACAATCTAGTTCTGCTGTGTGGAGTACAGTGTCTCTCACTGCATTCCAAGCTATCTCCTCAGCCCCAGTCTTTCCCCAGGGCTTTTCTTTCTGTGAAACATAGTCCTGACAGTTGTGTTTTTCAGTTTCCCTGACTTTTGTCATGGTTCTCATATCCATAGAGAGGCAAGTAGTGTGGCTATTAGGGGCCTCGTGCAGTACATAGTTCTCAGGCTGAAGGAATGTCTTCTAGGAACACTGGCCACAGGTCCGTACTGTTAGTGGCATGGTATTCTTGGGTGGGCACACGCCTACCATTCAGGTGTGTGGCCTCAAGTGGTGACTACTCTTCTAGTCTTTGCTTCGTGGTAAATAGAAATTATATCCATTTAAATAGGGAGTGAGCCCCACCGGTTGGCTCAGTGATAGAGCATCAGCCTGGCATGTAGATGTCCTGGGTTCGATTCCTGGCCAGGGCACACAAGAGAAGCACCCATCTGCTTCTCTACCCTTCCCTCATCCTTCCTCTTCCTCTCTATCTCTCTCTTCCCCTCCCACAGCCAAGGCTCCATGGGAGCAAAGTTGGCATGGGCACTGAGGATGGTTTCATGGCCTCTGCCTCAGGCGCCAGATTGGCTCCAGTTGCAACGGAACAACGCCCCAGATGGGCAGAGCATCGCCCCCTGGTGGGCTTGCCAGGTGGATCTTGGTTGGGCACATGTGGTAGTCTGTCTCTGCCTTCTTGCTTCTTACTTCAGAAAAATACAAAAAAATAGTAATAATAATAAATAGGGAGTGATACACAGTTTTAACCATGCATGTATTTTCTATGTAATAATAGAAGTTACTCCTCATTCCTTACATACATAGTATGCTATGATTTACAGAGTATGTTGCCATCAATTACTGCATTTAGTTCTTTCTTTCTTTCTTTTTTCTTTCTTTCTTTTTTTAATTTTTATTTATTTATTTATTTATTTGTATTTTTCTGAAGCTGGAAACGGTAAGAGACAGTCAGACAGACTCCCCCGCATGCGCCCGACCGGGATCCACCCGGCACGCCCACCAGGAGGCGACGCTCTGCCCACCAGGGGGCGATGCTCTGCCCCTCTGGGGCGTCACTCTGTTGCAACCAGAGCCACTCTAGCACCTGGGGAAGTGGCCAAGGAGCCATCCCCAGAGCCCGGGCCATCTTTGCTCCAATGGAGCCTCGGCTGAGGGAGGGGAAGAGAGAGACAGAGAGGAAGGAGAGGGGGAAGGGTGGAGAAGCAGATGGGCGCTTCTCCTGTGTGCCCTGGCCAGGAATCGAACCCGGGACCTCTGCACGCCAGGCCGACGCTCTACCACTGAGCCAACCGGCCAGGGCCATCTTTTTTTCTTTCGACAGAGACAGAGAGAGAGTCAAAGAAAGGGACAGATAGGGACAGACAGACAGGAAGGGAGACAGATGAGAAGCATCAGTTCTTCACTGCAGCACCTTAGTTGTTCGTTGATTACTTTCTCATATGTGCCTTGACCAGGAGGCTCCAGCAGAGCGAGTGACCCCTTGCTCAAGCCAGCAACCTTGGGTTCAAACCAACATCCTTGGGCTTCAAGCCAGTGACCTTTGGGCTCTAGCCAGTGACCATGGGGTCATGTCTATGATCCCACGCTCAAGCCAGCAACCCCACGCTCAAGCTGGTGAGCCCATGCTCAAGCTGGATGAGCTCGCACTCAAGCTGACTACATCAGGGTTTCAAACCTGGGTCCTCTGCGTCCCGGTCCGACGTGCTATCCACTGCGCCACATTTAGTTCTTAAAATAAGTTGTTAAAATAAGTTTTTATATAGGCAGGGTTAATAAAAATTTTTTCCCATTTTATACATGGGAGAAACTTTCCCGCCAGAAAATATAAGTAACTTGCCTAATGTCTTACTCAGCTAGCTGGGGGCAGAGCAATACTAAAACCCAGTTGCTTTATCTAAAACCTAGTGATTTTATGTTGAAACTGATAAAAGGCATGTTTGTCTTGGTCTACATTCTTGTTCTCAGAAGCAGCACAAAGGATGCTGGTGGGCTGAGAGTTTGAAGACCTAAGTTTTGTTCCTGTCACTACCAGCAGAAAGGTTTTGTTTTATTTTTGTGCAGAAAAGACACTTAACTGCTTCTTCTGCCTCACAGAGTTACTATGAGTTAACTGAGATCAGTTTGTGAAAATGCTTAGAAAACTATAAATAAAACGTCTGGTGGTGGGGATGTCACTGCCGCTGCTGCTATGTGGAGAACTTGGCAAAGTCAATACTGTGTTCTGATTTCTCTACTGTTATTTTCATTTATTGTTTTTACCATAGTTAAAAACACATAACATGAAATTACCTTCCTAATCCCTACTGTTATTTTCCAGGCAGAATTTTCAGAGCTCAACCTGGTGGCCCATGCAGATGGGGCCTATGCTGTGGATATGCAGGTACTCCGGAATGGTACAAAGGTTGTCCGGTAAGGTCCTTTCTGTCCTAGGGATTACTGTCACTGTCTTCAGAGTTACCATCTCTGGCTTGCAGCAGTTTCAAAATCAAGTGATGGAGTAGGATAATAGTGCTATGTATAGTGTGCAGAACTTGATGATGTATGCTGTGCAGAAGTGGTACAGGAAGGCAGAGAAAACCAGTCCCTGCCTCAGGAAGCTCTTACTACAATGGTAGAGAAAGCTTCATGGACTGAGACCTTACTTCGAAGTAATGGGTTTCCTGTCAGAGGGGTTCCAGGACTCCAGCCCCACTTCAACCAGTGCAGCTCATTGTTTTTATCTCTGCATATATTTTTCCTGGACATCAGGGTTCCATTGCTATTAAAAAAAGTTTGAAAAACTTTTAATCTAGCTTAACTTCCTATTTTACATTAATCTGCTTAGATTCGCTCAGTGAGTTGGCAGCAGAGCTCTGTGTTCTATGTGTCATTTCTATATTCTTCATCCCTAGGAACTCATAACTCTTATAGGAAAGCCTAGAGTCAGAAGCACTTACATGCTGGGTAGAATGCTGAGCATTTAGAGATGTGATCAAATATAATACAATTCTTGGAGGGAGGTGATAAGAATTCTAGATTGGGGGAAATGATTTCCACAGTATAATTCTTATCAAGGGCTTGATGTGGCTTCAAGTTTTCAGATATCAGAGTCTTGTTCCAGAAAGTCTTCACTTCACTGTCTTCCCTATCTCAGCCTGCAGTGCCCTGACACTAAGACTTCCAGTGTGCAATAAGAACTGGGTCAGTGACAAAACTCAGGTATCTGGACCCTAACAATAGGAAAATGTGAGCTCATCTATGTCCATCCCATAAACTAAGGAGGAGGACAGAAAAAGATGGTTGCCTGACTGGTGGTGGTGCAGTGGATAGAGCATCAACCTGGGACACTGAGGACTTAGGATTGAAACCCCAAGGTCGCCGGCTTGAATGTAGGCTCACCAGCTTGAGCATAGGGTTGCCAGTGTGAGTGTGGGATCATCGAAATGATCCCAAGGTCGCTGGCTTGAGCAAGGGATCACTGGCTTGGCTTCAGCTCCTTCCTTGGTCAAGGCACATATGAGAAGCAATCAATGAACAACTAAATTGATGCAACTACAAGTTGATGATTCTCATCTCTCTCCTTTCCTCTCTTCCTTTGCCTCTCTCTCTCTAAAGAGAGAGGGGGGAAGAAAGAAAAAGAAAAGAAAGAAAGAGTGAAGGGAAGGGAGTGAGGGAGGTAGTTTGTCCAGGTGGGAAATGAGCTCAGGGAAATTCTACAAGAGAAATAATGGGTTTCTCCAGCTGCAGGTAAAGTGAGTCATAGGGGTACATGCACACAAACAGGTGGTGACAAGGTGACAAGGTAGTGGGAGGGGTCTGGTAAGAATAATGCAGGCTGTCTCAGGTACCAGTGTAGGAACTCAAGAGCTAGCCATAAGTCTAGAGCTCAGTTCCTATAAGATCTGATCTTAGGCATACAGCTGGAGCTAGTTTCCCAGAATTGCAACAGTAGGAGGTCAGAGCAGCTCTAGCACTTGATGCTAACTAAATCTCCTGACTGACTGAGGAGGGCTCCTTCCATCCCCCATTAAAAAAAAACTGATCTTTGAGCTTGGTTGACGCTGGAGTTATAGCTGGGAGATGGTTGGGTGCCTGGGCAGAAAACCAAGTATGTCATTGCATGTGGTGTGAAATTGCCGAGTCCTGGAGCCTTGAGGTTGGAGGCTGCCTCAGGAGTAAGGGCATGAAGACAGGGGCCCTGGATCAGCTGTGGCTAAGAGCTTTGCTGCCTAAAGGTGAAATGCAGGAAACCTTCCCATGCATGGGAACATTCTGTACTCTCAGTGCTTCCTGTAGCTGTTGCTCAACCTTAGTTCTGCAAAAAATATTTGCACCTCTCCCTAGTGTCTGCTTTGAAAGAATAACATTGAGAAGTCTGGCATCTGGTCTCAACCAGCCTGAATCCTTGTTCTCCTGGGGTCCTGATGAGGGCATCACCTATTTTAAGGAACAGTTTTAAGGCATTAAAATAGGACAGTATCTGCTGGGTCCCCCTTGAAACACCAATTCTGGAGCCATGAGGAGGTTCAGCTTTCATACTTCTCCATAGTGACAGGGAAAATTTTTGTTCATTTGAGGCATGAGGATCTAAAAGTGTTTTTTCCCTCCTGAAGGCATTTGTACCTTAGAAAAAGGCAGTGCTTAACTCAGAGGAATAAAGGAATTTCAGAAATATGTTTCTCAAATCTCCTTTGATATGTGCCATAATACCTCATTTCTAGTCCAAAGGAGAATAATAATAAAATAAGGGGCTTGGACCAGGTAGCCCCTAAGATCCCTTTTCTGTC
The DNA here is from genome assembly GCF_036850995.1 of Saccopteryx leptura. Lineage (NCBI taxonomy): Eukaryota > Metazoa > Chordata > Mammalia > Chiroptera > Emballonuridae > Saccopteryx > Saccopteryx leptura. The sequence continues at coordinate 48,354,601 of NC_089512.1, read as the reverse complement.
TTGGACTTTGGAAAGGAGAGACAAACTGATATATATATAACTTGAGGTGCTGTTAATGGCATACTTGCCTCTACATTCTTATCAGGTCTTTCCGGCCAGACTTTGTGCTCATCCGGCAGCATGCATTTGGCATGGCGGAGAATGAGGACTTCCGTCATCTGATCATTGGCATGCAGTATGCAGGCCTCCCCAGCATCAACACACTGGAATCCATTTACAACTTCTGTGACAAGCCGTGGGTGGTAAGTGAGGTCTCTTTCTCCCCCAGGTAAAAGGGTAGGATCCGTGTCCTGTATCTCCCAGTCCCCCAGGGGGGACCACTGGTAAATAAGGTATAGGAGGTACCAGCTTAGAGGATGTGGGAGGAGCTTCAGCTGGGACATGGGAAGGGTAGGCTCTCACAAGAGAACATTATCTTCATAGGCTGGGGTACCTTTGCTGCACAGTGCACCTTTAGTCTCACAACAAAGTCACACCAAGAATCTGTGTAGAGGCCCTTACAAGTCTGTAGGCTCTGCTCTCTGCCATAGGATGAAACAATAAAAATAGCTATTTCTTGCCTTAGAATGGTCTATTGGAAAGGCCTAAGGCCAGTGGGGACAAAGGGGATGGCCATCTTAGAGGGGTATTAGTGACAGAGTCTTTCCAAATGTTTTAATAACCTCAAAATCAGATTTGTCCACAAACATATGAATCAGACACTTATGTGAGCTGGAAGTGTCCTTAGAGATCATCAAACCTGTGCCCGTCATGGAGCCAGCTTTTGAGATTTTCCTATTTTAATTTTAAATAATCCTCACAATAGCCTTACAAGGAAGATATTATTGTCATTATCACTTTTTGTAGAGAAATGAGACCCAGAAAAGATTAAGTAATTAAAGTTATAGAGCCAGGATTTCTCTAGATTGCACTGCCATTCACATAAATTAAGTTACCATGTGTGGAAGAAGTTGGGGTTCTCTTCCTTGGCTAGTTTGGAAATCTAGGAGGCAGTGGAAACTTCTAAGCAAAGAGAAAAAATGGGTCTAGGGGGTGAGTAGCCTGTGATGGCTACTGGGGCGCTCTGGCCTCCCCTTTAACAGCTGAGGCAGCCCAGCTTCTATAACTCTGCTGCTGGCTGGCCCTCTCAGAAGGAAACACCTGCCCCTAATCACATCCTCTTCTGTTTTTAACAAATCAAATTTCAGCTATCACACAGTGGCTTGCCAAGAGTCTTAGCACTGGTGACTGATTTTGCAGTTCCTGGACCCCACGCCTCTCTATTACTCAGGGAACTGGAGGGGGTGTTTTTTATCCCAATAGATCCATTGCCCCTGCTCTTGATTTTTTTTTTTTTTTTTTTTCACAACTGAACTCACAGTTTTCCTTTGGAAGCCAGGGAGACCTGACAGTGTAAGAAAGGCAATGAATGAGGAGTCACAAGATCTGGGAGCTGCTGTGGTTGAGGAGGGAGATTGGATTCCCAACCTCCATTTGTTTAGCATTTCCCTCTGTGTGGCCTGAGGCATCTGGAATCCTGAAATTTTACATAAACAAGCTAAAAGAGTGGTGTGATTTTAGTGTGTTGCTGCTCATAGAACACACATGAGGCCTTCACCAAGCTTTTTTCTAAAGACCTTCCCTTTTTTCCTTAGTCGTGTGACCTTCCCTACTACCCAGGGGTCTCCAAACTTTTTACACAGGGGGCCAGTTCACTGTCCCTCAGACCATTGGCGGGCTGCCAAATACAGTGGTCCTCTCACTGACCACCAATGAAAGAGGTGCCCCTTCCAGAAGTGCAGTGGGGGCTGGATAAATGGCCTCAGGGGGCCGCATTGCGCTGGCCGTAGTTTGGGGACGCCTGTAGTCCTTCTCCCATCCCTTCTGTACGTGTTAGAATTTGGCTCCCTCATAGCCACACAGGGTGATTCTGCTATTATCAGCTTTTTCTGAGTTCACTAATCAGCCTTCTGACTAAGCACCTCTCTGTGTCGTGATTTCTTTGTCTATAAACTAGGGATAATAATAGTACCTGCCACCAGTTTGCCAGTCTGGTTGTTACAGTCCTCTAGTGTTTAGGGTCTCTTATAGAAACTGGTTCCCTGCTTTATGTTTCAAAACTATGCCAAAAGCCAGGGAGGGGAGGATTGGAAAGCCTGCGCCTAGGGCTTTGCCCCTCCTGGGATCTGGGATCTGGTGAGAGTTCACATTCTCACCCATTCATAATCCCAGCACATTGCCTTTAGCATCACATTAGAACAGCAGAACTCCTCAGCTAGACACCAAGTTCTCCCGTCATTTTTACTCTAAGTAGCTGCCACACTAATAGCATTTTATATGTTGTTCTCTGCCTTTTAAAGGGAGTGGTCAAATTTGACAACTGTGAGGGGAGGGGTCCCTCTGACATGATGACTGTGGTTCACATTTTCTAAATTTCTATATTGTGAGTACCCTTGGTGTGAGGAAAGTCCTCAGTTGGAAAATGCTCACTTTATGTCACTGTGTCTCTGAGCACATACACTCTCATAAATTGGTTAGGACAAGCACACTGGGGTTTTGGATGCAGAAGTATACGTATTAATGAAAGGAGCATTTTGGATAAAGCAAGAACCTCTCCATATCATGTTGCTTCAAATTCATCTGAAATCCTTGTTACTCTTTCTAGGTTTTTTTTAGACACAGATATATTAGGGTTGATTAAGTGTTTTATTTCCAGGAGGGATAAGGATAAATTATTAAATTCAGACTGATCTTGAAATCCCACTTCTTCTAAGAAGTCTTTCCTGATTCATTACCTAAGTGGTTATAATGAACATTATCTTCCTATTTGTTGCCAATACCACCCCCAGATCCCAAATCCATTCTTTTGTCTATGCATAGAGGAAATAACCCTTATCAGATATTACATTTGTTTAATTGGTGACTGTGTGCTTATGATTTAATCTAAGTTTCCAAGGAGGCAGGTATTATATGCCAAGCCCAGTACCTTGAGCAGACAGGAACTGCTGGAGATAAGGTTGAGGAGGGTAAGGTGAGCTCCCAGGGATCCAACTAGTGCCTGGGAACTGGCTACTGTTTCAGTCTTGGCTGTCCCAGGACTCAGGGAGTCCGCCGTGGGCCTTCCTGGCATCACTGAAGTGCCTGTGTAACTCCCACATGTTGGGAAGATTGGGACTCACATGCCTTGGTGCCGTGCCTGGGCGCGGGCTGCAGCAGAGCAGAGGCTGTTAAGCAGGGCTGGCTGGGGATGCTGAAGATCCTTGGGAGCTCAGGCAGAGCAGGAGTCCTGCCAGGCTGAGGTGGGCCGGCGGAACTTAAAGATCAGATGAGGTGGTGGAGAAAATCAGAGAAGGCGGGAAAGGAATGAAGGGTCGTCTTGATAATCAAAGCAAATTGAAGAACCATAGAATAGTTAGTACAGCAGGATACAACAAAGAGTGCACTGGGCAAGAAGAGACCTAGCAGCCCCAATTCCAGGCATGATCAGGGATCCTGGGCTTTCCTTTGCTTCTCTAGCCTGTCGCATCATGTGTAAAATGAGATGTTTGGTCCAGAGTTCTCTAAAGTCTCTTTCTATAATAAAATCTTAGGAGTTGGAGAGTCCATGAATCATACTTTCAGTCCTGGTGGAGGCATTAGAGATCTAGAACCACCAACCGTGTGTCACTAAGGGAAGTGATCCAGAAATTTCAACATTATCCAACATTTCGAAAATAGTTAATAAAATTCTCTTTGCCCATGAAAGGACCACAACAGATGATCACATAAACTGCAGTTTGATGATGGAGTTTGGGAGGAAATACAATAAAAGATGTTGTTTGTAGTAAACAGTTTGAAAAACTGATCAAATTCAATGCTCTCATTTTATATATGAAGAAAATGAGGCCTGGAGAGGAGAAATTACTTGCCAAAAGACACCTAGTGAGTGAATTATAAACAAAATAAGAATCAGAAGACTCCAGTTTTCTAATAACCCAGTGTCAGCTTTTACTACCCCAGACCCCTCTCTCCCACTGGCTCATGTGTTAACACCCCTTAGAGAGAATAGGACCTGAGCTTTTGAAAAATATTCTAGCTTTCCTTTCTCTGATATATAGAAGATAGGTTTGATCTGGCAACTTTTCCTTCTAACAGTTTCAGAAATTGGTTGCTTAGACTGTAATGTAACCCAGTAGTGCTAGGAGAAGGATGCTGGATTACCTCTGCAACCAGTATACGGGGATGGGGGTATGTGAATGGATTGAGTAGAAAAGTACTTTGTGTTAGCTGGGGTAAGAGCACGGTTTCTGCAGAGCTTTAAATGCAGCTACTAGAAGGAATAGATAGAGCTATGAATTGGGAATAAAGGGGCCTGGCTATGAATCTGGCTCAACTACTGTGTGACCTTGGGTAAGTAACCTGTCTAAGCCTCAGTTCTTTGCTTATTAAACTGGGGTGGGGTATTGGTGGTGCTAGGTCTTTGCCAAAGGGCTTTCAACATGGACATTATAAGAATGTGTAGTTCACCTATTCTTCATGGAGTTTGGTTTCTCACAGGTCAAGGGTCCAGCTGAGTTTAGTTTTTAGATGAATAGTAAGTGCCAGAAAGACTGGGTCTGTTTATATTATCCAGTGTTTTTCAACTGCTGGTCCTTGGACCAGTGCTAGTCTGTGAAATAGATAACCACCCTGATGTTGCCCTATAGACTATAATCTTTATACAACATCAGGGTAGCTAACTCTTTTACAAACTGGCACGAAATTTCTGACAGAACTGTCCGTGGACTGGCAGTGGAAAAACATTGCCATGACCATCAAAGTCTTTCTGAAGAACAGCTTCATTTATGATCTCCCTGCTCAAACTCTGATGACTTCATACTGCCTATAAGGAAAAACTACCATTTCTTTGCCTGTCATTTGAATTTCCAAGACTTGGCCCCATATTACCTATCCAGCTTCATCACTCGGCATCTCTAAGATGCAGGTGTTTGAAATTAGCGACCCAAATTTCAATCTCAGCTTCACCTCTTTGCAGCTCTGTGACTTTAGTCAACTTTCATATCATCTCTGAGTCTCATGTAAACTGAAGATGATAAGGTATCCAGTTCCTCAAATTAATATAAGAGTTCAAGGAAATATCATTAAAATTGAGTAGGTACTGCATGAATGTTAACTCACTTCCCTCCTTTCCTCAATTAAAGAATACATTCCTTCCTTGAGAATAGGAATTATATATATATATTTTTACATCCTCAGAGCATTTTGCACAAAGCCCTCAATGCTCAATAAGTATTTTTTTGATAAATTTTTTTTTGTCTGTCTGTTCTATAAGTTGTCTAGATAAGCTGAAAGATTTGTTTCTCTTTTACAGTTTGCCCAGCTGGTGGCCATCTACAAGACATTGGGAGGAGAAAAGTTCCCACTCATTGAGCAGACATACTATCCTAATCACAAAGAGATGGTAGGTGATTGAGTGGGGACTTGAGTCTCTCTGCTATTTTCACTCTGAGTTTGGTCCCATGGTAACTGTGGGACTCTGAAGAGGGCTTCCGTATCTCAATCCCAGAGAGATTCTGTTGGGATTGAACTGTGGACCTGCTTTGTGGGCTAGAGTGGCTGGATTTTAGCTGATGGCCCCTTATCTCCAAAATCTGGAGACAGAATAAGGAAAGCAGAAACAAGGCATTTTATTAAGCTGAGAAAGTAACAAACCTATGGATCAATAATCAAAAGATCCACTGCTTTGGGTTCTAGCCCTGGCCCTGCCATGTCTTTGGACTAGTTAAATTTAGTCACTTTGTGTCACTTTTCCAACTGGAAAGTCAAATGAACATAATTATTCCCAAGCAGAATATCTAATTTGGTACAAAATTCAAGTGATATTTTTTAAATAATAGCCTTCTGGAAAAGTGTGACATGCCCTTCAGATGTCAGTTGTTATTGCTGTTATTATTACTAGGGCCTTCCATTCCTTTGGCTTCATCAAGATTGAGAAGACTGGATTAACATGCCTTCTCTGAGGCCATCCAAGGAGCAGAGAGATGGTATGGTTGGTTGGTACGGAGTTTATTGCTAATAAGGTTTTTCTTTCATGGAAACCTTATGCTCATTCCCCCTTCTTCCCTTCTGTTCCCACATCCTCTGTCCCAGGCCTGCATGGTCAGTTGGTAATCATGCTTAACTCACCAATGAAGACTCTACCGTAGCATTCCAAATGTACTCTAGGACAGAGATTATCTTTGTTTCCCTCTCACTCCTTTTTCCAGAAGGGACCTCCATTTGCACCATTTTTGTGAATCAAGAGCTTTCTTCTGGTATATTGTGCATGGACCTACTTATCAGCAAACAACATGTAGAAGATGAATAACAACAACTTTGGGCCTTGAAAAGAACTATCTCCTTCATCTTTGTTGGAGCTTTCTCAGATAGAGGCTCTGAAACGTTAAACCTTTGTCCTTTAATAAATCCTTGAGACCAACATCAGGGTTTTTCCTTTGAGGACAAACAAGGAAGCCTTGAAGAGCTAAGGAACTCTAGGAGTCTGTACTAGAGTTCTCAGTGAGTCCAAGACACAGTGGTAAGGGGACTGAGCTGAAGGGAGTATGGGGAGCAAAGCTGAATTTTTCCTACTATAATATCTAGCAGGGTTGACCACTAAAAAAAAGAAAAAAATTGAAAAGTATATTTTTCACTTACCATCCTTTTTCTCCAAGGGTACCTGTGTTATTTCTCTGCTGTCCTCTGTTCTGAAATTTGCCTTCAAAAAAAGACCTCCTAAGATCTCTCTGAGGTGTCAAAAACTAATGGAGAATTTCAACTCTACAAGAGAATGGCTTCTATGGCTTAAAATTTTTTTTTGAAGTAGGAATGAAGAACATTAGTAATCTAGTAGAGAAGGACTTTGTAAAAGAAACAGAAGCTTTACAGACATCAGTTGAAGGCATTAAGGATAGTTAACCTGTAGAGACAATACCTAAGACTATTCTTATCCAAACAAGTGTGCTAACTGGGCCAGACCCTCTGCCAGGAATGTTATAGAGGAGACTAAAGCCTATAGAGGGAGATTAGGCCATTGTAATTCTCATATTGAGGGACTCTATGCCCCTACAAGTCATTTCCCCAACAGATGAAAGTATATGAGAGGATTGGGATGAGCCGAGATTGGAGTAGAGGATACACAGCCATAGTATGTTGTTTTTTTCATTCTTCCAAATCAACCTGTTTATGATACTGTCAACCTGTCTTCTGGTATTGTAGGTCAGAAGACAATGCCATCTCTTATGTATAACACTTACCATTTTTTCTCTATTAGATCAATTAAGGTAAGAGAAAACACATTTTTCTAGAGAGAAGAGAATAGTTCTGGCCAGAACTAGTTTGATTCTAAGCTAGAGTCAAAACTTTCAGTAACAGGTACTGGCTGGACTAAAAGGGTTTGGGAGGCAGGAGAGAAAGGCTGAGGACAGGATAGATGTCATGCTGTTTTCCTTAACCTTTGACAGGTTCTAGGCTGGGGTCTCAAACACAAGCTGGATCATGCCCCAGACCTGCTCTAAAGCTAGTCAGATTGTCCACTTGGTACTTCCCATTGGCAGCAACAAAGAGACAGGTGGTGATAGTCAGAGCTCAGCAGAAAGAACTGTCTTGGTCTTCAGGACTTCTGAAGGAATGTGGTGGTCAGTGTTCCCTACTAGGGCTGGATGATGTCAACAAACTCCTTCCTGAGGGGCAGGCTTCCCTGGTACCAGCTGCAGGTGCCATCAACATGCTTCATACAGACATAATGTTGTGCCTGGTACCCATAGCGTTTCTGCTCCAACAGCCAGTCTGTCCAGAGGCACTCGTTGGGGGCCGAGATGGTACAGGGCACTGTATAGCAGGTGGTGATCTAGAGTCATAGCCATACAACATCAAAGTAAGTAGGGTGTCCTTTTTCTATTATTTCCTTTCAGACTCCTACATATCCTTACACCTAGCTCAAATGCCCCTGCCTTATGAAGCCTTTCCTAGTCTCCAAAATTCCCTGAGTTTCCCCTTCCCTGTGCTCCCTACATACAGTTTGCCTCTAATGGTATCTCTGGAGTTAGACAAACCCAAAGGTCCTTACTCTACCACTGACCTTGAGCAAGTTACTTTACCTCCTAGAGTATTAATTTCTTTATCTTAAAATAAAAATATTAATTTTCTTCATATATTTTTTATAAAGACTACATTAAAATATTTTAAATAAATTGATTAGTAGGGGGCCTGGCAAAGAGTAGACTCTGTTTAAATGGTAGCTGTACTATTTCAGTTTGCCTTATCTGATGACCACCTTCCCCGCCAAAATGTTAGTTTGATATCACAGTAGACCATCTTGCTTTCATACAGTGCCTGATCCATGGCAGATCTCCAATATACCATAGTAAGTGAATAAAGACATGCATGAAGGGTGAGGCTTCAGGGCTCAAGACCCTTTCCCACCCGCAAAAGAACTTGAAAATGGACATTTTCTTACTTGGCAGCCACAGTTCAGATGGTAGTGGTGATTCAGACTTTCTCTCTGCAAAAAGGACAGGTTCTCCCAGGGCTCAATGTAGTTACACAGATGGATGAAGACTTTTCCATCATTGAGGACCTGACCTTCAAGGGGAGATGGAGGAGAACTGAGCATGAGGAATCTGTTTGTGAAGCTCCAGAAGCCTAGGCCCTTGAAGAGCCCAGAATTGCAGCCTCTTTAATGGCTTTTGGTGGCAGTGGTGACGTGAGGCTCAGTGAAGTGACTTGAAAAACTTCTATAATCTTTATATCAAAGAGTATGTATGTACAAGGAGAGTTATGGGATAAAGGCATTTTCCTTTTAGTGTGATGCAGAGAGAACATGGGCTTTAAAGTAAGACTCTTGATGAACCTCCTTCTTTTCTATCATTTATTAGCTGTGTGATCTTAAGAAAGTCGTGTAACTTCTCAGTGGAGGATGAGAATAATAAGGTTATTGTCAGGATTAAATATGAGAATATTTGTAAAGCTCCCAGCACAGTAGTGGGCCCATAGACTATGCTCAATTAATAATAGGTCCCTTTCTCTTTCCATCCCTTCTTAATATCTACATAGGCCAGTCTTCTGCCCCACTGATAGTTATATTAGTAATAAGATTTTCCCCCTAGGAAGGGGAAAGTTCCCCTTTCCTTGCCAAACTCTCCTCTCTTCCAGAGACCCTTTTCAGTATCACTTCATCCTCAATCCATCTCTGACCATGCCAGCCCACATTTCTTAGAACTTTAGTACTCAGTCGTTTATTTACTGAGCAACTACATACTAGATGTCATACCAGGAACACAGAAATAAATATGACAGGATATCCTCAAGGAGCTTAAAAACAAGTAGTTTGGACAAATAAGGAGGCACAAATTACACTATTGTGTGCTTATATACGTAAGTTATACTATATTGTGATTATATACAAGATGTAGTATAAGAACACAGGTAAGCACGATTATCTCTGTCTGTGGAAGGGGTGGGGCAAGGAAGGTATTTAAGGGGAAATGGTGCTCCTATTGGGCCTTGAAAGGATGAGTAGGAGTTTACCTGCCAGACAAGTTGGGGGGGAAATTTCTGGACGTTGAGACTATCCTATGCCAAGGTGAAGGGATACAGCTCCAAATACATTCTATAACTGCACGTAGTTTAGTTCAGCTCTGGGGAAAATGAGAGGCTGGAAACTGTCAGTGAGAAGTGACAGGAGACAAAGCTGGAGAGGTCAGCAATATTATGGTCACAAAGAGCTTTCAACATTAGGTAAAAGAGCTTGTGCCTTCTCTTGAAGAGCATGGGCACCACTGATGACTAATAAGGTGACTTGTGTTTTGTCATTTATCTTCACTGTTGGTTAGAATTGACCTCCTTGAGGGCAGAAATCATGCCTCTTGCTTTTCCTGATGCACCACAGTGTGCTAGGCACACAGAGGGTAGGTGCTAGGGAAGGAGGTGGCCTCATCTGCTAGTCCTGGGATGTTGAGAGTTCAGTGGCATGCTTTGCCTCTGCCTCTCCTATCCAGAGGCTCTCAGATGAGCACAATTTCACATTCTTAGAACCAAGGAACCCCTACCGGATTGTCCTCAAATGCAGTGAGTCTCAAGAGCCAAGTCTGGACTGTGAGCTCTTTGAGGACTGTGACTTGTTATGAGTCTCCACTCTCCTGTCCAAGGCCTGGTAGCTAGTTGGTGGTCATTCATTGCTGAAAGGATGGACAGATGGTGGAATTCCTCCTTCTGTCCTCCTTATCTGCTGCATTTTTCTTTTCCTCATCTTTCTAAGTACTTCTCATCCTGCAGGTTTAATTAAGATCCCAGTTACACAGTGAAGCTTCCCTGTTTATAACCACACAAATACCTTCTTCCTGAACTGCAAAAGTATGTGTTATTGCATTCATTCACTTATGGAATTATAGTCTTAAATGGTTCTTTAATTGTTCTATCCCAACTAATTCAGCATGGAGGATACCTACCCAGGCCCAAGTTCACAGAGAACCATGCTAGACTCAGGACTCCTTTTAGGGCTTGCGCTTTACTGTACCTGCAGAATATGGCCTGGAGTGTGAGTTAGCCACACAGGCTCACCATCTATCAAGAGTATGACCCAATTCTGTGGCTGTCTAAAGCTAATGCCATCATAGGCAATAGTAACTATAATGTGTGTGTTGAGGGAGGAGGGATTGCACACACACAATTTTTTTTTACTCTGTGAAACTAAGACCTTTCCTGTGGTTTTGTGTCCAGTTCATTGTCCAGTGCTAGGGAAGGGACAGGGACAGGCTATATCCCATCGGAGAAAGGTGGCCAGGATAGGAGGGACTGGGAACCATGGCCAGCAGACTTGGAGCTAGAGTGCTCACATTGGTCATCCTCAGAGCTCTGAAGGATCATCATAGAGCAGAGGGCAAAGCTGAATATACAAGTGCAGTGTTAGAGGGGCCGATTTGGGCTCAGGACACCAAAATTTTTATCCTAATTAAAACTGTTTGAAAAAGGAACCAGCTACCCTAACCTGGGAAAGCAACCAATCCTTAAAATAGTGAAGCAGTGGCCAAAATCACTGTAATGAGGATTCTTGCATTGAAGGGAGGTTACCAGGGCCCCTCCCAACCCAGAGATTGTTTCTTAGTAACACAGCTCTGTTTTATGCCCAAGAATATGTCACCTGCTCAGGTTGGTGCCCAAGGACAGCCCTGGCTCCTCCTAAGCTGCCTTCCTCAGGACAGAAACTGTTGGGGCCACTTGCTTCTCTTTTACTTACCAGTCAAAAGATACTGCTTCTGGCTGTTTACTTCTAGTTTTACACCACAGAGGGAAGAATCAAAGGGTGTATAGATAAACTGAACATCCTTGACTTTCTCAAACCCTTTAAACAACTGAAAGGCAATAACAAAAAAGCAGTTTTGGGTCAGGAGTGAACTTTGTATCTTAACAGGAAAAACTCCTCATTTCTTAATTTAAAAAAATTAAACAAATATCTAATTCAGGATATGATATACACAAATGGCTCAAGTGGATCTTTCTCTCTTTTAAAACATCTGAACCTTGGTTATACCGGTAAGATGGGAGGTACCGCCAGCAGCCCCATGCACTGGCAGCTATAGGACTTGAGGGACAGTGAGGGCCTTTCTTGTACTGTCACTCAGATTCTGTGGGCCCTGCTTCCAACATATCATCCACTTCCACTTTTCAGCATGTACATTCAGGATCACTGAGCCTCGTTACCTAACTATCAGCCCCACGCTTCCTAGAATACAAACCCCACTCCTCCCAAAGGCCCAGGGGGTAAAAGCCCTGTCCTGTCCCCATGTACCTTTATCTGTTTGATTTCATACCGGATCATTTTTTGAGTGTCAGCAGGGTCTGCACTGGCAGGAACTACCTTCTCACTGGAGATTTTGGCCCGGATTGCTGCATAGGAAGTGAAAAGAGGGAACCTTCAGCAAACTTTGGAAGCAGTCCATGAGGGATCTGGATTACCTGGGGAGAATTTTGTAGGAGAATTTTGTGTTGTGAGAAGGGTGATGTGAGGGAGTGAGGACTGTAGGACCTGGAAACTCCTCCTGTGCAGTTGGGCCTAATAGGTCCTTCAATCTGTACACATTACCTGCTAGTTTTGAGAATCTAGTTCTCCATAGCCCAGGGTGCCAGGTGGTGGAGGTGGGCATCAGGATATAGGAGGGAGGAGGAGCCCTTGAGAGCAGTCAGTATGGTGATCTACTGATGGCCCAAGTCCTAAAACAGCCTGCCAAGCATTGATATTAGTAAGTGTTTATTGAATTAAGAAATGATGAGACTGCACATTTAGGCATTAATAAAAACCTGTGACATTCTTCCTCAGTGTCTGGCCTTATACTAGGTACTAGGCCCATAAACATGATTAAGACAGGGTCCCCCATCCTGCAGAACCCTTGGTCTAGTGGAGAACACACAAAGAACAACACAGCATAATAGGAGCACAAAGGTTGGAGATGCTGTGGTAGCACCAAGGAGTCAGGAAGCCTTTGGGGAAACGGAGATACCTGTGTAAGACTTTGAAGAAGGAATAGGAATTGGCCAGGCATTTTGGGATGGGGGAAGTGCATTCCAGACAGAGGGAAGAGAAAGGCAAAAGATATGTATTGGGGTGGGTGCATGGCTCAATTATAGGCTTGTACACAGGGATGTTTATCATGAAAGTCCAACCCCTTGGTCCCTGGCTTCCCCCTCCCCCCATCCAGTAGTTCAAATAATCACATTATAGTTTCAGTAACTTGTTTAATGACACTCCATCATTGCAGTAGGCAGGTGAGGGGGTCGCTTTGGACGCCTCTTAGCAGTCTATTTCCTTACAAGTCAGCCAGGCTCTGCGCTTGCAAGGTTGCTATGGTGCCGGCCTTGCCAGACCCATCAGCCCCAACGGGAAGCAACTGGTTTGGAATTTGAGCTCCTCCCTTTCCCTCCAGACAACAGGTCTGCAGCTCGACCCCCAATCACACACAGCCACCCCCTGCTGTGGACCTCCCCAGCCTTCGGACTCACCAAGCGCAGAGTGGCAGACGTGCTGCTGGGGATGCGCTGGGGCGCAGCTGCAAGCTTCCCCCAGCCCCGGCGGCCGCAGCAATGCTAGCAGCCGCAGCAACAGCGCCCAGCTCCGCACGGTCTGGGGGCTCCGGGGCATGACACCACAGAGCCCCGGCTAAGCCTGTGGGATCTGTTGGATTAAACAACCCCTCCAGGGTTCCTTCAGAATGCCTCATGCCCCTCACCCAAGGCTTTATGAGGTGGACCTAGGGCCAATCCCGCCCCATGGGTTCCGCCCTCCTTTGGCTGTCGGCCACCCACTGCTGCACGACCCGCGGCTCTCTTGACTAGTAGCTTCAATAAAATTGAGAAGCCGGGACAGGCCCTTAGTCACTATTTCCCTGCCTGAGAAGTGGAGGGAAGGCAGTAGGAGTAGGGGATGGCACTAGGAGATGCTGTAGTGTCATGGCAAAAATAACGCACAACAAAGACAACTGCAAGAGGCAGAAAGACCAAGAGATTAATTCAGGCAGAAGGAACAAAAGTGAAGAGAGCCACAAAGAGAAAGATTGAGACAGGGAGAGTCATAGAGAGGCAGACGGAATTATAACAGGCAAAAGAGACAGTGACAGAGAAGGACGAACCCCATGCTGAGCTGCACACTGGGAATGACACAAGCTACTCAGGGCTTCTTTCAGCTGCAGGAAGTGTTTTCAATGCCCTATTTAGGAGGCTCCAAAGCAACAGTAAACAGTGATGAAATAAGACAGAAAGTTGGGGTGTGTGTGTGTCTTGGCTCTGTCAGCTGGGGGGTGGGGAGAGATGTCAGAGAAAGCAGCCAGAAACCCTTTATGGGAAAGGGTTTCCCATACCCGGAGCTTCAGACTGCAGATGGCTGAGGATAGTGTTTTTGGTGTGGGCTCACGGCAGAGTATCCTATTACTTAGCGAAAACCTGGGACCTCAAAGCCTTCTAGATTCTAGACTACACTGATTCCTACCTCATGTAACTACTCACGGGGGATACTGTCTTATACAGGGTGGGGCAGAAGTGGAGTTATAGAAAACACAGTTTATTGGCATTCTAAGTACACAAAACAGTTTATTCTTGTATTATTTATTAATTATTGTATTATTTTCTGTTCAAACAACTGTAAACCTACTGTATATAACAAGGTGGGACAGCTTAGAAAACGTAGAAGCAAGGCACTTGGAGCAGTGTGACTGGACTCTTGTCCACGCTGCCGGAGCATAGTGCTCCAAGGCTCCAAATACAAAAAGCTCTGTGGGATTATTGTAGTAGGATGGTGCCACATAGGGCTTGGAAGGTAGGAGGCTGGGTTCTGATTCTATCGCTAAGCAGCTTTGCAACCTTTGCCTGTCTAGGCCTCACTTTTTTATTTATATATATATATAAATAAAATATATATATATTTATATATATAAATAAAATAGGGTTGAACTACATAATTTCCAAGCCATTTGAAGTTCTTTGAGCCAACCTCAGGAATACTAGGAATACTGAAATCTTTAGGTCAGGTACTCCTAGTATCTGGTCACACAGGATTTTCATGGGAATCTGACTTTGCATCAGTTAACATTATTTCCTTCCAAAGACACTTTTCATTTTAATGTGGCAGGGATGTTTGAAAAGAAGGAAATTGAAAGAGAACTGAGCCTGACTGAGAAAGATGAGGTTGGGTGTCCAAGTACAACACCCAGACTATTATAGAATCTGTTGTATTACTGGATGATATCTCAAAAAGCATCCAGTCCAGTCTCCTTATTTGGCAAATGGACTGAAGTTCCATGAGGTAAAGTGACTTGCAGATAGTCAGTGGCAGCAAGTACTAGAATGCAAGTCTCCTGGTGTCTATTGCAGTGCTCCTTCCAATGCACCATATTCCTTCTGTCACTGCCTTTTTGTAACAGCTTGGATTCCTGCTTTTGGAGGGTAGTTCTTTTAAGTTTTTATTGTTCTTCTGTTAAAATGCAGCTACCTCAAGATAGAATTTATTCTCTTAAGGATGTCTTTTAAATGATAAACATATTGAATTTTTACATTAGCTCTCTTCCAAACCCTGAGCCAGGCCGAAATAGGCCTTAGAATGCCAAGCTGTTTGTTGGTTGAATTTGGGGTGTTGGCGAGCAGTGAAAACCCTGAAAGGGGGAGAAAACACAGATTCATTGTAAGAAAGCTAGATGTGAGGGGGAGAGGAAGGTACTAAGAGGTACATAACGAAAGGGACATTAAGATTCTAAAGATATATTCCTATTGTAATTATAGTTTACTCGGGTACAATTTATGTACAATAAAATTCACTCTTTCAGAGATGCATTTTTTTCAAATTTTTTTTGACTAAGGTCCAGTCCTGCCTGGATTTTTCTAATGTAGAGAAGATTGGGACAAGGAGTTTTAAAGATATAGACTACAAGACTTACAAGTAGGAGAACAGACTTTTTATAGATCTGCCACTAATATGCTGTGACATTAGGCAAGTCACTGTCACTGTATGGGCCTGTTTTTTAATTTGTAAAGCATTAAAGCGCCCTTTCAAAAGTTTTCCCAAGAAAAATAGTTGTAGTATTCCACAGAGAGACAGGCATGCCCTGACCAATTCGTTTTTTTTCTTTTCTGCTTTCAGTTGACACTGCCCACATTCCCTGTGGTGGTGAAGATTGGCCATGCTCACTCGGGCATGGGCAAGGTAAGGCTGGGGCCTGCTGCTCTTTCAGGTTGAGGCCAAGAAGGACACTTTTCAGAGAGTTTGATTATGTACTATTCTTCCCCCTATGTTATTGATGAATTCTTTCCGAAGAGAAGATGATTTGGCCCCTCTGAAGTCATGAGTGTTGCCCAGACAAGCCTTTTTCAACAAGCAGAGTGCAGGCTCCCTGCTTGATTCCTTGGGCCTTTGCAGTTAGTGTGGCTCCTGAGCCTAGGAGGGGAAGCTAGAGAAAAGGAGTCTCCTAGGGAGATGTGGCAGCAGGGCTTACATACAGAGGGGAAACATCTTGATGGGTGTGGAGTCCTCAGGTTCTTGTGACTCTCAGTATGTGTATGTCTCCTTTTCTCCCTCTCTGCCTTGCTCCAACATTAGGTCAAAGTGGAAAACCACTACGACTTCCAGGACATTGCTAGTGTGGTGGCCCTCACCCAGACCTACGCCACAGCAGAGCCTTTCATTGATGCCAAGTATGACATCCGAGTCCAGAAAATAGGCAACAACTACAAGGCTTACATGTGAGTGGGGTGGGTTTACAGCAGGTACTCTTCACTTTCTCCCCAGCCCAGTAGAGAATCTCACATCAGGTATGAGAGCCTCCAGGTAGCAGCCACCTCTCAGTTTAACCACATCTGGCCCACAAGGCAGAGAGCAGAGAGAGAGTTCTATGCAAGTCAGGGAATCTTAGCCTGGGTTCCTTTTAAGTCATTAGGTCAAAGAAGGAGTCCATGAACTAAGATGAGAAATAAAATTAATATTTATTTTCACTAACCTTTAAGTAAAATTTGGCACTCCCCAGATATGAACTAAGACAATAGACTATAACAGTAGCAGCAGAAGCACAAGTGACTTTGTCACTAAAGGTAATCAGATTTTTTTTATTTTTATACATCTCTGCCAGATATCTCTAAGTACCAATTACTGTTATCATTACTAAAGTATGGTAGTTATTAGACCCATCACTACATTTACTCCTGTAAGTACATTTGTTACTTATAAGGAAACATTTTTTTACTAATCACAGATTTATTTGCTTAATATTTTGGTAACTCTATTCTGATAATTATTTTAAATAATTAAGTTCCTTTGTTATCCTGTAAATTTTATTTTATACATTTACGTTGAAAGGCATCCATATGGTTCACAAGGTTGCCAGAGCACAGAAAAAAATAAGAAACTCCTGATATAAATATATAGCCTTAAAGCACTGCAGAACATTAAAAGCCTAGTGGTTATAAGAATAGATGACTTCTCCACATCACTGTGTTCATTGGCCAGAATGGAAAGTTAAAGATTTCCTCTATTAGAATTTAGAAAAAGAAGAGATTTCAAGACTACCTGATTTTTCATAATATACATAAGAATACAAATGGGTTATAATTCCAGTTTTGGAAATACTAATCTCCCATTTTTAGAAAAAAATTTAGTTAGGTTTTTTGTTTGTTTTTCTTTTACAAAGAACAAACATTAGAATATATGAATTTGATATTTGCCACTCAGGTCTTCAGCAGACTTCAAGGTTAAGCAACTTTCCTTTCCCTTGTCCATCATTTGTTTTTCTTTCTTCATTTCTTTTTTAGTGACTCTACTCCTCACTCTTGAAGGTAGTAAGAATCCTTTTCCCTGTACCCTTCTCATACCTATAGTTTAGTTTAGCTCTTTTCATACCTATGATTTATATCACTCTTCTCTGAGCACTCTGGGCAGAAGTGATAGGATCATCTCTGCAGACCCACTATCTTGTGCAGCAGTAGGCACATAGTAGACACCCAATAAGTAGTCAGTGAACAGCTCTTATAGAGAATTGAGGCATCGAATTTTTTTAGCTTTATTGACTAGATTTCTGCTTTTTAAAAATTTATAAATTTTTATTTATAGTCTTTCTGCTTCAGAAAGGAATTTAGGGATGCTTTAAAATTTTGCACAATGTAAGACAAAATAACATTAAAGACCATTACAATAACCATCTAAAATTAATATGTTCAGGCACCTAGGAAAGCAGATTTCCTATCCTTTAGCATTAAAATCCCCTAAATAAACACAAAGTTTATGACAATAAAGCAAGAGTGTCTTGATCCTTAAAAAGGAGACATACCACATCTTAAGGCTTGGGTTTCAAAGGGCAATTTAAATGAAACATAAGAGAATCCTCAACTATTGATAAAAAGTAGGCAACCAGAGCAGCTTTAGAAAATATTTGGGCCCTGGCCGGTTGGCCCAGCGGTAGAGCGTCGGCCTGGCGTGCGGGGGGACCCGGGTTCGATTCCTGGCCAGGGCACATAGGAGAAGCGCCCATTTCCTTCTCTACCCCCCCCCTTCCTCTCTGTCTCTCTCTTCCCCTCCCGCTGCCAAGGATCCATTGGAGCAAAGATGGCCCGGGCGCTGGGGATGGCTCCTTGGCCTCTGCCCCAGGCGCTAGAGTAGCTCTGGTCGCAGCAAAGCGACGCCCCGGAGGGCAGAGCATCACCCCCTGGTGGGCAGAGCTTCGCCCCTGGTGGGCGTGCCGGGTGGATCCCGGTCGGCGCATGCGGGAGTCTGTCTGTCTATCCCCGTTTCCAGCTTCAGAAAAAAAGAAAAAAGAAAATATTTGCTTGCTTTTTTATTTGGAAGGGACAGTCAGTTATTTGGGGGAATGTTTAAGTCATCTTAGCACCTCTTCTCCAAACTTTCGGCTATCCCTTTGCTCTCAGAAGAGAGAATTGGCTTGGCAATAGCCAAGATCAAGTTTGAGATTTTGTTCTTCTCCCCAGCTTTCACGCTAGACATCCTGAGACAGCCACATTTGGTGTAAAGAAGGTGCTATTCCTGTTCCACTCTCAGTAGGATAGTAATGTGGGTCCTTCTGTGGAGGTCAGATGTCCTGTGGGTCCTGAGAGTCCGTTGAGCTGTCACTGAGTGACTTCTCTGTGTCTCCTTTGCTCCCACATGCCCCAGGTATCCTGTATGGATCTGTGCCCTGCATGCTATTATTAGAGAAAGGTATGAAGTGTAGGGGACATTATTATTTTATTATTGCTATCTCAAAGTTACTGAGAACCCTGTTATATACTATGGCCCTGTGCTAGGGACATGGAAGTAAGTGACTTTCTCTGCCCTTGAGGAACCCAGCCTTGTCACAGGGGCAAACTTGTAAAAACCAGTGTTAGGAAGACAGTGTTATTTTCATATGATCTGTCTTTGTGTTGCTATTTAGATTTTGCAAGCCACTCCACTGTTAGTTTTTTTTTTCTGAGCTTGGTAGTGGAGTATAGAGGTAAGTGTAGCACAATGAAGGAAACAATAGCTCTGGATTTTTATCTTATATCTACTTTGACTAGATATATAATCTTTTTTTTATTTTTTTATTTTATTTTATTGTATTTATTTTTAATGGGGTGACATCAGTAAATCAAGATACATATATTCAAAGATAACATGTCCAGGTTATCTTATCGTTCAATTATGTTGCATACCCATCACCCAAAGTCAGATTGTCCTGTCACTCTCTATCTAGTTCTCTTTGTGCCCCTCCCCCTCCCCCTTCCCTCTTCCTCTCCCCCCTCCCCCCGTAACCACCACACTCTTATCAATGTCTCTTGGTCTCACTTTTATGTCCCATCTACGTATGGAATAATGAAGTTCCTGGTTTTTTCTGATTTACTTATTTCACTCCGTATAATGTTGTCAAGATCCCACCATTTTGCTATAAATGATCCGATGTCATCATTTCTTATGGCTGAGTAGTATTCCATAGTGTATATGTGCCACATCTTCTTTATCCAGTCATCTATTGATGGGCTTTTTGGTTGTTTCCATGTTCTGGCCACTGTGAACAATGCTGCAATGAACATGGGGCTGCATGTGTGTTTACGAGACAATGTTTCTGAGTTTTGGGGGTATATACCCAGTAGAGGGATTGCTGGGTCATAAGGTAGTTCTATTTTCAGTTTTTTGAGGAACCACCATACTTTCTTCCATACTGGTTGTACTACTTTACATTCCCACCAACAGTGGATGAGGGTTCCTTTTTCTCCACAACCTCTCCAACATTTGCTATTACCTGTCTTGTTAATAATAGCTAGTCTAACAGGTGTGAGGTGGTGAGATATATAATCTTGAACAAATCGTCTAACCTCTCTGAGTCTTAACCTCCTTGTCTGTAGAGTGGGGACAAGCATCCCAGCCTACTCACATCAGGGGACTTGCAGTGAGGCTCAGATGAGAGGCTTCGGGAGGAAGAACCTTGAAAAGCAGTCAGGAGTGTACCAGTGTGAGTGTGAGGAGTGGTTATTACATCAGTCCACTCGCTGCACTGCCTCAAGGCTCTGAAAAACTAGCTGTGCTAGGTTTCTCAGTATCTGAAATCAGACATCTGGGAAAGGTACACCTGGAAACTGCTGAGTGGAGACTAGCACATTCAATCACCAATCAGTAGTGAGTGATAAAGACAGCTCATGAAGATCTATGTCAGTGGTGTGAGCAAGGCTTTTCTGTCCCCTAGGCTATCCTCATCATCTTGACTGAAGTGAAGATTAATAATTAAAGACTTTTTTGGTGTTTTACAGTTTATTTAAAATTGTAAACAACCCTGTGTTTACACAGGAATAGGGAGGCTCAGTCAGGTGAAGTAATTCACCTAAGGTCATCCAACCAGTGAAGAGCAAACCCCAAACCAGAAACCAGGTTATCTGCCTCCTGTTTAGCTCAAGACTAGTTGACTCTAACACATGCTCATGGTGGAGGATGTAGAGGACAGAGCAGAGACCAGGTTGGTGACTCGATTCTATCAGCTTCATTTGAAGGATGCAGCAACTGAAGTCTGAAGAGGTTAACTGACTTGTTCAGAATCACATGCTAATACTGTAGTGTAGGCCCTCAGAAACCAATTGTTAAATGAATGAATAAGTGAGCTAGTACAGTAGCCATTGGGAGATAGTCACAAGAAATCTGAAGGTGTTTCCAGAATCAATAGAATTCAGTTTGTATATACAGTAGTCCCCCTTATTTGTAGAATCCTGAAACTTTGAATATTATCAACTTCTATATATTCTATGTTTTTTCCTATAACTAATACCTGTGATAAAGTTTAATTTACAAATTAGGCACAGTAGGCCCTGGCCGGTTGGCTCAGCGGTAGAGCGTCGGCCTGGCATGCGGGGGACCTGGGTTCGATTCCCGGCCAGGGCACACAGAAGAAGTGCCCATTTGCTTCTCCACCCCCTCCCCTCCTTCCTCTCTGTCTCTCTCTTCCCCTCCCGCAGCCAAGGCTCCATTGGAGCAAAGATGGCCCGGGCGCTGGGGATGGCTCCTTGGCCTCTGCCCCAGGCGCTAGAGTGGCTCTGGTCACAGCAAAGCGATGCCCCAGAGGGGCAGAGCATCACCCCCTGGTGGGCAGAGCATCGCCCCTGGTGGGCGTGCCGGGTGGATCCCGGTCAGGCGCATGCAGGAGTCTGTCTATTTCTCCCCGTTTCCAGCTTCAGAAAAATACAAAAACAAAAAAGACAAATTAGGCACAGTAAAAGCTTAACAATAATAACTATAATAAAATAGAATAATTATAATAACATACTCTAATAAAAATTATGTGAATACAATGTCTCTCTCTTAAAATATCTTATACCGTACTCACCCTCTTGTGATGATGTGAGATGATAAAATGCTTTTGTGATAAGAGGATGAGAAGTGAATGAGACATTATTAAGTAAAATATGGTTCCTTGAACAAAAGCACTGTGATACCATGACAGTTGATCTGATAACCAAGACAGCTACTAAGTGACTAATGGGTGGGGAGCATATGTAATGTGGATACTTGGACAACAGGATGATTTATATCCTGAGTGGGACAGAGCACTAGATTTTATCATTCTACTTAGAACAGTGAGCAATTTAAAACTTATGAGTTGTTTATTTCTGGAATTTTCCATTCAATATTTTCAGACTTCACTTGACCACAGGTAACTGATACTATGGACGGTGAAACGGTGTCCATGGTTGACAGGGGTGATTACTGTATGAAGTCAACCCAGATACTAAGTGGATAGACAACTGGGAATACAATAAAATATGTACCATAAGTGGTTTACAGACATTTGGACCAAAGACTTTGGTCAAATAACTAAAGTAAAAAGTAGATGTAGGATTATAAGTGAGGCATAGGCCAAGTCTACAAGGGTTTCTTAGGAGAGCAAATGCTCATCTGGTTGAAAGGTCAGGAACGCTCCATGGAGCCAGTGCAGTGGGCTGGACTCTTTTAAAGAGGAGGAAAGCATTGCAGGTGGGGGCTTTGCAGAGGCAATCAGGCTCTAGGCTCAGCAAACAGGCCTCTGGGCTATTAATGGGAGAAGCAGACCAGGAAAACAGTGCTGAGCTAAAATTCTGGAAAGTTTCATGCCTTCTTCCTGCTGGTGTGGCCTACTGCCTGTCTTACCCTGGTGGGACCTACTTGTAGGAGGACATCGATCTCAGGGAACTGGAAGACAAACACTGGTTCTGCAATGCTGGAGCAGATCGCCATGTCAGACAGGTGAGTGAAAAAAGGAATCTAGTCCCTAGACCAGCAAGAAAGGACCTTCCATAGATGAATAGGTGTAAGAATTGAGCCCTGCCTAAAGGGAGCCTCTAATCAGACAGGACAGATGAACACAAAGGCCCAAGCAGCCAGTTAGCAAGATCAGGAAGGACTGGGTTATGTGCTACATTATGGAGACAAAGACTGGACATATCATAGAAGCTTCAAAGAAAGGAATAGTTACTTACTGTATGCTGGAATAGCCAAGGAAAGGCCATCTAGAGTTGGTGAGACCTGCTGTCAGCCTGGAAAGACAGATATGATCTGGAGAGCAAAGATGGAGGGTACTAAAAATAAGGCAATGTGCTTGGTGAGGTTCGAGGGAGGGAGGGTTAGGGAAGGGTGATGGTAGGGACTGAGGCAGCAAGGAGAGTGTGACCAGCAAGTAGGCTAGATGTGAGCTAATGCCCCAACCTCAGGACACCTTCTCATCTCCTCCAGGTACAAGCTGTGGGTAGATACCTGCTCTGAGATGTTTGGTGGCCTGGACATCTGTGCTGTCAAAGCTGTACATGGCAAAGATGGGAAAGACTACATTTTTGAGGTAAGTCTGGCCCAAGGAGTATCTCAGTAAGAGACAACACCCAAAGCTGGAAGCCAAGCTCTTAGCTTGGTAACTGTGGGCAGCCCAAACTACATTGGTTAGACTCTCCTGTCCATGGGAAGGTTCTCAGATGACATGACCAGTGGATGTGGATAGCAAAATACCACCACTAATGGGGAGCTGTTGTTTCCAACCAGCTAGGCTGACCTTCACTATGGGTAAGAGATATCAGATCTGGGTCCTGGGCTCCTAGCCAAATGTCATTCCTTTGGGAGTACTGTAATGTTTTTACTATTCTTGGTCTCAGAAAGAATCATTTAATGTAATCTACTCACTTGATTATGAACTTGTGCCCAAGGGCACAGAGTCTCAACCTGGGCTAGAACTCAGACCTTCTGGATGCAGGAGAATCTTCAATATCTCTCTGAGTCTTGGAGATACTCTACTCAGTCTGGTCCTCAAAGACAACTTTGCTGACTTCCTTTTTCTGTATTAAAGGGAAAGTCAGTGGCAGTATGAATTCTTCACACACATTTCTGCTCAGTCTTCCTATGAGCAGAAAAGGCTCCTTGCCAGAAGTTATGGTATTTCAGAGGATTGGTATCAGGAGTCCAAAGTGGGCTTCAGAATTTACTCCATGGTATGCTTGACCTGTAACCTTTGGTATGGTCAGATTTCCCGTCTCTGGGTGGGCCTCAGTTTTGTCATTCGTAAATGAAGAGAGTTGGAATACAGAGTCTGTGATCCTGGGTAAGCAGGTACTTCATAAAGTGGGAAAACATTGATCTGGATCTTGAGGTATAGGAAGAATCAGGATTGGGGCAAAGAGGAAGTCATCACAGGTCTTGAGCAAAGGCAGCAAATCTAGTCATTTAATGGTCAGAGTATGTGTGGAGATATAGTCAGATGAAAACTGCCTGTTCCCAACCATAGAGTAAAGGGAATGGCGTTCAGGTGTTCCTAATTCCCCCCGCCTGCAAACTTCTGAGTTCTGCCTGGGTCTGTACTCTATCTTGTTCTCTACCTCTCCCCATTCACTACCTTCAGTAACCAATTCCTCAGGCTCACTGAGTACTGGCCTGGGTGACAGTTGAGGGGAGCTTCACAGCAAAGATTTGAAGGAAGACTATATAACGGTCCTTTTTCTGCAAAGGAATATGCTTTCAGCTGAAGAGAATACCACCTTCAACCCCATCCTATGTCTGCTAGCTTAAATCCTTCTTATTCTGAAAGACTCTACCAGGCCTTTAATGTCTTTAGACCCTTTCCTAACCTGGACCATGTCTTCCACTAGGTCGTGGACTGCAGTATGCCACTGATTGGGGAACACCAAGTGGAGGACAAACAACTCATCACTGAGCTCGTCATCAGCAAGATGAACCAGCTGCTGTCTAGGACCCCTGTCCTGTCTCCTCAGAGACCCTTAACCACCCAGCAGCCACAGGTAAGCAGCTGGGAAGAGATACAGGAGAGTCAAGAACCATTCCCAAGCCCACTGCTCTAGACTATGGTGGCTCTAGGATGGAACAGAGGGCAGATACCTACAGGCTTGATGGGATATATGGAATCTTCTCCCTCTTCCTTTCTTTCCCTCTCCTCCCCTCCCCTCTGCAGGTCTTGTGGGAAATCCACATTGAAGTTTTTATGGAACTTCAGGCCTTGTGGCTCTAGAATGGGCCAAAGAAAGGCAAGGACCTGAGTCCCATCTAAGAGATACCTCAATTTTCAAAAATATTTCCAAATTCTTTTCTCTACTGAATTTTTGTATAATGAAATGGTAAGAACTTTTTTTAAGTGAGAGAAGGGGAGATAGTGAGACAGACTTCCATATGTACCTCAACCAGGATTCACCAGGCAACCCCGTCTGGGGACGATGCTCGAGTACCGAGCTATTTTTAAGTGCCTGAGATCGACATGCTTGGACCAACCAATCTATCCTCAGCTCCCAGGGCCTCACTCAAACGAACTGAGCCACTGGCTGTGGGAGGGGAAAAGGGAGGAGAAGGGGGAAAGAGGTGGGAAGAGAAGCAGATGGTCACCTTTCCTATGTGCCCTTACCAGGAACAGAACACAGGACGTCCATACACTGGGCTGATTCTTTATCCACTGAGCCACCAGCCAGGGCTAAGAACTTTCAATCCAAGAACTGAGTCCTTGTCTAACTCCTCCCCTAGCTGTGTGACTTTGAGGGGAAGTTACTGCCCTTTCTAGGGTTCAAGTTTTATCACTTGTAAATGAAAATCAGAAATCTTACTTTCAAAATTTTACTTCAAACAGTTAAGTAGGTAGAATAAAATAGTGACTTCAAATGTGTCCTTTCTAGCAAGAACTGCCCAACTTTGAATCCTGGACCCTCCATTTATTAGCTGTATGACCTTGGACATTTTTATTTGTTACTCAGGAGAGATAAGAACAATAACACCTATCTCTTAGAATTGTTATGAGAATCAAATGCAGTGGAAAACCTAAAATATGTCTTAGTATATCAAAGCACTCAATAAAGGGTTACCCATTTTTACCTGAGTTCAACCTCATCCTTGCCACTGAATTACAAGGTGACTTTAGGTAAATTTCTTCTTATTTCTGTGTTTTAGCATCTTTGCTTATAAAATGAGGGTTGAACAACAACAACAAAATAGCCATGATCTCTTCTAGTAATAAAATTGAGATTATATGAAAATGATCTCTGAAGCTTAAAAGTGTAGTAACAAAGAGAGAATTCACAAAAAAATTGTTTTTATCTCACAGAAAGCACTAGCTAGCTGTTCTTTAGTACAAGCCCCTTATTTTGTAAACATTAATATTGCAGATTAAGTATTTTAAAGAGAAATCTGTCAAAGTCAAAGCAGAAAACATAGTAAGGAATGAGCTTCCCTAAATATAGGGGCTCCTGTAAAAATCCCTTGTAGCAAAGCCAGTCTACCTCATGAATAAGCTTTTCTCTGCCCAGCCTCACAGTGGAAGCTACAACAGAATACTGTGGAAAGCACACTATGCTGGTATTCAGGACACTCAGGGGCTAGTCCCACTCTGCCATAACATTATGTGACCTTAGGTAAGTAACCTCCCATCTCTAGACCTCTCTTTTCTCACCTATAGAATGAAACTGAATTACATTATCTCTAGATCCCTTTGGATTTTAAGGTCACATGAAATGTGGAGTCACCCCAACTGGAAAATATGGCGGCACTGTCCTCTAGAAGACTGCCCTTACTCCTGACACCAACAGAGATTCCAAAATCACCCTCAGGTTTAATAATTCTTTGGAAGGACTTAGAGAACTTACTGTCAGCTATTATACTCACAGGTATATTACGGAAAGGATACAAGTCAAAAATAAGCCAAAGAAAGATATAATATATATACAGTAGAGTCTGGGAGAGTTCCAAACACAAAACTTCTGTTGTTTTTAGGATGTGTCACACTCTTGGCATCCATGTGTGACAACATTCAGGACAGATTATCAACCAGGAAAGCTCATCTGAGTTTTGGTGTTCAGGGTTTTTATTGGGGTTTCATATCATAGGCATTAATTGATCCATCACCTGGGGTTTCAGCATCCTAAGTTGATGCTCTATGCACTGCACCACCATGGTCAGGCACTTTTTTAGTTTTATTTTTTAAATGGGAGATATTTGTGTGTTGATGTGATAATCTTCTGGAGAAAAAGAAATTGAAGATGCAGAAGAGAGGGTATACTTGAAAGCAAAAAGGAGGTGGAATCCATATCACCAGTAGAGGGCAGGCCTTATAATCAGATTCATGTAGATAAGGATGCAAGTAAGGCCCTGGCTGGTTGGCTCAGTGGTAGAGTGTCGGCCTGGGTTTGATTCCAGGTCAGGGCACACAGGAGAAGTGCCCATTGCGCCCATCTGCTTCTCCACTCCCCACCCCCTCGCTTCTCTCTCTCTCTTTCTCTCTTCTCCTCTCCTCCTGCAGCCATGGCTCAATTGAAGTAAGCTGGCCCCAGGCACTGAGGATGGCTCCATGCTCTCCACTTCAGGCACTAAGAAATGGCTCCAGTTGCAACAGAGCAAGGGCCCCAGATGAGCAGGGCATTGCCCCCTAGTGGGCTTGCTGGGTGAATCCTGGTCAGGTTTCATATGGGAGTCTATCTCTGCCTCTCCTCTCACTAAATAAATTAAAAAAAAAAAAGATGCAGGTCAGTTGGTAGATGTGACAGTGGGAATACTACGGCCTGAGGTCAAGGTAGAAGGTTAAAGAGGAAGCTAATAGAGGATACAGAAAGACACCATCCAACAAATGGGGACTACCTCTGTGAATTCAGTTATGATTTCAATTTAGAATATAAACAATTCTTGGACAGAAACTGTATTTCATTCATCACTATCATTCTAAGTCTATTAACTAATTTTAATATAAACGTTAGTCTAGGCCTGTGTTAGTTAGGAGAAACTAACCTTAGAAGGGGCTGAAAACCTTTGAATTTGGCACATATGAAAAGCAGTCAATGAAACAACTAAAATGATACAACTATGAGTCGATACTTCTCATCTCTCTCTCTCAAAAAACAATAAAATATAAAACAAAGACATTCCTGAGTTCTCTTCCAGTTTCTGCCCCATTTCTTTGCTTCTCTTCACAATAAATCTTGAGTTGTCTGTCACCATCTCCCCTTCATCATGTTATGTTTTATTTTCAATCCACTCCTGTCAGTATTCCACCTCCATAATCCCACTAAAATTGCTCTTGTTAAAGTCACCTCCGTGTCACCAAATCTAGTATTCACTTTTCATTTTCTCTTTTATGACTTTTCAGTAGCCTTGACACAGTTAACCACTCCCTTTGCTTGAAACACTTTCTTTCCTAGGCCTCTGTGTCCCCCACCCTTGCCTGGTTTTCATTCTACCTCATTGGCTTTTTTTTCTCACCTCCTTTGCTGGTTCCTCTACTTCTGCTAAACCTCTAAATGTCAGTACCCTAGAACTTGATCTATATACATTCCTTTGTGGTCTTGATTAGCCCATATCTATCTTCTGCTCTGACCACTCCTTGAATTTCAGATTCACTTTTTTTTTTTTTACACAGAGACAGAGAGAGAGTCAGAGAGAGGGATAGATAGGGACAGACAGACAGGAACAGAGAGAGATTAGAATCATCAATCATCAGTTTTTCGTTGTGACACTTTAGTTGTTCATTGATTGCTTTCTCATATGTGCCTTGACCGTGGGGCTACAGCAGACTGAGTGACCCCTTGCTCAAGCCAGCAATCTTGAGTCCAAGCTGGTGAGCTTTTGTTCAAACCAGATGAGCCCACGCTCAAGCTGGCGACCTCGGGGTCTCGAACCTGGGTCCTCTGCATCCCAGTTTGACGCTCTATCCACTGCACCACCACCTGGTCAGGCGCAGATTCATATTTCTAATTACTGCTTGACATCTTTATTTGCATGTCTAAAATGCATCCTTACTATAACACAGACAAAACAGAACTCTTTATTTTTTGTTTCCCCCTTAAATCTACACTCTTAATTATTTCCAAGCAATTCACATAGGCCTCTTCAACCTGCCTCTTTGCCCTCATACCATCCCATCTCTTGCTCACTGTGTCCTTTCCACACTGGAAAGGGCCTTTATATTAGTTGTGTCTTCTCTCTGAAATTCTGTTCCCCTAGTTTTTGCTTGACTGGGTCCTTCATGACAGTATAACTGAAATTTTCTCAAACATCCAATCCAGAGTTGTCACCTAGTCACTGACTTTCATCCTCCCTTCTTTGATTTTCCTCATAGTACTTGCTATATCAGCTAAGATCATCCTCATCTGTTTCTTCGTCTCTTCTACTAGAATGTGAGCTCCTCAAGAGTGGGAACTTGTTTACTGCTGTATCTCTAGGGCCTAGCAGAGTAACTAACACTTAGTAGCCATTGAATACATCATGGATATACTAAGGGGGAGGGGTTGAAGTGGTCTACACAGGTGCAGTCAGTCGTTGGTCGTAAGGTTAATCAGTAACAACACTAAGTCAGTCTACTTTGCACCATATGATAGTAATTCTATATAAAAATGACCAAGATGAAATACTCCTCCTACTCAGGCAAACCACTCTTATCTATCTCCCCCTCCCCTTGAAATGCTATTGCAATGCTTATTTATTAAATGAATCCCCAGTTGGTATAAGTATCTTTAACAGCCCCAGCAGTGTATTGGAGTTGGTATTAGGATCCTAAGAATAATTTTGGTAGGATGCAAATGGAAGTGATGTGGGCCCCTGCAGGGACTCTGCACGACCAACTGAGCCCTTAGGTGTTGTCACTAACTCCTATGCCATTCCACACAGTCCCCTCCTGCTGGCCTTTCTTCTGTGGCTCTGACAGCTCAGTCTGAAAGAGCATATGACCTGAGTCAGAGCCCTAAGAGCTGCTTCTTGCTCAGTATTCTAGATCAAGACCAGGGTAGACTTATGACTAGCCATTGGCTACCTGTCTCTCTTTCTCCCTCTCTACCTTGCCTGTGGCTCCGGAGCTTTTATTTCTTTGATTCTAGAAAAGTACCTAAAGGAGGCTGGGGGCAGTGGGAGGGGAAGGTGAGTAGAGGGCACACTTTATCTTGTTGTCAACCAGCCCCCATAGCCTAGGATGGATTAATCATAGAAAAAAAAATCGTAGGATTGGGCCCAGGCTAGCTGCTGTGCCCAATTTAAAGGAATAGGAAGGAGCAGGAGTGTAAGGGGCACTGGTTGTGTCTCTGAAGTCAGGAAGGTGAGTTGGCAAAGCCTTCTCTAACTGGTGTCAACTTAGCCTTAGCCTGGTTGGACTGCTAACTCTGGGGCTGCCTATTGACGCTAGTGTTTTAGGGACATAGTTTTCAAGGTGGCAGTGACACCTGGTGGCCAGTGATAGCGAAAGCCTCCAGACCATATACCTACAGAACCTCCTCCCAGTACACCCTGCTGTCCTATCTACCCTAATATACTGCTCACAGGAATTAGGGGATATTTCAAAATGAATATGAAGCTATAAAAGATCTCAGCTGGGCCTTATATTCTGAGGCCCTGGAGATGTGTGGGCTGCTCCTGAAACTCCCAGGAACCAGAGGGAGAACTTCAGGTGGACAGAGCTTTCTGGTCATTTCAATGGAGGTGGCATCCTAGTGCTCTCCTTTATGTAGTTAATATTTTTCCGTTTCCCATTACTCTACTCCCAATGTTTCTATTTTCCTTTAAAAAATCTTCTAGGGCAAAGGGGCTAAATAGCTAATGCAGGGATTTTAGACACCAACAGGCTTTCTGTTTGGCTTGTCAGTTAGATCCATGCAGAATGAGTCTAAGACCCAACCTTTGGGAACATTAATACATATATGGTGTCCATCCTCTTCCCCTACCCTGAGCTGATAAGACCACACTTACAATGTTGCTTCTAGTCTGAGAGTCATAGTATACCAAGGACAAACTCTAACTGGAATGTGCTCAAAGGGGAGAAAACCAGGAAGTTGAGGAATTTCACAAATGTATTTTGTAAGAGTTAAAAGAGCTGCAGTTGAATAGCAAGAGTTTTGAGGAGCCCATGATTTAATATCTTCAGCTCTCTGATAGCTGTTATGGAATAGAATCGGTGCCAACGGCAAACCTACCTACTGGAAGATAGGAGTAAACTCTGTAACACAGAGAGGAAATGGCTGCTTTGTGAAGTAGTGTGTGACTGCCACATCATTGCTGATATTCAAACAGGGGCATGGTGAGCCACTTGCCAGGGACATTGTAAAAGGGTAGGCTAGGGGCTAGGACTCAGAGCAGATAACTTTTAAAATCTCCTTCCAGATCTGAGATGCTGTGATTCAGGCTGTGTATTAGCTACAGACCTGAGAAAGGAAGTGATGAGAGTTCAGAATTGAAAGACCGAGACCTAGTAGCCTCTGGTCTCTGGTGATACATTCTACCAGTCCTTTTTTATTGGTCTAAAGAGATACTCAAAACATTTTCATTCAGGTCTTTTCAGCCACAAAGGCTTGAATAGGTGAGGTCTCTTGAGTGCAAAGAGACCAAGACTGAAAAGGTGGTTTCATTGTGGTATAAAGGGCCATGCAGTTAGGAAGGGGGCATAGTTCAGATCCCAAACATGGGACTAAGAGAGCTTCACTTAGCTTAGAAGTAAATTTAGGACAAATGAAAGGACTTTCTGCTTCCCACAGAAGAAATGGCTTTAGAGAATTTGTTCCCCAGTGGCTATAAACTGAAAATATAAGATTTGAGGCAGGTTCAGATAAAGTCACTAGTGACTATATCTCTTAACAGACTATTAAGAGAAATGGACTATTTTGGGGCTGTCTTAACTTCTTAGGGACATTTTTAATCACTTGAAGCTGACATTCTGACCTCAGGTGACCTGGCCCTCAGTGCTCTCATAGGTCTCATGGAGTGCCCACATGGGACATTTCTTATGTCCTTAGGAAATCACTGATTATGGGAGAGCCCAATCCAGGAGACAAGCTCTGCCCTCAGCACAGCAGTTTCCCTCACAAAAGAAAGAGGAGCTCATTCTTAGGCACCTTTGTAGGCCTGCAGAGGTGATGCTAGAAAGGTCCCAAGGTGCCTGAAAACATGCTGTTCCCCTTGCTCTTACTGAACCTATAACCTCTTGACCACATTCCTTCCTGCTGCCTCATTCCCCCTAGGGTCCTAGACCGGGGGAGCAGGGCCTGGGGGAGCTGATCAGAATAGTTCTGTGGTGTGTCCAGCAAGGAGCTTGGCCTGGCCTCTTTCCTGGGGCCAGACCCTGAGACCCTTTCCTAATTTCCTGTCTCAGATATGCTGAGCAAGGCCTTCCTCCTTAGTGGGGGCAGCTGGACTCAGGCCAACAACTCTCAAGAGTTGAGTCACTTAATGTCTTTCCTTCCTCAGCTTTCTATCCTGCTGGGACCTCAGATAGGAGCTCCTGTCTCTCAGCTTGTCTGCTGAAAGCCACAGGATGAAAAATTAAAGGTGCCTTTTGCAAAAACCTGCAAACCTTTATCACGGGCCTGGTTTCTCTATCAGACCAGTGATTTACTTTACAGTCACTTCACTCTTTCTGAAATGACTTTTCTGTCTCTTAAGAGGCTTTGCTGAAATAAATTAGTGATATACAGAGAGCATGGTCTGCTTAGCCCAGAATCCCCTATGTAATAAACTACTATGCACCAGGTGACAGGAAGCCACCTAACAGTATCTTCTCCACTGATGCATGAAATCCTACCATTAGGGATTCATTCCTTTGGATTGATATTATTATTTAAATAATAATGATGATATTAACTATATAATTACTTTGCCTAGCACTTTACAGTTTATAAAGCATAGCCATTATTTTGAGCCACACAACCCTAAGTGTGATGATTTGAGCTGGTATTTCTATCACTGTTTCACACATCAGCAAAGAGAATACAAATGATTGTCCAAGGTCATACAGCTTATTAATAGGAGAGCTAAATCTTCTGTTCCCCAGCCCTACAATACCATGTACTGTGCCCTTTTAGTGCTCCTACTGGAGTATAGGGGATGGTAAGAATGGATAGAAGTAGGCCTTTTGACCTTTTAAGGGGAACCCTTGCTTTCCTCTTCCTGACAACGAAGTGCTAAACCTGCCAATCTGGAGGAATCTCTTGAGTTTCACCAGCTTTCTCCTGGCCTTTCCCCAGCTTGCCCATCACTAAAGCCCAGTAGATTCAGCATAGCAGGGACCAGCTCAATCAGCTTTGATAGAGTGCAGTGGCATACTCTCCTTGCTGAACCCTCAAAACCTGTGTATGCAGGACACATCTGCTCAGGCTCAGTAGCCCTAGTGTCTTTCTCGGCGCAAGACTCTGAAGCTATGAAAGGTTTGTCCCATTTCTCAGACATCTAAAGAACTAAAAAACTCATGGAAGAATTAATGGAAGCCCAGAGCCAGAAGAGACTGTAGAAGTCATCTGCCTTCAACTACATGGTATCTCTATCTCTAACCAGAGATTGTCCAGGCCCTGCTTGGATAACTAATACCAGGAGGCTCACTACTACCCAAGCCAGACCTTGACCTTGTTCAGACCATGTACATTTGACTAACTCAATCTTAAATGCTTTTCTAGTTACCTTTTTTAATCTTTACAATCAGCCCATTTGGAAACTAGAACTTAGAGATTAAGTGACTCCAAAGTCACATCAGAAAAGACGGCATTTCCGCACTTCTCACCATCCTATCTGCTCGGTGTACCTATCTTATTTCACCCCAGTCCGGTTGCAGTGCTCTCTTGTGAGGCTTATCAACTAAAAGAGCAGTGGGCTTGTGATCTCCCCTCTTTGAGACACTGATGCTCCTCCATCTGCATCAGATTTTTGGCAGCAGCCTTACTAACTGACATCCTCTGAGCTTGTTGGCAGTCTCTAAACCCAGTTATTGGGATTTTTTCTTTATGCTGTTATAAGGCCATATAGTCTCCCTCCTTTTTTGTGTACAGCTGGGCACAAGCAGTGGACTTCACATTCTTACCTGTTTAAGTCAACCCAACTTCCTGAGGGAAACTGTAGCTCATGAGTTTTTGCTATGGGCTGGCTATAGGCCATACTTTGGCAGTGACGTCAGAGTGGCCAGACTTCTGTGGAATTTGGCATCCCATACAGCTCTTGGTGGCTGGAGACAGATCCCATGGTAGCCAAGCCCCACAGGGAATAGGCCCTCAGCCCCAGCAGATGGAAGGCTTGTGGGTGGAGCCAGAGAGTCTCAGCCTGGCAAGGGACAGTCCTAGGGGACTCTCTTTCCATCTCCTGTTACCCCTGGGAAGTCTTCAGTCCATAACCTCGGTGGAGCCGAGGACAGGAGAAGCTCCCTAGGCACCAGACAAGGATGGCCAAGGCGCGTTCCCAGGCTCCAGCCCACAGGACTACCTCTGGGAGCTCTTTTCCTGAAGCTGTTAGAAGGGAACTTTTGGGCTCAGTTCATCCTTGAGTGTCTTATTTGTATACTTTTGTGGCTGAGGAGAGCTGGGCCAGTTTCCATGGTATGATTTCTCCATTGCTGGGATTCAGATAATTCAACAACTGGTTCACTGCCCTAATGACCATTTTAAGTATAAAAAAAAATACACCAAAAATTTGTTTCTTATTTCATGGATTTAATACTTAAATAAGAACAATAAAAGAGTTATACAAAACTAGATTATGTTATAAGAAGAAGTTTTAAAATATTAATGAAATAATACTAAATAATACCTGAAAAACAATAAAACTGTTATTTAAGATATTTCCAATGACAGCTTGTCACCCTCTGGTTGTTTGGCACTTTTTATCTTTATAGTATATGTTTGTTTACTGAAGTAACAAGCATGAGGGAATTAAAATGTAGTATTTCATCAAAGATAGAATGAGTCTTATGAAATGAATAAATAAATATTACAAGCATAGTTCCATCAATTTTTTTTACCTATGGATGAAATGAACATTACTATGGGTGCTTAGAATATGCTGTTGCACAGATGAATGTTAAAAAGGAATAAAGAACGCCTGACCAGGCAGTGGCGCAGTGGATAGAACATCGGACTGGGATGCAGAGAACCCAGATTTGAAACCCCAAGGTCACTGGCTTGAGCACGGGGTCTCTGGCTTAGAGCCCAAAGGTGGCTGGCTTGAGCCCAAGGTCACTGGCTTGAACCCAAGGTCGCTGGCTTGAGCCCAAGTTCACTGGCTTGAACCCAAGGTCGCTGGCTTGAGCAAGGGGTCACTCACTCTGCTGGAGCCCTCCTCTCCCCCCCTCCACTCCCCCGTTAAGGCACACGAGAAAGCAATCATTGAACAACTAAGGTGCTGCAATGAAGAATTGATGCTCTCATCTCTATCCCTTTCTGCCTTTCTGTCTCTATCTGTCCCTATCTGTCCCTGTCTCTCTTGCAAAAAATTAAAAAATTAAAAATAAAATAAAATAGTAAGGAATGTAAATTTGTGATTTCCACATTGGACGGCTGCCCAATCAGAGAGAACCCTGATTACAAGTGCCATTTTAACAACTGGTTCACCGAATTCAACAAAAAATTAGTTATTGGTTCTGCCAAACCGGTGCAAACCAGCTAAATCCCACCACTGCACATATCCCAATTCTTTGAAAAAACAAAAAGGGCATTGTATTTGTTAGGAATTCATGAGAAAATGAAGACACATTGTTCATGCTCTCAGGATCTGGCAGTCTTCTTAGAAGCATCATCCCAGTCTTTAGGGATAATAAAACAGCGCTGCAAATACTCCCTTCAGTACTCTCGGTGTCCTAAGTGCTATAACAGGATTTCAGAGAGGAGATGACAATCGAAAGGGGCTGTCAGAAAAGAGACTTCATGGATGGGGTAGAACTGGACTTAGACCTCCAGAATGTGTTGGATTGGATTGGTAGAAAAAGAGAAAATGTAAACTGTGGAGTGGCCTAGAGTAGAGACTA
Source organism: Saccopteryx leptura (assembly GCF_036850995.1). Classification (NCBI taxonomy): domain Eukaryota; kingdom Metazoa; phylum Chordata; class Mammalia; order Chiroptera; family Emballonuridae; genus Saccopteryx; species Saccopteryx leptura. The sequence continues at coordinate 48,319,418 of NC_089512.1, read as the reverse complement.
AACAGTGAGGAATCAGGTCTAGTAGGAGCAGGTGTGTTTCGTACATGAGGGACAGGTAAGGTGAAACAGATCGATTCCAACCATGCTGAAAAAAGTTCCTGATGTCAGCCTGCAGAATGTGGATGTTATTCTGTAAGCAATGAGAAGAAAAGATGAGGTCAGGTTGTTGGGGCTCACTCCCAGTTGCATTAGCCCCCACTGTATGAGCCTGGACAAATTACCTGACTCAGTTTCCTTATCTAAAATTAGGGATGTTGATAATAGTATCTACCTCATAGGCTTGTTGTGAAGTTTAAGGTAAATATTGCATTAAAGTGTCCATTGTGTTACTGAATACATATATAGTGTTTGCTATAAATTATTTAAAGTGTTAAAGTGATACAATTAGGGAAAGAGTTTAGAAGGATAATAAGTAGCCATAGAGAAGATACATTTGAGAGAGAAGAGACTAAAGAATGAGGAGACTATTCTAGTAGTCTAAGCAAGAAATGATACAGGCCTGATCAGGGCTGGTCAAGAGAAGATAGTGAATCTTAGATGCCAAGAGGGAAACAATGATGGATCTTGATGGCTGACTGGATAGATTGGTTCTCTAGCTGTCTTACTGGGTTTGGCTATTTCAATGCCAGGATTCAGCCCCGGTCTTGTGGATCCCATAAAAGCTTAGAAGAAAGGGAAAGAAATATTGGTATTCTTGCTGTGAGCTGTGAGAGATTGGGGATTTTGGATATAATGGTACCCTCTGATGTGGTGGCACTAAGGATATTTAAAAGGTTCCCTGCCTTCTTCTATATGAAGTCCTCTTAGTAGAACAATTTTAGGCAATGCTGTTATTAAGTACATAGTACTAGGAAGGGTAATGCTCTGCTTTCCTGGTAGTAGAGCTGAAAATGGGCCTCAGTGGGCAAGAGAGAAGATAGATATCCAGAATCAGAGCCTCATGGAAAATGGGGAACAGGAGGAGAAACAGTTTTAATGTGGTTAGGGCTGGGGAGGGGGGTGTCACAAGGGGAGAGGAGCACTAAAATAGGAAGTGGGAGAGTGCTGAAGACATTCTCAGCCCATTTCACAGCCTTGCCTCAGAAGCTCCTTTGACATCACCATCGGCATTCTTGGCAGCCCTTGGGCTTTATAGAGTATTTCCCCAGTGCTGAATTTAAGCTTCAAATCCTCACTGCCTTTAATACAAATATTAGACAAACTAAAGTCACATGTATCTTTGATCCTGTTAGGGCATAATCAGAATCACAGCTGGGAGGAGAGGAAGCATGGGAGTAGAGCCATGTTGTTCGGTAAAATGTAATGATGCTGTTTGAGAGGGAAAACAGCTTGGCCTTGAGCACTTTTACAAACATTAACATCATACTCTTCCCTGTGGGTAAGGAGGGTTCTGGGAAACAAACAACTGCCCCCTCCTTCAGGTCCCTCCCTGTGGGAGTTCTAGCCTGCCCAAAGAGTGGCTCTGGTCCCTGAGACAGCTCCAGAGCTGATCCCACCCTGGAGTTATCTACACAGAAAAAGTGAGCCAAGTCTAATCTAGTCACCTGGTCCAGCACTCTTCCTCCCACCCCCACCCCCCAGGTCCCACTTCTCCACTCCCTGTAGTCACTGAAAGCCAAGCCTGCTCTTTGGAGTTTGGTGTTGATTCTTCCCTTTTCTTCAGGAAGCAGGGCCTGTGAGTATGACGGGGAGATAGAAGAAACCAGATGCTGATGGAAGGCCCAAAGCTTCTTAATAGTCTAAAAGGAGGTGGAATATAAAAGGAGTTGAGGAGGTCTCAGACATTGTGTATCACTGTGGTTCTAAGCCCCAAGCTGCCTACACCTGTGTCCCAGCAACAGCCCAGAGGCTGGAAAATTTTTTGAGGCATTTCTGAAAGAGCAGAAGTCTTTGGGCCAGATCCCACTGGATCCCACAGAACCCACTACAGCCATACTACAAAGCCACGAGGCTTCTCTTTGGAATCTGCTTAGAGTTTTGTTTTTATCTCTTTTTAATTTTTGTCTTCCAGAGTGGAACACTTAAGGATCTGGACTCGAGCAAGACCCCACCTCAGCGGCCAGTTCCCCAAGGTTGTTTACAGTATATTCTCGACTGTAATGGCATTGCAGTAGGGCCAAAGAAAGTCCAAGCTTCTTAAAGTGATTGGTAGTTAATTTTTCAAGGCAGAAATTTTAAACCAAAAACAAATAAGGAAAGAAAGGACAGCGGGGAGGGGAGCGGCAGACCCTCCCATTGGTGCCGTTTCTGCAATCTTTCAATGCTGACTGGACTGTGTTTTTCCTATGCAGTGTCAGCTCCTCTGTCTGGTTGTTTACCTGTTCCTGTTCGTGCTTGTAATGCTCACTTATGTTTCTCTGTATAACTTGTGATTCCAGGGCTGTTTGTCAACAGTGTACAAAAGAATTGTGCCTCTCCCAAGTCCAGTGTGAATATCTTCTGGGTGGTTTGATAGTATTTTTTAAAGTATTACATAATGTAGGGTGAAATAGGACTAGGGAATGGACAGGGGAGACACAAAGACCACAATAATAAAACCCAACTCCTCTCCTTCTCCCCCCACTGCCACCCAGGCTCAAATGAAACCATCCCCCATCCCCTGCTTACCTCCATGAATATGCTTGGGATCTTCAATGAATTGTGCTTTTTCCCATCTTTCTGCATGACTAGGATAACTAGATAAAAGTTTAAGAGATTTTCAAGGTCTAATTTCCATAGCTTCATTCATTGAATCTGAAGCCATCCATTTTTTTCTCCATTTGCTAAAATTTGGTGCAGTTTGATATACATGAATAGGCTGGCTGTACCTGTAGAGCTTTTGTGTTTTTAGTGATGACGTGAAATATAAAGAACAAGCTCTTTCTAGGAATGTGTTCTGTATTTTACATCCCAGTGTACCCTTTGTTTTTATTATTAACTAGCTATGAGATTAGACCAAAAAAAAAAAAAAAAAAAAAAAGGCCGCTGATGTGCAATATCAAAGTGAATTTGTATTTTCTATTTGATCTCAGTCACCCAAGTTGTTTCTTCTTTGTTGCTGTTTTGAATTGGCCACATGTGTGCTTCTGTAGAACTAGGGCTGCTTTGTATTCCCCAAGGCTTGACCTATGTACAGAGATGATTCTTTAGCAATTTTGGACATAGAATTCAGAGAGCTACTGAAAGTCTGGGAAGGATTTGGCCATTCTGCTCTTGGCTCTCCTGAGGCATCATAACAAGACCAAATTTAAACTCTCCCATTTCACTTGATTGGTATTGTCTGAGGTAGGCTCCTGCTTTAGTTTTCTGCTGTTATAAGAGCCCTCCAGAGTCCAAAGAATAAAGAGCTTTATCTTTTCTGGGAAGGATGGACTCAGATACTGCCTTGAGTGTGTTTGGGGCAAAGGCTCCATGGCCACGGCTCTTGAAGAACCCTCACCAGTTTGTTCCTTCCTCCAACACGCAGCTCTGGGACAGTGATGAGGCAGTTAATTAAACTAGGCTTTGGGTTCAGTGCCTCGTCTTGCCATCTCCTGGACAGGTTGGGAATAGGCACCAAGTGGCCTCCTCCAGCACCATGGTTCGTGGAATTTTATGCCAGCAGTTTGCCTTTTAGAAGAAATGCTTCTGGTTCTACTTTTACATTCCCTCTCACTTCTATACTGGCAGGTCACTGTTCTGGATTTCCAGGTCTAAGGAATAACTAGTGTTGGCAGTATGTAACATGATTTGTCTCAAGGGGCACTGCCTTAGTTTCTCCTTTGGTTGCTGGCAAATTCTGAGGCTACAGGGAAATGCACTGAGTGTGATTGTTCTTATCTGTGACCCCTTCTTTAGATGATGGTAGTCAATCTGTTGTAAATATATACATATATGCATTTACACACTTCCAGGTGGGTTGCATAAGAATCAGGTCCTTAAATACCTCCCAATCTGATCAAATGATAGAAAAGAATAGAGCAACATTTCCCAGGGTGGAGGAATACATTTATTTTTTTATTTTTTTGTCCAAGTGGTGAGCTGATGGTGGTGTTGCTTCTCTGCATGTTCTCAGTGTGAACATCCAGGTGCTTTTCATGTGACATTTGTGAACCACAAATACGAAGTTGTCATTTGAATTCAGTCAGGCTCTAGAGTGGCATCAGCCAAGATCTCAGGTGGGGGAGAAAGTGCCAAATACAAGTAGACAGCGTAACCTGACTGTCATGTGCCCTCAGGCAGCATGCTAAGGGACAACTCTGTGGCCTGGGGGACATCTGCATCACAGTTTAGAATTGCCATTCAGGTGTTTTGTACCATTTCTTTTCTGATCTTGTCCCCTTTTTTTTTGTACTGATCCAGCTGTGAGAACCTCAGCCAATGCTGGAAGTGTGATTGAAGTACCTCTTTTTTGTGACTCTTGTACAGCTTAATGTGCAATAAAGGAAAAGTTATATCTGTCTTCAGTGTTAAGTTGTAAAGTTTCTGGCTATTCAAGCATCTCTGTACAGGTGGGAAAACTCAGATTTCTGGTACAAGATGCTGAGCTATCAGTGCTTTATAAGAAAATGCTAATATAAATGATACCAAAATTTGGAAAAGGCCAAATCTGGTTAATATTAAATTGTCTGCTAATCTGTCATCTTCACCAGTTATGTAATTTGAACCTGGAACTTCTTAAACATGCAATACTCCCATTTATTTATTTTTTAATGTATTTATATGTAACTTACCCTAGTATTAATTGGTAATTGATAATAAAGTTGAACCTATGCCATGTAGTGGGGAAATGGGCTGACAATCATGGGTGGTATAGACAGAATTCTGCCTCTCCAGAGGGTATAGGTATTCTGGTATTTCTAGAAAACTAAGTTACAACACAAGTCTTAGCTGCTATTGAATTTCTATAAGCCCACTACTTCCAATAGGCTCATAGATGTGGACTCTGAGATTGAGACTGAAAAATTGGATCTTCCAGGCCAATTATGTTTCATTTCCATTAGTCCATATGTGGACTTCTTCTGAGTATAGTAGTCTCTCTCTGCAAAATCAGGGCCATTGGTACCATGCATACTGCCTATCAATCCCCAGAAAAAGAATAGCCTTTTTCTTCTTTTCAGACCACCAGATGGTTTTCTGTCCTATGCTGGGAGAAGGACATCCTAGCCCTCTTGGGGGGAGAGGAGTGTCTTTGCCAGGTGGTGCCCACAACATCCCCAGGGGAAAATGAGGCTTGGATTTCTGGAGTATTTTACCACGTTCATCTGAAAGGGACTGGAGCCCCTGAGAATGGTACTAAGAGGCAAAACAGTGCCTGGAAGCAAAAAAATTTATTGTAGTCATGGACATGAGCAAATGCTAAAATGAAACCCTGGTGAGTTGGGGTGTGGGAATCAGATACATGTAGGCTTGGAGCAGGAGGAAGGCCAGCTCCGTAAAAACCATGTAAGTTGGTGATTGTCTATGATTGTAAAGCACAGAATACTTTTTGAAGAACTTTTCATCCATTATCATCTTTGAAATGCTGCCATCCTGAAAGAAAACTAAAATTAGGCCTTACTTTTTAATAGTTTTATGGTTGGAAACACAGCAGCTCAGAGAAGTTTGCTGACTTGCTTAAGGAATCACTGATAGACTATGTCTTGGGTTTTCAGATCCCCAGACCAGTGCTCTTTCCACTGCCTTGTAGTGTGTCTGCTGTGTGGAACTTGAGACCTCCTAGTACACCATGGGGCAGGTTGGCCTGTACCTGAGGAACCTCTGGGAAAGAAGGGTGAGGACCCTCTTGTTTGGGGGGTCTTCTGTAGAGAGCTCACCTCTGATTGAAGCCACTCAGCCCATGGTTTCTTCCCTGTCCTCCTAACTTCTGCTGTGACTGAGGTGCTGTGTCTCTGAGGAGAAGCAAGTAGTGGCAATGTAGGAGGGTAACCAGGGACTCGCTCTGGAGCCCTTCAGAGTCTTGTGAGAGAGCTTATCCTCTCAGTAATTAACTAACCACACCCACCCTTTGAGATGTAAATTCTAGCAAGAAAACCCTTTGATATGGTTAAATTATGAAGTTTTTCTTGTACTGAACCTAGGGGGCCCTGGGCAACCCCAAGGAATGCAACCCCCAGGCAAGGTGCTGCCTCCACGCCGGCTCCCCCATGGACCATCAGTACCACCTTCCTCCTCTTCCTTCTCCTCCTCCTCTTCTTCCTCCTTCTCGGCTCCTCAGCTGCCAGGCGGCCCCACCACCCACGGAGACGCACCCTCCAGCAGCAGCTCCCTGGCAGAGGCCCAGCCACCCCCGGCAGCAGCTCCACCGCAGAAGCCCCAGCCTCACCCACAGCTCAAGTAAGAGACAACTCAGCAGCTCCTCCCCCTCCCTTCCTGCCCTTTCTCGCAGGCCTTGGGCTCTAGAGGAGCTAGAAACCACGTTCCATCCGGCCTCTTCCTGCTCCTCCACAGATAGTTTTAGGGGGTTTTGTTTTGTTTTTGGAGTTTTTGGTTTTATTTTTTATTTTTTTATTTTTTTATTTTTGGTTGGGGGCCTGTTTAGGGTTGATTGGGGAGGTTAGGAAAGAAGGAAGTGAAAGCCTAAGGTCTAGCTATAAGCTCAAACCCTCCCCTTTCTTCCTGGGGAGTAGCAGTAAGGCAGAGTTACTATCCCTTCTCCAATTCTTATACTAGCTTAGGGTGTTCTTGTTGTTGGGGTTTTTTTATTCTGTCTCTTACTCTTTTTTCCATTCCTTTTCTCTCTCTCTCTCTCTCTCTCTCTCTCTCTCTCTGTCTCAATTTTTTTTTTAATCCTCTTTGCTGTTTCTGACTCACAATGTAGGGTATGTAATCAGCAAGCCTGCCCAGAAGGAAAACGGGGAAGTAGTTAAATCCATTTTAACTTTTACCCTCAGCTTTGTCAGATGGAGATCAGTTTCTGGTGAGGTCATCAGAGAAGGGCCCAGATGGAGACCCTGAGGAACTCTATCTTCTGGGGTTCCATCATTCCCAGGAGTAATTTTGGAAGCCCCCATTACACTGTCCTGCTTCAGATGAAGAACTGAGGGTCCCTACAAAACAATACAGCTGTTCAGAACAGCACCTGGATGTGGACAGCAATCAGTTCCACCTTCTCCCCTAGAACCAGAGATGCCTCTCTTCAATTTTCCCAAGCCATTCTCTGTCATCACTGTCAGCACAGACAGCTGTATCCTTGGGGGAATGGTAGAGACCCATCATTGCTTCTCAGAGTAAAATGATGAGAATTTTTAGGGAGGGAGAAAAGTGGGCTATAGAATTTTGCAGCTCAAATGAGCCAATTTTAGAGATGGTCTAGTCATTGCATAGATGAGAAAACATGGCTCAAAAAAGATTTGATTAATTTTCTTTTTCAAAGCTGCTCTGCTAATTAGTGGCAGAGCCACTAGGATTAGGACTCAGGTGGTCCTGACAACCACTTTCTCTGGGTCTTCTAGTCCTACATGACAGGAGGCGTGTCACCCCTCCTGCTCCCCAGCTTGGCCATTGGCACATTTCATATCTCGCATGCCCCATTACATCCCCTCAACTCACTTGTTTTCTCTATGCTAACTTTTTAATCTTTCCTACCTTCTCATTAGCCAACTTTAGCCCAGTTTGAGGGCAGATCTTTGGGTTGCCACTGCCACTGGGCTGAAGTTGTTGGATAGAGCCAGTCCCTGATGAGGGAGGCTTGTCCCTGGAGCCCTCAGCCTCTGCGTGCAGAGGAGTCCCCCTCCCAGAGATCAGCATGTTGGGGCTCATCCCCAGCCCTAATGAAAGGCAGGGCATCTGTTCAGTCACGGCAGCAAAAGAGAAACTGCTCACACTTCTGTAGAACAAAGTTTCTGGGGCTGCGCCATGAATTAGGGGAGGGCTGGGAGTTTTAAGACACTGGGAGAAGAGTTGCAGAGCCAGAGCCAGCAGGAAAGACACAATAGAAGTCAAGGAGAGAAGACGGCCACTGGAGACACCAGACATCGTGTCCTCTTCTAGAGTGCTGGGCTTAGCCTTCCCCCAACCTTCTTGCCTTCACAGTTTTTCTCTCTGAATCAGTAATCTTTCAAGGGATAAATAGGTTCCTCAAATGTGAGTGATATGGGTTTTGTTTTGTTCTGTTTTTCATTAGAAAACTGCCTAATAACCTTGTGTAGGCCTGGTATGTGTAGTTGTCCCTTGGCATTCACAAAGGATTGGTTCTGGGGGCCCCTGCAGATACCCAAATCCTCAGATACTCAAGTTCCTTATATAAAGTGGTATACTATTTGCATGTAGGCTATAGCAGGGTATGCCTATACATCTTCATTCACATGGTTTAAGTATAGTGCTCGGCTATGGCAAATTCAAGTGTACTTTTTAGAACTTACTGAGATGGTTTTTTTTTTTCAAATATGTTTGTTCCTTGGTTGGTTAAATCCGTGGATGCAGAGGGCCATCTGAATCTCTTGCCCCTGGAAACTCTGAGTCCCACAGACCTCATATTAGGGCTCCTCTGAGGAAGGCTGCAAAGGGTGATTATGTCTATTTTAAGAACAAGGAATCTGAGCATTAGAGTTTATGTCAAGCCATAAGGTTCTTTTGGAATCAAAGAAAAAAGCAGAATATAAAAAGCTCTAAAAAGGTCTAGAGATTATTTTAGCAAACATCTACATACTGTAAATAAGAAACCAAATACCTAAAGTCAAGAGTAAGTGAGTGGCAGAACCAAGACTTTGACTCAGATCTTCCGATGCTGGCTCCACTACTTGACAGTTCATGGAAAAGAGTGCAAGAGTCCATGAGCCCTAGTTATATTTCATCAGGGGAGAAGGGTGTGGATCCTAGATTAGACCTTACCAAATTGGAGCCTCTGAAATTTAGCTTGCTGGCCCTTTAGCATTAAATAAAAGAAACATTCTTTGAGTCACCCTTCTTCTTCTTTCCCTTCTCCCTTTTTCTTGTCTCTCTTTATTTTCTCCTTTCTCTCTTTCCTCACTGCCCCATCCTTTCCTGTTTTAGCAACACTGAAGGTGAAGAAAATAGCATAGGAGTCTCCCAGAGTGCTGGTAGCATGACTACTGCTGGCTTTCTGTCACTGTGGGCTCCCTCGGGTGGGAGTTGGGTTCCAGTTGTGTATCCTCATGTCATCATCCTTTCCCACCTTGCTGGGAACACCACCCTCTCACATTCTCTCTGGTTTTTATCTTCAAGCAAGTCGCAGTCCCTGACAAATGCCTTCAGCTTCTCTGAGTCCTCCTTCTTCCGGTCTTCAACCAATGAGGATGAAGCCAAAGCAGAGACCATCAGGAGCTTGAGGAAGTCCTTTGCCAGCCTCTTTTCAGATTAGCTCTCCAGACACACATGGGCACCTGGCCCAACCGGGGAAGGCATCTGAGACATTTGCCAACAACAATCAGCCACATTTAGTGGTGATGTCCCATGACCTTGACTTGTGTGGCCCCTTCCTTTGCTCCATTGTGCTAAGTGATGTGCAGCTCAGAAAGGACCATGTGAAAGTCTCAGGGCAGGTGCCTAAGCAGCAAGGGGCACCTGACATCAGAGAGGTTAGAGCTGCTTTCCTGTAGTTATGAGAGCATCCTCTGAGGTCATCATTTGCTGTGAGTTTAGTGGCCTTATTGTGACAGCGCCATCATGTCTTATTCTTCTTTGTGAAACCAGGACTCCTTTCATTGAGGACTCCTGATAGCTTAACCTAGCTCAGAAGCAGTGCTAAGCATGCCCCCCCTTTAGTCAGTGCTGCATATTTGAGGAATATATATATTTACCCCAAAACAGTCTTGGTGTTAGGAACTTACCCACACCTAGATTCCTTATCAGTCATACCTGTTTAGCTGTTGAAAACACACCTGCCCAGCACATGAGATTCCTCAACTGCTGTAGCAGTGAAGCACCATTAGTCTACTGATACTGGAGAGAACAAGGATCTGCAGTTTTCTCCTTTTCCCTCTGGAGTGCGGTTCTTATGTGCGTACTGCAGTGATCTTGAGCTCCGAAGCTGTACTGGAGAGAATGCATGACACTGTAACAGCAGTATACCAGACTTTGTGTTCATCTCAAAATAAATGTTAAGACCTTTGGTGTAATAAAAATGACAGCATTAATCAGCATTTGAGTCAGCCATGAGGTCTCCCCTAAGGTACTCTTTTGACTGAGAAAGTGTGTGTGAGGCATGTGTGTGTGTTTATGAGTGTAGGGAGGAGAGAAGTCTGGGAGGGTGAAGCTGTTTGTGTCATTATGTGTGTGAATGTGTTTATGTGTGAGTGTGATTGTGGGTGTATGACTATGTCAAAGTGGATGAGAGTATGGCTGTCCTTTAGATGTCAGTTATGCTGGGTTCCTGACACCTCAGTGAATCCATTTCCTCCAGAACAGTTGTACTTCCTTCAGTAACTCAGCATCTCTACCAATTTTATTGACTATGGAGACTTTCTAATAAGCATAGCACCCTTGCTCTCATAGCAGCCAAGCTAGACCTACTTGTCTGGTACATAAAGCTCCAATAAGGCTGAACTGACCAGCCTTGGTGAATGGAATCCCACAAGCCCCAGGCATCCTGAAGAGGCCTGTGATGGAGAGTGGGTCCTGGGGGATTTCACTTCAGCTCCTTCATATCTCTGGTACTCAAGAGTACGTTCTCCAAAACCACAAATGCTGTGAGGATAAATACCACATCTGCACTGATAAAAAGAAATCAGTATATTAATGTTTTATCTAAATAGTTTCTTGCATATCTGACTCAACAACACTTCTCCAAATACCACTGTCTTGCTAACTCTCCTTACAATGCCACTGTCTTGCTACCATCTCCTCACAGTAGATGCTGAGAGGTCAGAGGATGAGTTTCTCCAATGCAAGGATTTCCTTTCTAATTCATGCTTTCAGGGTTCAAGGATCTAGATCAGTTCCTTCTTACACTTAAGAAGCAGAAAGTAGAACCTCCCATTAAGTGACACCTTGGGGAATGGCAACTCTCCAACTGCAACACACATAGCTGGGGGGGGGACAGACAACTCACAAACAGAAGGGTGAGGAGTAAGGAATACTTACGCTCAAGGAAACTGATCTTTATGGTTCCTTCTATTTCTAACCACTTGTAGTCTCTCTATCCCCCTGATTCCAAATATGTTTTAATAGAATGCATTCATTTCATTAAAAACTATTTACTGAGATTCATCAATGTCACCCCATTAAAATTAATAAAAAAAAAAAAACTGAGCATTTAATATAAGTGTAAACATTACAGTGAATTCAAGGAAATATTTACTAACATTTCCATAGTGCCTACTAAGTTCCAGGCAGAATTCTAAGCACTTAACATATATCAAAGCATTTATTCCTTACAACCAATCTGTATTATATGTACTATTATTATTTTTCAAATGGGAAAATAGAAGCGCATCAAGATTTAATAACTTGCTCAAGGTCACCCACCATGTTTGTGATGGAGCTGGAATGTGAACCCAAGCAGTATAGCAGCAGAACTTATGGCCTTGGCTACTTTGCTGTATTACTTTTATTTGATCTAAAAGAGAGAACAAGATATAATTTTATTAAGTTGTACATAATGGAACAAAATAAGAGATGTACACAAAACATTTTCACACCTATACCCACTTCCTTCAACTTCTATCTATCCCTTGACCCCAGGGAAAGAAGGGATGGGAGAGGTTGTTACCAGTGTTGACCCTTTATCCTGGAACCATGAGTAACATACACAGTGTATCATATTGTGATCAAATATAATTCTGGTTCTTAAAAAATTACTCATTCTTCCACATTTGATGTCAGACCAAAACCCACAAGTGGCTTATTTAGAAAATGAGTCAGCCTGGAACAGCTGGGGTGACAAAAAGGGGAGGAATTTACCATAGATCATGCAGTACCCTACTCCGAAAGACACATGGATTCTATCCAACCCTTTGTAATGGGGTGGGGCCAAATGTGGGGTAGTTCCATTTAGAAACAGCCCTCTTGGTACATAATAAAGATGGACCCAGAGACTAGGGAATTTGCCACTCAGAAATCAATAAATATTTGATGAATACCATGATAAAATTAAGCTAAAGCTGGAATCTCCAAAGGTTGGTGATTGTCCATTATAGATCTTGAAACCTTTGATGGGTAAGCCAGTTGTGACCACTGTATAGCCATCTCTGCAACTGATGGGGATTCCTTACCTACATCTTCATCCCAGATTAACAGAGATGAAACACCTCATCCCTGCTCTCACGGAATTCCCATTTCCTTGGATCAAGATGAATTCTGCTCATCATTTATTGTTCACAACTCTTCATTGTGTACTTACTAAGCTCAGTAAATTTTGTGGGAAGAATATAAAGATGAGTTGAACAGGATTCTGCCCTCACAAAGTTTTACAGTCCAGTTGGGAGGTAGCATGTAAGCAAATATTTAAAAGGAAGTGGTAAGTACCATAAAACAAATGCAGTCAAAATGTTAGTTTTGAAAAAAATTAAGCTTGATAAGTATTGGTAAAGATATGGGAAACAGAACTCTTACCCATTGCAAGTGGGAACATGTTGGTACTACCACTTCAAGGAACAATATCTAATACACAAACCCTATGAGTGAGCAATTCCATTTCTAGACTTGCTCTAGAAAGAAATTCTTGCACATGCACTCAAGGAGACAAATAAAAGAATATTACTCAACATTATTTGTGGAAAAGTGGAAACAACCAACTCTCTCATGGGGGAATTAAATTGGTTTATTCATAAATTGGAACACTATAGGAGTTAAAAGTATTTGAGGAATTCAGATAAGTTTGGATAAGATATGGAAGGAGAATGAAAAAGATGAGCCAAGTAAGTGTAAAATAGACAACAAGCAGTATGTGTTGGTCAGAGAAGGTGGCACCCTAGAGGTGAGCTGTTGAGCAACCTACAGGATAGGGAGGCATGCCAACTGAGGGGAATGGGATGAGTTCACAGAATACAGTCACTGAATTTTTCAGCTCAAAGTTTTATCTACTTTTATCCTCTCATTTTACAGATGAGAAAACTGAGGCCCAGGCAACTTAAAGAGCTTGTCAGGTCATGAAGAAAGTTAGTAATAGAAGCAAATAAGTCTCAGGACTAAATGGTTGATGGGCCATTCGGGGACACTGTTCTTTGTGAGGTAAATGAATGGGTTTCATTTCCAGGGGCCCTTCAGGGAGGGCAAGGCTTATAGAAGCATTTCACAGAAGCCAGGGAGGAAATGGGAAGAGACAGTGTTGGACAGTGGAAAGAACCTGGGCATTGAAATCAAATTTGAGTTTAAATCCTGGCTAATTGACTTTGATTATAAGTCATTTAGCTTTTCTGGGTCTCAATTTTCTTACCTATAAAATGAGAACAGTACTTACTACCTTTCTGAGGAGGTTTTTAAAAGATTTAAATGAGCTAATTCATATCAAGTCTTTGCTAACAGAGGTTGGCATGTGAGAGAATCATGAGAAACCCACTATCATAGAAAGAACACCAGTTTAAGCCCAAAGCCCTGTCCCCTTAGTACTTCTCCAGAAGCAACTACAGGACTGCCTAGCATGCCTTTTTTCATCTGCTATAACCAGGTGGGCCTGTAGGGCTATTTGAGCCCAACTGATGAATACCTTTTCCTAGGGCTATGACTCTTTTAGATTGAATTGGTTAAATTGAGTTGAGGGTAGACAACTGGGGAAACAAATGCTGCTACCTAAGCATCCTACTAGCAATGAATGTGCAGACACCCCCCCCCCCACTTCCAAACCCACTGCAGTTACAGAAATAACAACACAAACCCATAAGACTCTAAAGGACTAATTTTTAAACACTCATGCCATAAGATCATTCCTACAGTGGTGTGGTTCCTTTCAAACAATTTCTTTGGGAGGGTAAACATTTATTCCAACAAGCCTGCTGCTATGCTCAGAAAATAATTGCCCTCAGATCTATAGCCCTCAAATTTGAATTCTGTAACTCTTGGAAGATCAGGAGTGTTCTTGACCTGGAAATCTAGAGATTCTCATGCAAACTGTTCTGTGTATTGTGGATTTTGGCAGGTTCTCAACACACACACACACACACACAGATTAAGAAACATTACTGGCCTGACCTGTGGTGCACAGTGGATAAAGCGTCAACCTGGAAATGCTGAGGTCGCCAGTTTGAAACCCTGGGCTTGCCCGGTCAAGGCACATATGAGAGTTGATGCTTCCAGCTCCTCCCCCCCTTCTCTCTCTCTGTCTCTCCTCTCTTTCTCTGTCTCTCCCTCTCCTCTCTAAAATGAATAAAAATAAATAAATAAATAAAATTTAAAAAAAAGAAACATTATTTTAGGGAGTAAATATTCATTTCAGAAAACATTTAAAATTCCTTTGGAGTTAACTTTAATGATTACACTAAATAATATGTAAGGTTCATAACACAATGTGACTATAAATTAATGAGAATTCTGAGTGGCTTGTAAACTGATTCTAAAGGAAATTAATCCCAGAAAAGGAGTCTCATATGTTTTTAATAGTTTTTCTTTGAAATAAATGCCAAGTTCCATGAAGATTATTGATTTTAAAAGAGAGAAAATGCATTTCAGCCCTGGCCGGTTGGCTCAGTGGTAGAGCGTCGGCCAGGCGTGCAGAAGTCCCGGGTTCGATTCCCGGCCAGGGCACACAGGAGAAGCGCCCATCTGCTCCACCCCTCCTCCTCTCCTTCCTCTCTGTTTCTCTCTTCCCCTCCCGCAGCCGAGGCTCCACTGGAGCAAAGATGGCCCTGGCTCTGGGGATGGCTCCTCGGCCTCTGCCCCAGGCGCTAGAGTGGCTCTGGTCGCAACAGAGCAACGCCCCGGAGGGGCAGAGCCTTGCCCCCTGGTGGGCAGAGCGTTGCCCCCTGGTGGGCGTGCCGGGTGGATCCCGGTCGGGCGCATGCGGGAGTCTGTCTGACTGTCTCTCCCCGTTTCCGGCTTCAGAAAAATATAGGAAAAAAAAAAAAAAAAGAAAAGAAAAGAAAAAGAAGATGCATTTCAGCAAGCAAATTCTTTTGTTTGTTAAAAGTAAACTTATTACAGTCTAAAGTCACAGACTATATTTAGAATGTATTCCTCCTCAAATAATCATAATCATTATTTCTTACATATTTATAGTATTTCACAGTTTATATAGCACCTTGCAATTTAAAGGCACTATATGGTTATAAAGCCCTGCTTGACCATATCATTTTGTTAAATATCACAATAGCCCCATGAGGCTATCCTTCATTACAGATGACTTCCAAGTGTCTGAGCTTTGGGCTCACACTTGAATGATACTCTTCCTCCTACAAATCTCCTTGGACAACAAAGCTTATTGATTGTAAACATGTGGGGGGAATAATGCAATTATTCATTTCCTCTGATATTCCTTCCTCTTATTCAACACCCTATCATTCTAAAAACTTGCTCTGTCTCTCACTTGGATATTGATATAGTCACACACACACACTCACGTGTGTCTGTTCATTGGTTTACATTTTCAGGAGTCTTTTCTGTTTCACAGTCCATACTTCCCCAGCCTGTCACTTTCCGGGAAATAACCTGAGAGGGGAGAGAAGGGAACACGGGAACACCAGAGAGCTGTTTCAGGGACTGCACATTCCATGTAAACTAATACTCCCCAGGGAACACTGCCCCCCCCTCTCTCTATTAAGTGAGAGGAGGGGAAATAGAAAGACTCCTGCATGTGCCCTGACAGGGATCAACCTGGCAACTCCCATCTGGGGCCGATGTTTGAATCAACCAAGCTATCCTCAGGGACTAAGGCTGACACTTGGACCAACCAAGCCACTGGCTGCAAGAGAGAAAGAGAGAGAGATGGAGAGTGAGGGGAAGAGAAGCAGATAGTCGTTTCTCATGTGTGCCCTGACTAGGGATCAAACCAGAATGTCCACACACCAGACTGATGCTCTATCCACTGAACAAATAGGCCAGAGCCTACATACATCTCTTTTGATAACAATTTCAACCCTTCAGATAACTCCTCCAAGCAGTTCACAGCAGAAAGCCACAGCCATCCCAGTGGATCTGGTTAAGCTCTGTGACTGCCTAACAAACTCTGATAGTTCTAGATCCAGTTCTTGGGGAAAGGAAGATTACTCCTATCAGATTACTGCTAGGATAACACAGGTTTGAACTTCTTGGATCCATTCTGGAGCTCGTGGATAATCATTATGCTTGGCAGAGAATTGCCAAGAATAGGTTCAAATGAGCCTCTAAATGGCTCAGCCACCCAACACTCTGAAGACCCTCAAACCATCCTTGAGACCTGAGTGGCTTGGTGAGTGGACTGGAATGAGATTTGGGCTGTTTACTGCCTTTGGAGTTTCACTGAGCTAACACAATATAACTCTTGGGACCCAAAGAGACTTGATTTGAATATTTAACACCTAAATAGTAAATTTCTCAATATATTTTGACATAACATTAGTAGCAAGAGGTTATTTCAAGTAGATTACTTCTTCTTAAAGACTATTCCTTTATTTTGTCCCCATAGCTATTATTCTGGGTTAGGGCCTTTAGTCATGCCTCTTATTATGACAGCCTCCTAATTGGGCTTTGTGGCTTCAATCTCTTGCCTATTTCTTTTTTTTTTTTGTATTTTTCTGAAGCTGGAAACGGGGAGAGACAGTCAGATAGACTCCCACATGCGCCCGACCGGGATCCACCCGGCACGCCCACCAGGGGGCTATGCTCTGCCCCTCCGGGGCGTCGCTCTGCCACGACCAGAGCCACTCTAGCGCCTGGGGCAGAGGCCAAGGAGCCATCCCCAGCGCCCGGGCCATCTTTGCTCCATTGGAGCCTTGGCTGCGGGAGGGGAAGAGAGAAACAGAGAGGAAGGAGGGGGGTGGTGGAGAAGCAAATGGGCGCTTCTCCTATGTGCCCTAGCCAGAAATCGAACCCGGGTCCCCCACACACCAGGCCGACGCTGTACCGCTGAGCCAACCAGCCAGGGCCTTGCCTATTTCTCTTAAAGCCTCTGATTATCTAAAAATTTTAGTGGATCTCCAGACATGGAGAGTGAAGCCCAAACTTCTTATTTTGGCACTTAAGGCTCCTAGATTCTAGCCTCAGTTTACCAGGAAGGGAATATGTCTAGTGGTTAGGAATTTGGGCTTTGGGGTCAGGAAGACCTGGTTTTAATATTGGTTCTACCACTTGTTAGCTGTGTGACCTTGGGCAAATGACTAAACCTCTAAACTTCAGTTTTCTTGCTAGTAACAACCGTATTAGTAATACCTTTTGTGGTTGTTGTTAGGATTAAATGAAATAATGAATGAAAAGTACTGTGTGCAGGTACTTCACACATATGAGGAAGATCTTAATATTTTATTTATTATCATCAATCGTATCTCCCTTAAGCTGATGTAAAATTCACTGTCCTTGCTTTTGCATTCTTACTTCACACATGTACTCACTTTATCATTTTCAGCTATCCTCAGCCCCTTAAAAATGCCTTTTCTTAGCTCTGGCCAGTTGGCTCAGTGGTAGAGCGTCGGCCTGGCATGCAGGAGTCCCAGGTTCGATTCCCAGCCAGGGCACACAGGAGAAGCGCCCATCTGCTTCTCCACCCTTCCCCCTCTCCTTCCTCTCTGTCTCTCTCTTCCCCTCCCGCAGCCAAGGCTCCATTGGAGCAAAGTTGGCCCGGGCGCTGAGGATGGCTCTGTGGCCTCTGCCTCAGGCGCTAGAATAGCTCTGGTTGCAACAGATGGGCAGAGCATCGCCCCCTGGTGGGCATGCCGGGTGGATCCCAGTCGGGCGCATGCGGGAGTCGGTCTGCCTGCCTGCCTCCCCGTTTCCAACTTCAGAAAAATACAAAAAAAAAAAAGAGCCTTTTCTTATCTTCATTATCCATCCAGGTCATCCACATCCTTTAAAGCCCAGCTGAAATATCACCACCTACTCATGAAGCACTTTCTGCCACTTTTTGTTTTGTTTTGTTTATTTGTTTTTGTTTTGTTGATTATGTTGATTGATTTATGTTTCTTTTTGTGGCAGACACAGAGAGAGTCAGAGAGAGGGACAGATAGGGACAGACAGACAGGAAGGGAGAGAGATGAGAAACATCAATTCTTTGTTGCGGCTCCTTAGTTGTTCATCAACTGATTTCTCATATGTGCCTTGACCGAGGGGCTACAGCAGACCAAGTGACCCCTTACTCAAGCCAGTGACCTTGGGCTCAAGCTGGTGAGCCTTGCTCAAACCAAATGAGCCCACACTCAAGCTGGCCACCCGAGGGTTTCAAACCTGGGTCCTCCACCTCCCACTTCAACGCTCTATCCACTGTGCCACAGCCTGGTCAGGCACTTTCTGCCACCTTAATAGTTCCCCATGATTGTTCCCTCTTCTCTAAACTCTTACTTATTACCTGTACTACTTACAAACATTTTTTTGCAAGTTTACATGATTCCATTAAACTGTATGTGCTTCTTTTGTCTCTTTGTTCTGTTCATAATCTTGAACTCTTGTTATTGATTTTTTATATTGAATTATTTTCTTCAGCATTTTTTCTATCAAAGTCCATGTTTTAAGGCTATTCCCAACCCAACATCTTCTCCAACTTTTTTTTTAATTTTTTTTATTTTATTTTATTTATTCATTTTTAGAGAGGAGAGAGAGACAGAGAGGGAGAGAGAGGAGAGAGAAACAGAGAGAGAGAAGGGGGAGGAGCTGGAAGCATCAACTCCCATATGTACCTTGACCAGGCAAGCCCAGGGTTTCGAACCGGCGAGCTCAGCATTTCTAGGTCGACACTTTATCCACTGCGCCACCACAGGTCAGGCTCTCCAACATTTTATTATGATTTTTTTTCAAGAGAGACAAAAAGAGAGGGACTGGCAGGAACAGACAGACAGGAAGGGAAAGAGATGAGAAGCATCAACTCATAGTTGCGGCACCTTAGTTGTTCTACTCATATGTGCCTTAACTGGGAGGATCCAGCTGAGCCAGTGACCCCTTGCTCAAGCCAGTGACCTTGGGCTTCAGGCCAGCAACCTTTCGGTTTAAGCCAGAGACTATTGGGTCATATCTGTGATCCCACACTCAAGCTGGTGACCCTGCACTCAAGCTGGTGAGCCTGTGCACAAGCTGGATGGGCTCGTGCTCAAGCCGGTGACCTCAGGGTTTCCAAGCTGGGTCCTCAGCATCCCAGGCTGATGCTCAATCCACTGAGCCACCACTTGGTTAGGCTTATTATGAAAATTTTTAAATGCACAGAAAGTTGAAGTAACTATACAGTGGACATTTTTATATTCACTACCTATATTCTACAAATGACATTGCATTCTTTATCCCATATCAATCCATTCCTTTATGCATTCAACAGTCCATCTAATTTTTAATGCATTTCTTAGTAGCAGACATTAGTACACTTCACAAATGATGATTCAAATTAGTTCTATCTGGTAAGGACTTTGAAGGTGATATAGTTTATTCCCTGATTTTATAGATGAAAAAAACTAAAGCCCTAAGATATTAAGCAATTAGTCTAACATCAATCAATCAACAGATATGTTCTGATCACCTACTACATGTCAGGTATTCTTCCAGGTCCTGGAAATATAGTAATGAACAAACAGATAAAGGCTCTGACATCATGGAGCTTACAGCTTAATGGAGAAGAGAGATATTAAACAAATCATTACAAATAGTTTAATAGTAAAGTGTATGGGGATTCAATTAACTGGTGGATTAGTAAAAGGGTTCTGAGAGGAGTCATTACTGTTGCTGATTTCCAAAGGCTTTCATATAATAATACTATTTTTTCTACATGAATAAGTGACTATAGTGTAAAATTATTATTGTTGTAAAAATAAGAGATTCCTCCAGAAGGGACCAAATGCTGTGAGGCAGAGTCAGAGGTGAAGCCTCTGTGGAAGAGAAGATTCTCAGGAACATGAAGAAATGAGCTTGAGCCTTGTAGTTAAGGCTATAATGTAGAAGCATTGACCTTTCGAGAGCTAGGGCAGAGATGCTGAGGTCAGACAGCAAGTAACATATGAACTAAAGCAAAAGGGATCCTAGACTCACAGAAAGCTCAATGTAGGGTGGGATTAACGATTTACAGATATAAGGATTTCATGAAGAGTGGCCTCCTGCGCTGGACTTTGTACCTATTTTTAGAGTTGTAACTTCCTATTAGGTTGAGTTTGTGTGAGTGAAACATGATTTTTTTTTTTAGGAAATCTCTAAGTTTCTCTCCTATTGTATGATTTAAGGATTTCACCGTTTTTCCTCCAAGTTTGTTCTGTTGGGATCTGTTTTACTGTTCTAAAGTAAAGAAATGAGTTCATGGCTAGTCTCAAGACAAGGGAGTAGTAGCTCAGAAATTTACCAAGGCTTTGTCTCATTTAGACTTCTGATGCCAGAGTTTTGCCACTAAGCTAAATTCATTGATTGACTGGACATATTCCCAAAAGGATCCTTTTCCCCTTAATTGCCATTTTAAGGAAGGTCTTGCTTTTTTGTCTCTATCTTTCTTGTTTCTTCTTTCTTAAAAAATATTACATTTGGTAAATAGACCATTTCTAGTTAACCCTGAAAATTTGCTGAATGAATGTCGTCAACAGGGTGGACTGTGAATACTTTGTACTTCCAAATACTCACTTTCCTCCTTCAAGCGGATGGTACATCCCCATTCATGCCAAATGATTTTCCTTGTCCCACTGACATTGGGCTTGATTATGGAACTTTCTTTGGCCAATGGCATGAAAACCCCATGAAGTCAACTTATTTATTTCTCCCACTGCCACAAAAATGATCAGACTGGGTCTCAGAATGGAAAGACAAGTGGAATAGAATCACAACTGGTTTGTAGGTGCCAGCCTCTACTCTTAGTGTTAAATGCATGTTTGTATTAAAAGAAATTAGTGCTTCAGAGTTGTTTGTTTCTACAGTAAATCTGACTGATACATACTATCAAAAAGGTATTGAGAATAGGCCTTCTCTGGAGTTTTGCCTAGAGTAGGTGAGACTCCTCAGAAAGCTATCTATGAACTAGCTATTGAAATATTTCAGGAAAATGGTTTGGAAATTAAAGGAGACTAATTCAAGTGAATAAGGGTAGTTTGGAAAAATGAAGTCTATACTCGAAAGAAAGGTGTTTCTTTTACATTCTTCTTGAGCTTCCTAGACAATCCTTTTTAAATGCTGGAGTTTAGTTTCCCTCAGAAAAGCCATGACCTATGAAATGACTGACAGTATTACTAAAAAAAATGAAGTTGCTTTCAATATTTGATAAAAATTTTTTAAAGTGCCTACTTAAAAATAAACCTTTCTTTTAAGCAACTGTCTAGTGACATCAGCAGATGTTCTTGATTTTTGTCTGAAAATATGATTATAGATCGTCTTCCAATAACTTCATAAAGGGCAACCATTGCAGAACCTCTTCCTATGGATTAGTAGTAGGACCCAGAAATAGTTTTTATAAGATCTACTGAGCTTTGTGGGTACCAACTAAAATGTAACAGGAATGAAAATGAGCGCATTCTACAAAGTTCTGGATTTTTAATGTCTTATTAACTGGGTCACCACTTGATGTTTTGTTTTGTTTTTAGGTTTTATTTATTCATTTTTAGAGAGACAGAAGAGGGAGAGAGAGAGAGAGAGAGAGAGAGAAGGGGGGAGGAGCAGGAAGCATCAACTCCCATATGTGCCTTGACCAGGCAAGCCCAGGGTTTTTAGCCGGTGGCCTCAGTGTTCCAGGTCCATACTTTATCCACTGTGCCACCACAGGTCAGGCCCCTTTGATGTTATTTTTAAAAGCAAATACTTTGTTCAAGTCCCCTAACTTTGTATATTTGTTACGTTTTGGCTGCTTTCAGCCAGACTTGCTTTTCCCATTCATCTGGAAATGTAGGCCAGATAAAGTCCAAATTGATACTTGCACCAAAGCACACCCCTAACTCACACACCCAGAATAGCTTCCCACTGCCTACAGCGTAACGGCCATACTATAACTGATCATCAAGGCTTGTCTACAAATAAAACCCAATATATGGTCTTAGTTTCCTACAACATAAATCCTCTACTCCAAACTAATGATCTACTCACTATTCCTGAAATACAACTTGTGCTTTCCTGCCTATTTACCTGTGCTCATGAAATTACACATGTGCTCTTTCTCTTCTGCTTGTCCAAATACTTTGCACCCTTCCAAGCCCTCATTCATGTTACACCCATGAAGCTGTCTCTGACAGTGCAATTGCAAGGAATTTGGGTCCTATTAATTATATGGATGACAAAGGATTTTTGGAACCCTATTATCACCTGACTTAACGAAGTCAAAGAACAATAATTGATTATTGTAACTTCTTAGAGGCTAATTAACTTGAGCAGAAGGCAATAAAATACATATCCCATTCAAGCCTAATCTGTTGAGCCAGATTCTGCTGTCTGCAATTTAGTTTGAATTTAGGGACATATGCAAACACCAAAATCATGTTTTTAAAGTAATGTCTACTGCTCAAGCATTCCCCTCAGAACCTGGAGACCCATTAAAGATTGTGGGTTCTTAGGAT
This sequence comes from Saccopteryx leptura, assembly GCF_036850995.1. Classification (NCBI taxonomy): domain Eukaryota; kingdom Metazoa; phylum Chordata; class Mammalia; order Chiroptera; family Emballonuridae; genus Saccopteryx; species Saccopteryx leptura. The sequence continues at coordinate 48,296,943 of NC_089512.1, read as the reverse complement.
ACATGGAGAGTAAATCTTAAAAGGCAGGGAGATCTATGCATTCTCCAGAAAAATCTATGAATCATAAATATTATTTTTAGTCCAGTAGTTTTTAAACTTTACTTTTTAAAATAGAATACCCTTTTTAAAAAATATCTTACATGAAACTTTAATGTATAAAACAAATTAAAGTAATTTTTTTTATGATTTAAGAAGAACAGCAGGCCAGGCACACCATTGGGCTGACCTATCTTCCCTTTACCCCAAGGTGATCTCTGCATCCCTTCCTTAAAACATTGAATCAAAAAGCTACTTAACATTGGTCTAGTCCAAGTCTGCTATCCAGTATACAGCAACTCTGGATGATTGTTCACATAGCCATCATTAAATATATAAGATTTTAGACTTCCTGCTTAGCTGAATCTGAGCTAATGTTACAGTATAACCACTACCAAAATGAAGAGGTTGAAGCTCCTCAAATCAAAATCCACCTGGGATGCACAGGTCAGGAAGCTTCAACAGATGATAACATGTGCTATGCATGCCAAAGTACTCAGAGGACGACAAGGGGCGGGGCTCAGTGTCCCCTCTGGATCAGCACTCACTGCCTCCAGCCCAGTGAAGACAGGCAAGAGGAGTTCTACAGAGTGTACCGTGGAAAATGAGATTGGGCTCTTTGGCAGTACGTATCATTATTCCTTACAATTGCTTCAAGCCCCAAGGCTGCTAGCTGTTTGAAGTATCATTTAATTAAAACATTTACTCTAAGGATAAATTTAATGAAATGTTACAAAGACTAAGGGTAGAGAATATAAAAATGTGTTTCATATTGCCATTTTGTCACTAACGCTCCCCCCCCCCCCCATGGTCTCTCTCTTCTATAATGAAATTCAATACTTCAATAGACAGGATTTTCCAAGGTCACAAAATGCATTTTTTTTCTTGTGTGGGAAAGGAAGCTTCTTAAATATAAATAAGCGTTTATATGTCATTGTGGAAAAAGAGATTCCTCATGCCAGGTTCCACATTCAAATGAACTGAGGAATAAACATGAGTGGGAAGCTTAACTTCCTACTGGTGGGTGTCCAGAGCTTATTGGTGTAACCACAGGCAGGGCAAAGGCAGACTTCCCATTCTTACCCCTGAGTTAAGTGGTACTGTCTTCCAACAAACTCTCAAAGGGCCGCCTGGAGTTGTGAGATAGAAGGGTAGAGAGGAAGGCCAAAATGCCTCTATATGAAAGGAAGTGATTCATTTAAAAATGTACTGTATTGAATACAATATTCAAGTGAGTATAGACGTCTCCACTCTACTGTGAGTAAGGGTGTGGCTGCTGGAAGCGAACTTGGTGGGGAAAAAAAGCCAAAGTTGGATTTTGGTAGGTGTGTACCAGCGCATGGGTAAAATGCCAGCAAGGCACCAGCTGGGAGCATGTATGTCAGAGAACACGAAAGAGAACATCATTTCTGAGAAAACACCTGGCAAATCCTCCAAACTTAAAATTCAGGCAATCAAACAGAACTGTGAAACAAACATATCAACTTAAAACTGACCAGTCCACCACTTTTGCTTCTTCTGATTATGCTGACAGTGGTAGCATTCTTCCAAACACAAAAGGTTTATTATTTAATGGGTAACAACAAGGTGCTGGCATAGGTGGTTTCATGTTGTCAGTGTATAAGTAGGAGTCATTTGGATTCCTTACTGCATAATTCCCCTTGCTGGAGATAAACAATGTATGCGAATCTGCCCCCAACAGAACACATTGTGAAGTGCCTTTAGTGAGATGTAGTGACACTGGGTGGTGACACTGAAAGCAGGGAACTCTGGTTGGTCATGGCCAGAGTTGTATTCAATTTCTTCCCCTTTATTCTAAACTCACCTCCTTTAAGAAGTTTTCTACTTGGCTGCAATCAGTCTAGATGTGAGGTCAGAATGAGGACATTTGCTTTCTTTTTGAAAACCGTAAAATCTTTCTGAGAAGAGAAACAACCATGTTAAAAAAGAACTTTAAAATCTAATGTACGAAAAATTAATTTACATATACATTTAAAATAATTTAATCTCAGAATTTTAATCAAAGGAATTTCAGAGGGTATCTAGCTCAAACTCACCTGTCACAAACCTGGCATGGAACTGTGTGCATGGGGCTTGCAAAGTACAAACATGTAAACAGTAAAACCTCATGTTTTCAAATTCATGATTCATATTTTATTATATTTCATTAGAGGCACAGAGGATTAAAAAAAGCCCATATTGTTTATGATATTTAAAATGTATAATCAAGGATGAAAGGGGAAATGCAAAACGATATGGCAGAATTTCTAGAAAATTCTTATATTGAAAACAGACATGTCAGAATCTCAGGGGTACAGCTAAGTGAAATGCAAAGAAAATTAATAGTAATAAATTCCTATGTTAATAAATATTAATTAAATATGCAAATAAAATGTGAGAAAATAACATAAATGGAAAAAAGCAGAAGAAAAAGATTGATAAGGATAGAAGCAGAAATTAATGAGATTTAAAAACTTACACTAACATACCAAAAGATGGTTCATTGAAAAATTGACAAAAATAATCTTAAGAGCCAATCTAATTTTTTAAAGAGGAGAGAAAGCACAAAAACAAAATAAAAAAATGGCGAAGAGAAAGTGACAATCAAAAGAAAGGTAATTTTAAAATCTATCAATTTGAGAGAGAGAAGAGGAGAGAGAGATAAAGAAGCATCAACTTGTTTCACTTAGTCTTATACCCATTAATCACTTCTCGTATGTGCCCTGACCAGGAGTTGCTGGTGGGTCAACACTTTATCTACTGTGCTACCTGGCCAAGGTATGCAAGTACATTTAAAAACCTACATGTATAAATAACTTGCTAGTGTAACAGTTCTCAAACTTTTTGAGCTCCTAAAAATTACTGAAGAGCTAAAGAACTTTTATTTATGTGCATTATATATATCAATATTTTCCTTATTTGATATTAAATTTGAGAATTTAAATATATGTATTAATTTTTAAATCAATGTTCCTGTATGTGCCCTGACCAGGATCGAATTGGAACCTTTGCACTTTGAGATGATGCTCTAACAAACCAAGCTATGTGGCCAGGGCCCATGTAGATTTTTAATGTACCTTAAATAGATATTTGTAGTGTATGTGAGGTAGAAATGCAATTTCATTTTTTTCTCTTAGAGCTAACCAATGTATCTCGAAATTGCTTCTTTAACAATTCATTTTTTTATTCATCCACTTGCAATGATTTCTATCACACAACAATCCTAAGATCTGTTTCTGGCTTTTCAGATTTGTTCCATTAATATCATTTATCCTGCACAAACACTGCACTATCTTCTCAAAACTGTATAATAAATCTAATATGTGATAAGAAAACTCGATCACCATGTTCTCCTTCAAAGTTATCTCTGATTTTTGGCCCTCTGCCCTTCCATAAGAATTTTAGGATTATCTGGTCAGATTGACAAATTGACCCTATTGAGATTTTTATTTTAATAGTATTAAATATAAGATTAATTTGAGGGGAGTGTCATTTTTACAATTCTGAGTCTTTAGTCCATAAATATGGTATATCTCTACATTTATTTAGGATTTCTTTTATGTTCTTCAATAATGTCTTTAAATTATCTTCACATAATTATCGTGCATAAACTATCTTATCTGGATAGCTTATGATTCTTGTTATGATATTCTTTATTATATTTTCTAATTGATTTATTACTAGTACATAAGAATGCTATTGTTGTTTTAAATTTATTGATTGATTGATTGTAATGAGAGAGGAAGAGATAGAAAGACAGGAACATCGATCTGTTCCTATGTGTGCCCTGACCAAGGATTGAACCGGCAACCTCTGAGCTATCCAGCCAGGGTGATGTTGTTATTTTTAATGTTGGTTATCTTCAGGAACCTTGCTGAAGTGTCTTATTAGTTATCTGCTTTAGAATGTTTTGCATTTTCTATGTAGACATTTATAATTGCCTGCCAAAAAGGACTATTTTCTATCTTCTTTTACAATATTTTTAGCCTTTCATTTACTTGCCTTATCACATGGACAGAAGTACTTAATTTTAAGTCCTAATTATAAATCTTTTCCTCCATGGTTATTGCTTTCTGTTTCTGTTTAAGAAATTGTTGCTGCCTGACCAGGTGGTAACACAGTGGATAGAGCGTCAAACCATGACGCAGAGGACCCAGGTTTGAAACCCCAAGGTCACCGGCTTGAGCGTGGGCTCACCAACTTGAATGTGGGGTCGCTGACTTCAGTGTGGGATCATAGACATGACCCCAACGTTGCTTGCTTGAGCCCAAGGTCACTGGCTTGAGCAAGGGGTCACTCACTCTGCTGCAGCCCTCTGGTCATGGCACATAGGAGAAAGCAACAATGAACAAATAAGGAGCTGCAACGAAGAATTGATGTTTCTCATCTCTCTCCTTCCTGTCTGTCTGTCCCTGTCTGTCCCTCTCTCTGTCTCCCTCTCGGTCTCTGTCACCAAAAAAAGAAGAAAAAGTTACTTATTCCCCCTATGTTACCTCTAAAAGCTTTATTGTTTTTCCTTTCATATTTAGATTTACAAGTCATCTGTGTATAGTGGAGGTGGGAGTCAAGATTTATTTATTTTTCATAAGCATAGCAAGTTGATTCTGCACCATTAAATGAAAAGATCACTTATCACTTACTAAATTACCGTGACAACTTTGTCATAAATTTCTAAAGGTCTGTTTCTGAACTGTTAGGTTTTATTAGTCTATTCTTTTGTAAATAGCACATTGTCTATACTTTATAGTAAACCTTGTTATCAAGTAGCTTTGCCCTCCAACATTTGTCTTCATCAGAATTATCTTCACTATTTTTTAGCTTATCAATTTCAACAAAAAGTTTTCTGAAATTTTTATTAGGATTATGTCAGTTTGGGAAGAATTGACATGTTTATAATATTGGGCCTACCAATCTATGAATATGGTATATTCCTCTACTTATTTAGGTCTTCTTTAATTCCACTAAGTAATGTTCTGTGCAGCCTTCCAAATCTTTTGCTAGGTTTTCTTTCCTGGATATGTAATTTTTTGCCATTATAAATACCTATATATTATATTTATAAATACATATATATACATAATTTTAAACTTTGTGTTGTCTAAGTTTTTATTTCTGGTGTATGAAAATGCAACTGATATTTGTGTATATCAATCTGATATCTAGTAAACCTAAATTCATTTATTATTTGTATTCTTTTTGAATAGATTCTTTTAGATTCTACATCTGTAATCATGTCATCTATGGATGATAATAGTTTTGTTTCTTCTTTTCCAAACCCATATCTTTTTTCTTTCTGGCCTTACTATACTGGCTAGGACTTCCAGTATAATGTTGACTGAAGTGGGAAATGGTGATAACGAATATTCTTGTCTTGTTTCTGATTTCAGCGGGAAAGTTTCAATATTTCTCCATTTAATATATTTGCTGCATCTTTTCCTGTTGTTTGATTGGTTGGTTAATTTTTAACATATCCTTTATCAGATTAAGGAAGTTCCCTCATATTCCTAGTTTATTAAGAGGTTTTTTTAAAATCAAGAGTGGATATTGAGCCTGACTGGTGGTGATGCAGCGGATAGAGCACCGACCTGGGACACTAAGGTTCCAGGTTCGAAATCCCATTGCCACCAGCTTGAGTGCAGGCTCATCTGACTTGAGTGCAGGCTCATCAGATTGCACACAGGCTTACCAGCTTGAACACAGGGTCACCAGCTTGAGCATGGAATCATCAAATGATCACATGGTCACTGGCTTGAACCCAAAGATTGCTGGTTTGAACAAGAGGTTTCTGGCTTGGCTTGAGCCTCACAGTCAAGGCACCTATGAGAAGTAATCAATGAACAACTAAAAAGTGACACATGTATGAGTTGATGCTTCTCCTCTCTCTCGCGCACGCTAAAAAAAAAAAAGTGTGGATATTGAATTTTATCTCCATCTATTAAGATAATAATATGAGGTTTCTTATTTTTTCTGTTCATGTGTGAATTACATTGTTTGGCTTTCAAATTTTAAATCAACCATACGTTCCTGGAATAAACCAAACTTGGTCTTATTAATTATCCTTTCTATATATTAAATTTTATTTGCTAATATTTTGATAATATTTTCCTATATTTATCAAATTGATCTGTAATTTTGTTTGTAATGTCCTTGCCAAATTTTGGTGTCATAATATTGGCCTCATAAAATTAGTTAGAAAATTATCTCTGTTCTTTTCTCTGGAAAAGGTTTTAATTAGAGTTATATTATTTTTCTTTAAATATTTAAAAATTTATGCCTGACCAGGCGGTGGTGCAGTGGATATAGCATCGGACTGGGATGCAGAGGACCCAGGTTTAAGACCCCAAGGTCGCCAGCTTGAGCGCGGGCTCATCTGGTTTGAGCAAAGCTCACCAGCTTGGACCCAAGGTCACTGGCTCCAGCAAGGGGTTACTCTATTTGCTGAAGGCCCACGGTCAAGGCACATATGAGAAAGCAATCAATGAACAACTAAGGTGTCGCAATGAAAAACTGATGATTAATGCTTCTCATCTCTCTCCGTTTCTGTCTGTCCCTATTTATTCCTCTCTCTGACTCTCTCTCTATCTCTGTAAAAAAAAAAAAAAGATTTAAATATTTAAAAATTTATTAATAAAGCTATCTGAACCTGGAATTTTCTTCATGAGAAAAATTTAAATTACAATTCAATTTCTTTAGTAGATACAGGACAATTCACATTTTTTATGTTTTCTTGTGTCACTATTGGTAGCATATGTTTCTCTATAAACTTGTCCATTTTATTTAAAATTTCAAATTTATTGGCACAAAGGTTTTCATGATCTCTTACCTTTTTAATGTCTTCAGTACCATGTAGTTATGTCTCTTTTTTCATTTCAAATATTGATAGTTCTTCTTTGTCCGCTATTATTATAGCTATAGCGGCTGTGTTTGGTTATTGTTAGTTTATTAGTTTGATGAAGCTGCCATAACAAAATACCACAGGCTGGATGGCTTAAACAACAGAACTTTATTTTCTCATAGTTCTGGAGGCTAGAAGTACAAAATCAAGATGTTGGCATGTTTGGTTTCTCCTGAGGCCTCTCTCCTTGACTTCCAGATGAGTGCTTTCTTGCTCTACCCATGCAATTCACCCACCTAAATATATAATTCAATACTATTTAGTATATTCACAGGTTTGTGCAACCATCACTGCAACCTAAGTTTGAAGCATTATCATCATACCCAAAAGAAACTGTGGGGAAGCAGCCACTCCCCACTACTCTTTTAGTCCTAGGTAACCACTAGTCAACTTTCTGCCTCTATGGATTTGCCTGTGCTGGACACTTCATATAAATATAATCATACAAGATGTGGTCTTTTGTGACTGACTTCTTTCACTTAGCATAATGTTTTCAAGATTCATCCATCTTATAGCATGTATCAATACTACATTTCTTTTACTTGCTGAATAATAGTCCATTGTATGTATACATTACATTTGATCTGTTCATCAGTGATGGACATTTGGTTTATTTCCACCTCTGGGATATTATACATAATGCTATTATGAATACTTGTGTACTGGTTTTGCATGGACATATGTTTTAAATTTTCTTGGGTAAGTGCCTCAGAATAGAATTGCTGGGTCATATGGTAACTCTTTTTAACCATTTGTGGAACTGCCAGAATGTTTCCAAAGAAGCTGAATTGTTTTATATTCCCACCAGCAGTGGATGAGGGTTCCACTTTCTTTACTTTTTTGCTAATACTTGTAATAATTTGGCTTTTTTATTATTGCTATCCTAGTGAATAAGAAGTAGTATTTTATTATGGTTTTAATTTACATTTCTCTAATGGCTGGTGATTCAGTTCAGCATCTTTTCATGTGTGTTTTGGCCATTTGTATGTCTTCTTTGGAGAAATGTCTATTCAGATCCTTTGATCATTTTTAAATTCAGTTATTTATCTTTTTTTAATTGTATGAGTTCTTTATATATTCTGAATATTGAACCCTTAGCAGACATATGATATGCAAAAAAATTTTCCCTTTTCATGGGTTGTGTTTTCACTTTCTTGATAGTGTCTTTTGAAAAACAAAGTTTTTAATTTTGATAAAGTCCAATTTACCTATTTTTTTAATGGTTGCTTATGCTCTAGGTTTCAAAAAGATTTGTGCCTATATTTTTCCTAAGAGTTTTTATAGTTTTAGTTTTTACAATTAGGTCTTTAATATATTTTGAATCACTTTTCATATAGTGTGCAGTAAGAATTAAACTTCATTCTTTGCATGTATATATCCAATTGCCCTAACACCATTTGTTGAAAAGACTATTCTTTCTTCCATTGAGTTATTTTGGTGCCCATTTTTGATCATAAATGTAAAGTCTCTTTGATTTTGCTGTTTTTTAATTTCTATATAAAGCAGTCATTTCAATATGAAGCAGAGAGGGTATATGAAAATGTGAACTTACTGCATCTTAGTGGAAAGTCACTATGTTATTTCACCCTCTTCTTCTGTTCAGGGATAATTGTCTTGATTCAGTTTGATGCTTCTATAATCGTGTCATACTATTGATTTCCTTCAAATATTTGGAAATTCTTTCTGTATGCTGATCTGGTGTTTGAGATTCCATATTTGGATGCCTTTTCTTTTTGCCATTGTCTAATTCAGATGCTAAATCAGGGAAGGCAGACATTTTTCCAAATAAGAATTGACACGGTCTGTTTTTTGTCTGTTGAAACTCCCTATCTTTTCTTATGGTTGGCTTTTACTGATGCACTGGCCTACTTTTATTACTCCAGTGCCCACATTCAGTGCTTTGATCTGGATATAATTATTGCTGACCACTGCTGAGAAAAAGTGGGAATGGTGAGGGTCTAGGTGGCCTCGTGGCTCCAAATGCAACTCCTCTATTAATAACTGTTAAGATCCCCACCAGCAACTTTAAAATCCTGATTCAGTGCTTTAAACTGCTCTTAACTGATCATGCTTTTTGAGCAATTTTCTTTTATATATACTTTAATTATGGTTTCTTCTAAAAATTATTTTTATAGATTTGGTTCAGTCATCTATTTTTCACATATCTTTCAAAGTTCTGTTCTGTGAGTGGGTTTTTTTTTCTTACTATGTATTCTTTATACACATGTATCATTTTGTCATTACATAGCATTTTGCATGGGAGAAATTTATGGGATTTTTTTCACATTTATGTTACTATCTTAATTCAATCTATGTATTTCAATAATTAAAGGGATTTTATCAAGAAATGGTTTTCTATATAAATATATGAAGATATTCAAATATTTAAAATACTTAATAGGGGAGATTCCAAGATGACAGCAGAGTAGGCAGACAAACAAACTGCCACCTCGTGGAACCAAACTGGATTAGAAATTAATTTAAGAACTATCATTGTGAAAAACCAACTTTTGACTAAAAGAACAGGACTCAAAAACCAGTGAGCACAGAAGAAACCACACCGATCCTGGTAGGAAGTGTGGGGATGCGGTGGGGGCTCCCCCGCTCCCAGGAGCGAGGGGGGGCTGAAGGTCCAGAGGGTTTTTTATTGCAGGAAAAGACCCTGAGAGGCAGGAATCCTCAGTCCCAGTGACTGGATGAGATGCCTGACAGCATTGAGTGGGGAGAAGAGTGGGATTTCTGTCTGTGGGAAACAGCTGGTAAAGAACTTGCAGCCTTGCCCTGGCCGGTTGGCTCAGCGGTAGAGCGTCGGCCTAGCGTGTGGAGGACCCGGGTTCGATTCCCGGCCAGGGCACACAGGAGAAGCGCCCATTTGCTTCTCCACCCCTCCGCCGCGCTTTCCTCTCTGTCTCTCTCTTCCCCTCCCACAGCCAAGGCTCCATTGGAGCAAAGATGGCCCGGGCGCTGGGGATGGCTCTGTGGCCTCTGCCTCAGGCGCTAGAGTGGCTCTGGTCGCAACATGGCGACACCCAGGATGGGCAGAGCATCGCCCCCTGGTGGGCAGAGCGTCGCCCCATGGTGGGCATGCCGGGTGGATCCCGGTCGGGCGCATGCGGGAGTCTGTCTGACTGTCTCTCCCTGTTTCCAGCTTCAGAAAAATGAAAAAAAAAATAATAAATAAGAACTTGCAGCCTTAAAGGGCTAACACAGAAAATATTGCTCACAGCCATTTGTTTGGGGCTCCAGGGGTGAGGAGGGCTGAGAGGACTGGACTTGCATGAAGAGAGTGGGGAGTTCAAGGCACGGGGACACAAACGGTGACAGGGAGAAGAATACCTGAGCTGAGTCATTCTCCAGTGCCAAGATGGCTATAGCTCAGAGGAGGGTCGCTCCCTTCATCCAGCACAAGCCTAGTGTTAAGCCAGTTTTCCAACCTTCAAAAAGCTCTCCAGCTCCAATCAGCGCAAAAGGCTGTTGGGAAAGGAGTAAGTAAAGGGGAGAGGCAATGACTCAGGTTTCTGGGGAGACCTGAGCTATACCTCCCCCTTCTGATATGAAGAACGTGCCCCAGCCCCAGAGAGTAACTGAGCAGACCACACCTCTGGTTCTCAAAGATCACACTCACCGCATTCCTGGATAGAGTTTCAAATGGGGCCAAAGAACAAGATATATTCACCACCCCTGTCCTAAACACAGAAGTTCCCTGCTGGGCTCAGCAATCAAACAGCATGGAAATTAAGACTCTTAAGCGGCCCTACTAGTAAAAGAGAATTAAAATCTGAGCAACCAGCAGAGGTTAAGGGATAAAGACCTAGAGGAGTAGCCGCATTCCATATAACAACTTCAGAACCCCAACAAGTTGCAAACTGCACACAGAAAAAAATGGGATGGCAGAGAAATGTAATCCATATGAATCAACAAGAGAAATCCCCAGAAAAAAAACTGATGAGATGGTAGTACCCAAATGACTGGATACAGAGTTTAAAACAATGATTGTTAGGATACTTAAGGATCTCAGAGCTACAATGGATGGACTTAATGAGCACCTACATAAAGAAATTACAAGCATCATAAAGGACACTGAAGTAATAAAAAAAAGAATCAATCAGAAATAATTACAATATCAGAAATGAAGACTACACTGGAAGAAATCAACAGCAGGATGGATGAAGCAGAGGATCAAAAAGTGAATCAGAGGACAAGATAAATAAAAACACAGAAACAGAGCAGCAAAAAGAAAAGAGGTTCAAAATGTCTGAATAAACTATAAGAGAACTCTGTGACAATATGAAGAGAAACAACATCTGCATCAGAGGGGTTCCTGAAGGAGAAGAGAAAGAACAAGGGATAGAGAACCTGTTTGAAGAAATCATAACTGAAAACTTTCCTAAGTAGATGAAAGAAAATGTCACACAAGTTCAAGAAGCACAGAGAGTCCTGGTAAAGAGAAACTCAATGAGGCCTACATCAAGAGACACATCATAATTAAAATAACACAGTTAAGAGATAAAGAGAAAAGACAAGATGGCAATGGAATAGGTGGATGTACCAACTCCCACATCCCAGAACCAAAGTGAATTACAAACTAATTTTAAGAACCATCATCTGGCCTGACCAGGCAGTGGCGCAGTGGATAGAGCGTCGGACTGGGATGCAGAGGACCCAGGTTCAAGACCCCGAGGTCGCCAGCTTGAGTGCGGGCTCATCTGGTTTGAGGAAAATCCCACCAGCTTGAACCCAAGGTCGCTGGCTCCAGCAAGGGGTTACTCGGTCTGCTGAAGGCCTGTGGTCAAGGCACATATGAGAAAGCAATCAATGAACAACTAAGGTGTTGCAATGCGCAATGAAAAACTAATGATTGATGCTTCTCATCTCTCTCCGTTCCTGTCTGTCTGTCCCTGTCTATTCCTCTCTCTGACTCACTGTCTGTCTCTGTAAAAAATAAATAATTAATTTAAAAAAAAAAAGAACCATCATCTGGAAAAACCAACTTTGGGCTAAACTAAGAGAACTCTTCAACCAAGGAATACTGAAGAAGCCACACCGAGACTGGTAGGAAAAGCAGAAATGCAGAGAGGGCTACCCAGCTCCCCAGAGCAAATGGCAGCCGGGAGAGACACGCGTGGCAGGAAGTGAGTTTAGCAGAGAGGGCAGGGTCCTGAGCCCCAGGAACAAAGCCCCAGCCTGCAGCCCCAGAACCTAGAAGAGGCGTATGGACAGTATTTAGCTGGAAACAAGTCAGGATACTGTTTGTGAGAAAGAAACTGATTTCTCAGACCCAGGATTCTTCTTAAAGGGACTGCACAGAACACCTCTCACAACCACTCACCCGGGGCTCCAGGGGTCAGTGAGAGAGGAGAGGACTGGAGTAACAGGAAGAAAGGGTAATCTAGGAGGCACAGGGAGAAACATTTTGGGAGACAGCCACCCTAACCTCTGGGATGAATCACCCCAAATCTGAAGTGAATATTTCCCCTGGAAACAGCAATACCAGCAAAGGGAAGCAGGACACCAGCCAAACAAGCTCTCCTGCGGCACTCAGAGCAGAGTCGCTTAGAAGGAGGGAGCTTTCGGGGCTACAATAGTGAGTCTTAGGGTCTGAGCTGCAGTGGCCCCACCTACACGGCTGAGGGCTCGCCCAAGGGCAGGCGGCGGCAGGATGCGGAAGCGTGGTTCTCTCAGCAAGTGCAGAAGCCGGGTGGCCACCACTGGGCCCACGTGTGAGCTCAGTCTTGCCCGGGTGGGGAGGAGGGGCATGTAACAGTGGTCAAGCCCAGCGGCCTGCAGCCTGTAATCCAGCCTGCAGGGTAAGGGCAGGAACCCCAGAAGGGGTGGAGACCGGCCCTTGAGCAAGGGCACAGGAGCACAGCCTTGCCCCACCCACAGAACCGAGGCTTGTGGCCTCACTTGGGAGCCAGCTCCTCCCACGGAGGTGGAGCCAAAAACTCAGAACAGGCAGAGTCCCGCTACTGAGCATGGGCACACACTTCCTTCTGGCTTGTGGAGCCAAGGCTTGCAGCCGTCCCACGAGTGGGCTCTTCCTGCAAAGGCGAGGCAAAGCCCGGAAACAGGCGAAGACCTGCAGCTGGGCAAGGTGCTCACCACTGCCCTCAGGGCCGAGCATAATGCCACTCACGGGGGCAGGGTGAAGGCCAAGGCCACCAAGGCTTGTACACCCAAGCACGTGATCACAGCCACTCCCATGAAGGAGAGGTGGAAACCACAGCAACAGCCCCAGTGGGGAGGCACTGGCAAGACCTATAACTGAACACCCTAGGCAGCAACAGCAGAGGGGGTGGCGGGCCTGCAGACAGACCATACCTAGGGAACAGAGACCACACCCAGTGGACTCCAGTGGCCAAGACCTTCTTTTACACAGAGAAGATGAGAAGGCAGAGAAATGCAACACAAATGAATCAAGAGAAATCCCCAGAAAAGGACCTGAATGAATCAGATATAACCAAATTACCAGCTGCAGAGTTTAAAATAGTGATTGTTAGGATGCTCAAAGATATTAGAACAACAATAGATGGTCATTACAAATGCCTAAATAAAGAGATAGCAAATATAAAAAAGGACACTGAAATAATAAAAAAGAATCAGTCAGAAATGACAAATAAAATATCAGAAATGAAGAACACAATGGAAGGAATTAAAAGCAGGATGGATGAATCTGAGAATCGAATCAGTGAGTTAGAGGACACGATAAATCCATGGAAGCAGAGCAGAAAAAAGAAAAGAGACTCAAAAAGTCTGAGGAAACTCTAAGAGAGCTCCGTGACAACATGAAGAGAAATAACATCCGCATCATAGGGGTTCCTAAAGAAGAAGAGAAAGAACAAGGGATAGAGACTTTGTTCAAACATATCATAGCTGAAAACTTCCCTCAATTAAGGCAGGAAAACATCTCACATGTTCAGGAAGCACAGAGAACTCCATTAAAGAGAAACCCAAAGAAATCAACACCAAGACACATCATAATTAAAATACAAAAACTAAGTGATAAAGAGAAAATATTAAAAGCTGCTAGAGAAAAAAAGACTATCACCTACAAAGGAGCCCCCATAAGGATGACTTCCAACTTCTCAACAGAAAAACTTGAGGCCAGAAGGGAATGGCAAGAAATATTCAAAGTAATGCAGAACAAGAGCCTACAACCAAGACTACTTTATCCAGCAAGGCTATCATTTAAAATTGAAGAAGAAATAAAAAGTTTTCCAGACAAAAAAAACTCAAGGAATTCACTACAACCAAACCAAGGCTGCAAGAAATGCTAAAGGGCCTGTTGTAAACAGATCAAAGGAGAAAAATAATATAGCAAAAGAGGAATACAATTTTAAAGAATAAAATGGCAATAAACAATTACATATCAATAATAACCTTAAATGTAAATGGATTAAATGATCCAATCAAAAGACATAGGGTAGCTGCGTGGATAAGAAAACAGGACCCATACATATGCTACTGACAAGAAACACACCTTAAAACAAAAGATGCACATAGACTGAAGATAAAAATAATGGAAAAAAATATATCACACAAATGGAAATGAAAAAAAGCTGGGGTAGCAATACTTATATCAGACAAAATGGACTTTAAAACAAAGACTATAGTAAGAGATAAAAAAAGGTCACTACATAATGATAAAAGGAGCAATCCAACAGGAAGATATAACCATTATAAATATCTACGCACCTAATATAGAAGCACCTAAATATATAAAGCAGACTTTGATGGATTTAAAGGGCTAGATCAACAGCAATACTATAATAGTAGGGGATTTTAATACCCCACTAACATCACTAGATAGATCCTCAAGAAAGAAAATTAACAAAGAAACAGCAGACTTAAAGGACATACTAGATCAACTCGATTTAATAGATATCTTCAGAACCTTTCACCCTAAAGCTGCAGAATATACATTCTTTTCAAGTGATCATGGTACATTTTCTAGAATAGACCACATGTTAGGGCACAAAAGTGGTCTCAACAAATTTAAGAAGATTGAAATCATATTGAGCACTTTCTCTGATCACAATGGCATGAAACTAGAAATCAACCACAACAGAAAAACTGAAAAATTCTCAAACACTTGGAAACTAAATAGCACGTTATTAAATAATGAATGGGTAAATAATGAAATCAAAGAAGAAATTTAAAAATTCCTAGAAACGAATGATAATGAGCATACATCAACTCAAAATTTATGGGACACAGCAAAAGCAGTCTTAAGAGGGAAGTTCATAGCACTACAGGCATACCTCAAGAAGTTAGAAAAAGCTCAAATAAACAACTTGATTCTACATCTAAAAGAACTAGAAAAGAACAGCAAGTAAAGCCCAGAGCTAGTAGAAAGAAGGAAATAATAAATATCAGAGCAGAAATAAATGACATAGAGGCTAAAGAAACAATACAGAGGATCAATGAAACCAGGAGCTGGTTCTTTGAAAAGGTAAACAAGATTGATGAACCTTTAACTGGACTCACCAAGAAAAAAAGAGAGAGGACTCAAATAAATAAAATTAGAAACGAGAGTGGAGAAATAACAACTGACATAACAGAAATACAAAATATTGTAAGAAAATACTATGAAGAACTGTATGCCAAAAAACTAGACAACCTAGATGAAATGGACAAATTCCTTGAAACATATAATCTTCCAAAAATTAATCTGGAAGAATCAGAAAACCTAAACAGACCAATTACAACAAATGAGATTGAAACAGTTATCAAAAAACTCCCAAAAAAGAAAAGTCATCGGCCTGATGGCTTCATAAGTGAATTCTACCAAATATTCAAAGAAGAACTAACTCCTATCATTCTCAAGCTATTTCAAAAAATTCAAGAGGAAGGAAGACTTCCAAGCTCCTTTTATGAGGCGAGCATAATTCTAATTCCAAAACCAGGCAAAGACAACACAAAGAAAGAAAATTATAGGCCAATATCCCTGATGAATTTAGATGCTAAAATCCTCAACAAAATATTAGCAAACCAGATCCAGCAATATATGAAAAAAATCATACACCAGGATCAAGTCGGATTTATTCTTGGGAGGCAAGGTTGGTACAATATTTGTAAATCAATCAATGTGATTCATCACATAAACAAAAGGAAGGGGAAAACCCACATGATAATTTCAATAGATGCAGAAAAAGCATTTGATAAAATCCAGCACCCATTCATGATCAAAACTCTCAGCAAAGTGAGAATACAGGGAACATACCTCAACATGATAAAGGCCATTTATGAGAAACCCACAGCCAACATCATACTCAATGGGCAAAAATTAAAAGCAATACCCTTAAGATTAGGAAGAAGGCAGGGGTGTCCCCTTTCACCACTCTTATTCAACATAGTTCTGGAAGTCCTAGCCACAGCAATCAGACAAGAAAAAGAAATAAAAGGCATCCAAATTGGAAAAGAAGAAGTAAAACTATAATTATTTGCAGATGATATGATATTGTATATAGAACACCTAACTCGCAGTCAAAAAACTACTAGACCTGATAAATGAATTCAGCAAGGCGGCAGGATATAAAATTAATACTCAGAATCAGAGGCATTTTTATACACTAACAATGAACTGTCAGAAAGAGAAATTAAGGAATCAATTCCCTTTACCATTGCAACCAAAACAATAAAGTACCTAGGAATAAATTAACCAGGGAGATTAAAGACTTGCATTTGGAAAATTATAAAACATTGATAAAAGAAATCAGGGAAGATACAAACAAGTGGAAGCATATTCTGTGCTCATGGTTAGGAAGAATAAACATCATTAAAATGTCTATATTACCCAAAGCAATTTATAAATTCAATGCAATACTGATTAAAATACCAATGACTTACTTCAAAGATATAGAATACATATTCCAAAAATTTATATGGAACCAAAAGAGAACACGAAAAGCCTCAGCAATCTTGAAAAGGAAGAATAAAATGGGAGGTATCACACTTCCGGATATCAAGTTAATACTGTACGGCCATTGTACTCAAAATAGCCCGGTACTGGCATAAGAACAGGCATATAGATCAATGGAACAGAACTGAGAACCCAGAAATAAACCCACACCTTTATGGACAACTGATATTTGACAAAGGAGGTAAGAGCATACATTGTAGTAAAGACAGCCTCTTCAACAAATGGTGTTGGGAAAATTGGACAGCTACCTGCAAAAAATGAAACTAGACCACCAACTTACACCATTCACAAAAATCAACTCAAAATGGATAAAAGACTTAAATGTAAGCCGTGAAACCATAAGCATCTTAGAAGAAAACATAGGCAGCAAGCTCTCTGACATTTCTCACAGCAATATATTTGCCGATTTGTCTACACAGGCAAGTGAAATAAAAGACAGGATAAACAAATGGGACTATATCAAACTAAAAAGCTTCTGCATAGCTAAAGACAATAAGAACAGCATAAAAAGACAAACTACACAATGGGAGAATATATTTGACAATGCGTCCGATAAGGGGTTAATAACCAAAATTTATAAAGAACTTGTAAAACTTAATACCAGGAAGACAAACAATCCAATCCAAAAATGGACAAAAGAAATGAATAGACACTTCTCCAAAGAGGACATACAGATGGCCAATAGGCATATCAAAAAATGCTCAACTTCACTAATCATTAGAGAAATGCAAATTAAAACCACAATGAGATATCACCTCACACCAGTCAGAATGACGCTCATCAGCAGAACAACACAGAATAAGTGCTGGCGAGGATGTGGAAAAAAGGGAACCCTCCTGCACTGCTGGTGGGAATGCAGACTGGTGCAGCCACTGTGGAAAACAGTATGGAGATTCCTCAAAAAATTAAAAATCGAACTGCCTTTTGACCCAGCTATACCACTGTTAGGAATATACCCCAAGAACACTATAGCACTGTTTGAAAAGAAGAAATGCACCCCCATGTTTATGGCAACATTGTTCATAATAGCAAAGATATGGAAACAGCCCAAGTGTCCATCAGAGGACGAGTGGATTAAAAAACTTTGGTACATATATACTATGGAATACTACTCAGCTGTAAGAAATGATGACATCGGATCATTTACAACATGGATGAACCTTGATAACATTATACGGAGTGAAATAAGTAAATCAGAAAAAACTAAGAACTATATGATTCCATACATAGGTGGGACATAAAAATGAGACTCAGAGACATGGACAAGAGTGTGGGGGTTACGGAGTGGGGGGGGAGGAGAGGGAGGGGGTTGGGGGAGGGGAGGGGCACAAAGAAAACCAGTTTGAAGGTGACGGAAGACAATTGGACTTTGGGTGATGGGAATACTGCATAAGCAAATGTCAAAAACCTAGAGCTGTTTTCTCTGAACATATGTACCCTGATTAATCAATGTCACCCATTAAAATTAATCAAAAAAAATTTTGTCTCAGGGCTAATTCAGGCAGTTAGAAGAATAGTATAAGGATGCTAATTCTGCTTCTCAGGCCACATCCTGCAAAAGGGTCCCCAAGAAAATTGATGATTTGGCTCCTCTGATTTTGCCAATTGGATTTAAAAAAATAGGTCAGGAACACCCTGAAATGGAACTAACAATACAAGGGCATAAATTTAAAGGACTTTTAGATACTGGAGCTGATGTATCTGTTATTGCTAAGCTACATTGGCCTCCTTCCTGGCCCACTCATGCAGCAGCCACAGAATTACAAGGTATAAGGCAGAGTAAATCCCCTCAACAAAGTTCTAGTTTTTGACATCAGGAAGATTAAGAAGGTCATTCTGGATTTTTTAAGCCTTATGCGCTCTCTGGATGGTCAGTTAATTTGTCGGGTAGAGATGTTTTGAAAAATACGGGAGCGTTGCTTGTCAGTCCTAATGGTTTAGTCAGTACTCAGATGCTTGATCGGGGATTTTTTCCCACTAAGGGACTAGGGAAAGAACAACAAGGAATTTTCACCCCCATAGAAATGGCACCCAATACCAGAAGGTGTGGATTAGGATATCAAAATTTAGCATAGGGGCCTCGGTAGCTCCTGCTACCCCAATAATGCACTATGCAGACCCAATTACTTGGAAATCAGATAATCCTGTATGGGTAGACCAATGGCCCCTTTCTCAGGAGAAGCTTAGGGCAGCTGCTCGATTGGTACAAGTGCAGCTACAGCTTGGGCACATTGAACCATCTAATAGCCCATGGAATACACTTCCATATTTTGATCTTGTCGCCTCCTGGATTATCAAGGAGCATAGGCGACCCTTATAGCTTATAGGTTTTGATCCTCAAAATTATTATTGTTCCTTTTTTCAAAAGGTCAACAACAATGGCTCTGGGAAACTTCCACTAAATGGCAAATTGCTTTTGCAAATCAATGGACAACTTTATACTGAAACAGTCAACTTAAAATCGGCTCAAAGACTAGAATTATGTGCCATTATCATGGCTTTTCAGAATTTTCCATATTCCTCCTTTAATCTATATACAGACAGCAAATATTTACTTATGGTTGTTTCCACTATAAAGACTGCTGTCTTAGGGACAACTGCGGATGAAGTATTTCAGCAGTTCCTCCTTCTTCAAAGACTTGTATGTCAACATAGAGCTCCATGTTTTATAGGACATACTCGAGCTCACTCCATGCTCCCTGGAGCTTTAGCACAAGGGAATGCCCTTGTTGATCAAGCTACCCAAAAGAAAATTATTTGGAGCAACCATGACAGATCGAACAATTAAGTCTCATACTATTCATCACCAGAACGCTGCAGCCCTGTGTGAACAGCTTCAACTTTCTCGGGAAGCAGCATGGCATATTGGTAAATCCTGTCCAAGGTGTCTTATCCTACAATCTGTCCCTTCATTTGGAGTTAACGCTCAAGGACTCCTACCAGGACAACTTTGGCAAATGAGGTTACTCATATACCTTCATTTGGCAAACAGCCCTATGTCCACGTTACAGTGGATACTTATTCTGGATTTATATACATAGTAACCTCTGCCAGAACAGGAGAGGCTGCTAAGCAGGTTATAGCTCATTGTCTGTATGCATTTTTCTATTATTGGATTTCCTAAACTGGTTAAAACTGACAATGCTCTTGCATATGTAGCAAAAGCCTTTACTGTATTTTGTCAAACCTTTTGAATTATGGGTATTTCTTACAATCTTTAAAGTCAAGGTATTAAAGGATACCCAGCAAATATTTTAAGGTCAATTTAAAAAAAATTTAAAAGGGGGGAGTCATATCCTGGAACTCCTACAGGTCTACCATATCATGCTTTTTACTTAAAAATTTTTAAATTTCTTTTGAATGCTGGTGAACAGAAGACACCAAATCTTCTTCTCCTGCAAACTTCTACCTTCTTTTATTTGATCCAGCTAATAACACTGTTTTGTCTTTTTCCAAATAGCTCCAGATATACAGAAAAGGTTTATATAGGTGGATGGGGATCCTCAAACCCCTCAGTGAGATCTTCTGAGCATGGCTTTTAAGGTACCAAGAGGCAGAAAAAGCCCAATAGAGATCAGGTGAACTACCAGCTTTTAGGATATGCCCTTAAAGGCTCCAACGCCCCAAAGGGATCTCATAGGAATCCATATGGGTCCTGCTTCAATAGTGAAAAGGAAGGTCATTGAGCTAAAGCCTGCCAGGCTTACATGCCTTTTCTGTGAGGAAAAAGGGACACTGGAAGGTAGGCTTCCCCCTCGCTCCTCTAAGGGAGGGTTCAGTCTCTTCCAGCCCTGCTCCAGCCACCTATGACCTAACCTTGCCCAGAATGCTGGAGTTTGCCACTGAAGGTTGAAGGTGCCCAGGGCCGTTAGCCCCATCTACGACACTGTGGACAAGCCTAGGGTATTTATTCCAAGAAGCAGGTAAACTGATCTCATTTGCACAAGGGCCATTTAACTATGTCTTGCCTGAATAGTCAGGTTTTTTATTCTTCCTTCGAAGATCTCTGTTGTGGGTGTTGATAGCCCTATTTTCTGCTGCTTTGTTTAATATATAGTGTTTTCTTTATTCCTCCTACCTCAATGCCCCACTCATATTTCAGACTGGGACCTACTCCTAATTTAGAGCTCTCTCTCCCCCTTTTGACAACAACTTCTATTGTGAATTTACCTTTGCCACCCAGCTTAGTGTATCCCAAGGTTCTCTTGATCATGCCACAGTTGCAGAGCTCCAGGGAAAAGCACCCTGGTCTCATCTCTAGGCAGAGGAGAACAGAGGCTCCATCTCCACACATGTTCCAGATGGCTTTTCCAGTCTACCTGAATCATTACCAGCTAGAAGCAGCGGTCATTGGGACTTAGATGTGATCTGCAAAGTATAGAATTGGGACAACAATTCCAGTGCTATGCAGACTTTTCCTGGATGTGGACTTTTGCTGGACTCCTGCTCTTTGTGATAGCTCCTAATGGACTGAACTGGGGTTGGGTTGCATTCACAGGGATTTGGAATGGTGTTGGTGCCAACTTGGACTTGGTGAACATGTTAAGGACATACTCCTTTATGGATTCTTGTTGTATTGGCCAAGAGTTTGCTTAAAGGCTTTAATCACTGTAAAAAAAATATATAGAAGGCTGGATAAAGAAGATGTGGCACATATACACTATGGTATACACTTACTCAGCCATAAGAAATGATGATATCGGATCATTTACAACAGAATGATGGGATCTTGATAACATTATACGGAGTGAAATAAGCAAATCAGAAAAAAACCAAGAACTGCATGATTCCATACATTGGTGAGACATAAAAATGAGACTAAGAGACATGGACAAGAGTGTGGTGGTTATGGGGGGGAAGGGAAAGAGGGAGAGGGGAAGGGAGAGGGGGAGGGGCACAAAGAAAACTAGATAGAAGGTGATGGAGGACAATCTGACTTTGGGTGATGGGTATGCAACATAATTGAATGACAAGATAACCTGGACATGTTTTCTTTGAATATATGTACCCTGATTTATTCATGTCACCCCATTAAAATTAATAAAAATTTTAAAAAAGAGATAAAGAAAAAATACTAAAAGCAGCAAGAGAAAAGAAGTCAGTTACCTATAGAGAAGCCCCCATAAGAATGAAATCTGACTTTTCAACAGAAACAGTTGATGTCAGAAGGGAATGGCAAGAGATATTCAAAGTAATGCAAAACAAGAACCTACAACCATGACTTCTTTATCCATCCAGCAAGACTATAATGTAAAATTGAAGGAGAAATAAAAAGCTTCCCAGACAAAAAACAAACAAACAAACAAAAAAACCTCAAGGAATGCATTATAACCAAAACAGTACTGCAGGAAATGTTAAGGGGCTTGCTGTAAAAAGAGCAAAGGAAAAAAGAAATTGAGAAAAAGAGAATTATAGATTTAAAGAATAAAATGACAATAAACAACTACATATCAGTAATAACCTTAAATGTAAATGGATTAAATGCTCCAATCAAAAGACATAGGGTAGCTGCATGGGTAAGAAAACAAGACCCATACATATGCTGTCTACAAGAGACCCACCTCAGAAGAAAAGATACACATAGACTGAGAGTAAAGAGATGGAAATAATATTTCACACAAACAGAAAGGATAAAAAAAGCTGGGGTAGCAATACTAATATCTAACAAAATAAACTTTAAAACAGAGGCTATAGCAAGAGATACAGAAGGTCACTACATAATGATAAAAGGAGCATTACAACAGGAAAATATAACTATTATAAATATATATGCACCTAATATAGGAGCACCTAAATATATAAAACAGATTTTGATGGACAAAAAAGGCGAGATCAACAGCAATACTATAATAGTAGGGGATTTCAATACCCCACTAACATCAGTGGATAGAACCTCCAGACAGAAAATTAACAAAGAAACAGTTGCCTTAAATGACATACTAGATCAAGTGGATTTAATAGATATCTTCAGAACCTTCCACCCCAAAGCAGCAGAATATACATTCTTTTCAAGTACTCATAGTACATTCTCTAGGATAGACCACATGTTAGGACACAAAACAAGTCTTAATAAATTTAATAAGATTGAAATCATATCAAGCACCTTCTTTGACCACAACGGCATGAAACTAGAAATCAACTGCAATAGAAAAACTGAGAAACATTTAAACACTTGGACACCAAATAGTAAGCTATTAAATAATGAATGGGTTAACAATTAGATCAAGGAAGAAATCAAAAACTTCCTTGAAACAAATGAAAATGAACATACAACAACTCAAAATTTATGGGACACAGCAAAAGCAGTCCTGAGAGGGATGGCATACCTTAAGAAGCAAGAAAAAGCTCAAATTAACAACTTAACCCTGCACCTAAAAGAACTAGAAAAAGAACAGCAAGTAAAGCCCAGAGGAAGTAGAAGAAAGGTAATAATAAAGATCAGAGTAGAAATAAATGACATAGAAGCAAACAAAAAAACAATACAGAAGATTAATGAAACCAAGAGCTGGTTCTTTGAAAAGGTTAACAAAATTGATGAACCTTTAACCAGACTCACCAAGAATAAAAGAGAGAGGACTCAAATAAATAAAGTTAGAAATGAGAGTGGAGAAGTAACAACTGACACAGCAGAAATTCAAAGGAGTGTGAGAAAATGCTATGAAGAACTCTATGCCCCAAAATGGGACAACCTAGATGAAATGGATAAATTCCTTGAAAAATATAATCATTCAAAAATCAATCTGGAAGTATCAGAAAACCTAAACGGACCGATTACAACAAAAGAGATTGAAACAGTTATCAAAAAACTCCCAACAAACAAAAGCCCTGGGCCTAATGGCTTCATAGGTGAATTTTACCAAATATTCAAAGAAGTAATTCCTATCCTTCTCAAGCTATTTCAAAAAATTTAAGAGGAAGGAAGACTTCCAAGCTCCTTTTATGAGGCGAACATAATCCTCATTCCAAAACCAGGCAAAGACAATGCAAAGAAAGAAAACTATAGGCTAATATCCCTGATGAACTTAGATGCTAAAATTCTCAACAAAATATTAGCAAATTGGATCCAGCAATATGTGAAAAAATCATACATCATGATCAAGTGGGATTTATTCTGGGGAGGCAAGGCTGGTACAGTATTCACAAATCAATCAATGTGATTCATCACATAAACAAAAGGAAGGATAAAAACCACATGACAATATCAATAGATGCAGAAAAAACATTTGATAAAATCCAGCACCCATTTATGATCAAAACTCTCAGCAAAGTGAGAATACAAGGAACATACTTCAACATGATAAAGCCCATCTATGACAAACCCACAGCCAACATCATACTCAATGGGCAAAAATTAAAAGCAATCCCCTTAAGATCAGAAACAACGTAGGGGTGCCCCCTTTCACCACTCTTATTCAACATAGTTCTGGAAGTCCTAGCCACAGCAATCAGACAAGAAGAAGAAATAAAAAGCATCCAATTTGGAAAAGAAGAATTAAAACTTTCATTATTTGCTGATGACTTGATACTGTACATAGAAAACCCTAAAGTTTCAGTCAGAAAACTACTGGACCTGATAAATAAATTCAGCAAAGTGGCAGGATATAAAGTCAATATTCAGAAATCAGTGGCATTTATATACTACAACAATGAACTGCCTGAAAGAGAAATTAAGCAAACAATCCCCTTCACTAGTGCAACCAAAAAAATAAAGTACCTAGGAGTAAATTTAACCAAGAAGGTTAAAGACCTGTACTCAGAAAATTATAAAACATTGATAAAAGAAATCAAGGAAGATAAAAACAAGTGGAAGCATATACTATGTTCGTGGATAGGAAGAATAAATATCATTAAAATGTCTATACTACCCAAAGCAATATATAAATTCAATGCAATTCCTATTAAAATACCAATAACATGCTTCAAAGATATAGAACAAATATTCCAAAATTTTATATGGAACCAAAAAAGAATATGAATAGCCTCAATAATCTTGAAAAAGAAAAAGAAAACTGAGGGTATCACACTTCTGGATATCAAGTTGCACTACAAGACCACTGTACTCAAAACAGCTTGGTACTGGCATAAGAACAGGCATACAGATTAAAGAAACAGAGAACCCAGAAATAAACCCACACCTTTATGGCCAATTGATATTTGACAAAGGAGGTAAGAGCATACAATGGAGTAAAGACAGCCTCTTTAACAAATGGTGGTGGGAAAATTGGACAAATACATGCAAAAAAGTGAAACTAGACCACAAACTTACACCATTCACCAAAATAAACTCAAAATAAATAAAAACTTGAATGTAAGTCATGAAACCATGATCATCTTGGAAGAAAACATAGGTAGTAAGCTCTTCGATATCTCTTGCAGCAATATATTGATATTTTCTGATTTAATTCCATGGGCAAGTGAAATAAAGGACAGGATGAACAAATGGACTATATCAAACTAAAAAGCTTTTCACAGCAAAAGACAACATGAACAAAATAAAAAGACAACCCACACAATGGGAGAACATATTATATTTGCCAACAAGTCCGATAAGGGGTTAATAACCAAAATCCACAAAGAATGTGTAAAACTCAACACCAGGAAAGTAAACAACTCTATCAAAAATTGGGCAAAAGAACTGAATAGACACTTCTCCAAAGAGGACATACAGATGGCCAATAGGCATATGAAAAAATGTTCAACATCACTAATCATTAGAGAAATGCAAATTAAAACCAAATGAGATACCACCTCATACCTATCACAATGGCGCTCATTAAGAAAACAACTCATAACAAGTGCTGGCGAGGGTGTGGAGAAAAGGGAACCCTCCTGCACTGCTGGTAAGAATGCAGACTGGTGCAGGCATTGTGGAAAACAATATGGAGATTCCTCAAAAAATTAAAAATTGAACTGCCTTTGGACCCTGCAATCCCACTTCTAGGAATATATCCTAAGAATAACATTGCTGATTCAAAATTTCTATTCAACAAGAATCTCATGCTGCACCCCCATGTTTAGTTTACAATAGCCAAGATCTGGAAACAGCCCAAGAGCCCATCAGTAGACAAGTGGATTAAAAAGCTGTGGTACATATACACAATGGGATGCTATGTAACTGTGAAAAAGAAGAAAATCTTACCCTTTGCGACAACATGGATGGACCTGGAGTCTATTATGCTAAGTGAAATAAGCCAGGCAGAGAAAGAAAAATATCATATGACCTCACTTATATGAGGAATCCAATGAACAATGTGAACTGAGGAGCAGAAGAGAGGCAGAGAAGGGGTTAAAGAGTCCAGAGGGAAAGTGGTCAGAGGGAAAGGGGATGAGAGGAGGGGATCAAAGAAAGGAAAGACATTAGGGAAAGTATATACACATAACACAGAGAGAGAGAGGGCAGGATAGTAAATCATGGAGGGGAGGGGGGAAGGTGGTGGGGGGAGGGTGCAAAGGGGTATCAAGGAGAACACGGGAGGGGGAGAAGAGAGTTATATTTGGGGGAATACTTGTAACTATGTAAACACAATGAATTAAAATAAAAATAAATAAAATACTTATTAGAATGCTATTGTATACTTTATGACATTCAATTATGAATAATTGGTATTACTAAATGCAAATCATTGATCACAGGGCCTACATAGTACTTTGACATAATTGAAATACTTTAAATATTTGCTGAATGAATGTTAGGCATGAAGTGATTTTTACAGGGCAACCATCCCCAAACTTAACGATGTATTAGACTCACCTGGATATTAGGGACAGAGATTTTAAATTCAGTAGGTCTACGTAGATAGAGTGTGATTGAGTTTCCACAACCATGCCCCTAATGTTTCTCCTGGGCAGCCAGATTTGGAAACTACTGTTTTGGGGTGGGGTGGGGGAAGTCTTAGGAGTTTGAACTTTTTATACTGAATTTTAAAAAGCCACTGTTAAGTTTCTACTTATGCTGCTATATCGTTGTAATAATCAGAATTTATATAGTGTTCTATTGTTTGCAAAGAACTTTTATTTAACTCTCATTTGACCTTCACAAAGTTCTGTGTTATACATGTTACAAATTAAGTCTAAATTAAACAGGGGGAAAAGCTGATATATATTGTATTCCTTCTAAGTACTGTGCTCAGTGATCTAATTTAAGTCATATCATTTAGTCTTTATAATAGCCCTCCATAAATTATTCTTGCCATACTGACAATAAATTGATGCTCAAAGATCTTGTTACTTGCCAAGACACTTAACTAATAGGTACCAAAATGGAATTTGAGGCAGGAAAAAGTAAAGTCATTGGGAGTTTGGACTCCAGAATCAATAGGGCTAAGTTCAATTCCTGGCTTTGTCAATTATGAGCTGTGTATACTTGAACAAAGTTACTTAATCTTTTCAATCTCAGTTTCCTCACCTGTAAATAGTTAATAATAATAATAATAATAATAATAATAATAATAGTACCTATCATACAAATGGATTTATTGTAATGATTCAGTAATCACACTGCCAGGCACCTGGTAAACCCTCAGAAATGTTAGCTATTATTGTTGTTGTTATTAGGTTGACTCCAAAGCCTGCGTTTCCTCCATCATGCCAATATCTCCATAAAGGAATGTGATACAGGAAAAAGAGTATACAGTGCTCATTGGTTCTTCATTGTTTATTTATTTATTTTTTCATTATTTATTAATTGTAGCTCTAAAGTCCTAAACTATAAAATTTTCTATTCAATAAGAATTTCATAATTATACTTTGCATATTGTTCCAAATTTACAATTAATAGGATCTGAGCCAACATGTTTAATGATTTGTTGAACTTGATTGTATGTAGGTTTTATGGTGACTGTCCTGCCCCATCCATGTTGCCACCAGCTGAATTCACATTATTCCTGCAAGCTTTTGGAAAGCTAGCGCTCAAGTCTTGTCCCTTTACAGTACCATGAAATTATAAAAGAATGTGACTACAATTTGTTTTGTACAGCAATTTTCTGTACACCCATCTATCTTAAACACATTTTGGGGGACAAGACCATGTCTAATTCAACTTTGTATTTCCTTAACATTTAGTAAAAAGTCATATTGCATTAAAACAATATAACTGTTGACTGAATGTTACTATAATCTGCTTTTAAAATTTTTTAAAAAAACTTTACTGAGGTATAATTTACACACAATGAAATCTATTCATTTTAAAAAGGTACACAGTTTGGTGAGTTCTGACAAATGTATATACCCACGTAACCTCTTCCTCAGAATATAGAACATTTCTGTCTGTCTAAAAAGTTCCCCTGTGCCTTTTTGCAGTCAAAGTCATTCACTCACCCCTGGGCAACCACTGATCTGATTTCTGTCACTAAAGATTAGTTTTACTTGTTTTAGCATTTCATTTAAATGGAATCAGAAAATGGGTACTCTTTTTGTGTCTGGCTTCTTTTTGTCAGCATAATATTTTTGAAATTCATCCATATATATACCAGTAATTCACTTCTTTCTGTTACTGAATGGTAGTCCATTAGATATCACATTGATTTATCCATTCATCTGTTGATGGACATGAATTGTTTACAGTTTTTGGCTGTTATAATAGAAGTGCCATAGACATCCAATGACAAGTCTTTGTGTGGAATATATATATTTTTATTTTTCTTAAGGAGTACTTAGGAGTGAAATTTCTGTGTCAGATGGTAAGAATACATTAACTTTATAGAAGACTGCCAAATAGTTTTTCAAAGTGGTTGAACTTGATTACACTCCCTCCAGCAATGTATAGCAGCAGTCCTGGGTGTTCCTATCTTTGTCAAAACTTGATAGTATGTCTTTTTAGTTTTAGCCATTCTATAGGTATATAAGTGGTATCTTATTGTGGTTTTAAGTTGCATTTTCCTACTGTAATGACCAATGATGTTAAGCATCTTTTCATGTGGTTATTGGTCATTTGTATACCCTCTTTTATGAAGTATCTATTTAAACCTTTTGTCCACTTAAAAATAATTTGTTTCTTTGTCTTTAAGATGTAAGGATTTGTTATCTGTATATTCTGGATACAAGTCTCTTTTCAGATATATATATATATATATATATATATATATATATATATATATATATATATTATGAATATTTATTTCTAGTCTTTGGTTGTCTTTTCATTTTCTTAGTGATATTCTTCGAAGAGCAGAAGATAATAATTTTGATGAAATCTAATTTATCTTCATTTTCCTTTTAGGATTAGTTATTTTTGAATCTTATATAAGATATCTTTGCATATCCTAAGGCTGTGAAGATTTTTCTCATAAGTTTTTTTTTCTGTACCTTATAATTTTTTATTTTACATATGGGCCTATGGTCCATTTTGAGCTAGCTTTTTGAGGTCACTTTTTCCCCCATTTATATATCCAGTTATTCTAGCATTATTTGTTGAAAAGACTATCCCCATTGAATTTCTTTGAAATTTTTGTTGAAAATCAATTCTCTCTGTCTTTCTCTGTCTCTCTCTCTTTTTTAAGTCTTCTGTTTTCTTGACATATAGGTCAATCCATATGCCAATATCATACTGTCTTGATTATTATAGCTATATACTATGTCTTAAAGTCAAGTAATATAATTTCAAATTTGTTGTGGCTAATCCATGTAATATTTAGATTTAGCTTGTCAACAAATTTTCTTTAGAAAGCCTATTGGGACTTTAGTTTGGATATGCTCAATCTATAGTTGAGAAAAATTGATTCTTTTTATTCATGAACATGGTTTCTCTTTTTATTTATCTTAGCCATATTAGTAGTTACCATACCAGTCTATAGATCTTGCACATATTTTGTCAAATTTTCCCTAAGTAATTTATGTTTAGGGATGTTATAAATGTGCTTTAAAATTTTATTTTCCAATTGTTCCTCTCTAGTATGTAGAAATACAAGTGATTATTTTTTTAAGCATCCAAAAATTTTTTAGTAACAACGTAGAATCTGAGGATAGTTTTTATAGCTGTGGCTGGCCCAATGGCCTCTCACATATGTGAACTTCTGGCTCTTGGAGTGTAGTTAAGGTTTGGTGTGGCTATGAGGGGTCCCTGGGATCTTGCACAACTGCCTGTACACCTCTCCATTCTTATGAGGACCAGAAAGCAGGAGGATGCCACAGCCCATAGTGGAATCCAGTGCTAGCTAGTGGAAGGTGAGAATCTCGCCCTCA
This sequence comes from Saccopteryx leptura, assembly GCF_036850995.1. Classification (NCBI taxonomy): domain Eukaryota; kingdom Metazoa; phylum Chordata; class Mammalia; order Chiroptera; family Emballonuridae; genus Saccopteryx; species Saccopteryx leptura. Next base: position 48,266,911 of record NC_089512.1, on the reverse strand, counting down.
ACCTTGAGGATATGGTTCCAGGCACTGCTGTTCACACAAAGTGTACACACCTTAAGTTTGTGTACCTCCTGGACAGGCAGTTGATCAGTGATAGTCCCGACAACCACAGCAGTTTTGCCATCCTGGCCAGGAAGCTTCATCTTCTGGGTCATCCGGAAAAGGGACAGAGGCAGCCTGTTGGTAATTCATGAACAACCTAGGTTCTTCAGCACCACTTGGTTGAAGGTAGTGTTGGTTCTTCTGGCCAGAAACCTGTACAACTTGACCAGCAGTCTTAGGTAGATGTCTTGGCTCATAGACTTCATGCACCGAAACTTTTGGTCTTTTTTTGTGACAGATGTTGACTCCCATGATGGTATCTTCTGCTCCACCTGGTCCAGAAAGAGAGAACACAAGTAATTTTTGTATATTGATCTTTTAACCTGTGACCCTTCCAGTTCCACTTAGCAGTGTATGAGGGTTTTACTCTTCCCACATCCTTGACAACACTTGTTGTTAACTGTCTTTTTTATTATATTCACCCTAATGTATGAAGTGATATCTCATTGTATTTATTTTTCCTTTTAATGAGAGAGGCTGGGGGATATCTTTAATGATATCTCATTGTATTTATTTTTCTTTCAATGAGAGAGACAGGAATATTGAGCTGCTTCTGTATGTGCCCTGACTGAGGAATCAAACCAGCAACCTCTGTGTTCCAGAACGACATTCCAACCAACCGAGCTATCCAGTCAGGGCTTAATTTTTTTTATTGACTTTTTTCTTTTTTAAGAGAGACACAGAGAAGAAAGGAGAGAGAGGAGAGGGGAAAGGGAAATTTTCATTTGTTGTTCCACTCGGTTGTGCATTCTTTGGTTGCTTCCTATGTGTGCCCTGACTAGGGATCAAACCGGCAACCTTCTTGTTTCAGGAGGATGCTCTACTGGACTAACTGGCCATGGCCCTCATTGTGGTTTTACTTGCATTTCCATGATGATCAATGACTCTAAGTGCCTTTTCATGTCCTTATTGATCATTTTTATATCTTTTTTTTTTCAATGAGAGGAAGGGAGGCAGAGACAGACTCCCACATGTGCCCTGACTGGGATCCACCTGGTAAACCCACTAGGGGGTGATGCTTTGCCCATCTGGGGAGTTGGTCTGTTGCTCAGCAACTGAGATCTTCTTAGGGCCTGAGACGGAGGCCATGGAGCCATCAGAGAGAAGCAAGAGGGGGAGGGGTAGAGAAGCAGATGGGCACTTCTCCTGTGTGCCCTGACTGAGAGTCAAACCTGAGACATCCACACGCCAGGCCATTGCTCTACCACTGAGCCAACCTGCCAGGGCCCATTTTTATATCTTCTTTAAAGAAATAATTATTCAGGTATTTTTCCTTTTTTTTTAAGTGAGAGAAGGGGGGATAGAGAGATGGACTCTAACATGCACCTTGATTGGGATCCACCCAGAAACTCCTGTCTGAGGATGATGCTCAAATCAACCAAGTTATCCTCAGTGCCCAGGGCCAGCTCTCAAACCAGTCAAGCCACTGGCTGCAAAGGGGAAAGTGAGAGAGAAAGGGAAAAGGGAGGGGAGGGGAAGCAGATGGTTGCTTCTTGTGTGTGCCCTGACCAGGGATTGAACCCGGGATATCTGCATGCTGGCTGAAATTTGCCTATTTTTTAACTTAGTTGTCTTTTTATTTTTGAATTGTAACTAGTCCTTTGTATTTTAGATGTTACCCTTTTACTTTTAACATTTTGTGGCTTTATATGTAAAATTTACTTTTTATGAACAGCATATAGCTGGAACTTAAAAAAAAATTAGGCTGAAAATCTCTGCAATTTAATTGGAGTGTTTAGTTCATTTACTTTTAATGTAATTATAGATATGGCTGAGTTTATACCTCTTGTTACTTGTTTTTTACTTTTCCCCTTTATTATTTGTTTCCTTTTTGTTCTTTTCCTGCCTTCTTTGGATTAATTGAGCACTTTTTTAAGAATACTATTTTATATCTTTGTTTGGCTTGTTAGGTATTCTCTTTGTGTTACTTTTGCAATTGCTCTGGGTAAAAAATATATATCTTGATATTATTTTCTTAGCTTTATATACAGCTAAATAATATACCATTTTATATTTAATATAAGAATCTTAAAACAGGATACTTCCTGGTCAGGGAAAATATCAAGAGTTCTACTGACCTCAGAGATAATAGAACAGAAACTTCAGTAACCACACACAATAAGTGCAGGCTTTGCAATAAGTTTGGAAAAGTCGCTATACAAATGGGCAATTGCAGTCCTCAACAGAAATCCCTGAGAAGGGGAGACTCTGACTTTCAGAGTACCACATTATAATATTTAAAATGTTTAGGGTGGGTAATGAGGAGTTATTATTTAATAGTCAGAGTTTCTGTTTTGGATGATGAAAAAATTTTGGAGATAGGTAATGTGATGGTTGCATAATATTGTGAATATAATTAATTCTACTAAATTGTACACTTAAAAATGGTTTAAAAGACAAACTTTAGCCAGACCAGGTGGTGGCACAGTGGATAGAGCATTGGACTGGGATGCAGAGAACCCAGGTTCGAGACTCCAAGGTCGCCAGCTTGAGTGTGGGCTCATCTGGTTTGAGCAAAGCTCACCAGCTTGGACCCAAGGTCGCTGGCTTGAGCAAGGGGTTACTCAGTCTGCTGTAGCCCCACAATCAAGGCACATATGAGAAAACAATCAATGAACAACTAAAAACTCAATGATTGATGCTTCTCATCTCTCTCCGTTCCTGTCTGTCTGTCCCTATCTTATCCCTCTCTCTGACTCTCTCTCTGTCTCTGTTAAAAAAAAAAAAAAGGCAAATTTTGTTATATATATTTTACCACAAAAAGTGCATGAAAGTCATTCCACTCCTCTCTTACTTTTGTGTTATTGTATGCTCTAAAATTTCTGTACATGTTATAAATTATCAATACATTATTATTTTTGCTTCAAACAGTAAACTATCTTTTTAAAAAATAAAGAAAAAATATCTTATATAATTATCCATACAATTATTATGCCTGAAACTCATCATTCCTTTGTGTAAGTCTAAATTTCCCTCTGCTTTCATTGTCCTTCAATCTGAATTATTTCCTTTAGTATTTCTTTTTTTTTTTTTAATTTTTTTTTCCATCTACTCATTTTAGAGAGGAGAGAGAGACAGGGGGGAGGAGCTGGAAGCATCAACTCCCACATGTGCCCCGACCAGGCAAGCCCAGGGTCTTGAATTGGCGACCTCAGCATTTCCAGGTTGACGCCTTATCCACTGCACCACCACAGGTCAGGCCCTAGCATTTCTTTTTTTTTTTAAGACTTTATTGATTTTTTGCCTGACCAGGCAGTGGCGTAATGGATAGAGCATTGACCTGGGATGCTGAGGACCCAGGTTTGAAATCCCATAGTCACTGGTTTGACCCCCAGGTCACTGGCTTGATCAAGGGCTCATTGGCTCAGCTGGAGCCCCCTGGTCAAAGAACATATGAGAAAGCAATCAGTGAACAACTAAGGTGCTGCTACTATGAGTTGATACTTCTCATCTCTCTCCCTTCCTGTCTGTCCGTCCCTCTCTGTCCCCTGTCCCCTCTCAATAAATAAGTAAATAAAATAAGACTTTATTTATTGATTTTAGAGAAAGGAGAGAGAGAGAGAAATGTGGGGGGTGGTTGAGGAGTAGGAAACATCAACTTTTAGTTGCTTCTTATATGTGCCTTAACCAGACAAGCCCAGGGTTTTGAACCAGTGACCTCAGCTTCCAGGTTGATGCTTTATCCACTGCACCACCACAGGTCAGGCTCTTTAGTATTTCTTTTTTTTTTTTTGTACTTCTTTTTTTTATTAATAATTTTATTATTAATAGGGCGAAAACAATAAATCAGTATACATATATTCAAAGATAACAACTCCAGGTTATCTTGTCGTTCAATTATGTTGCATACCCATCACCCAAAGTCAGATTGTACTCTGTCACCTTCTATCTAGTTTTCTTTGTGCCCCTCCTCCTCCCCCTTTTCCTCTCCCTTTCCCCCCTCCCCCCGTAAACACCACACTCTTATCAATGTCTCTTAGTTTCACTTTTATGTCCCACCTACGTATGGAATAATGCAGTTCCTGGTTTTTTCTGATTTACTTATTTCACTTAGTATCATGTTATCAAGATCCCACCATTTTGCTGTAAATGATCCAATGTTATCATTTCTTATGGCTGAGTAGTATTCCATAGTGTATATGTGCCACATCTTCTTTATCCAGTCATCTATTGATGGGCTTTTTGGTTGTTTCCACATCCTGGCCACTGTGAACAATGCTGTAATAAACATGGGGCTGCATGTATCTTTACGTATCAATGTTTATGAGTTTTTGGGATATATACCCAGTAGAGGGATTGCTGGGTCATAAGGTAGTTCTATTTTCAGTTTTTTGAGGAACCACCATACTTTCTTCCATAGTGGTTGTACTACTTTACATTCCCACCAACAGTGTATGAGGGTTCCTTTTTCTCCACAGCCTCTCCAACATTTGCTATTACCTGTCTTGTTAATAATAGCTAATCGAACAGGTGTGAGGTGGTATCTCATTGCAGTTTTGATTTGCATTTCTCTAATAGCTAAAGAAGATGAGCATCTTTTCATATATCTGTTGGCCATTTGTATTTCTTCCTGGGAGAAGTGTCTGTTCATGTCCTCTTCCCATTTTTTATTGGACTATTTGTTTGTTTGTTGTTGAGTTTTATGAGTTCTTTGTATATTTTGGATATTAGGCCCTTATCTGAGCTGTTGTTTGAAAATATCATTTCACATTTAGCTGGCTTCTGTTTATTTTGTTATCAGTTTCTCTTGCTGAGCAAAAACTTTTTAGTCTGATATAGTCCCATTCATTAATTTTTGCCTTCACTTCTCTTGCCATTGGAGTCAAATTCATAAAATGCTCTTTAAAACCCAGGTCCATGAGTTTAGTACCTATGTCTTCTTCTATGTACTTAATTGTTTCAGGTCTTATGTTTAGATCTTTGATCCATTTTGAGTTAATTTTAATACAGGGGGACAGACTGTAGTCCAGTTTCATTCTTTTGCATGTGGCTTTCCAGTTTTCCCAGCACCATTTATTGAAGAGGCTTTCTTTTCTCCATTGTGTGTTCTGGCCCCTTTATCAAAAATTATTTGACTATATATATGTGGTTTTATTTCTGGGTTTTCTCTTCTGTTCCATTGGTCTGAGTGTCTATTTTTCTGCCAATACCATGCTGTTTTGATTGTCGTGGCCCTATAATATAGTTTGAAGTCAGGTATTGTAATGCCCCCAGCTTCATTCTTTTTCTTTAGGATTGCTTTGACTATTCGGGGTTTTTATAGTTCCATATAAATCTGATGATTTTTTGCTCCATTTCTTTAAAAAATGTCATTGAAATTTTGATGGGAATTGCATTAAATTTGTATATTGCTTTGGGTAATATGGCCACCTTGATTATATTTATTCTTCCTAACCAAGAACAAGGTCTATTCTTCCATCTCATTATATCTTTTTCGATTTCCCTTAACAATGGTTTATAGTTTTCATTATATAAGTCCTTTACATTCTTTGTTATGTTTATTCCTAAGTATTTTATTTTTTTTGTTGCAATCGTGAAGGGGATTGTTCTTTTGAGTTCATTCTCAAATGTTTCATTGTTGGCATATAGAAAGGCTATTGACTTCTGTATGTTAATTTTGTATCCTGCAACCTTACTGTATTGGCTTATTGTTTCTAGTAGTCCTTTTGTGGATTCTTTGGGATTTTCGATGTATAGGATCATATCATCTGAAAAAAGTGATACCTTTACTTCTTCTTTTCCGATATGGATGCCTTTTATTTCTTTGTCTTGTCTGATGGCTCTGGCTAGAACCTCTAGTACCACATTAAATAAGAGTGGAGAGAGTGGACAACCCTGTCTTGTTCCTGATTTAAGGGGGAAAGCCTTCAGTTTAGTGCCATTTAATATGATGTTAGCTGATGGTTTATCATATATGGCCTTTATCATGTTGAGATATTTTCCTTCTATACCCATTTTGTTGAGAGTCTTAAACATAAAATTGTGTTGTATTTTATCGAAAGCCTTTTCTGCATCTATTGATAAGATCATGTGGTTTTTGTTCTTTGTTTTGTTGATATGGTGTATTACGTTAACCGTTTTACGTATGTTGAACCATCCTTGAGATTCTGGGATGAATCCCACTTGATCATGATGTATTATCTTTTTAATATGTTGTTGTATTTGATTTGCTAGTATTTTGTTTAGTATTTTAGCATCTGTATTCATTAGAGATATTGGTCTGTAGTTTTCTTTTTTTGTGCAGTCCTTGCCTGGTTTTGGTATGAGGGTTATGTTGGTCTCATAAAATGTGTTTGGAAGTATTGCTTCTTCTTCAATTTTTTGGGAAGACTTTGAGTAGAATAGGAACCAAGTCTTCTTTGAATGTTTGATAAAATTTGCTGGTATAGCCATCAGGGCCTGGACTTTTATTTTTGGGGAGGTTTTTAATGTTTTTTTCTATTTCTTCTCTACTAATAGGTCTGTTTAGGCTTTCTGCTTCTTCTTGACTCAGTCTAGGAAGGTTGTATTGTTCTAGGAATTTATCCATTTCTTCTAGGTTGTTGAATTTAGTGGCATAAAGTTTTTCATAGTATTCTACAATAATTCTTTGTATATCTATGGTGTCCGTGGTGATTTCTCCTCTTTCATTTTGGATTTTGTTTATATGAGTTCATTCTCTTTTTTCCTTGGTGAGTCTTGCCAAGGGTTTGTCAATTTTGTTGATCTTTTCAAAGAACCAGCTCCTTGTTCTATTAATTTTTTTCTATAGTTTTTCTGTTCTTTATTTCATTTATTTCTGCTCTGATTTTTATTATCTCCTTTCTTCGGCTGGTTTTGGGTTGTCTTTGTTCTTCTTTTTCTAGTTCCTTAAGGTGTGAAGTTAAGTGGTTCACCTGGGCTCTCTCTTGTTTGTTCATGTATGCCTGAAGTGATATGAACTTCCCTCTTATCACTGCTTTTGCTGCATCTCATAGATTCTGATATGTCGTATTGTCATTTTCATTAGTCTGTATATATCTTTTGATCTCTGAACTTATTTCTTCTTTGACCCATTCATTTTTTAAAAGTATGTTGTTTAGTTTCCACATTTTTGTGGGATTTTTTTCTTCTTTTTTGCAGTTGAATTCTAGTTTCAAGGCTTTATGATCAGAAAATGTGCTTGGTACAACTTCGATTTTTCTAAATTTGCTGATGTTGTTTTTGTGGCCCAACATATGGTCAATTCTTGAGAATGATCCATGTACACTGGAGAAAAATGTATACTCAGTCACTTTGGGATGAAATTTCCTGTAGATGTCTATCATATCCAGGTGCTCTAGTGTTTTGCTTAAGACCACTATATCTTTGTTGATTCTCTGTTTGGATGACCGATCTAGAGCCATCAGCGGTGTATTGAGGTCTCCAAGTATGACTGTATTTTTGTCAGTTTTTGTTTTAAGGTCAATAAGTAGCTGTCTTATATATTTTGGTGCTCCTTGGTTTGGTGCATATATATTAAGAATTGTTATGTCTTCTTGATTCAGTGTCCCCTTAGCCATTATGAAATGGCCATTTTTGTCTCTGAGTACTTTTGCTGTCTTGTAGTCAGCATTATCAGATATGAGTATTGCTACGCCTGCTTTTTTTTGGATGTTATTTGCTTGGAGTATTGTTTTCCAGCCTTTCACTTTGAATTTGTTTTTATCCTTGTTACTTAGATGAGTTTCCTGTAGGCAGCATACAGTTGCATTTTCTTTTTTAATCCATTCTGCTACTCTGTGCCTTTTTATTGGTGAGTTTAATCTGTTTACATTTAGTGTAAGTATTGACACTTGTGAGTTCCCTATTGCCATTTTGTATCTCGCTTTCTCTTAGTTTTGTGTCTTGTTTGATCCTTCTCTTTTGTTTTTCTATCTTTTGTTTTTATTTGGTTGTATTCCATACATCTTTCCTCTGTTGCTATCTTTTTTATCTCATGTGCTTCTGTGGTGGTTTTTTCAATGGTGGTTACCTTTAAGTAATGAAAAGGGTTCCTACCCTGTTCATTGTAGTGCACTATTTTGTGAGTACTTTTGCACTCCATCCTCCTTTGCTACTGTTAATCTCCATCTTCTCCCCCCCCCTTTCTTTTTGTTGTTGTCACAGTTTAAATTTGGTTTTATTGTGTTCTTCTTGGAGCTTTTACTTGTGGCTTTGTTTTTTTTTTTGTTCTTTGTATCTGATTGGAGAACCCCCCTTTAGTAATTCCTGGAGGGGGGGTTTTCTGATGATAAATTCCCTCATCTTTTCTGTATCTGTGCATGTTTTTATTTCTCCTTCATATTTAAAGGATAGCTTTGATGGGTATAGTATTCGTGGCTGGAAGTTCCTCTCTTTCAGGACTTTAAATATTGGGGTCCACTCTCTTCTAGCTTGTAGAGTTTCTGCTGAGAAATCTGATGATAATCTAATGGGCCTTCCTTTATATGTTGTATTCTTCCTTTCCCTGGGTGCCTTGAGGATTTTTTCTTTGCCGTTGGTTTGTGCCAATTTCATTATGATATGCCTTGGAGTAGGTTTGTTGGGGTTAAGAAAACTCGGAGTTCTGTTTGCTTCTTGAATTTGAGGCTTTAGTTCTTTCCACAGGCTTGGGAAGTTCTCATCTATTATTTGTTTGAGTATGTTCTCCATTCCATTTTCTCTCTTCTCCCTCTGATATACCTATTATTCTTATGTTATTCTTTTTGATGGAGTCAGATAATTCTTGTAGGGCTATCTCTTTTTTAATTGTTGAGTCTTTTTCTTCTTCTCTCTGTTGTGCCTCAAGTTGCTTGTCTTCTATTTCACTAACCCTCTCTTCTATCTGACCTGTTCTATTAGCTAAGCTTGTTACCTCGTTTTTTAGCTCGTGAATTGAGTTTTTCATCTCTGTTTGATTTGTTTTTATAGTTTCAGTTTCCTTGGAAATATATTCTTTGTGTTCGTTGAGTTGTTTTCTGAGCTCCCTAAATTGCCTTTCTGTGTTTTCTTGTATATCTCAGAGGATTTTTAGGATTTCTATCTTAAATTCTCTGTCATTTAGCTCCAAGGTTTCCAATATATTAAATTTTTTCTCCATAGATTTTTCCTCATCTACCTGTGTTACCTCTCTTTCTTTTGTATCCATGATATTCAATTTTCTCTTCCTTAATGGCATCTGAGGGTGGTTTTGTTGATAGTATTAATGAGATTTAATAAAGAATAAAAAGTTTAAAAAAATCAAAGAGTTTTTTTTTTTAATTAATAATGAAATAAAGAAAAATAAAATAAAAATTTTAAAAAAAGGAAATTATTCCCCCCCTCCTTTTTTTCTCTCCTCTCCTCTCCCCTCTTTCTTGAGAAAATCTTGTGGTGAACTGTGAATTATAACAAACAATGCCTGTAATGGAGGGCCTGAATTGGGGAGAAGTAATAAAGGGGGGGGAAAAAAGGGCATATGGACCCACAAAAAGCAAATAAAAAAAAATTGGGTCAAGAATAAAATGATTTGCTTTTAGGTGTTGGTTGACTAAGAGTTATGATGAGAGGAATAAGAGGGAAACAGGAAAATGGGGGGACAAATTAAAAAATTACTATTGTATTTAGTGGAACAAGAACTAGATAAAATGGAGAGCCAGGGATGGGAGCACTGCTAGTGTGTTAAAAAGGTGAAGTAAAAACCCCCCAAAATGCCACAAACATAAGTTTGAGTCCCAGATAAGATATTGTTCGTTATTGAGGTTTGAATGAGAGGAGACGTAAAGGAGAAAGGAAGAAACTAATATAGAGGGAGAAAAGAAAGAGAGAGAGAAAAAAAGAGGGAACCACTAAAAGAAGAAAAAAGAAAAAAGAGGAGAGAGAGAGAGTTAAGGGTTTTGGAGTGCAACCCTCATAGAGAGAAAGGAAGAGGAAAGAAAAGATAATGGGAGATGTAACACTTATGGGTAGTGTAGTTCAAGGAGAGGAAAGAGTAAGACCGGCAGAGAGTTAAATGACCAAATTGTAGGAGGAATAAAATATATCAAGAATGAAGATAAGAGAAACAAACAAATATAATAAAATGGGATAGGCTATAAAGTCTGCGTATTATTCTGGATTTTGAGAGGTTATCTTCTTGCTTTTTCTTTTCTCTCCCTCTTCCTGGTCGGTGACTCTGTACCTCGGGTTTTGCCCCTTTGGCACGCTCAGGTAGAGGTTTGCAGTTGATAAGTCTCTATGGTGATGTCGTGTATTGTGCTTCAGTCTTGTTGGCAGTCAAGGCTCATTAGCATTTATAGGCTCCGCCAGTGAGAGAGTCCGTGTTCCTGGAGCCTTTCTCCTAGTCTTTCCTTCCTCAATTAGTAGCCTGATAATCTAGCTATGGCGTTGCTGCTACCTCTGCCTGGATAGTAAGAGAATCAAAGAGCTGGCAACTCCCCACTCTATTCCCACTCAGCACAGGGCTCTGGGTAAGGCTCAGTCAGTCAGAGCTGCTAGCATAATCAGGCGGGGCTTCCGCCCACTCTAAGACCTCTGGCTCTGCCACTCTGTCCGGTAACACAGGCGGGCGCCCACTCCCGGAGCGCTTGGAGGAATCTCTCGCTCACTATTTGCGTGCGCAGACCAGGATATCAGGCCAGCAGTCTCACCTGAGTGAAACTCCCACCCGCACGGAAAAGTTCCAGCATTGGAATTGGCTCTTGCTCCGTCCCCGTGCGTGGCTTTCCCAGGGCGCTGGGGCAGCCCGGAGATTCCGCTTTTGGCCCACCAGAGGCCTCTGACTCTGCCCCTCTTTGGGGTAACACGGGCGTCCACTCCTGAGGTCCTGGGAGGAATCTCTCACTCACTCTCTGTGCGCACTGACCAGGATATCAGGCCAGCCGCCTCACCCTCTGAGTGAATCCCCCTCCCGCACGGAAAAGTTCCAGCATTGGAATTAGTTCTCACTCCCTCTCTGTGTGCGGCTTTCCCAGGGCACTGTGGTGGCCTGGAAATTCCACTTTTGGACCACACAAAGGCCTCTGACTCTGCCTCTTTGTGGGACAACATGGGCACACACTCTCGGTGCTTTGGAAGGAATCTCTCACCCACTATCTGCACGCGCTGACCCGGAGATCGGGGAAAATGGCTGCCCTGCTTCTCTTTCTTTGTCTGGGTTTGGCGTGAGTGTTAGCTTGTATTGCCCAGGTTGCCACAGGAACAGTTTTTCCTTGGCCTGGATCTCTGTGCCACAGCCTGGTTCGGCCGTTTGTGCCGCGGCCTGGATCTATTTCACCCCTTTTGCCAGCCTCAGTTTCTATATTCTCAGTTCCCAATGAAAGCCGCCCTGTTTAGGTTAGTGAGGAAGGCGGAGCATTTCTTACTCCCTATTTCCTTCGGGGTTTAATTATATATTTAGCCAATTTTTCACTCGACCATACCTTCGGGTGTATTGCGAAACATCTGGAGGCTCCAAGGGTAGGTTTTTCTGTTTCTGGTTGAAGATCTTGTTGAGTTTTGGGGGAGATTTATCGGTATCGCTTCCTACCGTGCCATTACTCTGACATCATCCCCCCTTAGTATTTCTTGAAGTGCTGATCTGCTGCTGATAAATTCTCCCAGTGTTTGTCTAATATTGTCTTTATTTCACCTTTGTTTTTTAGGTATATTTTCTGTTTTTCTTCTTTTGTCATTTAGAAACCCTCTGGTTGCATGATTTCTGAAGAGAAATTAGAAGTTTTTCTTATCTTTGTTTTCTCTGTAATGTGTCTTTTTTCTCAGGCTGCTTTTAAGATTTTCTCTTTGAAACTTGTTTTCAGCAATTTGATTATGATGTGCCTTGATTTTGTTTCTTTTGTACTTATTGTGTTTAGGATTCATTGAGCTTCTTGGATTTGTGGGTTTTAAGGTTCTTTTTTATTTTGAGAGAAAAATTTGCCTTTATTTGTTCATTTTTTCTGTCACTCCTCTTTATTGAACTTGAATTACATTCATGTTATATCACTCAATATTCTCACATACGTCACAAAGGCTCTGTGCCTTTTTTCTCAATCTTTTTCTTCTGGATTTAGTCTACATAGTTTCTAAAGCTATGTATGGCTTCAAGTTCTCTGATTTTATTTTGCATCTCCTAAAGTACTGTTAATCTCATCTAGTGAATGTTTCATTCCTGATTATGTATTTGTCAGCTCTAAAATGTCCATTCGATTCTTTAACATATCTTTAGTTTTATACCCTATTAGTTTATATTTTATTCAAATCTTTGAATACATTTACAATAGTTTTTAAAGTTCTTGTTTAATAACTCTGCCATCTCTGTCATTTAGGATTTTTAAATTTTTATATTCTATTTACTGAGTTTATTATTTATTTATTTATTTATTTTCATTTTTCTGAAGCTGGAAACAGGGAGAGACAGTCAGACAGACTCCTGCATGCGCCCGACCGGGATCCATCCGGCACGCCCACCAGGGGCGACGCTCTGCCCACCAGGGGGCGATGCTCTGCCCATCCTGGGCATCTCCATGTTGCGACCAGAGCCACTCTAGCGCCTGAGGCAGAGGCCACAGAGCCATCCCCAGTGCCCGGGCCATCTTTGCTCCAATGGAGCCTTGGCTGCGGGAGGGGAAGAGAGAGACAGAGAGGAAAGCACGGCAGAGGGGTGGAGAAGCAAATGGGCGCTTCTCCTATGTGCCCTGGCTGGGAATCGAACCCGGGTCCTTCGCACACTAGGCCAACGCTCTACCGCTGAGCCAACTGGCCAGGGCCTATTTACTGATTTTAAAGAGAGGGAGAAAGGGAGAGAGAAGCAGTCATTTGTTGTTCCACTTAGTTTTGCATTCATAGGTCACTTTCCATTAGTGTCCTGACCAGGGATTGAACCTGAAACCTTAGTGTTTTGAGAGGACGTTCTAACCAACTGTGCTAACCAGCCAGGACCTAGGACTGTCTTTATTGGCTAATTTTTTTACAACTATGGATCACATTTCATGCTTCTTCATGAGTCTAACAGTTTTTAATGAGATGCTTGACATTATGATGTTTTATGTTGATTGATTGTTATCTTCCTTTAAAGAGTAGCCTTTGGCAGGAAGTTAAAATACTTAGAGATCAATTTGGTCCTTTCAAGACTATATTTTAAAGTTTTGTTATATAGGTGTTGAATCACCTTAATCTATGGCTAGTTTAGCTCTACCTTTTTTTTTTTTTAAACAAGAAAGAGACAGAAAGACAGACAGGAAGGGAGAGAGATGAGAAGCATCAATCTTTGCTGTGGCACCTTAGTTGCTCATTGATTGCTTTCTCTCATGTGCCCTGATTAGGGGGACTCCAGCTGATCCAGGGACCCCTTGCTCAAGCCAGCAACCTTGGGCTTCAAACCAGCGACTTTTGGACTCAAGCCAGCAACCATGGGATAATGTTTATGACCCCACACTCAAGCCAGCTATCCCAGGGCCTTGAATCTGGGTCCTCAGCATCCCAGGCCAACACTCCATCCACTGTACCCCTACCTAGTCAGACTATTTAGCTCTACTTTTAAGGTATACTCTTTTTGGGGTCTCTACTAAATGCCTCAGGTGTTTAAAGAAGTCTCTATATAAATGTCTCCTTGAATTGTGAACTCCATGAATTTTGTAGCCCATAGTTCCCCGGTATTTATGTCTTCCTCAGTGATTGTTATAGTTGTTATTAACCCTGCCTTGTGTAGTCTCATACAAACTTCTGGAAATTTTCTTTATGTAACCCCTTCCTCACAAGAATTCTACCCTATGAACTCCAGCTTTCTCAGCCCCCCTGTACTCTAATCTCCATCTCTTCATTTAGCAACACTTACATGTTCCACTTAGATTCCACATTCACCACCACTATAGTCCAGAAAGTACCTTGGCAGAAAGCTGGTGTGATCATAGGACTTAACTTTTCGTTTTTCTTCTCTTAAGTATCACAGTCCTATGTTCTCTGTTGTCTAATGTTTGAAAAACAGTTTCATAAATTTTATTCAGTTTTCTAGTTGTTTACAGTGAGAAGGCAAGTCTGGTACCAGTTGTTCCATCATGATTGGAAGCAGAACTATAATCTGCTTGTTAGTCTCTTAGAACAATGATAGTTTATGGTTATGTTCCCACTCAAGGTAAAGTAGGAATGAGTGAGTGAATGAATGAAATATAGTATAGGCAGTCCCCAGGTTACAAGTGATATAAGTTCTGTAGGTTTAAAAATGTTTAAGGGCGGATGACGTCAGAGTAATGGCAGGGTAGGAAGCGATACTGATAAATCTCCCCCAAAACTCAACAAGATCTTCAACCAGAAACAGAAAAACCTATCCTTGGAGCCTCCAGATGTTTCGCAATACACCTGAAGGTATGGTCGAGTGAAAAATTGGCTAAATATATAACCAAACCCCGAAGGAATTAGGGAGTCAGAAATGCTCCGCCTTCCTCACTAACCTAAACAGGGCAACTTTCTCTGGGATCTGTGAATATAGAAACTGAGGCGGGCAAAGGGGGTGAAATAGATCCAGGCCGCGGCACAAACAGCCGAACCAGGCTGTGGCACAGAGATCCAGGCCAAGGAAAAACTGTTCCTGTGGCAACCTGGGCAATACAAGCTAACACTCACGCCAAACCCAGACAAAGAAAGACAAGCAGGGCAGCCATTTTCCCCGATCTCCGGGTCAGCGCGTGCAGATAGTGGGTGAGAGATTCCTTCCAAAGCACCGAGAGTGTGTGCCCATGTTGTCCCACAAAGAGGCAGAGTCAGAGGCCTTTGTGTGGTCCAAAAGTGGAATTTCCAGGCCACCACAGTGCCCTGGGAAAGCCGCACACAGAGAGGGAGTGAGAACTAATTCCAATGCTGGAACTTTTCCGTGCGGGAGGGGGATTCACTCAGAGGGTGAGGCGGCTGGCCTGATATCCTGGTCAGTGCGCACAGAGAGTGAGTGAGAGATTCCTCCCAGGACCTCAGGAGTGGACGCCCGTGTTACCCCAAAGAGGGGCAGAGTCAGAGGCCTCTGGTGGGCCGAAAGCGAAATCTCCGGGCTGCCCCAGCGCCCTGGGAAAGCCACGCACGGGGACGGAGCAAGAGCCAATTCCAATGCTGGAACTTTCCGTGCGGGTGGGAGTTTCACTCAGGTGAGACTGCTGGCCTGATATCCTGGTCTGCGCACGCAGATAGTGAGCGAGAGATTCCTCCAAGCGCCCCGGGAGTGGGCGCCCGCCTGTGTTACCGGACAGAGTGGCAGAGCCAGAGGTCTTAGAGTGGGCGGAAGCCCCGCCTGATTATGCTAGCAGCTCTGACTGACTGAGCCTTACCCAGAGCCCTGTGCTGAGTGGGAATAGAGTGGGGAGTTGCCAGCTCTTTGATTCTCTTACTATCCAGGCAGAGGTAGCAGCAACGCCATAGCTGGATTATCAGGCTACTAATTGAGGAAGGAAAGACTAGGAGAAAGGCTCCAGGAACACGGACTCTCTCACTGGCGGAGCCTATAAATGCTAATGAGCCTTGACTGCCAACAAGACTGAAGCACAATACACGACATCACCATAGAGACTTATCAACTGCAAACCTCTACCTGAGCGTGCCAAAGGGGCAAAACCCGAGGTACAGAGTCACCGACCAGGAAGAGGGAGAGAAAAGAAAAAGCAAGAAGATAACCTCTCAAAATCCAGAATAATACGCAGACTTTATAGCCTATCCCATTTTATTATATTTGTTTGTTTCTCTTATCTTCATTCTTGATATATTTTATTCCTCCTACAATTTGGTCATTTAACTCTCTGCCGGTCTTACTCTTTCCTCTCCTTGAACTACACTACCCATAAGTGTTACATCTCCCATTATCTTTTCTTTCCTCTTCCTTTCTCTCTATGAGGGTTGCACTCCAAAACCCTTAACTCTCTCTCTCTCCTCTTTTTTCTTTTTTCTTCTTTTAGTGGTTCCCTCTTTTTTTCTCTCTCTCTCTTTCTTTTCTCCCTCTATATTAGTTTCTTCCTTTCTCCTTTACGTCTCCTCTCATTCAAACCTCAATAACGAACAATATCTTATCTGGGACTCAAACTTATGTTTGTGGCATTTTGGGGGTTTTTTACTTCACCTTTTTAACACACTAGCAGTGCTCCCATCCCTGGCTCTCCATTTTATCTAGTTCTTGTTCCACTAAATACAATAGTAATTTTTTAATTTGTCCCCCCATTTTCCTGTTTCCCTCTTATTCCTCTCATCATAACTCTTAGTCAACCAACACCTAAAAGCAAATCATTTTATTCTTGACCCAATTTTTTTTTATTTGCTTTTTGTGGGTCCATATGCCCTTTTTTTCCCCCCCTTTATTACTTCTCCCCAATTCAGGCCCTCCATTACAGGCATTGTTTGTTATAATTCACAGTTCACCACAAGATTTTCTCAAGAAAGAGGGGAGAGGAGAGGAGAGAAAAAAAGGAGGGGGGGGAATAATTTCCTTTTTTTAAAATTTTTATTTTATTTTTCTTTATTTCATTATTAATTTTTTAAAAAAAAACTCTTTGATTTTTTTTAAACTTTTTATTCTTTATTAAATCTCATTAATACTATCAACAAAACCATCCTCAGATGCCATTAAGGAAGAGAAAATCGAATATCATGGATACAAAAGAAAGAGAAGTAACACAGGTAGATGAGGAAAAATCTATGGAGAAAAAATTTAATATATTGGAAACCTTAGAGCTAAATGACAGAGAATTCAAGATAGAAATCCTAAAAATCCTCTGAGATATACAAGAAAACACAGAAAGGCAATTTAGGGAGCTCAGAAAACAACTCAATGAACACAAAGAATATATGTCCAAGGAAATTGAAACTATAAAAACAAATCAAACAGAGATGAAAAACTCAATTCATGAGCTGAAAAACGAAGTAACAAGCTTAGCTTATAAAACAGGTCAGATAGAAGAGAAGATTAGTGAAATAGAAGACAAACAACTTGAGGCACAACAGAGAGAAGAAGAGAGACTCAAAAATTTTAAAAAATGAGATAGCCCTACAAGAATTATCTGACTCCATCAAAAAGAATAACATAAGAATAATAGGTATATCAGAGGGAGAAGAGAGAAAATGGAATGGAGAACATACTCAAACAAATAATAGATGAGAACTTCCCAAGCCTGTGGAAAGAACTAAAGCCTCAAATTCAAGAAGCAAACAGAACTCCGAGTTTTCTTAACCCCAACAAACCTACTCCAAGGCATATCATAATGAAATTGGCACAAACCAACAACAAAGAAAAAATTCTCAAGGCACCCAGGGAAAAGAAGAATACAACGTATAAAGGAAGGCCCATTAGATTATCATCAGATTTCTCAGCAGAAACTCTACAAGCTAGAAGAGAGTGGATCCCAATATTTAAAGTCCTGAAAGAGAGGACCTTTCAACCACGAATACTATACCCATCAAAGCTATCCTTCAAATATGAAGGAGAAATAAAAACATGCACAGATACAGAAAAGATGAGGGAATTTATCATCAGAAAACCCCCCCTCCAGGAATTACTAAAGGGGGTTCTCCAATCAGATACAAAGAACAAAAAAAAAAAAAAAACAAAGCCACAAGTAAAAGCTCCAAGAAGAACACAATAAAACCAAATTTAAACTGTGACAACAACAAAAAGAAAGGGGGGGAGAAGATGGAGATTAACAGTAGCAAAGGACGGTGGAGTGCAAAAGTACTCACAAAATAGTTCGCTACAATGAACAGGGTAGGAACCCTTTTCATTACTTAAAGGTAACCACCATTGAAAAAACCACCACAGAAGCACATGAGATAAAAAAGATAGCAACAGAGGAAAGATGTATGGAATACAACCAAATAAAAACAAAAGATAGAAAAACAAAAGAGAAGGATCAAATAAGACACAAAACTAACAGAAAGCGAGATACAAAATGGCAATAGGGAACTCACAAGTGTCAATACTTACACTAAATGTAAACAGATTAAACTCACCAATAAAAAGGCACAGAGTAGCAGAATGGATTAAAAAAGAAAATCCAACTGTATGCTGCCTACAGGAAACTCATCTAAGTAACAAGGATAAAAACAAATTCAAAGTGAAAGGCTGGAAAACAATACTCCAAGCAAATAACATCCAAAAAAAAGCAGGCGTAGCAATACTCATATCTGATAATGCTGACTACAAGACAGCAAAAGTACTCAGAGACAAAAATGGCCATTTCATAATGGCTAAGGGGACACTGAATCAAGAAGACATAACAATTCTTAATATATATGCACCAAACCAAGGAGCACCAAAATATATAAGACAGCTACTTATTGACCTTAAAACAAAAACTGACAAAAATACAGTCATACTTGGAGACCTCAATACACCGCTGATGGCTCTAGATCGGTCATCCAAACAGAGAATCAACAAAGATATAGTGGCCTTAAACAAAACACTAGAGCACCTGGATATGATAGACATCTACAGGAAATTTCATCCCAAAGTGACTGAGTATACATTTTTCTCCAGTGTACATGGATCATTCTCAAGAATTGACCATATGTTGGGCCACAAAAACAACATCAGCAAATTTAGAAAAATCGAAGTTGTACCAAGCACATTTTCTGATCATAAAGCCTTGAAACTAGAATTCAACTGCAAAAAAGAAGAAAAAAATCCCACAAAAATGTGGAAACTAAACAACATACTTTTAAAAAATGAATGGGTCAAAGAAGAAATAAGTTCAGAGATCAAAAGATATATACAGACTAATGAAAATGACAATACGACATATCAGAATCTATGGGATGCAGCAAAAGCAGTGATAAGAGGGAAGTTCATATCACTTCAGGCATACATGAACAAACAAGAGAGAGCCCAGGTGAACCACTTAACTTCACACCTTAAGGAACTAGAAACAGAAGAACAAAGACAACCCAAAACCAGCCGAAGAAAGGAGATAATAAAAATCAGAGCAGAAATAAATGAAATAAAGAACAGAAAAACTATAGAAAAAAATTAATAGAACAAGGAGCAGGTTCTTTGAAAAGATCAACAAAATTGACAAACCCTTGGCAAGACTCACCAAGGAAAAAAGAGAAAGAACTCATATAAACAAAATCCAAAATGAAAGAGGAGAAATCACCACGGACACCGTAGATATACAAAGAATTATTGTAGAATACTATGAAAAACTTTATGCCACTAAATTCAACAACCTAGAAGAGATGGATAAATTCCTAGAACAATACAACCTTCCTAGACTGAGTCAAGAAGAAGCAGAAAGCCTAAACAGACCTATTAGTAGAGAAGAAATAGAAAAAAACATTAAAAACCTCCCCAAAAATAAAAGTCCAGGCCCTGATGGCTATACCAGCAAATTTTATCAAACATTCAAAGAAGACTTGGTTCCTATTCTACTGAAAGTCTTCCAAAAAATTGAAGAAGAAGTAATACTTCCAAACACATTTTATGAGACCAACATAACCCTCATACCAAAACCAGGCAAGGACTGCACAAAAAAAGAAAACTACAGACCAATATCTCTAATGAATACAGATGCTAAAATACTAAACAAAATACTAGCAAATCGAATACAACAACATATTAAAAATATAATACATCATGATCAAGTGGGATTCATCCCAGAATCTCAAGGATGGTTCAACATACGTAAAACGGTTATCGTAATACACCATATCAACAAAACAAAGAACAAAAACCACATGATCTTATCAATAGACGCAGAAAAGGCTTTCGATAAAATACAACACAATTTTATGTTTAAGACTCTCAACAAAATGGGTATAGAAGGAAAATATCTCAACATGATAAAGGCCATATATGATAAACCATCAGCTAACATCATATTAAATGGCACTAAACTGAAGGCTTTCCCCCTTAAATCAGGAACAAGACAGGGTTGTCCACTCTCTCCACTCTTATTCAATGTGGTATTAGAGGTTCTAGCCAGAGCCATCAGACAAGACAAAGAAATAAAAGGCATCCATATCGGAAAAGAAGAAGTAAAGGTATCACTTTTTGCAGAAGATATGATCCTATACATCGAAAACCCCAAAGAATCCACAAAAAGACTACTAGAAACAATAAGCCAATACAGTAAGGTCGCAGGATACAAAATTAACATACAGAAGTCAATAGCCTTTCTATATGCCAACAATGAAACAATTGAGAACGAACTCAAAAGAATAATCCCCTTCACGATTGCAACAACAAAAAATAAAGTACTTAGGAATAAACATAACAAAGAATGTAAAGGACTTATATAATGAAAACTATAAACCATTGTTAAGGGAAATTGAAAAAGATATAATGAGATGGAAGAATATACCTTGTTCTTGGTTAGGAAGAATAAATATAATCAAGATGGCTATATTACCCAAAGCAATATACAAATTTAATGCAATTCCCATCAAACTTCCAATGACTTTTTTTAAAGAAATAGAGCAAAAAATCATCAGATTTATATGGAACTATAAAAAGCCCCGAATAGCGAAAGCAATCCTAAAGAAAAAGAATGAAGCTGGGGGCATTACAATACCTGACTTCAAACTATATTATAGGGCCACAACAATCAAAACAGCATGGTATTGGCAGAAAAATAGACACTCAGACCAATGGAACAGAATAGAAAGTCCAGAAATAAAACCACATATATATAGTCAAATAATTTTTGATAAAGGGGCCAAGAACACACAATGGAGAAAAGAAAGCCTCTTCAATAAATGGTGCTGGGAAAACTGGAAAGCCACATGCAAAAGAATGAAACTGGACTACAGTTTGTCTCCCTGTACTAAAATTAACTCAAAATGGATCAAAGATCTAAACATAAGACCTGAAACAATTAAGTACATAGAAGAAGACATAGGTACTAAACTCATGGACCTGGGTTTTAAAGAGCATTTTATGAATTTGACTCCACAGGCAAGAGAAGTGAAGGCAAAAATTAATGAATGGGACCACATCAGACTAAGAAGTTTTTGCTCAGCAAGAGAAACTGATAACAAAATAAACAGAAAGCCAACTAAATGGGAAATGATATTTTCAAACAACAGCTCAGATAAGGGCCTAATATCCAAAATATACAAAGAACTCATAAAACTCAACAACAAACAAACAAACAATCCAATAAAAAAATGGGAAGAGGTTATGAACAGACACTTCTCCCAGGAGAAGTGGCCAACAGATATATGAAAAGATGCTCATCTTCTTTAGCTATTAGAGAAATGTAAATCAAAACTGCAATGAGATACCACCTCATACCTGTTCGAATAGCTATTATTAGCAAGACAGGTAATAGCAAATGTTGGAGAGGCTGTGGAGAAAAAGGAACCCTCATACACTGTTGGTGGGAATGTAAAGTAGTACAACCACTATGGAAGAAAGTATGGTGGTTCCTCAAAAAACTGAAAATAGAACTACCTTATGACCCAGCAATCCCTCTACTGGGTATATACTCCAAAAACTCAGAAGCATTGATACGTAAAGACACATGCAGCCCCATGTTTATTGCAGCATTGTTCACAGTGGCCAGGACATGGAAACAACCCAAAAGCCTGTCAATAGATGACTGGATAAAGAAGATGTGGCACATATACACTATGGAATACTATTCAGCCATAAGAAATGATGACATCGGATCATTTACAGCAAAATGGTGGGATCTTGATAACATGATACGAAGCGAAATAAGTAAATCAGAAAAAACCAGGAACTGCATTATTCCATACGTAGGTGGGACATAAAAGTGAAACTAAGAGACATTGATAAGAGTGTGGTGTTTACGGGGGGAGGGGCGAAAGGGAGAGGGAAAGGGGGAGGGGGAGGGGCACAAAGAGAACTAGATAGAAGGTGACAGAGGACAATCTGACTTTGGGTGATGGGTATGCAACATAATTGAACGACAAGATAACCTGGACTTGTTATCTTTGAATATATGTATACTGATTTATTGATGTCGCCCCATTAACAAAATAAAATTATATTAAAAAAATGTTTAAGGCCCTGGATTGTGGCTCAGTGGATAGATTATTAGCCTGGTATATGGACATCCTGGGTTCAATTCCCAGGACACACGGGAGAAGCAACCATCTGCTTCTCTCCCCCTCTTGCTCCCCTTTTTCTCCCTCTTCCCCTCCTGCAGCTAATGGCTCAGTTGGTTCCAGTGTGGCCACAAACGCTGAGAATAACTTGGTTGGTCCAAGCATGTCAGCCTCAGGTACTAAAAATAGCTCAGTACTCAAGCATCGGCCCCAGACAAGGTTGCCAGATGGATCCCAGTTGGGGTGCATCAGGGAGTCTGTCTCTCTATCTCCTCTCCTCTTACAGAAAGAGAAAGAGAGAGAGAGAGAAGAAAAGAAGAAAAAAGAAATGCACATAAAGGTAAAAATTAATACTATGTTAATGTTTCATTTAATAGGAAAATGTACCTGTTCTAACTTACATGCAAATTCAACTTAAGAGCAAACCTATAAAACCTATCTCATTTGTAACCCGGGGACTTGCCTGTAAACTAAATTGCCAGTGGTATAATCAGATTTCCTATATCTTAGATAAACTTTAATTTCTCACTTTAAACAAGAATACTTTAAAATATACTGCCAGTTTAATATAAGGTCCATTCTTCTTTCCAGGTCACTCATATACTAGAAATTGCCCCTACACAATGGGCAATTAATTGATCATTAATACCAGTAGACTGCTACCCAAGTGACACTTGCTGTTTTATGTGCTTCCCTTCAACATAAAATTAGGAACACTGATTATATGCTAATGTGCCTTATTTCATTGAGGTACAAATAATAAACTCCAGCTTGCTCCAGTAATACAGTGTGTCTGTAAAGTCATGGTGCACTTTTGACCAGTCACAGGAAAGCAACAAAAGATGATAAAAATGTGAAATATGCACCAAATAAAAGGAAAACTCTCCCAGTTTCATACCTATTCAGTGCAGTTTGATATGGGCTCACGCACAGATTTTTTAGGGCTCCTTAGGTAGCTATCCCATATAACCTCTACAGACTCATCACTGACTGATGGCCTACCAGAACGGGCTTTCTCCACCAAACTGCTGGTTTCCTTCAACTGCTTATCCCACTGAGTAATGTTATTCCTATGTGGTGGCGCTTCATTATAAACGTGCCGATTGATATTCACGTTGTCACAGATTTGAATTTAGCAAGCCACAGAACACACTGAACTTTCCTCTGTACCATCCACATCTCGACTGGCATGGCTGTGGGCTGCTCCGCTGTATACACGGTGTTATGTCGTCATCTGCGCATGCGCAAATGCTGCCACATCATCCTACAGAAACTGGGAGGGTTTTCCTTTTATTTGGTGCAAATCTGTTATCTTTTGTTGCTTTCCTGTGACCGGTCAAAAGTGCACCATGACTTTACGGACACACTGTATATGAATTAAGTCATCCAACTATGTTTTCAAGACTAAATATTCTAATTTGTTTATGGTTTCATAGAGAAAATAAGGTCTTTCTTTGTAAGATATAAAAGTGTAAGACTCTGCTTTTGAGATTGAGGCTGATTTTCTTACTCAATTTGTGTTGAGTGTTTGGATTTTGTTAACCATGGGGACATGATTAATAGTTTGAGTGGGTCTTAAATATCTTCATATATACTTTCTGATAGATTATCTATGCTGCAAGGCGTATAGCATACTAGATACTTTATCTGGGGAAAAATATGAACAATTAGGATAAATGTAAAATTAAGCTTCTTTCTCAGAAATAAAAAACTTATTTGAATAGCTTACGGCAGGCTACACCTGGTGAGTACTAAATGAGATGCTAAGCAACTTAATGCCAAAAGGTAAGTAAAGCAGACACATATTTTCCCCAGTTAATGTTTATTAGAGTGCCCATAGCACTCCCAGTGCTATGTTGAAGATTCAATATAAGCAAAAAAAAAAATTTTTTTTTGTAGAACTGGGTTAGATTTAGTTAGCAGAGAGATTGTCAGGGTATACAGTAATGTGTTATGCTTTTCACACTATTAAAACACAGCGATCTATGGGTATGTCAGAAATGCCATAAGCCTCACCAGTGGTGATGCAATGGATAAAGCACTGACCTGGAATGCTGAGGTCACCTATTTGAAACCCCAGGCTTGACCAGTCAAGGTACATACGAGAAGCAACTACATACTATGAGTTGATGCTTCCCATTCCTCCTCCCCTTCTCTTTCTCTCTTCTCTCTCTAATATAATAAAAAAAACATTTTTAAATGCCATATAATCCAGGGGACTTGACTAAGGTCAAAGAATGATGTAGGAAGGAGAGAGGCAGAGAATGGATACAATTTTTATGCATTTAAGATTAGAAGATTCCCAGGATCTCAAAGAGATATTAACACTCCCATGTTCATTGCAGCACTCCTCATAGTAGCTAAGATATGGAAACAACTTAAATGTCCTTTGACAGATGAATAAAGAAAATGTAGCACAGGGGTCCCCAAACTACGGCCCGGGGGCCGCATGCAGCCCCCTGAGGCCATTTATCCGGCCCCCCGCCACACTTCCGGAAGGGGCACCTCTTTCATTGGTGGTCAGTGAGAGGAGCATAGTTCCCATTGAAATACTGGATAAAGAAGATGTGGCACATATACACTATGGAATACTACTCAGCCATAAGAAATGATGACATCGGAACATTTACAGCAAAATGGTGGGATCTTGATAACATGATACGAAGCGAAATAAGTAAATCAGAAAAAACCAGGAACTGCATTATTCCATACGTAGGTGGGACATAAAAGTGAAACTAAGAGACATTGATAAGAGTGTGGTGGTTATGGGGGGGAGGGGGGAATGGGAGAGGGAAAGGGGGAGGGGGAGGGGCACAAAGAAAACAAGATAGAAGGTGACAGAGGACAATCTGACTTTGGGTGATGGGTATGCAACATAATTGAACGACAAGATAACCTGGAGTTGTTATCTTTGACTATATGTATCCTGATTTATTGATGTCACCCCATTAAAAAAATAAAATTATTAAAAAAAAATATTGATTGTTGAATAAATTTTAAAAACCAGAAAAAAAAAAAAAAAAGAAATACTGGTCAGTTTGTTGATTTAAATTTACTTGTTCTTTATTTTAAATATTGTATTTGTTCCTGTTTTGTTTTTTTACTTTAAAATAAGATATGTGCAGTGTGCATAGGGATTTGTTCATAGTTTTTTTTTATAGTCCGGCCCTCCAACAGTCTGAGGGACAGTAAAATGGCCCCCTGATAGCATATGCATACAACAGGATATTGTTTAGCCTTAAAAATGAAGGATGTGCTGCAGTATGTAACTACATGAATGAACCTTGAGGGCACTAGGCTAAGTGAAATGAGCCAGTCACAGAAAGACAAATACTATATGATTCCACTTATATGAAGTATCTAAAATAGTCAAATTCATAAAATCAGAGTGTAATGATGGTTGCCAAGGGCTATGACATAACTGAAATAATATAGAGACTATGAGAAGGGACAATAGGGAGTTACTAATTAATGGGCATAAAGTTTCAATTAAACAAGATGAGTAAGTTCTAGAATGGCTTGCTTTATAACATTGTACCTATAGTCAACAATAGTACAGTCTATGGTAACTTTAAAATTTGCCAAGAGGGCCTGACCAGGCGGTGGCGCAGTGGTAGAGCATTGAACTGGGATGCCGAGGACCCAGGTTCGAGACCCCGAGGTTGCCAGCTTGAGTGCGGGCTCATCTGGCTTCAGCAAAATAAAAAAATGCTCACCAGCTTAGACCCAAGGTCGCTGGCTTAAGCAAGGGGTTACTCGGTCTGCTGAAGGCCCGCGGTCAAGGCACATATGAGAAAGCAATCAATAAACTAAGGAGCCACAACGAAAAACTGATAATTGATGCTTCTCATCTCTCTCCGTTCCTGTCTATCTGTCCCTATCTATCCCTCTCTCTGACTATCTCTGTCCCTGTAAAGAAAAAATTTAAATAAATAAATAAATAATTTTTAAAAATTGCCAAGAGGATAGATCTCATGTTGTGTCCTTATTTAGAAAAAAAAAAAAAAGATTAGAAGATTATTTCTTTTCAGGTATAAAGTTCTTATAGGAATGTTAAAAAAAACTTCAAGGTAAAATAATTTTAAGTCCAGTTCTTTAATGACTTTCAGGTTTTCAGCACATGCCTGGTTCTTTCTCTTTATGAATGGAAAAGGTGGCATGTATCCAGTGGCTTAATCTAAGGTGTCAACAATCTCTGAAGCTATTGAAATAAGAGGAGTGCCCACAATTACTAAAGATCTTCCGGTGATAAAAGAGAAATTGCATAAACGTCTGGCTACATGCATCAGAATGATTCAGCGTTTCACCAAAAAAAAAAAAAAAAAAAAATTATTTCTATTGACTTTCCAGTTAGATAAATTTTCAGGAATATTTTCTCCTCATACTTAGCTGAATCAGTTGAAAGGCAACAGCTGCTCATTTCTATAGCCATCATAGCTTCTGGAAACTGGTCAGAAATCTGCTTCTTACTATGTCTTCTTTCTTTCTTTCTTTCTTTCTTTCTTTCTTTCTTTCTTTCTTTCTTTCTTTCTTTCTTTCTTTCTTTCTCTTGTGTGTGTGAGAGAGGGAGTGATAGACAGAAAGGGAGAAAGATGAGAAGCATCAACTTGTAGCTGTGTCACTTAAGTTGTTCATTGCTTGCTTCTCATACATGCCTTGACAGGGTGGGGGACTCAAGCCAAGCCAGTGACCCCTTGCTCAAGCCAGCAACCATAAAATAATTTTCATGATCTCACACTCAAGCCAGCAATCCCATACTCAAGTTGGCAAGCCTGCGCTCAAGCCAATGAGCCCATGCTCAAGCTAGCAACCTTGGAGTTTCAAACCTGGGACCTCAATGTCACAGGTTGACATTCTACCCACTGAGCCACCACCAGTCAGGCTACTATGTCTTCTTAATATTCACTTTTCTCTCAGTAAGAGAGACTGAATGAATGATTTAGCCAGAGCAGAATTCTACCTGCTAGTAGAAAGTTTATCTAAGTTAGGTGACTGGTGACACCAAGAGCATACTTCAAACTCTTTGAAATTAAATAGTTTAATTTCCCTGAAAGAATCTGTACTATACCTAAGCTTCTCACTTATCAAGTGTACTCCCTAGCGAACCTGATTAAAGAAGGAAAGAAATAGGATATAGAGCCTCTACCACAAATTTGTGGTATGGTGTGAACATCTACCTAACTAAAGCCATTCAAGCCATGCCTGTTAACCTTTAATTTCCATGTCTATGCATAGAGTAAAAATTTGGCTATACAGTTCCTTCAGAGAATGGGATGGATTCTAGATAGCTATGATTAAGTACTCAAGCTTTTCAACAATGAACTATTCTAAATAGAAATCATTCTGAAATTTGTTTTTCCTTTATAAACTATATAGAATATAATTTTCTTGCAGACTCAATAATTATAAATATAAACCACAGTAGTAGGCTGTAATGCAATAATGCTGTTAGGCACAGTAAGATGTCAGAACACATTTTCTCTGTGACACTAAATATTTCCAGACTTCTGTGTTCTTTAAGATTTTTTTCTCCCTGTGTCATTTTCTTTGACTCCTCTCTCACAGATATATTTTTAATGGTCACAACTTCCTGTATTGAGAAATTTTTACACTATTTCTCTTGTTATTTCTCATTGAATATGGACATAGACCATATATTTCTAGGTTTCTTGTGCAGACTCCCCGGTAAATCAAGTTCATTAGCTTTAGTGCATAGACTTGATGATGACATCTATTTTGTCTGCTCAAAGGCATTTTTTACTTAGTTTATTTTTTGAAGATATTTCCAAATAGATGAGATTGCTTGGGAGCTGAGCTTTTGTTTATTGAAGGTCTGTTACTATCTTATATAGTTTTTTACACAGTGAAGAGTTAATTCCCATACTATCAAGCAGAGTAGTGAGTGCAGTGATACAGAACCCCAAATGCACCCCCACCCTTGTCGGGCTGATGTACTCTTTCCCCCAGCAGCTGACAGTATTGGTGCTTCAAGCCACAGCTGAGTTTCTCTCTGGGCCTTTCCCTGAGCCAAACATTGCTGCTTTGCCCAAGGTTATGCTTCCTCCCCAGGTGCACCCACATCCAGGGACTAGTTTATGTAAATATACAAAGGCTCAGGCTTCTTGTTTTGGCTTGAGACAACTTTGAAAAGCCATCCCAGCTCCAGAAATTCTTGTGGAATTGTCTGAAGGCTTTGTTGTTACTGCATCATAGCTTGCTCCTGCCCAATCCTGCTTCCCTCGCTCCTTCCAGGTGTTGCCCCTTAGAATTCTCATTGAACCTTCTGCAGGCAAATCTCCATCTCAGAGTCCATTTCCCAGGGAACCCACCCTAAGGGAGGCTCCACCAACTGCAGCCTGGCTAGTATTGTCGTTCATAGTTCCACGATATGAATATTATGTGTTAGAATAATACCTCTATCTTGTCCCACTTCTGCTCAACCTCCTTGCTTTCCATATTTTCTATAGAACTTCTTTGAAAGGAGATTTTGAAGTTTACTAATGGAAGTCATAAAAACTTGGCTTCCAAAGATAGATTATAAGCTAAAATTTATTCAGATAATCACCTTTATTGACAAGGTTTTGTCTTTGTTTACAGTCTGTGAAGTATCAAGGATTTTTTTGTTATTTTATTTCTTCAGTGTTAGAAGTGTCTGTTTTGATCATCTATGTTTTATTGATTCTTTTGAACCAAAGTTTATGGTCCAGAACAGTGGTCAGCAAACGGCGGTTCGTGAGCCACATGCAGCTCTTTGGCTCCTTGAGTGTGGCTCTTCCACAAAATACCACAGGCAGCGCGCAGGTACTCGCGAGGGTGTCGGTCGGGCGACGGGAGACATGGCATAGGCGGGATGTGGGATACTCAGCACCGCTCATGCACAAGTTGAGTGAGCCAGTCAGTCAGCAGTCTCATTGTGCAGTGGCTAGTGCTAGTCGTGTCGGCAAATCGCATGCGGGTGACAAAAGTACCTACTCAAAGCATAAAGTTACCTGTATTTTTTCAACCAGCTGCAAATTCTACAGGTATTTTTGTCATCAATTTAAGAATTGTAATTATTTTGTGTTGGTAGTGTAAGGTATTTTTCCCTGCCGAGAAGGAAGGAAGAGGGCTCGAGCCGCAAAGTGTGGAATAGCAGACGGCTTTATTGAGTACAGAGCGCACACCCCGCCCGGCAAGGTTCCCTGGCCCCGAGGAAAGAAACATGGAGACTAGGGAAGTTGCAAAGATTAAACTGCGTGGCAGGTATTTAAAGGGTCCTTCTAGGGAAGTGGAGCTACTATGACGTGGTGAAATTTCACTGGCTGGCAGACCATCGCTTCTTTCCAAATGGTTCCTGGGAAGCTTCCTTTGGCGGGCTTGATTGTGGGCGGTCCTAGCCAAAGTGGGCGGGTCTGAGTTCTCCACGTGACCATCCCTCCATCCACCGACCTTACAGGTAGCTTTATTATTATAAAATGAAACAGTTTTTTAGGTACCCTGTCTGACATAGCTACAAAAGAAGAAGCAAAGAAAAACGGAAGACGAAAATCATGGATTTAAAGTTGAATGGACTGAGACTTCCGCATTTATTCAAAACTTAAATGACCTTTTGACCTGTCTTATTTGTCAGGAAAAATTGGGGCATAATTAGAAATCAAATCTGGAGAGACACTTTACAACTAAACACGTGTCATTTAGTACTAAATATCCTGTCAGTGATGCAAGAAAGAAAGCAGTTGAGGAACTTCAGAAGAGTCAAGAAAAATCAAGTTCTGTATTTAATTACTAGATGCAACTTTCCAACAATGTATTCTTTTTTTTTTTTGTCTCTTAGTCTCGTTTTTATGTCCCACCAATGTATGGAATCCTGCAGTTCTTGTTTTTTTCTGATTTACTTATTTCACTCCGTATAATGTTATCAAGATCCCACCATTTTGTTGTGATCTGATGTCATCATTTCTTATATGTGCCACATCTTCTTTATCTAGTCTTCTATAACTTTCCAACAATGTTAACATTGCAAGTTTTGTGGTTAGTCAAGAGACTGCTAAAAAAGAAAAACCATATACAGACAGCGAATACATAAAAAGTTTTTTATAAATGCATCCGAAGAGCTATTTCGGGATTTTAAGAACAAAGCAGATATTCTAAAAAAATATCTGCTTAATCAGATTGAGTACATATTTAGTAAAGACCAGCTTAGGAGTACCCTAATTAAGTTAATAACAATGTACCTACCTATATAGTTTAAGTTTAAAAAAAATGGCTCTCAAAAGAAATTTTAATTGTTGTACTGTTGATATTTGGCTCTGTTGACTAATGAGTTTGCCGACCACTGGTCCATAAGAAAATAATATTTATGAACACATATTTTTCTACTGGGGCCATCTTCAAATTCCCTAGCACTTGTATTTTTGCTGCTAAAACAAGTATTATATACCTCAGCCTTTTCTTTGATTTAAGGTATTCATCCAACTATTTTGATGTATTGCTCTGACAACCTTCCTACCCCATTTCTTTTTTTTAAAACTGAAGTATAGTTGATAATCCTAACCATTAATTCTAACTGGAAATTTCTAGTTTTAAACTATTTACATAGCTTGTTTAACCAAGTTGAATGCAGGGGATTATAAAAAACATTGAGGCCCTGTCCAGTTGGCTCAGTGGATAGAGCATCTGCCTGGCATACAGAAATCTGTGATTTGATCCCTGGTCAGGGCACATGAGAAGCAACCATCTGCTTCTCTTGCCCTCCCACTCCCCCTTCTTTGTCTCTTCTCCTCTCACACCCAGTGGTTCAGTTGGTTCAAGCATCTGCCCCAGGCACTGAGGATAGCTCAGTTGATTCGAGCCTCAGCCCCAGAGGTGACTTGCCTAGTGGATCCCAATCAGGGGCGCATGCGGAAGTCTGTCTCACTATCTCCCCTCCTCTCAATTAAAAAAAAAAAAGAAAAAGAAAAAACATTGAAAATATCCCAAGCATGCTAATGTAGTACAAATTTTAATTTAATTTAATTATGTATAAACCAAAAAAAATGTTATCACTAATCAAAACCAGGATATCACCTATTTTACAGACGAGTAGACATGGAAGAAACCATAGAGATTATCTAATCTGAGCACCTCATTCTACAGATGAAGCCCAGGGAGACGTGAATTCCTCATAGTGTGGCAACATAAACTGGAATCTGAAGCTAGATCTCTTGACTATTGATTCAGAAATCTTACTACCCTACCACATAACCACTGAATTCCTTTTACTTTCTCTCCAAATCACTTCATGAACCCAGAGCATTTTCTTGACTCAATGTTTTGGAGACCACAGTTATTTTAACTTCATTGTTCTTTTAATCTCAAGAGTGTTTCTGGTATTCCCACTTCTTAATTCAGTTATGCAATCCATCAGCATACTATAACCAACACAACTTAGCTTGGGTGAGAAAATGTTTAACACTTTCATTTATATCAGGTTTTTGTTTTAAAGAATAGTCTGATAAGACCTTTTTATAACCTCCACTTTAAACCAAGGTACTAAAATAATTAACAAATATTGTGCATGTTGCCTTTATAAAGTATATCACATAATATGCTTCTTTGTGTGACTTTTAGCCTCATTTGTGGTAGGATGAAACTTATTTTGATGAAAAACACATGTAAATTAGTTCACTTCTATATACTTAGGATTCATCTAAAATAAATTGATTAGCTAAATTAATAACAAATGAATATCTAATTATACAAATATTGTATAATGGAAAGGCATCAGGGGGAGTTTTCAACTTAAATAAGAGTCTTAAAATTACTCTAGAAAGATAAGAGTGGTGCCAAGTGGAGGGAGCAGGGACTCTGATTCTACTTCACAAATATTTTCCTTTCCTATCTCTGGTCTTTGTCAATTTCTTAAGAGCCACTAAGACAGACTGACAATTGACAGTTTCTTTCAGTAAATTATTTTGCTTAGAAATCCTGTATAGCAGGTATTGCCTGATTTAGCTGGAAATGATAAACTAGCAATGTAGTTATTCAAGTAAGGACCTGAAGGAGCATAAGGCTACCTGCTATGTTGTCATGGTATCTCCTTAAGAAAGTGATAAAGAACTTCAGTTGGGGTGGGGGGTAGTTTGCAGTGTTTCCTTTGGCCTTCAGCATGACACAAAGAACTAAAATTCTCCAAAAGCTTCCATCTGGGTTAAACTACCCAAGAAGCCAAACCCTTTTCTATAACTCCATTCTCTAGTAATATCTCCAAAGACATCACAGATCTACAAAGGTTTCAGTTATAGAAATGTTTCCCAGTTCCCTGACTTCTTGCGAAGTTTTCTCACATGCCTGATGTGAGTGAATCTGACCTTGCTTCTTATATTTGCCTGAAGTGAATGGGCCACACCAGAATGAACTTCCCTACTATGGGCTTGGTAGGTACTAACACCTACTGCACTGTGGGCATTTCAGCATCATGCTACTCTCCTAGAGTCTGGCATCTTATTCAGATATGACCCTCCTTCTGCACCACCACCACTAACAACAACACCTTCTGGCATTCTTTACCAGGGCACTAAGATTCAGGCTGAGACCTGCTTCCTTACAAAGGACTTGTTTCCTTCCTATTTGGCATATCCCAGGTAGAAATCACGTTTCATAATGTTTTTCTCCTTTTGTTCTCAGATGTTCTAAGTATGCTCCCTGCAGTGCATGTCAACATTAGAACACCTGGGGCAGAGCTGGCTCCCAGATCAGCAAACTTGCCAACAAGCTTGCTTAGGATTTCTCTACAGTGGAAATTTTGGGAATGGAGCCTGTTTGGAAATACCAGAAATAACTTGGGTGGCGGGGGGGAGGGGAGGCGAATGCCAATACTTCTGATTAGAACAAAATAGAAAACTACATGTATCATTTTAAAGAAGCCAAGTTTTTAACTGGACATGAGAGGAAATGGTTTAGGAAAGGTCACAGGTCACTGCCCCCTTCTTGTTCAGTATACTTTGTCTGTATTTTTGGTCATTATTAGAAAAAATTCTGTCACTAACTTTCTATTAAGATGCTCACTATATAACCTGGGGTCCATTATTAACTCTTGAGAGAAATGAAAAGTCTACAGAATGTATGGAGATCAAGAAGTCCTTCCTTCACTCTATATTTTCAATCACAAAGTATGTTGATTCATCAAAGTCCAAACTTTTACTGGCACCATCTTGGCCTCCCATGCCCTACTTTGACCTCTCACGGTCATCCCAGTAACAGCTACAGGTGAGTCAGCTGAAATGAGAAAGTAAAGAGGTGTGTTTCTGGCTCCCCCATTCAAGACTGAGCAATGAATAACTGCAAACAAAGTCTTTCAACCTGAAATTCTCAAGGGCAGGGTGTGGGAAGGTGTGTGGCATGGTGCATGTTCAGCAGGTTGGACATGTGTACTTTCCTTCCATTTAATAATTAGAAAGGAATTAACTTTCTCTACTGAATTGTGGTCCAGCTTCTGATGCTCCTCGTTGAAAATGCCACTGAGACAACAGCACTCTTCAAAACCCTTGTGTTTTCTGGCCAGGGATAAAGAATTCCCTCTTTCCCTGCAGTGATATTTTTTCTTAGTTACTCATGTCTTAGAATATTTATTAATTAAACTTGGCTTTTCTGGTTGATTTTATAGAAAGATTTTTTTTCAGACGTTGCAGTCAAACATCTGCACACATGTTGGTTGACAATTCATTAACAGCCAAGGACACAAACAGAAAAGCCCTTTGCCTCCATGCTGTGTAGTGTGACTGCAGAGCCCTACCTTTCGTGCAGTTCTTCAAATTCTGCATAACTAAAAGAACTTATCTGCAAGCTAACAGAGAAGACAACATCGCTTCCCTCCTAATTCTGTGGAATGTTGCTAGGTAAGAAATAAAAATTGTTCATCTAAAGCCTGGGGAGTCCAAGAGTCTGCCCCTCATAAAGGACCAGCAAATATTTTGTAGGAATCCTGGATTGTTTACCTTAATGTGAGACTTCAAAATTTAGAAAAACATTATGAAATGTGATTTCTGTTTGGCAGTAAGAAATGGTGTGGTATTAGATTAAAACACACACACACACGCACGCACGGACACACACATATGCACGCATGCATACACACGCTTCACTTCTCTAAAAACAAGTTTTAACCTGAATCTTCAAACCCCAGCTTAAATTCCAGGAAACAAAGGAAGAAAGACCATGTATAGAGTGGGGTTTTAGTACATGGACTTCAGTCTGGCTGCCCACATTCAGATCCTAGCTCCTTTACTTAGTAAGTAGGAGACTTTGGACAAGTTACTTAATCTCTTCGTGCTTTAGTTACTTCATCCATAAAATGGGAACAATTATGAAGATTTAATTATTATTTGTAAAATGCTTAATAAGTAAAGTGCCTGGCACATAGTGAGCTCTGTATTGGCATTCGTTAAATAAGTAAAATAAAGGGGTGTCTTACAACTGTATTAGTGAGCTCAGGCTGCCATAACAAAATATACCACAGACTGGGTCGGTTTAACAACAGAAATTATTGTCTCACAGTTCTGGAAGCGGAAGTCTGAGATTAAGGTAACCTAATGGCTGGTTTCTTATGAGGACTGTGACAGAAAGACTTGTCCCAGGCCTTTCTCTTTGGCTTATTAATGGTCATCTTCTTCCTGTGTTTCCAAACCATCTTCCTCTGTGTCCAAATTTTCCCTTTTTAAGAGGATACCAGTAATACTGAATTAGGGCCCATTTTAACTTAATCACCTCTGTAAAGACGCCGTCATCATTTTAAAGTACTGGGGCTAAGGACTTCAATATATGAATTTGAGGGGCACACAATTCAGCCCATAACAACAATTTTAATAGGACTTCCTTCATTGCCAGAGGAACTGCAGAGGTTGAAGTAGCCACATGTTATAGCAGCCACCAAACCAGGTGTTAAGGGGCTCTTTTATCTGCATGTTTCTTCTGCCTGTTATATTCATCTATCAAACTCTTACTCAAAACTTTACTTATGGCCTCTCCCTCCTCCTGGGACTTAATAAGTTCAACAAGTCCATACTATTTCTTCAGAGCAGCATATTTCTTAAGTGTCAAATTTGGCTTATTTAATTGTTCCAAAGTCTATTTTTGAGATCTCCAGTGTCCCTTCACTTATATCTATCAATATTATTAAATTTTGATGGAGTCCTCATAATCCTTTATATTTCCAGAAGAGGAGTTTTAATCCTTTATGACTGCTTACATACACTCAATTCATTTTATGAATAATTAAAATTTTTGTCTCTAATTTTTTATGTCTTGCCTTCATGGATGACATACAGAGAACTCTCTGTACCATGTCATACATGCAAGGACTTTAACTTATCTTTTTATTTTATTTTAAAAAGTACATTTAAAGGAGTGGGCTTTAGCTTATGAGTGACTAAATATCTGTTAGTCTCCACTAGGATTAAACAAAAAAAAAAATTTAATGTTCTGAATGGGAAAGACCAGAGATATCATGCTGCCATTTTACCAGCTAAGGATTTCTGTTTAGTCCATTTTGAACACTTGTCTGGAGCCTCTTATGAGCACTATTCACCTAGAAAGAAGCACTCCCTTTTAAGCACTAACAGAGAGACCCTTTCCTCCAAAACAACTACTGTATAGGTTATTCTTTTTTTTTTTTTCATTTTAGCTTATTGCATTGGAAAATTGGCAATAGCAACAAATATTAGGTGAAGGGCTTTGTGTTTACAAATAAAATCTATGTTCCAGAATACTGTATTGTTGCAAAGTTAGAAAAGATTTAATCAAGATAAGGAGATTCACATGCATCAAAATATTAGTATTTAAAAATTCTTTAATTTGTTTACTATAGTCATATATAATATTATAACATCTATTGACACATAGCTCTAATGACATATGTATTGAAAACCATATACTAACTGGTAAATTATTTAAGAATAAAATAAATTGTGTTAAACTCTTAAAAAAAAAAGAGACATATCATGGGATTAATCAATTAATAGGAACAGTAATGAAATTCAATTATAACAGGATAAATTGAAAGGAAATTTTAAAAATCAATAATTCTGGCCCTGGCCAGTGAGCTCAGTGGTAGAACATTGGCCTGGCATGTGGATGTCCAGTGTTCAATTCCCAGTCAGGGCACACAGGAGAAGCGACCATCTGCTTTTCCACCCCACCTTATCTCTCTCTCTCGCTCTCTCTTCCCCTTCCCCAACCATGGCTCACTGGTTCGAGTACATGGCCTGGATGCTGAGGATGGCTCCCTAGAGCCTCCACTTCAGCTAAAAATAGCTCAGCTGCAAACATGGCCCCAAGATGGGCACGGCATCAGCCCCAGACAAGTGGGAGTGGGGGAGTAGTAGGGTGGGGGGAGAGTGCTGCTGGGTGGATCCCACTTGGGAGTCTGTCTCTCTATCTCCCCTCCTCTCACTTGGAAAAGAAGAAAAAAAAAGTCAATAATTCCCCGAAACCTAGACACAGTCAATTAGGTTTTGAGTTTCTTAAGAACAGTACTATTGCCTTATACAGCTCTTTTTTAAACATAATTCTGGACATGCATAAGTGCTCAATGAATATGTATTTACTCATTAAAAACATCTGATTGAAACTAAGGTTTAAAGGAGACAATCTTAGAGTTTATCTATAGGAAACTTATGAAATTCATTATATGTCAATAAAACTCATTGAAATTCTGAACAAACTCATAAAAGGAATTCAAAAATAGAGGGCTTTTCTCTTTAAAGAATCATTTACTCAAGAGGAAAGTTTCAAAATACCTGTACTCTCATGCAAGTGAAGAATAATCTCTTGATTTGAGATAGTATATTTATATTTTTAAGTATATAAGATGATTTAAATATAAGAAAATAGAGAACAAGAAATCAGAGACTTTAGAAGGATACTCATCTGGGCCAAATCCTTCATTTTACAGATGTATTAGAGTCTCAGTGATATTAACTAACTTATCCAAGATCATACTGTTAACTGGATACCAACCTGTTAAATAGATTTCAATATGCTATGCTTCCTCCTTTTCTCCTGAAGATTTAATTAGTAAATATATAATTTAAAATCTATTTTGTTTTGCTGGTGTATAGAATTAAGGGAAATGGAAAGAAATCAGTAGAAATGGAAAGCATATACAATAGCCAAGTGATAGAAGCACCCCAAGTGTCCATCGAAGGATGAATGGATAAAGCAAGTGTGATGAGATTCTGCCCTTGCTACAACATGGACATTAATTGAAATGAGCCAGCCACATAAGGACAAGTACAGTAAGATTCCACTTATACGAGGTCCAAACAGTAGTAAAATTCATAAAGACATAAAGTACAATAGAATGGTGGTTGCTGAGGGCTGAAAAGAGGGGGAAATGAGAGTTACTATTTAATGGATGCAGTTTCAGTTTTGCAAGATGAAAACTGTCTGGAGGTGGTTTGCATATCAATGTGGATATACTTAACACTCCTGAACTGTACACTTAGAAATAGTTTAGAGGGTAAATTTTATATTATGTGTTTTTTAACTATAATTAAAAGAAATTAATAAAAAGGAAAGAAGAGATAACACAAAAAGACAAGAGAGAAAGAAAAAAGACAGAAGGCACAATGCCAAAGAGCAAGAGGAAAGAGCAGAGATGACTAGTCTTTCTCAGTCACAGGGATCCTCACTGCCCACGCACCTCCACTTCCAAATCCAGTGTTCTGGTTCTTAGTGCACTCACTGCACTTACCTATCTGCTTACCAAGATTATTCTTTTGTTTATATCAGAAGTCTCTGCTCTCCTATCAAACTCCTGATCCCAATTTCTACATACACACCGTGGTAAATCAAAACCCTCCTCCAGTTCTGCAATCCTCTCCTTCTCAGGGCCGACCTGTCACCAAAGCCAAAACCCTTGTCATCCTTTCTACTCTCTAGGTGGCCAAGGGCCAGGACTAAACCAAACTGTGAAGATAAAATTCACTTAGGAGCCTCTTAACTCTCCTTCTTCCCCTTGCTTTGGCTGCCCAGTGCCCTCATGTAGCTCCCGGGCAGACAAGAAGCACTTGCTGTGCTCAACCCAGAGATTCCTGAGCAGGCACCCTTGTTTAACACAACTTTCTCTACAGTGGTTCATGCACCATATTCTGCTTACTCCCCACTAGTGTCACCATCACTCCTACACACTCACTATCCAGATTTGCTCTCAGGCAACTGTCATGCTAAAAATAGCATCATACTACAGAAATCATACTGTAGCAGTATGGAAAGATGACAGTTTATTAATATGGGTTAATCTCCCAGGGAATATTTGCATAGTAGCAGGTGACAATTCAAATGGCCATCTCTTTAATGGTGAAATTTTAACTATCAGAGACAGGCCTTTGGCGATATGATTTGAAGATGAGGTGCATGCACAA
Organism: Saccopteryx leptura; assembly: GCF_036850995.1. Classification (NCBI taxonomy): domain Eukaryota; kingdom Metazoa; phylum Chordata; class Mammalia; order Chiroptera; family Emballonuridae; genus Saccopteryx; species Saccopteryx leptura. The sequence continues at coordinate 48,228,485 of NC_089512.1, read as the reverse complement.
AGTACACTGAACTCTGCCTCTTCTTCCTTCTTTCCTGCTTTCTCACTCCTGAAACATCTGCCCGCTTCCCTTGATGGTGTCACCTTAGAAGGAAACACTCTCGATATTTCAGTGCATGGCTCCATAGTCAAAAAGTTAAAATGACACAGTACCTTTTTTTGAGTTGTTTATATGCAATCCTCATTTACTGATATATCTGGCTCAAAATTGCTGTTTATTCAGGTGGTCAATTCTAAAAAATTCTTGTTTAGAGACTTCAAAAAATGGCCAAATGAACCATAATTCTTATATTTCTGGTCAATATCAGCTTCTTCATCGTGGAAACTTTCCCCCATAACCTGCTGCTTTTGCATAGGATGCATATTCTTGTTTGAGCTCCATTGTTGAAAAGTTTCTTTCTGTTTGTTGGAGAAGCAGTGATATATGATCAAATATTGTTAGGGAAGGTAGAAAAGAAATGGAGGGTTGAGTAATTAAATTATCAGCTACTTATTTTCTTGGGTAGCAACTGGGCTGATGTGGTTTTTAAAAACTGTTTGCTTCTAATATGACTGGGTACACAGGAATTGTAAAAGTGAACCCCTAAAAATACATTCTTCACTGAAAAGCATTTCAATGTATATGGCACATATTTCCTTCTAAATTACCAAAAAAAAGTTCATGCACTGAGGTTGAGCATAGCTGGCCTTATTGATAAGGTTGTCTAGTCATTCTAAATGCAATAATATAAAGATGTGGGGTTCCCTATATGCCTTTTAAATGACAGATTATCTTTTATTCTCCAATAAGTCACCCAAATATCTAAGTATCAGTCTTCCTCTTAATTAATCGAATTTCTGTTTGAGGTGTGAAAATAAAAAATCAAATAATGTTGTTCACTGTTTTTAAACCTACTTGGCTTAAGAGATCCCTCCCTTCACTTTTCCTTTTACTGTTCTTCCCTTGAACTGCCATACCAGATAAAGCAAGAATCTTTCCTGTAGCATATTTAAAGCCACCCCCATGTTCCTAGCACCAATACAAAGCAGGAGAAAGTTCAGAATGAACATTTGTTTTCTAAGGAAGAACAGTACAAATAAATCATCTCTCTAAGACAGACTGTGATCAAATAAGCAAAAAAAGATAGGATTACCAATAAGCCAGTGAAGCTATATAGCCACACTAGATCTTATGGTGCTTGATAGGTGGAAAATCTTCAAAAGGCAAATCCAACTCTATAAGAAGAGTAGTTGAGCTAACATGCTAGGTAATCCAATAAAGCTTCCAGTAATTCTGCTTTTTTTCTAGTCTCTGTCATTTTTTGTCCTTTGCTTATCATTTGGAATGATGACTCATATTTACTATGGACAGTTCCTAACCTTTGACTATTTGACTTTCATTTTCGACTAAAGGTACATTGCACCTTTTCCAAGAGTATGGAATTCCTTTTCTAGGAAACATGTTACAGCAGATCCTGGAAGCCATAAACATCTTATTTATAAACAAGTTACCTTCTTTCATTTCCACTTTATTATTATTATTATTATTATTATTATTATTAAGTGAGAGGTGGGGAGGAAGGGATGCAGAGCTAGACTCCTGCATGTACCCCGACCGAGATCCACCTGGATCCACCCTACAGGGCTATACTCTGCACATCTGGGGCTGCTGCTCCGCTGCTCAGCAACCAAGCTATTTCAGTCTGAGGCAGGCTATGGAGCCATCCTCAGCGCCTAGGGCCAACTTGCTCAAACCATTTGAGCCATGGCTGTGGGAAGAAAAGAGAGAAAGAGAAGAAGGGTGAAAGGTAGAAGCAGAAGATCGCTTCTTCTGTGTGCCCTGACCAAGAATCAAACCTGGGACTTCCACATGCCGTAGGGACACTCTACTGCTGAGCCAACCAGGCAGGGCCACTTTTGTTTCCTAAGAATATTTTTTTCTTTTATACATATTTTAATAAGAAAGAAATACCACAGTCTTTATTTGGCCTGTATTTCAACTACCATATTTTTCACTCCATAGATGCACCTGACCATAAGACACACTTAGGGTTTTTTTTTTTGTTGTTGTTGTTTTGTATTTTTCTGAAGCTAGAAACGGGGAGAGACAGTCAGACAGACTCCCGCATGCGCCCGACCAGGATCCACCCAGCACGCCCACCAGGGGGCGATGCTCTGCCCCTCCGGGGTGTCGCTCTGCCGTGACCGGTGCCACTCTAGCGCCTGGGGCAGAGGCCAAGGAGCCATCCCCAGTGCCCAGGCCATCCCTGCTCCAATGGAGCCTCGGCTGCGGGAGGGGAAGAGAGAGACAGAGAGGAAGGAGAGGGGGAGGGGTGGAGAAGCAGATGGGCGCCTCTTCTGCACGCCAGGCCGACGCTCTACCACCAAGCCAACTGGCCAGGGCCGACACACTTAGGGTTTTAAGGAGGAAAATAAGAAAAAAATATTCTGAACCAAATGGTGTGTTAAAATAGTTAATAAAATATACCACAATAATATTTCAACAATGTAAGCTCAACAGCAGTATTGACAATCATTAGCACTTTTATTAACAAATGAAAAGAAACTTTAATGTTCAAATACTCTTCTAGTTGTCCAGGAATCCGCAGCAGCTAAAAAAAAAATGAGCATTCGCTCCATAAGATGCATGGGCATTTTCCCCTCCACTTTTGGGAGTAAAGATGTATCTTATGAAGTGAAAAATATGGTTTTTTTTTTATCTGCTTGAATTCCAATGTTTTTTGAATAGACCAAGTAAAGCCTGGCTATTAAAGACCAGGAATGAGAGATGCCTCTCTTAGGATCCCTCTAAACTTGATTAACTTTTACAAGTTAAAGACATACTTGAGATTACAACCGAGGTATCCTAAATCCATTTTTTTCCCTTAAGTTAGAAACAGGGAGACAGAGAGACAGACTCCCGCATGCACCCCAAATGGGATCCACCTAGCAAGCCCACTATAAGATGATGCTCTGCCCATCTGGAGCCATTGCTCCACTGCTCAGCAACTGAGCTATTTTAGCACCTGAGGTAAGACCATGGAGCCATCCTCAGCACCCAGGGCCAACTTGCTCCAATGGAGCCATGGATGTGGGAGGAGAAGAGAGAGATAGAGAGAAGGGAGAGGGGGGGGGGTGGAGAAGCAGATGGGCACTTCTTCTGTGTGGCCTGGCCAGAATTGAACCCGAGACACTTACACACCAGGCCAATGCTCTACCACTGAGGGAAACAGCCAGGGCCCTAAGTCAAAATTTAATATATTTTTCATTGCATTGTTTTGCCACATTTGGCTAAGGATGAACCCTGAGGTGATGTAATTAATTTTCTTCAGCCCAAACCAATGTTTTATTCTTGGTCACTGAAAGGAAGAGTGAAGCCCTGGCCAGTTGGCTCAGTGGTAGAAGTCCCAGGTTCGATTCCTGGTCAGGGCACACAGGAGAAGCGACTATCTGCTTCTCCACCCCTAACCTCCTCTATCTCTTTCTCTCTCTTCCTCTTCCTCAGCAATGGCTCAAATGGTTTGAGCAAAGTTGGCCCTGGGCACTGAGGATGGCTCCATGGCCTCACCTCAGGCACTAAAATAGCTCAGTTGCCTAGCAATGGAGCAGTGGCCCAGATGAGCAGAGCATCCCCTGGTAAAGAGCTTGCCAGATAGATCTTGGTCGGAGTGCATGCGAGAGTCTGTCTCTGCCTCCCTGCCTCTCACTTAATAATAAAAAATAAATTAAAAAAAAGAGACCCTGACCAGTTGGCTCAGTGGTAGAGCGTCAGCCTGGCATGTGGAAGTTCTGGGTTCGATTCCCACCAGGGCACACAGGAGAAGCACCCATCTGCTTCTCCACCCTCCCCCCCCTCCTTCCTCTCTATCTCTCTCTTCCCCTCCCACAGACAAGGCTCCATTGGAGCAAAGTTGGCCCAGGCACTGAGGATGGCTCTATGGCCTTCACCTCAGGCACTAGAATGGCTCCAGCCACAATGGAGCAATGCCCCAGATGGGCAGAGCATCGCTCCCTGGTGGGCATGCTGGTTGGATCCCAGTTGGGCACATGTGGGAGTCTGTCTGACTGCCTCCCTGCTTCTAATTTTGGAAAAATACAAAAATAAATAGAGTCTATGGCCATACCACCCTGATAGCGCCCAATCTCATCTGATCTCAGAAGCTAAGCAGGGTCAGGCCTGGTTAGTACTTGGATGGGAGACAAAAATAAATAGATAATTTTTATAAAAAAGAAAGGAAGGAAGAATAAAGCAGAAATCACAGAGATTTCTATAAAGATTTTTAAATGTCAGGCATTAGAATGTCTACGTTTGCATTGTATCTTGTAATTGTTGTCATCATCACATTGAAAAATACTTATTAAGCCATTGCCTCTCACTGGTGCTGTGGTAAGCAGTGTATAAAGAGAACTACATTGAGACAATTCCTATTTCACTGGGTGGAAAAGGGAAGCTAAAGACAGAGGCACAACATGAAGAATATAGACTTGTTCCAGTGAGTAAAGAAGTATGAAGATTAAGAAAAATAGGGCTTTTGTTTTGTTTTGTTTTTATAGTTAAAATTGTTTAAAAGCAAAATAATCATACAACTAGAAAAGTGGAAGAAACCTAAGGACCAAACTTTTTAGGTCAGAAAACTGCATACAAGAGAGGCAAAGTGATTTGCCCAAAGTTACAGAAAATTAAAGACATACTCAAGATTACAACATAGGTATCCTGAATCCAAATTTATTATTTTTTCATTGCACTATTTTGCCATAATGTCTTAAAAGTTATTATAGATGCTATCTCAGCAAAGATTACAAAATTTAAGGTTAGAAGTTACAAGATTAGTTTAGAGAAGGACAAGGAAAAGATTAGAGGCAAGACAGGAGCATGTCTGGGAGAATGAAGTTGAAGAGACAAATGGAAATAAGGAGGCAACTAAAAGTTAATAGTTAGTCCTCTCAAAAATCAGAAGTGTGACATGTAGACTATAGCAGAGAACACAGCACTGAGTGAGAGGATACCTGGGCTCTGCCACTCATTAGCTCCAGAACCATGGACCAGTTACTAACGATCTCTGTATCTTCCTTCCTTCATGGATGAAAGGATTGAACTGAATTCCCTTGGAGGTATCCTTTCCTGCTCTCACATGTTACAATTCTATTATTTGATGGGCACCAAACAGGTAGTTCTGGAAAGATAATACTATATTGTTATGAATCACACATGAAAAGATAGTAGTCCTAAGCCAAGAAAAATGATTGCTTTCTCTACAAACTTCAGAAACTCAACTGAGATGAAAACAAACAAAAATACTTCCTAATTTTCTGAGTTTATCTTATAAGAGAATTTGGTTTTGGTCTTTAATCACTTAAGTATTAGACCCATGGGAGCCCAATTTTTTGTTGTTGGTTCTAGGTCCATACCTATGTATGTAAAATATATTAATACTTTAAGAGTTATTTGTAAGGGAAGCATTTCTTTTTAAAATTACTTGGTTAGCCTGACCTGTGGTGGCGCAGTGGATAAAGCATCGACCTGGAACGCTGAGGTCGCCGGTTCGAAACCCTGGGCTTGCCCAGTCAAGGCACATATGGGAGTTCATGCTTCCTGCTCCTCCCCCTCCTCTCTCTCCCCCCTTCTCTAAAATGAATAAATAAAATCTAAAAAAATAAAATAAAATAAAAAATAAATAAAATTACTTGGTTAGCCTGACCAGGCAGTGGCACAGTGGATAGAGCATCAGACTGGGACGCAGAGGACCCAGGTTCAAAACCCTGAGGTCGCAGGCTTGAGCGCAGGCTCATTTGGTTTGAGCAAGGCTCACCAGCTTGATCCCAAGGTCACTGGATTAAGCAAGGGGTCACTCAGTCTGCTGAAGCACCCAGGTCAAGGCGCATATGAGAAAGCAATCAATGAACAACTAAGGTACCACAACAAAGAATTTATGCTTCTTATCTCTCTCCCTTCCTGTCTGTCTGTCCCTATGTATCTCTCTCTTTGGGTCTCTCTATCTGTCTCTGTCACACATACAAAAAAATAATAATAAAATAAAATTACTTGGTTAAACTCTCCCCCTTCTCTAAAGCTCCAAATTTGGGGTCTTAGGTAGTTTAGAGTAATGTTCCTCTGGTGGATTGGGTGTTCCTCACTCTTGACTTTCTGCAGGGGAATGGTGTGATTTGAGAGGATATTCATCCTTTTTATTATTATTATTGGGGTGACATTGGTTAAGAAAATTATATAGGTTTCAAATGTACAATTCTGTAATACATTATCTGTATATAGTACTGTGTGTTCACCACCTCAAATCAAGTCTCCTTCCATCAACATTTATTTCGCCTTTACCTTCTTCTACTCCTCCCACCCCCTTTCCCTTTGGTAATCATTATACTGTTGTCTGAGTCCATGAGATTTTTTTTGTTTAATCCCTTCACCTTTTTCACTAGCTCCCCAATCCCCATCCCATCTGACAGCTGTACCTCTGATTCTATTTCTATTTTGTTTATTAGTTTATTATGTTCAGTAGATTCCAAATATAAGTAAAATCATACGATATTAGTCTTTCACTGACTGGCTTATTTCACTTAGCATAACACTCTCTAGGGCCATCCATGTTGTCACAAAGAGTGAGATTTCCTCCTTTTTATGGCTGAGTAATATTCCATTGTGTAAATGTACCACAGCTTTTTTATCCATTCATCTACTGATGGGCACTTGGGCGATCATTCTTGCACTGTCTTCAGAATAAAAAGACAACTAGGTTACACTTGGCTACTTTCCATTATGTTTTAAAATACAGCTCCACTTGAGACCAACTGACCTCTAAAATAAATTTAACAAACTCCAGATCTAGGTTTGGAACAGCATGCAAATGGTGCAAATCATTTTTTTTTTTTTGATGTGCTACACAAAAGTACCAAACTTATGCATATGATTCTTAAAGTATAAAGTCGCACTCATAACTCATTTCAGAAAAAAAAAAGTCAAGCTTGCTTAGGGCTGATTTAAACAAAGCCATGGACTTCGTACAACTCATTTCCTAAGGCTTGAGATAAGAAATATGAGCATCTAGCCATCCCATCCCATGTATTTGGATACAACCTGCAAAGTTCTGTGAAATGTCTGTGCGTTTTGGGTTATGTCCGTCATATATTTTGTCAACTTGGTACCAAAAATCTAGATGTTTGGAAACATCCAAATGATGGACTTAAATGTTTTTATTTTGATGAAATATTCAGCACTATAACCAAGAAACATTTCCAATCTATAACATTGATATCAACAGCCTTTTAAAAAATATGCTTCACTTTATTTTAGAGTGACATGAGTGAAAGACTTCATAACCATAACATTTTAACTCAGTTTTGCATATTGACTTCCATTTGCAAGAATTTTAGCTTGACATGCCATAATCTATAAAGCAATTAAAATGCCTCTAAAGTTTTTAGAACCTTCTTGTTCATTGTCTGCTGTTCTTTTTTTCCTTACACTAAAAATTTGATCTTTGCCTTATTGAAACTATGAAGAAATCAAAAACTGAATAGACTTTTTTATACTACACAGTCATTGTTTGTACTTGCAAAATTGGATTAAGAAATCACTGGTATTCTTACACATGTTTTTTTTGCCAAAGAAAATTCAGCATATTTCTACTTAGCCTTGAAATTTCCACCAACCAGACTGAGTAATTGTGTACCACCCACACTCCTCTTGGCATTCCCAGTTCCCCAGGGAAATCTCAGCTTGAAACCCACGTAACATGTATAAACTCCTCTTCTGCCCTACTCTGTTACACCTGTCTTGCAGGTGAAATCATTCCCTAGCTGCAGCACATTATAAGGCTTAGCACTTACGTAAATTAGTAAAAATAAAATAAACATTTTTTTCTGTTTTCCCCTTTCCATCCTGTTCTGTACCCAGAATTATAGATCACAATTTTCTATTTGATGAGCATACCTTTCTTTGTGCTTCCTTTTCTTATTTTTAGGTGTCCAGTTCCACTTGGGTCATAATTACTTTTTTGAACATAAGCATATTAAAAAGCATGTAATGAACACAGGTTTCTTCTTTAGTTTTGCAAATACCTGAATTATTCAAAACCCACTCTTCCCACTCTTTCCACTCTTTTCTTTCCTCTCCCTTTCAACACACACACACCACTCACAGCTTAAAAATTCACATAAGAAACTAAATTTTGTAATTAATATAATGTTCAAACCTTTCTAATTAGCAGCTCCCTTTTGCTTTACCTACATCCTAGTACTATCAAAAAAGTATTTACAAAATAAATACATTGTTAATCATCATAGTAAACAGAAATGTTTACTTAAAATGTAAACATGTAGTCTAAAAATGTTTTTCTTTACGCAAGTCATACATGTAAGTCAAGTAGTATTACAGAGCTTATCATAAACAGGGAGGAGGAAGACAAACCCTCCCCAAACTACAGTTCACTTCCCCACACTACCATCTCTGAGCTCTGCTTCTCAGTCACATCTCAATCTCTTTCACCTCTTTCTTCTGCTATTTCTGTTATTTCCTTCCATATTTCTAATTGATTTGTTTATGTGGCTTTTCCTTTATTAGTCAAATTGGGCATTATTTAACTTGCAACTCTGGAAGCTGTGAATTTAGCACTATTTCATTCCCACCCCTTTCATGTCTTCCTTTCCGCACTTTCTTTCATTCTGTCAATATAGTTTTATCACAATTTTTGAGCAAACAAATATTCTGTATTTACATTATTATTACCATATAAATACTAGTCATGAGTGACCCAAGTAAAATATTATATTACATTTCTTTTCTAATACAAGTTTATTTTTCCCCGGAGTTAATAATCATTTTTTTTTTTTACTGCCTCCGAAACTCTCCAAAAGAACTGTAAAATCCCTTTCAATACAGTCAGACACATCAGGTCATCTATTGTTATCAACTGGGGGAGATATTTTTTTGGAATCCTTCCATCCTCCCTTTCCAAGTAGGATTAGTTGTTGCCAACCTTGCCCTTCCTTTCTCCAGCGTTAGTTTCCCAGTTTCCTGTAGTTTTGTTTTCTTTGTAATGGGTTTACTCCACCCCTTTGTTAGAGTATATTGTCTAGTAGTTTCCTAAGAAAAGGTGAGTAAGAGGCAATTTTTAACAACCTTTTATTTGCAAATAACTTAAAAATTACATGAGTGTAATCATATAATTTTCGTCATTCTCCTATTAATGTTTTGCTCCATTTGTGCATGTGTACGCACACACATGAAAGTGTATGTATGTATGTACACTAAAGTTTTGTTCTGAACTATTTTAAACTTCCTTGTATACATCATGGCCCTTTCCCCTAAATACTTCAATATATATTTCCTAAGAATAATGATATTATCTTATATATTTATAGTTCTATTATCAACTTTGATAAATTTAATGTTGATACAATACTTTAATCTACAATCTATCTCCCAATGGATCAGTTCTGTCAGCTGATCCAAAATGGTGGTGGTGTTTTTTTGGTGACAGAGACAGAGAGAGACAGGGACAGACAGACAGGAAGGGAGAGAGATGAGCAGCACCAATTCTCCACCGTGGCACCCCAGCCGCTCACCGCCTGCTCCCTCAATGCGCCCCACTCCCTGCTCAAGCCAGCGACCATGGGGTCATGTCTATGATCCCACGCTCAAGCTGGCGACCCTGGGGTTCCCAACCTGAATCCTGTGTCCCAGTCCAATGCTCTGTTCACTGTGCCACCACCTAGCCTAGCCCAGAATGGTCTTTTATGTTATTTTTTTTCCCTTCAGTACAGAATCCAGCCTAGGATCAGGCATTATGTTTAGCAGTCATGTCTCTTTAGTCTCCTTTAATCTGAAACATTTTCACAGTCTATCTTTGTTTTTTATGAGCCTTTGGGAGGAAAAAAAAAGAATAAAGCCCCGCTCCCTTTTATTTTAAATAAAATTCTCCTCATTTTGGTTTCGTGATGTTGCTTTTTGGTTAGATTCAACTTACGTATTCTTAGAGTACAACATAAGTGATGTGTGTTTTTTAGGGTATCACATCTGGAGATGTCCAGTTTATCCTTCTTAGTGATGTTAATTTGGGTCACCCTGTCAAGGTGCTATTCAATCCTTTCTCCATTGGATAGTTTGTTTGTTTGTTGCAATAGCAATTGTGGGAAGATATATTAAAACCATGCTAATATCCTCTTCATAACTAAAATTTCCCCCTAGATTTTGCATTCATTGATGATTCTTGCCTGGACCAATCTTTACTGTGATGGTTGCAAATGATGCCTTAACTCCTGCACTTTCTTTACATTTACCACTAAGCACTCAGCTTTCTACCAAAAGCAAGACCCTTCGCTTCTCTTTTTAACCATTCATCCATCCATCCACCCATCCCTCCATCCATTCAGCCTTCTGTCTGCTATCTATCATCTATCTGTCCATCTATCTATCATCTATCTACCTGTCATCTTTCTATCCATGGTATGGACTACTCATGGATTTTTTCCCCAATGGTTTATAATTCATTACTGTCTCTCTCTAGAATCCCCAATTTATTAAAAATTTGGCATGATCTTCTAATTTTCTTAACTTTTCTCTCCCATTTTTCACCTCTTGGTCTTTTAATTGTACTTTCTAGAACAGTTTCTCAACTTTATCCCTTAATCCTATATTGACTGTTTTTAATTTTAGACCTCATATTTTTAATTTCAAGAGCTTTTTCTTGTTTCTGACTGTTCTTATATCATCAATGTAGTGTATATTCTTGTCTCTCAGAATATTATAGAACCTGCCCTACATTATTATTTTTTTCTTTTTCTTTTCTTTTCTTTTTCTGTGACAGAGACAGAGAGAGGGACAGATAGGGACAGACAGACAGAAAGGGAGAAAGATGAGAAGCATCAATTCTTTGTTGCGGCTCCTTAGTTGTTCATTGATTGCTTTCTCACATGTGCCTTGACCCGGGGACTACAGCAGACTGAGTGACCCCTTGCTCAAGCCAGCGATCTTGGGCTCAAGCTGGTGACCTCAGGGTTTTGAACCTGGGTCCTCCTTGTCCCAGTCTGACACTCTATCCACTCACTGCGCAACCGCCTGGTTAGGCCTACATTATTTCTGTTTCCTTTCTCTGAGTTCTTTTCTTCCCCAGTTTATTTTTTGTTTTTATTATTATTTGTGTGCCTTTCATGCTGCAAGTGCTACTCAAGTGTTTATATTTGACAGATTATATTTAAAAGTGAGGCAAAGGCAGGGTTTGTTGACTGGTGGGCTTCACTGTGATGTGACTTGGTAGGACCCATTGAGATGCCCCTAAACGTCAGTGTCTGTAGATTGTTTTTCTCTTTAGGTAGCTTCTTCAGTGGAGAATCATTCAGTCTTCTGCTTGGGAAAAATTTTGGGAGGTGTGAAGAGAGTTGGAGGGCTGGTTAGGGGGAAAAGGAAGATTTAAGCTTGGATGCTGGAGAGCAAAGGAGGTGCTTTCATTCAATATTCAGCCACACCTTCCATTATGTTTAGAGTCCCTGTGCCTAGAGCCCCCCTCTTTCTATCTCCCAGTGTCCTTCAGAAAAATAAATTTCTGTTCTTGAATATATAGTAAAGGAGTAGTCTCTTGGCTGAGTGGAGTAATAGAGTGGATGTGGGGAACTAAATGTTCTTGGTACAGACTTCCAACCAGTCCTCAGCCCTCCCATCCCTAGGTTTACCTGATGCCTTCAATTCCTGAACTTTCTAAAGTTCTGTAGAATGAATCCCTTTTCATTGCCTTCTTTCATCTGTAGACTTGACTTTTAGTTTTTTCAACTCTACTAAGTCAGTGCCCACTGGTTCTTCTACTTTTCATTTTTAAAAATTTGTGGAATCTTACATCCATTATTATCTACTCTCCAACTGTAGTGAGTTTATGCCATTTTAAATTCTTATTTTGTTATTTTGATGATGTTTCAAAGGTACAGAGGTAAAGATATGGATTTAATCCAACTTTGTTAATGAGAATGTAAACAAAAATTTGAGTCAAGATGAGAGAAGCAAAGTCCTAGATTAGAACACATTCTGACCACCTGCACTTAATTCTTTCCAATACAAGTGGAAATGGGTCCTGGGTTTTAGTTTTGTGCACATAAGTGGTTTGTGATTAAGGAGGAAAAGGATCCTAAAGTATTAGTGTAGGGAGAAAATGTGATGTAGCTGCTCAGGGAAAGGTATCAAGACAAACTATTTTATCTTTTGTATATATAATATGTAAATTTGTATATCATCTGCACCAACCCACATGCCTTTGCAAGATGGATCTAGAAAATGGGGAAAACATTAAGAAAAGCCCAGTAATAAAGATCATCATATGGATATGATACAAATGATTTACAGTTTACCATTTATAATGACAATTCAAAAACAGCATCAGGTACAGGGATGGATTCAATAGGAAATTCAATCAGAAAACAGAACTTAACTTTCATGTGTTCAGTAACTAATTTTCAACACCTCCTATGTGCCAGGTACCATACTGTGTGCTTATTTCCTAGGTTTTCTTTGCAAGTTACTATTAATAGCCTCAGCAAGAGAAAATGTGTTTTTGACAGGCACATACAAACCCAAGTTACAATATGAATAGGGAAACTATGGTTGGCTCTATGCAGTAATAAAACTGGAGAGAGACTATAAAATATGGTCTGCCAAGAGTGCAATTTGACTTATGTCAGAAGGATTTGCCTAATAAAATAATACATAGGTATCAAAACCCCAGTATTTTATGATTCTATACTAACTGAAAATGAAGTGATTTGGCTGAATCAATGTTTATGTTTAAGTATTCACTTTTGTGTGTGTGAAACCACAGCCAGTTTTCAGGCAAAGTTTATCTTCTCCAACAGTGACATAGTGTAGGAAAAGGAAGGTCCATTGGTTGGTTCACTAGATAAAGAGGAAGAGAACCCATTTATTGTTCAGGATTTTCAACTTGACACTTTATTAAAAATTTACTGAGTTTTAGTTAAATTATATGTAAAAGAAGAAAAGTATTTTTTTCTTCATATCACACAGACTTTATTGTTAGTGAGAGGTGGAGGGAAGGTTTGTGGCACCCTCCACAATATACTGTTGAATGAAAAAAAAGAGGACACGATATGTACCATAATATCCAGTCTGCATTTAAAATGAACATTTGTTCAGATGTTTATAAGGAGGGTTTAGAAGTGATTACACAAATTGTTAAAAGAAGTTATATCAAATGTTCAGGCTATGTTTGAACAAATGACCATCTTTGGTTCCCAAATGTCATGTATGGGCAATGATGTGTAACAATATAAATGCTACTACTGTATATTACTAATGGGAGTAAAAGTAAGTACAACCACTTTGGAGAGCAATCTTGAGTGTCACATAAAAAATGAAAAATAAAACGTAATGAGGTACCATTTTGTAAACATCAGATCGGAAGCAATTTTAAAATCTTACAACGCTAAGTATTAACAAGCAGGTGGGAAAGCACACATGTGTATGCTTGATGTAGTGTAAGTCTAGAGGACCACTTTGAAGAGCATTCTGGAAATCTCTAGCAAAGCTGAAAACAGGCATATTCTGTGACTCAGGCATTGCATGTTTTCATTTTATTTCACCTCTTGGTGGATTGAATTACATTATCAGGTAGACTTTTCAGAAATGGTTTATCTCCAGGATCCATGCCTTTCTGAGGCTATCTGTTACTTGTATGTGGCCTGCACATATCTGTTGCCTGGATAACACAGGGTATAGAATTCTTCAGTCTAATCCCTTATCAGTCAAAACATTAAGATGTTGCTTCACTGATTTCAGATAAATGTTCCTGCAAACAAGTATGAAGCCAGCCTAATTTCTTTTCCCTGTGCAGGTGGTTTGACCACTTTTCCAGGAGGCCTGTAGGAATTTTTCTTTATCTTCACCAGCTTCACCAATACTCTTTGTAGTATTATTTTCTATTATTTTTCCCTGAAATCTTTTGATATGAAAATTGAACTAATAATTTCAGAGACATTTTTCTCTGTCTTTGACTTGGTTTTCCTCATGTTCATTCTGTGCCTTTTTATTTCTAAAACATTGCTTTGTCCTGGGACTGTGTTGTTTTTACCCTCAGTTCCTTTCCTTGGTATTTCCAGCTCTTTTTGGACCATTTTTTGACATTTTGTTATTTCATACTCTCCTTAATTTCTTCAAGAATGTGAAGAATATAGTACCTAAACATTTCTTCTCTTTTCAGGGTAAGTTATCTTCTGGTTTAGATTCTTCACTGCATTTATTTAGGCGGGGGGAGGACATGGTGGCTTTGGAGAGGAGACTAACAAATTTTTGCCAAGGTCTCACTTCAGCCTGTATTGCCTACTCATCTTCATCATAGCAATCCCATCCTTGTCACTTTTCCCCTGAAATAATGGAGGCAAATTCTCCTCTACTCCAGCCTTGTTTATCTGGGTACTATTTGAAGCCTCCACTCAGAACATGAGTTTAATACTGAAAAATATTAAGGGGTTGTGACTTTATTTTATCCTTTACCTGCTTGTGAGAGCAGGAAAGGGCTTGAGTGGACTGAAACTTGGAGTGGATGAAGTCATGGAGTTTTACCATCACTTTCTCTAAGGAGCCCTACATAAAGAGGTCATTCTGTTAAGAGGAAAGGGGCTATATTGTAGACAAATTCAGATGAGCCTTGAACAATGCAGGTTTGAACTGCATCGGTCCGCTTATATGTGGATGTTTTTCTTTTCTTAATGTTTATTTTGTTGATTTTAGACAGAGAGGAAGGGAGAGAGAGACAGAGACAGAAACATCAATCTGCTCCTGTATGTGCCCTGACCGGGGATTGAACCAGCAACCTCTGCGCTTTGGGACAATGCTTAACCAATTGAGCTATCCAGCCAGGGTGGATGTTTTTCAATGAATAGACTGGAAAACATTTTTGGAGATTTGCAACAATTTGACAAAACTCAGATGAACCATGTAGCCTAGAAATACTGAAAAAAATTTAAAAATGTATGTCACAAATGCATAAAATATATTATTTCTTCTTTATGATTTTCTTAATTACTTTTTTCTTTAGTTTACTGTGATAATACAGTAAATAACACATATAACATAAAATTTATGTTATCGTTAATGCTTCTGGTCAACAGCAGGCTATTAGTAAAGTTTTGGGGGAGTCAATGGTTGTTTGCAAATTGTTGACTGTGTAGGATGTTAGTTCACGGGTCAGCTGTAGTTAGGACATTAAGGTTCTCTTGAATTTCAGTGTTTCCCTCTTTCAGGGTCATCACGATGGTGAATTTTGTGTGAAAGCATTGGATGTTTCAGCTTTTAATTTGGTGTGTCTTAATATTCCTCTCTTCTAGCCATCATCCAGAGACTTTATATGCTGCTTTGAAAAACAAAACAAAACAAAAAAAGGCCTCTTTCACTTTTCACCTGGCCAAAATGAAAAAGAGGCAAATTCTGTGAGTTTTTCTCTTTTTTTCTTCTTTCTTTCTTTCTTTTTTTCTTTCTTTTTTTTTTAAGTGAGAGAAGAGATAGAGAGACAGACCCACCTGGCAAATCCTATCTTGGGCCAATGCTTGAATCAGCCAAGCTATTCTCAGCCTCTGAGCTGATGCTCAAACCAATTGAGCCACTGGCTGCAGGAGGGGAAGAGAGAGAAAAGGGGGAGAGGGAAGGGAAGAGAAGCAGATGGTTGCTTCTAATGTAT
The DNA here is from genome assembly GCF_036850995.1 of Saccopteryx leptura. NCBI lineage: Eukaryota > Metazoa > Chordata > Mammalia > Chiroptera > Emballonuridae > Saccopteryx > Saccopteryx leptura. The sequence goes on along the minus strand of NC_089512.1, from coordinate 48,212,824 downwards.
GCCCTGACCAGAAATCGAACCCGGGACGTCCACATGGGGCCGATGCTCTATCCACTGAGCAAACCAGCCAGGGCTGAGTTTTTCTATATTAAGCTAATGATTTATTTATCTGAGGTTGAAGATAGGATTTTCAGTTATAAATTCTCTAACTTTTGTTATCTGTATTCTTAATCTTCACACCACCAAACCTCAGTGAGGTTCTCTGGAAATTTTTCTGCTTACTGATCGCCCTTACTACATTTCGCGAAACATCTGGAGGCTCCAAGGATAAGTTTTTCTGTTTCTGGTTGAAGATCTTGTTGAGTTTTGGGAGAGATTTATCGGTATCGCTTCCTACCGCGCTATTACTCTGACCGCCCTTACTACATTTCTCTCTAGAGCAAGTCAAGAGTCCTATTCCCTATGTGTTTTTTCAACTTGATAAAAATTTTTATTATAGCTTATGGTATTTCTTGATGTTTGTAGAATGAGATGGAGATTCTGGCATAATTTCAGTCTCAGGTGTATATCCTTTGCTCTTTTTACTTTATTTTGTACATTTGGCTTAATTTGAGGGACAAAATTATTTTGTGATCTTACATTTTAACTGCCAGCTAAAGGTCTTTCCAAGTTCATATTGTATATATTCTCTCTGTTGAGAATGTGATTGGGTTAAGTATAGAAGACTATTTACACTGAAGTTTTCTTTGGCAAATTGTACTTTCAAATTCTTATTTGAATATTATCAGCTCGTCTTCTTTAAAAAAATTTTTGTGGTCATCATTGCTATTTCTATATTCTTATTCTTATAGGCAATCTACACCCCAGAAGAAGATAAAAGATAGGATCTTTTAAACAAAATACAATTGATTGTTTTTAACTCTTGAAGAAAGGAGTAACTATAATAACAACATATTAGAGCAGACAGTTCTATTTAGGTTAGTGAATAGCATTATCTTAAAGTTACCTGTTTATTTGTAGTTTAATATACAAGTTTAGTAACAATAACTTTAATATCAATGTGTGAAGAAAAATGAAAAAATTTAATAACTTCTAAGATATTGTTATAGAAATCACTTTTTATAGAGTGATTTTTGTCAGTTTTTTAAAACAAATATAATATATTCTACTTAGATATACCTAACTTATGCTAAGTCTCACTCAAATATCAATAGAAAAATCAGAAAATGGCATAATAAGCCATTTGGAAAAAAATACAAATGGCCATTAAAAATTATGTTTACCCCATTAGTTATCAAATATATTTAAATTAAAAGATACCATTATTTGCTTATCAAATTCACAAAAATTAAAAAATAATTTTATTCTAAACATTGAGCTAAGTGTAATGAGACAGTTTGATATATTATTAAAAATTTGAAGCCTGACCATTAATGGCGCAGTGGATAATGTGTTGACCTGGGGTGCTGAGGTCCCAGGTTGAAACTCCAAGGTCGCGGGCTTGAGTGCAGGCTTGCCAGTTTGAGCATGGGGTCGTCAGCTTGAGCCCAAAGGTCACTGGCTTGAGCAAGGGGTCACTGGCTCCGCTGGGGTCCCCTGGTCAAGGCACGTATGAAAAGAAATCAATGAACAACTAAAGTAATGCTTCAAATCTCTCTCCCTTTCTTTCTCTTTCTCTTTCTAAAACAACAACAACAAACAAACAAAAACACCTTAAATACAATCTTAATAAAAATGTAACTTAAAAAAATTTTAAGGTTTTTGCCCATCGACCTAGAGATTCTACTGGCAAGAAACTATCCCAATGAAATAATCAAAGATGAAAATAAGAATTTATGTACCAGAACATTTATTGCACTGTTGCTTATAAGAAGAAAAATATTACCTGACCTGTGGTGGCCCAGTAGATAAAGCATCAACCTAGAATGCTGAGGTCGCCGGTTCAAAACCCTGGGCTTACCTGGTCAAGGCACATATGGGAGTTGATGCTTCCTGCTCCTTCCCCCACCCTCTCTCTCCCTCTCCTCTCTAAAATAAATTAATAAAGTCTTTAAATATTTTTTAAAAAGAAGAAGAAAAACATTGATAACAACCTAATGTAAGCACTAAAAGAATGCCTAAACAAAGTAAACTACTTAAGATAAAATATTATGCAATCATTAAAATTGTGTTTTGGAAGAATTTTAGCACCATGGGAAATATTAAGATGTAATATTAAGTGAAAGAAGTAGACCCTTCTACTTATGTTAAATATGACCTATTATGTACATAAAATAAATCTGGAGAGAAATACATCAAAATATCATCAGTGATACTATCTAAGTAATTGGATAGTTATCTTTGGTCATAGTTATCTTTTTCTTTAAATTTCATTATATTTTCCAAATGTTATTTAATTAAAAATTAGATTTTAATATATGTATTATATTTACATATGCCATACATAATATCTATATATCCACAACATGTCCCCAGAAAGTTAGGGACATATTAGACATCCCAACATTAACATGGCATATAAGGTCTTTCTCATGATATTGCTCACTCTTCTCAGATTTTTCCACATAATTTTATTCATGCTGAACTACTTGCAATCTTCCTGAATTTGCAGGTTTATCTACAGGTGCAGTTTTTTCCTTCCTGGAATGTCCTGGCTTGATTTCAACAGCAGGGACTTTCATTCCTTTGAAAGAAAGACTTGTAAGAACAAGACAGGACCTAACTTCTAGGGCATCTGGGGTCTCAAGCAAAATCCCAAGACAGGAACTCAGGAAGAGGAGAATAAGGGTAGAACTCCAGTTATCAGAATCAAAATATCAAAAAACACATTAAATTAGTAGCTGGAGCTACTTGATGCTGAGTCCTATAATGCTGGGCTCCAACATTCAATTCTCGTTTCCTAATTAGAGATGGTCATATTTTCATCTTAAAATCAAATCTTAAAGCCAAATAAAAAAATGACTTGGAATTATTGTATCATAAAGATAAATATCATTATTTATCTTCATGAGAAGGCATGATGAAGAATTTATTATTTTGTTAATTCTTACTAATCATCTACGTCAATCTGTCAAACTTCAGCTAAATCTAAGCTTCTCCACCTTTTTCACATCGGCGAGAACAGAGAAAATGGCATTTATATGGCACACAGAGGTAAATCCAAGAGGACACTTATGGACCTCAGGTTCTGCCCAGCTTCCCTTAGGGCTGAAATGATCACTATCTCAGCACACCTGGGACACATTCCCCTCACACCAACTCTGATCGACATCATTCCAGGCAGGGATAGATCTGGTCTGATTGCATATGTCCTCAGGAAAAGAGATCCTACTGCTCTTCCTGAGTTGAGTTTTTCCTGTGGCTATTTCTCACATTTTGCCACTTGAATAGCAGCCAGAGATCCCTTATTTTAAACTACATGCTAGTCTATATCACCACTAACATTTTTAAGGACTTTATTTTATGTGTATGGTCATGATTTCATTCTTTAAAGAAGCAATTTTTTGTCACACTTTCTTTTGTATAACACTTTTATCTAATTTATACTTTACATACAGTGACTAAACTATGATTTGCATTTTCACAGGTTGCTTAATAAATATCTTTTCTATCAGAAGTTAGTAAAATTCTACAAGTATAAGGTCTACCGGAAAGTTCTGTCCGTTTCTACCACAAGTTTCGATAAGTAAGCACGTTTATTTGGTGCATGTGTGCCTCTCTATTTTTATCACTTAATGTATACACACTGACGTAGCAAATTAACTAAAACAAAGTTGATTCACGTTAGTCTTATGTGTGAAGCGATAGTGTACCCATGGCTACTGATAAAGTTCATTTACGCCACTGTAATTTTTACAAATTTCAACAAGGAAGAAATGCTACAAAAGCATGTCTGTCGCATCCACCATATTCCCCAGACTTAGCACCCTCCAACTATCACTGTTTTTGTCCTTACAAAATTTTTTGAAGGGCAAAAAATTCAAAAATGAAGAAGATATCAAACAAGCACTGATTCAATTTTTTGCATCAAAAGATAAAACATTTTTCAAAAATGGGATATACAAATTGCCCTCATGCTGGCAAGAAATCATTAATAATAATGGCAATTATATTATTTAATAAAGTTTATTGATGGTAAGAAAAATTTATATTTTGTTTTATTCCAAAAATGGACAGAACTTTCTGGTAGACCTTATATATAAGAAGTAAATCAGTTAAAACAGCCAACAGTTATTTTATTCTGGTTGTGTGTGAAATGCTATATTAGATCCTTAAGGAAGGAACAAGGAACAAAAGAAAGTGAAGACATGTTGAGTTCGTGTGGACCATGATCTTCTGGTGTTTAATATTCATTGAAAACTGAGACTTATTTCCACTTTTCTTTTCTTTTTTTCTTTTCTAAATTGAGTAGAGGGGAGATAGACAGATTACTGCATGTGACCTAACTGGGATCCACCCAGCAACCCTGTCTGGGGCCAATGCTCTGCCCATCTGGGGCGATACTTCCAACTGAGCTATTTTTAGTGCCTCAGACAGAAGCTCCAGGGAGCCATCCTCAGTGCCCGGGGCTGATAAGCTCAAAACAATCAAACCATCACTGTGGGAGGGGAAGAAAGAGAGAAGGAGAGAGAGAAAGGAGAGAAGGAGGGGTGGAGAAGCAGATGGTTGCTTCTCCTGTGCGACCTGACCGGGAATCAAACCTGAGACTTCCACATGCCGGGCCAATGCTCTACCACTGAGCCAGCTGGCCAGGGCCAGTTTCCACCTTTCTTATTCTTTGCTAAAGGACTAGGCCTAAAAGTGTCTAGCTTAATTTTGGTGATCATATTTCAAAGAAGTAATGGATATGGTGAAAGGTATTTATATAGAAGCACTTTATAGATAAAATGCTTATATTTTAGGGAATAACATAAATGCTATTTACTTGGGTTTAATTTCTTTCCACTAAGAATAGAAAAATGGTGAAATATCTTTTGATTCTTTAAACTTGCTGATTACCTCAACAAGTTCCTACTAGGAGTGGTTGGTGGGAAGGAGTGGGAGTCTAGATTTTGGATTCATTGTTTTTTCTGTCCATCTCCAGTTCCGCCGTTCTCCAGTGTAGAAGTGTCTGTGCTTTAACTTGTATAATCATGTATTTTTTTTCTTCTACCAAAGGCTTCTTTAGAATGATGCATACATCCCTTGCACCAAAGCGGTAGCTACTGCTCTCTCCTTAGTTCCTGTTTTCCTGATAAACAATACTTAGTCCTAGTAGTGATAAAGGCAACCTGTGATTGCTTCAAAAAGAGGGTTTATAACAAAGCACACAGCTTACTCTATGCACCTTGAAGAATCTCTAGACCTAGAATGGGCAGAGCTTCCTCATAATAACTCTTTATCAGAAGCTTGTGATATAGGGGACCTGTATTTATTTTTTCAGTGCATATAATCTATGTTATTTGCTATAGGTTTACAGAATGGGATGTGGAGAATGGTTTTTTTTGTTTTGTTTTGTTTTTTTGTATTTTTTTTTTTCTGAAGATGGAAACAGGGAGAAACAGTCAGACTCCCGCATGTGCCCGACCGGGATCCACCCGGCACGCCCACCAGGGGGGGATGCTCTGCCCCTCCGGGGGGGTCACTCCGCCGCGACCAGAGCCACTCTAGCGCCTGGGGCAGAGGCCAAGGAGCCATCCCCAGCGCCCGGGCCATCTTTGCTCCAATGGAGCCTTGGCTGCGGGAGGGGAAGAGAGAGACAGAGAGGAAGGGGGGGAGTGGAGAAGCAAATGGGCGCTTCCCCTATGTGCCCTGGCTGGGAATCGAACCCGGGTCCCCCGCACGCCAGGCCGACGCTCTACCGCTGAGCCAACCGGCCAGGGCCAAGAATGCTTTTATAAAGCTATTTTCTTTCATATTAGTCAACATGCTTGCAGTTTGGGTAGCTGCCAGTAGAACTGAGGTGGGTCTTGTGTTATGACTTTATAGGGTAATCAGCTGGGTTTTCCTAGCCTGTGTGGATAACTGAAAGCAGGGACAGCCCACAGCCTAGTCACCCATGTATTTCTTATTTTAAAAATATATCATTTATTTGAGCTCAGCAACTATACTCCTAGGTATTTATCCAGGAGAAATGAAAACATATACCCACATAAAAACTTGTATACAAATGTTCATACCAACATTCTTTATAGTAGCTGAAAAAGAAAAGCAATTCAAATGTCCATCACCTAATGGATGGTATGTTCTACAACATGGAAGTGCTTCAAAAACATTATTGCTAAGTGAAAGAAGTCAGTTAGAAAGCACCACGGTTCCATTTATATGAAATGTTCCTACAGGCAAACCTATGGAGAAAGAAAATAGATTAGGTTGCCATGGCTGGGAAAGGGGGAGTAGCCGGGGAAAAGGGAACAACTGTTCATGGGTATGGGATTTTTTTTAAAGAGATAAAAATGGTTTACAATTGATTGTAGTGATGTTTGCACAACTCTGTGAATATACTGAGAACCACTCAATTGTGCATTTTAAATAGATGAATTATGTGATGTTTAAATTATATCTCAATAAAACTATTAATAAAATAATAACTCAATTATGACTTTTCACCCCATAAGTGTGGGCTGGGAATAGTAAATTTCTTCCAAAGAGTACAGTATAGAAAGGGGAGAGAAAAAAAGAGTCATTTCACATTGAAGAGACCTGACAAACGCTACTTAGGTGATTGATGTTAACCTGGAATGTTGAGAATGGCACTTTATTCCTATGGCCATCCTTTTCAAAACCATAATCCTAGTCTAAATATGGGAGAAACATAAGACAAATCCCAAACAAGAGACACTCTAAAAAACACCTGATTAGCACTCTTCAAAACTATCGTGGTCATGAAAAACAAAGGAAGTTTGAGAAACTTACAGCCAAGAAGAGCCTAAGGAGACATGATGACTAAATACAATATAATGTGCTGGATGAGATCCTGGAACAGAAGAAGGACATTAGGTAAAAACTAAGAAAATATGGCCTGACCTCTGGTGGCGCAGTGGATAAAGCGTCGACCTAGAATGCTGAGGTTGCCGGTTCAAAACCCTGGGCTTGCCTGGTCAAGGCACATATGGGAGTTGATGCTTCCTGCTCCTCCCTTCCCCTTCTCTCTCTCTCTCTCTCTCTCTCTCTCTCTCTCTCTCTCTCCTCTCTAAAAATTAATAAAAGTAAAAAAAAACTAAGAAAATATGAATAAAGTATATACTTTAATAATAGCATACATCAATATTGGTCCATTAATTGTGACAAAGTAACATTAATGTAAACTTAATAACAGAAGAAACTGAATGTTATCTAACTTTCCTTTACCTCAATTTCCTTATCTCTAAAATGGGAATAAATAGTATCTACCTTATTGGTTTGGGGATATTTTAAATGATTTAAGCTATTTTACGAATAATGCTTGAACAGTATGTGACAAATGTTAAGTGCTCAATAAATGTTAGTTATTATTACTACTATAATTACATTCTTTTAGATATTTTATTTTAAAATGAGAGAGATTTTTAAAAAATCTACCTGGTGCAATTATAAGGCTGACTGTTTTATAAGAGCTTCCAAAATGCTGCCCTTTACAATATTTATTAAGTGCCTGTTCCAGAGGGAAGTGATAGGGAATTGAATATTTAGGTACATTTTTCTCCATAACCATCTATGTTTCCGATGGAATTGGAAGGAAGTGAAAAAACATAAATAACTAAGGGAGAGAAGCCCTGGCTGGTTGGCTCAGTGGTAGAGCATTGGCCTGGCGTGCAGGAGTCCCGGGTTCAATTCCCGGCCAGGGCACACAGGAGAAGCGCCCATCTGCTTCTCCACCCCTCCCCCTCTCGTTCCTCTCTGTCTCTCTCTTCCCTTCCCACAGCCAAGGCTCCATTGGAGCATAGTTGGCCCGGGCGCTGAGGATGGCTCCTTGGCCTCTGCCTCAGGCGCTAGAATGGCTCTGGTTGCCCCCTGGTGGGCATGCCGGGTGTATCCCGCTCGGGCGCATGCGGGAGTTTGTCTGACTGCCTCCCCGTTTCCAACTTCAGAAAAATACAAAATAAATAAATAAATAAATAAGGGAGAAAAACATGAAGTCAATACAATATATTAAATTTAGAATTAGTAGAGGACAAATAAATAAGAAATTTGCTGTCACCCTCCCCTCAACAAAGAATCTTATGCCAGATCAACTAGATAGCAAAATTAATTTTAATTACAGGGTTTTTGTTGTTTTGTTTTGTTTTGTTTTTACTATCACATTTATCTGACAGCCATCCTAAAAAACAGTAAAATCTCAGTAGGAAACTGCACAGGGAATGCTAAATACAGAAGCGGCAAGGAATACAATTAGTCCCCAAATTAAAAACACGCAGCTTAGAAATGTTACATGCATATAAAAGGTCAATCATACCGTTGCCCAAAATACTGAGTGCCTAGCTAAATTTGAATTTCAGATAAACAACAAATATATTTTTAGTGTACATGTCTCAAATAATGTGTGGGACATACTTACAGTAAATAATTATTTATTGTTTACCTGAAATTTCAATTTAACTAGGTGCCCTATATTTTTATTTATAAATCTGGCAACTGTAGAGTAGCCATGGATAATTATGCTTTTCCATGTTTTTAATATTTTCTTTCTTAAATCACATAAGAAAATAGAAGAAATTAACAGAAATGTTTTTTAATATCTCACATTTTCTAAGCAGTAATTCTATAACCCATAGTGAGAATGCTTTCTTTTTATCAAAAGTCAGACTCAGAGGGAAAAACAACATGCTAAAATTTCAACGATATATATTTAAAGAAATAGAAATGTATCAAAGCACCAGCTTCTTCATCTAAATTCAAGAAAGAAAATGTTTTAAATAATAAGTTATAGGTTTTGATGAGAGAAAAATGTATGAATAAATAAAATTGAAACAGAGAGGAAGAAGAGCAGACAGAGACAGATGGGAGGAGGCATGTAAACACGTAGAAAAAGACAAATGCGAAAGACAGAGGAGGGGGTAAAAGGAAGAGGAGAAGAAAATACAAGAATTTATTATCATAGGTTCTGAGATGCGAATCAGAGATGGCACAGCGCTATCCGGAGGCAACCGACCATCTTCCTGTGATAGCCAGACAGACAGCACAGCGGGGGTTTGGGATGCCATAGAGCAGCCCAATCAACTTCTTCCTAAGGACCAGAGGCAGTTAAACTGAGGGTTGGATGTGGTGATATTTTGCCTACTCTGCTGCAAAAGAATTCTTTGTTTTTGGTTTAAGAGATTATTAGAAATGAAGAAAAGAAGGAAGAGAAGTAGAGAGGGAAGGAGAGATAAAGAACGGAGAGAAGGAAGAAGTCTTCCTGGGAGGGAAGACAGCAGGAAGGAAGCTTCCCAGCTTTCTCTGTAGTTATGTGTAATTTTTTTTTTTTTATCCATCTCAACAAAAGAGCGACTTTTATCTTTTTCAAAAAAACGGACGATCTCAAGTTTAGCTTGGGAATTAAATCAGTCTCTTTCTTTCGCGCGCGCGCACACACACACACACCATGAAGATTTAGTTGTACATTAAATTGTTACCAGGCGTAAAGATTCACATTTTGAGAAAAGAGTTTGAACTGCTATATTTTGGATTATGCAAAAAAAAAAAAAAAAATTAAAAATGAGCCTTACCAGGTGGTGGTGCAGTGGATAGAGCACTGAACTGGGACGCAGAGGACCCAGGTCGGAAACCGCGAGGTTGTGCGCTTGAGCATGGGCTCCCGCCCTTGAGCGCAGGCTGACCAGCTTGAGCGCAGGGTCGGTGGCTTGAGCGTGGGATCAGAGACATGACCCCATGGTCGCTGGCTTGAGCCCAAAGGTCACTGGCTTGAACCCAAGGTCGCTGGCTTGAGCAAGAGAGGTCACTCGCTCTGCTGTAAACCCCCCCCCCCCCCCTCCAATGAAGGCACATATGAGAATGCACTCAAGAAACAACTGAGGAGCTGCAAGGAAGGATTGATGCTTCTCATCTCTCTTTCATCCTGTCCGTCTGTCCATGTCTGTCCCTCTCTCTGTCTCTGTCCCCCCCCAAAAAAAATTGAAAGTGATATAATAGCATTTTGCTGAAGATGAGGAAATTAATTTCTATTGCATGTCTCTTTTTTAAAAGCACATGAATATGAAAATTTTAGAGAAAAATATCCTTTTGTATCATTGAAACAAAATATGAATATTGTCCTGGTTACAAATGTGGACATATCAAAACTCTTTCTAATATGTGCCCCATTTCTCTCCAGTTATCTGGAAAGAAAAGTCCTAATATCAAGAAACAAGGATGGTAAGAGTAGTGTTTGGGTTGTTTAATTTAGAAAGAAGGCTGGATAATAGCCAATAAAGTTCTTGGCTTTAAATAAGATCTTGGTGACATGTTTCATTTTGATTTCTGAGATTAATTAATTATGGGAAAAATCTTAGAATTTATTTAAAGGGTCACATGGGAAAAGTCATACACCAGTTGAGGGGGTTAGTCTAAAACTGAGGAGTTCCAAGATAGGATGACTGGCATGTGGAAAATTACTAAGAAACAAATAATGGCTAATGTTCTTGTTTTCCAAATTAGAAAGGAGAAATTATTTTTGATACCACTGCAGAGATCATTAGAACCTTTACAAACTTTTTTGGTAAAGAACTTGGTGCACAGTGAGTCTGAGAAAGTTTTCTGAATTGTTCAATGTTGTATTTCTAGTACCTAGCACAAAATGATAGATTGCCTTACCAAACCTATAAATGGAAGACAGCAAATTCAAGAGCAGCTTCAAATTGTGATAAATGGAGAAACTGGAAGATTAATGAAAAGGTTCAATAAAGAAAGAAATACAAATCATTGTACTAGTTTGAAACTGGTTTTAGCAACTTAGGTTCCTTATCATTTGCTAAGATTACTGCAAAAAAGACTGGAAAAATGAGTACAGTTGAAGCATCACGCTCTAAAGAAACCCACAACACTTCTGTTGAAATTTAAAAAGCAAAGGTGAAGACTTACTTTTGTTCTCCCTTTTATCTATGCTTGAGAACAGTTTCACATACTTCACTTGCTTTTCAATTTTTGTTGTACACAATAGAACATTTAAGAAAATTTTCCAAAAACAAAATTTTTTTCTTTAAAAAGAAATAAGATATGAGCAAAATATCTAGCCTAAAGAGCTAAATTTTAGCATGTCTTCTCAGTCCTCTCTTCTCATTAGTCTGAGGTTTTCTGCAAAGATAATAAAAATAATGGCAAAGTCACATGTCTGGTCACACACTCATTCTTTTTAACTTCCCTCTTTATTTCATGCCTCACTTCTATTAGAATTATTTTACAACTTCTGATTATTTTTAAGTTGTACTCATAATGGCTTCCAAAAAGTCATACTAATTGTGTTTCATATATTAATTACTGCTTTTGCCAGAAAAAAAAATCTATAGCCATGATTTAATTCCTTTTTATACCAAATGTCCCTTGCCTAATCTGCTAGTAACTCCAGATTTTGCAGCTTTCCACATATATTGCTTCACATTTTCTTGTGAAAAGATCACTTTTTTTTTAGAATTGTCATTATATAAATATTATTCTCACAAAAAATACTGCTAAAGCTAAATTCATCCTTCCAAAGTGCATCAGTTTAGGTAAACATTCTCAAATACACAATGTTCTCTGTTTGGTACAAGTAATAGTTTTGAAGAAAATAATCAAGTAATTCTCAAAACTTACAAAGTAGGTAGCTATAGTTTAATTCAAAATCATCAAATTTCAATTAAAGCACTGAGTTTTATTTTATAATATCTACTCCTCCTCTTAAAACTGATCAATGTAATAAAACTCTAAAAAATACCTTATTACTAATAATTACTAGCTCATTGATTTTATCATATTCATGCCAAGAGTAAAACTTTCTCTTTTGTGTGTAGTAGTAAGTAGAAAAGTGGACTTTAATTCTTTTTCCTAATTTAGGAAGACCATTGATTCATTAACTATATATTTTTGGTGCTACATCAGGATACAGGTACAGTTAGTTCCTTTCTAGAATTGTCTGGACTGTTCCATGTTTTGATCCAAAATATACTTTATGTTCCATAAATGAGAGAAAGAACTTGGAGGCCTGGATTATTTTACAAAAGTAACTCTTAAAATTCTTTGACAATATTCAGTGTTTTACATATTTTATTCATGTTTTCATAATCAATGAGATACCCTTCCCGATATTTGACTATTTTGCTAACTATAAAAAATAATACATGAATTTCTAAAAACAGAAAATATCAAGAAAAGAAACACTGCCAATATTCCATACCCCAGAGATAAGACCTTTTAACAACTTGAAGCATCGTCTTCAAGTTGTTAGTCAATTTTAAATTTTATGAAAGTTTTGAATCTGCTTTTTAAATAATATAGTACAGGTTCTTCATTTTCAACTTTCTGAGATGGAAAACAATTTTGCTACTGTTTCTCCTTGAAAATAGTCCAGGATTTGATTATGTGAAATTGACCAGGGAGGGGGGTAGGATTCAGTAATAAAAACATCTGTTATGACAACAGAGAAAAGTGCATAGCAAAGGGAGTCAACCTAAAGATAATTTGTGCAAATTGACGATGCCCCAAATACATAGCACAAAGCTTAAATTGCTTTGAATTTTTGCAGATTTTTTTGGAGTTAGTACTTAAATTTCACCCTAATAGTCCCTCTAGATCCTTTTCAGTATTTCTTTGTCTGAAAGGTTATTTGTGGGCTTACTCGTGTTCAGAAAAGTATTAGGGTATAAGAAATGTTTGTTTGTTTTAGTATTCTAGGTTTAAATAATTCTAGGTAATTAATAATTCTTATAAATTTTCCAGTACCTTTTTGGTTTGAATAAAATGATGGCAAATAAATTCTTCCCCTCAAAATAATCACAAGTAATAATAATCAAGGCCTGAGATGTTATAAAAGTATTACCCTTCTATCATGATGTGTATGGGGTCCCTAAACTGTTATATTTCAATATGTAATCATTTCTGAAGACAAAAGTTTACTTCCTCTAAAAATTAAACAAAGAAATATGAAGTCTTATCTAAGATTGAAATTGGGTGATGTATTACAAGATCTCAATTTTGTTATTATTTTTAAGACAGTTCTCAGTTTGGATGGGTGCTAAACAAGCATGTTTATGACTTCCATCAGCACTCAAAATAGTATGCTTTTGTTGGTTGGTTTTGTTTTTTACTATCAAGCCCCTGTGCTGAGTGCCTGAGTGACTTAAACTTAGAAATTTTCTTCACAATTTTTAATTAAATGTATCAAAATGACAGCACATGTTATAGTCTTTGCTCTTTTTGTCCATTAAATTAGCTAATTCTTTTAAAGGGGAATATTTTGTAGAAATCTAGAAAAAGAAATAAAGGGATATCTTTTGCCAAATATAATGGAATAAATTGTGATTATATTTTTGTAAGTAACTTGTAGATATATAGTAAAATTTTCTAATAAATATTACTTGATTTTTCAGGCAATTTGCTTCAGGCATTACATTCTCTCCCACAATACAAAAAAAGTAATGTCACAAAGGTGAATTCTAAGATACATATTGACAATAAAGGGCCGTAAGCACACAGTGGGCAAAAGTCCTAGCAAACTTGAAAAATATTTAACTGAACAATAATGGAGCAATGCCAAATGCTAAAAGTCACCAAAGATAATTTTAATTGTTGTAGATATAATGGTGTTCAATGACAGCTGTTTTGGAACAAAAAGGTTATTTCCTGCCAATTTCAGTAAGTTTTCTCCTAAAATAAACTCTCATTGATTGTTAAAATTACCAATTGTCCTTAATGGCAAATGGACACCAAAGTTGGCTAATTACTTTGAATATAGAGTCACTCCTACATGTTGATTTGTAAACACTATCTGGAGGAAAAATTAAAAGACATAATGTAGCCCAGTGTTATTTCTCCCTATGGAGATATTACAGGACTCTTATGTAAGAGAAGTAGTTGAAAAAAATATCTAAAGCAAAAAAGTACTTACGAACTGAATGTTGCAACTTTCCCAGTAAGCACAGCTTCCTCTCTCCTTTCCCCTCTCTTTTTTTGGAAATGACAAGAATAAGCTTTTTGAAAAACTATATTTTGCTAAATTATAAATAAAAAATGTATAATTACTTAATAAAAGAGATTTAACTTATTAGTCAATTAAAATTTATTTTGTGATCTGGTCTAATACTACTAGAATAAGCTACTTTGGATTTTGTGTTTATTTATACATTAAAAGTATATTTTTAAGTTTATTTGAACCAGGGTTATTATTTTTGCATTACGGTCAGGGCCCAATGCTATTTTTTTGGTTTTATAAATTTAAAAAAATTGTATTGACACCTACTTGAGTAAAAGTAATATAGGGAAATATAGAAATAAAGAATTCCTATTCTTAAATCTAGAGACACAGTCATTCAGTTAATTTATTAATGCATTTTATTGCTTCAATTTTTCTAATTAAGAAAATGAGAATGTGTACATTATTTTCAAAATTAGAAAGTTTACAAAAAGGTAAAGAATAAGACTTACTTTGAATACATCCTACCATCCAGAAATTACCACTGTTAAAACATAAGTTATTTTTTTCTGTACTCTGTATTTACAAATATATTTAAACATGATATAGATACTGTTCTGTGTTTTTAAAAAATTTTAGTTACCAGTTTACAACAATGAGGAAAGAACTGAAATTTTTAAAAAGAACTCTCATTAAGAATACCCATTAATATTTAGATATTTAAGATTTTTTTCTTTGATTTGGTTCTATTTCCTCCTTGTGGGATCCCAGTATTAAATTATATATGCTGGCTAGGTGGTATTCCAGTATTTTCTACTTAAGTATTTCTTTTAAGAACACTTGGTTTTAAGCAAAACACTTATTAATGCCTTTCATGGATCAAAATAATGCGTAAAATTTATGTTTTAAAAGATTAAAAGGTAAAATTTTCTATGAGGCTTAGTCTTCGCCAACAAGTAATTAAGCATGGAGGTAATTTAATATAATTATGAGTATTTTGCCAGTCAAAAGTTTTAGAACCTAGTCATTTTGTTCCACTCTCTTTTGCAGAATATACTTCTACAAAATAATAAATTTATTCTGTAGTAATGCTATACTGATTTTAAAAAGATAGATCTATAATGCTCAGACATGAAAAGATCTTGTTAAATGAAAAATTCACAGAACCATTTTTGTCTTTCAAATAATTCATGCTAAACAACTATGAAAGTTTGTATGCTAAAGTACATATGTACTTCTATATGTATGAAAATACACAGAAAAGAGACTAACAAGAAATGCCTCAATCTGGGAAGGGAAGTGGAAGTGGGGGCACTGTGAGTGAGGAACTTTTACAATTTATTCTAGATACTTCTGTATTCCTTTCAACAAAAATAATTTCATATATTACTAGTGTAATTAATTTTAAATGGAATAAATTAAAGTGATATAAGATCATATCATAATTTATATTGGCTCTTTTTACTACTTTGAATTCTAGTCATCTCTGTAACCATCGAATCTCCTCTAAGAAGGCTGAAAGCTCCCAGAGAAGATGCACGCATTGTACTTTGCATTTTCCCCACAGCCCTGACATTAGTGCCTTGATACAGTAGGTCCTTTATGTGTCTGGAATGTATAAAATCATGATGTAGACTGTGATTTAGAAGTTGCTAGTCTACCAGAGCAGCAAAAATATTGCCTTATGGAGAAAAATCAAACAAAGAGCTCTGGTTATGGATTTCATTATAAGTTCTTTAATACAAAAAACATTGAATAATACTGTATTGCCCTTTTTAGTATAATTACTAGAAGCTCAGTTTAATAAATTTTAACCACACTTGGCATATATTTTTGAAAGTAAGATCTGGGAGAACTGAAAGTAACTATTTCTAGTACCACTGTAGGATCAGCTAAGAGCTTTGCAATGGACACCATGTTTTCTGTTGTGAAAGAAAGAACTCTGGGTACTCACTGGAGCACAGCAACTAATGGAAGTAAAGATATTCAATTTTATAATGTGAACATAGGAAGGAAGAGTGTTAAGGGAGCCTATCCCTGACTGTTAGTATTCTCCTTGAAACTAGATAGATATGGCCTAGTTTAATACGGCAAGTGCAGTTGTGAGTTGTACAATTAAATAGAGTCAGTCTACCTCATCATTATTGTATTAATAGATTCCTAAGTGAGAAAAGACTGGTGGACATTTATTGCAGGTGATTTTTTTTTTATAAAACATAATTATGAAGTACCAGATAGCTTTATTTATTAAAACTGACAGTTTCTTTCCAGATCTATTCTGATCCAGCCACAGAAATAGAAGTATCGCTGGAAATGTATTGACCCCTTCGTTCTTGAGACTCTTTTATCTTTCTTTTCACTGTCTCTTTCTCCTTAGATACATTAAAATTAGATGGAAACTTTTCTCATCTTAAAAAAATAAAAACAAAAAACCCATCTTTGTTAGACTCAGTGTACAATCTACCTTCTTTCCTTCACTGATTGACATCTCTAAGAGCCATCAGCATTCATTATGTGTATTTTCTCACTAAAACTGGTAACCAGAAATGACTAAGACACTGGACTCAGGAGTTAGGTAGAACTGAGTTATCTGTTACAAACTAGTTGTTTGACTCTGGTCAAGGTCTTTCTGTGTCTCAACTTACTTGTCTGTAAAATTTGGATGATGATATTAATAATACTATATTAATAATATCATATTACTCCCTGGCCCTGGCGGGTTGGCTCAGTGGTAGTGTTACCCTGGTGTGTGACTGTCCTGGGTTCAATTCCTGGTCAGGGCACACAAGAGAAGTGACCATCTGCTTCTCCATCCCTCCCCCTCTGCATCTCTCTCTTTCTTTCTCTCTCTCTCTCTCTCTCTGTCTCTGTCTCTCTCTCTCCCCCTCTCTTTTCTCCTCCTGCAGCCATGGCTCTGTTGGTTCAAGCTTTTCTCTGTGGGCACTGAGGATGGCTCTGGGGAGCCTCCACCTCAGGTACTAAAAATAGTTTGCTTGTGAGCATGGCCCCAGATGGGCAGAGCATAGGCCCCAGATGGGGGGTACCGGGTGGATCCCAGCCAGGGCACATGCGGGGGTCTATCTCTCTATATCCTCATAAACAAACAAACAAACAAACAATACTTTCTGACCTCAGAGGGCTGTAGCAAATATTAAACAGCACTATGCTTTACTTGTAGTAGGTGCTCAATAAATGTTTCCGAATAACATGGCTTCTGCCTCCATCTCATCTCTCATCAGTTTGCCAGGCCAATTTTAGTTGACTTCTCTATGGCATTGGAAAGAATTTTCTACTTTTCTTTTGACCTTCATTATACCAGACCATTTCCATTTTTTTTTCTACTTCTCTAGCTTCTCCTTCTCAGATTTCATTCATCCCTTAAAATTTCATTTTTCCCAGAGATTTTTCCTCAGCCTCTTCACTTTCTTGCTCTCCCTGGCAATATTATTCACATAAGTGGGCTCAGTTGCTCAGTAAACAAGACAACTCCCTGTTGTATTTCCTTCACAGACCCTTTTCCAAGACCCCTATCTACAGGAATAGATAGTCAACTGTCTGTGGACATCTTCACTTGGTTAACCTCCACAAGCACCAAAAACTCAACATGTCTCAGACTGAGCCCATCAACTGCTCAAGTTAGAAACCTGAGCATCAGCTTAGACTCATGTTCTGTAGTGCAAATGGAGTTTCTTTTGTTTATTTTTGTTTGTTTGAAAGGCCTTAGATCCCAGCCCTGGCCAGATAGCTGAGTTGGTTAGAGCATTGTCCCAATAAACTGAGATTGTAGGTTCCATCCCTGTTGGGGCACATGCAAGAATCAACCAATGAATGTATAAAGTAGAACAACAACAACAAAAAATGGCCTTGGATCCTACCTTTTAAGTATATGGCTTAAGTAGTATGGCTACATTCTACTTGTCCTTTAAAATTAAGCTTAGTACTACATCTTTTGGAAGCCTTCTCATTAACCACCCCCCTCCTCAACCAGAGTTAAATTTTTCTCCATTCTATGTACCCCCACAGCAACACGTGATGGCACTTTCATAGCACTTACTGCATTGTATTCCACTTAAAAAAAAAGTTTGTCTCCTCTACAGGCCTATGAGACCTCTAAAAGCCAGGTTTTTGTCTTTCAGCCTAACACAGTGTATGGCAAAAAGGATGTACTTAACAAGAATTTGAAAATGAACCTACAGTAGTAGTCCAGTGTTCAGCTTGATTAATTCCACTGCTATTTCAAGCATACTATTAATAGTCTAGAATTTAGCTTGATGACTTTACAAACAACTTAAAAAATATTAAATCTGTTCCAAGATAAGTAAGAGTTAACTATATGCTAGAGTTCAAGGGAGCCTTGCCAAGTCAATAGATTACTTGGTGTTTACTGAGTACCAACTGTTTTCCTCAAACACTGAGTATGTTTACTATTTCCATTTCTTACATTTCTTACTGAGAGTAACTGGAATTTAACTTGTGTGTGTGTGTGAGAAGGAAGAGATTCTTTGGTGAGGACAGCATTTTAAATGATGGCCCTTAAATACTTGAAAAGGCAATTCTCTGTCTTGATTGAGACTTGGATTCTAATTCACATAATAGAAAACAACATTAAAAATCTGGCCTTAGGCCCTGGCCTGTTGGCTCAGTGGTAGAGCATCAGCCTGGCGTGCAGGAGTCCCGGGTTTGATTCCCGGCCAGGGCACACAGGAGAAGCGCCCATCTGCTTCTCCACCCTTCCCCCTCTCTATCTCTCTCTTCACCTCCCACAGCCAAGGCTCCATTGGAGCAAAGTTGGCCCAGGTGCTGAGGATGGCTCTGTGGCCTCTGCCTCAGGTGCTGGAATGGCTCTGGTTGCAACAGAGCGACGCCGGAGATGGGGAGAGCATCGCCCCCTGGTGGGCGTGCCGGGTGGATCCCGGTCGGGCGCATGCAGGAGTCTGACTGCCTCCCCGTTTCCAACTTCAGAAAAATACACACACAAAAAAATCTGGCCTTATATTTTGAGTTCTAACAAAATTTTTCAATTTACTACTTCTGACCTTTTCATTGTAACAATGATTCTCAAATTTTAATATGCATAATAAATATATCCGAGTCAGGGAAGGAGAGAAGGAACCAAGATTGGGAATGATAATGTGGATTTGGCATTATTATTAAAACACCACAAATACTTCACACTAAAACATGCAATTATTAGTTTGCCAGAATTCTGGGATTTATCTTAGAAATGGTCACTAATTATATTACTTTTTATAGGTGAGAGGAGAGGGGATAGTGAGGCAGACTCCTGCATGCGCCCTGAATAGGATCCACCTGGCAACTCCTCATCTGGGGCTCATGCTCGAGTACTGAGCTATCCTCAGTGCTGGGGCCAGCGCTCAAACCAATTGAGTCACTGGCAGTGGAGAGGAAGAGGGAGAGGATGGGAGGGAGAAAAAAGCAGATGCTCTTATGCTGTATGCCCTGACCAGAATTGAACCTGGGATGTCCATAAGCTGGGCAACACTCTATCCACTGAGCCACCAGCCAGGACCACATTTTTTACATTAGGTAATTTCCCTTCTTTTCCTACAGGTATAATTGAACACATGTTAAATTCCATGGTTAGCCCTGGCTGGTTGGCTCAGCAGTAGAGCATGGGCCTGGCGTGCGGGGGACCAGGGTTCGATTCCCGGCCAGGGCACATAGGAGAAGCGCCCATTTGTTTCTCCACCCCCACCCCTCCTTCCTCTCTGTCTCTCTCTTCCCCTCCCACAGCCAAGGCTCCATTGGAGCAAAGATGGCCCGGGCGCTGGGGATGGCTCGGGCGCTGGGGATGGCTCCTTGGCCTCTGCCCCAGGTGCTAGAGTGGCTCTGGTCGTGGCAGAGCGACGCCCCGGAGGGGCAGAGCATCGCCCCCTGGTGGGCAGAGCGTCGCCCCTTGTGGGCGTGCCGGGTGGATCCCGGTCGGGCGCATGCGGGAGTCTGTCTGTCTCTCCCCGTTTCCAGTTTCAGAAAAGTACAAAAAAGAAAAAAAAAAATTCCATGGTTATTTGCCAGTGTCTAATGTTTAGGTATCCCAAATAAACCTAAATTGTTCTTAATTCATTGGTTCATTTACTAATATTTGTTGAGTGCCTACCACATACCAAGCATACGTGCACAAAATATCTGGATTTGGGGAATCTTTCTGTTTGGAATAGAGTGTTATTTTGAATATAGTAGTAATTCAGTAAATGTGTGTTAACTCACTGATTATATTTAGTGTAGAAAATACTGTACTATTACTTGTGCTCTTTTCAAATCTATACAAGAATGCTGTCAGAAAAGTTGCATTGTTGGAACAATTAAGTATCAGGAAATCCCCTTGGTGGTGGTAATACTTTAGTGATATCAAATATAAAAACTGAATTGGAGAGTCATAATGCAAAGTTAAACAGTACACTGAATCCTTTTTAAACAAAAAAAGGCAAATTTAAAAGAATTGGATAACACATTTATACTAGAAATGTGCTTTTTAAAATTAATCAAGTGATTTTCAATTCAACTTTCAAAGAGAGGACCAAAGAATCTGGAAAGCAATCTATTATAGTAATTTCATTATATTATTATGGTAAAATGAAGTGCTTGACTTTTAATCCAAGGTGTAAACCAAGTACACATATTTACCAACATTTCTTACCCAAAGCCCATTAAAATTATTAAGGCCACTTCTGGTCCATAAGACATTTTTGTGTGCATTAGGAAAAGGCACCTGTTATTTCAGTTAAAATGAGTTGACCCCTTGGGGCAGTAATACAATCTGCATAACGATCTGCTGCAGCCCTGGAATAACAGAATAACAAAACAAGATGGGTGGTGAAGGGAAAAGTGAAAACATGATAGTTCTTATTCAGTAAGGGGAGGACATTAACAATCCTTTTTTTCTCAACATCATTTTAAACAGTTGAGTTATAATTCACATGCCATACAATGCACCCTTTTTAATGTACAATCCAGTGGGTTTTAGTATTTAACAAAGTTGTGCAATCATCACCATCGTCTAATTCCAAAACATTTAAGCACCCCCAGAAAAAGCTTCCTTAGTTTCTCCTTTCCTACCCCCTAGCAATCACTAATCTATTTCTGCCATTAGGGATTTGGCTATTCTATTACATTACATATAAAAAGAATCATACAACATGAGGCCTTTTGTGACTGACTTCTTTCACTTGGCATGTTTCTGGGGCTTATACATGTCTAGCATGTATCAACATTTCATTCCCTTTTAGTGCTGAATAATATTTCACTGTATAGATTTACTGTAGTCTGTTTATCCATTCATCCATTGATGAATATTTGGATGGTTTCCACTTTTCAGTTATTATTAATAATGCTGCTATGAACACTGTTATACAAGTGGCTTGACATTTTACAAGAAGCTTATGAGAATTTCAAGGCTATTGGTACATAAGTGGCTCTAGACTGTTGTGCTCTTCATTTTGCATTACCTACCTTCCAGAAGTTTCTCTCTCCCTTTAAAATTTTTAAAAATTAATTAATTTACTTTTTATCCATATTTCCCTCCCCTCTGGCAACCATCAATTTGTTCTCTGTATTTATGAGTCTGTTTCTGTTTGTTTTGTTTCTTTAGATTCCATAAATAAGTGAAATTATACAATATCTGTCTATCTCTGGTTGACTTATTCTACTTAGTATAATACCCTTTGGTTCATCCATGTTGTTGCAAATGGTGGAATTTTATTCTTTTCTTATTGGAGAGTGATATTCCATAGTATATATGTGTGCATGTGTGTAGATATTTTATATGTGTGTGTGTGTGTGTATTACATCTTATTTATCCATTCATCTATCAACAGGCACCTAGGTTACTTTCATGTCTTGGCAATTGTAAATAATGATGCAATGAACATAGAGGTACATACATATTTTTGAATTAGTGCTTTTGTTTTCTTTGAATAAATATTCACAAGTGGAATTGCTGGATCATATGCAATTCTATTTTTAATTTTTTGAGGTATCATCATATTGTTTTCCATAATAGCTGCACCAATGTACAGTTCCACTTATGTTGCACAAGGGCTTCCTTTCTCCACATCCTCACTAACACTTATTTGGTGACTTTTTTATGATTGCCATTATGACAGGTATAAGGTGGTATCTCATTATGGTTTTGATTTGTATTTCCATGAATATTAGTGATGTTGAATAACTTTTTGTGTATCTATTAGCCATTTGGATATCTTTGGAAAATTTTCTTTTCAGATCCTTTGTCCATTTGTTAAATAAGTGGTTTGGGGTTTTTTGTTATCAAATTGTAGAGATCTTTATGTATTTTGAGTATTACCCTCATTTCAGAATATCATTTGCAAATATCTTCTCTCATTCAGGAGATTGTCTTTTTTCATTTTGTTGATTGTTTCCTTCACTATGCAGAAACTTTTTAGTTTGATATAGTTCCCTTTTTTATTTTGCTTTTGTTGCCCTTGTCCAAAGAGACATGTCCAAGAACATATTGCTAAAACTTATGTCAAAGAGTTTACTGCCTATATTTTTCCCAGGAATTTTATAGTTTCAAGTTTTATATTTACATCTTTATTTTGAATTTATTTTTGTATATGGTGTAAGAAAGTGGTCCAGTTTCATGTTCTTGCATGTATCTGTCTGGTTTTCCCACCACCATTTATTGTTGTTCTGAGCTCTCACTTCTGTTCTGTTGATCTATGTGTCCATTTTGTTCCAGTAATATGTTTTAATTATTGTAGCTCTATAGTATAGTTTCAAATCAAGAAGTGTGATACTTCTCACTTTGTTCTTTTATTCCCCCCTCAAGATTGCTTTGGCTATTTAATGTCTTTTGTGGGTCCATACAAATTTTAGATTATTTATTCTAGTTCTGAGAAGAATGCCATTGGTATTATGATTGAGATTGTATTGAATCTGTATAATGCTTTGGTTAATATAGGAATATTAATAATCCTTGCAATCCACAAGTACAGTATATCCTTCCATTTATTTGTGTCTTCTTCAATGTCTTTCTTCAATAGCTTATAGTTCTCATAGAACAGATCTTTCACCTCCTTGGTTAAATTTATTCCTAGGTATTTTCTTTTATTGATGTAACTGTAAATGAAATTGTTTTCTTAATTGTTCCTTATGGTCATTTGTTATTAGTGTATATAAATGCAACAGATTTCTATATATTAATTTTGTATCTTGCAGTTTTACTGAACTCATTTATTAGTTCTAACAGTTTTTTGATGGAGTTTTATGGTTTTCTAGATTATATTACCTGCAAATAGTGACAGTGTTAGTTCTTCTTTTCCAATTTGGATGCCTTTAAATTTTTCCTTGTCTGATTGCTGTGGCTAGGACTTCCAATATTATGTTGAATAAAAGTGGTGAGGGTGGGGATTTTTGTCTTATTCTTGATCTTAGAGAAAAAGCTTTAAGCTTTTCACCATTGAATATGATATTAGCTGTTGGTTTGTGAATATAACCTTTATGATGTTGAGGTATGTTCTCTGTATACCCACTTTGTTGAGAGTTTTTATCATAAAAAGATGTTGAATTTTGTCAGATGCTTTCTCTGCATCTATTGAGATGCTCATGATTTTTAAATCTAGTTTTGTTGATGTCACATTGATTAATTTGAAGAATAAAATAAATTTAAAAAATTCTGTATACTAGGTGAAGATAATTAGAAATTGGCCTACTGAAATTCTACTGAAAGAATAACTGAATACTTATGAGAGTCCTTTGCTGAACAGTGGTGGTGCAGCAGATAAAGTGTTGACCTGGGATGCTAAGGATGCAGGTTTGAAACCTCAAGGTCTCCAGCTTGAGTATGGGCTCATCAGCTTAAGTGCAGGCTCACTAGCTTGAGTGTGG
Organism: Saccopteryx leptura; assembly: GCF_036850995.1. Taxonomy (NCBI): domain Eukaryota; kingdom Metazoa; phylum Chordata; class Mammalia; order Chiroptera; family Emballonuridae; genus Saccopteryx; species Saccopteryx leptura. The sequence continues at coordinate 48,188,976 of NC_089512.1, read as the reverse complement.
GGTCGCTGGCTTGAGTGTGGGATCAAAGACATGACCCCATGGTTGCTGGCTTGAGTGCAAATGTCATTGGCTTGAAGCCCAAGGTCACTGGCTTAAGCTAGGAGTCACTGGCTCAGCTGGAGCCCCCAGTCAAAGCACATATGAGAAACAATCAGTGAACAATTAAAAAAATTAAAATAATGCAACTACGGGTTGATGCTTCTCATCTCTATCCTTTCCTGTCTGTCTCTGTCTCCATTTCTCTCTCTCGCTTGCTAAAAACAAAAACAAAAATACCAGAAAGGCCTGTGCTTGCCTAAGTAAGGCTCACTTAAGTAGCTGAACCTGGGGTTTACATAAATAAATATTAATCAATGTTTTAGATATGTGTTGAAAATAAAACTTCTAAAAGTGAGTAAATTTTGACATTACTATTATTTCAATAATAAAAATCTATTGAGAGTCTGCCACTTTTCTATGTTAGATATAACATAAGCTAGGGCTACAAAAGTGAATTTAAAAATCTGTTAGTGGATATATGGGAAATCTTTGTTCCATCCTCTTGATTTTCCTGTGAACATAAAGCTGCTCTAAGATAATAATATTAAGTCTTTTAAAAATAGCTGCATTCACCAAATTTACATTTTGGTGTAGGGAGATAAACAATAAACAAAAGTTTAAAAAGTAATTCATGGTATGAAGAAAAATAAAACTGTTAAGAGAATAAAAACAATAGTGATGGAAGACCTCTTGAAGTGACACTTGAATTATTTACTTAATAGTAGGCTTGGTTTTGTAAATTAAACACTCAGCAATCAATCATTCAACAAACATTGATTGCCCACTTACTTGGTCTCAGGTATTGTATAGCACAATATGTATGTCCTGGGCATAAAAAGATCAATAAACCATGGTTTTGCTGTCAAGGCACTTAATCTTAGCACTTGAAGAGAGACCCTTCACCATAGACCAGAAGACTACACTAAGTGAATAGGAACAAACAGAAGCGCAGAGGAACATGATTACTCCCAGTGAGGTTTTCCAGAAGAGAAGATTAAGGTTTGCATTGCTCCCTAACCTTTAGCACATGATATTCATTTGTACAGCCCAAATAGAGAGTAAAGAACGATTAAAGAAGAGAACTTCTGGTGTCTGAAGGTAAACACCCTCCAGGGCTCTGCCAACCCATGTCCCCCAGCTATCCTAAAGCCCATATCTGCTAAAAATATTTGCTTGGCACAAGTACACAAGAGTTGTTTTTTGTGGGGTGGGGGTGGGGAGGGATTATTCTTCTTGTTGTTAGCAACTGAAACTACCATAACTACTTTTCCCCAGCTTCAAGTTTCTTGCCCATTTCTCAGCCTGAACATACATATTATGTCCTTAGGCCCAAAGGAACTCAGTAGCTGCAGACAATAGTTCTGTCATCAATACTTTTTATAGCTCACTCATGAAAGAGTTTAGGAGTTGAAAACTTTCAGTAGGGGGACTTTTCTAATAAACCCAACACTGCTAGAGCAAATCAAACCAACTTTTAAATAGAAGACTTAACGACAATATTTTAAAACAGTTTGAAAGTTTTATGATAAAATGTGTTTGAGGGATTTGCTGTAGAGTTTATACAAAAGAGAAGGAAGTTGGTGAAGGTATAGAATAAACAAAAATGAACATAAACTGAAACTGGGTTGTGGGTTGTGGCTGGTAGGGGAGTGAACTATTCTGTCTACTTCTATGTTTTCCTATCACAAAAATTTGTGTTTTCTTTTTATAAGCAAAGCTTAGGACCTATAGATTCACATGCGCATCCTGAGAAAACCATTCTCATACAAGAATCTGGGGTCCATCACTAGTTCAAAATCTACCTATTAGAGTAGTGAATTTTTTCTTCTTCTTTAAAATTGATTTGAGAGAGAGAGAAGAATGGGAGCAGGGAGAAAGAGAAAGAGACATTGATTTGTTGTTCCACTTATGTTCATTGATTCGTTTTTGTATGTGCCCTAACTGGGGATTGAACTTGCAACCTTGGAGTAGTGGGACAGTGCTCTAACAAACTGATCTAACTGGTCAGGGACAGTAGTGAAATTTTTTACATGTAAGAAAGATAGTAGAGTGTCGATGTAGACTGATGACTAAATATAATGCATATATATTTATATAAAACCCTTCACTTAGCATCCAGGCTGGGCTTTACTTATTAATGAGTGACTACAGAGGTGTATTTAACGGCAGGCACACCAGGCGCGCGTCCCGGGCCCTGACTTCTGAAGGGTCCCACAAAACCCCAACTTGACACTTTTTTCTGACACCAAGTTTGATTTCATATGTGTAATTTTAACATTAATAGTACATAACATTTTTTATTTATTTAAAAATATAGTTAGCCTGACCAGGCGGTGGCGCAGTGGATGGAGCTTCGGACTGGGATGCGGAGGACCCAGGTTCAAGACCCCGAGGTCGCTGGCTTGAGCGAGGGCTCATCTGGTTTGAGCAAGGTTCACCAGCTTGGGCCCAAGGTCGCTGGCTCCAGCAAGGGATTGCTCAGTCTGCTGACTGCCCGCGGTCAAGGCATATATGAGAGAGCAATCGGTGAACAGCTAGGGTGTTGCAATGCGCAGCAAAAGGCTAATGATTGATGCTCCTCATCTCTCCATTTCTCTGTCTGTCCCTGTCTGTTCCTCTCTCTGTCTCTGTAAAAAAAAAAAAAAATTATATATATATATATATATGGTCTACCAGAAACTTCTGTCCGTTTCTATCACAACAAGTTTCGACATGTAAGCACATGTTTATTTGGCGCATGTGTGCCTCTCTATTTTTATCACTTAATGTATACATACTGACATAGCAAATTAACTAAAACAAAGTTGATTCACGTTAGTCTTATGTGTGAAGCGGTAGTGTACCCATGGCTACTGTTAAAGTTCATTTACACCACTGTAATTTTTACGAATTTCAACAAGGAAGAAATGCTACAGAAGCATGTCTGTCGCATCCACCATATTCCCCGGACTTAGCACCCTCCGACTATCACTTGTTTTTGTTCTTACAAAATTTTTTGAAGGGCAAAAAATTCAAAAATGAAGAAGATATCAAACAAGCACTGGTTCAATTTTTCACATCAAAAGATAAAACATTTTTCAAAAATGGGATATACAAATTGCCCTCACGCTGGCAAGAAATCATTAATAATGGCAATTATATTATTTAATAAAGTTTATTGACAGTAAGAAAAATTTGTATTTTGTTTTATTTCAAAAACGGACAGAACTTTCCGGTAGACCTTATATATATATTTAACTTTTTTATTTTTATTTTCCCTGTCTCTCTCTTTTTTTTTATATTTAAGTGGCCCAGTATTTTCTTTTGCACCTGGGACCTCAACCGACCTTAATCTGCCTCTGACTATCAGAAGAAAAAAAAATCTCAATGCTTTCATCCATTTAATAAACAACACTTATTAAGTTTCTGCTAGGAGCCTGATTTGGCATTTTCTCATGTTATCTCATTGATGAGATTATGAAGATATATTATATTTCCATTTCATAGATGAAGAAACTAAGCCTCAGAGAGGGTGAATTTCCTGCTCAAGGTAACAATGAGCAAAGATAAAGGTCAGGACTCCTTTCATTCTACCAGTACTTAATTAAAATAAAGCTTTTGAAAGAAAAAAACAAATAGAACGTAGGACAACTTTCCTAAACTGAAACTTTGCCACCCCAAGGTGACGAGGAGTGCTCTTCTTCCCAACATCTACTTACTCTCTCTCCTACTTCTTGATACTTAATGGTCAATCTGATATACAAAACTGGTCAATTTCTAGGGGAAAAAAATAGAGAAATAGTGATAAAGCAAGGCAAAATGTATTCTTTTTTATTCCCTGAAAATCAGAAATATGTTTGAACCTTTAAAAGATGTTATCAAACCATTTAAACCTTAAAACTTGAGTAGTCTAGCCCTGGCCGGTTGGCTCAGCGGTAGAGCGTCGGCCTGGCGTGCGGGGGACCCCGGTTCGATTCCCGGCCAGGGCACATAGGAGAAGCGCCCATTTGCTTCTCCACCCCCACCCCTCCTTCATCTCTGTCTCTCTCTTCCCCTTCCGCAGCCAAGGCTCCATTGGAGCAAGGATGGCCTGGGCGCTGGGGATGGCTCCTTGGCCTCTGCCCCAGGCGCTAGAGTGGCTCTGGTCGCGGCAGAGCGACGCCCGGGAGGGGCAGAGCATCGCCCCTGGTGGGCGTGCCGGGTGGATCCCGGTCGGGCGCATGCAGGAGTCTGTCTGACTGTCTCTCCCCGTTTCCAGCTTCAGAAAAATACAAAAAAATAAATAAATAAACTTGAGTAGTCTAACTCAAAACTACTGAAACTACCAAGTGGGATTTCTTGGAATTAAATATCAATATTAATTTCATAGGTGTTCACAAATTATGAAAAATCAAATACTTTTTAAAATAGGGAGTTATTTCATTCAAGATTAAAGGAAAGTGTTCTATTAAAGAACCATTTAAACCTTAAAACTTGAGTAGTCTAGCCCTGGCCTAGTCTCAAAATTATATCTTTCAGTTTTTCCAAATTACCTAAAAGAAATCTCTAAGTTTAGATATTAAGAAAAAATGAAATAGGCCCTGGCCTATTGGCTCAGTGGTAGAGCATTGGCCTGGCGTGTGGATGTCTTGGATTTGATTCCCAGTCAGGGCACACAGGAGAAGCACCCATCTGCTTCTCTACCCCTCCCCCCCCCATTACTTCTCTCTCTCTCTCTCTCTCTCTTCCCCTCCTGCATCCATGGCTCGGTTGGTTCAAGCTTTTCTACCTGGTTACCGAGGATGGCTCTGTGGAGCCTCCGCCTCAGGTGCTAAAAATAGCTTGGTTATGAACACGGCCCCCAGATGGGCAGAGCATAGGCCCCAGACGGGTGTTGCTGGGTGGATCCCAGTTGGGGCGCATGTGGAATTCTATCTGTCTGCCTCCCCTCCTCTCACTGAATAAAAAAAAGAAAAAGAAAAAATGAAATAGTAATTTTGGTATATTCTCCATGTTTTTTGTTTTGCACCAATACATAGCTGTGTTATCTAATGATTTGGATATAGTATTAACTTTTATTAAAATGTTCCAGAAAAAATAATTTTTATTTATAAGCAACCACTCAAAACAGAAATAGAATGCCTTAATTAAGCAGAAAGGTAGCGTGAAAAGATCTAGCAATTTGAAGTCAGGAGAAATGAGTTACAAGCCTGGCTTTGGTACTTAAGACTTTATGACAAAATAGCCAGTTCATTTAGTGAGGGGCAAGATAAGAGGGGATAGAACAGGGATCGACGGAGAGAAAAGGACCTTAATATATAATATTTAAAGTTACAGGTAAAATTTCATAACTAGATTTAAAATCATGTATGGGAACATAATAGTCATTTAAAAAGTAAATGTATTTGTGGATGTCAGTGTGTGTGTCTAACCTGTCCAGCATGTTGAACTGGTTATACTTTTTAAAATTTAAATAAAGATCTTATAAATCCCTGGAGAATTTATGGTGTCTATAGATTGATAAATGGTATCTTAGATAAAGAGGAGGAGCAAATGTCAGAGCCAGGGTCATACACAACTGCTGCAAATAAGTGACTCGATTGGATGACTGGGAAACACAGAACATAAATTTTCTAAACTGATCTGCAAAATGTTTACATGTCACTTTTAATGCCAACACTGTTTTGCTGAACACTTGGAAAATAAAATATTTTGTCATGATTTAAAATTTTTCCCTTAAAAAGTAGTATACCAGTATTTTAAAATATATGACGTTTGTCACAGGGACTATTTTAAATATAGTTGGAAGAAAAGCAAATATGTCGGCAAATCTCAAATGAGATAAACAACTAAGCATTAACTGCAAAAATATAAGTACCACAGGACCAAACATCAATATTTGGAAGGAGTCCTTGTGTTTGAGGATAATGAACTCAGGCGCAATCTTTTGTCTCCAGAAACTACATATGGATCCAACTGCATATGTGCACTGTTGTAGGGTGGAGACCATACACTGTTCATCATTTTATCCCCAGCACTTAGCAGAAGGCCTGGCATAAAAGAAGCACTCAATAAATGTTTTTGGAATGAAAGAATTCTGCAACTGTAGTCTATACAAGTGTTTTTCCAACTTTTAAAAATGTGGCCCACAGTAAGAAACATATTTTACACTAACTCCTGGTACTCACAAATACATGTACATAACTAACACTAAAATTATGAAGCAACACTTAGTTCAAAAGGTGCTTTCTGATAGTTTCTGTTATGTTTTATTTGACATAAAAAATATTGGATATGATCCACTAAATTGATTTTAATAAGCACCAATGGATCGAGAGCAGTAGTTTAAAGTACAGATTTATACTATTTTTTTTTTTTTGTATTTTTCTGAAGTTGGAAACTAGGAGGTAGTCAGACAGACTCCCACATGTGCCTGTCCAGGATGCACCCAGCACGCCCACCAGGGGGCGATGCTCTGCCCATCTGGGGCGTTACTCTGTTGCAACTAGAGGCATTCTAGCGCCTGAGGCAGAGGCCATAGAGCCATCCTCAGCGCCCAGGCCAACTTTGCTCCAATGGAGCCTTGGCTGGGGGAGGTGAAGAGAGAGATAGAGAGGGGGAAGGGTGGAGAAGCAGATGAGCGCTTCTCCTGTGTGCCCTGGCTGGGAATTGAACCTGGGACTCCTGCACGCCAGGCCGATGCTCTACCACTGAGCCATCCAGCCAGGGCCCAGATTTATACTATTTTTATTTGCATTACTTAACTTCACATTTATAGACTTCATTAACTATAGCTCACTTTTTTAAAATCACAAAATTTTTGTATCTGGAAAAGAATTTAGAAAGTATTGAAATCAATCTAAAAATGTTATACCAGTTATGAGTTCACTACAGTGAGATTCCCTTTAGTCAATGTTAAATTTAACTCAAAATGGATCACAGACCTAAATGTAAAAGTTAAACCTATAAAAGTCTTAGAAGAAAACTTAGGAGTAAATTTTTATGGCTTTCAATTAGGCATTGATATAATGCCAAAAGAAAAATATAAATTGGATTTCACCAAAATGGAAAAACTTTTTTGCTCCAAAGGACTCCATGGAGAAAATAAAAAGAAATATTTACAAATCATATGCCTGATAAGGAACTTATATATAGACAAATAAAAGGACAAATAACCCAATATAAAAATTCACAAAGTATTTGAATAGACTTTTCTTCAGAGGATACACAAATGGCCAAAAACACATGAAAAAATGTTTGTGTAATTAGTTTTAGGGAAGTGTAAATCAAAACCACAATGAGATAACACTTCACACCCACTAGCTAAAATAAAATGACAGACAACAAGGATGTTGAGAATTTGGAACCCCCATAAATTGCTGATGGAAATGCAAAATGGTGCAGCTGCTTTGGAAGACCAGCTGGCAGGTTCTTTAAAAATTAAACATAGGAAGATGTTGAGGGGGATATGGGGTGGGGGGGAGATGCATTTGGGGTGACACTAGAATCTATGTAAACAATTAAATAAAAAAAATACACATAAATATTAAACATAGAATTACCATATGACCCAGAAATTCTGCTCTGAGGTATAGACCCAAGAGAAATGAAAAATTTGTCCACATAAAACTTTGTACATGAATATTCACAGCAGCATTATTCCTAATAGCCAAGAAATGGAAACAACCCAATATTCATCAACTGATAAATGAATAAACAAAAAGTGATATATTCATACAATGAAATATTATTTGGCCATAAAAATGAATGAAATACAGCATGAGTGAGCCTTAAAAAACATTATGCTGCCTGACCTGTGGTGGCGCAGTGGATAAAGCGTCGACCTGGAATGCTGAGGTTGCCGGTTCAAAACCCTGGGCTTGCCCGGTCAAGGCACATATGGGAGTTGAAGCTTCCTGCTCCTCCCTTCTCTCTCTCTCTCTCTCTCTAAAATGAATAAATTTTAAAAAACTATTTAAAAAAATAAAAATCAAGTGCTTTAAAAAAAACACATTATGCTAAGTGAAAGAAGCCAGTCACAAAATGCCCGGTATGATTCCATTTATATGAAATGTCCAAAATATGTAATCTATACAGACAGAAATTGATTAGTAGTTACCTAGGTTTAATGGAAGTGACTGCTTATGGATAGAAGATTTCTTTGGGGGCGATGAAAATGTTCTAAAATTAGATGATGGTGATGCTGGCACAATTCTGTCAATAAACTGAAAATCATTGAATTTACATTTAAAATGTATAGAATTTTGTATATTTAAAATGTATAGTATAATAAACTATATCTCAATATAGCTATTCTTTAAAATAAAGCAAATTGGAACTCTGGAATGATCAAGAAGTAGAATGCATGCAGCACTTCTATGCATAAATGTAGATAGAATGTTGAGCCATGTCAACCTACCAAAATGACAGGCAAAGATACAGGGCTTTTCAGAGGTCAATAAAATGGTCTCTTCAGTCCCTATAGTGCTATCGCTCTTAATCTCTTATCTTAGGGGACGAGTGGAAAGAAATTTTTTTGACTTAAATTCTGAATCTTCTCTGAGGTGATACTCATCCTCAGAAAAATTTACTTCAAACTATAAATGAGGACCTTCTACACTAGAGGGGAAAGAACTAGGCATTCCCAACAAATCATGATGCCAAAGGAATGAAGAGTATCCTGGCCAATTAATAGATAAGCTTCTTGAAATCAGGGGCTCCACTCATCTTTACCTCACACAAGGAGGGCTGGGCCTAGAACAGGATGTTCAGAAAAGTGAGATTAGAAGGCAAAGAAAGTTAGCCCTCAAATCCAGAAGACCAGAGTTTTTCTGGTTGGACATCCGTCAACCCTCTTTGGCGGGTCCTGATCCGTCCGGAGATAGCGGCAGGAAAAGAAGCTGCACATAATCTATCTACCCTGTACATGTATGAGGCCGCACGCTCCCAAATGGTTTCTCAAACTTAAGAATTTAAGATTCCCACACCCCTTACCCCACACCCACCCTCATCCCACGTGCCCGTGTCCCTCAGTGTACGAAACACTGTTAAAGAATTAAAGAAATTCTCATAATGAGTTTAAGAAATGCTTTTAATGATTAAAACTACTCTGTCAGTGTAAGTGGACTAATGATTACTGGTGTGAATTACAAATGCGAAAAGGGGGGCGCTGAAAGTGTGCCGCACCATTGGGATATCAGATAAAAACCAGGTGATCTTAAGTATGCTTTAGAATCTTGTAAAGAATGCCATTGAAAAGAATAACGGGGGTGGTGGAGGGCGGGAATCTCGCAGACCACTGTGAGAAAGGCGGACTCCGGAACCCCCGACCCTGGGCTCTACCCTGACGTGACCCAGGCCATCTTTCTGAGCTTCGCTCCGGGCCCTGCTCTGTGAAATGGGACCATTCGGGACCGCCTCCCAGCGGTGGTTGTGAGGAACAAACCGGGCTGGACACAGAGTAGGCGCTCAGAAAGGCAGCCCCGGCGGCGAAGGGCCCTACTGTGCTCCAGGCTCGGGTGCCGCGGCCACTCCCTCCCCGCGCGTCCGCCCGCGCGCCCGCCGTCGCGTGCCCCGTGCCCCGTGCCCCGGGCCTCCACCCCTACCCCGGCCCGGCTCAGCCTCGGACAGGCGGAGCGCCCGCACTCGGAGCCGGAGCCCGCGCGGAGCCGCCGCCTGGGGCGCTCGGTCAGCCTCCGCGACACCGGAGCGGGGCGCCACGCCACCGTCGCCGCCGCCGCAGGTCAGAGTCCGGGTGCCCCGCGGCGCTCCGAGCCACCGGGCTGCGCGGCGAGGGGACGGGGAGTCAGAGGGCGCGCTGAGGGGTCCGGAACCCCAGAGGGTCGTGGCCGATCCAGCCGGGACTGAGGAGTCCGGGCCGAAGGCTGGGTCAGAGGGGACCCGGGCTGACTGAGGGGCGCTGGTAAGGAGGTCTCTGGTTAAGAGGTCGTGGTTCGTGGGGACAGGGCTGACAGGTCCCGGTTGAGGGTCGCGCCCTGAAGAGAAGTCCCGGAGGAGCGCGAGAAAACTCGGCGAAAGAGGGCACAGGCTGCACGCGAGGCGAACCAGCGAGCGGCGGTCCCTCCCCGGGAGACGCGAGCCCGAGCGACCCGCGGTGCCCTGGGTGGGGGTCCGAGCGAACCTGGGACCTCTGAGCCCCTCGCTGAGGCGCGCAGGCGTCCGGAAGCGGCTCGAGGGGAACTTTGGAGCAGAAACGCGGGATCCGTCCTCCTGCTAGGTCTGCAGAACCCAGGCAGCGATCGCTGTGCGGGGTCATAGTGACAGTTAAGCGAGGGGCACCCTTGGGGCCACTCCGCCCCTGTGCCCTGAAGCACTCTGCTGGCCGTGAGCCGAGTGGAGCTCTTGGGGTGTGGGCTAGAGTCCCCAGGGTCGTCGGAGATGGAGAGTGAGGTCCTCCTACACCCTGAGTTTGGACAAGGAGCTTTAAGGTGTCGTGGGCTCCCACTCGTGCCCACAAGCGTTCGTAGCCTGACCAAGGTGGTGGAGGTGCGGTGGTGCTTAACGGAAATGATGGGCCCTCAGTGTAGGGGCGCAAGGTGGGTGTGTGGCCGTGGTACTTTATGCCTTGGTATTTGGGGAGGAGCCTAAGGTAAGGAGGCAGAAACTGGGAGTAACCTATCTGCTGCTTTTATATAAGGTCAGTTAGGTAAAGAAGGGGCCTTTACCTCTGCTGGTGAATCAGAAGGCTACATTTCTAAATCCTTCTTGTTAACGCCCAGTGCTTAGGTGAGTCGACTCACTATAATTGCATTTTGTTGAAATGTGTTGGTGATGTGTCCAAAATTTGCAAGATGACGATGATGGTGCTCATATATCCTTATTAGTTTACTGTGCTCTTGTTTTACCGTGAAAATCTACGTAATTCATTTCTGTCTGAGAATAATGGTGGTGGGGGGGGGGGGGAATGTCAATTATTTAAGGAGAATAAAGTAAAAAAAAAATAGTAGTCTGTCAGGAAGAAGCTAAAGTTTTTTTTTTTCTTTCAAGCTTGATGACAAAAATGTAAAATTAATTTGTGTGAGTTATCATCTGAAAACAAAACCAGGCAAGATGATTAACTGAGTTGTGTGAAACCTATTGCTGGAGAAACTCGATTTTGAAGTACATTATTTTAATGTCAAGTACTTTTATCATTCATGAAACAAATTGTAACTGGAGTATTGAGAGAACAATGATTAACTTACTTTTAAAAGGACATGAGCAGATCAACAGATCTCAGGTGTTCTGTGGTACTCTTCCTGTCTGTAGTTAAGTGATCAATCTCTGACTGAAAGCAGAACCAAGCTGGTGGTACTAAATGACTTAGAAAACCCTTCTAGGATAGAGGCTGACATAGACATTCACTGTGACTTCTCTCTTAAGGAAATACCTTCCACTCCTATTAAAATTTTATAGAAAACACTCGCAGATGCTACCAGTTAGCATTTGCAGTGTTATTTCAAAAGATCCTGTTCAAGTTTTAAAACAATTTTTGTGTTGTCTATTTTCAATCAAATTCACCCTGAAGTTAATACATTCTGTAGTATTATTTAATATACAAAGTTTTAAAACTAATGTTGTGTTAGCCCCAAAGTGAAGTTTGTTACAAAACCATCCATTTTTGTTACACTGTATGCGTCACAGTTTTTCTCCTTTGTTTAAATTAGATGATATTTGATATTTCATTTGCTGATAATTACATCTTAAATTAAAAGATCTTAGAATAAACTAGTGACTACTCAATCTTTTGCAACTCACTGAAAGGAGGAAACCTTGTGATTTAATTTTTAAGTCAAAACTTTTTCATATTTAAGTTTTTTTCTAGCTTTTACAATAAACTATCAAAACATGGCATCAGTGAAGTCTAAAGGTTTGCAGAATTCCAGGTTAAGTTTCTAGGACACTGTTTTCTTCACTCTTTTAAATTTAAAATAGTATAATTTTTTAAAATTAAAACTGTGATCAGTATTTTTAAAATTAAGTACAATTATTATCTTTGAAGAGACTAGTTTTCTTAACATTCATTTCTTTATATATTTCAGAATTACATTTTTAAATCACAGTATAATTTCAGAATCCTTGTGACATTAAAATTATATTATCCCTATTATTAAAAATTACACAGGAGAAAAAGTGTGACTTTAAGAATATGCGTTAGAAACGCATTACTGACCACGACTAATTTATTTTAATTAGTAAGTAATATGACAATAAACAAATATTTATCTCCTGTAATTCTCTGAAAATAAGAATGTTTACCACTAACTCTAATTATCAAGTTAGTTATGCATGTGAAAGCAGTGTGAAAGGCACTTCTGTGAAAACATATACAGGTATTAATAATACATTTTATTTAGTTTTCAAATTGTGAAATCGTTGTTAATAACAGGAGACTTATGAAGTAGGGAAAAATATTAAGATAATACTTTACAAATGTTTTATATATCCTGGCCCATACTTTCACTTATTTTATAAAATCTACATATGTCTAATGGATAGGACAGATAATGTTAGTCATTCTAATTTGTGGGTGTTCTTCAGCTGAACTTGTGGTCATTTGAATTTGGACATGTAAGATGTCATAAGGTGTGGCAAATGTTCTGGAACATGTTTTTGGTATCATAGGATTCCACTAAATAAATATTAGTCGTAGAGGATTTTTTAAAAATCAGTAATCAAGAAAACTTGATTAATTCGCCAGTCTAAGCGTAAACATATGCCCCCTGCCTTAAAAATTCTTAAATAGAATTTCTAACTTGCTTTTCTTATTTTTTTTTCTAGCAGATCTCCACATTAGGATAGTTTACCTCTTGAGCTGTTTCTTTTTCTCTCTTATGGCTAAAAAGCAACAAAAAGGACAGCGATTTAAAATGCTTACAAAGTTCCTTCAAAATGGATCTAATCTGACTCCACAGAAATACAGTGAGATCGGTGAATACCATTTTGCAAGCATACATAGACCGATCTTACCATATTTCAGTTAGTTTAATAGTACTCTAGATAAAAAATGTTAAATTGAGGATTATTTGTAATCTCCCTGGGGTTTTCTTATTAACTATTTGTATTTTATCACAATAAAGAGGTTGATCAGGGGGAGTTCTATGACACGTTTTAAAGGCTATTTAATAAAAATGTCAGGTTTCAATTTTCATTTATGTAAAATACTTATGTAGGTCTTGAAAGGAAATTTGCACCAATATCATAGGCCATATTTTGAGGAAAACTTTTGCAGATATTAAGACAAAAGCTATCACCAATAATAGTATATGCTTAATTATTTTTTATTTTAAAAAATGGGTTTATATAATCTTAATACTTTTCTTCAACAATGCAAACCAATATTTTTTAATAGCGAATATTCAAAATGTGAATGTTTACATTTTTGACCATTTCTGTTATTATAGCGGAGCAAGACATCCTTTCTAACTCTATTTTCTTATCTGTGAGATGGGAAAAGCATTACAGTTAATGTATCATGATTTTTTGGTATGATTTTAAGACTTTATCAGCAAACCTGTGTATAATAAGTGATATGACCATGGCCCTGAATTTAATTGAGCTGTCATTTTAAAGAGAACCTTCATGGTTATCTGTCTTATTGCTAAATAACTCTTTTACAAATGTTAATAGTTCACCCTAGTACCGATTTTGAGATTATTTTTAAAAATGAGCTGAAGATATTGCTTGCCGTGAGGTGACCAATTTATAAAATGTTTCTGGAAATATTTTATTGTTACTCAATTTTAAATTGTCATCATATTCTGATTACTTTGGATAAAAATTAGTCTAATAATAATTTTATTTTATTGATATTACTTTTGTGAATCCTATAGTAGACACAACGTGAATCCTCCTGTGTCAGTAGTATATGTCTAACGTGTCTAGAAAGCATATTTTGTGATTTTTTTTAAAACCAAAGTTGTGTTCTTTACATCTATTTATGGTGTACCGTGTGACAGTTTAATGTATATTACCCAGGATCAAGGTTATTGTATAATGAATGAGGACTAGGATCCTTCAGATCTAAAAACAGTTTATTGTTGCAGCCTAAAAAACTAAATGACCTGTGTTTCTCATAAATACTGGGTCTCTTTCTAACAAGCTATAACCAAATAATAGGCTTTTAGTGGCTTGAAAAGTGAAAATGCTTCCTAATAACCCACCAATTTACTAGTAGGGAGTAATTGAAAAGCATACAATTAAGCATGCATCATCCCAATCATAAATCTTAAATTCTCCTTATGAATTGTTAAGTAATACATTTTACTGTGAAGTGTCCCCTGTGAAAGAAAGTAAGGGAAAGTAAGGGATTTGGTTCCAGGCCTGAACCCCACTATGTTCCTGGAATAGAGAGCTACAAAGCCCGAGTAGGGACGTAGCTTGAAAGGAAGGGAAAGCAAAGGGCAAAGAGAAGTTTAGGTCAGAGCCTGTAGGTGAGTGTTCCATTATTCTGAGGATCCCCTATGAAGGTCAGAAGCGGGGAGTGGCATTGACCTCCACTCTCTTAATAGTGTACATTGGGCTTTCCCAGAGGCTTTGCTTTACCTTCTGTTCCAGTGACCAGGCCATTCTCAACATAAAAATCTTTTTGGGGACAGGGTGCAATGAGTTTCCTTTCCCTATGATTTCTCAGATATAAAGGAAGGAAGTGAAGCCATCAATTCAAGCAATATGAATCAATTAAAATAGAGATTTAAAACCTTGCAGTCAGGATTTAAACTAGATCGCATAATGGTTTAGTTTAATTGGAGTCAGTATCTGTTTAGGAAACATTTTTATTTCACTGCATTGATTTTAGAAAATAAATTCATTGCCAGTTTTAACTGATTTTAAAAAACACTTTAATTTGAAGACTCCCCTAGGAGAATTATAATATGTGGTTAACACTTACTGAGACAAATATCCTGACCTTCTGAGAAGAATTCAGATTAGTATAAACCTGGGGTAAGAAGGCCTTCACAGTTTACCCCGGATAAGTAGATAGTAGATATGAAGGAGGTAGAAAAATAGGAAAATACCCAGAATCGGGGTATAAGAGATTTCTGTATGTTCAACCTCTACAATCAGCAGTTTCCATAGTTACTGTGCATAGACCTAAAATATAAGGTTGGTTTCTAAGAACCTACCCTGTTCCTTGATGACATCATAGAATTTTAGAATAGCTTTAAATTCCAAAGTTGCCACTTAGCATGATTATTCTCTCTGGCTCTCTAAGTTGCCTCTGGGAAAGTGAATATAAAGAGAATATTCTTATCCTGTATGCTTAAGGATAAATTTTCTTTTATAGTGAAGGCAGTGAGGAAACATATCTGTCCCACTGCCAGAGTGCCATGATAAAATGCTGTAAAGAAACCCTTAACCTTGACCCCACCCCACTGGCTGTCATTCTAAAACTGTCTTTGTCATTTGAAAGTTTGGAATTCACTTTTGAAATGCCAGTATTTCTAGCAAGGTTAATTCTTTCAATCACCATCAGCAAAAATTTGAGAGGTTCGTTCCTAACTTCCTTGCTATCTGATAATGAGGCCTTTACGGGATAGATAAAATTAAAGCGATTCATGTCCCAGTTTCTCCATAAGTCCGCCTTCATGAAACAAAATATGAAAATAGCTATATATTTGAAATAATGCTAGGAAACGATATATTCTCTCATACATACCTTCATTTTTCTCTTTAAATCAATACAAGTTGTAATTCTTTCTTGAACCATTTTTTCCTTCAAAGAAAACAGGTTGTTATTCCCAAACAGAAATTTACCTAGGAAATGTTATCAATATTAAGGTTTTGAGTTAGTCGTCTGTTAATGTAATCAAATGTCTGAATATTACCTCTCATTGTCTTTTATTTCTCTGTGATGTTAGACAAATTATCTAGTCTTTCATGAGTTATTTCTTCCAGACTTTTAAAGTAGCTTTCTAATAAATTGAAATGAGAGGAATCTTTCAATTTCATTGGAAAAAAGTACACTGAAGAAGTATAAATAATACTTAATGCTTTGGCAGATGTACAGAGCATCAAATTTCATAAATGCTTTATTTTTAAAAAATTTTTTGCCAAAAAAAGTTATGCATGCCAACACATCTCTATTAGAAATAGAAGCTAGCTAGTCACCTCAAAAGCAAGTTCAATAATCCTGTGAATCAGCTGCTAGGTAGTGTTTAACAGTTAGGTTTGGGCCACCCACATGCCTATGACTAAGCATGTTGCTTACTTGTCACTCACTTTCCACAGGATTGCTGAAGTCTGAATCTAAAGCACAGAATCTCAAAGTCTTACCTTACTAAATTTTGTTCTTTTCTGTCAGTTGATAATTATCTATATATAGAAACAAGTTTTTGATTGCATATAGAAAAGTACTTATATAAGTTCTTTCTCTTGTTATATATAGTGCATAGAGTTTGTGAAAGAGAAAATGTATGAATGGTGTATATATAAATGAAGAAGAGAATTTAACAAATTATTTGCATATGTCAATAAAATCTAGAAGAGTGAAGAAAATACCTAGGCATTTGCCAATGTAGGATTACTACGTGATTTCCTAAAGCATTTGGAACTAATAGAAATGTCCTGGCTTTATTTAAAGGCAGTATGATATATTTTTAAACTTTGTTTTCAACAAGGTCCAAACAGTTGACTTTTAAGACTAGAGTAGTACAATGTCTACAAAAATATAGATTATCAGTTTCTTGAAACAGTTACTAACTTTTATTCTTCTTTCAAAAGAAATAGCATATAGCACATATAGGCATTCAATAAATATTTTAATAACAATACCAAAATAATCTAAGGCAGTGGTTCTCAAAGTGTGATTCTTGGACCAATGTTATCAGGATCATCTGAAAACTTTATAGAAATATGCCCTGGCAGGATTGCTTGTTGGTTAGAGCTTTGTACTGAAGCACAGAGCTTGCTGGTTTGATCCCCGGTCAGGGCACTTACAGGAACAGATCTATGTTCCTCTCTCTCTCTCTTTCTTCCTCCCTTTCCTACTCTCTCTCTCCCTCCCTCCCTTCCTCTCTCTAAAATCAATAAATTTTGAAAAATTTAAAAATTATATAAAAAAAGAAAGAAATGAAAGATCCCAAACCCCACCCCAAACCTTCTGAATCAGAAACTATGGGGTTGTATTTTAACGAGATCTCCAGGGAAGGCTGATGTATACTGTTTTGAAACTCCTCACCCAAGATGATTTCTATATCCAGTCTGATAGCTTGGTGCCTACTGGCTAGTGCACTGTCTGAATTATTTTTAGTAGGTCTTATCCTTGCCTATAGTGAAGTTTTTTGCCATATTCTTCCCAGTAGTAGAATCTCTTGGGATCATCCTGTAAAATTACCTTTATTGGTTTAACAATTTTTTAAAAGATTTTAATTTCTTTTTAGAGAGAGAGGAGAGAGAGAAAAAGGAGGAGAGCAAGAAGCATCAACTCCCATATGTGCCTTGACCAGGCAAGCCCAGGGGTTTAGAACCAGCAACCTCAGCGTTCCAGATTGACGCTTTATCCACTGCGCCACCATAGGTCAGGCTGGTTTGATGTTTTATTACTTAAATGAGCTCAGTGTTATTGTCAATATACTGTGTCAAGAAAAGCTAGATGGGCTCTGGCCAGTGGCTCAGTGGATAGAGCATCAGCCTGGCGTATGGACGTCCTGGATTTGATTCCTGGTCAGGGCACACAGGAAAAGTGACCATCTGCTTCTCCCTACCTCTCTCTCCCCCTTCTCTCTCTCTTCCCCTCCTGAAGCCAGTGGCTTTATTGGTTCCAGCGTGGCCCTGGGCGCTGAGGACAGCTCTGTTCGTCCAAGCATGTCAGCCTCAGGCACTTAAAAATAGCTTGGTACTTGAGCATTGTCCCCAGATGGGGTTGATGGGTGGATCCTGGTGGGGGTGCATGCCGGAGTCTGCCTCACTATCTCCCCTCTCCTCACCTAAAAAAAAGAAAAGCTAGATTGCTCACTTTTTTGTTTAAACATCTCTGGTTCTTTTCACCTAAGAATGGTTGCTAGGATTCTGAGTCCAAATTCAAAGAATACAACTTTAAAGACTAGATTTTATAAGATTACCAAGGATGCTTTGTCCCTAGAGGATTCTTTTAAAGCCATTGAAGATAACTTAAGGCACTGTATGAATTCTTTTCTGTTATACCCAATTTTATTTCATAATTAATTTTATTTCACATATTAATTTCCCTGTACTCTTTGCTTCACCAGTGTCTATTTGGAAGGGAAAAATATATCACATCTCTGTTAACAGCCTCTTGGTTTTGTTCAGCCATACATAAAGTTTAATTTTGTTGATTTTCTTTGGGCCTGTGCTCTCTTTGATCTTTAGCATATAGTGACAAACAGAACTTTTTAAAAACAGTTTCCAGAGTTTATTTTTTTAAAGCCACCCCATTTAAATTTTTTTAAGAAAAATATGTTTGTATTCTTTTTTTCTAACATTATTTTATGAAAGAATTTGCTTTATTGTTAGGAATTTGAAAATTTTGAACATTTTTATTAAAAAATTTCTTTCAACTACAGTTGACATTCAATATTTTACATTATTTTCAGGGTTTTTTTCCTAAAATTAAATATTTTTATGATAGAGTTATTTGATTTTCCACCTCTTGACAGAATGCTGAACTTGTAATCATAGAGAGCTGATGCAGAAGCATGTGAAGGTGAATTTCAATCATAAGTGGTCATTATGAGACCTTGATATAATTTGTGATAATAATTTAAAAATAAAAAGAGATTTAAAATAGCAAGTGAGTAGAGATTTCCTCAAATCTAGTCAGACCTCTGAGTGAACACTGTGAAAAATATATCTGTATATCTCTATAATATATATGTACACACACATGCACACACATGTATACACACAGAGAAATAGCCTTTGAATTAATTTTTTCTTTTTTTTGTTGCATCGTTTTAGAAATGCCAAAGGGAAAATTAAGTGGTTTTACCTTTGACTCAGATTACAGTTTATATTTTTCTTGTCATTTTATTTGGGACTTCTTTTTAACAACTTGTATCAGCCTGATGACTTTAAAATAAACTTTAAATGAAAACAAGTTCTAAAAGCTTTTTAGAAATTTCATATCAAGGATACTAATTATTTTTCTCTTGTTTCTGCCTTCCCCATTTTTGATTATTTAATCCTTAATACAGCTCAAGGCAAACCCAAACTAACAAAATTCAGTTTATAGCTCATAGAATTTGTTTGTGGGTAACACAAACTTGGGATGATGATGCCTAAAAGAGCAAACTGAGAGCCTTTTTAATGAAGATTTATTTATTCAATAAATATTTATTGAGCTCCTACCCTGTGCCAAAAGTTGTTTTAGAAAAGGAGAATAAAATAATGAAGAAGATAGAGAAATTCCATCTCTCCTGGAGTTTACAATTATTGTTATCTAGAGTTAACGTGAACATTAGTGGGAAAGATGATGACTTAGAGGAGTCACCATCTTTTATGTACAAGTTTTGTATACAGCATGGCCTGTACCTTGTGTCTAGGTAGCATTGCTAGGTTAAGATGGAGTTGGCTGGCTATCTTTGAATTAGGTGTACTAGAGAGGAAAACTTGTGTCCTTGAATATTTTTCCTAGGTCTCTTATTGTTATTTATTATTTTAGGTTCTATGTATGTATTATTTATTGTATAACATATAATTTATTTATTACATTACTTTATTTCTATCTTTGTAATCAAATTATTAACAAACGAGTTAGGAACGCATCCTATGTTAATGAAATATTACTGTTCTTGAAAATTCGGATGACAAGGTGATTATTCACTTTACAGAGGATTATTTATTTTGTAATGCTCTAGAATAGATGTATTTAAGAGGTGAACTATCCAAGTCATTTTAGTTCATAACTTTATTTATAAAAAATTATTTGCACATAAAAAATTTCAAAACAAAGTTTACTAGGACTATTTCATTAAAATATTTTTTTAAAACCCTTTAGCCATGGGAAATAGCTACTTTCCTTTAAAAGCCTAAGAACTTCTCCATATTTGGAATATAGTATTTTGACTAAAAGAAGAGCAAGATCTTATTTCAAATGACCCTCCTTTGATGAAATTAATTTTATAGCTATTTTCAACTTCTATTTTAGAGTCAAATTATCTACAATTTTAGTTCTGTTTTTAAATTGACAGAAAATATCTCATTGACCAGAAACTTGTGGGAAAAAAGGGTAAATAAAATAAATGTCAAAGGAATTTATGCAAAGTTAGATGGAGTTGATTTTCATATGTAGAGTGGCATGGAATATTAGAATGCAACTCAGTGCAGATGTAACCAAAACTTTCAACTTTTGTAGAATTGACCATAGTTTATTCTATTCCCAAACCCCATATCCATTTATTGAATGACCACTCATTTCTCAGCACTAGATATCCTTATATGGGAAACAGTATCTGCCCACCTGGAAATGTGGCCTTACAGATAGTGAGATAGGTGTTTTTCAGTCTTGAGACTACACAACATTGGGTAGGTGAAATAGCATCCACTGCACAGGCAGTTAACCACAGCTCCGTAAAAGGTGAGAAAATAAGTGATTGAATGCAGCATGTTGACATAGTTGTGTTGTTAAGGCCATTCACATGATTTATGCTGTGTATTCCACTTTGACTTCTGAATGCTCTTTGATCCTAACAAAGCACAATACATACGTACAATTAATTTGTTTTTATTATGCACATTCAGTTTTTAAATGTCAGGTTGATTTTCTTTGTCATACCAATGTGTGTGAAATATTTACCCTGACCACCAGCTTTTGAATTCAGGAAATGCAAACTAATTTTTATCTTAACTGAAGTAAAACAGAAAGCAGATCTACTCTGAAATGAAATCTAATGTGGATATTACACATTTTATTTGGGATCATGGCTTATAATTTTTATGTACAAGTTTTGTATACCAGGCAAAATTGTTAATTCCTAACAGGAATGAATGTTGTACATGCACTGCATACCTTTCCTAATTCACAATCTGTAACACAGGGGACTGGGTGCATTTTAAGTACTTTTAAACTTGATTTGATTTTGAGAACAAATTTTGCTGTTTCAATATCACTTGTAAGAGATTCTCAGTGCTACTGTTCTCTACATTTTTAGGGAATTCCCTAAATTACTCTTTAAAATGTTAATTTCTATTTTATGTAACATTTTATCATACATAATGATATGAAATTATACCAGAAGACATTTCCATTTTGCTATTCTAAAGTGGCAAAATGGGATATGGAAAGGAAAAATATACTAATTATAGACTTCAGTATTCTGTGTTAGACCTTTCAGTTGTTCTGGTCAGAAGAACAGGTTTTAAATGACCTAAGGGCCAGAGCACTGTTTTACGTTCTTGTTTGGAGGCTTCCAATGAATGGCAACTGTAACAAATCCTGTTTAGTATTACTGCTGGAGAAAAGTTTACAGTAACGTACAATATGAAATGTTATTTAGACATATTACTCATGCATCAAATAAAACTAGTTCTCTTTCAAACATTTTTTTGAGTGTTAAAACAATCAAGTTTTGGCTTATTATCAATAATTTGCTTATAATATATAAAAAAGTAATTAATTGGCTAGTTCATATATGAATCACAAGTATTATCATAATTATTTAACAGTCTCCTTATACAAGGTAGATATGGGTTTATGAGCAACTTCAAATTAAAATACCAAAGAAACTAATTTACATATAAAAGCAAAGCAAAGAAACAAACCTTGTTTTTTTAATATGACCTTGTGACATCTCTGCACACCCACTTAAGGCAGACCTTCATCTGTGAATTTAGAACTAAGGTAGGAGTCTATTAACAAAAGATCAATGCAGGGAATTTGCACCGTCTCCACCCTTGAGCACCTTGCCATTATCCTCCTGCAGCCACACCTGTTCCTATCCTGCTAGGGTAGTGATTTTCAACCAGTGTGCCATGGCACACTAGTATGCCACAAGAATTTTTAAAACATGCAATACCTGACTATTTAGTCAGGAGCACTGACCTCTTCTCTCTTAGATAGTCAAGTTAAAAAATGACAACAGCCAACACAGCAAAAGCCGTCTAGTATGAATGCCTTGTCTTGAACCATAAATATTTAGGTCATATAATAGAGTCTTATTTTATTGGTCATGTTGCATAATAAGGTTGTGTCTGATCGGTTATTCTTGGTACCAGAAATCCTTATATACAAGTATGGGCACCTGATTTTTTAAAAAGTCACTTTGGAGCAAAAAAGGGTAGATAATAACTTTTTTTTTGGTTAATCAATCAAATAATACTTTTTTTTGTCATGTCAGCAAAAAATAAATTTTTTGGTGTGCTGCAGAATTTTAGTACAGTGGTACCTTGAGATACGAACAGACCAACATACAAGTTTTTTAAGATATGAGCTACGACTCGTTTTTTGTATTTTTGTTCGAGATCTGAGCAAAATTCCGAGATACGAGTTGGGATTCAGGATTCGGGAAGCTGCCGCTAGTTGGCGCATTGGCGCACGGGTTCAGTATCACGGTTTGATATAGGAGTTGACTTACGAGCTCAGTTACAGGACGAATTAAATTCGTATCTCAAGGTACCACTGTAATTAGTTTATGTGAGCCACAAGATGAAAAAGGTTGAAATCACTATGCTAGGACAAGCACAATATCAAGAGAGAGAAGCAAAGTGGTAGACAGGATAGAGCAAGATAGAAGGAAGGATAGAAAACTGGAAGGACTTTGAAGCTCTCATTGATGATCCAGACTTCACTTCCCTTAACTTACTCTTCATTCATATATGGCCACACACTGTAAATTGCACACATGTCAAGTAGATTCTAGACACCAAAGCTCCTAGAACTAGGAGTTTATAGTCTACATGAATCAAAAAGAGGTAAAGTTAATTGTTGTAATGTAATCAACAGTTCGACGTAGTACTGTATATGATTAAGGACTAAAATAAGTAAGGCAGAAAACAAATGCTACAGAAACTTAGAGTATGGCAAGATCAGTGAGGCATGGAGAGTATACCCAGGAAAAACCTTGCAGAGAAGGGGAGCAGCTGAACTCGATTTCAAAAGTTCAGAGATTGACAGAGCAACCTCTTAAAAAAAAAATCACTAAAAAATATCCAGAAAAAGAAACAAAGGAGGGAATCAAGGTAAGATTCTATTAATATGAAATATCCAGAAAAGGTAAATCCAAAGAGATATAAATCATATTAGTGGTTGCCAGGGCTGGGAAAGGGGGAGGAAGACTGACTGCTTAACGGGCACAGGATTTCCTTTTGAGGTGATTACAATGTGTTGGAACTAGATATAGGTGATGTTGAACAGCTTTAAGAATATACTAAATGCCACTGACTTGTATGCTTAAAAATAGTCAATTTTATGGTCTGTGAATTTTACCTCAAAAAAGAAAAAATTCAGGGCTTGAGATAGCTGAAGAGGAGGGGAAAAGACTATCCAGTGTGAGAAAACAAAGCCTGGACTAATGAATAAGCATGGATTTGGGGAGGGAGGAGAACTTTGCAGAGATCAACCCATTTGACGTGGAGAATACATGTGTGTGAGTTAGTGAGAAATATGAGTGGAGATGTAGATTTTAGGTAAGATGAGAAAGGGTCTGGAATGCAGACAAAGCTGTGTGGATTTTATCTTATAAGGAGTGGTGAGATTCCAGGTCTTGAGAAGAGGAGTGAGGTGATTTAGTTAGAAGATTAATCTGGCAGTAATGTACAGGGAAAGCAGTTAGGAGGCTATCGTAAAATCCAGACATAGTGTGAGGAAGGCCAGTAGGAATGAAGAGAAAGGAAAATGTAAGACCTATTCTTTTTTTAATATTTTTTTAGAAAATTAATGAGGTGACATTGATCAATAAGAGTACATAGGTTTCAGGTGAAATTTTCTATAGCATTTGAACTATTGATTGTGTTGTGTGTCCATCACCCAAAGTCAAATTATTTTCTGTCACTGTATATTTGTCCCTCTTTACTCCTCTGTCCCCTAACCCCCTCTCCCTGGTAACCATTTCACTTTTATCTATGTCCATGAGTCTCAGTTTTATATCCTACCTATTCTAAAGCAATGATTGATACTCCAACTAGGGTCTATCGACTGATGCTGCTCACAAACTCTTAGTTACTGACTTGACACAAGGTAAGTACAAATTTGACAATAAGCATTTAGAAATGTTTATACTGTCAAGACATGCAAGCATATAAATTTACATTTTTGTATTATAAAAGTATCCACATGGATTGAAAAGAAAAGAATAATTTCTTGGCTGATGCCACTAGAGTCTCAGCCTACTGATTCATAGATGCATAAATACATTTCTTATAAAACTTTAAAAAATGGAAAATAATTTTTTCACCCCAGAGTTAGAGCATCACTGCCTTAAAGGATACATTGACTAGCCTGACCAGGTGGTGGCACAGTGGGTAGAGTGTTGGCCTGGGATGCTGAAGACCCAGGTTTGAAACCCCAAGATTGCTGGCTTGAGCATGGCTTACCAGGGGTCGTCAACTTGAGCGTGGGATCATAGACATGACCCCATGGTTGCTCGCTTGAACCCAAAGGTCTGTGGTTTGAAGCCCAAGGTCACTGGACTCTAGCTGAGCCAGTGACCCCACCCCCCACCCGGTCAAGGCACATATGAAAAAGCAGTCAATGAACAACTAAGGTGCCACAACAAAGAATTGATGCTTCTCATCTCTGTCGCTTTCTGTCTGTCTGTCCTTATCTGTCCCTGTCTCTCTCTCTCTCTCTCTCTCTCTCTCTCTCGCTTAAAAAAAAAAAAGGATACATTGACTAGACTTAGTGAGTGAGTCATTAAGTGGGCAGTCATTATTTTTATGGTACCCTTACTACATATGTGCCACATATTGTGCTGGCCACCAGGACAACAGCAGTATGTAAGACAGACCAATCTCTTCCCGTGTCATAGACATGCCTTTAT
The DNA here is from genome assembly GCF_036850995.1 of Saccopteryx leptura. NCBI lineage: Eukaryota > Metazoa > Chordata > Mammalia > Chiroptera > Emballonuridae > Saccopteryx > Saccopteryx leptura. Next base: position 48,164,044 of record NC_089512.1, on the reverse strand, counting down.
CAAAGTATTGCTAGATATTAAAAAAGGAGGCATATTTCAGCTCAGTGTAAAGAAAGAATTCAATAACTACAGTTGTCCAACAGTGGGAAAGTGAGTGCTTCATTAGTAGACATATTTATGCCAGAGTCTGACCATTTATAAGAAATCTTGCTTTGGTAGGAGAAACAAACTAGGTGATTCAAAAGGTCCTTCCAACTCAAAGGTGCTGTGATTCTCTATTCTATATTAGCACAGTAGAACATATTTCACAATTGATTGTATTAGAACACCAATACATACTAAGTGGCCATTTTCATCTGTACTTGAAAATACATTTTTCTAAATTTGAATGTAAATTCTATTTTAAACATTTTTACAGTTTCACAGTTCTTTTTAAAGAAGTAAATTCCTCTCCCATGTGGTATTTTTCACAAGTAATGCAAATTTCTGCAGAAGTGAGTTACGTAAATCACAGTCACATTGCTGATCTTTAAAGTCATTTGTCTTGCTCTTGTGATGTAATGTCATGGTTGGTCAAGACCAGGCATGACTACCCATTTTGAGAATGTCTTTGTGATTTCATTTTGATGTCGGTGAAAGTTCAAATAACTTTTATTATTCAACTTATTTGACTTAGTGATTGCAGGCTTCAAGCTTATTGTCAACATTTAGCAGCTACAATTATCACAGATTAATTGCACTTTGGAAGATCTGGAGAACTTAGACTCCCAAAAGAGTGATAGCCTTACTGTTTTGGGAGGGAATTCTTAAATAAGGTACATTATTTTCATAAGGATTCTGAAAAAGGTATGGTATCAGGTAAAGAAAAAGGTTAGCTAAAGAAAACAATTTTTCACTTTAAATCTAGTAGAATATTTTGTTAAAACAGCCCATTTCCATTATGTATTATTTTTAAAAAGCTTATACTTTTTATTAGAATATGTGTAAAATTTTGAATTGTGCCTAAAACAGTGCCTGGTATATAGTAGGTATTCAATAAGTAGTCACTGAATATTCATCAGTGATTGTGGGATGATGGTGGACAAAGCCTTTCAAATAGAAAAATAGTATGAGCAGAGGCACAGAAGTAGGGGAAATGTGAGTTTAGAGAAAAGCAAAAATAGTTTCCTGAAAGTAGCATGTATGTGTAATTACCAATTACACATAACTTTTTGGCTAATTTTAGCGGCTTATTAATTTCTGCACAATATTTAAAATATTAATGGCTCTGATTCTTATATTCATAGAATAGATAGGCTTAAATATCAAAAATTAACTCTGACTAATCTGGATTTCTGAGCCTCTCCTCTCCTCTCTACCTTCTTCCTTCCTTTCTTCTTCCCTCCTTCCTTCTTCCCTCCTTCCTCCCCTACCACCCTTTATTTTGCTATAGTTCTTTATTTTGTTCGTTTGTTTTTGTTTTTGTATTTTTCTGAAGCGATAAGCGGAGAGGCAGATAGACAGACTCCCACATGCGCCCCACCAGGATCCACCTGGCAAGCCCACTGGGGGACAATGCTCTGCCCATCTGGGGCATTGCTCCAGTGCAACCAGCACTATTCTAGCACCTGAGGTGGAGGCAATGGAGCCATCCTCAGCGCCCGGGCCAACTTTGCTCCAATGGAGCCTTGGCTGCGGGAGGAGAAGAGAGAGACAGAGAGGAAGGAGAGGGGGAGGGGTGGAGAAGCAGATGGGCGCTTCTCCTGTGTGCCCTGGCTGGAATCAAACCTGGGACTTCCACATGCTGGGTCGATGCTCTACCACTGAGCCAACTGGCCAGGGCCTCTAGCTCTAGTTCTTATTCTGTCCCTTTCCCACTTTTTTTTCATTCCTGGTGTTTCCCATATTCAAGTCCCTTTTTTAAAATTCTTTTTCTGTCTCTGTTTCTGTCCCTGTGATGTCTCTCTTCATTTTTGTTCTGTAATTTCCAGCATCTTTCTCTTTGGTTAGGTCTCTAAGTATAATATAGAAATGAAATAAAAATTATCTGCTAATCAAATGATGAAGTAAGGATTTTTTTTGTAGAGATATAATTGACACATAAAATTGGAACATATTTAAAGTGTTGTGGTGATTTGATATATGTATACATTGTGAAAAAATTCCCTCCATCTAGTTAATTAACACATCCATCCCCTCACATATATATCTTTTTGTGTGTGTGTGAGAACATTTAAGTTCTACTCAGCAAATTTAAGTTATACAATACAGTGTTATCAATTACAGTCATCATCTCTTACATTAGGAATTTTTTTTATTAGGAAGGCTTTTATTCTGAATTTATGCTGCTCTTTCTGAGAATCAAGAAAATTGGTTATAACTTATAAATGGATTTTGATTGATTTTTTAAAAAAATTATTAAATCACTAACCTTCAAATTAGGAGAAGGGGGATCAGTAGACCATAATTCATGAATCCTGATAAAGCATAATGGCTTATTGAAATAATTCCTACTTGTCTTTAATATCCTTAGTTTCTACCCGCCCCCCCCCCCCAAACAGCAGATCTGAACACAGTCCTTTAGCATCTAATTACACCTTTAGATATGCAGTTACACAAGAGCTGGAATATTTGTCCATTTTGTCATTCTTTATCCCCAGTGCCTAGAACATTACTAACAAATATCAGATGCTCAACAAATAATTGTTGCTTTTTAGTTTAACTCTGCAAACACATTTTACTTGCTAATCCTAAATAGCTATCATGACTCTTTAGAGTAACATTAATCATTAGGATAACTTAGTTTATGATGGATTTATAAATATAATCATATGATTTCATATTTAGAGAATGCTTTCCTTTCATTCAGTCTACCCTTTAGTCTTAGCCAAAATGTCATTTAACTATCTTTCTAAAGTATTCTTCTTTAGTTATATCAAGCACCAAAAAAGTAATCTAGCTATTGATAGTAATAGTTAATACATATTTATTGAGCATTTATTCTGTATCAGAATCTACTTTAAGCACATTACATACATTATCTCATTTTATCCTCCTAACAACCATATAAGTATACTATTACCTCTATTTTGCAGGTGAAAAAACAAGCACAAACAGATAAAAAAATAAGCTGCCAAGTGATAAAACTAAGATTTGAACCCAAGCTACCTGAGCCTGGTATCCTGTGTCACACTCTTTTACAAGAATGTAAACTAAGGTGCCACAACTATGAGTTGATGCTTCTCATCTCTCTCCCTGCCTTTCTGTCCCTCTCTTTCTCTCAAACAAAATAAAACAACACCTAATTTTCCAGTATTTAACTTGCCAGAAAATGAGATGTTTACACCACACCACCATTCCATACTTAACAATTAGATCTACACAAGAATAACAGTATTCAGGTATAACCATGGATTAGATCTAAACTTTTAGTTTTTCTGGTTCACTGCAGTTCAGTTCATGTATCTTGTAAGTGGTGAGTAACTTGAAAGTTCTTATTTTTGTTACTTTTGACAAGATCAGTAACTACATTATCATTTAAAACCAACCACTGTGAAGAGATTCTTTATTTGTATTCTTTTTTCTTAAATTACTCTTAAACTAAATAAAGTCATTTTATTTTGTCATCCCAGAATACAGAGGTCAATTTAATAGCAGATTTTGTATGACCATTGTAAAAAGCTAGGGAAGGCTATAATTGGTCCATTTTGAGTCTGGTCTCTAATGGAATCACTCAGCAATTTGGGGGAGAGGAAGGCAGTGGCAGAACCATGCATTTAGTTTGATGGGATAAAAATTAGTCACTTGGGAGTGTTCATATACTTTCACTTTATCCCAGTCTACCAAAGAGAATTATTTTCATTTGACAGTGTTAACACCCCTTTTCCCTACCTTTAGAAAAGTTGGTATTCCAAGGGCAGTTGCTAGATTTTTGTGATGAAGTATTAGAGAATGAGTGGAAAGGAACTGGGCATGAAAAGCTAGAGGAGATTTAAGTTCATCTACATAATGAAGTGCTGGAGAGGAAGAGAGATTATGAAATTACTGTGCTGAGAATGGAGAAAGTATTTAGTTGGGAGGGCTTTTGGTGAAGGATACACTTTGGAGATTATGATGTGTGGAAAACTAAATCAAAGAGAAGGAGGAAATATGGAAGGAAAAGAGGGAAAGGAAGGGTTGCTTGTAGTTATGAATTGGATCTCCTTTAATGTATTCTGAATGACTGGAGTAGAAAACAGAATTTCTTTTAATCTTGCAGGGAACAAGGATGAGTGTTCCAATTATGTAGTAGATTGTACTTCTTCAGAGGAAGAATTCAGTATGGGTGATGTTGAATTTGAGGTTCCTGAAGAATCCAGAAAGGGGTGTTCAAAAGAAAGTTTGAAATAGAGATTTAGAACTCTTGAGAGAAGAGTTGGTTAGAGATGAAGATTTGAGAGCTACTATCAAGTAGATGTGTTGTTTATGGGTAATAGTGAGACCAAGAAGGAACTTGCAAAACATGAAATAGAAGATCTCAGAAAGAAGAGGTACCAAGAAAAGAGACAAAAATAGAAGTCCTATGGTAGGATAAGAATTCAGAGAAACTGGTCTCTGGGAAGCTAAGGGAGGAAATGGTTTTAATAGTAGAAGATAGACAAAAAGTCAGGTGCTGCAGAGGCAGACAGTGGTGTGTTCGAGCCAGCTCAGACCAGCTTTATGGAAATCTATTGAAAAATCCTCAGGATTTTTGTGAGCTGATTGTTATCCACAGCCATTACTAAAAATTAAATTGCATATACTTTCAATTTAACAAGTAATATTAAAAAAAAAAGGTAATAAACACACCAACTACATAATTCCTAATTATTTTACCCTGTTGAGGTGTTCCTGTTGATTGTATCTAAGTGGTAGAAATACCTGGACACTTTTGTGTGTTACTACTGCACAAGCTCTTCCCCACTCTGCTCGCAGTGACATCACACTGGTAACCTGAAGTCAGTTATGGTGGGAGTATTGACACCACAGATTTAGGCATACACTACAAATCAGAGTATTTTTCTCTGCAAGGAGAACCATTGTTAAACATTTACCAGCGCACAATTGGGTAAATAGAATGAAAATCAAGGAAAGTCTGAAGGCTTTAGCAAAAAGGAGATAAATTGTTGCTTTTGCTTGAGTTTCAGTAGAAAGTTCGATGACAAGTCACAGAGAATGGATTAGGAAGTGAAATAATGGAAAGTGAAGAAACATGTATAAATAAGTTTAAGAAGTGAATGAAACAGTTAAGCAGATTGTTATTGTTGATACTGTTTTAAATTTAGAGTTTACAGGCTGTATACAATGTTAATGTACTTTTTCAATCTCCAAAAATGAACAACACATACAAATAGACTTTATAGTGGGAACTTTTTTGTTGGAAAATCTTAAGGAATTATCTATAGAACACATTTGGGGAAATGCTACTATATTATTTCATAAGTTAAAAATAAATATTCTTGTTATTAAAGTTTCTTAGTTTTTTAAAGGAACATTGTCAAGACTGGATGTTGAATTTTGAGGGTTATTTTGCATTTTTTTAGATAATCAGATATTTTCTTTTAAATATTAGAAGTAGAGCGTTGGCCTGCCATGTGAAGTCCCAGGTTCGATTCCCAGTCAGGGCACACAGGGGAAGTGCCCCATCTGCTTCTCCACCTTTCTCTTTCTATCTCTTCCTCTCCCACAGACAAGGCTCCGTTGGAGCAAGGTTGGCCCAGGCACTGAGGATGGCTCCATGCCCTCCACCTCAGGTGCTAGAATGGCTCTGGTTGCAAAGGAGCAATGCCCCAGATGGGCAGAGCATCACCCCGTAGTGGGCATGTTGGGTGGATCCTGGTTGGGCGCATGTGGGAGTCTGTCTCTCTGCCTCCCCGCTTCTCAATTCAGAAAAAAAAAATTTTTTTAAATATTTGACCTAGTGCTCTGATACATTATTTTAATCAGTTTTCTAATATTAAATTGGCTTTTCCTTTCTGAGATAAATCTAACTTTATTTTGGTGGTTTATTATTTCAGTATACTGTTGAATTTGTTGGCTAGCATTTTATTTAAAAAAAAAATTTTTTTCTGTATTTTTCTGAAGCCGGAAATGGGGAGAGACAGTCAGACAGACTCCCGCATGCGCCCGACCGGGATCCACCCAGCACGCCCACCAGAGGCGACGCTCTGCCCACCAGGGGGTGATGCTCTGCCCCTCCGGGGCATCGCTCTGTTGCGACCAGAGCCACTCTAGCGCCTGCGGCAGAGGCCGAGGAGCCATCCCCAGCACCTGGGCCATCTTTGCTCCAGTGGAGCCTCAGCTGCGGGAGGGGAAGAGAGAGACAGAGAGGAAGGAGAGGGAGAGGGGTGGAGAAGCAGATGGGCGCTTCTCCTGTGTGCCCTGGCCGGGAATCGAACCCGGACTTCTGCAGGCCAGGCCGACGCTCTACCATTGAGCCAACCGGCCAGGGCTTATTTAAAATTTTAACTTAATACTAAGATGTGGTATTGATATTTTCTCTTTGTTCTTGTTAGTTTTTAATATCAATATTATATTACTTTTAAAAAATTAATTTGGTCACTGTATGTTTTTTTTCTATTTAGAAACAGTTTGTATAACAAGAAAATGATCTCTTCCTTGAAAATTTGGACAAAAATTATAAAATTATCTAGGCCCAGAGCTTTCAGGGCAAGTAATTCTTTGATAAGTTTTCAGTTGGTCCATTATTAATTTCTTTCATCAACTTTCACCATTTATATTGTTTCAGACAAAGTAATCTGAGTAAACTGCCCTTTTGCTGCATTATTATCTGCTTAGATTCTGGTGAAAATCCTTTTCAGATATAAAAATGTTAGATGAGGCCTGACCTGTGGTGGCGCAGTGGATAAAGCGTCGACCTGGAAATGCTGAGGTTGCCGGTTCGAAACCCTGGGCTTGCCTGGTCAAGGCACATATGGGAGTTGATGCTTCTAGCTCCTCCCCCCTTCTCTCTCTCTGTCTCTCTCTCCTCTCTAAAAATGAATAAATAAATAAAAACATTAAAAAAAAGTTAGATGAGTAGTTAATAAACAGCCTTTGTCTAATGTGGGTTATGCTGAAATGTAAGGGGCGCATCTGCTATCTTCACAGCCGCATTCTCTGACTTACAGGCATGAATAGAGGGGCTTATAATCTAATGAATATAAACCAATCTGAATTTAACTGACCAGATGGAGAACATGAAAAACTATAATCCTTGATATGTATTGCCCCCAGAATGGACCTTGTTTCTGCCCTGTATGAAAATAAATATTGTATTTTATAATATAATTTTATAGTATTTTATTTATAAAATAAGTAATATAATTTATATTAATAGTTATATAATTAATAATGTAAATTATAATATAATTACAATTAGAACATATAATTATATATTAATATAAGAAATAAACTTTATAGTATTTATGTATAAAATAGAATATATCTGGAATAAAACATATATAAATGTAATGTAAATTGATAAAGTATACAACATATATCATATAAAATATACTAATAAAATTTATGTCTGGAAACTATACCTTCTAGGGTACAATGCAATAATACTGAACGGATACAGAAAGGCGATTACAGATCTTAGTCATGGGGGAGAGTTTGGGGAAAGGTTATGGAATTCTGCCTGCCTCTGAAAGTCGCAGGAGCCAGCCAGTTTTCTGTTTGATTCAACTCAGGGCTACAAGCTAGGAATAGAAGTTTCCAAAAATCTTTACTTTCTTTCTTCTTTCAGTGCATCTTAATGAATTCATATGTATTTCAAAGGGAAATTGAGATGAGTTTTAAGAAAAGATATTATAATAATATTAACTTGGAGTCGGCATTCTTTAATTTTTCAGGTAGAGATTTTGTTCAACTTTTTCTTTATTGATATTCTTTCCTATTGTTTTCACATGTTTAAGCCCTTTTAAGTGGACTTATATGTAAAAAAAAAGTCAAAGTTGTAATTCATTATAGTTAAAGTTGTTTCTCATGTGTTATTCATGTTATATACAGTGTGTCTGTAAAGTCATGGTACACTTTTCATTGGTCACAGGAAAGCAACAAAAGACTATAGAAATGTGAAATCTGCACCAAATAAAAGGAAAACTCTCCCAGTTTCATACCTATTCAGTGCAGTTCGATGTGGGCTCATGCACAGATTTTTTAGGGCTCCGTAGGTAGCTATCCTGTATAGCTTCTACAGACTCGTCACTGACTGATGGCCTACCAGAACAGGGTTTCTCCACTAAACTGCCAGTTTCCTTCAACTGCTTATCGGACCGAGTAATGTTATTCCTATGTGGTGACGCTTTGTTATAAATGCGCCGATATTTATGTTGCACTTTGGTCATGGATTCAAGCTTAGCGAGCCACAGAACACACTGAACTTTCCTCTGTACCGTCCACATCTTGACTGGCATGGCCGTGGGCTGCTCCACTGTATACACAGTGTTACATCATCATCTGCGCATGCGCACATGCTGCCACATCATCCTACAGAAACTGGGAGGGTTTTCCTTTTATTTGGTGCAGATTTCACATTTCTATTGTCTTTTGTTGCTTTCCTGTGACCGGTCAAAAGTGCACCATGACTTTACGGACACACAGTATAATGAACAGGTTTGGTGTGGATACTGCTTTGGTTTGACAACAAAGTAGAGAATGCTTATATACATATAATTGCTATGATCCAGGTCAGCTGTTAGAAAACAAACCATACAGGTTTAAAACACTGACAAATTAGCTCTCTTTAGAAAAATATACCCCATTCTGGAAACAAATTGTTACTTTATTATTGATATTGAGTCTACATGAAGAGATTTTAAATTTCCAAGCAAAAGTACTAAACAATGCTAGAGAAACAAATAATCAAAATACATTTGCTTTAGTCTATATTCTTTCATATTAGAAATACAAACTGAGAAAACATTTTATATTTATGATCCACTACTTTTATGTCATGCATGGATAACAAAATAATTTTTTCAAGTTCCAATTGGAGAGGTAAGAATTAAAAAAGAAAAAATTTTGGAATTTTTTGTAAGTTAGACTGTGCACAACACTGAGTCTGGATATTGGGTCTATTAAGGCCCTGATGATAAGGCTTTTGGCAGTAGGTGCGATTTTGTCTTAAGGGAATGTAGAGTTATTCTAGGATCCCTGAGCCCTTCATAATAGCCAAGGATATGTCTCCTAAGACCTTTGCCACTTTTACTTAGATAATGTGCTCTCTGGATTTTCCTATTAAAAATCAGCTTCACATGGAATGTGCTACATCCATTGTCCCTAAGTGGTTGTGACATATAACTGTACTTTACCTTGGGCTTAACAGCCATGCACCATCTAAAATGAGGTTATAGTTTAATAAATGTCATCTTTGGCTGTGTATAACTTCTATCAAACATCTATCTTTTGAGGTTATTAATCCTTTTAAGATGTTTTTCTTAAGTCTACACAATAATGTAGGTGTCATTATTCATATGATGTAAAAGATAGATGAGATAAAGGACCTCAACACATGATCAATGACAGAACTAAGGAAGGTGAAATGGATTTAATACATGTCTCTCTAGAAGATTCTATAGCCCTGTATGATTTATGAGTCAGTTAGTAGCCTGTTGGTTACTTCTAGAGAATACAAAACCAAGTCAGAGAAAGCAAACATTCAGAATAAAATCCAACAAAAAAATTATTTGTGCTTGTACACTTAGGCAGCCTTGGTTGTCTAAGAATTTTGAATATATGTGTGTATTAAAAGTCTTCTTTCTTTTTAATTATTTAGATTTGAAAAAAGCCAATTCTAAACCACAGATACACAAGAAGGCCATTTTCTCACACAAGAATCACCCTTGAACGGTAGGTAAATGCAGAATTTATTATACTAAATGTTTTATAAAGTATCTTTTTTTTAAAAGAACATGCAAATTCTTCATAGTATTTTATTGTATAATTGCTTAAGAGAGCTTTTATTTTGACTATCAGAAATAGTTTCTACTGTATAATTTACCAATCAGTTGAGGGAGAACATAGTAATGTATTTGTTTAAGACAAAACAAAGATAGGAAAGTGACCCAGAAGTTGATAACTCATATCCTTAGAAATAAGGCTCAAATACAAGAATGTTATTTTAGGTTCCTATGATACTTATAGTTAAATAGAGATAAAAATTAAAATATTTTGCCTGGTTCCCTGTAGGCCATGAAACCATGATTCCTGGTCACAAAAGAGAAAGTAGCTTTAATATCCAATACTCATGTTCCAGCTCACAGTGGCCAAAGCTGGAATAATTTGAACAATAAAATAAATATCGTATTGAATTATGGCCCCCTATATATAATATATATACATAATTCCATACTGATATAAATAAATGCTGAATAAGTAAACATATGGAAAGAATTTAAATTAGTAAATTTACAAGGAATGAGAGAAATAAAAAATTTCCATTGACCCTGGCTGGTGGCTCAGTGGATAGAACATCAGCCCAGCGTATGGACATCCTGGGTTCGATTCCCAGTCAGGGCACATAGGAGAAGTGACTATCTGCTTCTCTCTCCCCCTTCCACTTTGCCTTCCACTTCCCCTCCCACAGCCAGTGACTCTATTGGTTCAGGTATGGCCCCACGAGCTGAAGATAACTCCATTGGGCTGAACCCATCAATCTCAAGCACTAAAAATAGCTCGGTACTTGAGCATCGGCCCCAGATGGAGTTGCTGGGTGGATCCCAGTGGGAGCACATGTGGGAGTCTGCCACATTATCTCTCCTCCTCTCACCTAAAGAAGAAAAGGAAAGAAAAGAAACTTGCCATTAAAGAGCCAAGTGATAATTGCTGCAGGCAAGATAAACACTAAAATTGGTTAAAGTGTAAGGAGAAGCAGAATATGTACATAATTTTGAAGCATCTCCCCTCCAAGTATTTATTAATTGCAAAGGAGAAAATAGTATCTTTACAGTAGAGAATCCTGACAGACACTACCTTAACCAAGTGATCAAGGTTAATATCAGCAATAATAAGACATATTGGGGATTCATATATCCCACCTGATAAATTGTTCTGAAAAGGACACAGCATGCCTTTAGTATTCTTCCAAAAATTCATAACCTTAATTGAATCATGAGTACTTTACAAACCTAAATAGAGAGACATTCTACAAAACTAGCATTTTCAACAGTGTCAGGGGCATAAAAGACAAAGACAGAAGAACTATACATTAAATATGTGCACTGTTTCATATATCACTTACACCTCAATAAACCTGTTAAAAAAATTAAAAAGACTGAAGAACTACCACAGATTTGAAGGAGAATAAGGAAAAGTGGCAAAAAATGTGATGTGGAATCCTGGATTGGATCCTGGAACTGAGAAAAAACATTAGTGGGAAAAACTAATGAAATCTAAGTAAAGTAGCTTATAGTATTGTGCCAGTGTTCATTTATTAGTTTTGATCACTGTTCTATGGTTGTAATTATGTAATGTAACAGTAGGGGAAGTTAGGTGAAGGGTACATAGGAACTCTCTCTACTATTTTTGCAACTTTTGTGTAAACCTCAAATTATCTCAAAATAAAAAGGTCTTTAAAAGTAATATTGGAGACACTAAATAATAATTTTTAAATTAGATTTTCACTGATTTATACAGTGAATTCTTGTTTGTTGCATACCTTAGAACAGAGAGAAGCAGGGGCAATGTTTACATCAAGGGTACCATCTGAGCTGTGTTTCTTAATCCTCTGCAGACACACTGCCATCCTTACCACCGCACGTTTGAATTTAGCCAGGTACTTCTGGTCCCCTGGAAGACCTGTGAGTGGGAAGATTCCACAAGGCTCTGCCTCCTCAGGAACTACCTTTTAGCAGACTGTTTAGCTCATGACAGTCACTGTCTGATTTGAATGTTCAAACCAAAACTATGAAAGTATTTAGATCATTAATCATCTCTTGGCCCACCAGTCCTCATTAACCAAGACAACATTTGAACACGAACTTAGAATTAATAGTCTTATATTTAAATAGTGAAGGTGGAACAGTATCATATTATTTTTAGGTAAAATGTCTGGGAATTCAGGGAATACAAGTAGTACTAAGGGAACTTTGATTCTTTTTTTTTTTTTTTGTCAGAGACAGAGAGGGAGTCAGAGAGAGGAACAGATAGGGACAGACAGACAGGAAGAGATAAGAAACATCAATTCTTCACTCTAGCACCTTACTTGTTCATTGATCGCTTTCTCATATGTGCCTGACCAAGGGGCTACAGCAGACCGAGTGACCCCTTGCTCAAATCAGCAACTTTGGGTTCAAGACAGCAACTTTGGGGTCAAGCCAACGACCCTGTGCTCAAGCTGGTGAGCCCACGCAACCGGCCAGCAACCTCGGGGCTTCGAACCTGGGACCTCTGCATCCCAGTCCAATGCTCTATCCACTGAGCCACTGTCTGGTCAGGCAGGAACTTTGATTCTTAAAGGAAATAAAAAACAGCATTAAGTTTGCTTAGAAAATCAGTTTAAGTTTAGAAAACCCTAAAGCCGCTTCAAATCAAAAGATCAAGCTTTTGAAAGATGAAGTAAGGGGTAGGTATGTATTTTGGCATCTGAAAATTAGTATTTGGTCTGAATTTAGGTGTTTGGGCATGAAAAATGAAATGCTAAGTATTATGAATTATTCCCTAAATTTTTTTGCTGGTAACTCTCTTGAGTGTTTAACTAATTTACTAAATTACACTATTTCACAGATTTCAGGTAAAACAAAAATAACAGAAGTTGTACCTAGAGTATAGTCAAATTCATAGAGACAGAAAGTAGAATGGTGGTTTCCAGGGGCTGAGTGGGGAGGGTAGAGAGGAGAAGGGGAATGAGGAGTTAGTGTTAATGAATATAGTTTCAGTTTGGGAACATGAAAAAGTTCTGGAGCTGGATAGTGGTGATGGTCACAAAACATTGTGAATGTACTTAATGCCACAGAAGTGTAAATTTAAAAATGATTAAAATGGTAAAATTTTATGCTATGTATATTTTATCACATTTTTTTTAAGTAAAAAAAAACAAACCACTAGAAGTCTTAAGCAGTTATATTTTACATCTTTGCTAGTGTTTCCAGCTATGAGGAGATTCTGCCTGTGGGCATATATCCTTAAGAATCTTCTTTTTTTTTTTTTAAACCAGAGATTATCCCCTGGACATCATTTTCCAACTGGCAATTTAAATGGCTCCTATAGCATAAATTGTGCAAGTAAAAAGAAACCTGGTACACAGGAAACAGTAGAGCTGGGGTGGTTGGGAGAGTTGTTTGTGAAGTTAATTTATAACTAAGACAAATGAATCTATAAAAAGAAGAAAAGGCCCATTAGAAGTATGTTAACTGATGGTAAGGGAGAAAAAAGGGTTTAGATAAAAGATATCTGAACTTGCTTGGTCCCAATGATTTTATGACTGAGGAATTCAATTATAGGTGTACTGGCTGGAGCAAGTCACAATTCTGTAAATTACTAATAGGATACAACGATCTTTATCATTTTCTGTATGTGCTCACATGCAAAGTTCAGTCCTGCTCTCTATAAATAAACTTTCTGCCTAGCTATACTGCTATGTAGAATTCAGGGTTCAGGATTAGAACATAGATAATGTTTACTTTTAAAACCTTAGAGGTGGGTAGGTGATACATTTAGAAATAAGATTAGAAACTAGATCAAATTACTTTTGCATTTGAATTTTGGCCATTGGGTTTGTTTTACTTTACATTAAATTCTTTCAAGACATTTTTATTGCTGAAAACTCATGAAAAATTATTTTTCAAATAAAAAGACCACACTTAATCACAAACTACTATTCTTACTTATGCGTAGTTTCTTCCAGTTCTTGTTAACTTACTGACAGTTTTGGTATATGTAACATTTTGCTTCTTTCACTGTTAGATCATATAAATCTTTCTTTGTGTCTACCTGGCTTTCAAATTTGTAATAATGGCAGCACAATAGTCCATCTTACTGATATCACATAATTTACTAAGCCAGTTTTAGGTGGTTTTAGTTTTTTTATCATTATACAGTTACTATTTATTCTAATACCATTACATATACTGAATATCTTCATGTACATATTTTACTTTTTAAAAATCATTTTCTTCAGCTAAATTGCTGAAAGAGAAGTTTCTATATTAAAGGGTTTGAGCAACTATATTACTCTTGCATTATTAGTTTTTATGACATTTCAAATTGCTCTAAGGATATATTAGTAGCAAATTCAACAAAAACTTATTTTCAAAGCATACGTTTAAATTCTTTCTATTTGTTTAAATGTTTTATTTTTTAGCCATGGCTTTGTGTGCATTATAGTGAGATAAGGGTGGATGGAGAGGACTTTCACCAGTTGTTTAGGTATCAGAAAAATACAGGGTTTTTGTTGTTTTATTTTTTTGCTTAGGAAAAAACCTACTAAATTGCAAGGAAGTTACAGATTAGTTCCCAAGGCTGTGCCAAATTTAAATAAAAAGTAAGAACTGAGCTGCAGGAGCCTCATCGCCTTTATGTCTACACTTGCTAGTTGTTATAACGGAATGATTGCTTTTGAAAGTACAGGTTTCACAAAGTAGGACTTCAAGAGCATTTACACAAACCAATTTTTAAAAAGGTTTATTTAAATTAAATATTTTAAATTTGTGATTTGAATATTTGGGGAATATTAATTTTAGAATAAAGATATAAGAAAATTTTAAGATGCAAAAGTATGTGATGAAGTGTATTAGAATAAATAGGAAAAGATTATAAGTGATTGTCTTTTTTTTAAACTTCATTTTGGGATTAAGTTGCGGCTAATGACATGAAATACTGTGTGTCCGTAAAGTCATGGTGCACTTTTGTTTGGTCACAGGAAAGCAACAAAAGACAATAGAAATGTGAAATCTGCACCAAATAAAAGGAAAACCTTCCCAGTTTCTGTAGGATGATGTGGCAGCATGTGCGCATGCGCAGATGATTATGTAACATTGTGTATACAGCGGAGCAACCCACGGCCATGCCAGTCAAGATGTGAACAGTATAGAGGAAAGTTCAGTGTGTTCTGTGGCTCGCTAAATTCGAATCCGTGACCAAAGTGCAGCGTGAATACTGGCGCGTTTATAATGAAGCGCCATCACATAGGAATAACATTACTCGGTCCGATAAGCAGTTGAAGGAAACTGGCAGTTTGGTGGAGAAACCCCATTCAGGTAGGCCATCTGTCAGTGACAAGTCTGTAGAGGCTATATGGGATAGCTACCTAAGGAGCCCTAAAAAATCTGTGCATGAGCCCACATCGAACTGCACTGAATAGGTATGAAACTGGGAGAGTTTTCCTTTTATTTGGTGCAGATTTCACATTTCTATAGTCTTTTGTTGCTTTCCTGTGACCAATCAAAAGTGCACCATGACTTTACAGACACACTGTAGAAATTACAGCTTTTAAATATAGGGCAGGTTGTTTTTAAATATCAAATAAGCAATGTAATAACATAAAGATCATTTTAAAGAAAAAAATTATCTATAATCTTAACATCCTTATTCAAACTATTTTAATTTCTACAAGTTGGCTACCAGTTCTGAATATATAAATACACATTTTTGTAAGTCTATGTAGTATTTGTAAAAGTAAATATATTGTTATCCTTGACTCTTAATGTTTATAAAATTAAGGGATTGTGATAAATGACTTTATTTCAAACACAGTGCTTTAAAACCTAGCTGTTTCTAAACTACATAGCACTTTCTGGAAAAAATATGTAAGTCCATCACAAGGGGTACTATCTTGACTTAAAAATGCCCATTCACCGCCCTGGCCGGTTGGTCAGTGGTAGAGCGTTAGCCTGGCATGCAGGAGTCCTGGGTTCGATTCCAGAGGAAGGAGAGGAGAGGCGCCCATCTGCTTCTCCTCCCCTCCCCCTCTCCTTCCTCTCTGTCTCACTCTTCCCCTCCCACAGCCAGGGCTCCATTGGAGCAGAGTTGGCCCCAGCACTGAGGATGGCTCCATGGCCTCTGTCTCAGGTGCTAGAATGGCCCTGGTTGCAACAGAGCAACTCCCCAGATGGGCAGAGCATCGCCCCCTGGTGGGCATGCTGGGTGGATCCCGGTCAGGTGCATGTGGGAGTCTGTCTGACTGCCTCCCCGTTTCCAACTTCAGAAAAAAAAAAAAAAAAAAAAGACCATTCACAACTATAAAATATAGAGGATTAATTCCCAAAAATTAAGCCTAAAAGAAAATTTTCTGTGGTATAGAAACTATAAGTGAATTAACTGTTTGTTAAACTGTAGAACACATGGTAGGGTGAGGTTTGATTATTTGAGATTCTTTAGTAATAATTTAAATTAAAACAGTGTTCTCAAAGTAGTAATTTTAATAAAGCCTAATGTACAAGTATGTCTGACGGAGGATACAAAAAGTTTTGATGATTATGTAATTTCATTTATATCTCACGATTTCATTAACATAGAGAAAAAATTGTAATCTTTTCATAATTTCTTAATTTTAATGTTTTTATTAACTCAGAATCAATAAAATTATTGATTTTGGTACCTAGTAAGACTAGCTAGGAAAAATATACATGTCTTCATTATCTCCCCTTCCACAAATTTGTTTGCTTTTTTTTTTTTTAATTGCTAATAATGAGCTCTGTAGTCCTAGCTATAGCATGCTTGATTCTTTGGATATTTTCAGTAACTCATATGTTACAAATAATGTGCATAATTCTACCACAGTGTCATATAGTAAGAGATGAATAATTGGAAGCCACTGTTATTCCATGTAACTGATCTCTTTCATGAAGCAATTGATCTCTTTCATGTTATTCTAGTTCTTTTTTCTTTATGCTCATGAATTCCTTGTCCTTCAGTTCAGATCCTGTGATCTGAAATGATTTAAATTATTAAAAGTTTGATATTTTTAAACTTTTATACTCCCTAGACAGGACATAGGAAATTTAATGACGTAAACTTTTTAATAATCTTTAAAAGTCATAAGACTTGGTAGCTGGGACAAGAAACAATTAGGAATAAATTTCAGGGAAATACCATAATGGCATAACTTTTGTTTTCTTTTGTTAGCAAGCCACATAGCTTTCCTCTCAAACCCAAGGAATACGTAGTGTGGTCTCCTTTTAAGATTTTAGTTTCATCAGCATCACAGAAATATATGTTTCCCTAAATTTACTCACTATAATTTGTGATTGCTATTTTTCTTATCTGCGAAGGAAGTACAACAGCTCCCACTGGGGAAATACCATGTTAAGTCAATCCTAAAATAAGAAATCTGAGGGAAAGGTCACATCCTAATAACTTGTGCAAATCTAAATTCCCATGGAGCTTTAAAATTATTTTGTAGGAGTAGAGTATTAATGTGTTGTTGAACTTCTTTGCTGTAAAATTGAGAGCACATTTGTGTACAGAAGTAACCACTGAAGTATAAATACAATTGACAAGACCTAATTTTTTTAGCAATCTATTTTGAAAATCCGCAGTAATATTGCATGACTAATAAACCACAAAACATTTTTTCTTACTTTCATTGGGAATATTGGAGTATTACTCAAGAAGTATTATAATAATGACATACAAACAATGAAAATAATTTTTCTATTACTATAGAGATGTTTAATACTCAGTGTTTTACCAACACTGACCTCCAGTTATACTTTGGGAAGAACCATAACTATGTAATTCCTTAGAAAGTTGCTGCTTTGGGAATCAGAGCACCTGGATTATAGTCTCTTCTCTTCTGTTAATTGGCAATCTCTTAACTCTGGATCTCAATTTCCTTATCTGTTAAGATGTTTATTGTGAGGATCAAGTAAGATCAATATATAAATGGTTTAGAAAAATTTTACAGCATTATATATCTTTAAAGGATTACTATAATCATTGCCTTTCACTTTTATCTTTTCCAAATGAAGACATCAAAATAGACAATTAACTTATTTTCTCTTGCTCAAGCTAAAAGTTAACAGTACACCCTAACAGTGGTCCACTCACTAGCCAATCCAAGTCATTCTTTAAGAGGGTGGGATATGACCCAGAGGGAAGAGGGGAAGGAGTCAGGGTGAGGGGGGGCAAAGGAGGTGAAATAGGGGTAATGTTGTTGGGGGTTGGGGGTGTTATATTGACTAGGACACTTGAATCCATGTTGACACAATCAATTCAAAATTTTATTAAAAATATTTTTAAAAAGTAAAAGAGAGTGGGATTTAAATGGAAGTTGTTCCATCATGCTTAGTACACAGGTATTATATTTTGCTATCAGTATTGATAGTTTCTTAGTGCATACTTTTTTGAAGATGTGTTGTTGACAGTGTGTCATGAGTATTTATTTTATTTATTTGTTTATTCATTTTAGAGAGGGCAGAGAGAGAGAGAGAGAGAGAGAGAGAGCAAGAGGGGGGGGGCAGGAAGCATCAACTCGCATATGTGCTTTGACCAGACAAGCCAGGGGTTTCAAACCAGTGACCTCAGCGCTCCAGGTCAACGCTATTATCCACTGTGCCACCACAAGTCAGGCCTATTCATTTTTTAAATCTATTTATTTATTGCTTTAGAGAAATGTACATCTTTATTCTTTAGACTCTACTTTCTTATTACTAATTAAAGAGCTAAATTGCTTATTGCCTTTTGATCTACGATTTATTTTCTTGATAGTTATGATGTGTTTTCAATAATTTAAGGATTTATAGACACATACCTAGGTAGCTTCCTATTGAGACCCAATTTGTAGCAAGCCAATATATTGCCACACAATAAGAAATATAAAATAATTTGTTTAGATGCTTATCTATGTGATATATATATTCAAAGAATCACTATAACTATTCAGTATCTTTTTAATATCTCTGTTCAGGAAAATATTAAACTCCATTGTGTATATTAGTTAATTTTTAAAATTTTATTTTATGCATCAACATGAAAAGGGTAAGATGTAATAGATCTATATCCTACCAAGTATTCACCAGAGAAAGTGCTAAGTAGGAGCAATCACACTTTTAAAAATGTAATGCTGCTATGTCTGGCAAAGTAGACTACCTTCAAGTTCACATCCTTTTCAAAGAGTTACTGACTTGGGACGAGTGATGGCTAGAATGTGGTGGAGTGACTTGATTTTTACCCTCAGTGATACATGCAAGTTACAAAAACTGTTACTGGCTTCTGTTCTCAATTTATGGAGTAACTATTTTTACCCATCAGACTTTGGAATAAAATTAATAGCAACAGCAAGTAAGAGTCTAAGAAGAATACATTCTCTATACACTTCTGCTTGCTGGTGCCAGAAGCGGTAGGGTAAAGTAACTTTTTATGAACTTACTGATTGCTGCTACTATAAATTTATTTTTCAACCTTTTTTATTTTTATTGATTTTTTTTAGTTCAGATTTTCTGTATTCTCACTTGAGTTATTTCAAATTGTCTCTCTGACTCAGCAGTCTACCATTTTCATTTTGTCTTCCAAGTTGACAAAATTATCTTTCTAAAACACACTATGTTTACTTTTTACTCTTCTTTCAGGAAGCATTAGAGACTTTGTAGTCAGCCTCAGCATATCCCCTCAGTCATCTCGCCTCCATTTGCACCTCAGTTATTATGGTTCAGCCAAGCCAGACTGCTCACTATTCCTCTCACAGAATTGGATTCATGACTGGAATGTGCCAATTATTATATTTTGTTGTTGATTTTATAGTTTTATGAAGTGAGCTCTTGAGGACAGAGACTATCTTCTGGAAATCCCTAGTACTTAACACAATTTCTAGCAAATATTATACAACTAATAAAATTATAATATAATTGAAGGCCTGACCTGTGGTGGTGCAGTGGAAAGAGCGTCAACCTGGAAATGCTGAGGTCGCCGGTTCGAAACCCTGGGCTTGCCTGGTCAAGGCACATATGGGAGTTGATGCTTCTAGCTCCTCCTCCCTTCTCTCTCT
The DNA here is from genome assembly GCF_036850995.1 of Saccopteryx leptura. Taxonomy (NCBI): domain Eukaryota; kingdom Metazoa; phylum Chordata; class Mammalia; order Chiroptera; family Emballonuridae; genus Saccopteryx; species Saccopteryx leptura. The sequence goes on along the minus strand of NC_089512.1, from coordinate 48,144,180 downwards.
CTCTCCCTCTCTCTCCTCTCTAAAAATGAATAAATAAAAATTTAAAAAGAATTATAATGTAATTGAAATTAAATGGTTGAAATATACTTTCAGTTCTACTAATTAAGCATAGTATTTTAGCAGTCTTGCCTAAATATTATTTTAAAATTTACCAATTAGCAATGCAAAGCATGGTACAAAATTGAATTATTTTAAGAAAGGAATTTCCATGATATGATATATATATTTACAATTTTGTAGATTTAACCTTTCCATGGACTTTTCTCTCAAGTGTTGAAAATGAATCCAGCTCTGGCTGGGTAGCTCAGTTGGTTAGAGCATTGTCCTGATAAGCCAAGGTTACAGGTTCGATCCCTGGTCAGGGCATATACAAGAATCAGCCAATGAATGCATAAATAAGTGGAACAACAAATCGATGTTTCCCTCTCTCTCTCCCCCCCCTCTAAAATCAATAAATTTTAAAAAATAAGAAAATGAATCCATAAAAGTATATAGATACCTTATCTGCTACTTTTTACTTATATAATTTGGGGATGACAGATATTCAGTTTACAGACTGATTATGGCTTTTCAGCTTTCTATAGCATTTGAAGCAGGGCTTGTTAGTCAGATCAAGGGCTAGAATAGTTATTTATGCTGAGATTTTTTGGCTCCTATTTGTATATGCTATTTATTTATTGAGCAACTCTTATAACCCAGCATGTTCTAGACAAAAAAGAATTATGAGATATTCTTGACCACAGTCCTTTCTCAAAGACAAAGACAATACACACCCCACATGAAAGAATTAAAAAATAGAGCAGGGCAATGTGTGACAGGAAAAATACATAGTAAAAGTTCACAGAAAAAGGCATAATGCAAAGCTGAAATAGTAGTTGTTTCATGGATGGTTGCACCTGAGCTGAAGCCTGAAAGTAAGGATATGAATACATGAGAAGGAAGAAGATGGAAATTTTAAATATGAAGAGCATCTTGGGACAGAATTTCAACATATTGATGGGCATGTTGTATTCTAGAATCAGTGGGACATCCACATAGGAAAAGGAAAAGTAATAACTTTGGATACAAAAGCTATAATGAGGAATTTGGACTTTGTCTAGGCGGCATTGAAGAAATCGAAGATTTGGGGGTAGGGAAGTGGTGTGATAAATCAGCTCTGTTTGTAGGGGACAAATGAAAGAATATTTTGATAACTTATAAATTAGTGACTGAATAAAAATAAAGAGGATGAAAGGAAAAGAAGTGAACTTTTGGTTGATAATAATATAGCGTGGTAGAGGTATTAAAAGAAATATGGCAGCCCTGGCTGAAAGGCTCAGCAGTAGAGCATTGGCCTGGCATGTGGAAGTCTTCGAGTTCAATTCCCAATCAGGGCATACAGGAGAAGTGACCATCTATTTCTCCACCCTACCCCCTCCTCCTTTCTCTCTCTCTCTCTTCTTCTCCAATGGTTTGAGCAAGTTGGCCCTAGTTACTGAGGATGGTTTTATAGCCTTGCCTCAGGTACTAAAAAGGGCTTGGTTGCTGAGCAACAGAGCAGTGGCCCCAGGTGGGCAGAGCATCGCCTGGTAGGGGGCTTGCCAAGTGGATCCCTATTGGGGTGCATGCATGAGTCTGTCTCTCTGCCTCCCTGCCTCTCACTTAATAAAAATAAAAGAAATATGGAAGAGGGATTCTGTTTTGGGAGAAGGAAGATGAGTTTGATTTTAGACTAGTTTAATTTGAAATGAAGGTGGAATATTTCTGAAGAAATATCCCAGAGAGATGTGAAGATATGGGACTGAACCTTGTTTCAGAGGTCAGAACTAGACTATTGATTTGGGTGTCACTAGCCTATAATGAAGAATGTATTGAAAGTCGAGGTCTTAAGAAACAACACGAAGGTAAAGATTAAAAGAGGAAGATAGATCTATTTTTAATATTTTAAGTGACTTCCATTTTTTTTCCATAGTGGCTGAACCAATTTACATTCCCACCAAAAGTGTACAAGGGTTCCCTTTTTTCCCATATCCTTGCCAATACTTGTTGTCTCTTGTCTTCTTGATGATTGGCATTCTAAAGGTGTTAGGTGATATCTCATTGTGGTTTTTATTTACATGTCTCTGATGATTAGTGATGTTGAGCTACTTTTCAGGTACCTGTTGGCCATTTGGATGTCTTCTTTTGGAAAATGTCTATTTAGTTTCTCTGTGCACTTTTTAAATGGATTGTTTGGGGGGGGGGTTGTTGTTATTGAGTTGTATATGTTCTTGATATATTTCAGATATTAGCTCCTTATCCAATATACATTATAGTTTTGCAAAAATTTTCTCCCTTTTTATAGATTGCTTTTACGTTTTGTTAATTGTTTCTTTTACTGGTTAGAATAATTAAGTTCTAGTCTCTTAGCAAGTTGGATGATTATAGTACAGTATTGTTGTCTCTATTTACTATATTGTGCATTAGATCTCTAGGACTTATTTAGAAACCATTGCAAGTTTGTATGTACCTTTAAACAACATTTCTCCTATTGTCCCCACCCCTGGTAACTACATTTTATTCTTTATTTTTACAAGTTTGTCTTTTTTAGATTCTACATGTAAGTGAGATAGTAAAGTATTTGACTTCTCTGTTTGACTTACCTAATTTAGCATGATGCGCTCAAGGTTCATTCATGTTGTCCCAAGTGGAAGGGTGTTCTTTCTCATGGCTCAGTAATATTCCATTGTCTATGTGTATATGTATACCACATCGTCTTTCTTCTTCCATCTGTTGGCAAGTAGGTTGTCCCCACATTTTGGCTATTGAGAATAGTAACACAGTAAACATTGGAGTGCATATATCTCTTCAGTGTCCTATTTTTATTTCTTTTGGTTATATACCCAGAAGTGGAAATTCTGGATCATATGGCAGAAATGATAATTATATAACATGATAGAGGGGCTAATTATTGCTACAGTAGCAATCATCTTACAATATATAAGTACATCAAATTAACATTTTGTACACTTAAATTTATAAAATATTATATGTCAAATATATTTCAATTTTTAAAAAAAGGAAGATGAGAGTGTGGGAAGAGTGGTATCACTGGTGCCAGATCAGAAAAGTTTTAAGAAGAAGAAAAGGAAAACAACATCTGTTACTTCTTGTGTGCCTGGCATTGTGTTAATAACTTTATGTATATAGTCTTATTTCGTCCTCACAAGAACCTTGTAAGTAGGAATTATGATTATCCCTATTTTACAGGTGAATAAAGTTTAGCATGGTTAAGTCACTTGCCTAAGGTTATACTACTAGTATGAGGTGGAATCTGGATTTACACTGAGCTCCTTCTGACTCCTAAGATTACTTTTTTTACTGAAATACGTAAAATGACAAACAAAAGTCAAGAAAAATGAAAAAAGGAATAAGGTCATTAACAGTTACAAGGAAGAGATCACTGTTTAAGATTATAGCTTAAGCTCTGGTGAGATAGCTCTGTTGGTTAGAGCATTGTCCTGAAGCTCAGAGGTTGCCGGTTGGATCCCTGGTCAGTGAACATACAGAAACATATCGATGATCGATGTTCCTGTCTCTCTCTCTCTCTCTCTCTCTCTCTTTCTGCCCTCTCTCTTTCCCTCTCTCTCTCTCTCCATTCCTTTCTCTCCTTCTAAAATTAATAAAATAAACACTAAAAAAATTATAGCTTAAGTGTAGTGGTAGGAATGGATATTTCAGGAAGCTTAGAAGGTAATAGGTAGTTTTCCATCTTTTGTTAATGAGGGAGAGAGTGACCTTAGACCACTGAGAATTTTGGCAGTGAATAGGGCAGTTCTGCTGGAGCAGTTAGTAAAGTAGGAAAGAGTGCACGGCAGTGGCGGAGGAAATATCAATGTTATAGTGGTGAGGTCTCAGATTAGATATTAAAAAAGAGACAGACTCTCTAAGCAAAGATTGCTTCCACCATGTTTGAAAGAAAGGGTAATAGAGTTAATGTGATGACTGTCCCAATGGAGATCAAAGGAAGATGAGTGAGAAAGGTGTCAGTCAAGCATAGATTTATAAAAGCACTAGTTACAATGATACCTCCAAAGTTTTATCTTACTTGGAAAAAAAGATTATAAAAATAAAGACCTTAAGTCACTCCCTTTCCAGCCTCAGTTTTCCCATACATTAGACAAATTAGGTTAGGTTAGACAAATTGATCTTTAAGGGCCCTTACAATGCTCAATTTTCTAAGCATTCATAGATTATGGCAATCATACAACTTTATATATCAAAAGACTTGTAGGAATAACTAAAATTAGAGATGCAAAGGAAATTTTTAGAATTTAAGCCTACAAGTCAAAGTTTCTGGATGTATTCCTTTACCCCTTATTAAAAATTATTAAAATGTCTGAATGTATTACTCACTGTAAACTCTCTTGAAAGCAAGAACTACATCCTATTCTCTGATGTCCTCAGCATCCAGCATAATGCCTGATACATAATAACTACTCAATAAGTATTAAATGACTGAAAGTGGAATTACAAAATAAAATGTCACCAATAAATAGGCTTTGAATAGTACTCTTTCCATTCTTTCTCCTCTTTAATCTCTCTTCTCAGTCTCTTTCATGACAATTTAGAGACATGTTAATTGTGTTGTTAGTCACTTTTCATGTAGTACCTTGCTTTTTTTTTTTTAATAAATTTTTATTAATGTTAATGGGATGACATTAATAATTCAGGGTACATATATTCAAAGAAAACATGTCTAGGTTATCTTGTCATTAAATTATGTTGCATACCCCTCGCCCAGAGTCAGATTGTCCTCTGTCACCCTCTATCTAGTTTTCTCTGTGCCCCTCCCCCTCCCCCTAAATCTCTCCCTCCCTCCCTCCTGCCTCCTCCCTCCCCCCACCCCTGGTAACCACCACACTCTTGTCCATGTCTCTTAGTCTCGTTTTTATGTTCCACCAATGTATGGAATCATGTAGTTCTTGTTTTTTTCTGATTTACTTATTTCACTCCGTATAATGTTATCAAGATCCCACCATTTTGCTGTAAATGATCTAATGTCATCATTTCTTATGGCTGAGTAGTATTCCATAGTGTATATGTGCCACATCTTCTTTATCCAATCTTCTATTGAAGGGCTTTTTGGTTGTTTCCATGTCTTGGCCACTGTGAACAATGCTGCTATGAACATGGGGCTACATGTGTCTTTACGTATCAATGATTCTGAGGTTTTGGGGTATATACCCAGTAGAGGGATTGCTGGGTCATAAGGTAGTTCTATTTGCAGTTTTTTGAGGAACCACCATACTTTCCTCCATAGTGGTTGTACTACTTTACATTCCCACCAACAGTGAATGAGGGTTCCTTTTTCTCCACAGCCTCTCCAACATTTGCTATTACCTGTCTTGTTAATAATAGCTAATCTAACAGGGGTGAGGTGGTATCTCATTGTAGTTTTGATTTGCATTTCTCTAATAACTAATGAAGCTGAGCATCTTTTCATATATCTGTTGGCCATTTGTATTTCTTCCTGGGAGAAGTGTCTGTTCATGTCCTCTTCCCATTTTTTTATTGGATTGTTTGTTTGTTTGTTGTTGAGTTTTATGAGTTCTTTGTAAATTTTGGATATTAGGCCCTTATCTGAGCTGTCGTTTGAAAATATCAGTTCCCATTTAGTTGGCTGTCTGTTTATTTTGATATCAGTTTCTCTTGCTGAGCAAAAACTTTTAATTCTGATGTAGTCTCATTCATTTATTTTTGCCTTCACTTCTCTTGCCATTGGAGTCAAGTTCATAAAATGTTCTTTAAAACCCAGATCCATGAGTTTAGTACCTATGTCTTCTTCTATGTACTTTATTGTTTCAGGTCTTATATTTAGGTCTTTGATCCATTTTGAATTAATTTTAGTACACGGGGACAGGCTGTAGTCGAGTTTCATTCTTTTGCATGTGGCTTTCCAGTTTTCCCAACACCATTTGTTGAAGAGGCTTTCTTTTCTCCATTTTGTGTTGTTGGCCCCTTTATCAAAAATTATTTGACCATATATATGTGGTTTTATTTCTGGGGTTTCTATTCTGTTCCATTGGTCTGAGTGTCTATTTTTCTGCCAATACCATGCAGTTTTGATTATTGTGGCCCTATAATATAGTTTAAAGTCAGGTATTGTAATGCCCCCAGCTTCATTCTTTTTCTTTAGGATTGCTTTGGCTATTCGGGGTTTTTTATAGTTCCATATAAATCTGATGATTTTTTGTTCCATTTCTTTAAAAAATGTCATAGGAATTTTGATGGGAATTGCATTAAATTTATATATTACTTTGGGTAATATGGCCATTTTAATTATATTTATTCTTCCTATCCAAGAACAAGGAATATTTTTCCATCTCATTGTGTCTTTTTCTATTTCTCTTAGCAATGCCTTGTAGTTTTCTTTATATAGGTCCTTTACATTCTTTGTTATGTTTATTCCTAGGTATTTTATTTTTTTTGTTGCAATCATGAAGGGGATTATTTTTTTGAGTTCGTTTTCTAATATTTCATTGTTGGCATATAGAAAGGCTATGGACTTCTGTATGTTAATTTTGTATCCTGCGACCTTACTGTATTGGTTTATTGTTTCTAGTAATCTTTTTGTGGAGTCCTTTGGGTTTTCAATGTATAGGATCATATCATCAGCAAAAAGTGATACCTTTACTTCTTCTTTTCCGATATGGATGCCTTTTATTTCTTTGTCTTGTCTGATTGCTCTGGCCAGAACTTCTAGCACCACGTTAAATAAGAGTGGAGAGAGTGGACACCCCTGTCGTGTTCCTGATTTAGTACCTTGCTTTTATATCATTTTAATTGTTTGTTACTTGGTTACAGTATTGTTGGTTTTTATAAAAAGAAAACTAAACTTGCAAAATTAATAGACATGTAATGGGAATCTTAGGATTTTTACAAAATGTCTTTTGTAGTAACCTAAAATTAATTATAGTATTCTAGTTTTCCATCACTTATTAATTTGAATATTACCAAGAGTATTTCCTCTATAAATAGGAATTGTATTTTATATTATGGGGGAAAAATGATTTAGGAGAAAGAACCAGAAACCCATTTATGAACAAATTTAGTGATGCTGGTGTAAGAAAAAATAAAGCCACAAGAAGTGGTTCCAAATTTAGTAACACTTCCCATATTAAACACATGATTTCAGTTGTCTCTGGGCTAGCTAAAGGTTACAAAATGTCACCATAATACCATTTACTTCCTTATGGGTTCTTGCTTCCTCCCCCGCACCCCCAAATGTGATAGATGTTGTAAGAATGATGCAGGATGACAATATAGTTTATTACACTTTAATTTAGAAGTATTTTGCTAAAATGATCTGAGAAATAGAGGAAATAGATTTAAATTTACAGCAATACAGTGATACAGACTATACTATTCCAGACCACTCAAACAGCAAGCCAATTTGTAACTTTAATGCTTCATACAGTGGGAAAGTTACAGCTATAACAAAATCAACAGAGACATCTCTAGTGTTCTTAAATGGGAAAATAAACTGCAGGAATATTTTTCCAAATACATGCTTTTGTATATTCTATATTATTGCAGAATATAACCAATTTTACTCTTGCTATTTGAGGGAGTCACTGATTCCTTTCATCTTTCTGCTGAGGAATTGGAGCCAGAGTTGATATTTCATTTTTAGCGACTTTATCTTTGGTGATCAGGCCATTGGAAGATGATTTTGTTGCTCTTTCATTACCAAGCTTCAACCTTGCAGATTTTCGTTATCTTTCTTTCCCTGAGGTAGAGTATTTGTTTACATGGGATACATGGAATTGCAAATTTTAATAAGTGGCTGACTGTTGGGTAGAAAGTAAAATATTGAGCAGGACAACCAGGTATCCAAAAGCTGAATGTTCAGTAGAAGATACATATTTATCTTGGGTTTTGAGTTAAGCTAGTAACACGTCTTATGGAATTAGCCATCCTATGAAAATATGAACTTGAAGGAAGAAGGTGATTAATTTTTAATTTCTTCTATAAAAGTTTGTTTACTTTTAAATATTTGTCTATTTTTTCAAAATCTGCACTCTCACAGAACTATTTAAAAGAGTGACCAGTTTACTATGATATACATACAGGGTGGGGCAAAAGTTGGTTCATCGTGAAAATAATACAATAATAAAAGAATAAACTCTGTGTTTCATGTACCCACAACTGTAAACCTACTTATGCCCCCCCATACAAATGATTGTCAAAAGTGGTTATTTTGTAATTGAAAATATGAGAGGTAGGGTGAAAAGAATCGAGTGGTAAATGAGAAGGAAACTGGATGTTTTAATTCAATCTGTTTCTTCCTCTTTGGGCTACTGTTGATTTTTTTTTAGCTGTTCTGTTTGCCCGACCATAGGCGGTGTCACAACTCTGTTATAATCTTCTGCACTTAAAAAGTTAGACCCACCTATAAATCAGTAGTCTGAGTGGAATCTTGGCAGATGAGGTCCCAGTCAGGAAACAAGCATTTTGTTTATATTCAGATAATTTGAGAGCCTGGCCTCTGGGCATTTTGTAAGAAGTCCAGTAAGAGAAGCCTGAAGAACAGAATATTTATTATGAATAGATGTCACCTTTCTCCAGGCAGGGGTTTAATTCCAAGCAGCCTGAGAAAAACTAAAGACATTGTCTCTTTCAGCTTAATTTGGCAAGATTTTTTAAAGAGAGTCAGAAGCCCAAATCAAAAGGGAATGAGGACCACAGCAGAGAATGTGAGGTGACAGCTGGCATGATGATGGTTTTTGGCCCTGTTGAGAAAGGTCTGAGACCCAAAGTCTGAGAGGTAGGAAGAGTGAGTGATAATTGTTCTACAGTACTGTTGAGTTAACATTTGGAAAAGTCCTTTGAAACATATATATTCATGTTACAAAAGAGGCCTTAAAATCCCAAGGTTTTTTCAGCCACAAATGCCATTTACTTCTATGTATTAGAATCACTCATCAAATTGAAAAACAAAGCAAACAAATTACTCAAATAAAAATAATTCTTTAGCATCTAAATGGCATTGGTAAAGCTCTCTTCCCTTGCAAAGCCTGTGTACTATAAGGTAAAAATTGAAAGAAATAGTATTAAGTTCTGCTTTTAGAACCTTCTGTGTAGAACAGTCATGCTCTAACTTTTCTGTTTCCAAGTATGATAGTCATTTAATACTTATTATTCCCACTACTAGAAGGGAATAAAAAGAATAATAAGAAATCAGAATATTTAGATTTGTAGTTCAACTATTGTTATTGAGTCTTGAGGCCTTTAACATTTATTGCTAAGAATGATTAATAATTAACTTGAGCCATAGAATTAGAGTTTGTACTGCTTGATAGATATGAACCAGTTATGGGGACCTCCATAATTCCAAAATAAACAGATACACTAGGTGATTAGTCATGCATTTATTACTGCTAATTCTTGAGATCCTTTATTATTATGTTATATAGTTTATATCTTTATTAGATCATTAGTAGGTTAGCAATTTAGATGCCCAAGTGGTAAATAATTGCATGTTCTCTATTTTTTTTACTGGGGGGAAATATATGTAACATAAAATTTGCCATTTTAACCATTTTTAAGCATACAGTTTAGTGACATTAAATACATTCATAATGTTTTGCAACCATCAGCCCTATCTAGACCCAAAACTTTTTCATGACCCCAAACAAGAACTCTGTGCCCATTAAACAGCAACTCCCAATCATCCACCCATCAGCCTATGCTTATCTCTGTTGTACTTTCTGTGTCTATGAATTTGCCAATTTCAGTTATTTCATGTAAGTGAGAACATAGTATAGCCGTCCTAGGAGGTGTGAAGTAGTGTCTCACTGTGGTTTTGACTTGACTTTTGTAATTACTAGTGATGTTGAGCATCTTTCCACATGCTTATTGGACATCTCTATGTCCTTAATGAAATGTCTATTCAAGTCCATTGTCCATTTTTAATTGGGTTGTTTGCTTTTTGCCTTTTTATTGTTCTTCTCTCACTTTTTAATTTATGTTTCACATACTTCTCCCATATAATCAAAAGAATCACTTTATTTGAGCCGAATGAAATGCTTTCTAGCAGCCTTTCATTGCTACATACATTGACTTAAGGTCATATGCTTTTCTTCCTGTTGCCAAAATCGGTACCAGAGAATGTCTCTCCTCATATGAAAAAAATTTCTGGATGCCTTGATGCTGTGGAATTCCATGTACTCTCTCCCAGATCTCAGTTTAATGAACCCATATGTAGATCTGATTCATTAGAAATACTCTGGAAAATAAATAAATATCCATTTTCTTTGAATGATGACATTTTAGACCTGGAAGAGACCATATCTTTCTCAAACTGGGATCTATAACTTCTTGGGGATCCACAAATATATTTTTAGGTTCTGAGAGTTTTAAAATTAAAAAAATAATGTGTTTTTATATCAAATATAATTTAAAAGGTCATTATAAAGCCCACATTTTACAATTCAAGGATATTTTTTAATGGTTTCTTATATTGATTTTCTCAACCTGGGGTTAACAGGACCTCTGGGGAGTGGGAGGACCTAACCTTGGTAGGTCTGTAATGTATTTTTTCATTTGAAAGGGATCCCATACATTAGTAACGTTTAAGAAACTGGTCAAATCCCACTCCTCTCCTTTTACAAAGGAGGCCTAGAGAATTTAAATAACTTGCCAAATAACACAGCAAGTCAGAACCAACCAACACTGAAACTAAAGTCTTCTAAGCTTTTTTTCAGTGTTCTTTGTGCTACTGTGGGCATACTTTCAGGGATCATGTCTTCATTGAGTTTATAATATCGTGGGGAAAGGAGAAAATAAATAAGTAATAACTAAAATGAGTGCTGTGAGGGAAGAAAGGGATAGTATAAATTGTACAGTGATAAATAGTATGATTTAACCTAGTCTGAGGGTTTGGGGAAGTGATTTTTATGCTGACAATCAAAAAGAGAATAGGAGTTAGCTTAAGGGAGCTGTGAGAAGAACAATGTTACAAAGAGAGGAAATAAAGTGTGGAAACTATGAAGTGGGAAAAAGCATAGTTTACTTACTATTTTAAATGGAGAAGAGTGGGAAGAGGTTTCAGAGATTAACAGGCTCCAGATTATTCCAATTTGTGTTGAAGACAATCAGGAGTCAATATACTCCTGGTGCTGCTGGGATTCTAGCTTAAGTTTGTCAAGTGTAAAGCCAATATTTTTTCTACTTACACATCTACTGTATTTCTGACTGGAAGTCAGGACCTAAATTCTAGCTCCTGAAATGTCCTGTAGCTATATAACCTTGGGTAAGTCACTTACCAGACTACTAACACAATAATTTATTTGCACTTACCATGCCCCAGACGTACTTATGCTCCTTCCCCTTGCCTGGAATGCTCCATACTTCCTTTCTATGTACTCATTCATTCAATCATTAATCAGTTCATCAGTTAGCCAGACAATGGACTTTATTTATATAATAATAGTTATTGAGGTTCTGTAACATAGATACATGGTCATTGTCTTTCATGAGCTCATGCTCTTCTAGTTTTTCTATCTTGCTCACTATATGAACCCTAGCTGAAATCCCATTTCCTCCATGAAGCCATTTCCATAAATCATTCCATTTTGACATGCTCTTAAGAGTCCCTGTGAAACTTAGTCATTTTTCATTTATTTGGCAGTTAACCAGGTGCTACCTTGTGACATCTCTTTTATCAGTTGGCTGGAATTCTTATTCAAATCATGAATCATTACTTTTCACCTCTTTGCAGCTTGTTTTCCAACAAGATATAAATTCCTTAAGGGCAGGCTTACACTTCTCTGTATTTCCCACAGTGTCTTGTAAACAGCGAAGTGTTTTGTGTTTTTTGTTGTTTTTTTTTTGACTGGCTTCTTTCAGCATGTTTGTTAATTTGTGTTACATTTTAAAGTTCAGGATTTACTTTCTGCTCAAATGATCTTGACCATTGTCAGATACAATAGTTTCCCTCAGCTTCAATTTTCAATAAAATGGAAATAATTCCTACCTCTCAAAATAAAATAAATAATATATGTAAAAATACTTTGTATACTTTATTTTTAAATTTTATTAAATTTATTGAGGTGACATTAGTTAATAAAATTATATAGGTTTCAAGTGTACAATTCTATGCTACATCATCTGCATATTGCATTGTGTTCACTACCCAAAGTCAAAACACTTTAAAATACTATACAGTGTTCCTGTTTATTAGACCTTGTGATGGAAGTCACCCTATCCTGAATTCTTCCAAAAGATCCTTCATGTTCCAACATTTACTTCAACTGTTCACTGATCTACTTTTATCTGTTACCCTTCCATATAGCTTTTTACAGTTTAAGATCTTTATTCTATTTATTTCTATTTTACTGCTATTTTGTGTATTCCAAAATCTTAGTCTTTTTTTTTAATAATTCTTTAACCTTTTAAAAAACTTTTTGTGTGCGCGCAAGAGAAAGAGAGAAAGAGAGAGAGAGAGACAGAAAGGGAGAGATATGAGAAGCATCAAATGGTAGTTGTGTCACTTTAGTTCATTGATTGCTTCTCATACATGTCTTGACAGGGGGCTCAAGCTGAGCCAGTGACCCCTTGCTCATGCCAGCAACCTTGGGCTTAAGCCAGCAACCTTTGGCTTCAAGCCAGCGACCTTTGGGCCCAAGCCAGGAACCTTGGGATCATGTTGATGATCTCACGCTCAAGCTAGCCCATCCTGTACTCAAGCTGGTGAGCCTGTGCTCAAGCTGGGAACCTCAGAGTTTTAAACCTGGGACCTCAGCATTCAGGTCGATGCTCTGTCCACTGCGCCACCACCTGATCAGGCCAAAATCTATTTATGACTGTGGACATAAGTGGTAGAAACTGTCATCAGACTAGCTTAATCCAGATCCATCAGATTAGTGGGCCCATCATACTACAAATTACTGGGTTTTTTTCTTTCAAGGTAGTTTAATCCATTCACTTGTGGTTTCAGATTGATATAAAGAGTTTGTTGTTAGGAATTTGATACTGAGATTTTTTTAGTCTATATTAGAGCTCTGTATACTCGCCAAATAATTTGTTAGGACTGGTTTCATTGAAGCCCTATTGCTAGGTCATGTTTATGGAATCTTAGGAATTTTAGTAATAATCCCCAAATACAATAATTTCAATAGCCAGCTTATATGATTATGACTTTTCCTAGTGTGGCCTTGGCTAGGTGGCTTAATGGATAAAGTGTCCTCCTGGTGTGCCAAGGTCACAGGTTCTGTCCCCTGGTCAGGGCATGTACAAGAAGCAATCGATGAGTATACAACTCAATGGAACAACTAATGGAGCAGCGAGTTGATGCTTCTCCCCTCCCCCCCAAAACAATAGGGGAGAAAAAAAGAGATTTTTTTAAGTATTAAGAATTTACTGGCCCTGGGCACTGAGTATGGCTCCAAGGCCTCACCACAGGTGCTAAAATAGCTTGGTTGCTGAGAAGCAGAGCAGCGGCCCCAGATGAGCAGAACATCAGCCCCAAATGGGGATTGCTAGGTGGATCCCGGTCAGGGCACATGTGGAATTTTGTCTCTCCGCCTTCCTGCCTCTCACTTGATTAAAAAATAATAATAATAATAAAGAATTTACTGGGGGCACCTGACCAGATGGTGGTGCAATGGACAGAGTGTCAACCTAGGATGCTGAGGACCCAGCTTTGAAACCCTGAGGTCACCAGCTTGAGCACGGGGTCACTGGCTTGAGCATGGGATCATAGATATGACCCCATGGTTGCTGGCTTGAGCCCAAAGGCTGTTGGCTTAAGTACAAAGTCACTGGCTTGAGCAAGGGGTCACTGGCTCTGCTGCAGCCCCCCAGTCAAGGCACTTATGAGAAAGCAATCAATGAACAACTAAAAGTGCTGCAACTACAAGTTGATGCTTCTCATCTCTCTCCTTTCCTGTGTCTGTCCCTGTCTGTCCCTCTTTCTCTCTGTCTCTCTCTAAAAAAAAAAAAAAAAAAAAAAGGCAGGGGTTGGTAAATGGGTACAGAGAGAGACTTTGCTTGGGGTGATGGATGTACGATGCCATATGCAAATGATGTTTTATTGAGTTGAACTTGAAACCTGTACCCCAATAAATTCAATAAATTTAAATAAAAAAGAATTTACTGAATTGAATTATTCTGATGTTTGCTGGGCTTTGGTTAATTGCAACCATCAAACCAATCTTTATTTTACTGCCTTCATTGAAATAAGCTTTTTAGATAATTTTAAAAATCCTTTTTAATAGTATCATTGCTTTTCTCTAGCTTTTCTACAGTGTGGTTTCTCTGTGGCTAATGTCTCTCATCTCTTGGAAGCCTTAAAATAAATATATTGACTATTGTTATTGTTATTTATGTTGAAAGATATTGAAATGAGATTTGTAATCCAAATGGGCATTACTTACTTCACATCTGGTTGCTTGAAAAGTGGCCAGATGCAATAATAATTCTTAATGTAAGACAGCCTAGGGCAAAACCTTTGCAATTCCCACCCTCCTTTGCAAAACACCTGCCCTATGTGAACCTTTAACATTAAAAAAAGAAGAAAAGCAAAGAAAATTTGCTTCACCACATTTTACTATAGATTTCCAATACATTTGTTAATATGATTCTTACATTCATGAGCTAACCATCATTGGAAGTAAGAGGCAATATGAAAAAAAAAAATGGCAGCATTGACCTAGTTTCTAGTTGCCAGGAATCAAAACATCATGAAATGTATCTTCTCTTTTGAATCTCCTCACTTTGCTTAATTTTAAAGTGATTATATGTCCTGGTTATCTGTTACAGTCTCAGTTTTTGCCTGTTATCTGAGCTTAATTTTTAATATTGCCCTCTTTCACTCTTAAAAGTATCCCAGTTTCGGTTAGAAAGTGTGTGGTCATCTCATCGAATCCCTCAGAGACACTAATCGGGAGGGATAGGAGTGGGAATGATGAGAACGTATTAAACAGAGAAAATGTTATTGAGGATGAAACAGTGCTGAAACTAAAAGGCTACTAATGAGAATTCTTAGTAAATTATGATAAAAGTTGAGCTGGAAATTGATTTGTGAGTACATTCTGAACATCACAAGATCCACCAGATTAATGTTGGTTGCTCTTGGAGAGGCAGAGGACAAGAACCAAGTCAGGAGTTTGTGGTCTCTTTTATGCAATACTAACGTTAAGCTTCCTGTCTGAGGTTTTCCATGGTGGCTTTCACCTCTTGATACTCTTTGAGGACAAGTGATGCTGATATCTAATAGAAACATTTCAGAGGAAAAAAAAAGTTGGAAGATAATAGTTCTTGATAACTTTCCTCTTCTTTGAAAAGATTAGCTAAATATCTCTGTAATTTACCTTAATAAATTACTCAGAAATTTAAATCTTATCTTTACAGTTTAAGATCTTTATTTGCTCTAAGTTTATTTTTAAATGTTTTCACCTTATTTTATATAGTTCCAAATTTTAGTATTATTTATGACTGTGGACATAAATGGTAGGAACTGTCATCAGACTAGCCTAATCCAGATCCATCAGATTAATGGGCCCATCGTATTACAAATTACTGTTTACTTTCGTTCAAGGTAGGTTAATCCATTTACTTGTAGTTTCAGATTGATATAAAGGGTTTATTGTTAGGAATTTGATATTGAGATTCTCTTTTAGAGAATCCTCCGAATTTGTTAGCTGCTATTTTTAATACTCAAGTTTGCACAGTGTCTTTATTTTATTAAAGTAACTTTTTAGAATCTAAGAGTATAGCTACTATTGAAAAAGATGCAGAAAAATTAGAAAGCAAAAAATAATCACTCATAATCCCATCACCCCAAAATAACTAACATTACCACTATAGCATAGGTCCTTCAACTCTCTTCCACATATATATTTTTCAATGTTTATTTAATGAAGCTCTTACATTATAATTTAAAGAAAATGTTTTTAGTGTTCTGGTGGCAGTAGGAAAATAATATCTGACATTTGCACAGAGCTTTAAACTGTGTCTTTTTTTAATTTAATATATTTAATCCTAATAATATCTCTAAGTCAAGACAGATATTACTTCCCTTTTTACATCTAGGGAAATAGAAATCCAGAAATGCAATGACTTTATCTAAGGACATTGGTATGTATTAGAGCCTTTATTAGAAACCTGTGCTCCTTTACAGTCCAAGACTCTTGTCTGTACAAGTCAAAGTAGTAATAATATTGGAACTTTTTAGTACCAAAAATGGAATCAGTTCTCTGAACTAATTTTGAGAAACCAACTCTTCAACTAGGAAAAGAAAGTAAAGAAGAGGAATATTTTATTTGAATAATGGTCTTTAACTTTTTTATAGGGGCATATGCAAAGGATGTTAACCACCTTTCTTAGTACCTCTTCTGAAAGTAAAACAAGGGGGCTGAGCTTCTTGTGGACGTTTAACTATGGGGTAGGGCACTTCCCTAAAGCCTTTGAAAAGACAGTATAGTATACCATCTGTTTGAAATTGACAATCAAGTCTTGAACACCTAATGTTGTACTAAGAAGAATAAATGAAGTAAAAGGCATGCAATCTCATGTTTTCAAAGCATTTAACAATATATCTGGAGAAGTGAAACGAATCTATAGAAAATAACTGAGGTGTAAATTATGTGGAATTGAGTCTACGTACAGTGAGTTCTTAGGGGTAAAAACTAATGAATTGACATTCAAAGACCATTTACTTTGCACAAATCAAGAAAAAGATATCATTAAGTGTTACAGCATAAATAAGATCAGGACGCCAGAAACAAGTCTTGGTGGATGACAGAAAATTTACTGTATACCACAGACACATAGGAGTACATAGATATATCCTTTTCAATAGAACTTAAGTTACTTGTTAGGAAATAATGAATAATGAGGTAGGTGAGTGGGTGGGTATGTGGGCAGATTATAGCAATAATATTATTAACCAATGCAGAGGTTAGACGTGATTCTGATTAGGAACAGAGTTTGTAATAGATGAGTCCTTAATACTTAAAATTCATTGAATGGAAGAGCTAAAAGAAAATGTTAGAATTCATTGAATCTACTCTCCTTTCCTTATCTCCACTTTTAAAATGGGTAATTAAGACCAGTGTGACTTGCTTCAGTACATAAACAGAGTTAGTGGCAGAACTGAAGGTTGAACCCTGGTATCTTTCCAATTATACCATTCTACCTCTTGATTCTTAAATTTAACTAAAACATCTTTTTCTTCTTCCTCATTCCAACTATGTGAATGCCAGGTCTTAAATCTTAAATTAAATGTTTGGATTGTAATCATTGTTCAGTCAGTGGTAAAATAAAAGGATTTAGAAAATGAATCTGTTTTATGTCTCAATCTCATTTCAGTGGATGTCTTATTTATAAAATAACCAAAGGCTCAGTGAGATTAACAATCTACTACTTAGAATAAATGTTTTGCAGCCATGGCAGTGAATAACCTATTTTTTAGACACAGCTCTATCACTAACAGGTTATATAATTTTACACAAGTCATGTCACTTCTTTTTACTTTATTTATAAAATGAGAAGGTTAGAACTTCTTTATAGTCTAGTTCAGTTATTTTATATAGCTATATCTTAGTATTACTTGAATAAAGCACAGAGTTTTAAGGAAAAAATTTCTTATGACTCTCAGTGTCCACAAAATTCTTATTATAATGTAACGTAAATATATATAAATATATACAAAACTAGCTATAAGCTTTTTATGATTATAGCTCTTATATACAACCAAAACAAATTACAAAACCCTTAATATTCAAATTAACAATTCAAAATAGAAATAACTGCAGTAACACAATTGAGGTTCTATACCCTGTGCTACTCAATGCCGTATATACCATTAAATTCTCCCTCAAAACTTTTCTTTTGTTGAACTCTTCTGTGAAACAGTCCTTCCTACAGTGTTACTGGCTCTCATTTAGTTTTTGCATAACTCAAATAAATGATTTACATATTAAATGTCTACCTTTGTCCTTCTATCATTAATGCTGGACAAGTAAAGTAGTGACACTGGGCACCAATGAAATCATGAATACAAACTGTGGCACTGAACCTGCCTGTTAGTATTCAGTAACAAAATCATCTAGATATTCAGATAGTCTAAAATATAAAATTTGTAATTTTTATATCATTAAAATGAAAGAAAATTGAAAACATAGAATTTAAAACCTTTTATCAAAAATTGGAAACAATTTAAATGTCCCTCTACTGACTGAATAGATAAAATACGATATAATCATACACAGCGTAGCCTAGATTATTCAGCAATAAAAAGGAACTTACTCCTAGCGTGCGGAGGACCCGGGTTCGATTCCCGGCCAGGGCACACAGGAGAAGCGCCCATTTGCTTCTCCACCCCTCCGCTGCGCCTTCCTCTCTCTCTCTTCCCCTCCTGCAGCCAAGGCTCCATTGGAGCAAAGATGGCCCGGGCGCTGGGGATGGCTCTGTGGCCTCTGCCTCAGGCGCTAGAGTGGCTCTGGTCGCAACATGGCGACGCCCAGGATGGGCAGAGCATCGCCCCCTGGTGGGCAGAGCGTAGCTCCATGGTGGGCATGCCGGGTGGATCCCGGTCGGGCGCATGAGGGAGTCTGTCTGACTGTCTCTCCCTGTTTCCAGCTTCAGAAAAATGCAAAAAAAAAAGGAACTTACTGATACATGCTATGATACGGATTAACCTCAAAAACATTATAAGTTAAAAAAGCCCAGATCAAGAAACCATATATTGTATGCTTCCATTTATATGAAATGTCCAGTAAAAGCAAATTAGTGGTTGCCTGGGACTGGGGGTAGGAACTGGAATTGAACGTAAATCAGCATGAGAGATATTATTGAGTGACAAAAATGTTCTAAAACTGATATATAGTGATGGTTGTAAAACTCAGTAAATTTACTAAAATTCGTTGAATTGTATATTTTAAAATAACTTTATGATATATAAAATATACCTCAATAAGGTTGTAAAAAGCTTTCTATATGGCTTTTTGTCTAGGACTTCCTAAGAATGTATAACTATAGATACCCTTTCACATAATAAGGAGACCCAGTTGAAAATGCTGTTTTAGTGGAACTAGAGAGAGTGTCCAATAATTAGGATATCATGGATTTTAGCTTTGACTTTGTCATTAATTCTATATTATCTTGGGCAAGGGCTCCAGCAAGTTACTTACCCTCTTTGTGCCTTGATTTCCCTATCTATAAATGAAGGGGAGGGGTAGATTAAAATGTTCTCTATGGCTTCCTACAGATATGGCAATCTCCTCTTCACATTTCTGTGAATACCAATACCCTCTCTTAATGCCCCATTATCTCCCACTCCAAATACTCTTTTCAAAGCCCCTTTTAATCAATTGGATATTGCTTGTCTCAACTCGTGACCACTAAAACTTTCTGACCTTAATGCATAGGTACACAGTTCCCAAAATGTTTATTTGAAAGTTACATACTAGACTGAATGCCATATCATTCATTAATCTCCCAAAGGCTATGTTCTCATCCTCTGTAACTCTCTTATGGAAGCTCTCCCATAGATAACAATACACTTCCCCTCCAGGCAGTACATGAAAGAAACAATGGAGGATACAATGGAATCTTATAAAATTACACAGAATGAGAATCTGGCCCATTGTTTTCTCCTGCTGCCTAAGGAAGAAGTTGTTCTCTTTGGATCCCCATAAAGATTTTGGCTTGTCCACCTCCTCAGATTCCCAAGTAACAATTAGGCAATCTGGCATTCTTCCCACATCTCATTTCATTGTGTAGGATACTTGTCAACTTGCCCAGAATGACTTTAGGCATTTTGAGCTGTTCATCTGACTGTGTGCAATAGATAAATAAAAACATAAGTAGAAGGAGGACTTACTTAAGCCTCTACTTTATTTTTATTGGGGGGCACAGATTTTAGAATTGAAAAAGTTCTTATCTATCTTCATGTTTTAGTCTTCCCCTATTCCCTTTGTGTTCAATAAGATGGTTCTGAGTGTTTGAAATAAAAGTTTATTAAAATGGAATCTTTGTGAATACAAAAACATTACATTTTATTCCTAGAGCTTATTTACCTGAAGAAAAGCACCTCTTGGACTGTAAAGAAATTAGGTGGTTGGAATGTGGTTTAATTAGTCTATAAGCCTGTCAGGAATCTTAGACTTTCTTCCTAAAGCTATGCTGACACACAACCTAACCTTGGAAGAATCAGTTAAGTTTGTATTCTACTTATCCCCTATGATTTAGGAATATCCACTCCTAAAAATTGAAAATTCCTGTTAATAGAAATTGTTAGATAAGCATTAATTATATTATTAGGAGTTGACAGGTGGCATTGTAGGTGTAATAAAAAGAAAAAGGATTTGATTCTTGAAGAACCAGGAGATGGGTGTCCTGGTTATAACTGTCATAGGATCAAGGATAACAGAAAAAAGTGAAATTGAAATAAAATTCCCTAAAAATAATTGAAAAAGAGAGAAACTTAGGTATGTAAGTATTTTATGATATAAACATTCAATAAAAGAAGCAAATACATTTAATCAAGAAAGTTTGGTGTTGAAGATACCTACCTCTTTAATAACAGAACAAATTAACATTTATTCTTCATTCATAGTAGTAAATATATTTCAGGATATACACATAGCTTTAGTTCCCAAAGGAAAGTTCTACCTTATAGAAAAATGATAGCTAGTAAATGTTGAAAGAGTGGTAGAATTAGAAAACTATTTCATAAAATCAAAGTATTGATTCAGGAAAAGATTATTAAGTATGTTAAAATCTTTAGATGAATAATTGGTTAAATTAAACATCCTTAAAGTAATAGCACACAGATTACTTTCAACTTGCAAGGAGAAAAAAATAACTCTGCAATAAAGAGATCAGACTATCATCATTCTAAATTAGTAATAGACCCTAGCATCACTAATGGTCAGGCACATACTGTGTCTCTGAAGTGATGGAATAAGAATTATAGAACATCAGTAATTTGTTACATTCAAGTCAAAAATATAACAAACAAAATAGAAACAGACTCACAAATAGAGAGCAGACTGACAGCTGTCAGAGGGAAGGGAAGATTTGGGGGCTGGATGAGAAAGGTGAAAGAATTAAGCAAAAAGAACAACTGATAGACATAAACAACACACAGTATTGTAATTACCAGAGGGAAAAGGAGTGAAGGGAGTCAGAAGAGGATATAGGGGGGTATATGGTGATGGAAGGAGACTTGACTTGGGCTGGTGAATACACAATACAATATACAAGTGAAACCTATGTAATTTTATTAACCAGTGTTACCCAAATAAATTGAATAAAAAAGTAAAAAATAAAAATAGGTAGTTCCTGGAAAAAAATGTTTAACTTCAATCCATAAATTCTTAGATATAATATCCAGTTTATAGGAAACAGGGATAGAGGAGCAAGCTAAATGATGCCACAAGAAAGCAGTGAGGCAAATCCAGAGGGTGAGACATTCTACATAACAACTGGCCTAATCTCTTCAATTAGTCAGTGGCCTTAAAAGTAAGGGAAGCCACGGGTGTAGGAGGATGGCTGTGATAGATTTTAAAAGACATAAGAGACATATAACCAAATGCATTTCATCATTCTGGATTAGATTCAGGTTTGGAACAAACCAGCTACAAAGAACATTTTGGGTCAGCTAAGGAAATTTGAATATGCACTGCATATTGTTTGAAATGAAAATTTACAAAAATGGAAAGATGGAAATTATTGACCAGGTTACCACCAGTAACTACCATTATTTCATTTTTATTAAAAATCCAAATACTATATGTATATGCATGTATGTATATTCTTATGTGTATGTATATACTTCTCATACATCTGCCCAGAAAAAGATTCAGTTAGATAAAAACTGAATTTATTGTTAATAATCTCTGAATATAGAAATATAATGATTTTATTTTTACCAGTCTATATATTTTTAATTTCCAACAATTCATGTGGATTGGTTCTATAATAACAGAAGGTTATGTTTTTTAAAACCCTCTCATATAGAAAAGTAGCAGTGTATTCTGTCCATTAAGGAAAATAAAAATGTCCTTTGAGGATAAGAACTACAAACACTAGAAAACACTGGTGATGGTTTTCACTATAAAATTTTGTCAATATGGTATAAAGAGTCAAACACACGTTTTAATTCAAACTGTCACATACAAGCATTTTTACTTTGAGCATGTCAGTTTATCCCTCAAAGCCTGTTTTCTCGTCCAGAAGAATAATTATGAGAATTAAAGCTGATTTAAATAAATTAGTGCCTGGAACAGAGTAGGATCTCAAAATTATAATATTATGAATTCTTATCAACAAATTTTAAATCTTAAATGTCACAGCTTAATAAAATAATAAAAAGAGCAGTCATCAACTAACACCTGTTGCTCTTAAATATGTTTCATGAAAAAATGGTATACAAGTAGAATATGAAATCTTCAAAACAAGTATGAATTTTAAAAGTTTTATTTTTTCATATAATAGTGCCTTTCATTCTGTCTCCCAATTAGCAGCTGGGTATGAAAAGGAAATAGTAACCTAGGATTAGAATATGAATAAGAATACAATATATATAATTTCCATTACATTCTAAATAAATTAATTGCAGGCATACTATTAAATATCTCAACATCGGAACCCAAAAGCATAGTTGTTAGTAGAAGTAGACCTATCTTAATCATGATGGCAATAGAGATTTGATAGGAAATGAAGTATAACTTTATGGCCAAACCATTACCAGGTTTCACAGTGAGTCCCTATTCAATAGTTGCAATTATTTTTTTTGCTTTGCAAAAACTTTAGTCTCATTGTGAATTTCAAATGAGATAGAAACACTGTACAGCTAGCTCTAAGATACTTTTTAAAAATCAGCATATTAGGTCCTGGCCGGTTGGCTCAGTGGTAGAGCATTGGCCTCACATGCAGGAGTCCCAGGTTTGATTCCCAGCCAGGGCACACAGGAGAAGTGCCCATCTGCTTCTCCACCCCTCCCCCCTCCTTCCTCTCTGTCTCTCTCTTCCCCTCCCGCAGCCAAGGCTCCATTGGAGCAAAGTTGGCCCGGGCGCTGAGGATGGCTCCATGGCCTCAGCCTCAGGCACTAGAATGGCCCTGGTTGCAACAGAGCATCGCCCCCTGGTGGGCATGCCGGGTGGATCCCAGTCTGGAGCATGCAGGAGTCTGTCTGACCTGCCTCCCCGTTTCCAACTTCAGAAAAATACAAAAAAAAAAAAAAAAAAAAAATCAGCATATTATTACCTCAGTGTAAATTCACATCACAATTTTATTATTTTCGTGAGAGCAAGGAACCATAGCAATAGAAAAAACAGCTGTACCAGAACTCCAGAATGCTAGGATGACTCATGAAGAATCTATGAATGAGGCAAAAGGACATTTGTCAGCAAAATGAGTTTCTGAATTAATTGTTCAGACATTACCAAATTTTAAATACTAAGTTGTTATTGATTACCAGGTTTGTAGAAAGTACTGTCTCTAAACTCTGTGATGACTCTGTCATTCTCATGAGTGATTCATTCACATTAAGTGAATCATATCTATTTACAAATACTTTCATGCTGAGACTTCTGACATGATTATTGGCATTAAGAATAATTGATCAGAACAATGTATTTGAACATTTTATTGCACCATTTTAATGAGACAGAACACAATTTGGAGCTTTGGACTGGGAATGAAGAAACCTGATTTCTATCTAGCTCAAAGTCTGCTACTAATTATCTGGATAATACCTTGAGCAGGTTATTTAATTTCTCTGAAACCCATTTTCCTTATCTGAAAAATTAAGAGTTTGAATGTGTTCATCTCCCTGGTATTAAGTTTTGTGAGTCTGTGATCTCCGTGCAAAACTGGTAAATTGCTTATTTTACATAAACTAAACCTGCATATAACTCTGTGGCTCTGAGCTTGCTTTAGGATCTTTATGAATTCTTAGTGTGGTTCACCGGTGATAGAACATGTTACCTAGGGAATCTACATACAGCTGATCTTGGAAAATTAATTGATAAAATCTGAACAGTTAAGAAGATACCTGTTTTAGAGGATTAGGATTTCCCACAACATAAATATGGGCCAGTTGATAATATAGCCCATGGTATTTTATTTTGCTAGAAACCAAATTACTGGAGAGTTTCAGATATTGCATGCAAAGACAAGTTAACATAGTTTAGGCGGGACATCTTTGGTCCAAAAGTATGATAATTTGAAAAGTGTTTAGTTGATCCCTAGAAAGTGGTTAGACAGGTTAGGCTCTTTTTTCAGGTATTGCAGGCATGTTAACTTTTAAAGGTGGGGGGGAAAGGAAGTTTTCAGTTGTTTTTTCTTTTTTCAGACTTTTAATTTGCAGTTGGGCTTTATTTTTTCATATAATAGTGCCTTTCATTCTGTCTCCCAATTAGCAACTGGATATGAAAAGGAAATAGTAACCTAGGATTAGAATATGAATAAGAATACAATATACATAATTTCCATTACATTCTAAATAAATTAATTGCAGACATACTATTAAATATCTCAACATCGGAACCCAAAAGCATCTTAAGAATTATTCTGTTTTGCAGAAAAGCCTTCTTCTCATCCTAAAGATGAGAAATGTGAATACAAAGAGTTGACACAACAAATCTGTGGCTGAACCCAGATAGGAACCTAAAATTAGACTTTCTGGTTCCAGTGTCAATGTGCTTTTTCATATATCATGCTGCTTTAGTGTCTAGAAGACCTTTTTAAATATCAAATATACATCTACTAGAGCTATTGGCTGCAAGTTAACACTTCACTGAGTTATTTTTTTATCAAAGTGGTATATTAGTTTAAAATATTAATCTTGTATAGACAATATGTTACTTCTTGAAAATCTGAACCAAATGACAGTTTTTGATCAAAGAGGGTTGGATTTTGCCTTTTAACACATTTATGCTAGAGTTTGAAAATTTTGAAATTCAGTTCTTCAAAAATTTTCTGAAAATTCCCATCACTTTTTGACAAGCTCCCAGCACATCAGTATCTGCAGCAGTGACTAACTGTGCACCACATGATAACATGTACCCTCAGGAGGTAGACGTGTGGAAAACCAGACTTTGGCGATGACCTTGAGCAGTAGGATAGAAATAACTCCAACGATACTACCATTCCAATAATGGAACATGAGGCATAAATGAGTTAAAAGAAAATGACGTGTATTCAAAGGCAGCCTTCCTTGGTCTCATTCTATGGGAATATTCGGCTTGCTGTGATGGTCATGATAGAATTCATGTCTAGAATACAGTATTATTTGTTCTTCTGAAAGGCATGTGTCCCACTGGAACATCATTTCTTCCATGTTTTGTCTCCTGTGACTATGAGGAAACCCTGAATTGATGTAACCACCAATAAAAGATGAAGTTCTGAGCCAACTTGAATTGCACTAGGAAAAAGCAGCAGTTCTGGGTAGGAGGAGAAATGAGCAGTAGATAGTCAGTCATTCTGGTTGTTAGCAATTACCTGGCTTCCTTTAAAGCACCATCAAGTAATTTAAGTCTTGCTGGAGCAAGAAGAAAATGGTGTTGTTGTCAGTCCATTAGGTCTCTAAAACTCCTCCATGAATGATACATGTGAGACGTATGTGGCAAGCAGCTGTTCTTTCATCATTGTCATCATCAACAAAAACAATAAACGTGTTTTTTGCCAACTAGGGACACTGTGCTAGACTCTGTGGATACAAAGAAGTATTAGATATTGTTCTCTCAAGGAGCTTCTCACCTTTTAGGAGCTAGTTTAAGTGTTCTTAGTGTTTATAACATGAAATACAACTTTTAAAATGGGGTTATAGCAAAAGAGAGGAATACTATACATACTATTTTTTTAAATTTTTATTCATTGATTTTAATGAGAGAGGAAGGAAAAGAAAGACAGAAACATCTATCTTTTCCTGTATGTGCCCTGACCAGGGATTGAACCAGCAACCTCTGTACTTCCAGACAATGCTCTAACCAACTGAGCTATCAGGCCAGGGTATATACATATTATTCTACACCAATACTAACATAGTTTATTTTACATAAAAGAAAAAGCAGTTTTAAAAATCTAAATTCGATGTAGAGAATTGCAAATTTGTTCTACAGCCAGAAAAAGCCAGACTTTAAGAGTAATATAACACAAGAAATATAATATTTAATATTTTCTTGGGGAATTTGATGTTATTCCAAACACTGAATAATACTCTAAAAACTTTATCCAGACATATACAATTTTATTAACTAGAGGTTTTTACACTTTCTTGTTTTGTTATGAATTGTTCACAGCTATTATTAATCTAGTTCAGTGATTTTTCAACCAGTGTGCCATAGGAATTTTTAAAACATGCAACACCTGACTAGTCAGGGGCACTGACCTCTTTTCCTCAATTGTCAAATAAATAAATGACAACGGAGAACAGAACAATAGTCCTCTGATGTGAATGAATCAAAGTTATACCTATGTTTTTGTCAGGTAGGCAAAAAATATTTTTTTGGTGTACCACAGAATTTTATTAATTAGTTCAAGTATGCCATGAGATGAAAAAGGTTGAAATGAAATTGCTGGTCTAGTTGTCTTTACCTAGATATACTAGAATTTTAGTAGTTTTTGATTGAGTAATATTCAGATTCTTGTGGCCAAAGACAGGTTCTATAAAGTAGTATTGAAGATTAAGTATTAAAGGGTAGCCTTCTCAAATACCAAACTATTCTTTGTTTTCAGCAATCGTAAACTGTGATAGAGTTAAATAAGCTTCTTGTCCTCTTACATAATCATTCCTAACTAGTCCGGTTTTTTTCTCTTGCTGAGGCTGTGTACTATACCCACAACCATATCCATACCAGTTTCTGAAGTCCAGGGGAAATAACCTTCTCAACCTCTACATTGCATAAAGCCCTACATCCCTCAATAAAAGAAGTTGAACTAGTGGCCCTGGCCGGTTGGCTCAGTGATAGAGGTCGGCCTGGCGTGCAGAAATCCCAGGTTCGATTCCCGGCCAGGGCACACAGGAGAAGCGCCCATCTGCTTCTCCACCCCTCCCCCTCTCCTTCCTCTCTGTCTCTCTCTTCCCCTCCTGCAGCGAGGCTCCATTGGAGCAAGGATGGCCCAGGTGCTGGGGATGGCTCCTTGGCCTCTGCCCGGGGCGCTGGAGTGGCTCTGGTCACGACAGAGCGACGCCTCCGGAGGGGCAGAGCATCGCCCCCTGGTGGGCGGAGCGTCGCCCCCTGGTGGGCGTGCCGGGTGGATCCCGGTCGGTCGGGAGCATGCGGGAGTCTGTCTGTCTCTCCCCGTTTCCAGCTTCAGAAAAGAAAAGAAAACAAAACAAAACAAAAAACCTCTCATCGTTTTCTGGGGATCATATATTGTCCATTGGTAGTAATAATTTTAATTAGGCAAATATGTTATTTCTGATACCAATGCATGCTAATTGGCCTTCAAAGTAAAGTAAGCTAAAAAATCACTTTTTTAAAGTATATTTGGATAATTTTGATTAATATAGTTAAATGTAAATTCATTGAGGATAGTAACCCTGGCTCATTAATTTATTTATCTGCAATGTCTAGAATAATACCTGGCATTTAGTAGGTATATATTTGAAGAATATTAGAGGAATGGATAGATGTATAGCTGTAAAATAAGATGTCTTTTTGGTATCTAAGGGTAAAACAGATGCATAATTAGATTCAAATGAGATAGGCTCAATTTATTTTGTCCATTTTAATGTTTATGTGAGCAAGTTATTGCTTAAGTAACTTAGTGCTATAGTGTGATAGTACAAAATACTATCACTAACATAAAATGTGATTAAACAATCCATGTTGTATAAGTATTATCAGTAACTTGGGATGCTTCTTACATTGCTTGATTTGTATGTGTTGTCAAAGGTTTAAATATTTATTTGAGCTTGCTATGTGGCAGGCTCTATGTTTATAAAAAATGTAATTTTTGTTTATTGACTATTTTTGAGCTACACAAGATAATAACACATCTTGTTTACCAGGCCAACATCTAGTTCAATGCCTGTCAATATGTTGTGATATAGTGTCAATAAATATTTGTTGAACAAATGTATGAAATACAATGACTAGGTTTTTGCTTTCAAGTGATATAGTCTAGGGGGAGAAGGGATGGCAATGTGGTGAGAGCTGTCTGAAAAAAAAAAAAAGAGAATAGAGTAGCAGTAGGTGAAGAGTTCAGTAGTTAGTCCCTGTGATGGTAATTGGAAAGAATGGATCTGTGTCGTGCTCAAATCATAAAAAAGACTGCTACAGAACTTGAAAACCAGGTAATACTGTACTGTCCTCAGAAACAAAACTAGAATCTTCA
Source organism: Saccopteryx leptura (assembly GCF_036850995.1). NCBI lineage: Eukaryota > Metazoa > Chordata > Mammalia > Chiroptera > Emballonuridae > Saccopteryx > Saccopteryx leptura. The sequence continues at coordinate 48,115,863 of NC_089512.1, read as the reverse complement.
GATAGAATTTTGTGGCATGAATGAACTATGTTAGAATTGAGAAAATGTGGGAGTAAGAGGAAGAAGGGAAGTGAGAAACTCCCTAAACACTCTACCCTCACTCCCAGTATCCATAGGTATTGAAATTCCTGGAAAGAGTTAATATAATTTTTTCTTAATTCACCTAATACTCTATGCTCATGGTGCCTGATTTATTAGAAGAGGTGATTTAGACACTTCTAAGAGTAGAAGTTGTTGAAGGCCAATAGTACTGAAAATAAGAGGCCTAAAAACCTAGATTCTAGTTTCTGTCCTGTCACTACCTCACTGTTCAACCAGGAGAATTTACTTGTGATTTGGGGGCCTCATTTTTTCATCTTATTAACAGAGTGTTTGACTCTAAAAGAGTTTCTCTCACTTGAAAATGGTATCATTCTGTCACTTTTATCATTCTTATAATCTGATATAATTTTAAGAACATTTTAATAAATATGTTCATTTTTTTAAAAGTTGGAGAGACTTTGGAATCTGAGGGCAGGAATGAGGAATTGGGTGAGACCCTGCCACTTAATAGGAATAAGACAAACGCATCTTGGGACATTGAGTGGGAATATCTATAGGCAGCATGGGGCTTAAGTTTTTATTCTGTTAACAAGAAGAAATGTGCTCTTGACTTTAATCATTTATTTTCATCAATCATTAAGTCAACCAAGAATCTTAGATTTAATTACACTTTTAAATATTATGTCACTGTTTCTGTAATACAAGTAAATTTCCCAGCATTGAGAGGGAAGGAGAAACTCCTTTACTGAGAATTCAAATTGAATCCAGTTCTATACAACTATACAACTTGTTCTGTATAACTCTAATTACCTCAGTCATTTGGACCTTTAACTTGATTTACTTTACAAAGGTTTTTTGCTTAAAATAATGATGTAATTGGCCAACTGTCTATTTTATTCTGTGCTGTTGAGATCCACTGTTTTCCCACTAAGCCATTGTTCTATGATTGATGGGAAAACTTTTTCTAATCTCCTTTAAGGACAACTGGCTACTCAATGTAGATTAATCAGATATATATTTATTCCACTAGGAGAATATTGTGATAAATGTAATTCAGAGAATTATTGCCACCTGATATATCACCCTATGCAGGGCATCTTTTTAAGTACGCAAGTCACTGCAATTATATTAGGCCACTTATGTGACAAGAGGAGACCAGCTCCCACATGGAATTTTGGCACCGCTAGCGTTTCTCCTGGCCAAAAAGGGCAAAGGCCTTGAGCAAGAAGCCAGCTTTTTCCTGATTACAAAACTGACCACATTCCTTGCCAACCTATCAGTGTTAGTCTATTTTTTTTTTTCTGGTAATGCGTTATTCTTCTCAGAGTGAACTCCACTTTTCTCATTATGACATGGCATTTGTCATTTAACCATCAACTGACGCAACATTGCTGCATTGCTATTGAGGGATAAACTTAATACTTGAGTTTTTAAAAAAGAAAACCCTCATATAAAAAATCTAAACCTATCAGACCCTACCTTTATTTTTTCAACTGTTCAATTTTATAGAATTTAGGTAACAGTCAATATCATTATGGACTTTGTTAAATAGCAGAATAAATACCTTAGCATGTAACATTTAAGTAGAATGCTAACAGCAAATTTAAAAATATGAATACATGTTTGAATTCAAAATTTTCTTCAGATAATGTGTTTAGAGATTCAACCAAGGGTGGGTAGTGAGAAAAACCTTTGCCCAAGTAAGTTTATCTGGTGTTTCATAATCCAGAGATTAAAGTTTTCCATTTAAGAAGCAATTGAATATTGAATAATCTCTTTGCTCTGATAGTTCTAAATACTGTACAGCTCTCGCCCCTCATAAGATATTAAGCATGTGGGTCACTGGCGAGACAGTGTAGCAATGTTTTCCTTGTAATGTACCAAGTCTTGCCAAAGCAGTGAACAGAATTATGACACAACATTTTGTCACAGCTGGCTCTCTAACAGGAGAGTGCCAGCCAATTCAGGCCTGGTTCTTTGTGTGTTTATTCCCAACTCTCCCAAATATTTGGAAACTGATATCTTGACTCATTGGTGTGTTCACAAGTTCTACTACCACAAGTCTTTTTCTTTTAACGGACTTGTCTTTTGCAAGAAATAGACAAAATATCAGTGTGAATTACAGCAATTCCTATTCCATGCTGTTATGGGTGAAACTCTGGGAGATTCTCTTATTGACTCAGAAAGTGATTCCTTCGCTGATACACTGTCTGCAAGCACTTCACAAGGTAAAGTCCATTCCAGATACGGCTATTGGGGTTACTTTGGGCATTTATAAAAGGTTAAAATTGCTCTTATAGTTTGTTTTCTAAGTTATATTTGTTATTTATGTTATGTGTATAGTCCAGTATTTTAATGCTCAGTTTGCTGCTATTGTGTTCACTTTTTAAACATTTCAGGACTTTAAAAAAGAAACTTAAATTAATGCATCTTTTATCTTTGTACATGGCTTCCATTTTTAAAATTTTAAGCATTAAAGGTAGAATTATATTAAGAGACGTATTCATTTCTATTTCCTGGATTTATATATGTTTGCCAAAAATACGTAAGGTCCTTTTAGAATACCTGAGAAATAACATTTTTTCCCTTTTAGTCTTATATATTAGATAACTCTCACAGCAGTTTTTATTCCTCATATAGCATTTTTATTCCTCTTAAAGCTGTCTCAGCATGTTTTGAATTCCTAAAGGTCAAAATGATGTACATTGAAAAAAATTATGTACATTTTAATAATCTCCCAAAGAATTGTAAGCTTCCAGAATGTAGGATCAAGTTAAATACTTCTTTATATTTCTTAGGATACCTAGCATAGTACTAGGTATTCTAGTACTATGTTTGGGAGGACCTTGGAGAATGTTTTTTCTAAGCATCTCATTTTACATAAAGAAAATGAGGTCCCTAAATGCCAATTGCATGCTAAATAAATGACTAATTATTACTTTTATGCATAAATATATGATTAAAACAGATATCTCGTTTTTCAACATTTCTTTCTTGGCTGTTGCAAAATGTAAGTTCTTCCTTTCCTGTTTTTTTACCCTTTTATTTTCAATGACAGTTGACATTCAGTATTATATTATTTTCAGGTATACAGCATAGAGTTCTTCCTTTCTACAGCTCCTACTACTGGAGTTTCTTAGCACAGTTTCTTCTGTTTTGTATTTATTTCTATATTTCTATTTATTTTATTATTTTTTTCTCCTGGATGCTAAAAATAGATTTTGTTAACAAGTGGGATTCATTTTTTACAATACAAGTACTAAAATATTAAGATTAAATCACTTAATTCTTGAAATGATGCTTTATATTTTAACATTTTAATTTTTCTGAAAGTTTGAAGTTTAAACATATTAATTGCAAATTTTAAAAATATTATGCTTTTTAAAAATTAATTTAAAATATTTCCTGAAATACTATTCCATTTCATAATTATGATTTGATTCAGTGTATATTTCTATCATCTGAGCCTCTTAAAAAGAAATTTAGTTTCATTATATGATATAAAAATCTGTTATTCTGTTTTTCTGCAAGCCATAAAAATTACTGCTATCTTTCTCTAGTTATTGATTTAGCTGCCATCAGGGCAGAATGTCCTAAATATACTGTGAATAGTTTTTGTGTCAAATTGATAGTTTTGTCTGTTTGAAAAGAATATTTCCACAGTTCAGTGCAACAAGTATTTTAGGATAACTAGGGAGAAGTACTGTTTATGGTAAGGGATAGTTAATTGTGTAGAGTTAGTTTTCTTTCTGTACTAATCTCTTTATTTTTGTGCCTTGAATTTGCCCTGGATTTTTTTTTTTTTTTTTTTGAGTCTGAAATCCCTTCCAAGAGAATAACCCCATACTTTTTTTCCCTACAGAATAGAATGATAAGCAATTAAGAAATTATATATGGGGGGTAGGAGAAGATGGAGAAAGGTATAGAAGGGATAAATGGTGATGGATGGAGACTTGACTTGGGGAGGTGAACACAAAATGCAGTATACAAATGTGCTATGGAATTGAACACCTGAAACTTGTCTAATTTGGTTAATCAGTGTCACCCCAATAAATTCAATTAAGTAAATAAATGAATAGAAATTATATATTGTACCAATAATTTAACTTGTCTTTTATGGCCTCTGATTAGTACTTTTTATTTATATGTGTTTTTCTGTTAAATATATGGGCTCCTAAAGGTCAAAGACCTGTGGTTAACTTTTCTTGTATTTTATAGATAACCAGAAAATACTCTACCTTTGCCAAAAGACATACTTGAAAATAAATTGGAAACATGATCATCATTAGCTATTTGAGTCCAGCAGAGGGGAAACACTGTAGAGATGAGGTATTTGGCATAGATACAGTAATTAATTTAGGTGCTCCTTCTTCCTCATCACAGACAAGGTAGAATTGGGGGTTGTTACAAGTAGCTGGGTACTGCTATTGAAGAAAATGTGGCTAGTTGAGTGTGAATGATGCAGATATCCAGCTATTCAGATCATATTCATGAGATTAAAAACTCTGTGTAGCCACTATGCCCAAAGAAGACTTTTCTACTTTTTCCTGGGCTCCATGATCATTGTGACCCACTTAATCTTATTCCCTTTTCTGTTTTCATCATGAGCTTCTCAAGCAACCCCAAGTAACCCCATGCTGGCTTTGAAACCATTTCCACTAGTAAAAATTGGCAAGATTGAAGAGAAGCTTCCACAAACTCAAACTGACTATGCCTCCTGCTTTCAGTGCCAAACTTAGTCCTGTGTGAATTCTCTAATTTTAAGTTGTTGCACCAGAGCATTGAAAGATGATGACACGCTTGTCCTTTGGAGCTGATTGAGCAATGGAAATATGCCTTAGAGACATGACAAATGCTGCAATAGATGATTCTTGAAACGAGAGTCTCTCCTGAGATAGGAGTAAGTGATTGATTGCCCCTCAGTTTTATTGAGGGATACTTAAACTGTGTCCATGTGACTTTAGGCAACTGTATACTTGGAACCATTCAAGTAATTGACCAAAGTTTTCACCTTTCCAGAAGTTTGAAGGGACCCATGTAGTACCAGAGGATGTAACCACCAATCTTGTCTTGGTTGCATACTTTCTATGTGAGTTTGAGCAAGTCATTTATCCTCTCTGCCCTCCATTTCTGCATATATTAACAGAAAATATTTTGAGGATTAAATGACACAATATTTGTGAAAGTACATCTGAAGCCCTATATAGAGTTTATTGTTTTGGCTTTGTGGTAATAATCCCTTGTAGATTGAATGGAAGACATATAATCTTCTAAATTCCTAAATTTGAAGTATTTTAAGGAATATTTGGGAGGAATTGTAGAATTCTTTATGTGCCAAAACAAGTGACAATTTTGAATGAGATGAGTCTTCTTCATGACCTCCCATGAATGTGTTAATAAGAAAATGATCAAACTTAGAGAAAGCATCTTTATGTCTGATTTTTTAAAATAGAGGAATTATGTCCCACTTTTATTAACATTCGTCTATGAAAAGATTGAATTTCTAAAAGTTGAAATCATTTTTGGGGCCTAAATGAAAGTGATGATTATGTGTGGTTGTTCTTTTTTTCAAAAACATTGAAAAACTGTCTTAGATTATAATTTTCTCTATATGAAGAAAATTTAGGTTATTGACACAGCTCTGAATTTCATAATTTAACATGTAATAGTAATCCATGATCTTTTTCTAGAATTTTATGATTGCCCATATTAATTTTTTCCTTAGTGCGGCACTGGTTTTATAGTTTATTTCTGATTTAACTGTTGAAATCTCTTTTCTGACCATCAGGACTTAATAGATTTGGTAGATTTCTAGATTCTGACAATCCCCTTACTATGCTTTCAAAAACTGTCATTTCTCTTGTACTTTCCCCCAAATTATGAATGATAGGAGACACTCAAAACAAATGTCATTTATACTAGATGCCTACAAGAAAACACAGCATTTAAATTTTTTTTATTTTCCCCTATCAGCCCTAAGGAATACAACTTGTCATCAAATCTACCTGATAGCAATATCCACTTAAACTGTTAATTGATATGTAACACATGAGTCATTAAATGAAAACAATTTTTATAGGTCTGAAAGAGGTTGTCATAGATTAGTATCTTTGTCAGAATTCTCTCCTATAACTTGAGTAAGATCACCTTGAGGAAATTCTAAAATTATAGCTCTTTGTAAGGTACAGATTTTTTGCATCAAAGGAAACCTGAACAAAGCAAATAGAGGAACAAACTGAAGCAAAGTTTCTGTTATTTTAGGTTCTTTTGGGTACCCTTAAATTAGGCATTAGAAAGTTGTTCATTAGATACCTCTTGTCCATCTAATAGTGTTGAAATTTTTACACATTTTAATGGAATTAAATTTCTATAAACCTCTCCACATTACCCATTTTTTGTAGACACAGTTTTGTACTTGTAACTAATTTAGAGACACAGGAATTGCACATGTACCTGATAGCAACTGTAATCCAACTTTTCCAACTCCAGAATTAAGATCACATGGCTGTTTGAGTACACAGTTTTTTAGACCCATGTAATTTTTATTTGAATAAGGGATTGGCAACACAATATTGAGGTTCCCACAGTGATAAATGGTTTCATTATAAAATAAATTTAAAACAGTCAACTGTCAATTACTTACCTGTGAATTATACCTCATTGCCTCATGCTAGGATTTCTATATGGCTTTTTAGCTGACCTTCTAAATGAGAAATTCTCAGCCAGCCAATCCAATCTGCCAAGTAAGTGGTCCTAAAAACCAGTCTTCTAGTAAGTATTGAGCACCTACTGCAGTGAACCTTGTGACGTGTAAATATCTTTGCCTAGCTCTCAAAGCTCTTTATAATTCAGTTCCACATTATGTACGTCATTTCCCTACAAAACCCAGAGATTGGCCTGCCTTACTCTAATAGGGCTAATCTCATTGTCCCCCAAATAAGCCATACTCACTGTGTCCACCAAGCCTATCACATCCTGGAATGCCTTTCCTAATTCTTTCACCTTTTCAAATCCTCCATGTCCTTCAAGGTAAGGTTCAAGTAATGTCTATGCCATGAAGCAGTCTCTGAATACATTATTATTAATGCATTCATTCAAATTAATGCATCCTTCTCTCAAATGAAAATATGTTCAGAATATGTCTCCTCTTCTCCCTCCACTGCCACCTCCCTGATCCAAGCCATTGACCGTTGTCTAGATTGCTCTCCCTGTTTCTTGCCAGGGTTTTTGTGACTCTGCCTTTACCTCCCAATAGCCTAGTCTCAACCTATCATCTAGAGGGATTATTTTAAAAAGTCAGATCTGTCACTCTGCTCAAAACTGTGCAGTGGCTCCCCACTTCACTTACAACAGAAGCCCAAGTCTGCCCCACACCTTTCCGTGTCCTCTTCTATCGATCTGTCCTTTACTCACTCTGTTCCCACCCCACTGACCTCCTTGCTATTCCTCCAACATTTCATCCTGCCTTAGTGCTTTCGCTCTAGCTCTTGCTCCCTCCTGGAACTCTTCCTCTGGCGTCTTGCTAACTCTCTCAGCTCCTTCTAATCCTTGTTCATACCTTCTAGGGATGACTGTCTTGACCCTCCCCCATTGAATTGTCTATCCTCCCCACTGCCCTAACACTCCCCCTGCCTACGGTACACTTTATTTCTAAAGCATTCATCATATTCTAACATACCATATGATTTATTTATTTATTGTTTATTGTCTGCTTTGTCCCACTAGCATATTAACCCCATGAGGGCAGGGATCTTTGTCTACTTTGCTCCCCATCTGGTATATACCAAATGCTTAGAACATGCTCCATGAATAACAGGTCTCTTCATACTTGTTAAAATGAAAGCATAAAATCCTCTAACCTTTTTGGTCTGTATCAAACTAATTAGCCCTTAATTGGAGACGGCCTGATATTATTTTCTGTTTTATATACTATTCCTTAGGCCAAATTATAGTCACTGAGGTTAAGACCCATGTCTTATTTTCTTCTTTATTTCACAAATATCTGACAGCAATTTTCAACCTTTTTAATTTCATGACACACATAAACTACTAAAATTCTGCAGTACACAAAAAATATATTTTTGATAGAAAATATATTTTATTTTGACAAACTGACAAAAAATAAAGGTATAATTTTGATTCATTCACATTGTTGTGTTAACTGTTACCATTTTTTAATTTGACAATCTAAGGGAAAAGAAGTCAGTGCTCCTGACTAAAGTCAGGTATTTAATGTTTTAAGAATTCTTGCAGTACACCAGTTGAAAATTGCTCATCTAACACATAATAAGTATCTAATAATTCTTGTTGACTTACTAATACCAAACTGATCTCCTGCTGCACCTTGGCAGCTCCTGAGGGCAAACACTGGAATGTATTTAGTTTAATGTACACTAAATACTATTCTAAAACCAATGATAATATAAACAAACCAACAATATTATATATGCTGAAAACAAGTACAAATATATATTGAATTACCTGTTAATTATAGTTATTTGCACTATGTCCCTTCATTGGTTTGAACATTATTAGTTGAGTATCCTTTCAATATCAGTTTGTGAATTACCCAACTGCCTGGCTTCTTCTGAAAGTCTGCCTACTTTTTGAAACTTCCAGTACTCATTGTAACTTTTCAAGGGATTGGCTTGTGAACAGTGTTAAGAAAGGTAACTAATTTGACTATATAAAGCACTTATAGAGCAGTACCTGATAATCATAGGTGTCCAACAAATGTTAATTTTGTCTTCTCTCCCTTAAAATAGAAGTTACCATTTTGGGATAATACAGATTTTTTCATTGTTCATGCTATATCAAAAGTTTTCTATTACCACAGTTAATAAGTCAGATTTATTGCTTACCCTCTTATAATCTTTTCCTTAGCATTTTTCAAAACCATTTGTATAGTATCTGATAGATACATATTATTAATCATAGTTCCAGAAGAATAAAAGGTTTAATTTCTTATTTTGGCAAAGAACCAATGGCAAAACTTAGTAATAGAACGGGAGTTCTAATATTCTTTTAAGTAAGTAATTTCTTTTGAAAAAAGTAAAATATTTATTGTTCTTATGTTTTTGCTTGGCATTAGCAATTGGGTATTTTTAATGTAAGATTATTAGATATTATTTGATTGCCTTATACTTTGAGTAAAACCCTGCCTTTATTTTAGTGTTTTTAATTGTAGACTTGTTATATAAACATCTGGGCAAGTTTGCTTAGTTGATTAAAATACATATGATGCTAATAAGAACCAAAAATGTGAGCTTGACGTAAGTATGGCCAGAGTTATATAGAAATCTTTGCCATGGTTACAGCTACATCTCTAGTCAGTTACAAACAATTGACCCAGGAGAAGCCAATTCAATTTGCAAGTATATGTCCTATATAAAATCTAATCATATTGCCTAACCTGTGGTGGTGCAGTGGATAAAGTGTCAACCTGGAACGCTGAGGTCACCAGTTTGAACCCTTGGGCTTGCCCAGTCAAGGCACATGCAGGAAACAACTACTACAAGTTGATACTTTCTGCTTCTCCCCTTCTCCCACCTCTCTCTTTCTCCCCCCACCTCTCTCTCTCCCTCCCACCCTCCTTTTCCCTAAAATAAAATCTAATCATCTTTGATATTATATTCATTTAGTTATTATCACTTAAGCAAACTCAGGTAATCATATGGGGCATGCTGGATATGTACTTCTTTAATTGAATCTATTGTGGTGACATTGGTTTGCAAAACTATACAGGTTTCAAGTGAACAGCTCAATAAAACCTCATCTACACAATGTATCATGCTCCCATCACCCCAAGTAAAGTATCTTTCTGTCCCCCTTTCCCCCCTTTGCTCACTTCCACCTACCCCCTACCCCCTTATTGATTATCTTTATCAATAATAATCAAAATCCTAATCATCCCACTGGGCCCTCATAATTCAAAAGCCATCTCTTCCATGAAATTATTCCCAATTATTTCAGAGCATGTTAGTCTCTTTCTCCTCCTCATTTCTAGAGCACTTATTGTTTCTGTCACTAGTTTGATCTCTATGTTCCCATCTGTTATTAAACATCTTTCACCTCGGTAACTTCTAAAGATCAAGAACTACATTACAATGTATTTCTTTTAAGACCTGAAAAATATCTTACACATAGTATTAGATAATTGATTGTCTTGTTTTGAGATGGTTTTGATTTTATATTACTGAGTGGTCATATACTGGGATTAAGATATTGAGAAATGAAAATGTCAAAGAAAAATGAAACAAGGAAAAATTTTAGGAAGAGAACACCATAATAAAATATAGTGAAAATTCTTCTAAGAAGCAAGGCTTATAAAATAAATTGTTCATACAAAGAAGAGTTAAATAATTAGCATAAAGTTGGTAGTTTGGATTTATCTACTCTATTATTTAAATGGAATTTCTCAAAATATAACTCAAATGATCCAAATATATTAACTTTCCAAACACAGGACTCCTGATGTAGGCATTAGTATTTGGAATAAAGATTTCTTGCATTGTTAAAAAAAATACAGGGTGTTGTAACAGAATAGGTCTTACATACACCAAACATCTAAAGCAAAATATAACATTTAATACTTCTTAGGATAAAATATGTACCCTTTGAATTTTTACCTTCCCTTTATACACTGATTTGAAGACCTTGATTGAATATGTATTTAGCCTTTATTATACAAGAAAAGCAGTTAGAAAAAAACAGGTAGTTTAATACTAATGTTAATACTGTTTTATAACTTCTGAATAGGAAAATTCTTAAATGAATGCCCTAGAAATTCTTAACAATCCTTTTAATACAAATTGAAGAATTTTTGTTGGTTTATCTGGTTGGTCTGCATGTTTCCTTCTATGAACCCCACTGCTAGTACCCTTATGGAACATCTCTCTAGTCTTTTTATTGAAGTATGTTTAAAACATAGAGAAAAGTAAGAAAAAACATTTTTACAAATGAACTATGTAATTCACACTCAGATAAAGAAACAGAACAAGGCCCTGGCCGGTTGGCTCAGCGGTAGAGCGTCGGCCTGGCATGAGGGGGACCCGGGTTCGATTCCCGGCCAGGGCACATAGGAGAAGCGCCCATTTGCTTCTCCATCCCCCCCCCCCTTCCTCTCTGTCTCTTCTGCTCCCGCAGCCGAGGCTCCATTGGAGCAAAGATGGCCCGGGCGCTGGGGATGGCTCCTTGGCCTCTGCCCCAGGCGCTAGAGTGGCTCTGGTCGCCCCTGATGGGCGTGCTGGGTGGATTCCGGTCGGGGTCATGCGGGAGTCTGTCTGACTGTCTCTCCCCGTTTCCAGCTTCGGAAAAATAAAAAAAATTAAAAAAAGAAAGAAACAGAACAATACCAGTACTTTAAAAGGCTTCTGATTAATTTCTAGCCCATATATTAGTTTTGCCTGTTTTTGTTTTTTATATGAATAGAACTATACATTGTTTACACTTTTGTGTTGTATTCATTTGCTTAACGTTTGTTTATTGAATTAGTCACATTGAGTATAATTGTACTTCATTCTCATTACTGTATAGTATTTTATTGTGTAAATTTATCTAACATACTGTTAACAAACATTCAGATGGATTCCAGAACTGCAAATATTACCACTAAGAACATTCTTGTATAGGTTTTTTAGCAAACAGGTGTACACATTACGGTGTATTCAGCTTTAAGAGATTACCAAACAGTTTGGAACATGGCTGTACAAACTGCCACCTCTATGAGCCATGTCTGAGTGTTCCAGTTACTTTATTTTTTTCTTCTTTTTCAAATGAAAAAAGAGGGGATATAGAGAGACAGATTCCCACATGTGCCCCAACCAGGATCCATCTGGCAATCCAGTTACTTTATATTCTTTCTGATACTTAACATTTTCTATCTTCTTCATGTGTGTCTGTGTGTGTAAATGATGATTTTTTTCTACTTTTTAAAAAAATTTCTATAGTAAGGTTATAGTCCTTTTATTTATTTTCTACAATTAAAGTTGACATTCAACATTATTTTTTAGTGTACAGTCTAATGGTTAGACAATTACATAATTTACAAAGTTATCCCCTGATAATTCTAGTACCCAGCTGGCACCATACCTAGCTATTACAATATTATTGACTGTTTGTCCTATGCTGTGCTTTATATCCCTGTGACTTTTTGGTAACTACCAATTTGTTCTTCTTGATCCCTTCACCTACTTTCACCCAGACCCTCAACCACCCTTGCATCTGGCAACCCTCAGTTTGTTCTCTGTATCTAAGATTATGTTTCTTTTTTGTTTGTTCCTTTATGTTGTTCTTTAGATTCCACATATAAATGAAATCATATGGTATTAGTCTTTCTCTGTCTAACTTATTTTACTTAGCAAATACCCTCTAGGTTCACTCATGTTGTCACATGGTAAGATTTCATTCTTTTTTGTGGCCAAGTAATATTCCATGGTATATATGTACCACAGCTTTATCCACTCATCTGTTGATAGTCACATGGGTTTCTTCCATATCTTAGCTATTGTAAATAGTACTGCAATGTGCATATAATTTATTGAATTAGTGGTTTGGATTTCTTTGGATATATACTCACAAGTGTAATTGGTGGGTCATAAGGTAGTTCTAGTTTTCATGTTTTGAGGAAGCTTAATACAGTTTCCACAGTGGCTTTATCAGTTTGCAGTCCCACTAACAGTGCACAATGACTTCCTTTTTGTTACCACTTAATTGTTTATTGATGATAGCAATTCTTAGAGCTGTGAGGTGATAATTATGGTTTTAATTTGCAAAGATTTCTCTAATGATTAGTGATGTTGAGTATTGTTTCATATGTCTATTGGCCATCTGTATAAACTCTTTGGAGAAATGTCTATTCAAGTCCTCTGGTTGTTTTGTTGTTTTGTTTTTGCTGTTGAATTGTATGAGTTCTTTATAAATTTTGGATACCTTATATCATTGGTGAATATCTTCTATTCAGTAAGATTTTTTTTTGTTTTGTTTTCTTTGTGCAAAAACTTTTTAGTTTGATGTAATCCCATTTGTTTTCTTTTGTTGCCCTTGCCCAAGGAAATATATCAGAAAAAATATTACTAAGAGCATGTCAGAGAGTTTATTGCTTATGTTTTCTTCTAGGAGTTTTATGGTCTCAGGTCTTACCTTTAAGTCTTTAATTCATTTTAAGTTTGCTCCTGTATATAGAATAAGAAGGTGGTCTAGTTCCATCTTTTTGCATGCATCTGTACAATTTTCCCAACACCATTTACTGAATAGACTGTCTTTACCCAATTGAATGTGCCCGCCCAGTTTGTCCTTCATTAATTGATCATATAGGCCTGGGTTTATTTCTGGGCTCTCTATTCTGTTCCATTAATCTATGTGTCATTTTTTACACCACTACCATGCTGTTTTAATTACTATAGCCTTGTAGTATAGTTTGATATCAGGTTGTGTGATACCTCCAACTTTGTTCTTCTTTCTCAAGATTGCTGTGACTACTCAGGGTCTTTTGTGGTTCCATATATATTTTAAGATTATTTGTTCTAGTTCTGTAAAAAAACACCATTGGTATTTTGATAGGGATTTCATTGAAACTGTAGATTGCTTTGCATAGCATGAACATTTTAATAGTGTTAATTCTTCCTATCTATAAGCATGGTATCTGCTTTTGTTTATTTATATCTTCTTTTTTTTTTAATGTCATAATTTTCCAAGCACAGATCTTTTACCTACTTGGTTATAATTATTCATAGGTATTTTTTGATGCTATTGCAAAAAAGATTGTTTTCTTAATTTCTCTTTCTCATAATTCATTTTCAGTGTATAAAAATGCAACCGATTTCTGGATATTAAATTTGTATATTGCTGTTTTGTGAATTAATTTTATCAGTTCTAGTACATTTTGGTGGAATCTTTAGGGTTCTGTATATATAGTATTGTGTCATCTGCAAAGAATGGCAGTTTTACTTTTTCCTCTCTAATTTGGATGCCTTTTATTCTCCTTATTTGACTGTTGTGGCTAGGACTTCCAATGCAATGTTGAATAAAAGGGGTAAGAATGGAAAACCTTGTGTTTTTCTGATCTTAAGAAAAATGCTTTTAGCTTTAGCTTTTCTCTCTTAAGTATGATGTTGGCTGTGGGTTTGTTATATATGCCCTTTATTATATTGAGGTGTGTTCCCTTCATTCCCACTTTGCTGAGAGTTTTTATCATAAATGTATGCGGGATTTTATCAAATGCTTTTCCTGTATCTATCAATATGATCATATGATTTTTATCCTTCATTTTTTTATATGGTGTATCACATTAATTGATTTGTGGATATTGAACCAACATTACATCCCAGGAATAAAACCTACTTGATCATGGTATATAATATTTTTAGTATATTCCTGAATTTGGTTTGTTAATATTTTGTTAAGGACTTTTGCATGTATGTTCATCAGGGATATGGGCCCATAATTTATTTTGTACTGTCTTTGTCTGGTTTTGTAGTGAAGATAATTGTGGCCATTTAAAATGAGTTTGGGCTTGACCAGGTGGTGGTGCAGTGGATAGAGCATCGGACAGGGATATAGAGGACCCAGGTTCAAATCCCTGAAGTCACCAGTTTGAGCCCAAGGTCGCTGGCTTAAGCCCAAGGTCACTGGCTTGAGCAAGGGGTCACTTGCTCTGCTATACCCGCCCCCTGTAAAGGCACATATGAGAAAGCAGTCAATGAACAACTAAGGTGCTACAATAAAGAATTGATGCTTCTCATTTCTCTCACTTCCTGCCTATCTGTCTCTCTCTGTCCGTCTCTCTCTTGCTAAATAAATAAATAAATAAATAAATAGTTTGGGAGCCATTCCTCATCTTAAAGTTTTTGGAATGAGAAGGATAGGTGCTAACTCTGAATGCTTGGTAAAGCATTACCTCTGAATCCATTCATTCTAGGATTTTTTTTTTTTTACTGGGAGGTTTTTGATTACTAATTTTATTTGGTTGGTCTGTTCAGAATTTCAGTTTTTTCTTGATTCAGTCTTGGAAGATTGTATATTTCTAGGAATTTATCCATTTCTTCCAGATTGTTCAGTTTCTTGGCATAGTGTTTTCTTATAGTCCTTTGTATTTCTGAGTTGTTATTTGTCACTTCACTTTCATTTCTTATTTTATTTATTTGGGTTTCTCTCCTTTTTTCTTGATGAGTCTGGTTAAAGGTTTATCAATCTTAACAATCTTGTTTATCTTTTCAAAGAACCAGCTCTGTTCCATTGATCATTTGTTCTTTTTTTTTTTAGACTGTTTTATTGCCACTCTGATTTTTATTATTTCCTTCCTTCTATTCACTTTGAACTTTGTTTGTTGTTCTTTTTCCAGTTGCGTTAGGTATAAAGTTAGATTGTTTATTTAAGATTTTTCTTATTTTTTTGAGGTAGGCTTGTATTGCTATGAATTTTCCTCTTCAGACTGCTTATCCTGTGTCTCATAGATTTTTGGGTTGTTCTGTTTTCATTTTCATTTATCTCAGGGTATCTTTAAATTTCTTCCTTGATCTCATTGTTAATCCATTTATTGTTTAGCTGAATGTTATTTAACACAAAAACATGTTTGTGTGTTTTTCAGTTTTTGTTATGTAATTGACTTCTAGTTTTATACCATTGTGGCTGAAAAAGATGCTTTATATGATTTCAAGCTTCTTAAATTTATTGAGAATTGTTTTGTGGCCTCACATGTGATCTATTCTGGAAAATGTTATGTGTGCAACTTGAAAAGAAGTCTGTATTCTGCTGCTTTGGGTTAAACACTCTAAAAATATCAATTAAGTCTATCTGGTTTAATATATCATTTAAGGATGCCATTTTCTTGTTGATTTTCTGTCTGGAAGTTTTATCTGTTGATGTTAATGTGGTGTTAAAGTTTCCTACTATGACTGTATTACTGTTGCTCTTTCCCTTCATGTTCGTCAATATTTGTTTTATATGTTGAGGTGCTCCTATGTAAGTGTATAAATGATTACAAGGGTTATATCCTCTTGTTGGATTGATTTCTTTATTATTACATAATGATCTTTTCTCTTATAATAGCTTTTGTTTTGAAGTCCATTTTTTTCTGATATAACTATTGCTATTCTAGCTTTTTTTGTTTCCATTTGCATGAAATATCTTTTTCCACTTCTTTACTTTTTGTCTGCATATGCCTTTCCATGTGAAGTGGGTCTCTTGTAGACACAGTACATCTGGGTCTTGTTTTTCTTATTCATTCAGCTACCCTGTTTCTTTTTGTTTTGCTTTGGAAATTTTAATTCATTTACATTTCAAGTGATTGTTTATAGGTATGTAAGTTGACATTTTATTATTTGTATTTGTTATTTCTTTCCTTCTTTAAGAAGTCACTTTAACAGTTTTTGTAATACTGGTGTGCTGGTAATGGATCCCTTTAGCTTTTTCTTAACTAGGAAGCTCTTTATCTTGCCTTCATTTTTTTTTTTTTTTTTTTTTTTTTTTTTTTGTATTTTTCCGAAGCTGGAAATGGGGAGAGATAGTCAGACAGACTCCCGCATGTGCCCGACTGGGATCCACCCGGCACACCCACCAGGGGTGATGCTCTTCCCACCAGGGGGCGATGCTCTACCCCTCCGGGGCATTGCTCTGTTGCAACCAGAGCCACTCTAGCGCCTGGGGCAGAGGCCGATGAGCCATCCCCAGCGCCTGGGCCATCTTTACTCCAATGGAGCCTCGGCTGCAGGAGGAGAAGAAAGAGACAGAGAGGAAGGAGAGGGGGAGGGGTGGAGAAGCAGATGGGTGCTTCTCCTGTGTGCCCTGGCCGGGAATCGAACCCGGGACTTCTGCACGCCAGGCCGATGCTCTACCACTGAGCCAACCGGCCAGGGCTGCCTTCATTTTTAAATGCTAGCCTTGCTGCTAGAGAATCTTGGTTGTAGGCCCTTGCTTTTCATCAATCCTTTCTGACCTGAAAAGTTTCTGTTGAGAACTCAGCTGATAGTCTAACAGGAGTTCCCTTGTAGATAACTGTATTTCTCTTTCTGCTTTTAAGATTCTCTCTTTGTCTTTAACTGTTATCATTTTTATTATGATGTATCTTGGTGTGGGCCTCTACAGGTTAATCTTGTGGGACTGTCTGCATTTCTTGGACTTGTGTATCTTTTTCCTTCACCAGGTTAGGAAAGTTCTCAGTCATTATTTCTTCAAATAAGTTCTCAATTTCTTGCTTTCTTCTGGTACCTATATGACACAACTATTGCTATACTTGATATTGTCCCAGAGGTTCCTTAAACTATCCTCATTTTTTTTTTGGTGGCAGAGACAGAGAGAGGAACAGAGAGGGACAGACAGACCAGAAGGGAGAGAGACGAAAAGCATCAGTTCTTCATTGCAGCACCTTAGTTTCTCATTGATTGTTTTCTCATACATGCCTTCACTAGGGGCTTCAGCAGACTGAGTGACCCCTTGCTCAAGCCAGCGACCTTGAGCTTGAGCTGGTAAGCCTTGCTCAAACCAGATGAGCTGGTGCTCAAGTTGGTGACCTCAGGGTTTTGAACCTAGGTCCTCTGCATCCCAGTCTGACACTCTATTCACTGCTCCACCACCTGGTCAGGCCTTCATTTTTTTTTAAGATTTTTTTTCCTATTTCAATTGGTTGTTTTCTGCTACCTTGTCTTCCAAATTATTGATTCAGTCCTCTGCTTCATCTAATCCTCTGCTGATTCCTTCTAACGTATTCTCCATTTCAGTTAGTGTATCCTTCATTTCTGACCGGTTCTAACGATGTTCTTTTTATGCTTACTCTCACTTTGTTGAAGTTCTCACTAAGTTCCTTGAGCATTCTTATAACCACTGTTATGAACTTTGTATGTGGTAGTTTGCTTGCCTCCATTTCGTTAAGTTCATTTTCTGGAAATTTCTTCTCTTCTTTCATTTGGAATATGTTTCTTTGTCTCTACATTGTTACTGCCTTTCTCTGTGTTTATTTCTGTGTATTAGGTATATCTGCTAAGGCTCCCTGTCTTGGAAGGGTGGCCTATGTAATAGGAGTCCTGTGGGCCCAGCGGCACAATCTCCCCGGTCACCTGAGCTGGGTACTCCAGGAGTTCCCTTGTGTGAGTTGTATATGTCTTCCTGTTGTAGTTGAGCATTGATTGCTATTGGCATGTCAGTGGATGGGAATGATCTTAAGGCTAACTGGCTTACTGTAAGGATTGGCCATGATCACAGTGTACAAACTCTTGTGTGGAACTGACCCCATGGAGCTGAATTTGCCCCAATGGAGTCTAGTGCCTGTTGAGACTACCTTTTGGGTGTGCTAGTGTAAAGCCAGTAGCCACGGCCACCATCACAGCCACCTGGCCCATGCAGGTTTACATTTGATTTGGACAGACGGTAATGAAACAATGGAGCCAAGAACTAGTGGGCCATCATCTTTAATCCTAGTTTGCACCTGGCGGGCAAGAAAATACACACAGCAGGAAAACACTTCCCTTTCCATTCAGGGCTCCCAAAGCCACTGACTCATCCAAGTTTCCTAGAATCAAAAGCCCCACCAGCCTTATTCACCTCTGTTCCCCATCTCCTTCTCTCTGCACAAACTCTGCACTAACTGGCTTCTCCTTCAGCACTCTGCCATCTTGGCTGCCTCTCCTCAGCAATGCTGATGGCAGGATCTGAGTGAGTATGCCCCCCCCCCGCCTCATTTTATAGTGTAGAAATTAAAGCCTTTAAGCCAATATACAAATAAGGAAGTCTCTGATACAAAGGCACTTATCTGAGGCATAAATGAAATTCCTCATAAGAGTACCACCCCACATCATGCAACAGTCAAGGGTGTGGGGAAAAGCTTAGTTTTGAGAAGATCTTAGTATTAGAAGGATGTTGAAAAGATCTTAGTATTAAAAGGATGGGAAAGGTTTAGTCTTAAAACTAAGTCTTAGGCTATAATGACTTCGCCAGCTTACAGCTTGTCTCCCACACCCCATGCAAACTATAAGTGAGCAAACATATATATCACATTTACAAACTTATCTGACGTACAGCTAGTTTTGGGGCTGGCCAGTTTCTCTGTCTATCTCTGGCATCCGCTGAGCAGCTCAACCAGAGTTCCTTAAAGAAAGACTGCAACAAGGGCCCAGGCTGGCCACTACTGAAGAGCCTTGGGAAATGCATAAGTTGAGTGGGGTGGGTTTTCAGGGAATCATCAGGGTGGAGCCAGTGGAGTTCACCAGGCTAATGTAGATTTAGATTTGGTCGTGTGGGAGGAGGGCTCAACATAGGGTCAACAGCAGCCTTACCACCAGCCCTCACCAGTTGCTTCCCGTGTGTGTCTGCCAACCCCCAAGCCACTGTCCCTTCACCAGTGCCCAGGATGAGTGCCTGTGAGCAAGAATTTGTGTGTGGTCTCTTCAAGAGGATGCCTGGTTTCCAGCAGCCTTTTATTTCACCTAGATGGACAGAATCTCTGCTGATTTTCATAGCCAGATATTATGTGGCTCCTCTTCCTGGCACTGTTGTTCTGGACCAGGTTCCCTGACATAGTGCTGAGACCCCTTGCTCCTAGAGGAACCTGTACAGCTGAGAAATTCCTCAGAATTTTCAACTGCCACAAGTAGGTTGGAGGCCAGCTTATTTTGCATAGCTGCCCCTCTATCAGTGTTGATGTGGCTTTTTCTTTATATCCTTAGTCATAAGGACTTCTGTTCAGCTAGTCTTCAGATAGTTATGCAGGTTGATTGTTAAATAATTTAGTTGTAATTTTGACGTGGTCACGGCCAAAGGCGAGTATAGCATCCCATCTACTTTGCCATATTGACTGGATCCCTTCTTCATTTTAGCCATTCATTTAGTCACCACATTACATAGAAATTTTGTCATTTACAAAGAAATCTCTTTGTTCTCAATACGATAACATCTCTAGACAATTACAAAATACAAACAGTTGTGTGCGGTGCTATATACTGTAACTTTTATTTTTCTTTCTCCATTAACTAAAATGTCAAGCACTTCTAAAATATTTGTCCATTTTGCTATCCTTTTTTGTGAAGTTCTCTTTCAAGTCTTTTGCCCATTTTATATGTGGTATGAGTTCTGAAGCATACTTTGTCAGGTATATGTAATGCAGATATTTTCTCCGTCCCTGTGTTGCTTTTTATTCACTTAATAATACAGTCTAATTTTTCTTTTATGATCAGTGTTTATTATATCCTGTTGAAAAAAGCTTTGCCTACTCTAAGGTTAATAAAGTGTTTTCCTAGCTTTTGTTTTAAAAGCTCTTTTGTTTTATATTTCAAACTGCAGTCAACATGGAGGAGATTTTTTGGGTATAGTATAAAGTAGGTGTAAGACCAGTAGTCACAGCCATCCAACAAAGCCTCCTGGCCCATGCAGGTTCACATTAGATTCAGACAGAAGGTAATGAAACAACAGAGCCAAGAACTGGTGGGCCATTACCTTTAATCCTAGCTTGAACCCAGTGGGCGAGAAATACACACACTGGGCTCCAAAACCCACTCATTTAGTGCTCACAAAGCTACTGACTTATCCGAGTTTCCTAGAATCAAAGGTTTCTAGCTCACTAGCCTTATTCACCTCTGTTCCCCATCTCCTCCTTTCTACACAAACTGCACAAACTGACTTCTCCTTCAGCATTCTGCCATCTTGGCTTCCTCTCCTCTCCTCCACGTGGCCTTTCTCTGCTCTCCTCTAGCATGGGCTCCTCCTAGAACGTAATCACTCTTCTCCCAGAACAATGTGATCTCTCTTCCTTTTAAAACCTTTTGGCTGAAAGCCCTCCCCTAACACATATTAACATAATCACGCCCATCCCAAGCAAGAAGGGCAATTAATATTATCACCTAGGTGACAGGCTTCCACACAGGCAGCGCCATCTTTAGCAAAGTGGGCATAATATATTTTATCTGCCCAATACTAGGCATTGATTCATTGTTTTATATGGATATCCAATTGACCTATTCCATTTATTGACAAGATCATTTTTCCCAGTACACTGAAGTGAGATTTTTGTCATAACCCAGGTGCCCATTTATATGTTGGATTGATTCTGGACTTGTTCTTCTATTGAATTGGTCTATAATTTCTATCTTTAAACAAATTAATGTATTGTCTTAATTACCGTAGCTTTATAATTCAGTTTAATATCTGATAGTAGAGTGCTGTGGCATTGTTTTTCTCTTTAAGATTGCCTTGGCTATTCTTGGTCCTTTGAATTTCCATAGATATTTTAGACTTAGCATGTCTATTTTCATACAAAAATGCTAGGATTAGCCCTGGCTGGTTGGCTCAGTGGTAGAGCGTTGGCCTGGCGTGCAGAAGTCCCGGGTTCGATTCCCGGCCAGGGCACACAGGAGAAGCGCCCATCTGCTTCTCCACCCCTCCCCCTCTCCTTCCTCTCTGTCTCTCTCTTCCCCTCCCGCAGCCGAGGCTCCATTGGAGCAAAAGATGGCCCGGGCGCTGGGGATGGCTCCTTGGCCTCTGCCCCAGGCGTTGGAGTGGCTCTGGTCGTGACAGGGCAACGCCCCAGATTGGCAGAGCATTGCCCCCTGGTGGGCATGCTGGGTGGATCCTGGTCGGGCGCATGCGGGAGTCTGTCTAACTGCATCCCCATTTCCAGCTTCAGGAAAAAAAAAAAAAAAAAAGAGTTACAATGTGCAAGGCACTTTGTAACTATCAAAAAAAATTGCTAGGATTTTGATTAAAATTTTTCTTACTATTGATAAATGTGAATAATATTGAGAGCATTAAAATATTGAGTCTTCCAATTCACCATGGTATACTTAGATGTTCTTTCTTTGTTTTCTTTTATATATATATATATAGATAGATATAGATATAGATATAGATATAGATATAGATATAGATATAGATATAGATATAGATATAGATATAGATATAGATATAGATTTTTTTTTTCTGAAGTTGGAAACGGGGAGGCAGTCAGACAGATTCCCGCATGTGCCTGTCCGGGATCCACCTGGCATGCCCACCAGGGGGCGATGCTCTGCCCATCTGGGGCATCGCTCTTTTGCAACCAGAGCCATTCCAGTGCCTGAGGCAGAGGCCATAGAGCCATCCTCAGTGCCTGGGCCAACCCTGCTCCAATGGAGCCTTGGCTGCACAAGGGGAAGAGAGAGAGAGGAAGGAGAGGGGGAGGGGTGGAGAAGCAGATGGGCGCCTCTCCTGTGTGCCCTGGCTGGGAATCAAACCCAGGACTCCTGCACGCCAGGCCGACGCTCTACCGCTGAGCCAACTGGTCAGGGCCTCTTTGTTTTCAATAATACTTTTGAGTTTTCAGTGTAGAGATCTTACACATATTCTGCTAGACTATTCCCCTGAGTATTTGATATTTTGATGTTACTGTAAAAATCATTTTAAAATGTTATTTTTGACTTGTTGCTGGCCTATAGAAATATAGTTGATTTTTAAATATTGACCTTATATCCAACAACTTTGCTTAAATTCTCTTTAACTGTGAAGTTTTTTTCTTTTTTATTCAATCACATCATCTTTAAATAATAGTAGTTTTCTTTTTTTGTTTGTTCCCTATTGCATTAGATAGGATTCCAGTACAGTGTTATTCCTGATATCAAGAAGGAAGCTTTACATATTTTACCATCATATATGATGGCTACTTTAGGTATTTTGTTTGTTTGTTTATAGATATTCTTTATCAGATTAATGAAGTTCTCTTTCCTTCCCAAGTAAGAGTTTTTTTAAATCATGAATGAGTATCAAATTATATAAAATACTTTCATATAGAATAATTTTGATAATACTGTAATAGTTCAGGAGGAAGACTTAAAAGAAAAAGAATGTTTACTCTGGATATTTTAATATCACATTGTAATATGTTTCAAGATATGAAAATCAGCCAGTAACCACTAGTGAGCTAGGTACATCTGTTTTGATACTTTTATTCTTGGTATTTGTTTAGCATATGACTATTGTCTTCTCATTAAGAGTGCTTGGCACAGTAAATTAAAAACAAAAGAAGAAACAGAAATAGTGTATCATTTTGCCAGACTAAACAACTCTTAAGTAAGAAGTCTTTCCCTTCTGTGATAATTTCAAACCCTTAGAGGTGCATCAGCAGTAAAACATTATTTAAACCACCCACCCATTCTGTCTTTTCCTGATTGGAGGAGGACCTTTACGGTGTTTGAGAAGTAGACACACCAAAGAGAAACTTTGGCAGATCTTTGGTGGTTTCCTCTTTTCTGACTAGTTACAAACTTCTGGAGCATTCTTTTCATTTTTTCCCTTTCTACTCAATCTCCATTCTCCCATTTTTTATTCCCCTATCACTTCAAAGCCAAAACCATTATGTGAAAAGGGAGCTAGCCAGGGGGAAACAGTCAATTCCTTTATTCTGACCTAAGTACTATCCTTCATGTGCTAGTAGGCAAAGTAGAAATTTCTACTAAACCAGAGTACCTAACTGTTCAACAAATTTGGCCTTCAGAAACTTAATTAGATTATTAGTAGTAAGTCTCTCTTTAAAAACTTGTGACAGTAGTTTTAGCAAAACCAAGGTTGGCCATAGGGAGAAAGAGGACATGAATTTCCAGCTAAGGAAGCAGAAGAAGTGGATGGGAGCATGACCATGTAATCTTTCTTGTCTCCTGATATCTCACGATTGGATTAGGCAAGCATGTGGCCCATGAAAGAGAAATCAAGAATGATCTCTAAATATAATGGTATGTCCCTTGTTGATCTCAGATGAAAATTGCTACAAGACCTACTGGCTGATTATAAGGAAATGTGCATATACAGATATGTATTGGAATGCCTCAACCTCTGCCAAGGCTATCAATGGCAGTATCAATCGGTAATCAAACCACAGAAGCATTGGATTTGGTTTTTAATATAAACTAAGTAAACAACAAAATAAAATATTTTTTTCTTCGAGTTTTGGCAACATTGCCGTATTGATTTTAGCTTCTGGTATTGCTGTTGAGCAGTAAATGTCATTCTGACTCCTGATCTTTCCTATGAGACTTATTATTTTTTCTCTTTGGAGGCTTTTAGGGTAGACTGTAAAAAGAGAATTAGTCTTTACAGTACTTCCTTTCTCTGTTGTGTAAGTAAGAAATCCTTCTTCTCTTGGGTTTTGTTGTTGTTTTAACCAACATAAATCTTGGCCCTCTAAAGTAAAAGAAAACCGGAGGGACGATTTAATAATGTTTTTCAAGTACATATGGTAAAGGGCAAATATGCAAAGGATAACTATATATTTAGAAAGTGAAAAATGTTACAAATGTCAACATAGGGTAGACGATTATTTCACAAACTATATTCCATCAAATGTTAAACTTCTCAAATATTGCATACTGTGCCCTACCCTCTCTTGTACTTTCTCATGGACTATTACTCTAAGAAGTCTCACAATAAACTCATTTAAATTTTCTTGACTAGCATTTCCTAAATGTATTTGCCCACCATGACTTTTTTCTTTTTAATTATTTTAAAAGGAACATCATTAACATATGTATAACACAGTTGGGAGAATGCCAGATAAGACGTAGACTTTCCTGGCTACAAAAGAGCAATTAAGCAATGGAATAAGTCACCAAGAGAAGCTGTGTACTCTCCTTTTCCAGAGATCTTTAAAACAGGACATCTGTTTTAGGCGTAGTCCTGTTTAAACAATAGGACTATACTGGTGTTTCTTCCTCTTCCTGTCCCCTAGTGGTAACATTGAAGGCTTTTCGCCCACCTTTTACGTGATTTTAGTACTTTGATTATTAATATGTATATATAAAAATGACAACTACTACTACCAATAATTATATTTATTGAGAAATTATTTAGTGTCTGGCACTATGCTAGATGCTTTAACAATTTCATAATGCAATGCAGAGAATGCTAAGGTAGGAGATAGAAAACCTGCATTCTTATTCAGTCAGCCTCTGACTAACCGTGTGCTTATGGGCAAATCACTTTGCTTCATTTTCTTCATCTATCAAATGATAAACTTAGATCATCTCAAAAGGTCTTTTCCACTCTAATATTTTAGGATGATTTTTTCAGCTGGATATCAGCTAATATAATGGAAGAAGAATTAGAAAATTTCTAGGTCAATTTACACTGGAAAATGATTTGCATGAATCAATACGGAGGGGCTGGATAAATAAATTGGAACTATATTTATAAAAATTATGATATCAAGTTGAAACCAATTAGAAGATATTGAAAAAAATTGTTTATTGTCTCTTTAAGGTCACTTCCAACAAGACTTAAGTTTCAGAGGATTTATGAAAGGTTTTTTCCTGGTACCTACTTTTATTGCACAGCTTAACACATTTCTCTAGTGCAGCTTTTATTTGAGAATTATTCTTGTTAGGACATTCTAGCCTCCTGTACCTAGCACATCAGAGGTATTCAGTGTAGAAAGTTAAGTGTACAGCCTATAGAGTTTTAGAACATCTGGGTAAGTAACTCAGCTTTACTACTTACTAGTACCTGTGTATTCTTAGGCAAATTACTTCATATCTGTGCCTCAGTTTTCTTTAAGGAGAATTATAAGTGTACCTACCTCATAGGGATGCTGTGAAGATTAAATGGGACAACCTGAATTTTGTATTTTGTACAATACTTAACAAAGATTTAGGATTCTATTAATACTAGTTAATGTAATTATTAAGGACATGCAACATTTCCCCAATACTCTAATAGAAATTTTTCTTTTCTTTTCATAAGGGACAACATAAAACCCCACAGGTAAATTGTATAATTCTGGTGTTTGATACTATAATTTACTGTTTTTGTAATTTACCATCTTTTCCTTTTTTAAAATTTTTATTTATTGATTTCATTGAGAGAGGAAGGGAGAGAGAAAGAAAGAGAGAGACAGAAACATTGAGTTGTTCTTATGTGTGCCCTGATTGGGGATTGAGCCAGCAACCTTTGTGCTTCAGGACAATGCTCTAACTAACTGAGCTATCTGGCCAGGGCTAATTTAGCATCTTTTCTGACCCGCTTCTATACTCCAGAATAATGATGCCTATCAAATTAGAAAAGTTACTTTATTTTTGCATATTGGTTGAATTTATGTTTGAAATACATTGTACTTTGGAATATTGTGCAAAATCTGCTCACTGACTATAATAGAGTTTAAAGCCAAGTTTGAAGGTCTAAGTTAATAAAGAGCACATATTGATGTCCTTCCTCACATGTCTTCCTAGAGACTTTTGCCTGCTTGAAACACACTAAAGGGTGTGAAATTGATAGATATACCCTAATGCAGCACACTCCTGTCACCTAGCTGGAAAGTTAAGACACACTGTTATTTATCCCTGAGAAGGGCTGTTGTTCATGCTAATATTTCGTTCATTTGTTCTTTCGTGGATAATTGCACAGAGTAACAAAAAACACCTACTCAACTTACATTTTGGCAGAAACAATAGCTTATGTTTTCTAGAGACAAAATTAGAAGCAGGCTCCCTGGACCCATCTCTAAGTCAAAATAAAATAAGATGTCTAGGGAACCACTGTGCCTCCCACTAAACATGATCCATGGAATAATATTGTTTAGGTCAAGATGTCCTAGAATGAGAGGACAGGGAGAAGGAAAGGGGAGACAGGAAAATATGTTTTGGTTTTTTTTTGAAAATATGTATTTGAGTAATATGTTTTCATAGAGATGAAGAGGCAAGCTGTTTTTTTTTCTTTGTGTTTTCTACATGCAAACAAACAAAAACCCTTGTAAGACCCTAATCTTATCAAAAAAAGAAAAACTGAGGCCCTGGCCAGCTGGCTCAATGGTAGAGTGTTAGCCTGGTGTGTGGAAGTCCCAGATTGATTCCCGGCCAGGGCACATAGGAGAAGCGTCCATCTGCTCCTTCACCCTTCCCCCTCTCCTTCCTCTCTTTCTCTCTCTTTCCCTCCCGCAACCAAGGCTCCATTGGAGCAAAGTTGGCCCAGGCATTGAGGATGGCTCCATGGCCTCCACCTCCAGTGCTAGAATAGCTCCAGTTGCACTGGACCAATGCCCCAGATGGGCAGAGCATCTCCCCCTGGTGGGCTTGCGGGTGGACCCGGGTCCAGGCATGTGGAAGTCTGTCTCTCTGCATGCCTGCTTCTCATTTCAGAAAAATACAAAATAAAAAAAAAGAAAGAAAGAAAATCTGAGTATACATTGTTGAAGGGGAGGGGTTATAATTTAAATTGTATTTTATTTATAATATTGAAGATTACCATCTTTTCTGGGGAGCGTAAATTTTTAGCAAAACTAAACCATTGAAAAAGTATCTTTATTTTTTCTATTTCCACAGAAAAAAAATGAATATTCATTCTACCCTTCTCAATACAGATATAATCATTCATTTAACAAGCATTTAGTAACAACTGTGCATAAGGACTGAAGGGAAAACGAGTAATAAGACACTGTCCTTTTGTTCCAGAACTTGAAATTGAATAGCAGAGATATTTATTTAAACAATATCAGAGTTAAAAGAGATGCACAAAATGCTGTGGGAACACAGAAAATGGAGAGTATTTTTAAGTTGAAGAATTCATGAAGGTTTCATGGAGAAAGTAGCATTTGGATTATTGTAGGATTTCTCACTGCTGTAGAAAAGACAGATGGGATTGTGATATAGTGATGAGGAATGGGAAGAAGGTAGAGCAGCATTCGCATGAACAAAGATGAACAGACTAGAAAGTGCAGAGCATATTTAAACTGGTCAGAGTAGGATATGCCTAACCACAGGCTATACCAAGAATGGGAATGAGGTCTGAGATCACAAATGGAAAAGATCACTAGTGGAAAAAAACAAGTCAAGGCTGTGTCAGGGAGGGCCTTGAATGCCAAGCCAGGACATTTTAAGTTATTATGTAGGTCAATGGTCCCCAACCTTTTTTGGGCCACGGACTGGTTTAATGTCAGAAAATATTTTCACGGACCGGCCTTTAGGGTGGGACAGATAAATGTATCATGTGACCAAGACAAGCATCAAGAGTGAGTCTTAGACGGATGTAACAGAGGGAATCTAGTCATTTTTAAAAAATAAAACATCGTTCAGACTTAAATATAAATAAAACGGAAATAATGTAAGTTATTTATTCTTTCTCTGCGGACTGGTACCAAATGGCCCACGGACCGGTACCGGTCCACGGCCCAGGGGTTGGAGACCACTGATGTAGGTCACAGCTTCTCCTGCTTTCCCACCGATATGCCCTTAGTAGAAGAGGACAGCAAAAACATGGTGGGGATGAATAGGTGGAGTACGGGGGATGATTAGGGCAATGAAACTTCTGTACACTATAATGGTGCCTTTGTCAAAACCCACAGAATGTGCAACACAAAAAGTAAACCCTAATGTAAACTATGGACTATAGTTAATAATAACATATTACCATATTTTCCCTGTATAAGACGCTCCCATGTATAAGATGCATCTGAATTTTGGGGCCTGAAATTTGGGGGAAAAAATGTATTACATAAAGTTATTGAACTCAAGTTTTATTCATCATAAAATCCATACAACTCCTCATCACTGTCAAAACTCTCATCCACTAACTTGTCCTCTTCTGTGTCTGATGACAAATCACAGTCTTTAACAATGAGCACAAAAATAAGCGTGAAAAAGCGGGAAATGCAAGTAAAAAAATCTACAACTACTGTATAAGACGCACCCATTTTTTAGACCCCCAATTATTCAAAAATGGATACGTCTTAAACATGGGGAAATATGGTAATATTGGTTCATCAATTTGTAACAAGCACACTATACCAATGCAAGTATTAATAATAGAGGAAATCCAAGTTGAAATTTCCCCCAAAACTTTTTTTAAGTGAGAGGAGGGGAGATAGAAAGAGAGAGACTCCTACATGCACCCTGACTGGGATCCACCCAGCAACCCCCATCTGGGGCCAATGGTCAAATCAACTAAGCTATCCTCAGTGCCCAGGCTGATGCTCAAACCAGTCAAGCCACTGGCCGTGAGAGGAGAAGAGAAAAGCAGATAGTCAATTCTCATGTGTGCCCTGACTAGGATAGAACCCAGGACGTCTGCATGCTGAGCCAACACTGTATCCACTGAGTCAACTGGCCAGGGGCCCCCAAAACGTTTTTAAAATCAATGACCCATAGAATGACTGTCAGGATTCCTGTATTAAGAAGCATGGCTTTGGTTGACAGGAGTCATTAACATTATGTTAAAAGTGAAACGAAACAAAATTAAACCAGTAAATGATGAGCAACCAATTTTTCTTGCAACACAAATATATATATATTTTGCATCCTTATTTTCATTTCCCTATCTTCATACAGAGGCATATATACTACCCTTTACTCAGTGAACCTTCATTTTGTTTATAATAAGCATAATGAGAAATAGATAAACCAACTATTATGAATATTACAGTTAAAACAAGAAAGTTATATTTTGATATGAAAGTAATATATACTAAGAAAAAATGTGAAACAAGCCTACTGAGGAGATGAGCAAAGTAAATGGAGTGACCTTTGGTAGGTAAGTTTAGATGTATTTTTAGACAAAAAAATCAGTTTGATGGGTGCCCCTGTCATTGAGAGCACAAACTTTTATTCTTGATGTCATTGAGACCCAGTTTGACCTTTAAGCTATCACCACTGCACATTCCTCTTTTTGGTGTGTAGTGTTTACACTGTAACACAGATAACTTAAGGTTGTTTGGGTACTTATTATGTAGATATTCAGACATGTGAACCCAAATGGTGCCTAATGAGTCCTCTTGGAACCACTGAAGCACGTTCACAGACTAGTCTCCTCATGTGTGTTTTCAAGGCTCTTTGTTTTTCTTATGAAGACCACAACTGGAATCTTTAACCTCATGCAAAAAAATCAGCCTTTGAGAATAAATTCCTTAGCTCTCTGCTTGCTGGGAAAATACAAGAGACCCATTCCCAAACAACCCTAGGAGAACAGCTCTTCCTCTATAAACCATTTTCATCAAGAGAGAATATATACAGAACCAAGTTTCTGGGTCACTCTCGAGTTTCAATTCTCTACTTAGTAGCTGTTGGACACTGGGCAAGTCACGTTATTTCTTCTCTAAGTCCTACTTATTTCTGAAGTGGGGATAATATCTCAGATTACACGAATAAAAGGTAAAATGTGTCTGAGGGAGGTACTCAATGAATGTTAGTTTGCTTCCCCCTTTCCTGCCTCTTATGCTAAAATATTAATTTATTGAGCCAAGCCCTTTGTTAGGAGATGGGGATATAATTTATGCAAATAAGACATGAGTATATGAATTTAGATGACCTAGAAATTATGAACAACTCATTTCTTTGCCTCCAGTGTCAGCAATCTCAAATTTCTATACCACTCTATTGGTATTTTTGACCAAGGAGTAAACTTTTAATATACTGTGACTGCTTTTTTTGGCACGTCTTTAATAGTGAACTGGTTTTAGGTAAACCAAGTCAGGTTCCCATTGCAAAAGGTTTATAGTCTACCCTCTTCAGTAACTCACAAGTCCACATTAAATACTTAGAACCAAAATCTCTCAGGGTTTTATTTCACTTACTGTGACCTCAGAGACATGAACAAGAATGTGATGGTACCGGGGGGGGGGGGCCACAAAGAAAACCAGATAGAAGGTGACAGAAGACAATTTGACTTTGGGTGAGGGGTATGCAGTATAATCAAATATCAAAATAATCTGGAGAAGTTTTCTCTCAACATATGTACCCTGATTTATCAATGTCACTGCATTAAATTTAATAATAAAAAAACAAACAAATACAAATCATATTTAGAAAAATGGATATGGCGTGTATCATCTTAAGCAGGCAATTCATGAAACAAGTTATTCTGTGGTCTTAGAATCCATATCAGTGTTTTTAACCTTTGTGTTTTTTATATGTTTTCTTGTTTCCATTTTTGTTTTGTCTTGGGGATGGTTTAAAATTAATTCTGAGCTAAATTTTCATTTTAACATTCCCTCACTGATAATCAGATATGTTACTACATATCTCTAACCTCTCTCTTCTTATTGGGAATGCTTTCTCCTCCTTAAGTAAAGCTATATACATAGAAAACATAAATATTTGAGTATTTTCATAGCACAGAAGGGATTTTCTGTTTTTTAAAAGGTTTGTTTTAATATTATTTTGAGAACAAACTTATTTTATAATACAGTTAAAGAATAAATTTTTATCTAAATTTAATATACTTTTTTTTAGATTTTACTTATTCATTTTGAGAGAGAGAGGGAGAGAGAGAGGGGGGGGGGGGAGGAGCAGGAAGCATCAAGTCCCATGTGTGCCTTGACCAGGCAAGTCCAGGGATTCGAAATAGCGACCTCAGCATTTCAGGCCAATGGTTTCCAGGGGTCTCAAACTCAACTCAGCATGTGGGCCGCAGAGCAAGATCACAGCTGTTCGGCGGGCCGCACTAGGTCTACAAAAAGCAACTGTTACGCAACACTTTTCTCACTGCAGTTGAAAACAAAAAAAAATCAGTACAACAAGCACAATCCGGGCCGCATAGTTTGAGACCCCTGGTTTATCCACTGCACCACCACAGGTCAGGTGTCTTATCTAAATTTAGCATACCAACGTTTCTGTTACGCAAAAGCATTATAAACACGAATGATAGAGCAAAATTTTCTTCCTAAAGAGAAAAATATTTGGGATCTCTAATTTCAATAAAGTAAAATTGTCCTGGAACTCTATTCTCTTTAAAAATTATTAACAGACTTAATTGATGATCTTCTATAGAAGATAATGAGAGCAGGGCTGTCTGCAGAAATGGATATGGGCACACTGTACACATTGATCCTGTTATAGGGTTCTCTACTGTAATATCCAGGTAAGTAGTGACTTACTTCCTTGTAAAACAAACTGGGCAGCACTAAGAAGGTGGTTATTTTCTCTTTCCTCACTGTGATAACCTAGATGGAATCACTTTACCAACCATTCTTTCAGTTCCCTTTCTACATATCCTCAGAGGATTGCTCTGTCCTCAAGAACCAACTTCATAGCCAATCTTTTTTCTATTTCAGAAATTACCATGGTTGACACAGAGATGCCATTTTGGCCCACCAACTTTGGAATCAGCTCTGTGGATCTTTCTGTAATGGATGACCACTCCCATGCCTTTGACATCAAACCCTTCACTACCGTTGATTTCTCCAGCATCTCGACTCCACACTATGAAGACATTCCATTCACAAGAGCTGACCCAGTCGTTGCTGATTATAAGTATGATCTGAAACTCCAAGAGTACCAAAGTATGATGTTAATTTTCACTTTTCAAACTATTTAGACTAGCACTGGACTAATTTTAATAACACTGGAGTAAGTGCTCTAGAAACTAAAAATCTATAAAGAAAACATTTATCATTCACTTATTCATCCATTTGTCCATGAAATAGTCAGGATTTACAAAATACCAGAAAGGAAGGCAATGGACACCAGATCATTCTTTCCTTTTTTCCCTTCTTCCTTTCTCTCTCTCTCTTTTTTTTCTTTCTTCTTAGGAGCATTTTCTAGTATGATTATATTGCAAGGTGTATCTCAGGCCAAGAGTTCATCACCCAAACTTTTAATTCTCTTGGCCACTTTAAATTAATAAGTAACAGTTTGCTGCCTTATCAGGAAATTACTAAATTATAATCCAATTTTGACGTGTTATTTGAGAAGCTTACACTGAACTTATTTTTCAGCCCAAATTTAGATTTTGACAATATAGTCTATTAACAAGTCTTCATGCCTTAACTCAATTTACACTGAAACATCAGACTCAGAAAAACTAAAACTGCACTTTTCAAGATAAAATAAATTTCTATGATGCTATTTCCTTGATTTTTATCTCTTTGTGTACTGATATGCTGGTTTTTCAAAGCCACCAGTATGTAATTGGTAACCATTACTTGACAATAAGAACTTCCTGTATTTCTAGTTTGGTTTTTTTTTAAGATAAGTAATATACTTGGTTATATTTATGTGTGTGGTTTTCAGTTAGAGCCTAATATGGAAATTTAATAGCCCTGATCCTAACCAGCGGAAAGATAGTGCTTACTTTCCATAGATTGTTTTACACTCTATCAAAGATCATTTTACAAACCACCTTTTCTGACTCAACCCTGATGGCAAACTTGGTTAGAGCAGCATCCCAATAAGCCAAGGTTGCAGGTTCAATCCCTGGTCAGGGCACATACACGAATCAACCAATGAATATATAAAGAAGTAGAACAACAAATTGATGTCCTGCTTTCTCCCCCTCCCTTTCTCTCTCTAAAATCAATAATTTTAAAAAAACTTTGTTTTAAAAACACTAATGGTAATCTAGTCTCTTATTTTTCATGTACCTACAAGTTGGGCTTCCCATTACCTTTTCATGGCAATGTTTTTTCTGCATTTCTTTTGCAAGAAAGGTTCAAAAATAGTTCTAAAATGCCACATTTAAGTTAAAATACACAATTTAATATTGTGAAAATGCCAACGGCACATTAGTAAAATAACCTTTATTGTCTCTGATACTCTATGTTGTCTGTTAGTGCTTTAGTATTACAGGGTGTTAGAGGGTCACAGAACCACAGGCTTAATTCCCTGACCTGTTTTATTTATACAGGTGAAGTTTAGAGGCGTTGTATCTTGCCTGTGATCACAAAGCCTACTTTTTCCTGTCTTTTCATGTTGCATAGTGCTTCTACATGTAAATAATAAAAATATGGCATTAAGGTATATGCTCTGGTGACTTGTCCGATTGCCTTTTCAGCATTGTTTTTTGTGTAATAATGATCTCTTCACATTTTTCTATACATAGGTGCAATCAAAGTGGAGCCTGAATCCCCACCTTATTATTCTGAAAAGACTCAGCTGTACAATAAGCCTCATGAAGAACCTTGCAACTCCCTCATGGCAATTGAATGCCGTGTCTGTGGAGATAAAGCTTCTGGGTTTCACTATGGAGTTCATGCTTGTGAAGGATGCAAGGTAAATAATCTTCTTCAAAGGATATGCTGAAAATTTACCTATTATTCATTTCCTGCTGCAACCACATGAGAAGGAATTGAGATAAAATTTCAGACTTTTTTTAAAAAACACATTCTTCAGATGCTATAATATTTGAAAACTCAAGAAATTTAATTAAAGCAGAGCTACTTTGCCTCACTTTCCTTCATATATTTGTCTTATGAGGCACTGATTTAATTTAATCCTCATATCTTGCAGGGTTTTCTTTTAAAGTGACTTTATCAAGGTATCAAGGCAAGATACTAATGAACTGACCCAGAACCCAGATTTCCTGAATCTTCCAGTGTTTTTTTCACTATACCATGTAATATTTTATATATGTAAGGCTTGACAGAGTTGATAGGTAAGTAGGTAGGTAGACAGATAATCTTCATATAAGCCTTAGAACAGTCCTAAAAGGTTGAGCTTATTTATGGCCACTAACATATATAGAAATTATGAATTAGACTTTTTCATGGTCATCCATTAATAAGTGGCAGAGCTAGGATTAGAATTTCTATCTTATGATTCCTAAACCAGTGCTCTGCATTTGCTTATTCCAGCATAACTTTGAGCCATGTATTATAGGTAGACAAAGAAATATAACTATTTTGGAAAGGAGACACTATTCTCATCTTTTTTTGTGAAAAGGGGCAGTTCAAACATTTAGTATTATTCTGCCCAAGTACTAAGAAAATGTTAATCCACTCATATTTTAATATATAGTTTTTTTAAATAATTAACTTTAATATTCTAAATGAATAAACTAGTAATAGAATGGTTTTGTTATATATTCCAGGACTCAGAATAAATCATTCATATTTTCTTATAAAATGGATGTTTTACTTTTATAAAATTTTTATAAATACAGAATTTAAAATATTGTATATTATGTATATTTTATAAATATAAAAATATTATAAAATATTCATTTTATAAAATAAACACTGCTTATACTATATAAATCAGATTTCATCCTCATTTGGGCTTTTTATTCAGAATAAAATTATACAGCAGCAGCTGGGCAGGCATTAGAACATGGTTCCTAACTAGACTGTGGGCCAAAAAAGGAAATTAATATTTATTTGAATTTTTATTATGCACCAGATATTGTGCAAGATACTTTTGCATATATCATTTTAAACCACATTCTGTCTAAATTTTTGCATTTATAAAATGATGCTGCTGAATTAGTTTATTGCTCTAAGGCAACTTAACAAAATGAAAAGAGATAAGCTAGTAGTTACCTGGACAACTTGCCCAAAGTCACTAGCTAATTACATAAGCACTTTAGCCCTCAGTCACCTTATGTATTAAACAACTTTGTCAAATCAGCTATTAAAGGTCTTACTTATCTCTAAGGTCTAAAATTCCAAAATTACAGCTTGAAAAATGCCTGGCAAGAGATGCTTTCACTTAAAACACTTAAACCCATTCATTCTGTGATTAAAACCAAACTAATATATTTGTGACCTTATGTGAAATCATTATGTATAGTTAGTTATTTAAGATCTCAGTGAGTAATAAAAACATTTCAGTTTATTGCATTAGACATTTATACAGTTTTTGAGTATGATAAATCCTGAGAAATACCTAAAGAAACCATTTAGTTTTGGTCATCTTGGTAATTTAACTTGATAAATAATATCAGTATGAATGGTTAAGTTTCCACAATAAATTATTGTTGGTATGGGCTAGTAAAGCACTTAGGAAACTAGAAAGTTTAAGCAAATAGTTTCACCATGTTCTGTTAGTCCAGGGGTCGGAAACCTATGGCTCGCGAGCCAGATGTGGCTCTTTTGATGGCTGCATCTGGCTCGCAGACAAATCTTTAATAAAAAAAATAACGTTAAAAATATAAAACATTCTCATGTATTACAATCCATTCATTTCCTACCTCTCATGTTCACGGTTGCGGGTGGCTGGAGCCAATCACAGCTGTTCTCCAGGACAACACCAAATTTTTATTGGATAATGTGTAACGTACACAAGTCGTTGTATGGCTCTCATGGAATTACATTTTAAAATATGTGGCATTCATGGCTCTCTCAGCCAAAAAGGTTCCCGACCCCTCTATTAGTCATATTTGTGGAGAATTAACATTACCGAAAACAGCTAAAATGAACAGATAGAAACATTGTCAGTAGTTGCTTATAGTGATAAAAGCTGAGTTCTACGGGCACAAAAACTTTGAAGATAAAAGCAAGCAAAGAAGAAAGGTAGCAAAAAATAAAAAAACAAAAAAAGAAAAAGAAAAGAGGGAGGAGAAAATCACTATGCCTTTAAATTAGGAACAAAACAGGTTCTAAGGCAGAGATGGATAATAAACACTTAATAAAACCTGAAAAATACAGGGGACTTCTTAACCAACCATAGGGAGAGGAACTAATAAAAACAATAGACAAAAATTAAGAGCACTGGCCCTGGCCGGTTGGCTCAGCGGTAGAACGTCGGCCTGGCGTGCGAAGGACCCAGGATCAATTCCTGGCCAGGGCACATAGGAGAAGCGCCCATTTGCTTCTCCACCCCCCCCCCCTTCCTCTCTATCTCTTCCCCTCCCGCAGCCAAGGCTCCATTGGAGCAAAGATGGCCCGGGCGCTGGGGATGGCTCCGTAGCCTCTGCCCCAGGCGCTGGAGTGGTTCTGGTCGCAGCAGAGCGAGGCCCCGGAGGGGCAGAGCATCGCCCCCTGGTGGGCAGAGCGTTGCCCCTGGTGGGCGTGCAGGGTGGATCCCGGTCAGGCGCATGCGGGAGTCTGTCTGACTGTCTCTCCCCGTTTCCAGCTTCAGAAAAAATACAAAAAAAAAAAAAAAATTAAGAGCACTGTATGCTAACCTTCAGCAACTTGCAAACCCTCCACCTATGGATTACAGACTTCCTAGACTAAAATGCAAGGAAGGTTATGATAACTGTGGAAGGAAAAATAGACATCTACTCATTTCTTTCTCTTAATTTTTGTAAAAATTTATTGAACCAACTGATAGCAATGCCAGGAAGCAAGATCTCAATTGCTCCCAACATCTAGTCATTTTAAAGATAAGAATAAGGAAAATGTTAGTGGAATGATATAACTTTGGCTTCTCCAAGTATAAATTAACAATTTTCAAGATATGGTCTGTAGACAATATCAAAGCACCCAGGAGATTAAAACTATTTTCATATTAATACTTTGTTGTTATTTACCATTTTCATTCTCATTTGCTCAGGAGTGTAAAGTGGAATGTTTCAGAAGCTATATGACATGGAATGATAAGATAGCTCTGATGGGCCTGACCTGTGGTGGCGCAGTGAATAAAGCGTCCACCTGGAAATGCTGAGGTCACCAGTTCAAAACCTTGGGCTTGCCTGGTCAAGGCACATATGGGAGTTGATGCTTCCAGCTCCTCCCCACTTCTCTCTCTCTGTCTCTCTCTCCTCTCTCTGTCTCTCTCCTCTCTAAAAATGAATAAATAAAATTTAAAAAAAAAGATAGCTCTGATGGCTAATGGAATATTTGCCTGTATGTTCTCATACATAAAAAATTTTTAGTTTTAATTTCCAGTCTGGTAAATGTCAGTAAAAATAGCCCACATAAACTAATGCTGTTTGAGGTACTCAGTAATTTTTAGAAGAGTAAGGGGTTCTGAGACCAAAGAGGTTGAAAACCACTGTTATAAGGCATTGAGGCTGAAGAAATGCTCATTCTTTGCTACTTTAAAACTAAACAAAATTGCTGCCACACAATGTAGCTAAATTAGACCTGTGGCTGTCAGTAATCTAAAATATCTCCTTATTTTATCAACAATGCTAAATTATAAACTAGGCAAGTGAAATATGTTTGACTCAGCTGTACAGTATATATATATTTTCTGAAAGGTGCTTGGCAGTTTAACATTTGCAGTTAACTAGTAGATTATAGCATGTACCTATAATTAAAATGCAGTTGACCACAAACCTGCAAACTAATTTATGAATTGAAAAGAATAATTATATTGCTTAAGATAGCTGTTAGTAGGTCTTCTTAAGCAATTTTGCAATGCCAATGGAACAGGTTTATCTTAGTATTCCCTGTCAAAATTCAAACAGAAATGAAAAAAATTAGGTGCCTGACCAAGTGGTGGTGCAATGGATAGAGTGTCAACCTGGGACACTGAGGTCCCAGGTTTGAAACCCCTAAGTCACTGGCTTGAGCGTGAGCTCATCTGGCTTGAGTGTAGGATCATAGACATGATCCCATGGTTGCTGACTTGAGCCCAAAGGTCACTGGTTTGAAGCACAAGGTCACTGGCCTGAGCAAGGAGTCACAGGCTCAGCTGGAATCCCCCAGTCAAGGCATGTATGAGAAGTAACCAATGAATAATTAAAGTGCCACAACTATGAGTTAATGCTTCTTATCTCTCTCCCTTGCTGTCTATCTCTCTCTCTATCTCTATCTCTCTCTCTCTCTCTTTTGCTAAAAATAAAATTAAAAAATTTTAATTGGGTTTGGATTAAAGTGAAGGATTCTTGGGTATATTAATATTGCAGACTTAGGTAAAATATAACCTTTGGCTACTGAAAGATATAAATATCTTAGAGCTTGCAAAGCTGACTTTTTTTGCTTTTTGTATTTTTTCTGAAGTTGGAAACGAGGAGGCAGTCAGACAGACTCCCGCATGCGCCCGACCGAGATCCATCCGGCATGCCCACCAGGGGGCAATGCTCTGCCCATCTGAGGCATTGCTCTGTTGCAACCAGAGGCATTCTAGCACCTGAGGCAGAGGACATAGAGCCATCCTCAGCACCCGGGCCAACTTTGCTCCAATGGAGCCTCGGCTGCAGTAGGGGAAGAGAGAGACAGAGAGGAAGGGGAGGGGTAGGGGTGGAGAAGCAGATGGGCACTTCTCCTGTGTGCCCTAGCCAGGAATTGAACCCGGGACTCCTGCATGCCAGGCCGACGCTCTACCATTGAGCCATCTGGCCAGGGCCACTGACTTTTTTTTTAATGACAATTAGGACACTTTTTTTTTTCTCTATTAGGTTTTATATATTTTATCTTTAGTGAAAGATTATTTTAGATTCATAGATGTGGCCCTGGCTGGTTGGCTCAGTGGTAGAGTATCAGCCTGGTATGTGGATGTCCCAGATTCAATTCCCAGTCAGGGCACACAGGAAAAGTACCCATCTGCTTCTCCACCCCTCCCCTTCTTGCTTCTCTTTCTCTCTCTCTCTCTCTCTCTCTCTCTCTCTCTCTCTCTCTTCTCCCCTCTTGCATCCAAGGCTCGATTACAGCAAATTGGCCTTGGGCATTGAGAATGGCTCCATTGCAACAGAGCAAGGGCCCCAGATAGGCAGAGCATCACCCCCTAGTGGGCTTGCCAGGTGGATCCTGGTTGAGGCGCATGTGGGAGTCTGTCTCTGCCTCTCTCCTCTTACTAAAAAAAAATTATTTTTTTAAAGTGAAAAAATACTTTAAAATTCAAAGGTCCTCAGAACCCTTTAAGAATTAAGGAAGCTTCAACTTCTAGCAGTTTCTACATAGGACATATTCTTTGAGATATTACTCATCTCACAAGAGTTAGAGAAAACTCTTTAAAACAACCAACAATAACAAAACAAGTCCTAGGACTTGAGCTGTGAGCTACAGGCACAATTAGAGTTTCCCTCATGATAGCTGCCCATAGGAGTACTAAAGTGCAGCATTGCCTCAAAGGCAGGTGCCTGTAGCTGTATTTGGAGCCATCAGTGAGGAGGAGCTGAGTCTGGGTCTTTTGAATTGAGACAGAATACTCAAAGGAATCTGAAATAGTCATAAGTCAATGGTACCCCTGGCTTCCAACAGAAGCATCTATAGATTCTTTTTGGAGGAAAGAATTCCCAGTTTAGACAGTGTAGGATTCCTATAGTTTAAGGTCAAGAAATGAGTTCAAAATAAAACCTCAGCAAGCACATAGATGACAGTCAACTTGAATGACATTTATCAGAAATAAACCAGCAAATTAATTTAGACCCCCTCGGCCGCTCCCCAAGGAAAGCAGATATTGGGATTACCAGATACAGATAGATCAGCTGTGTATGTTTTTAAGAAGAGGACAGGATCACAACAAGCAACATAAACTATCAGGAATGAGTAGGTGGATTTGAAAACAAACCAAGTGAAACTCCTAAAAATAAAATATAATTATTAAAATAAAAATTCAGTAGAAGGGTTAAATAGTATACTGGACACAGCAGAAGAAAGGACAACTGAACTGGAAGATAAATGCAGAAATTGCTGGCAGTGAGACTCATAGTGTCTTAAAGAATGTGTCTCGTCCAGAATCTGCTAGAATTTGAAGTCTTTTTTAGTTCTTGAAGCATGAATAGGATCTTTGAATATTAAAAAGGTATGCTTTCTTCACTAATGAATAGAAGAGTTACGTATAGAACTGTTCTAACTGATGAATTTTTGCCATCATAATTATACATATTTTTGTGGCCTTATTTGACTGCTATTTTTTTGTTTTTGTTTAAATTTTTATTGAATGTATTGAGGTGACATTGGCTAATAAAATTATATAGATTTCAGGTGTACAATTTATTATCTGTATATTGTATTGTGTGTTCACCACCCTGTCTCCTTTCATCACCATTTATCCCACCATTATCCTCTTTTACCTACCTCCTTTTGACTGCTATTTTATTGTTGTCTTTTGCAATCAGTTAGTAATTAATGATAAGAAGATAGAAAATATAAAACAGAAAATCAGAAGAATAGAATAAGAAAATCTAACACTTATTTAATTGGAGTATAAACTAATGAACAAGTAAAACCACGATGAAGAAAATATGTCCAAGAAGATAAATAATCCCGGCCTGTGGTGGCGTAGTGGGTGGGGTGTCAACCTGGAATGCTGAGGTCTCCAGTTTGAAACCCCAGGCTTGCCTGGTCAAGGCACATGTGAGAAGCAACTACTACAAGTTGATGCTTCTCATTCCTCTCTAAAATCAATCAATAAAATCTTAAAAAAGAAGATAAATAAAAATTTATGTCTAGACATTGCAGTAAAAATTGCAGAATACTAAAACAAAGAGAGTATATAAAAGCAACCAAGAGAAAAGAAAAAAAAAGCCTTCAAAGTTGATTAACAACAGACCTCTCAATAGCAATGGAAGCACATTGGAATTCAAAGTGAAATAGAAAATAATTGAGTTCCCTATATCTTTCAAAAAATTTGAGTGAAGTGAAAATGTTAATATGTTAAAAAAAAAGACTTAAATAATACATTTCAAGGATACTAAGCAATAGATAAGAAGATATTTTGCAACACCTATATCAGACAATGAATTCATATCTAGAATATATAAAGATTATCTAAAATTTAATTTAAAGGTAAAGACAATCTATTAGAAAACTGGGAAATGAAAAATCAGGGAAATACAAATTAAGGCCCTTAGATTCTATTTTGCACATACTACATTGTCAAAAATTAAGATGTCTGACAATACCTAGTGTAGGAGAGAATGGAACTTATATAAACTGGTGAGAGTGAAAATTGATATAAGCACTTTGGG
The DNA here is from genome assembly GCF_036850995.1 of Saccopteryx leptura. Taxonomy (NCBI): domain Eukaryota; kingdom Metazoa; phylum Chordata; class Mammalia; order Chiroptera; family Emballonuridae; genus Saccopteryx; species Saccopteryx leptura. The sequence continues at coordinate 48,074,376 of NC_089512.1, read as the reverse complement.
AAATAATTTAAGATTATCTTGTAAAATTTAACATTCAAATATTGTATAACCCAGAAACTACTCCTAGGGAACTTTTGTACATGTGCATCATAAAACACTTGAATATTTATAGAAGCGCTGATTATAATAGCAAAATTTGAAAATAATTTAAATACCCATCAATATTAGAATAGATTAGTAAATTGTGGCATAGTCATACAACAGAATATTATATAATTGTGAAAATGAATAAATCATAGCTTCTCACAAAAAAGTAGATATAAATTTTAGAGCCCTAATACTAAATTTAAAAAAATAAAAATCCCTTAAAAATACATGAGGTGTGATACCATTAAATAAAGCCTCACAACAATCATAAATAAGCAATGTGTTATTTAGTTTTACATACTGTGGTAAAACTATATTTTCTTAAAGGGCAAGGAAATGATAAACATAAAATTGAGAATAATGATAACTTTGCCAAGGGGACACAAAGGGCAGGGGTTGGATAAGAGAAAAATACATAAGCATTCTGGTCATGGTTTTAAATCTGGAGTTGGATGAAGGGCTCATGTGTAATAATAATTATCTTTTTTTTTTTTTTTTTTTTTACAGGGACAGAGAGAGTCAGAGAGAGGGATAGACAGGGACGGACAGACAGACAGGAACGGAGAGAGATGAGAAGCATCAATCAGTTTTTCGTTGCGAGACCTTAGTTGTTCATTGATTGCTTTCTCATATGTGCCTTGACCGGGGGCCTTCAGCAAACCAAGTAACCCCTTGCTCCAGCCAGCGACCTTGGGTCCAAGCTGGTGAGCTTTTGCTCAAACCAGATGAACCCATGCTCAAGCTGGCGACCTTGGGGTCTCGAATCTGGGTCCTCTGCATCCCAGTCCGATGCTCTATCCACTGTGCCACCACCTGGTCAGGCAATATAATTATCTTATTATATTTTAAAATTACATGTATCTCATTCATTTTTGTAATTTTACATTTAATAAGATAACATCAAAAATAAAAGAGCATGCCAATGGCCTTATAATATCTCAGTTATAGTTTAGGATCACAGAATGTCGGAAATGGAAGTGCCTCCTCATTTTTCAGATCAAAAAGGTGAGATCCAGAAAGGAAGTTAAGTGACACATATTCATTCAATAGATCTTAATGGAGCACTATTGTTGGTGTTTGTACTGGGGTGTAACATACCATCCCTAGCTCTTAGATCTCACAATTTTAGTTGGGCAGTAGGGGAGGGGAAGAAAAATAAACACAAATATACTAAGTAAATTATATAGTATGCTAGAAAGTCATAAGTAAGTCTGTTGGTGGGGGACGGGGGGGGGGGAGGGGGACGGGACCAGAGCAGAATTAAGGAGTTAAATAGTTCCAGAAGAAAAGTGGGGACAGAATCAAGCCACAGTATTAAGTAAGATAGATAAGCTTCACTGAGAAGTTGAGGTGTTAGAAAAACTTCAAGGCAGTGAGGGAAATAGGCAAGTGTATAGTTAGAGAAAGAGCTTTCCACTTGAGAGAAAGAAATCAAGAGGGACTTCGTGGATTTTGGCTTGAGAAAGTGGGAGGATGGAGTTGCATCAACTGAAATGAAAAAGATATGAAGTCAGTTTGTAGGGTAAGATCAGGACTTTAGTGTTGGATATGCTGTGTTTGAGATGGCTATTAGATTTCCAACTGAAGATGTTAAGCAATAAACACACTTGTCTAGAGCTCAAGATAGAAATGTGAAAAAAGTCAAAATACACACCAGCGACAGAGTCGATACTAGTTCAGTGCTTTTTGTACCAAACAGGACCAGATAATTTGGAAGAATTAAGAATTGAGTTTCATGGAAATGAACCCAATAGAAATGAATAGGAACACTGTGAACAAAAAAGTAGAGTTATGAAATATTTCTGATTAGAAAAATTTTTAGTTCTTTCAAAAATATATAAATATAGCAGTTTTCAGTCAGCCTTAAATTGACATATTTGCTATTTTGAGAGAGCAAGTCAATTTTCTGAGGGTTTATATATTACTGCTCATCTTATTTTCTATTATCTTTTTTGTTTGTAGGCTACAATGATTATGAAACATACCCGCTTTCAACTGCATAAATAAAGAAACCAATTCTGCAGGAAATTATGCAACATAGAGAATTCCAAAAAATTATCCACATGTGGATTTTTATTGGCCCTGATCATGTATTAGGATGAAATGATTATAACTTTGCCAAACTGCTTAGCACAGTTAGGGCTTGGCTTGCTGTTTGAATGGTTTGCTGAGAGACTGAACTGATTACATTGTATTTTTATTTGTATTACATTAAATTCAGAGAATTTCATAGAGCATGCTGAAATTCAAATGTAGAGCCAACATACATTGAATGACATTAATTGAATGTGGTCACTATCTAAGAGCTAAAACAGGACACTGGAAATCCTCTGGGTCTTTATTTTATAGCTAAGAAAATTCAGTTCCAAAGAAGGTAGGCGACTTATCTCAAGTCACCAGTGCCGGAATTGTGTGAAGAACCGGCCTTTTCTGATACCCAGGCCAGTGCACCTTTAGCCAGGTTGCTGCTTCAGTGTGTCACAAGGACTTAGAAGCTGCTTCTTTATTTCATTTTTTTTTTTTTTTTGCAGGGTTTCTTCCGGAGAACAATCAGATTGAAGCTTATTTATGATAGGTGTGATCTTAACTGTCGGATCCACAAAAAAAGTAGAAATAAATGTCAGTACTGTCGGTTTCAGAAATGCCTTGCTGTGGGAATGTCTCATAATGGTAAGTGAACACTTAGCATTCACATAGTTTATCAATCTTATAATGGCTGCTAGATCAGTAGACATGAAGGCCATTGATAAAAATGTGCAATTTTTTCACAGAATGCCACATTTCAGAATATTACATACTGACAAAGCATTTCTTATGTAGGCCAGAGTTAGGCTAATAAGTGTGGAATCCTCTCTGTGGCTGGGCATCTGCCATGATGGGAGAAAAGGCTGGAGAATCCGAGAGGTGATGGAAATAACTAGTATTTTAAAACAAATGTAATGATATTTGTGATTTTTAAAATGTTGTTCTGATATTAAAAACAGATGTATACTTTTGTGTATCAGCAGTTTCTAATTTAAATGTAAGAAAATTCTGCAGATTTCTGGATATGCAACTTTGGTTAGCTTATTAGAATGTAGATTTATAAATACTTTTTTTCTTTACTATGCAAAGATGAGTGTAGGTTTAGCAGCATACGAACTTGTGGATAAAGAAATATTTTAAAGTTCCACAAAACTTCAGTGTCTGTGGAAGCATAAGAAGATAAAACTTTCTACTTTATAAACCTACATTGAAAATTAAGCTTATGATATGGGGTATCTTCCTAAGAGGAAGAATGTAGAAGGCATGAGAAAACCCATATTTTCATGAACTGTAGAACTAACTCAGTAAAATCATGGACAAAAGGCTTGTTTGAAAGAATTGTTCTTGGTTTCTATTTGGCTCTGACTGGTTAACTAGCTCACAAAACATTTTGATCTAATGATATTATTATATTTTTCAAGTTCTAGTCAGTTCTTTAAAAATTTATTATGGACTCGCCTGACCAGGCGGTGGTACAGTGGATAGAGCGTCGGACTGGGATGTGGAGGACCCAGGTTCGAGACCCCGAGGTTGCCAGCTTGAGCGCGGGCTCATCTGGCTTGAGCAAAAAGCTCACCAGCTTGGACCCAAGGTCGCTGGCTCGAGCAAGAGGTTACTTGATCTGTTGAAGGCCCACGGGCAAGGCACACATGAGAAAGCAATCAATGAACAACTAAGGTGTTGCAAGGAAAAACTGATAATTGATGCTTCTCATCTCTCTCCGTTCTGTCTGTCTGTCTCTATCTCTGACTTTCTCTGTCCCTGTAAAAAAACAAACAAACAAACAAAAAAAAACCACAACTTATTATGGACTCAAGAAATATAAAATGCCAAAGTGATCAAAGTGATCAAATTATATCCAGTCTCATTTTATTGGATATCCTGTCTTTTCTTTCTTTTGCCTTCACCTCTCTCAAAACTGATTTGGTAAGAGGATAATCTTGAAGTCAGTCTTCATGTATAAGGACTCTAAAACATCTGTGAAAATTAAATTTTTGCTCCATCATGCTGATGTTTTATATTCACAGTGAAAGTCATCAAGATATTTGGAAACCACTAATTGGTTGATACCTTACCCTTTATAAATAGTTTATAAAATTATATTTTTATCATTAATATGGACCATTTTCTCTAAAAGCAAGAATGTAGTATGAATAGATCTATTATATTATATTTAGTAGACAGGAAGGAAATTAACTTTCATCAACAGTTAATTACATCTGCTGTGTAGCAGTATACAACTGCAGTCATTGATTGCAAAATAAGTTGCTGGTTTAACTCCACCAATTTCCTTTTTATTTCAGACCTCATAAAACATAAGGGCATGTTTTCAAGTCAAGGGTTATGTTTTAGGTGATGCATCAAGTTGCAATAAACTTGACTTGTCTTTTTAAAGAAATTTGATTTGAGGTCATTATCTATAAGACTGCCTAGAAAAGCATGCCAGTGTTTTTAATTTCATTTTTTAGTTTTTCATAGATTTGAGAGTGAGAGAGGAAAGGAGTGGGGGGGAGAAGGAGGAGAGAAGGAGAGAGAGAAGTGCATCAACTTTCTGTTTCCCTCAGTTCCATTTAATTGTGTGCTCATTGATTGCTTCTAGTATGTGCCCTGCTGGGATCAAACCCACAACCTCCAGCACAGCGGCACAGCAGGTCGATGCTTTATCCACTGAACCACTTGGCCAGAGCCAGTTCTACTTTTAATGCTTGTTTTTATTGTCCTTTAAAAAAATTGTCACTTCACACATTGATGTAAAATATACACTGCACACAAATAGTAGGGGATATGTTATCACTTCATATGCATTTTGAAATATCCCCTACTTTTTGTGAGCAGTATATTTTCTGTTGCTGTTGGTAGTCATATAAAATATATCTCCTATTTCTTATTGTTTATAAGTAAAGAATATTTAAAGCCCAACCTATGTGGTATTGGGTATATACTTTTCTCTTCCCAGAAATGTCAAAGAAAGTTATCATGAACTGAATAAGATTATCTTTGGACATCATTTGATTATTAAAAAAAAAGGAATTACATATCAAAGGCTTATACAGTCAATACATACAGGGTTGCAAACATGACTAAGGAAATGCCTTCCCAGAGTTTTTACAGTAATGTGTTTGCTGCACAGAGAAGAAAATAACAATTTGATCTACACACAAGAAGGGAAACTCAACAGCTAGATTTTGATTAGTTTTGTCTGTTTTCCTGATGTAGGCTACATTCTAGGAGATCTTAGTAACTATTTAAAATGTATTGCTTTGGCCAATCTGAGGCCAACAATAATGAAGTTTCCATTTATATAAACTGCCTTTTTGTTAATTTTTTTAAGGTTTTATTCATTTTAGAGAAGGGGGAGTGGGGGGGAGGAGCAGGAAGCATCAACTCCCATATGTGCCTTGACTGGGCAAGCCCAGGGTTTCAAACCGGCGACCTCAGCGTTCCAGGTCGACGCTTTGTCCACTGCGCCACCACAGGTCAGGCTTTGTTAATGTTTTATGTGAATGAATCTCAACATAATAGCCCAACAACTTATCAAAAAAATCTTCTAGTATTATGTCAAATTGGCACGTTGCTATTTCGGTATGCACAAGAAGAAATGAACACCCCCAAAGGAAACTTGCTACATTCTGTGTTACTTTTATTTTTGCTCTTTGGTCTTTGTTTAATCCATTCAGCTTCCACTTAGCTACCCACTCCCAGCTTTGAAGGAGGCTTCTGAAGTAACCTTCAAGGAACCCTAAGGGCCCTGGGGAATATTGTTGGGAAATCACTAAAATCAGCTATTGCTAAGTCCTTTCAGCTTTGAAAATTCTGATGCTACTTAAGTCAAGCAACCTACCTCACTGAGTTTTTCACTTTCCAACCAGCTATTCTATATCTTATAGACAATGTCACAGTCTTCCCAAATATATATTTAGGCACTGTTACCTGTCAGCTACCTGAATTTAAAAGTTTTCACCTATATGTTTTGGTACCATAAAAATATTAGTCATATGCCTGAATCAGGTCTTCTGCATGTTCTGATCAATTGCTTAGTATCTTCGGGCAGTGCATTTGACAGTCATGTGAGGATGTAGCCCGAAAGAACAAATCCAAGGTAGTCCAGGCTAAAGAACATATAAATGGTATGGTTGGATATGGTATATGGTTCCAACTGAAGATAGAACTTATATTGTGATTGTGATGTGTAGCCTAAACATCATAGAAGGACATGATTTCAGCATTCTTCCAATTAGAAACCTTGTTGTTTCTTAAATACCCATTTTTAGCTTTTGACAGAAAAAGCATCCAGTTGTTGGGCTGATGTGCTTTGGGAGCAAATGTTTTGTTTTTCTCTAATTATCAAGATAAAAACATGTTGCCATGATTTTGGTCATTTAATAATCTATTGTTTTTAGACCGTGGGCCAATCCTGCTGATTTCTCCAAAGTTTTCCTGAGTCGTCTCAAGCATAGTCAAGTCAATTTAATATCCTGTCTAACCACCTTTAAAGGAAGGTTCCAAATACAAGTAAAACAGAAATAAAGAGCCAACTTCCTGGGCTACCCAAAATTAACTTACTAAGAGATTATTGCATCAGCTACTTTGTTTTACATTTTGAATTAGTGAAGCTGGTATCTACAGAATTTTGATAAGTAATACTCTCATAGGTTAATGTTGCTTCTTTAGTCAAATGGGCACTCACACATTTTTATAGATTTTTGAAGTATAATTTTTGTTTTCAAGTCCTGCTGTCAAAATCTCTGACATTAATCATATTTTTAATGTACCCTCTTTATTTTTAATGAGATAATATAGTCATTAAGAATTTTGACTAGTCAGTATTTCATATTCAGAGCTGCTCTTCATGTATTAAGTAAATAATAATAAGTGTTGGCTCTGTATTGAAAAAATCTGATGTAGAGAAGAATTGACTTATGGTACTTATGAGTCATTCAGCTAGCTTTTTCCCTATGCCAGTGGTCAGCAAACTCATTAGTCAACAGAGCCAAATATCAACAGTACAACGATTGAAATTTCTTTTGAGAGCCAAAATTTTTTAACTTAAACTATATAGGTAGGTACATTGTTATTAACTTAATTAGAGCACTCCTAAGCGGGCCTTTGCTAAAAATGTCCTCAATCTGATTGAGCATGTGGCCCATGAGCTGCAGTTTGCCGACCACTGCCCTATACCATTGAGATTTGAATAAAAATTATACTTTTCATAAATATAAAAATTAGTGAAACCTTAGCTTTGCTAATTAGGATGTTCTATTATATAAATAAGTGATAGCTTTTTTCTTTTATTTTTAAAAAGCTGACAACTTAAAAATAATTTTTCAGTGACTTCATAAAAATTCAGATAAGTGGTTTTACAAATTTTTGTGGCACTCAGCATTTTTAAAGTAGTTCCCTCCTTCCTTGTAAACAGAAGCTCTAGTATATTTTGCAAACAAGAAAAGCCTCAGTGGCAAATAAATTTAAACTTCCACACATTACTCTTTTTTTCCTTCAGTTTTCTTTGTGATATAAAAGAAAGTTACCCAAATGTTAACTTTCAAGAAAACACAGCAGAGTAAAAAGTCCTAATGCACATAGCAGCTGTGTTACTCAAACCTGCATGGCCTTCGTGGCTGCCCATAATCTAGCCTCCACCACCATATCTCACTTCTGCTCTTTTCCACTTATATATCATGCAAGCTGTGTTCTTTGCTGTTCCTGGGAAATACTTGTGGGTCTCTGTGTGTTATGTCCTTCAGTTCCCTGTCAAAATTCTACCTGGCATTCAAGGCCTAGGTCAAATGTCTTCTCTTCCATAAGACTTTAATTCCCCATTTTTATTCTTCTCTTGTTATCTACCTTTCCCTGACATCACACTGTGCCTTGTAAAGCAAGGGAGTGTTCATATCTATATTATCAAAAACAAAACTATTGGAGATAGCAGTAAAAAGGATAAATGGGGGGGGGGGGAGGTAGAGAATCAGGGATATTTATTAGAACACCAATGCAGTATTATAAACTAAGTCATTGAAGTGGGTGGGAAGAAATGGAATGGAGAGAAACATCAGAGCAATGACCAATGAATACAAATGTCTGTGGGAGAGAGATTATCAAGATTATTCAACCCTGATCAGGCAGTGGCGCAGTGGATAGAGCATCGGACTGGGATGCGGAGGACCCAGGTTCGAAACCCCAAGGTCTCTGGCTTGAGCATGGGCTCACCAGCTTGAGTGCAGGGTCACTGGCTTGAGCTCACAGGTCACTGGCTTGAGCCCAAGGTCACTGACTTGAGCAAGGAGTCACTTGCTCTGCTGTAGCCCCCGGTCAAGGCACATATGAGAAAGCAATCACTGAACAACTATGGTGCCCCAACAAAGAACTGATGCTTCTCATCTCTCTTCCTTCCTGCCTGTTTGTCCCTGTCTGTCCCTCTCTCTGTCTCTCTCTCTGTCTCTGTCAAAAAAAAAAAAAAAAAAAAAAAAAGATTATTCGAGGTGTCTGGTTTGGATGGTAGAATGAACTAACCAAGAAAGGAAAACAGGAAGAGATGGTTTCGAGAGGGCGAATGAGAAGTTAGGTTTTTTGTTGTAGTTGAAATGTTTGTGGGATATCCAGCATCCATATTTAAAGAAATCTAGGAAGTAGTGAAAAATAAGGATCCAAATCTCAGGAAAGAGAAGGCAGGAGTTGTTGGCACATTTTATGAGTTAGAGAAATCAAACTAGGAAGAACAAAAGATAAGTGAAGGAAGGGGGTCTGGAAAATAGCAGGCAGAAAGAAGAGACCCAGAAAAGCAGAAACCAGCATGAGAATTTTTTAAAATAAGAGTGTGGAGAATATCAACAATATTAGAGGCTGGGAGATTGCTGGAGAGCACAAATAGAAGGAGAACTTAGAAGAGGCCCTAGATCTGGCCGTGAAAAAAGAATTAGGGACTTTTAAGAGCAAAGTTCTGGTAAATGTAAATGAGGCAAAAGCTAGATTGCAGTGGGATGGAAAGTAAGTAAATAGTAAGGGATTGATGCAGTTGGAGAGGGAAGACTACTCTTTCAATAACGTCAGTAGTGGAAGAAAAATACCATAAAGGGGAGGTACTCTAGGGTCAGAACCTTAAATATCTGCTTCAGTGAAAAAGGAGCTAGTAAAGAGGGGTACATGAGAGAAGGAATAGTCTGTGTCTACAGTATATAGGATCTCCTCTACTAAACATGTCCTTTTCATCCTTGTCCCTGCCCCATCCAGTCTGTCTGGTACAGTATCCTTCATCAAACATGTCTTCAATGAATGTATTAAATGATGTCAAGTAAGACTTAAGGGAATCAGAGATTGAATTGGAAGATGAGGCAATGGTGTTTGTTCATCTCTACTTTGGAAAGATACCTAGGCAAATGTTTAAATGCTTTCTACATATAGAAAAATGTTACCCCTGTATAAAAATAACATACTGGTATTAAGACTGCTCCTTGTTTTACTTTAGAAGAGCTAGAAATTTATAATTATTAGATTGCCAAATTCTACAAAATCTCAAAATGCACAAGGTTTTTTCCTCAAGAAAGAGAAGTGGAAAAACATAATTTAGTTGGCAGTGGCTATATGAAAAGCAGTAGTGTAGTGTAAGTTTTATTTACTTGATAAGGCTTTTGTAAAATAATCACATTAAAAGTGGGAAAACAGACCATGAGATACAACCTTACTAATAATTGTCAGAAACCTGATATCAGTGCAAATTCACCCTTTAGATATTGAAAGACAAAAATATTTTTAATAAAACTTATTTTATTTTATTTATTTTGAAAACCTGCTTTATCTTTGTAATTAAGTAGTACTTGTCATTGATGCTTCTACAAGTTAGGTAGGTTTTTTTTAAAACACCATTAATTGTCATTAAGAAACATTAATTATTTCTAAGATTCAAAGAGTAGGATATCTAAATATTCCGTATGCTTGGAGTTTGTTCAGTAAATCAGTACTAAATAAACAATGCTAAATCTGTCATGTGCTAGTAGTGATTCTCCATTCAGCTCAGTAAAAGTGTATTACAGCCTGACCAGTGGTGGCAGTGGATAGAGCATCACCCTGGAACGCCGAGGCTGCAGGTTTGAAACTCTGGGCTTGCCCAGTCAAGGCACATACAACAAGCAAGCAATGAACAGCTAAAGTGAAGCAACTATAAGTTTAAACTTCTCGTTCTGCCTCCCTTCCTCTCTTTGTAAAATCAATAAATAAAATCTTTTTTAAAAAAAAAAGTATATTGCATAAAGGTATGCTAATATACTTTCACCAGAAATTAATGAGCCTCAACAAAACCTATTCTTCCTGAAGGGTGTATAGTGATTCTGATATTGACAATTTATTTTTAAAAGTAACATTCATGAATTTTGTAGGTGATTAATTATCCCAAATATGACACTCAATGCCAGTATCGTAGAAGTTGCTCTATGTGACATGTGCCAGATCAGACAAAATGTGTCCTTTTTTTTTTTCAAGGCCTCAAAGACTAGACAAATACAGGGTGGGGCAAAAGTAGGTTTACAGTTGTGAGTATGTAAAACAAAAGAGTTTATTCTTGTTTTATTATTTATTAGCTATTGTATTATTTTCCATACAAAAACTGTAAACCTACTTTTGTGCCACCCTGTATTGCTTTTATTTTTTTAAATCCATTGATTTGAGAGAAAGGGGGTGGGGAATGGAGAGATAGAGAGAGCAGCATCAACTCATTCTCCCACTTAATTGTTCCATTTAATTGTGCACTCATTGGTTGCTTCTCATATGTGCCCTGACTGGGGATCAAACTCATGACCTCAGCACACTGGGACAACACTCCATCCACTGAGCCACCCAGCCAGGGCCCCACCATTTATTACTTTTTAAAAGAGAAAGCATAGCAAGGCCCCCAGTCTTATGTTATTGAGGTTCATAGAATTTTATAGGTAAAATTAGAGCTAAAGGAAGGGATTTTTGGAGATCTTCTTTTCTAAGTCCATTATTCTATAGATAAAGCAATTGAAGACCAGAGGAGTTAAGCCACTTAGGTAGTTTTCCACTACCTGAAACTAGAAAGTAGACTTTCTGATTACTTCAAATGCCATATTAACTCCATTGCCTTCCAGAAAGGCCAAAAGTTCTCACTTCGTGACTCACAGAGCATCATTTTCCTTCTCTCTCTCTCTCTCTCTCTGTTATTTTTGTTTGTTTGTTTGTTTGTTTTTGAGAGAGGTGGGGAGAGAGAGACAGGAACACTGAGCTGTTCCTGTACATGCCCTGACCAGGGAATCAAACCAACAACCTCTGCACTCTGGGATGATGCTCCAACCAACCAAGCTATTTGGCTAGGGCTTAATTTTTTTTTCTTTTTTATTTTTTTTATTGTTTTTTGTATTTTTCCAAATTTAGAAGCAGGGAGGCAGTCAGACAGACTCCCGCATGCACCCGCCCGGGATCCACTCGCATGCCCACCAAGGGCGATGCTCTGCCCATCTGGGGCATTGCTTGGTTGCTGCAGCCAGAGCCATTCTAGCACCTGAGGCAGAGGCCATAGAGCTATCCTCAGCGCCCGGGCCAACTTTGCTCCAATGGAGCCTTGGCTGCGGGAGGGGAGGAGAGAGATAGAGAGGAAGGAGAAGGGGAAGGTGGAGAAGCAGATGGGCGCTTCTCCTGTGTGCCCTGGCCAGGAATCAAACCTGGGACTTCCACACGCAGGGCCGACGCTTATTTTTTTCTTTAATTAATTTTTTTTAGAGAAGCAGAGAGAGGAAGGGAAAGAGGGGAAGGGGAAAGGAAGCATTCATTTGTTGTTCCACTCAGTCATGTATTCTCTGGTGGCTTCCCATGTGTGCCCTGACTGGGGATTGAACCTACAATCTTTTCATTTCTGGATGATGCTCTTAACTGACTGAGCTAACCAGCCATGGCCTTTCTTTTTTTTTGAAGATTAATCAGCTATGGTAGAAGATTTGGAAAAAATATGTTTGTATATGGGCACATCAGCCATTATATTTCTGGTCCCTGATTTAGAACTTTCATCTTTTATTTATTTATTTATTTATTTATCCTTTTCTTTTCCTTCCTTCCTTCCATCCTTCCTTCCTTCCTTCCTTCCTTCCTTCCTTCCTTCATTCCCTCCCTTCCTCCCTCCCTCCCTCCCTCCCTTTCTCCCTCCTTCTTTCCTTTCCTTTCCTTTCCTTTCCTTTCCTTTCCTATCCTTTCCTATCCTTTCCTATCCTTTCCTTTCCTTTCCTTTCCTTTTTTCTTCCAGTGAGAGGAGGAGAGGCAGAGACAGACTCCCACATTCACCCAGACCAGGATCCACCCCTCAAGCCCACTAGGGGGCGATGCTCTGCCCATCTGGGGCATTGCTGCGTTGCTGAGCAACCGAGTTTTTCTTAGCACCTGAGGCAGAGGCCATGGAGCCATCCTCAGCACCCTGGCGGGCCAACTCATTCCAATTGAGCAATGGCTGCAGGAGAATAAGGAGGAGGAGGAAAGAGAGAGGGAGGAAGAGAGAGAGAGAGAGAGAGAGAGAGAGAGAGAGAGAGAGAGAGAGAAGCAAGAGGGGGAGGGGTAGAGAAGCAGATGGGTGTTTCTGTGTGCCCTGACCCGGAATCGAACCCAGGACATCCACACACCAGGCCGATGCTCTACTACTGAACCAACTTTAGTCTTATGAAAAACAGCAGTCCAAAGAGAGAATTCCCCCTTAGCTTGGTTCTCAGATTCCCCCCCAGTGGGTAAAATCTGAGGTTTAATTAGTTAACTATAAAACATCATTCTGTAAATATTTTTTTCTTAAGTGAGAAGCAGGGATGCAGAGAGACAGACTTCCACATGTGCCCTGACTGGGATCTATTGAGCCAACCAGCCAGGGCCATTCCATAAATAATTTAAAGAGAGATAGAGGTGGATAAATAAATGGATCAATGGATAGGTAGTTAAGTAGGTAGGTAGGTAGGTTGATAGGTAGGTAGGTAGATAGGTAGGTAGACAGACAGACAAATAGAGGGATTAAGTTTTCAGGGTTTATTCTTTACCTGTGGGAAAGGATCTAAATTAGTGTGTCATGGCTACTATCCTGGTCTATAGCCCACAGCAACCATAGTTGTCCTAGACCACTTCATCCATATATATAAAAGCTGCGTTTATTAAGCATTACTATGCAAGGCACTGTGTTAAACATTTTCTGTGCCCTGTGTCATCACCTCATTTGAGGTAGGTAGGTATTATTAATGGGACTCAAAAGCAACAAAGTAAAGTCAGCTTTTTCTCCCATAAGAAAATGCATACAAATAAAAAATTTATATGTATCACTTCAGATTTCCATGTTTTATGCAAATTTAGTCCCACCAAATCAGATATATTTTTCATTCCTTTTATTGAACCTCTGGTATATAAAAATGCCAAAATTGCCTATGTAATTAGTTGCACTAATAGTTCATTACCTTTTATTTGCAGCATGAGCATTTAATAATACAGAAAATTTGTTTATAAGATTTAGCCTTTGGGGGGAACTTCAATGTATAAAAATTTACATTTTACTTATTTTTAAATTTTATTTTATTTTTATTGAATTATTTGCAGTAATATTAGTTAATAAAATTACATAGGTTCCAGGTGTAAATTCTATAATACATCATCTGTATATTGTATTGTGTGTCCACCACCCAAAGTCAAGTCTCCTTCCATCACCACTTATTCCCTTTTTACCTTCTTCTACCTCCCCAGCCCTCCTTTCATCTGGTAAGTCATCATACTGTTGTCTGGGTCTAGGGGGGGGGTGTTTGTTTCTTTTGCTTAATCCCTTCACTTTCTTCACCTAGCCCCCCAGCCCACCGCCCTTCTGACAGCTGTTATTCTGTTCTCTGTATTCTATGAGTCTGTTTCTATTTTGTTTGTTAGTTTATTTTGTTTTGTTTTTTTTTATTTCACATATAAGTTATGTGGCACTTTCTCTGACTGGCTTATTTCACTTAGCATAATACTCTTCAGGTTCATCCATGCTGTTGTAAAAGGGTAAGATTTGTGTCTTTTTATGGCCAAGTAGTATTCCATTGTGTAAATGTACCACAACTTTTTTATCCACTCATCTAATGATAGGAATTTGGGCTGCTTTTAACTCTTGGCTATTGTAAATAATGCTTCAGTGAACATAGGAGTGCAAAGTCACATTTTATTTATATTGTAGCAAAAGTCTTCTCCTTTAATATGTCCTAATTCTAAAATAATTATTTTATAAGTTATTCTTGCCTGTTTTGTTAGGTTATGGAAAAGCAGGACTAGGAAATGTAATAAGTGACTATCTTTGGCTGTTTTTTTATTTTAAATTAACTTTTTGGACTACCTATTAGGAAAAAAGTGTTTTACTAGACATGTAAGCTTTTGTTTATATTTTTATTTTATTATCTGTGAAAATTTAACCAGAGCCTAGAACAATATCTGGCATACAAAAGACATTCAGTACTTACTCATTTAACGAAGAGACAATATTGTATGCTCTGTTAAATAACTAAAGTTAAACAGTGAAAGACTGTTGGTGATTCTGGCCGCCTCTATTTCATTATGTAACTGACTTTTCTCCAAGTTTTACACCAAAATTTTTTTTATTTTTAATATGCCATGATTCTTACTGGTGCTTTCTTTTATGATTATTTCCCCAGTGTAAATACTGTCTCATTTTCTGTTTCCAAACTTGATCTTTTGGAGTTTAATTCATCGAGTTTTTACTTTATACCTACTATGTGTATGTTGTTGTGCCCAGATGCAAAGATAAGAAAACCTGAGCTTATACAGTAGAATAACCAACATAAACCAATATAGTAGTATGGTACTAGTTTGATACATGAGCTAATATATACATATAACAGGAGCCCATCACTTAGGAAGCTTTTCTAAACTGTCCCAAACCCCAAGTTTTTTATACACTCCTCAATGAGTGTAGAGATGGCATATTAAAATTTCCTGTGACAGATACATAATTTTATAAGTTAACAAGTGATTCTAATATGTTCCACCTCCCTTCAATCTCACCCTCCTCAACTGAGAACTACTAATGAACAAGGAACAAAAACAGTACAAAGAAACAAATAATTGGGCTGGCTTCACAGAGAAGAATTTTGAAGGAATCTGTTATCTGGTTTATTTCCCATATTATTTCAACATATATTATACAAGGACTTAACAATTACCAAACATTATATTAAGTGCTGAGGGTAAAATAATGAGCAAGATTCCTGCCTTTGTGGAGATTTTATAGCAGAGAAGGAAAGAAACCACTACAGATAATTATTTTGATCAACGCTTTGCAAGAGTACAATAAGTAATGAGATTATATCCTGAGGGACCTAAAGATCAGGCCAGAGGATTGGGAAGACTGAAATAAGAATGTGAGCAACTGTTTATTGTCCATCCCTGTGGAACTATAAAGAAAGAGAATGGGGAAAAGGGAGTAGAGACAAGATTTTTGACCAAAAAATATGGCAATTTACCAAATGGATACAGGCTTATTTAATTTAAAGGACTCCAAACTGAGAGATAAGATTCTCTTCCCTTCTAACACAGAGGTTTCTAAGGAGACCCCTACAATACAATACTTGTATTAGTTGACTATAAAGCTTAGTTAGGGTCAACTGAAAAGAACTTATGAATTTGAGGTTCAAGGATACAAAGCAATCTCTTCTCTAGCAAATCCAAAATAAAATTCACTAAGTACTCAGATGTTCATGTGCTTTTATGTCTATGGTAGAAGCGCTACCATTAGCATAATAATATATAATAAGGCACCATCTATTTATTTATTTCAGTATTCAACAACCATTGACTGAGCACCACTATGTGCTAGAGATATAAATTAACACGACAATATCTGCCCTCAAGGAGCTTATAGTCTAGGGAAGAATACTGTCATAAAAACCCATCACTATGATACCATATGACAAGTGTAATAATAGAGCTGTGCACAGGGTAAATTGGATGTGATACCCAAATGTCCTTATTACAGGAAAATGCAGAGTTCAAAGTGTGGCCCCCAAGTAGCATTAGTCAAAATAGTATTTTGCCTATGATCCAGCAATTCCACTTCTAGGTATTTACCGAAAGAAAACAAAAACACAAATTCAAAAAGGTATCTGTACGCCCACGTTCATTACAGTATTATTTATAATAGCCAAGACGTGGAAACAACCTGTCTATATATGGATGAATGACTAAAGAAAATTTGGTATATATACACAATAAACATTATTCAGCCATATAAAAGAAGGAAATCCTACTGTTTGTGATAATATGGATGGACCTTGAAGGCATTATGCTAAGGGAAATAAGTCAGACAGAAGACGACACATACCATATGATCTTACTTATATGTGGAACCAAAGGAAAAAACCTAACTCACGCATACAAAGAACAGATTGGTGACCAGACGTGGGGGGGACAGGATGGTGAAATGGGTAAAAGGGGTCAAAAAATATAAACTTTCAGTTACAAAATAAGATCTGGAGATGTAATGTACAGCATGGTGACTATAGTTAATAATACTACATTGTATATTTGAAAATTGCTAAGGGAGTAGATCTTAAAGGTTCTCATCACAAGAAAAAAAGATCTGTAACTATGCATGGTGATGAATATTAACTAGACTTACTGTGGTAATCATTTCATAATATATATAAACACTGGAAAGCTAATATATTGTTACATGTCAATTATAATCTCAATTTTTAAAAAATATTTTTAAAGCTTTAAATAAAACAGCATGTGTAAGCACCTGGAATAAGGTGTGATAACTCTTTTAAAATATAATTAATTAACAATATTTTGCAGATAGTATTGGTAGGGAGGAAGAAAACATATTTGAGTTGAAAGAGTTTCAAGCGGATGATATTTTTATTCCAAACTAGGACCTACAAACCTCTCTTAACTGTTCCTCTTGCTTTTCTTTAGTTTTCTTCTTTTTTCACTGTTCCTCACCCCACAGGAAGCCAAATGTTAAGGAAATTGTCTTTTTGACAAACATCATTAAGTGGTAATTTTGGAGAGTCAGGGGGATAATTATGGCTTCTCTTTACTAAATATAGAAGTACTCTCTGGCTTAATAATATGAAAGAAAGCACGATTCATATTTCTTTATAACAGAGACAAAACAGTGCAGACTCCCTGAGAACAAACCTGTGTCTGTACAGCTTTCAATTCTGCACAATTCCTTCCTTTTATTTGTGGAATATGTTGATCCTTTTAGCACCTTACTTTATGTCAAGTGCTGGATACAGAGATGAATTGTCTGTGGACTTCAGGTTGTTATTCTAGAATGGAACAAATAGACGTGTACCCTAAATCAGTGGTCCCCAACCCCTGGGCCGCAGACCAGTACCAGTCCATGGGCCATTTGGTACCGGTCCACAGAGAAAGAATAAATAACTTACATTATTTCCGTTTTATTTATATTTAAGTCTGAACGATGTTTTATTTTTTTAAAATGACCAGATTCCCTTTGTTACATCCATCTAAGACTCACTCTTGACGCTTGTCTCGTAAGTTCTACAATTATATTTTAAAATACCACAGTTTTTATGCTGGTCTCATAATTTTATTTTGTGCATTTATTCGTCCCATTCTAAAGGCCGGTCCATGAAAATATTTTCTGACATTAAACTGGTCCGTGGCCCATTGCTATTATTGCACAAAGGACCGTTGGAGTACATGGGAAGGAATAATAAACTACTTAAAGAAATCAGAGAAAGCTTCACAAAGAAGGTGATATTTGAATTGGGTCTTAAGAGATGAGTAGGAGTTGGTTGTCAGTAAATATACTTTCCTTTTTTTGCTGAGCCCTTAGATTCTTTCACCTTCCCAGCAAGATCATGCATTACTTTTTCAAATTAAAAAAGTGAACAATTTAATTTTTACTGATAGCTTGTGTTATTGCTGTGAAATAAAAACATGAGCAAAGTTGTAGATAGAAACCAGGACTTGAGATTGGTGAACGGGAGAAGGATGTTAGTCTGTAGGCACTAGGGCTATGGGAGAACAGTGTGCATTAGGAGCAGCAGTATGATTCTTTCTGTCATTTCTCTTCCTCCATAGCCATCAGGTTTGGGCGGATGCCACAGGCTGAGAAGGAGAAGCTGTTGGCAGAGATCTCCAGTGATATCGACCAGCTGAACCCAGAGTCTGCTGATCTTCGGGCCCTGGCAAAACATTTGTATGACTCATACATAAAGTCCTTCCCGCTGACCAAAGCAAAGGCGAGGGCCATCTTGACAGGAAAGACAACAGATAAATCAGTTAGTTCTCTTCTACCATCTTCACTTGGGGTGGCTGGGTTTATTGTTGTTGTTGTTATTTCCTTTGAGGAAATGATTAATCATGTTACACACACACGTGCAAAGTACTGTTCAGCTGTTGGCTATTACATATTGCAGGCTGAATCTAAAGCACAGGAAAGGAAATGTCTTCAGATAGGATAAATAAACATTATTTTGAAAAGGGAAAAAGTCATTCAAGTTCTCCTACTAAACTCTTTGAGAATAGTATAAAAATATGCAGGTCATCTTAACTTTAATGAATGAACTCAAGCCTCCTTCACCCCACCATCCTTTTCCAGGATTCATCTCTTTCCTTGCCATTAAAATAAGTGGTCACAACTACATTCATTCATGCAGCCCTACTTTCCTGACCTAGATTTGGGAAAGGTATTCATTCTCATTATTTTACCTTTTAGGATAACTACTAGAGTAAATCTGCCACATTGGGCAGAAAAATACATTCCAGATATTATTACCTTTCTTTTCTTGTAGCACTCTATTGATAATTTTGAGTAACCAGAAGCTTTATTCTTTTATTACATGTATGAATTTTACCTTCTGTGAGTCTCTGAGCTGCCTGGGCTTTAGTGGAGCATCTAGTGGATTCTCAAACATCTGTAAACTCCTTGATTACCACTGTATAGAAAACCCAGAATGGATTATAATTGTTATTGAGTCAAGTTTTCCACAAAGCAGAACTCTTCCCTGATAAGAAGCTGAGAAAGCAACATGGAATTATATTAAAACAAAATAGAAACTACACCTGAATTCTAGTCCCAGTTATGACAACAGCTTGCAGACTGATCATATCTCTGTATCTCAGTTTACACAAGCAGAGTAACTTTGATGATCATTTCTGCAGCATGTTTTTAGGGTAGTAAATCACAGAACACATTTAAAAGACACCATCCTAGTTCTTGATAGCCCTTTTATACTATCATTTATTTTCAAATGAACACCTTTAGGAGAGGCATACAATTACATGACATATATGTATAACATTTTCCCCATTCGGTTATATTTTTGGGAAAATTTGATTACCCTTTCATATATTTTTACAATGATCTCAATACGTTATTTTGTCCTTTTAGCTAAACCATGAGTAGAATCGGCTAATAGAAAAAGAAAACTCTTGTGAGATATTGCTGTATAAAGAGCCAAATGCCAAGAAGCACAATGAGTTTTCTAACTGCAAAAGAAGTTATGGATACCTTAACAATAGTATACCAGTATACAGTTCTTTACAATTTCAGAAAATCTTACACATTCATATGTTCAAGACACATGACCATCTTATGGCTCCTATTATTACCCTCTTTTTAAAAATGAGGAAATGGGTGCTGGTTAAACATTTTGCCCTAAGATCACACAGCATATGGAAGAATCAAGACTATAATGCAGGCCTTCTGACTACTACTTCAGTACACTCTGAACATGACATTTCCTAATGGAAGCTAGTCTTTCCACTGGCTAGCAGTGAGCCATGCTGACCTATACACTAGGAAAGTTTCACCTTGGGAAAACGTTCTGAGTTATGATTTATTTTTACCAATTTTTAGAATGGCAGGAATTTTTCCACCCTGTTCTGCTATCCAGTATATTCACAGTCAGGAAACTTTCCTTGTGCTGTTTCGTTCTTCCTGAACTGTAGTGATGAGGACTGTCTTCTGCAGACTTTTACAGACTGTAAGTCATAGTAAAAGCTAAGTCTGCATATTCATTAAGTGAAAAAATTGGGAGAAAAAAACCAAATCAAATGAAGACCTCTACATAGCAGATTTGACTATGGAAAATAAACTTTTCATTTAAAGGGAGAATAATAAAAGGAAAGCTAGCTTGATGTGGCTAAAGAGGGTTAACAATTTAAAGCAGATTACAACAGTTTGATGTGAACCAGTTTGGGATAGGGATGTGGAGGCTGAGAGCCCCAGAACTGGGAAAGCAGTGATGACATGGAAAGAGCCCTAAAACAAACTGT
Organism: Saccopteryx leptura; assembly: GCF_036850995.1. Classification (NCBI taxonomy): domain Eukaryota; kingdom Metazoa; phylum Chordata; class Mammalia; order Chiroptera; family Emballonuridae; genus Saccopteryx; species Saccopteryx leptura. The sequence goes on along the minus strand of NC_089512.1, from coordinate 48,054,006 downwards.
TTACAGGTTTGCCTCAGGCCACTTAATTCCCAGGAACTGCTTTCACACCTTTTCTTTATCTCTCAATCCAGACCTGCAATCCACGCTGGAAAGCCTTCAATTTAATGGTACCTGAAAGACAGGAGGAAGGCAGTTAAAAAAAAAAAATTCCCCAGCAGTCAAGAATTTAAATTTACAGTGGCCAACATACTCTTCTCTGCGTTACTGAAGGGCACAGAGCCCAAACCACTGTAGATTGCTTTAAAACCTCACACCCGTTGACTCTTTGGCTCTAAATCTTTGAGTTAAAAATAAAATAATTACAGGCTGTTTATGAGATAAATATTAAGCTATTTTAAGAGAGAGGGCTGCAAAATACTTGATTATAAGCATTTTAAGTTTAGAGGCCAAATGTTTTTCTTTTTTTCCCCTATAGTAACTGTGACTTTACCCAAAATAGTTATTCAGGATATATTTGCTTAATTGAATTAAAAACTGTTGCCTATGCCCTTTGAAATTCTGGACTTTCAACAGAGGGCCTCTAACTAGCCTAATATTTACTCACCAAACTGGACATCATTAATGATCTGGATAAAGGCAGAATTGCTTCTTGTTAAGGTCTGAAAAGAGATACTAGGTCAAATTAAGATAATCCATTCCCTGATTACACAAAACTGAAATAGAATTGCTTGGCTCTTTCTTTTCTCCTTATCTTGCAAAATCAAATTAAGCACTGGTAGAAAGAAATAGTTTAGAGAGAAATATGGGAGAGGGGGAAAAATCCAAAATGTGATTTCCAATGAGACTAGAGATTTGTTTTTTATCTTACATGATCATGTTATTCATTTGATAGCATCTTTCTCAGGGGTGTTATGTTATCTCTTGGCGAAAACTTATGAAAGTTAAGATTTGAATTGATTGGAAAAGTTTTGCAGAAGTATGAATTCTTAAGAGGTTGAGAAATATGAAAAAAAATGGCTATGGCTGGTAAGTAGAGCAGTTTGGGTCTCATTATACACCCTGCTTGAAGTGACATGAATAATGTTGGTTAGGCAAATCTGGGATAGGCTGCTCATAGAGGGATGACCAGTTACCAGTTACCAAGAACCTTTGGAAAAGAAAATGGCTTTATCAAAGAGGCCATTATTTAAATTTATCTTGCTGCTCAATTTAGCCATTGCTTATTCTATCTCATTTGTGGAACACCTGCTAATCTTTCCTCTCGGGCCCAGCACCAGTAATTGCCTGAAGGCCAAGCAGGGCTTCTCCCTTGCCAACTTAACTTCCTTGTTCTATATCTTATTCCCTGGTACAATTTGCACCTTTCAAAACAGATAAATGGACAAATTAAATGTTCCTGCTCTTCTCTTATATTTTTAACTTTAACACCATGTCTTTGGGATGTACTTTTTATTTTGTGCCTCCAAAAATAATGCTTGGGAATAAGGCTAAGGGCTAGGGAACAATGGGACATGGAATCACCAAACATGGATCATGGGAGAAAAATTTCAGGACCTTTTAGCCACCCTCAAATAGGAATAGAACTCACTCTCCCACAGTCTATTTTCCTTTTAGTGTCTGTTCCAGCCCACACCCTTCTTTAAAAGATCGTACTGAACTCTGAAACCTTGAATATGCTAGAATTAAGGTGCTAAGTTTCCTGAAGGCAATTTGGGAACTGAATGGACTTTGGAAGTTCCCAGTGTTTGACCATTACTCTGAATTGATGATCACACTGGGTGCATCATTGTCACATGATCCCATGTTTATTGATGAAAATAAACAGAGAGTGGTTTTCAAAAACCACTTTCAATGCCATGGTTTGTCATAAAACAATAAGTAGAAAAACCCTTGGTGTGCCTGCCAACTTTTTACTCCATATCTGAGAGATGGTGAGGCCCTGGCTGTGCTCTGTCTGCAAGTAAAGATAAACCTTGTTATTTGTACTATATTGGACTTTGCATCCCCAAGCATCACATTGCTTGTGATAGATACTGTCACTGTTTTTATAATTACAAGAGCAAAACAGTGCCATTATGAAGCAGTTCTTCTAAATAGCATATGAAATATGAAACTACTGATTAATAAAACCAATATATAAATGTAAACTTTTGTGAAAATAGTCTGTACCCTTTAAATTTTCTTATTCTAAAATTTACAGTGTCCATCAAATCTAATAACTCAAACAGTTGGGAAGATATATCTGTGCTTTTAAATCCTACACTTACAGCTGAACAAAGTGTGGTCTCTTTCCCCTTTATCTGTGAAAAGCCTGAGTGAGCTGGAATTTGTTCTCCTGAGGAGGAAGATAACAGACAAATCCTCAGAGAAAAGGGACCACGGAACCCCAGCATAAATAAAAAGCAGGATAGAGTGCTGTTTTGTTTCAATGGCTACTAAAGAACTTTGGCTCCTGGGATCATTAATTTATATATTAATATTAATAAAATAAATTCCTTTATTGCCAGGACTGTCATGAATAGCTAAAAATATATCTGAACCAATTGTGTTCTTTCAGACGATAAATAAACAATATTCTACATAGTTAAGAAGAAGAGTACTTGGATTTTTTTTCACAATTAGATTTGGTTGGCCAATTCCATTGTTTGCCAGCTTAGTAACATTTTGACTGGCGATCAATGGTTTTTATTTTTATTCCTTTATTTTTTTAAGTGAGGAAGAGAGATAGAGAGACAGGCTCCCACATGCTCCCCAACTGGGAGCCACCCTCCAATCCCGGTCTAGGGCCAATGCTCAGACCAACCAAGCTATCCTCAGCACACGAGGCTGACACTCAAACCAATCGAGCCACTGACTGCAAGAGGGGAAGAGAAAGAGAAGGGGGAAAAAGAGGAGAAAAGAAGCAGATGGGTCACTTCTCATGTGTGCCCTGACCGGGGATTGAACCCTGGACATCTGCACGCTGGGCCGATGCTCTATTCATTGAGCCGACCAGCCAGGGCAGCAGTCAATGGTTTTTGAAGAGCAGCAACTGCCTGCTAGTTCATTAGAATGTGAATAATTCTTCCTATTAATTTTCCATTTGCCTTAAATCTGTAAATCATGCAAGAAAACAGAATTACATTTAAAAACTTTCAAACTTAACTTGAATCACATACAGTGCTTAACTAGCACCTCCAGGATATAATAGTTCAAAAGGCACTGCCTCTTAAGATCCTAGTATATAAGAGCTTTAGTTTAAAAATCACAATTCCTCTCAGAATAGTCATTTTATTTAAAAGAGGAAAAGTGAGGAAGTCATGTAGAAAGCTACAGAAAGAAAGAAGAAGATCTAGTTCTAGTTCAGGTTTGCTGTGAATAGCTACTCAACTTGGGAATATCTCCTGGCTTCAATTTATTCATACCTAATCAGAGAATGATGATGTAGGTTATTTCTGAAGACCCCTTTAGTTCTGTAAATCTCAAGGTTCTCAACAAGAAGAAAATAGGAACAACAGGGGCAGAAACTAGGAAGTTTAGGAAACTCAATCAGTACATTTGGATTAACATTCACCCACTATAGCTAATCAAGGAGAACCACGTATGTTTAAAAGAGTGAAAGTCGATCAGAAGTATAAAGAAGAAGGAAACAAAATGAAGATGGGCCCTAAGAATTCAATTTTCTTCCTTGAGCGTTTGCTCTAATTTGTAAAAAAACTAAGAATATCAGGAAGCCCACCAAATGGGACACACATATTTTTGGCCATTTTTAACTCTTCTTAATCATTACGAAGTGATTGTAAGAAGGTAGAGTTATCTACTACAGTGGTTTTCAACCACGGGTCTACAAGGTATTTTGTGCTGGTCCACAAAAGAATTAACCACCCTAATGTTGTATGAAAAGTACAGAGATAGGGTCTACTACACTAATTTCAATCTACCAAATGGGAGAAATCACTGGAATAATCTATGTTTTACTAGTTGACTCTCTCATTTACATCTTTTAGTTTGCTGTTTTTTTCAAGGAGCTGTAAACTTAAAGTGTTCATGTTTAAACCCTTTCATAACTTGCATATTAAAATACTAATACTATTGGTTTAATAAGGAACACTGTTGTTTTATTTTTTCATTATTAGCCAGCTTTTCCCAGGACCTTTGTGTTTTACATAGAAGGTATGCTATAGATCTTTAACTAAATTTAATTATCTATATAAAACAGTACCCTGAATCCCATCCTAACTTTGATATGTGGACTCATTTTTGAAAATCAAAATATATAAACATAAAGGACATTTGCTGTGTCTCTTGAAAGAAAACCTTTCTGTAATTTCCCCCTACAGAAACCATTTTTGCTTCTCTGGAAAAACATTGTATTCCAAAACAATTTTCTTCATTTCATTCTCATCTTTTTCTGGTCTGTCTAATATAAGAGTGCAAGCATCATAATGGCCAGAGGCAAAGTCACCAGGAAGTTATAATGAAGTTATAATAAAGTCATAATGAAGCTTAAGCTTCAGGGCACCTCACCTCCCTTACACAGAGCCCCTTTGAATGTGCTGGGAAGAACCTGAGATTCACTTTTGTTCTTAGAATTTGTATTATTGAACCCAAGAATTGTTGTAAATGTACTCAACAACTGTGTGTATTTTAGGCCCCACAAATCCTGTATCTGTCCCTGATAATGTCCTAGATGTAATTAAGCATTCTTTCCTGTTAAGCAGAGATGCTTATCTAGCCATTTAATAGACTTTACGAAGATAAATTGTTAGCCCCAAACTAGAAGTGTAAAATCGTTAAGACCAAATTTGAAGATGATATGGTTCCTCTTATAATGGCAAATTATCAGATGATACTGTACAAGATAATAGAACATATAAGGCTTCCCTTTGCTGTGTAGAAAATACAGAAATGTAATATTTTACCAGAAGTGTAATGTTAAATTAATGATTCAAGATAAATTCCACAGACCTAATTCTACCTGTAGTTTTAAGAGGTCAGCTTTCAGGTTAAGAAGGTCTCACTGTGAGGTGTGCAAGTTTACTATTAGCTATCTAAGAATTGGTGAATTGGGGGCAAAGAAGAGCAGATCGTGTCTAGTGATCACTCTTGCAGTCTGACAGATCCACATAGAGGCTGAAAGGATCCATGCAGATTTCAAAAATGCAATGAAAGCAGCATAATCCAATTTGACTGGGAAAAACAAAAAGTCTACCTGGTATTTATTTGCATGTCAATACCCAGAATTTTCTGCCAGTTCATCACTTTTTCAAAATGCTGAAGGGATTAAAAAAACAATAACAACAACAAGAAAAAAAAACAAAAAAACACTGGAATGGTTTGGCATAACGGTGGGGGTGCAGATTCCTTTCTCTGTCCTTGAGTGTTTACTGCCAGGAAATCCTGACCAACATTGATTGCCAACGGGTTAAAGTCACATTGTTGTTAAATTGGGAGAGAAAATTAGCAGGATTTTGTGCCCTATGCTCAACTATCACAGAGTTTCAAAAACAGGAACCTGGGGCTTTATATGAGGGGACAGGGGAAGTCAAGGGGAAGAGTCACAGGGTGATTTATCAGGGCATAGTTCCAGATAAATTGCTTACATGGAGGTAAAAGAATTTTACGTAGTTATTCTGTGCCCAGAAACCAAATTGTTGAGCAGAAGCTTGTCTAAAAGTTGAAGTGGGTAGTTCTAGGTACAGTCTTTCCATGTGCAAAGAGGTGATGGTTTTATATCTGTGTAATCTGTTCTCATGCATGTGCAGGTGGACTTTGCAGGTATGCATACCATGAGATCCTCATGGCAAAAGAAAGCTAGTATTTCATTAATATAAACTATATAAGCTGCAAAACTCCTGGAGGGCAGAAACCACACTTTCTCTAGGTTCTATAAAAGCAAGTTTTTCTCATGATTAGGATCTGGCATTCTGAGGAAACTCAGCACATTTTAACTGATGTGACTTACTATCCACTCTACCCTGAAGTAGGAGGAAAAAAATAAAGCAAAATGTCCCAAAACATAGTAAGCACTATTTGCTCATTATTTACTTGAATAATTTGAGCCACCAGGCAAAGTGACTCTTATGTCCTCACATCTGTCCTCCGTTTCAGTTTGCTAAACAACATAGTGAAGTGAATTTCCCAATAAATCCATTTTTTTTAAGTGAGAATTTCTGGAATAACTCCTGTGAAGGATGCTAGAATAATATGCAAGTTTGGAAATTTACTCAGCATCTAAGAGTCCTTAGTATTAGTGTTATTTTCTTCAGTGTAGAACAGAATTAATAGTTTAGTGAAAATTACAGACTCGTAGAAATTCAAGGTAGCTCCAAACCAGTGGGTCTTGAAGCTGGCTACAGCTGCCGCTCATTGTACCCACTTGCTCTTGCCAATCTGGAGAAAATTCGCAGCATCTCTGCTGAAAAGAAACTTTATTTTTAGCACAAGACTTCATGTTCAGTGTGCGTGCACATTCACAGATATCCACTCATACACCGCACATATGGATACTCCACACACACACACTCTGCTTCTGAAAAATGCAACTAGAATATCCTCAAGAAAAAAGATGATAAACTCCTATTTAAAGCACTCCCCTCAACTGAGAAATCTGGGGCCTAAGAAAGATAAATGGCTTTCCTAAAGTCACATAGTTAACCACAAGACAAAAGCTAGAACTCAAGTTCCCTCAACTTTTATTCCAGTGCTTCTGTGTACTCATTGAACTAGGATGGGGGGTTTAATTCCTTATATAGTTCAGTATAGTCAATGTATATAAAGTGCTGCCCCTCCTCAACCAGAGTAGCCTTGAGAGTTTTCACAATGACCACAAACCTTTGATTAGATCTATAGAAGGAAATGAAAGAGATCATTTCATGACTAACACAACTGGCTTTTTAAAGCAGCCTATTGCATTCAAGTGGTGAACACACAGTGCAGTGTACAGATAATGTATTATAGAATGGTACTCCTGAGACCCATATAATTTTATTAACCAATGTCACCCCAATAAATCCAATTAAAAAAAGAATCAAGAAATGGATCATCCACGTTGTACCACCTTAAAACTTAATCACTAATCTCTAAGTGGTGATATTATTTGTAGCTATTCTTTTTTAAAAAATACTTCTATAGTTATTTTTTTTCTAAATTTTCTACTCATGGGTATATATTACTATGATACTAGAAGTTATTTAACTTAGATTTATGTACTTTCTTGGTTACACAGTTCAAAATAGTTTTACTATGAATTATAAGATCCACTTTATTATGTAATAATTGATATATAAATGAAAAGGATTTTACCATGCTTTGTGATTCTAAAATAATTCTATCACAAGGGCAGATTCTACATATTTTTCATTTATTTCAGATTTGAATTATAGAAGTGTTTTATAGAATAGTTATTAGCATTGTGCTACTACTAAAACATTTTTTAGTGTCAGTCTAATAATCACATTGATAATTCTGGGATTACCTGTGTAAAATATTTCATCTTGAAGTTTAATGCTCTTTTTGTAGTAAGGGTACAAACAGGTTCTGAATCGTTCACTAGGGTTGATTCACTTTTGTTTGGTATGCTGTTTGAGCTAAAAGTAATGATCTCAGATGCTTTCAAGCTTTGTACAATAATTAATGGAAATGTGCTTGATCTTTTTTCTCTTTTAATAATAATGTCTTAAAAACAAGTAAAAGGAGGATTATATAATTTTTAAAGATGCCTATTGCAAACCTGAGTAACTGACGCACATGTTTTATTGATTATTTGACTCTTAATGACAGATATTTTGAAAAATAAGTTCAAAACTCTTATTTTGCCACTTTTTGCAGCACTTACCCACAGATCTTATACATCTGCTCTTACTGAAACAGATTGCTTCCAGAGCATTAAAAAAAAGACATAAACATTTTCTTGGCTCAATATTCCTAATCTGCTTTTAGACTGATTTTTTTTATAGTTAAGTATATTTTACATGCACACTGTGTTTCATTTGAGATTTTAGTAGATTTAATCTAAACGTGCAAGATTACGTTATATTCAAGTAGTCTTTTTAACCTTGGATTGCTGAAATGATTTTTTTATTGAAAGAAAGTTAAAAACATTCCATTGAAAGCCAAGATAAACAGTAGATTTTTTGTATTTTTCTGAAGCTGGAAACATGGAGGCAGTCAGACAGATTCCCGCATGCACCCAACCGGGATCCACCCGGCACACCCACCAGGGGGCGATGCTCTGCCCATCCGGGGCATTGCTCTGTCGCGACCAGAGCCACTCTAGCGCCTGGGGCAGAGGCCAAGGAGCCATCCCCAGCGCTCGGGCCATCTTTTGCTCCAATGGAGCCTTGGCTGCGGGAGGGGAAGAGACAGAGAAGAAGGAGAGGGGGAGGGGTGGAGAAGCAGATGGGCGCCTCTCCTGTATGCCCTGGCCGGGAATCGAACCCGGGACTTCTGCACGCCAGGCCAACGCTCTACCACTGAGCCAACCAGCCAGGGCCTAGATTTTTTTATCATTTTTAAAATCAACAACAAACACTCCTCAAACAACAGAAATTGGAACTATTAGCCAGTCATAGGTAAATTGTTGCAGGATAAATTGAAGGAAGAGAAGACCAAAACTGGTTAAATATCTTTGGTCCCAGATGACAATTAGGAGGAATAATCAAGAGATAAGAGTATTTTTTATTATTAAATGTTGTTGACTTTAAAGATTTTAGTTATTAAAGCAAATATGTATAATGAAATTGGGGTGCTGTTCACTGTGAATTAGAAATCTCCAACTCAGCTACTTTTTCTCTTTTTTTTATTTGCAGCCATTTGTTATCTATGACATGAATTCCTTAATGATGGGAGAAGATAAAATTAAGTTCAAACACATCACCCCCTTGCATGAGCAGAGCAAAGAGGTGGCTATCCGCATATTTCAGGGGTGTCAGTTTCGCTCAGTAGAAGCTGTGCAAGAGATCACAGAGTATGCCAAAAGTATTCCTGGTTTTGTAAACCTTGACTTGAATGACCAAGTAACTCTTCTAAAATATGGCGTCCATGAGATCATTTACACAATGCTGGCTTCCTTGATGAATAAAGATGGGGTTCTCATATCAGAGGGCCAAGGATTCATGACAAGGGAGTTTCTAAAGAGCTTGAGAAAGCCCTTTGGTGACTTTATGGAGCCCAAGTTTGAGTTTGCTGTGAAGTTCAATGCACTGGAATTAGATGACAGCGACTTGGCAATATTTATAGCCGTCATTATTCTAAGTGGAGGTAAGATTCATCTTTGGTCTTCCATGAAAGAGGGTGGCATGGTGGTGGAATGGCTGAAATTTTTTTGAACTTCCTAGTGTTAGTCAATGTTCCTTTCTCTTTGTACTCACTGCACTTTTCATATAGAAAATGACAATGGTATAATGCCAAGGAAGTGGCACCACGCGTGTAAAATACCAAGAAAGAATATCATAGGTTTGTTTTTTGAAGGCTGTGGCTAACCCAGGTTCTCTTCTTTTAACCCTCATGCTATTTTTTTCCAGTCAAATTCAAATAAGGAAAACAAATGCCCTCTTTTCCTTTTTTTTTCTATTTTTTTCCAGTCAAATTCAAATAAGGAAAACAAATGCCCTCTTTTCCTTTTTTTTTCTATTTTCTTTTTACTTGTTTTTTTCCTGTATCCATTTCATATAAGTAATGACATGTATAGCTTTGCTTAAGATGGTGCTCACTTGACATACAGAAAGCACTACTAAGTGGTTTTTGGTCAAATTATGCTCCTGTCCCATGATCAGTAAGGTATTTCTTTGGGTTGTTTTTCCAGTATCAGAAATCAAGGCATATATACTATCTACTGACCTCTACCTACTCTCTCACGTAGATTCCTTTGATTGCTTCCCTTGAAGCACCTTTGTGAGTTGTTTGGCTGTGGTTAAGAATGCAATCTGAACCAGAGAACAGAGAAATAAATTGAATTATATAGCAATTCATTGTATTTTTGGCCTTGCAAGTTCATGATCTAATTAACCAACTCCAAAAGCCAAGTTTTATACTAAATGCTACTTTCATTGGCCTCTCACATGTTTCCAATGTAAATAGAAGAAAGTTTTACTGTTATCTCATTCTATAAAAGTTGTTTTTAATGACAAGTTTTCATTACTGAAAGGAGTTCAGGTGAGCTTTTTATGTGTACTTACAGAATATCCTCTGTTTGTAAAAACTGATGTGGTGTGGTGGCAGTGTCCTACAAATACAGATACAAGCTGAGTGTAACTGTACAAGATATTATAAAGAGCACAACCCACTTTATTGTCCTTGATTGTCCAATTACTTGAGTGAAGAATGCTTTTGAAATCAGGTTCATAGTGTATTAGTAATAATAATAATAACAGCAAACACTTACTAAGTACTTACTGTGTTGTGAGCACTTAATACACATTCATTTAATTCTCACAACCCAATGAGGTAAGTACTGTTTTGCAAACAAGAAAGCTAAAACACTAAATGGTTCAGTCTCTTGCCCAGGGCGACCTAGCTATAGCAAAAGATGGAGCCAGGATTATAAGCACAGGCAGTCTGGCTCCAGAGTCTATACTGATACTGCCCTTTACCTGACTAGGATGCAAATAGATAACAATATGGCACAGGTTACTCTGGAGTCTTATCTTAAGTACAGTGTCAAGTTGTAACTCATTTAAAAATGATTATTTTGGTGTTATATTTAATGTAACAAAAATACACTATCCAACATGTTTTACTATCTTGACTGAATCTACTTCTTAAACATATTAACCTTGGATCCTCCTGGAGCTGTGATTAATTCAGCAAACAAAAATAAGATCCAGATTATTTGAGGTTCACTAAAAGAAAAAGATTAAATTTTGAAAAACCAGATTAGAAAACAAGTTAATATTGTTTTACTAGCTAATTCTTTAAGGCACATTTTATTTTTAATGAAAAATAGAAATAAAATTATTAACATTTGATATATTTCTAAGATACTTTTCTAAGCATAATATATATACCATGTATGTATTCCTTTCTTCACTTAATCATTTTCCCATGTCATTATATATTCTTTGTTAATATTTTTAAAAATAAATGTGATACTTGGTCATTACATAATTCACAAAGTGCAGAAATGTGGAAATGAAAAGTAAAGGTCTTTTTCCTCAGAATAAAACTAGACTCACAAAGTCCTGTTTCCCCTACCAAAAAGTTTCTATGTACATGCTAGCATATATGTTACCATTTTAATGACTATAAAATATTCCATTTTATAAAGCCTTATTTCCTACTAAATTATCTCCTTATTTATGTTTAGGTTGCTTATAATTATAAAAACCTATAAAAATAATATTTAAAATGTGTTTCAAACTTTGCTGTAGTGAACATTCTTATGTTTCTCTTCAAATTTGAGATTATTTTGTCATTCCAAATGACCAGAAATAGAATTTCTGGGAGACAGCTATGAACATTTTTAAGTCTTTTGTTATATTGTTGACAGATTGTTTTCCATAAAGTTGGTACCAGTTTGTATTCCCACCACAGATGCTAAGGGAGGCCTTTGGAATAAGCCATTCAAAAATGCTTAGTTTCTAACCAGGAAACATACCTCGCGGTCACTGGCTTAAGCGTGGGCTCATCTAACTTGAGCGCAGGCTCACCAGCTTGAGCGCAGGCTCACCAGCTTGAGCACAGGGTCACTGGCTTTGAGTGTGGGATCATAGACATGACCCATGGTTGCTGGCTTGAGCCCAAAGTTACTGGCTTGAAGCCCAAGGTGCTGGCGTGAGCCCAAGGTTGCTGGCTTGAACAAGGAGTTGCTGGCTTGAACAAGGATTACCTGGCTTGGCTGTAGCCCCCCAGTCAAGCCACATATGAGAAAGCAATCAATGAACAACTAAGGTGCCACAACAAAGAATTGATGCTTCTCATCTCTCTCCCTTCCTGTCTGTCTGTCCCTATCTCTCTCACACTAAAAAAAAGAAAAGAAAAGAAAAAGAAGCAATCATAATAATTCTGGGCTTTTGAACCTGAGTAGTGTTGTTTTATGGGCACATGAGACAACAGTGTGGTTTCATCTAGAAAAATGCCATTACTGCTTGTGTTTCACAAGCTAGATTATTTAAGAATCATTGATGTATTAGGCCTTTAATATTTTCGATAATTAGCCAAAAAACAGTTCTGTGAATAATTTGGTTCAAGGTAATTGATATTTTAGGCAAGCTTTGATTTTCAATTATGAAAATTAAAGGTGGTGTCATTTAACTGTAGACGGTGTATAAACAAGTTCCTTTAGCCTTACACCAACTCTCTTCACAGTGACCAATATCTAGATCTCACTGAATCCTCACAACAATGAAGAAAATCTGAAGGTAACAGCCAACCATAGATTATTAAAATCTTATATCTGTGGTTATAATAAGAGGAAAGCTCTGTGAATAATTTTAGACTTCCTTTAAAAATATAGAATTTACCATTGACTAACATATCACTAAAGGAAAGCCCTTCCATGATCAAAATTTGCTTTTGTAGATGAAGTCTACTTACAGTCATTAGATAACAATGAATAAGCTAGACCCCATGTTTGTTTGATTCTCTTCTTTACACAGAGAAGCTGATTGGGTACATGCCAGAGAAAGAACTGCTTAAGTCCTTCTCAATCCAAATACTGGATTCCAGTAAGATCAGAATCCCAGTCTTCTGGAGATGGCAAAATCAGTATCTCAGATTGTGTTTATTAGAGTGTGACATATAATCTTTCAATTAGTTTGGGGTTTTTTTTCCTATCAGGTTTTCCAGAACAGGAACTCATTCATGTTAGTCAACCAATTTTTTATCCTAACAAGACTGATTATTTTCTCCTCTACAACTTATTCTGATGTCTATAAATGGATTTAGTGATTTCAGGGCAAAAGCACTTTTGACAGGCATCCATTGACCTCATTTGTTTAGAAATCACAGAAGAATCTAGTCAAGGTACTATGACCCTAGACTGAAGTAAGAATGGAGAGATGAGCGTGATGTAAGAGTGGGGTGATAAGGAATTGGGGAAATTAAAGGGGACCCCAGAAGATCTAAAGGGGATTTTTTTGGATGAAAGTACCTGATTTGACCCAACAAGTATTTGCTGAGGAAACTAGAGTTGCTATAGTAAGATCACTGTCACTCAACTTCAACCCTGGAAACTGCTGATACCATTAGATGTGGGACTTAGATTGTCCTGGTGTTTAGCATCTCTACTATTTACTCAGCTTTCAAACCAAGGTTGTGAGAAAGATGACCCAGTTCTCAAGTTTTTCTCCTCTCTTTCTCTCTTTTTCTTTCTCCTCTGAGCCTCAGGCAAAAATGAAACTAAAAAGAACATCAACACTCTGGAAACAAAGGAGAGCACTGTGTACATTTTAAAAGCATTCCATATACATTCCTCTATTACATCCTGACAAGTCTCATTTTATAGAAAGAGAAGTGACAGTCATAGATGTAAGCAGTTTGCCTAAGATCTAACAACCGGTGAGCAGTAGAACTAGGACTGAAACCTAGGTGTTCTGCCACATCCAAATGCCCTCTGCCACATACCCTGCCCTCTGCTACCCGGCTAGTGGATCATGATCAGCTCGCTTACTTTTGTGTTGGGGGCTGCAACCGATGCTCCCTTCATGATATTTTCTAAAGTATTGATGTACCCACGATCCATACCTTATTCTTTGGTATTTATGATGAGTAATAGTTTCCCTTGCTCCCTCTAGTCTCACTGACTGGATCGGTGGCGTCAAGAGTAATAAAACTGCTTCCAGCAAGGGCATGTTTGCAGCTGGTGCCACAGCATCATGCCAGCCACACATGCAAACTCCTAAGACCTACCCAGCAACCAAAGCCAAGTGGAAAGCTCAGTAAAGCTGACAAGCTCCAGGACACTCCATTGGACACTTTGCCCCTTTGAGCATTTGCTGCTTGGTAAAGAAAAGCATAGAAGGGTTCCAGCTGGAACTCCACAACAGGAAAAAGCTCTTTTTGTTAATTCAAAACAGTTTGGAATCCATTACAGTTCTTCCCAAACTTCCAAGACATGGGGGAGGAAATTCACTGGATTTTACAATATATTTTTCTAGGCAGACTGCCATCACCTTCCTAATGACAGAAAAGCTATAAATATTGATACAATGGCCACAGATGGCAAGTCATCTAGCCTCCTCATTTATTCTCTTGAGTCTGGCTTGGCTGCCCAAACCACCTATATAGCAGCTTCTTCCTTTTCCAGCAATCCCAGCCATGTTCTTTCTCTGCGAAGCAGTTTTGGACAGCTGCCCTTGGAGTGATCATGTGCGTTTCTGCTGTTGAGTGGGCAGGAAGAATAGGGTACAAGAAGGAGGAATTGTTTTCATAGTTATACATATGCAGATCAAGGAAAAATTGATATCCTGTAAAATATTGCACAACTGCTAGTCCCATAGGTCAATAACCTGGGGTTCCTGTTTCTCACCCTTGGTCAGGACTATACAGTATAAATAGGTATAGATAGAAATTTAGATATAGACTTTTAAATTAGTTGTAATTAGAATAAAATCAAAACACAGCAACTGTCCCAGAATAAGTACTTAATAAATGCTTGTTAAATGATTAATAATCAAATAATAATAATCATAACTATCATTTATTGACTACTTCACTATATGCCAGAATATTACTAAGCACTTTGAATACATTCATAATTTTTTTTTTTTTTTTTACTGAGAGCTACATTCATAATATTTGTTTAATCTTCCCTGCAGCTCTTCAAAGTCCATTATTATCCCCATTTAACAGATGGAGAAAACAGAAATTTAGAGAGACTAAGCAACTTGCTTAAGGTCACAGAGCTACTAACTGGTGAGGCCAAGATTCAGACCCTGATCTCCCTGAACTTAAAACTGATACCTTTGGGCCCTGGCTGGTTGGCTCAGTGGTAGAGCGTCGGCCTGGCGTGCGGAAGTCCCGGGTTCAATTCCTGGCCAGGGCACACAGGAGAAGCGCCCATGTGCTTCTCCACCCCTCCCCCTCTCCTTCCTCTCTGTCTCTCTCTTCCCCTCCCGCAGCCGAGGCTCCATTGGAGCAAAGATGGCCCGGGCGCTGGGGATGGCTCCTTGGCCTCTGCCCCAGGCGCTAGAGTGGCTCTGGTCGTGACAGAGTGATGCCCCAGATGGGCAGAGCATCACCCCCTGGTGGGTGTGCCAGGTGGATCCCAGTTGGGCGCATGCGGGAGTCTGTCTGACTGTCTCTCCCTGTTTCCAGCTTCAGAAAAATACAAAAAAAAAAAAAAAAAAAATTAAAAAACTGATACCTTTGACTACTACTGCCTTTTGTGTATCAAAATGGGGAAGCATCCCAGTTAATTACCTTGGTCTTGGCAATTATCCAAAACTCTCTATTTCCATATTGCTTCCAAATATCTTAATCAAGAATTTCAAAGTTATAGTCTATATATTACTTACTAATATTCAAAGCCCTTCTTGAGACACCATTGTCACCTATCTAACAAAATTATACCCTGGTTTGAAAATTGCTCTGGGAAGAAATTAGACCCACCCAGTGATAACACTGAAGACTGGGACTGTATTCTTAAATTTGTTCAGGTAGCATGGTCCCTGGACATAGTAGCATTGTTTGCCAGAGCTTCTCATAAAAATTGATAAGCTTTAAATAACTGAGTAAATATATTCATACTTAATCAGATACCATCTTACACCAGGTTCTAATAGAGATAATTGGTTGCAGAAAAATTTATGAGAGAAATTAAAAATTGTTAAAATACCATTCATAAATTAATTTCTTCTTGCCTGTTGGAAACAATCAAAATGACATTCAGTTATAGCAGCAGAGCACCTCATTCCAGCTCACAGACACGAATGTTCCACAGGCAGAGTTTGAGGAGCTCTGCATTTGCAAGTGTTCCGTCTCTCTCCCCATCCCTAATTGCCTTTCAAAATATTGATATTTCCAGATCATGTGTAATCTGTCCATTTACTGCAGAACTATTTCTAGTAGAGTGGACATATAGCACTCCTCTGGAACAAAAGACAGTGTACATGCCTGAGTGGGCCTATACTTTTCCTGAGGAAACCCCCATTTAGGGGGCCTCTGATTCTTCATGGTCCAGTGGCCTCCACCTCTTCTTTGTTATTATCATCCTTACTAGGTAACTGGGAGGAGACAAAACCCAAAATAGTCTAAAACTTAGGTATTAGAGATACTATGAATAGTAGTAGGCCAACTTCTACTCTTCTACATAACAGTTAAATATACCAATTAAATATTCAGCTACCTTATCCTTACAGCATTTTTTGGACAAGACTCAGGCTAGTGCCTAATAGGTTAAAGTTATTTTTCTGACTCTTCTTGTAATATTGAGAGTAAACAAGGACATCTGATTTCTCATATGACTAAGCTTTAAGCAGGACAGTTGAAGAGTGTTATTACATGGTTCAGATCTCCCTTTAGACCATGATTGTGTCAGAAAGTAATAGCATTCACTTATTAATTGAAGAACAGTTAATGGGCACCTGCACTGTATCTACATAGTTTATGCTGCTCTTCTCTTCTACCCTCTGACTCCTACACCATGCTGCCATGACCAATGGGACAACCCTGTCAGGTGGCCAGTATGGTTGTGAATAGTGTCTCAATCTGAGTTATCTATAAATGTCCCATTAGTTCACTCTTTTTATAACATCATAGACTTGGTTTAGACAGAGTGAAGTATATTTATAAGTTCTCTACTGGCACTCAAATTCTAAAAACCAGAGAGCTTGGGGTGGAAGTGAGGGGATAGAGAGAAGATGGAATATACTAGAATCATCTGTGAAACTTAAAAATACAGACACATACACATGGGCTTTTGTTGTTTGTAGAACATAGAAAAATCTTTATCTGTGACTGCTTCAGAAATTAAATTTCCTCCTCACCCGGGCCTGGTAGGCTGGGATCATTTTAGTGAGTGAGCAAATGATTGTATTTAACCCCAGAGACAGACATGGGATTGAAAGCCAAACTGCTGAGTCATCCCTGTCACCACACCGGCAGTCTTGGAAAAGGTTCAGTCAGTCAGTCAGTGGGCTGCTTTTTGTAGTACTTTATCATTTTGGGTTCTCACAATGTGTGTTTAAACTCTGGGTGACCCCAGGCAGTTTTCCAGACTGGCACAGTTCACCAAGACATTCAGACAGATCATCTGCAAGTGAGGAAGAATGAAACCAGGACTTGTTCAAGTCACTCATAACAGAGAGGCCAATACAGGTAGTGAAGGAGTCATGCACTCCTAGGGGAAGTACCTTTCAAGGGTCTTGCTAGCTTCACAAACCAGAAGAGAGGCAGGGTGATCCACTGGAAAGCTTTGGAATACAGGGACAGCTCTGAGTTTAGAAACCCCCACTCCACTACTAACTAGATGTGTGATTTCAGGCAATTATTTACTTCCCTGAGCCTTAATTTTCTTATTAAGTAAATGAAATAACACTATGTGAAGTCTTTGGCACAGTGCCCAGGACATGTTAAGCAAACAACAATTACTAATTTTCCCCTGTATGATATAATTGGAAGTAGCTTCACTCAATTTTGCCAAATTGCTTATTTCCACCAATAGTCAATTCTTAAAATTCTTATTACAATATAAATACTACCTTCCTGACCAGGTGGTGGTGCAGTAGATAGAGCATTGGCTGGGGATGCAGAGGACCCAGGTTCAAAACCCTGAGGTAGCCTAAGTTCACTGGCTTGAGTGGGATCATAGACTTGACCCCATGGTCACTGGCTTGAGCCCAAAGGTCACTGGCTTGAAGCCCAAGGTCACTGGCTTGAGCAAGGGATCACTGGCTCAAGCTGGAGGGCCCCCCGCCCCACCACCAAGGCACATATGTGAAAGCAATCAATGAACAACTAAGGTGCTACAACAAAGATTTGATGCTTTTCATCTCTCTTTCTCTCTCTCTCTCTCTCTCTCTCTCTCTCTCTCTCTTGCTTAAAATATCAGTATAAATACCCCTAAGGAGATATCAACTAATCTCTTTATCAGCTATCACTTTAAGGGGATTAGTTGTGGATTGAGAACAAAATTCCAAGGTAAAGAGATACTGGAGGATGGGGGAGGGGGCCTGAAAAGTTGACAGAACTCTAAAGTGGCATTGAAGGAGATAGGGAATAGGAGGGTGGTGGGTTTTCACACTCCCTAGAATTCTGATTGTTTGCAGGGACATTATGTATTGAGAGGTCATATTTAGAGATTGCACCTATGTTTTGAGGTTCTTCTTAAAGATGTTGGAAAAGAAGAAATGGTGAATTTGGTGCAGATAACTAATACTTGGACCCATTTTGTTTTTGATTTGCTGTTGGCCACCTTTGGTTTGCTGTTGGCATTTCTAGCGGCTGAAGAAGCAAGGAAGAGTAGTTGGACTGGGAGCATGAATGTGTCAGGCCCCATGATAAAGAAGAAATAATTCCCCTTTATCTTTCTGCTCTAGCCTTTCCTCTGCCTCCCACCCACCGCTCGTTTCCAGTCCTGATCAGAGCCAGTGTTAGACATAGAAGGAGCAGAAATATATCTATATTCCTCAGCAAGAGGGAAGAACATGCTGCTCTTTTGGTCCTGACACAGAGAAAGGGAACAGACTGGGTGACTAAACCTCAACTGATTGACCTTGAATGACTAGAACAAGGGAACCCAAACCCCAAGGTGAAAGGAGATAAGAAAGACAGAGATGTCCCAAAGGGCAGGATTGAAATCTCAAGTCCCATTTCCACTTGGAAGGACCTGGAAATATAACAGAGCCCAAGCTTAATTCACTAAGTACTAGATGTCTTTCTGTACTGTGTTGTAGTTTGGGAGGGGGTTTTTGGAGGTGGTAGTTGAGTGTTTGAGATGAGAGGAGTTGGTGTGGAATTGCTTCTTAGTGGGCAGATAAAAGAAAATATTGTCTGGGCTTGGTTTCATGGTGGTGATTACCTGCCTCCACCATCTTAACCAAATCATATGTGTTATTGTTGTGAAGATCAGTTATCATTTGGGCATAGACAGAGAATGCATTTATTAAATTATTGTTTAAACAGGGAAATGTTAGAATGTTAATCTACTTCAGAGCAAAGGACTCTATCTTGTTGAAGACAGAATATGCTCATTATCAGATAATCTTTATTAGTTGTTAAAGCATTTACAAGGTCTCTAAGTAATGTTGTTCCCTTTACCTGATAGCGTAGTCAACTATATTTCTCCTAAAATTGTCCTAAAAGTAAGATGGTGGGTGTTCGCTTCGGCAGCACATATACTAAAATTGGAACGATACAGAGAAGATTAGCATGGCCCCTGCGCAAGGATGACACACAAATTTGTGAAGCGTTCCATATTTAAAAAAAAAAAAAAAAAAAAAAAAAAGTAAGATGGTGGGAGGTAATTGCTACAGGTTATACCATAGTTTCCCAATGATAAACTTCATTGAATTCAGTTTTGCCTAATGTTCATCATGAATCTAATTGTTAGGTCAGAAAAGTACTGAAGAATTTCTATCATCTCTTCAAGGTAGAAGTGTAATTGGGCACCAAGACTTTTTGTTTTGTTTTGTTATCCTTAAATTACCTTTCTTACATGCAACTACAACAGGGTTCGGGAACCTTTTTGGCTGAGAGAGCCATGAACACCACATATTTTACAATGTAATTCCGTGAGAGCCATACAACAACCCGTGTATGTTACGCATTATCCAATAAAAATTTAGTGTTGTCCCGGAGGACAACTGTGATTGGCTCCAGCCACCCACAACCATGAACATGAGCAGTAGGGAACAAATGGATTGTAATACATGAGAATGTTTTACATTTTTAACAGTATTATTTTTTTTTATTAAAGATTTGTCTGCGAGCCAGATGTAGCCATCAAAAAAGCCACATCTGGCTTACGAGCCATAGGTTCCCAACCCCTGAACTACAAGAATGGGACCTTGCCCAAAACCCCCAAATATGTGTCTGCATCAGGAATTCTTTTCTTGAATTCTAGAATTTATGCTCTTACCAATAACAGCTTAAAAACCTTCCATTTCCTGCCTTGGCCGGATAGCTTGGTTGGTTAGAGCATCATCTGGAAGCACAAAGGTTGCCAGTTCTATCCCTTGTCAGGGCACATACAGGAGCAGCTCAGTGTTGCTGTCTCTCTCTCTCTCTCGCTGAAATCAATAAATAAAAAAAATATTTTTTTAAAAAGAAACCTTCCATTTCCCAAATGTGTATACGCAACCCTACCCCTGCTTACACTCCTGACCCATTCCTATGGAAATTGCCTTTATTTGAAGAAACATGGAGAATAGTAATATCTTATAAGTTTCCTTTACCTAACTCATTCTCACCATAATCTTAGTTAAAAAAAAAAAAAAAAACCAACCATTGTTATCTTAAAAATTAAGCCAAAACTCAGGAAAATTAGATGATTTGTCCAAAGTCACAAGGAAGCTAAGTAGAAGAGAGATAGGACTCAAGTCTTTATTTTCCAAATCCACTGTTCTTTTTAACACACCTGTGAACTTAGAAAGCAATGGAATAAAGGAAAGTGAGAAGGAGGTGTAAAAGAAAGTGAGACACCAAGTACCAAGTTCCCTAGGTAGCCCTCCCTCCCCTTCAGTTTCCATCCACATCTGAACTGTCTTTCACTGTCCATGGACCAATTTACAGCTGCCCAGCTGTCAGACCTCTTTTTCTAAATGTTCTGGGTACATTCCTTTTCAGATTACTAGTGTCTATCAGAAAGCCAGTAGGGAGAGATTGGTAATGCCATGACAGCAGCTCCTAGAGCAGAGACAAAACAATTCTCTTTGTTTTTTCTGCCTTTCTTCAGGCAACTCTAGCATGGCCATCTGTTTCCCTAACTATGACACCTCCTGAGAAGAGCTGTGCTAGGGAAATGGCTGGCCCAGGTGGGCAGATCCCAGGAGGGTCAAGAGAATTTGAATCTGCTTCAGATAAGCTCTCCACTTAATGGAACCAGATCTAGATAGGATGGGAGCTTTGTAGATTTGCCCATAATCAACAATTCTTTCTAATCAATTCCAGCTCTGTGTGAATGGAGACCGGAAAGGTTTCTTTCCCAATTCTCTGCAGCCTGGGGAGTACGGAACCAGTAATTGACTCCAGCTTCCTTGAGTGTTATGTCCTGGAATAAGTCAACACATACTTTCCCAAAAGGGCCTTCTAGGCAGCTGAAGCCAATAAAGGGGGGTCCCTTGACCCTAATCCTACAGTGTGTCCGTAAAGTCATGGTACACTTTTGACCAGTCACAGGAAAGCAACAAAAGATGATAGAAATGTGAAATCTGCATCAAATAAAAGAAAAACTCTCTCAGTTTCATACCTATTCAGTGCAGTTCGATGTGGGCTCACGCACAGATTTTTTAGGGCTCCTTAGGTAGCTATCCCGTGTAGCCTCTACAGACTCATCACTGACTGATGGCCTACCAGAACGGGGTTTCTCCACCAAACTGCCGGTTTCCTTCAACTGCTTATCCCACCGAGTAATGTTATTCCTATGTGGTGGCGCTTCATTATAAACACGCCGATATTCACGTTGCACTTTGGTCACAGATTTGAATTTAGCAAGCCACAGAACACTCTGAACTTTCCTCTGTACCATCCACATCTCGACTGGCATGGCCGTGGGCTGCTCCGCTGTATACACGGTGTTACGTCATCATCTGTGCATGCGCACATGCTACCACATCATCCTACAGAAACTGGGAGGGTTTTCCTTTTATTTGGTGCAGATTTTATATTTCTATCATCTTTTGTTGCTTTCCTGTGACCGGTCAAAAGTGCACCATGACTTTACGGACACACTGTATTCTAGAAAATCAGTTCTAACCCTCAGCAAGATGTAGGAAGAGGATCTCTGACAGGCAGTCTGAGAACAATATCTTAGTAGGCACTGGGCTAGTAGGAAATGGAGAGGAAAGAGAAGGACCCAAGATAGTTCTGGGTGTTTAGACAAATTTCTGTGGCACAGTTGTGATGCTTTGCTTAGCTCAGTAAGGGTTTGAGTGTGAGCAGAAGGGAAGTAGAAAGAGAGGATAGGAGAGGGGAGAGGGAAGGCCAAGTAGCTAATCAGAGAGTGAAGGCTGTGGAGCAATCCTGACAAATCCCTTTTGCCCTTGACCCTAGGGATTGCTTAAGACCCTAGAGCAGTGGTTCTCAAACTCTTTGAAGTCAGGGCGTTTTAAAATCCTACAAATAATTGTAAGTGCACTATATACAAATTTCTGAGAAATATGTTATAATAATTAAGTCAAATATTAAAGAAAAAAAATAGAGTTTAAGCATGCTTTTATGGTAATTAAAATAAATATGACAAAATTAAATTTGTTCTGACATTAAAAAACATTTTTATGTTACATTTTTTGAGTTATACTTTTTAGAATTCGTAAAAAAGAGGGGTTAAAAAATAAAAAAACAACAAAAAAGTTATATCTTTATATATATATAGATACATTCTTAGTAAGATTTAGTAAATTCGGCAGGTCCCAGCGCAAATGTGTTAAGTTTTTTCATTCTTGTGTTTATGAGAAACATGAGCCTGATGTGCCCTAGCAATTTCTTCAATGTTTGGGCATATATTTGAAAGGCAAACTCTCATTTCCTCACCAATACATTGAAGAATTCCTCTCTTTTTACTCTTAATTGTGTTGAGTGCAGAAAACCCTCACCATACATATCATCTTAACTTTACACCAAACAAAGAATGGAAGAAACTTGCCTCCAGTCTTTCCAGGGAACATGGGGGGTTGTGTAAACAATCCAGCACCACAGCTTACACAGCCTTTTGTAACCTAGTCAGGCAAGTGAGGTGGGGGGCTGGGCAGACTGTCAGCTTACAGCCAATTTCTCTACACCTCTGTCCCCCAGAAATCTAAACTCCAAAAACCCTGTTGGTTTTTTGGTCCCCAACAGGCACATATTTCTCTGGAATACCATAAGGCGCACCTGGAAATCTTCTAGGGTGCACCAGTGCGCCGTGGCGCACACTTTGAGAACCACTGCCCTAGGGTATGTGTTGCTTTTTAAATAAGCCAGGTATTCTAAGCTTAATATATTAGATTGTTAGTTCACTTTTCTAATTAGATTTTGTGTTCATTTCCCGAGTGTAATTATGTAAATTATGTAAAGGGAATTATAGGTAAGAATACAGCTTAGAGCTTTTGAATTAGGGTCTTAGAGATCATCTATCTAGTCTAATGCTTTTCATTTACAGAGGAGAAAAAGTAAGGCCCAGTAAGCTTAATCAGTTTGCCCAAGGTTACAGAGCCAGTTAGTGAAAGACCTAGAGCTAGAATATACTACTACGTTTTCCACTCTGCTATACTCCATTTTGCCTTCACTGAGACTCTGTAGGGATAGTGGAACAGATCTGTAAATTATCTAACTTGTCACTGGATAAAATATAAATCAGCGGCCACAAAATTTCAGCTCCTTAGCCAAATTTCATCCATCACATCATGAAAAATAACCTGCCAAAGAGGTGTTTGAAAATCCAAATCAGATCTTTCTTCACTCCTAGAAGAGACTGTTCCATTACACTGCACCAAAGCCAAGTGTTTCCAGCAAACTTGATCAGCTGCATTTTAGGCTTTGGTCATTTAGGGTTTCAACTGTCATGATAGATGAAACCTACTAGATTAATGCGATCTCTTCAGTGGAAGTTTTGACCGCACTGATGCTGAAGAGGAAGGAGGAAAGACTGAGAAACCAGTACCCCTGTGAGTTTCTATACAAGGGTGCATAGTACCAGCCTATGGGGGGAGCCATATGTAACACCTGTTTTGACAAAGTGCTGCCACTTCCAATGCACATACATCTGTGCTGCCACAGGCCTTCAAAATCTGGAACATTTGTTCTGGGGGTGGTTCAGCAGTCATTAAACCAAAGGCACCAATCCAGGATTTTGTTTTCTTGAAGTGTCAGGGGTGTTGTGTTCATTATTGCATAGCACCTATGAGAAAGGCATCACTCCTCCTGAGTGTGATCCTTTAGGCCAGGACTAAATTATTTTCTTTCATTCTCAGAATTTGATGTTTTTGCTACTGATTCAAAAATTAAATTCTGAAGTTTAGTATACTTATTCCAGTCAATGGGACATATTAGAGAAATTGGGGTTGGGGAGTCAAACTAAAGATAACTCTCCTTCTGTAATTAAAGAAGAAACTTAATTTCAGAGAATATTTATAGTTTCAAAAATCCCACCTTGAGACTATTCTAACATTGCTCTCCTGTGCCTCACCTCATTGGATAAAGGTTTTATTATAGTTTATTAGATGCAGGAAAACACAGTTTACAGGAGATTTCTTTATTGTATAGTGATCCTGCCTTTAAGCTTGTTCACCAACCAGAAGAATTGTACTTTTCAACCCAGGACTCTTAGCCAGAACAACCTTCTAATTCTTTATCTCAGCCAACTGAGGGTTTCCTATGTTTTCACTTGAGCAGAGATGATCAGAACATAGTCCTGCCCTCTGCTACCTCATGGCCTAGTAGGGGAGATAAACAAGAAAATCAGTATTTACAATACAAGCTAACAAGAGCTGAACACTGCATAGTGTTTGGAATCATACAGATTTAGATTCAAATTTAAGCTCTGCTGTTTACTAGCAAGTGGCAGATCTTGGGCAAGATTTAACTCCTTTCTCTAAATCTTTGTTTTAACCCTGCATAAAGCACTGACCTCATGGAGTGTTTGTAAAGATTAAATGATATATTGTGTATAAAGCCCTTAGCACAATTTTTGGAAAATGGTAACCACTTAATAAATGTAATCTACTAGTATAACAGTGATTGGAGTATTTATACGGTGCTACAAGGTACAGAGAAAGGGGATTGGAAGGTACAGAGGAAGGGAAATTGTCAAGGAAGGCTGCCAGGACATAATGACACTATATTTTGAAGAATAGGTTGAAGGTGGTGTGATGGGTGAAGGGAAGATAAGACTGTTTCAGACATAAGGAACAGAATCTGCCTAAACACAGAGCCATGACAGACATAGGGCGTTTGAGGGACTTGGTCCGGAACTAGCTTAATATGGTTGGAGCAAAGGAATAATTACAGAAACTGAGGCTAAAGGATGAAGGATATTAAAGGGTAAATAAAAACTCTTATACATTGCTTTAATTTACAGTGAAGGGAAGAAGAGTTAAAATTAGAAAAAAGGGTGAATAGCCTTTAAGAGCTAAAATTTGGAATCAGTACAAGGTATCAAGTGAGTGAGTGTTCTGAATGTTATACATAAATTCTGCATGCCTCTGGTGAACTTTAATGGGAAAACCTTATATTCTAACCACAATGCAACAAACTTAGAAATTAGAAAATAAAACTTAAAAATTAGAAAAAAACAAAACAAAACGCACAAACTTTCCATTTGGAAATTTAAAATCACGTGTCTGTATAACTTAAATTAAAAATGAAATCAAAATAGACTGTTTGAAACAGAATTGTGAGAGTAATGTTCAACAAAGCCTATGGAATGAGATCAAAGTGACACTCAGAAAATTTTAGAGTTTAAATGCATCTATTAAAAAAACAAGAAATAAAACTAAATGAATTAATCATTTAATTCAAGAAAATGACTCCTGCGTCGGAAAGTGGCTGTGGGCTGCCTGTGTTCTGGCCACTGGGAAGAACTGCTGAAGGCATTCTTCTCCTGTTTGAAGGGTCCAGCTATCCCTTCCCAACCCTGGAGTTTTCACACACTAGCAAAAAGAATGAAAGAAGAAAAAGAAACTAGAAAAAGAAAAAATAAACCTAAATAAAGTTAAAAGAATGACTTAGTTAAATTGAAAACAAAATGCTACCTGACCCATTGTGGCACAATGAATGAAGTGTCAGCCTAGAACACTGAGGTCATCGGTTCAAAACTTTGGGCTTACCTGGTCAAGGCACATATGGGAGTTGATGATTCCTGCTCCTCCCCCTGCCCTTCTCTCTCACTCTCACTCTCCCCACCTCTCTAAAAAGAACAAATTTTAAAAATTTTTTTTAAAAAAGAAAATACTATTATACTATTTTGAAAAGCAGAGTTGATTTAGTAAAACCAAAAACTTTTATTAAAAAGGAAAAAAAAAGATGACCTTTTCACGAATCAGATTTTTAAACAAGAGAATACACAAATAAAAAGCAGTCAGTTAAATAGAAATAATAAGATTTCATATTTCAAGAAAATATCATGTATAACTTTACTGTAATTTACTAAAATTTCACTTATAAGTAGTACAAAGCCTGAAGAGACTAAAATCTATAGAAGAAAAATTGAAGGTAGTCAAAGATTGACCTCCAGGCTCAGACAATCCTGCCAATGAATTCTAAGAAACCATCAAGGAATAGATTATTACTGCATAGATACAAGGGGGAAAATGTCATCAACCCAGTCTATAAGACCAGTTAACATTTACTACCAAAACAAGCAAAGGATGGCACCAAAAAAAAAAAAAAAAAAAAGACCCTGGACCAATCTCACTTACAGATTTTAAAATATAAAAGAAACCAAGGCCCAGGCTGGTTGGCTCAGCGGTAGAGCATCAGCCCAGCATGTGGAAATCCCGGGTTCAATTCCTGGTCAGGGCACACAGAAGTGCCCATCTGCTTCTTCACCCTTCCCCCTCTCCTTTCTCTCTATCTCTCTCTTCCTCTCCCACAGCCAAGGCTCCACTGGGGCAAAGTTGGCCCAGGCGCTGAGGATGGCTCCATAGCCTCCACCTCTGGTGCTGGAATGGCTCCTATTGCAGCAGAGCAATGCCCCAGAGGTGCAGAGCATTGGCCCCTGGTGGGCATGCCGGGTGGATTCTGGTTGGGCACATGTGGGAATCTGTCTGACTGCCTCCCCACCGCTTCTCACTTCAGAAAAATGCAGAAAAAATGGGGGGTGGAAATTAATATATTATTAACAAATGAGTACAAAGATATTAAGGAAATCTATTAATATAATTCACTGTAGTTGTGATTAAGGTAAAACCATATGGTCATTTCTTTAGAATGAAAAAATTTTAAAGCATTTGATGAAATACAATAAAATACCTGACTAAAACAAATTTAAAACTTTAAAACTCTTAGAAAGCCAGGAATAAAACATATCTACTATAATCTATAGTAAATATCATACTTGTGATAAAACATTATAAGCATTTTCTTCAAGTTAGGAATGAAAGAAAAAGCATGCCTCCTGCCACTACTATTATTTAATAGCATATTAGAGGTATTAGCCAATGCACAATGGCAAGAAAAATAAATGAGAAGTGTAAATACTGTAAAAGAACAAACAAATAAAACCGCCATAATTTGCGGGTGTAATTATCTATCCAAAATAGAAAAATAAAATAAAATCCAGGATAAAAACTATCTGAATTGACAAGAGTTCAGGAAATTTAAATATAGTCAATATACTAAAATTAATAAGTTTTTTAAACATCAGCAGGGATATATTAGAAAATAAAACAGAAAGAAGTATAGAATATTGTAAAGAATAAAAGTAAAATAAAGATGTATTTAAAGATACATCTAAGAAGATCAGCATGAAGAAAAATGTAAAAATGTGAAAGTAATTTAAACTCACCATTTAAAAAGTCAAAGAAAGAAAGTATAAAGAAGAAGGTAAAAATTACCTGCAACCTCACCACTCAGAAAAAAACTTCTGTTAAAATCTGGGGAGTGCAGGAGATTTATCCTTTCAAACTGTAACAGTGTTTAAAAATCATGTCTTGTCTCTTTAAAAAAAATATATGCTATGTTAAGCAAAAGAGAAGACAAAGCTTGTTTTATAAGCATATTTAAAGCTGTGGTGAAACAGTAAGTAGAGTTTATAAAATGTAGACTCATCAGGAAGGAGCAGAAGTTGCAAATGAGATTTCTGAGTGAGTAGAAGCATACTGGCAGAAGTCCTCAGATTGCTACCATGTTATGTCAACTAATTGCACGGATTTAATCCTGGCCAGGAAAAGCATACCCTGGAAAGGGCTCTGATAATCTTGGTATCTTGTATGTTCTTGCCAGCTATCTACTTACCCTCCCATCCCACCTTATTTTAGAACCAAAGCAAAACAAACCAACAAAATGATAGGTAGGTAGTTTGGCTGAATATGCCTCAGATGGGGGGCCAGAGAATTTTGTAACTGAACCTCCTGTTCTTCTCCCCCAGACCGCCCAGGTTTGCTGAATGTGAAGCCCATTGAGGACATACAAGACAACTTGCTGCAAGCCTTGGAGCTCCAGCTCAAGCTGAACCACCCTGAGTCCTCTCAGCTCTTTGCCAAGCTGCTCCAGAAAATGACAGACCTCAGACAAATTGTAACAGAACATGTGCAGCTATTGCAAGTAATAAAGAAAACAGAGACAGACATGAGTCTTCACCCACTCCTACAGGAAATATACAAGGACTTGTATTAGCAGAGAAGTCCTAAATCACTGACAACGTTTTCCTTCTTCCTATTGCACTATTATTTTGAGGGAAGATTTGACACCTAAAAAATTTACTGTGAAAAAGCATTTTAAAAAGAAAAAGTTTTAGAATAATAGATCTATTTTATGCATATTGTTTATAAAGATACATTTACAACTTACTTTTAATATTAAAAATTACCACATTATGAAATCAGTGGATGCATTTGAAGACTGAGTCTGATATGTTCCCCATATCCTCACCTTCCCCCGATGCAGGCTTTTTCCTTTTATTTTCTTCTCAATCTTCTCATTCTTTCCTCCCTCCCTTTCTCCCTCCCTTCCAGGCTTCATTTTTCTTTCTTACACATTTTTTAAAATGTGAATGGAATTGCTGATCAACTTTTACTCTCATTGAACTAATTTTTTACTCAATTTACAACTCTGAATCCTCCATCTGCTTTAACAATAACAATTATGAAGGGAAGGGGAACTTAAGGACCAAAAACTGCTCAGAGCATGTGTTTCTTAACCTGGATGTGCTGATTTGGAGCATACCCCTCTAGGCCTATCAAGAATCCAGTCCTCTTTCACAATCCCAGCCAAGATTTCCGCTCACCCTGTTAACAGGGTACCAAGGCATATGCAAATACATGGTGCAAATTATGAACTGTTAGAAATTGTGAGGAATATAGAAGTATTTTAAAATTTGGCACCTGCCAAAAACAACTTACAATTGAGTTCAGGAGAAAAGATTAATTTTCATGAAAACAGATTATAATGCATAGTGTATCATGTGCCAAATGAATGGTTCAGACTCTAAGAACTCTAAGAGTTCAAAGGAAGTGAAGATTAATGAAGATTGAGAGTCAAGTGACTTTAAATTCACTGTAGTGGGCCTCAAAGGATGTGTTGGATTTGGGATAGGTAGAGAGTAGGAGAGAAAACATTCTTAAAAAGCAAAACAGCAGGAACAACGTGTAGAATAAACTAAAACAAAACATGAATGAGGGAGAAGAACCATGTTGTGGTTCTCATGTATGTAGATCCATTTTACTAGTTATTGTCATTCTCCTTGGGACCACCTTGCCCACAGATCTCTTACTTCTCTGATCTCAAAGGTTAGTTATCCGTATTGTTTAGGTAATACATACCTGCCCAGCAAGTACTGTATTCCTCCATGTATAAGACACTCCCATGTATAAGACACACCTTAATTTTGGGGTCCGAAATTTGAAAAAAAAAAATGTATTACATAAAGTTATTGAACTCAGTTTTATTCATCATAAAATTCATACAACTCCTCATCCACGCAAAAAAGCGGGGAATGCAAGTAAAAAAATCTACAACCACTGTATAAGACGCACCCAGTTTTTAGATCCCACATTTTTCAAAATAGGGTGCATCTTATACATGGAGAAATATGGTAGGTTATATGTTCCCACAAAGCAGGAACCTTCTTGGCACAATTAATAAATTCTTTGATTGAAGCCATTACATTCACTAGCATTGCTTACTTGGGAACTCATAATACTATCCCGAGGCCTGTTTGCCAGGATGATTATTTCCACTGACCTAAATTATTTCCCTGTTGTCTCTCCCTTGGTTTACATTTCCTTATGGTATTGATACTCAGTAGAACATAACTTTACATTGGAGGCTTTCAAACCAAAATATCAGGAAACACTTTTTCATCCTTTACCCCAAAATAAACAGATCATGAAAGAATCAGGTTATAGAAGTGCGTCCTGACTCCAGCCATAGGTTCCCTTACCCTTCTGAGCTCAAACCTTTAGACCAGGGGTCTCAAACTCAACTCAGCATGTGGGCCGCAGAGCAAGATCACAGTCGTTTGGTGGGCCGCACTAGGTCTACAAAAGGCAACTGTTACGCAACACTTTTCTCACTGCAGTTGAAAACAAAAAAAAAATCAGTACAACAAGCACAATCGTACATGCAGTTTACTCAGTGTCACAAAATGACCAGAAACTAGTTCGCATCACAACTGCTGTTAACTAAGCTAATATCTAGCTAGGATGCTAGAGAAATGAAAAATACAAGTAGGCCCCTAGGCTTACTTAATTTTATCCAAAATATTTTGAACTTCGTGGATTAGTCTGCGGGCTGCACAAAATTGTTCAGCGGGCCGCGAGTTTGAGACCCCTGCTTTAGAACAACAGCTACACCATGCCGTTTTGGAACCAGTGACTGAAGCTATTGTCTGAATGACACCAAAACATTGGGAAGAAATGTGACAAATTCAGTTCATCATATAGCTATTTTTTTTTTTCTTTCCTTCATTGGTGCCAAGCATCAGGATGTTTTGAAATGGCCATATGACTGACTAGAGGCTTCACTACTGTTCCACGTGGAGAGTTTATCATCTAGGTCTAGGCCTTGGAAAAGAGAGAACAGGCTGGCAGTAGACAAGGTGAGGATTCCACCTCCAAGGAGATCCCTTGTTTACAAGAATTACCAAACAAAAAGTCTTTCAGCGCACTGCCTCTCTCAGTTCCCACCAGCGCTGCAGCCCATCCAAGCCCTTTGCACATTCTCAGAGCTGTGGCTGCCAATGTGGGGAGTAAGGGAGATGCTCTCAGCTCTTTGGCACCGATGATAAGCATTAAATAGCTTTTAAATCCTGGCAGCTTTTAAATTCCCATCTCTCTGACTTCTTCCCTGCGGTCTGGACGATCATTTGCTAAATATTTTATGACAAATCATATACAGCCTCCAAAGCTCCTGCTCCTTTCTCGGTCTCCCTTTCCCCCAGGATGATTCACAAGTTAATCAACAGCTATATCATCAGTTATTCATAGTACTTTCTCTGGACACAAACACATTTTCGGATTTGTGTTAACAAAATAGGAAGGAAAGGAACTTTTATCAAGACTCAAAGAAAGGGTTTTGAGGCTCCCGTGAGGGCCTGTCCCCAGCACTCCCCTGTCTATGGTCTGGCTCCTCTCCCGTCTCCCTGCTGTGCTGGAGCACAGGAGCAGCAGGGCACACATGGGAAAAGCTGTACCTGTGCACCGTTTCTCTAGCCAGTCAGATACTGGCCTGACCTGAGTTTCTGGCCTTTTTTTTTTTTTTTTTTTAATTTCGATGAAGAATAAGAGGAGTAGGGTGTTTTCAATAAGAACTCAAGAGAGCCAGGAAGCACTAGGTGGTGTCACACAGCAAATTCTCAATTACAAGCTCGGAGACAGAAACCAAAGGGACAGCTCCATCAGTTCCACTGAGGAAAAAGGGGTGGGGAGAAAACTAGGCTTCTGTGGTCGACTTACTTAGTTGCTACTGAATTCAAATTACTTTTTCTCAGCTCCCTCGAGGCTACCAAAGGCAGACTGTTTCTGTGGGCAAGCCTTGATTTTGTTGCTATCTAGTACTGTTTGGTGCTGATAAAGCAAGTCAGGATGAGAGAAGTTGGAAATTGACCCCTGGATACCCATTCCCTTGGAAATACCTACCAGGGAGCTGGGGTGGGCATGAGGACTCCTAAACTAAGCCAGTTTGGGTTCTAAATCCTGAGAGAACGAACCAATTCATTTCTAGCAAGAACATCTCTATTGCTTTCTGCTTCTTCCTCTCTCCCCACACACTCACCGGAAGAGTTTGGAGCTATAAGACAAAGGGACCAAAGTGCCTATTCTTCACTAGGTAGCCCCCTTCTTATTTTTCTCTTTCCTCACCTCACCCTGGTTCTTGGCCTTGGCTCCTTTTGTCTCTGTTCACGTTATTATCACTATTATTATCTGTGTATCCTCAACATTTACCATGTGATTGTACACATTAGTCCTTCCAGTTAATGCTTATTGCAACGAAGTAAATAGCAGGATCTTAAGAGTTTAAAAGACCATCAGATGTCATCTAATGCCACCTCATTCATCAAATACATCTGCCACCGTATGAATATGAGTATGATGAGGCCTTGCCCTCAAGGGTATCACAGTCTGTTGATGAAGTCAGACGCATAATTACAATTCATCCCAAGTGATGAACTGCTCGGAGATGTGAAGAAGGAATCACAGAGGATGTGGGTAGACACAGAAGTGTAATAGTGCATAATGTGTTCAAGAAACAGCAAGAAGTTAGGTGTGGCTGCAGTAGGTTAGGGGATGAGAAGTGATATAACCTAGTCAGCAGCAGATTGTGACAGGCCTCATTCTTCAGGATAAGAAGCTACCTTGGACAGTATTTGTAGACAGTTGGGATCTGATAGATGTTGCCAGCCAGAAGAGGGACAAGATCATATTTGCCCTTTGGAAAGTCAGCTCCCTAAAAGTGAAATCTGTCTACAGTGCCTCCAATGGCTTTCCAGACCCTACACAAATACCCAAAGGGGCAGCAAGCTCACTCCCTCCGCAACCCCTTGGTGGTTTCCATCTTGTAGGCCTCGCTCTGCCCGTGGGGTCACACATACCCTGCGCTTGGTCCTGCACCCTGGGGGTTGTGACTCACCTCATTCTCTTCAATCAGGTTATAATCTTTTGACCCAATCTTCTGACTGGCTGAAGAACCCTGGCTCCCTCCCCACCTTGATGTGCCTAGGAGCCAGGTCCTCACATTCCCCTAACTTGCAGAGTTCTTCTGCCTTCATGACAAGGTCATTTCTGCTCCCATTCATCAAAACTTGCCCATCCTACACCCACTTTCAGACAGCCCCTACCGTTAGAGAATTCTAAAAAATTAGAGCTCAAAGAAGCCAATCAACTTAAATGACAGATGAGAACCCTGAGGATCAAAAAAGTTAAGGAACATGCACAAGGTCCTAGGTGTCTAGTAGGAATAATTTATTCAAAGGTGTTGTATGAAACACATACTCTAATCAACACTGACACCGCCACCAGGAATATTAGCAGTTGAACAAGAAAATCTCAAAGTGTGTGACAGATTTGAAACCAGTATGAGTATCTGCATTAGGAGAGCAAAGGAAAAGAAAGGAACAAAGTTTTGGGAGGGATTATTGTGACGATCAAGAGATTATTATACGTTACTTAGGACTGTGTCTGGCACATAGTAGGTATCACTGTTATGGGAGACAATATCCTACTGTGGGCTTTAGAGTTAAATTCATTTGAGTTAAAATTCTCACTACCAACTACTCACTCTATAACCATATGACCTTTGGTTAGTCTCTTAACCTCTTTAGGCCTTAATTACCTTCATATGTAAAAAGAAATAATAATATTCATCTTACAGGGTTATCATGAAGATTAAATGTAAGAGTGGTTGTAAAACACTTCAGTTTCTTGGCACAACTTTTTTCTAGATTTTATTTATTGATTTTTAGAGAAAGAAAGAGAGAGGGGGGGGAGAAGCAGGAACCATTAACTCGTAGTAGTTGCTTCCTGTACATGCCTTGACCAACAAGCCCAGGGTTTCAAACCAGTGACCTCAGTGTTTCAGGTCGACACTTTATGAACTGTGCCACCGCAGGTCAGGCTCTTGGCACACCTGAACCGGTCAATCTGTGCTGGCCATGGAGAACATTATTGCCATTGTTATTGAAGTGCCCTTATTTAAGAAGGCATCCTGGGCCCATGGAACAGGCTCCACCTGTTCAAGAATTCTGTATCTTCACCTGAATGTCCTATAGACTGAAATCAGAGAAGGGACTGGATTTCAGCATTTGGCAGAACAATGAAAACTTGTTCTCTCAAAAGTACTTTACCCCCAATCCATAAATTTAAGGAGAAAATTATTATTTGAAAGACAACTGTGTTCTGATTTAGAACAAATGCAGGGATGAGGCTAAAAAAACATTTTCTCCAAAAGTAGTGGAACTTTTCTCTTGTGACTTACGCTCCTAATTTTAGACTGATATTACATAGTTTACATTTCCAGAGGGGTTAGGAAGAATAAGAAAACTGCTAATTTGGGTCTTTAGGGAGTAGATTGGGATATTTCCATCCCCTCTGGAGTTTTGTAAATATGTTCCAGGCCAAAAGTTCCCAGGAGAGTGTCATTCCTGGGATCTATTCAGTGCCATGGGCTGGGCTCAAAGAGGATCCAAGTGCCTTTCTGCAAGAGTTGGAAAACTGTGATTCTCTGGCCACTTCACAATACCAGAGGCCATGAAGTGTACATGAGAGCATCCATTGTCAGTGTGAGGCCTAGCTCTGCCACCTTTATAGGTATGTGGCCTTGGGCAAGTCACCTTCCTCTTTGAGGACATAGTACCTGGCCTATAGAAATCCCTAAGCAAATGACATCTAATTATTCATCATGAATTAAAGGAATGAGTCTCAGCTTCCCCATCTGTAAAATGGGGATGAGACATACTCTGCATGTCTCATAGAATATCACATGAAGGGAGCAGGGCCGGCCCGATCACCATTACCAGATAAGAAAGTGAGGCTTGATGAAGGGAAGGAGCTAGCCCAAGCTTTCAAAAAGAAAAGTAGATGGAGAGGTAAGGCTGGGCCTGGAGCTTCCTGAGGCCCACTCCATCTAGGGCCCTTTCTGTTATGCACTGCTATCTCTGGAAGAACCAAAGACTTGTTACCTGGCAGTCACAGCACAAGCTTCTGGCATGAAAGACTTCAGTTTGAATCTTGGCTCTGTCACCTACTAGCTGTGCAATCTCAGGCAAGTTACTTTCTGTCTCTGGGCTTCGGGTTCTTCATCTATAGTAGTTTGGGAAATTTTCAGTTCCTACCTAATAAGGTTGTAAGGATGAGAGGTCATATATATAGGTGACATGCCTAGAGGCCCTAAACAAAATCTTCTGGAGGAAAGTACCTTCAACCTGACATATTTGCTAAGCTCTCATCCTGATCTGGGGACATTGGGAATCAAAGTCCTCAACCAGACAAGAAACCATGAGACTCCAGCCTGTAAGGAATTGTTTGTCATTGGCCTGGGTTCTGACAATGATTTGCTGTGGCCCATGGGAAATTGCTTTCTCTGGGCCTCAGTTTCCCCATCTACACAGTCATAGGCTCTATTCTGCCCTTCCAGCTCTGACACTACAGAATCTTGGGAGCCTCTAGGGGAGGCTGGAAGAGAGACAGAGTTCTCTGGCTGACTATCAGAAGCCTGTGTTCTCTGTTGCCTGAGAGTGTTCTCCCCTCCGTGGGCCTGGGCCTGGACAGGACAACAGCCAGCACTCATTAGGGTCTGGGGCTGCTCCAGCCAGAGGGGGCAACGCCTCCTAGGGGAGGGGAGGGGCCATCAGATGGCTGGTTGGTTCCCACCCAAGCCAAGCTGCTGAGAGTGGGGTGTTGTGCTGAGTCAGCACTCTGGCGGCCAGGCACTGGGGCTCCCTGGCCTCCTGCGCCTGCCAGATGAGATGCAGCCAGAAGGGCCTCTAAAGAGCCCGGCGTGTTATCAATGATGCTGCTGCTGCTGCCACAACCATGGGAACCGTGCCCTGAAAAAGCTTATCCCCAGCCAGGCCTCCCAGGGCTCTGGGGTGGGGAACAGCAATTGGTGAAGGACAGCGTTTTTTAAGAGTTGCCTCCTTCTGGGAAGATTCTAGCCAGGACTTCCTCTACCCTCCCTAGTCTCCCCCCTCAGTCCCCAATGATAGTCATTATTCCTCTCAAACACCAAGTACAAGCTTTACTTATAAACTGCTTTGCAGCCATTTAATCCTTCCAAAAACCCACTGAGGTTGTTTATGGGTCAGGGTACCACAGGAAATAACTGGCTCATTCAAAAGGGACCATTGGAGAGAATTTAGTGCAGAGACTATTTACAAAGTGGTGGAAGGAGAGAAACCAGTAAAAGATGGTGAGACACCCCAAGGCTAGCCACGGCAGAAAACCTTCCCTAGCCCCACACACTGAAGGCAAAGGCAGGAAAGGTTATAGAACCCAAAGAGTTATAGACATAGAACCAGGCTATCAGGCAGGAGCTGTGACCCAAGGCCTGTAGGAACACTATCACTGCTATCCTCCAGACAGCAGAGAACAACTGGAGGATAAATATCCCATCCTCTTTCTCTCATCCTCCTGTCTGATCTCTCATTGGCCGAATCCTTCAAGATGCCAGAACAAAAAAAAAGCTCATATACTAGTTCACAATCCATAAGATTCAGCCAATGGGGGCACCAAGCAGGGCAGAGAAGGGTAGAGGGTGAACCTGCAGGGCCAGTGTGAGTAGATGGTCTCGGTAAGCCCATACACTTGAAAAGGAAACAGAATCTTAAGTCTCAGGTCACAGAACCGTAACTGTCCACCTCCAGGTTTCAAACTCAGGTCTGTCTAGCTCCAAGGCCATAGTTCTTTCCACTGTATTCAACTACCTGTAGAAGCAAACCTAAGGGACCAGAGCAAAAAGGAGGGAGGGTTGATGCATTCCACATTTCCTTAGGGCCCCTAGCCAGCATGGCCCCAGTAGCTGGGAACTGGCACAATATTATTGGGTGTTTCCTACATATTGCCATCACATTCCCTAGAGACGTGAGGAGCGTAACCCAGAGCAGCCCATGTATGCTTTATCCTGAGAGTTAATACACGCTTTGTGGTTAACTCCCTAAAATACATATTTAAAATTTTTTAATTGTTTAAAATGTCACTTAGAAATTATTTATTTCTGCTTACCCTAAAACTTCAAGGAGAAAACAACCCTCCAGGGAAAGGGGCTAGTTCTTCTATGGCTTCAAGTACCCCTAAGATAAGGTCATGTACTTCTCTCTGAGAAGCACAGGACCTAGTGTCCTATAGGGAAAGAAGTTACTTGCCCAACATCACAGGGCTAATAACCAAACACTGAGTCTCATGACCCTGCTCCCTGCATGGTTGAGACACAGGAAATCTGGCCAAAATAGAGCCCAGGAGAGAGTCTCCATAGGGAGTCAGCCTGAGTGAGGAGAGGAAAAGGAGACTTGAGCTCAATGTCAGCAGATGTTCACTGACATTCCTTGTCCCCAACGCTGGGGATACTCAAGTAAGCCTGGCATGATAATCATCATCAAGGAACTCACACTCTCCTAGAGGGTAGGTGTGTAAGCTGGCAATGCCAACAGCACCTGACAAGTGGAAGGAAGTGGAAGGGCTAGAGAGGCAAGCAGATGGTTCAAAGGCCCCAGCCCTGTCATGTCTTAGCTGTATGACTTTGGACAAAGCCATTTAACCTTTCTAGGTTTGTTTCCTCTTTTATAATTGGGAAACCTCATACCAACCTTTTAAGTTACAGTGAGGAAAAATGAGATGAAGTTTGAAAGCATACAGCCCTTTGACTCAGCAAATGTGAATTCATTATTGTCTTCTTACTATAATAAAGGTGAGGATAGTGGACTGACTGCTTATGCCATGGCTAAATATGACAGCCATGATTTTCCAATTAAAATTGGCATGTAAAATCTGACATCAGTATAGGTTATCTTAAATTTCCCAGATAATCTGAGTGCTTAGGTTTTTGTTGCTGTGAGAACACAGAAGAGATTTACCTCTGCCTGAGGTCAGGGGCAAGGGGAGGCTTCACAGAGGAAGTGACATTTGAGATGGACTAGGAGGATTTATAAGGGTCGTCCAGGCAGACAAGACAACCCTTGTCTAGGCAAGAGGTTCATGGGCAAAGGTACCTGGCATGTTGAGAAGGATGAGTATTTTGGTATAACTGGAACAGAATGGTATTGTGGGGAAGGGAAAAGCTCAAACAGTAGAAGGGAATCAAATTGGGTGTGAGCCTATACTAGTTCACAAAGAGGTTCGGACTTTATCTTAGGGAGAGTGGAGAGCCATGGAAGATTTCAGCAGAAAGTGGCAAATCAGATACATTTACTCTAGCAATTCCTCTGCCAGCCAGAAAGGAGCTAGGACTTGATGGGAGGTGGGAAGACTGGGAGGCTGTGACAGTCTTGAGGACAAGCAATGCTGGCAGCATGAGCGGAGAAGAGGGTGTTGGCAATGGGATCAGAGGAGCAGAAAGATATGGGAAACAGTCCAGGGTCTGCTTAATGTGAGGGTGAGAGAGGTGACCAGTCCAGGGTGATTTTTGAGGTTTGACTTGGGTAACAGGGTAAGACAGGAACATGCTCGTTACTGAGACGGGAGCTTGTTTGAGGAAAGGATAAGTTTTAGAAATAGCAAAGGTGGGAACCTGTTGGACATTCAGGTGAGGGGTCTAGTTGGCTGTTAGACAGATGGTAGCAGTGATGAAAGGTCGGTCACAGGATGGCAAAGTAAAGGAAAGACCAAAAAATATTCTAAAACGTGGCCTAATTTTCCCACCGAAGTCAGCAGGAGATTTGACTTCCTCTGTTTTCCTTTTATCCATTGGTTCCCTAAATATTTAGTGATTTCTACATGCTAGAGATTGTTAGAGAAGTAGGATTCCATTCAATTTAACAGCTCTTAAGAGCCATCCATGGGCAAGGACATATGTCAACTTATTTCTCCTACACAATGACCATCTGAGATGAATAGTATTCTCGCCATTTCACTATTGCCTCTAGGAATTGGGGATTAGAGACCCTCCTAAATGGGTCCCAGTGGGTGTTTCAATCCAGACTCAACACACACAGACACACCTTATTTCAAAGGTGTGTCTTGCTCTGACTCCTTAGGACTTTATTCTCTCCTGCAACTCAACAGAAAACTCCCCTGAACTCCTATCTCTCCTTTAAGAGCAAGTTTTATTATCAGGAAGCAGTGGCCCAGACAGAAGGTGGAGCCTGGGGCCAGAGTCCTTTCACTCTTAGGTTCCTCTTCCTGTAAGCTCCTGCATCCAGTTTCCAGCCCAGGGAGACTCTCTCCTCACCCCAGTCTGTGTCCCTGCACCTCAGCCAGCGCCAAAAATGATTTGCTATGGTTGGAATTCAGCCCCCAGATCTGATTTCCTGGGTATACTTCCTTTCAACCCCCATTTTCTTCAGGTCTGCAACCTTGGGGCCTCAGATTTCTCAACAATAAAATGGAGATGATAGGCCGTTAACATTAAAGTTTTGCATTTTAGCAAGGCTGTTTGAAGGAACAAATGAGATAGTGGGATGAGAAAGTGCTTTGCAAACACTATAAACTAGAAATCATGGGGCCACTGAGTTATTGTTACTATTATTATAGCTATCATCTCCACCTGCTTCCTTGAGTCTGACCTCAGGGCAGGCATACCCAAGACTAAGGCCCACACTTCAGTGTGAGCCTAGGAAGATATGCCCAGGACTCTACAGTTCCGCCCCAGGGAATCAGCTTTTCTCCCTGGAGCTGTGGAAGGCTCCCAAGCCAACCCTCTGCCCAGGTTTTATGAGCTCAGAGAAGGTTTACACTATGACTAATATCCCATCCTCTCATTCCCCAAGTCGCCACTACCTGCTGGGCAGGAAGTCTGAGGGACTCAACCCCCCTTAATCACCGCCACCTCCCCATGACCCGCCTCAATCACGTCTCTTTACAGTCAGGCAGAGCCGGCTGGGCCTCCTCAAACTTCCATATCTGCACTGGGAGATCACTGATAGGGCTAATGGCGTTTGCTCGCCTCCACACCCTGGGCCCAGCATTCCAGGAGTCACGCAACCCCACAGGCCCAGGGCGGAAACTGATTCCCACAGCAGCGAGGCATGAGCGGGGGAGCCTCCCCACCCATAAAACAAATGAAATGAGCTTGTCTTCATGGCCGCCTGGCCAGCCAGCCTCAAAGCCATAGGGCAGTCTTCCCCCTTCCCAATTACTGCCCACCTCACCTCCATCCCTCCTGCTCTGGCCCTATCACCCACCTATGTTCTCTCAGCTCAGGGATTTCAAGACCTCAAATTTTGAAAGTTGCTAACCTGATCGTCACTCTAATTTCTTATTTATTCACTTGCTCATTCATTCAGTAATTACAAAGCCCCTTTCTGAGCCAAGCCCTGTTGCTGAATGCTGTGGACATAAGGATGAATGAGATGGTTGCTGCCCTCAAGAAGTGTGTGGTCAGGCTTGGAAGGGAGAGAGTGGAGGTTGGGAGACCATTTGGGAGGCCGTTGCAGTCCCACTCATATCCCTTGCCTGTGCCGCTCAAGGGCACACAGCCTGACTGCAGCTGCCAGCCCCTGCACTGCTTTGGGCTGCCAGGCTCTTAATGCTCCCTCAGGACTGATGGGAGTGGGGTAAATGCTTCAGCTCTCTCACTCCCTAGGTAGAGTACAGCTACAGTGAGTCCCAGAGTTTCCAGTGGGATTATGATCTGGTCTCTCACAGTGGTAACCAGTTTGAGAACGCACTTGTTTTGGCTGACTTCTCTTCTGGATCTCACTTTCTAACTCCCCTACTGGTGTTCTCTTCACCTTCCCAGTGAACTACTTACACTCAGACCCTTGCTCAGGGTATGCTAGTGGGGGAGCCCAAACTAAGACACCAGAGTAGCAATAACTGTAGCCAGAGTTAGGACAATAGCATTCACCCATTCATATAGACATTCGGTGAGAATGCCCTGAACACTTCCTGTATACAGTTGGGGTGGCCGTCATGGGCTCTTGCCTTAAGAAATGCACTGTCTAGTGGGGGAGACAGACAAGTAAACCAATAGTTACCAATGAGAGTGATGTGGGCAATGATGCAACTTGGTCCAGAATGCTATGGGTACACAAAGGAAAGCCCCTAACTCAGCCTAGGAGATGGAGGAGACAACCATTAAGCTGAGACTTGAAAGTCCAATAGGCCCTGGCCAGGTAGCTCAGTTGGTTTGAGCATTGTCCCAATACGCCAAAGTTGTAGATTCGCTCCCTGGTCAGGATACGAGAATCAACCAATAAATGCATAAGTAACTGGAACAACAAATTGATGTTTCTTTCTCTCTCTCTCTCTCTCTCTCTCTTCCTCTCTCTAAAATCAATAAATTAAAAAGTCCATAGGAGTTCATGAGCATAAAAAGTGTGGAAGGGTTTTCCTGGTAAAGGAAAAGTATGGGTGAAGGCACAAAGGTATGACCATGCATGGCCTGGTTCTGGTAGTCTGCTGGGGATAGGACACTGGGCTCATGGGAAAGAATAGTGGGAAATGAGGCAGAATTCAGATCCTAA
The DNA here is from genome assembly GCF_036850995.1 of Saccopteryx leptura. Taxonomy (NCBI): domain Eukaryota; kingdom Metazoa; phylum Chordata; class Mammalia; order Chiroptera; family Emballonuridae; genus Saccopteryx; species Saccopteryx leptura. The sequence goes on along the minus strand of NC_089512.1, from coordinate 48,012,740 downwards.
AAGGACTCTTATTTTTCCAACATTAGCATTTTTAAAAGAGAAACTCCAAGAAATGAAGCTCTAATGGGCATGCATGTATTTCCAACACCTAAGGAGCAATTGTGCCAACCAAGGCCCTTCACTTCTTGTCCTGCTTCACTGGTGTTCCCCGCCTGGCTGTAACTATAATAGATGACTGTCTGCAGAGGGTGCCGGGGGCATTTCTGCAGCAAGGACTCAGTCTTTGGAGGACAGATTGAACCAGAAGGACACCAGTCAGGCCGCATCCAGTTCTCCCTGTCCAGCCAGGCAAAGCCACACATTAAAGCCCATCCCTGGAAGAGCACCTTGCAGGTCCAGCTCCCATTTTTCTCAGAGATCCCTGTCTCTGAAAATATGGGAAAATCAGGTTTTGGTAATAATTTATATGGATTTGGGGAAGGTATGATTCAGACAAGCCTGGGCACCTCAGGTGAGCCAGTGGAATGGAACCACCCATAGCCAGTCCCCTTGGGAAACTGAAAAGCCTCTGGGTTGAGATTGAACTGTTCAGTTGAGTAAGGAAGCCTTCAGTGGAGGGAGATGCAATTCCAAAGCACAGCAGGAGGCTGTCACTTAAACCTCTTCCCTGCCCAGCTCCATTGACATATCCTAGGAAAAAAGAGGCCTCTGGCTAGAACCTGAAAGAGCTGTTTTAATAAAATCTTTGTTCTGGGTTCCTCTGAGTTCTCTGGTTTAGTTTTACAAGAATCCACTGAGGCTCTTATAAAGTTCTTATGCCCCCCTCCCTTTTTTTTTTTTTTTTTTTTGTATTTTTCTGAAGCTGGAAACGGGGAGAGACAGTCAGACAGACTCCCGCATGCGCCGACCGGGATCCACCCCGCACACCCACCAGGGGCCATGCTCTGCCCACCAGGGGGCGATGCTCTGCCGTGACCAGAGCCACTCTAGCGCCTGGGGCAGAGGCCAAGGAGCCATCCCCAGCGCTCAGGCCATCTTTGCTCCAATGGAGCCTTGGCTGCGGGAGGGGAAGAGAGAGACAGAGAGGAAGGAGGGGGGGTGGAGAAGCAAATGGGCGCTTCTCCTATGTGCCCTGGCTGGGAATCGAACCCAGGTCCCCCGCACGCCAGGCCGACGCTCTACCGCTGAGCCAACCGGCCAGGGCTATGCCCCTTTTTAAGAAGAGATAAGTAGCCCTGGCCGGTTGGCTCAGCGGTAGAGCGTTGGCCTAGCGTTCGGAAGACCCGTGTTCGATTCCCGGCCAGGGCACACAGGAGAAGCGCCCATTTGCTTCTCCACCCCTCTGCCACGCTTTCCTGTCTCTCTCTTCCCCTCCCGTAGCCAAGGCTCCATTGGAGCAAAGATGGCCCGGGCGCTGGGGATGGCTCTGTGGCCTCTGCCTCAGGTGCTAGAGTGCTCTAGTCACAACATGGCGACGCCCAGGATGGGCAGAGCATCGCCCCCTGGTGGGCAGAGCGTCGCCCCATGGTGGGCGTGCCGGGTGGATCCCAGTGGGGCGCATGCGGGAGTCTGTCTGACTGTCTCTCCCTGTTTCCAGCTTCAGAAAAATGAAAAAAAAAAAAAAGAAGAGATAAGTAAAACTCAAAATTGTTAAGTCACTTGCCCAAGGGCACAACATCTTTTAGTCAGCAGAGAAGAGAGGAAGCCAATTTCCCAAACTGCACTTCTACCAATGAAGCTCTGCTGCCCCATAGAAGTCCAGGTGGCCCCAGACCAGGAACTGCTGATCTTTTCAGATAGCATATGCCAACATCCAGAACTTTAACCTGATTGGACCAGCCAAAGTCACATGATAGACCACCTAACCAATCATCGTTTTCTGAGGAATGCAAAAAGCCAATGGGCTTCTTCCTACATTACACACCCATCCCTGAAGCAAGAGGTGGAACCCTACCTCCATCATGTTGGGAAGGTGAGAACATTTCCAAACAAAAATCAGCAAGAAGCCCTGGCCGGTTGGCTCAGTGGTAGAGCGTCGGCCTGGCGTGCGGAAGTCCTGGGTTCAATTCCCAGCCAGGGCACACAGGAGAAGCGCCCATCTGCTTCTCCACCCCTCCCTCTCTCCTCCTTCCTTGGAGCAAAGATGGCCCAGGCGCTGGGGATGGCTCCTTGGCCTCTGCCCCAGGCGCTGGAGTGGCTCTGGTCGCAACAGAGCGACCCCCCGGAGGGGCAGAGCATCGCCCCCTGGTGGGCGTGCCGGGTGGATCCTGGTCGGGCGCATGCGGGAGTCTGTCTGACTGTCTCTCCCCGTTTCCAGCTTCGGAAAAATACAAAAAAAAAAAAAAAAACAGCAAGAAAGATGATGGATTCTGGAGGAACAAATACCTTGAGGAAAATGTGATTTATTTCATCCACAGTAAGTCATGGAGCACATACAGAATTGTGTCAAGTTTCCACCAGGAAACATCAGGCACACTCAGACTGGGTCATTTGAAGAGAGTTTGATAAAGGGATTATTTTGCAAAGGTTCGGGCAGGAATAGGGCAGCACCCAGGGGCTAGTCCCAGTGACAAAGAGAGATAACAGCCACCAGAACCTGGAAAGAGAGAGAACTGTGGAAAGAGCATCGCCTAACAGGAACAATGGCCTTGGTCTAGGGATGGAACTTGGAGTCAGCTCATGGAGACTCCACAGGGAGGGAAGCAGGAGAAGAAGCCCCAGATCCCTCTCTCCTTGTCCTATTGATCTCCTACAGGTGTCCCATTGACTGAAGCAGGCCAGAAACCAGAGGGCAAGAATACATGTTGAAGCAAACAACTCAGGTCAGTTTCCTCCAAGGAACAAAGCACTGAGAATAAAGGGTGTAGATCTAGAGAGGCACATGGAAGGTGGCCAGCCCATTTAACATCTCAGCAACTCTTGGAGGCAGGTTGCAACCCTTGGTCCTCATGCTGAAAACTATTTCAAACAAGATTCTCAATGTTATTGAGAACATTTCAACATTATAGTTGTGGACTCCATCAATCTGTACTGTAGACCGTCATCCCAGATGCTTCTGAAAGACAAAGGTAGTAAACCACAACTGAGGAAACTTCCATGCAGAATGAAACTTTATGTTTTAGTCACAGGCAGTTGTGTGCAAGTCTTTATAGTTTCTTAGAAGATAGAATTAGTGGTTAATTATACTGATAAATCATTTTGTACTCTAAATTTATCAGTCATCTACTGCTGCAAATAAATTACCCCAAAATATGGTGGCTGAAAACAATGAAAATTGTTTATTATTTTATACACTGTGGATCAGAAATTTGGAGATAACTTAGCTGAGAGGTTTTGGCTCTTAGCGTCTCATGAGGTCTCAAGATGTTGGCTGGGAGCTTTTAGTCAAGATGGCAGAGTAGGTAAACACAACTATCCTCCCACAAAGCACATCAAGATTACAACTAAACTACGGAACAACCATTATTCAGAACCACCTGAAATGTAGCTGAATGGAAGTCCAACAACTAAGGATATATAGAAGCCACAATAAGACTAGTGAAGGGGCCTGACCTGTGGTGGCGCAGTGGATAAAGCGTCAACCTGAAATGCTGAGGTTGCCGGTTCAAAACCCTGGGCCTGCCCGGTCAAGGCATATATGGGAGTTGATGCTTCCTCCCCCCCCCCCTTTCTTTCTTTCTCTCTCTCTCTATCCTCTAAAAATGAATAAATAAAAATTTTTAAAAAAGGACTAGTGAAAGGGTGGAGATGCAAAATGGGCTGGTCCCATACCCACATGTGGCAGATAAAAATCAGGAGGGATATCTTAGCTGTGGAGAGCCCCCACCTGAGAAGCGAGGAATCCTGGCCCCACACCAGGCCCCCCCAGACCAGGGTTCCAATGCCAGAAAGGGAAGTCCCCATAACTTCTAGCTGTAAAAGCCAGCAGGGATTGTGGCTGAGTGAGATGGAGGGCTGCTGGAATCCCAGGCATTTCTCCTAAAGGGGCCAAGCATGGGCTTACTTGGACTCACTCCCTCTGAGTTCCAATGCTAGAGCAGTAGCTCAAAGAGCACCAGAGACATGGAAAGGAACTGGATTGTCTGGCACCAGAGTGAGAGCTGGAGGGGCAGCTTTCTCCCAGACAGAGTGCTGACAGAGCCATAGCTCCTGTGCTGAGCCCACCTCCCACAGAGCAAGAAGGGGTGCCATATCTGAGTCTCCATTAACCTGACTATCACTGTGTGCCCCACCCTGATGATTCTCTGAGACCCTGCCCCACTGAACTTTCAGGGCCATCCCAGCTGTTTTCAGTGGCTTTTCCATATGAATGGCCTGTCTCAGTTTATGCTTCAGACTTTCCTAAAATCTCTCAAACAAGTAATATTTAGCTTCAGCATGCTCCATACTTCTTGCTAAGTGGCCCAGGCCTGGCACTAGTGGCAATCGGCCTTGGTTCACAGGTTGGCTTCTCCTGAGTACTTCTAAGCCCAGCACAAGTAGCAGCCATCTACAGATCACTTTGTAGCTCATGCCAGGACAGCCCAAATAGAACATAGGCAGTGGCTGACCTTAGCCTGCACCTCCCAGAAGGCCCCAGAGCCATTGCACCAGAACCTGTAGAAGCACCAACCAACCACATTCAGAAATGGCACACTCAAGGGGAAGACTCAGTGGGCACCAGAGCCCCACTAAAGTAAGTCCTGCTCTGCTACACAACTGATCCTCCATGGTGGGCACAGCCAGTCCTTGCAGCTGATTGGCCTGAGGGTAAATTCCTCCCATTGACATGCCAACAGCAATCAGTGCTCAATGACAAGAGAAGGGTGTACACAGCCCACATGGGGGTTGATGGGGTGCACCTGGAGGGAGGCTGCACCACTGGACCCTACAGGACACTTGCTATATTAGGCCACTCTACCAAGCCTGGAGACATAGCAGCTCCACCTAATACGTACAGACAAACACAGGTAGGCTGCCAAAATGCGGCATCAAAGAAACATGTCCCAAAGGAAAGAACAAAACTTCAGGAAAAGAACTAAACAAAATGGAGACTCTGCTATGCAGAGTTCAAACTCTCTATGCAGAGTTCAAAACACTGGTCATAAGAATGCACAGTGAACAGAATGAGAACTTAACAGCATAAAAAGGACATGGAAACCATAAAAAAGAACCAGTCATAAATGAAGGATACACCAGTGGTTTTTTGTTTTTTCTGGAAACTGACCTGAATTGTTTGCTTCAACATGTATTCTTGCCCTCTGGTTTCTGGCCTGCTTCAGTCAATGGGACACCTGTAGGAGATCAATAGGACAAGGAGAGAGGGATCTGGGGCTTCTTCTCCTGCTTCCCTCCCTGTGGAGTCTCCATGAGCTGACTACATCCCTAGACCAAGGCCATTGTTCCTGTCAAGCCATGCTCTTTCCACAGCTCTCTCTCTTTCCAAGTTCTGGTGGCTGTTATCTCTCTTTGTGGGAGAGTCAGAGAGAGGGACAGATAGGGACAGACAGACAGGAACAGAGAGAGATGAGAAACATCAATACTTCGTTGCGGTTCCTTAGTTGTTCATTGATTGATTTCTCATATGTGCCTTGATGGGGGGGAGGGGGGAACTACTGCAGACCGAGTGACCCCTTGCTTGAGCCAGCGACCTTAAGCTCAAGCTGGTGAGCCTTGCTCAAACCAGTTGAGCTTTCGCTCAAACTGGTGACCTCAGGGTTTCGAACCTGGGTCCTCCACATCCCAGTTCGACACTCTATCCATTGCGCCATCACCTGGTCAGGCTACACCAGTGGTTTTCAACCAGTGCCAGTCTGCCAGAAATTTCATCTATAATCTTCATACAACATCAGGGCGGTTAACTCTTTCACAGACTGGCACTGGTCCTCAGACCAGCTATTGAAAACACTGGGATACAATAACTGAAATGAAGGATGATTTTCAGGGAATTGACAGTAGAGTAGATGAAGCTAAGAATCAAATCAGTGATTTTGAATATAAGGAAGCAAAAAGCACCTTGTCAGAACAGGTAAAAGAAAAAAAAATCCAAAAAATGAAAATAGTGTAAGGAACCTCTGGGACAACTTCAAGCGTACCAATATTTGCATCATGGGCATGCCAAATGAGGAGAGAGGGGAAGAAATTGAAAATCTGTTTGCAAAAGTAATGACAGAAAACTTCTCTAACCTAGTGAAGGAAATAGTCATATAAGTCCAGGAAGCACAGAGAGTCCCAAACAAGATGAACCCAAAGAGGCCCACACCAAGACACATCATAGTTAAAATGCCAAAGGTTAAAGACAAAGAGAGAATATTAAAAGCAGCAAGAGAAAAGCAGTTAATAACCTACAAAGAAGCTCCCATAAGACTGTTAGCTGATTTCTCAACAGAAACTTCGTAGGCCAAAGGGAATGGCAAGAAATATTCAAAGTGATGAAAAGTAAGGCCCTACAACCAAGATTACTCTATCCAGCAAAGCTATCATTTAGAATCAAAGGACAGGTAAAGAGCTGCCCAGATAAGAAAAAGCCAAAGAAGTTCATCATACCAAATCAGTATTATATGAAACATTAAAGGATCTTCTTTAAGAAGAAGAAAAATGATAAAAAAAAAATATGAACAATAAAATGGCAATAAATGTCTATCAACAATTGTATCCCAAAAAAAAATGAACAAGCAGAACAGAAACAGACTCATAGATACAGAGAACATTTTGGCAGTTGCCAAATGGGAGGGGGTTTGGGGGAATAGGAGAAAAAGTTAAAGGGATTAAAAAGTACAAATTGGTGGTTACAGAATAGTCGTGTAAAGTACAGCATAGTAAATATAGTCAATAATATTCTAATAACTATGAATAGTGTCAGATAAGTATGAGATATATCAGAATGATCACTTAGTTCAGTTATATAATGTCTCATCACTGGAGTATACCTGAAACTAATATAATATTATATGTCAACTATAACTAAAAAATAAAAAATGGCCTGACCAGGCAGTGGCACAGTAGATAGAGCTTTGACCTGGGATGTTGAGGACCCAGGTTTGAAACCCTGAAGTTGCTGGCCTGGGCTTGTCAGGCTTACCAGCTGAGCATGGGGTCGCCAGACTGAGTATGGGATCATAGACATGACCCCATGGTCACTGGCTTGAAGCCCACGGTTGCTGGTCTGAACCTAAGGCTGCTGGCTTGAGCAAGGGGTCACTGGCTTGGCTGAAGCCCCCTCATCAAGGCATGTATGAGAAGCAATCAATGAAGAACTAAAGTGCCACAACTACAAGTTGATACTTCTCATTTCTCTCCCTTCCTATCTGTCTCTGTCTCTCTCTCTCTCTCTAAAAATAAATAAATAAGTAATGGTTTTTAAATAAATAAATAAGCCTTGGCTAGATGGCTCCATTGGTTAGAGCGTTGTTCTGAAACACAGAAGTTGCCGGTTCAATCCCTGGGCAGGGCACATACAGGAACAAATCCATGTTCCTGTCTCTCTCTCTCTCTCTCTCCCTTCCTCTCTTGCTAAAATCAATCAGAAAAATTATTTTTGGCCCTGGCCAGTTGGCTCAGTGGTGGAGCATCGGCCTGGTGTGCAGGAGTCCCGGGTTCAATTCCCGGCCAGGGCACACAGGAGAAGCGCCCATCTGCTCCACCCCTCCCCCTCTCCATCCTCTCTGTCTCTCTCTTCCCCTCCTGCAGCCAAGGCTCCATTGGATCAAAGTTGGCCCAGGCGCTGAGGATGGCTCCATGGCCTCTGCCTCAGGCGCTAGAATGGCCCTGGTTGCAACAGAGCAGCGCCCCAGATGGGCAGAGCATCGCCCCCTGGTGGGCATGCCGGGTGGATCTCGGTCGGGCGCATGTGGGAGTCTGTCTGACTGCCTCCCCGTTTCCAACTTAAGAAAAATACAATAAAAAAAATTTTTTTTAATTAATAATAAATAAATAAATATGCCACCTGGGCTGCATCATCTCAAGGCTTGATTGGGGCCATGCTATCTGCTTTCAAGTTGGCCCACTCACATAGCTATTGACCTGAGGCCTCGGTTCCTTGCTACATAGACCTCTCTGCTTGAGTGTCATCACTGCATGGCAGCTGGTTTCCCCAGAGTGAGTGATCCAAAAGAGCAAGGTAGAATCCACAAGACTTTTCATGACCTACCCTTGGAAGTCACATTTCATCATTTCTACAAGACCCTATTGGTCACACAGGTCAGCCCTATTCACTGTGGGAGGGGACATAAATACCAAGAGGCCAAGTGTTAACATCAAGCCTTGCATGTACAGGTAACTCAATTAGTGTTTGGTGAGTGTTGACTATGCACTAGCACTATGCAAGGCCTGACCCACAGCACCTTTCCCCGAGAACTTATCTTATTTTTGGAAAGTTAAGATAGAGATTGAGTAAGGGAAGCCAGTACAAGCTGATACTCAAGAAAAACAGAAATGAAATAGGCATAGTAGCTAAAAGTGGCCCAGGAGAGTATCCAGAAACCCTAATGGTGGGCACAGAGCCAGTTGAGCCCCTATTCTGACCCTGCAAGGGGACATTCCTTACTGCTTGGAAGCCAAGAGCAAGAAGCCCTAGGCCTCTCTGTGGCTTGCTCTGAACCTCTAGCTGAGTGGCCAAGTGGCATTGAGCTGATTCTGCCCTGTTTCCTGCCCAATGGCTAGTACTACCCAAGACTGTTGTTCCAGTTTGGGTCGAGCCCAGAGGCTGTGAGATCTAGAAAGGCCCTGAGAGGCCATCAGTTCTCTTGTTGGCTGTGAAATACTAAAGTCCAGAGAGAAAAGGGGGTATCTAAGGTCACTGGGAAATTAACACATAATCAGGAGTCACTTCGGGCCAGGCCTTCTTCTGGAACCTTCACATCCATCATGCCATTTCATCTTTAACAGCAGCCCTGAACTGTAGAAATGATAAACCCCATTTACAGATGAAGAAACTAAGGGTCAGAAAAAGGAAGTGAGCTGTTCAGAGTCACAAAGCTAAGAATTGACAGAATTTAGATTTGAACCCCAGTCTCTACCCTTATCGAGTAGAAGCTATACAAATGGAAGAGAAGGTAGGGTCGGGCATCTGTGCCCCTACCAATGGTGAGCCCTGGGGACTGTGTCTGTCTCCAGCCCTGGCATAAGCTTTCTGAATGGTGCCAGGGACACATGGCCGTGTTTGGCAATCCTTAAGTAGGGTGGGTCCACTCTGGGACAGAGCATGCGGTGGAGACACCACTTGGCTGTCTCCACACTCCCCTTGCAAGAAAGGCGGCTGCCACGTGAGACATTTATTGCCACACTCATGGGGCTCAGCATCTTAGGATAAGGCCATGGGGACTCAGGGGACCTGCACTGTGCTGCAAAGGCTCATATGATCAAGACCTGTGTTGTGCAATGGTTTGGGTCAAGGGTTTGCCAGTCAGAGGCCCCAATAAACAATGCTGGGCTCCTTAGATACAGACACAACAAGCTTTTCTTGGGTGTCCATTGAGTGACACGCACAGAACAGGGCACTGAATACACATTATTTCATATTTTCACAGCATTCCTGAGATGGGCAAGTATCATCATTCCCACTCATAGGTGAGCAAACTGAGACCCAGAGAGGGGAAATGACCACAAAGTTCACAACTACTATGTACCTGAGGCAGAATTCAAACTCAGGGCCACGTGACCCCTTCACCCTAGACCGCCACCTCTGTTCTAAAGACAAGGCTCTCCGCACTGAGGATACATGGTTGGGTGGGAGGCCATTTCTTTGTGTTCACAGCAGGAGGCCTCTTGCATCTTGTCCAGACTTGCAGTGATAGCCCAGGGTTAAACGTGGGGCCAGGTGCCTTGCAGACCTGTGTTCAAGTCCTGATCTGCCACTTGCCAGTTCTGTGGCTTCAGGCAAGCCGCCTATGCTGTGTGAGTTACAATTTCCTCATACCTAGCATAGGGTGAGAATCTCCTAGTTGCTGGTCACTGTGAGAATTAAAGTTGCTGATGCCTCTGGCGTGCCTGGTGTTGGAAGCATTTAGTAAACACTCGTCACCCCAATGGCTGTTTTTTTAATCAATTTAGGCCACTGTTCTGAAAGACAGATAAGGAAGCAGTGACCTGGAGGTCCACATGAACTTGTAAACCCTTAAGATAATACAGTCACCATCTTACTTTGCATCTTCTGAACCCAGGGACTGATGAACTACAACAGATGGCTCAAGGCTCCACACAAATTTCACTGCCTCTGTTAAGCTCCTCTTGATTCCTCTGGCCCTCATCACCATGTTCTCGCTTCTGTGTTCCTTTCACACCCTGGACAGACCTCTGTGTTGGCGTTTATCAGATTGGAGAAGAATATAATTTCATGTCCAAGAGCAAGAAAAATCTAGAGTAAAGTTCACCTCTGCCACTTTCTACTTGTGTGGCCTTGGACAAATTACTCAGCCTCTTTGATCTTCAGGATTCTTTTCTGTAAAATAGGAATAGTAATCCCATCCTTTCAGGGTGATTACGAGAATGAAACACTGTTCATGTTCTTAGCACAGGGAAAGACACAAAATAAATCCTTAATAAATGGTAGGATCATCATTATTATTGCCATCATTATACTGTTGTTGAGTAAATATTCTTTTGTTCATCTGCCTCTCTCCTCCGTTCTGAGAGGTAAATGACAAGAGACTCGAGAGAAGGAAGCAGAGTGGGACCTCTATTGAGCGTCTCTTATGTACCAGTCTTCATGCTAGGGACTTTGTGTGTGATGTTACCAACATTTAACCTGGGTGACAGACCTCTTTAGCGCAGGTGGCATTCACCTCATTCTTACAAAGAAACGAGCTAAAGCCCAGAGAGGTTAAATAGTTTACCTAAAGCTGCACAGCCACAAAGAGGTGGCGCCAGTACTCTAATCCAGGTCTGTCTGAAGAAGCACAGGCTCCTTCCATCAAACCTATCACATTCATCTTTGTATCCCAAGGCCTATAAATGCCTGTTAAATGAATAATCACAATCCAGGCTCACATTGAATGACTCATGAGAGACCTACCCTCCACATATCAGGCCTCAGGCTGTATACTTTGCAGGGCTAGATAAGGATGCTTTCACCAAAGTTTGATGCAATGCTAATATGGAGATGGATGAGGGTTTGATGGACAGCCTTTGGAATCCAATTCCTCTCTCCAAGCCCAGCCCAACCTCATTGCTCAACACAGGCTCCTGTGGGGACTGTCCTCAGCTCAGCCCCAACTGGACTCCATATTCCCTCCAGGCCTTTGCTTAGATCACCCCCCACCTGAATGTCCTTCTTTCTTCTCATTTATTCAGGAGGGGCTGGAGTGAGGGTGAAGGAGTGGCTCCCCTTTTGAAAATATTTTATTTATTTTTTTTGACTATGCAGTTCATTTTAATGTAGAAAAATATATAGTCAATAAAGAATGATATTCTTTATTCATTTTATTTATTTTTTTAATTTATTTTTTACAGAGACAGAGAATGAGTCAGAGAGAGGGATAGACAGGGACAGACAGACTAGAACAGAGAGAGATGAGAAACATCAATCATTAGTTTTTCATTGCGCGTTGCAACACTTTAGTTGTTCATTGATTGCTTTCTCACATGTGCCTCAACAGCGGGCCTTCAGCAGACTGAGCAACCCCTTACTGGAGCCAGCGACCTTGGATCCAAGCTGGTGAGCCTTGCCCAAACCAGATGAGCCCACACTCAAGCTGACGACCTCAGGGTCTCGAACCTGGGCCCTTCCGCATCCCAGTCCGATGCTCTATCCACTGCGCCACCGCTTGGTCAGGCTCATTTTATTTTTTATTTTTATTGATTCTTTTAGAAAGAGAGGAAGGAAAAGAGAGGTATATAGAGAGAAACATCAATTTGTTATTCCACTTACTTATGCATTCATTGGTTGATTCTTGTATATGCCTTGACCAGGGATTAAACCCACAACCTTGGCATATCAGGACAACACTCTAACCAATTGAGATACCTGGCCAAGGCTCTTTATTTATTTTAAAATGAGAAATTAAGAATCACCTGCAACCTGACCACCAAGAGTCAAGTGCCATTAATATCTAAGTGTATACATACATATATTTACATACATTTTTTTAACCAAAATATTGTTTGGAAATGTGCTTCATCATCTTTAAAAATGTCATGACAGCCTGACCAGGCAGTGGCGCAGTTGATAGAGTGTCGGACTGGGATGCGGAGGACCCAGGTTCAAGACCCCGAGGTCGCCAGCGTGAGTGCGGGCTCATCTGGTTTGAGCAAAGCTCACCAGCTTGGACCCAAAGTCGCTGGCTCGAGCAAGGGGTTACTCGGTCTGCTGAAGGCCCACGGTCAAGGCACATATGAGAAAGCAATCAATGAACAACTAAGGTCTTGCAACAAAAAACTGATAATTGATGCTTCTCATCTCTCTCCGTTCCTGTCTGTCCCTGTCTATCCCTCTCTCTGACTCTCTGTCTCTGTAAAAAAATAAAATAAAATAAATAAAAAAATATCATGACACAATATAATTCCTGTTCATTACAGACAAAATAGAAACTGTGGATGACACAAGGACAAAAACCAGCATCACCGCCATTGCCAATATTTGGTGGTGACTTCTATAAGATTCTATGCCTGTAGAATGAGGTTTGCCATTGTTCCACAGCACTGAATTTAAAAATAAATAAATATATATATATATATATATATATATATATATATATATATATATATTTTTTTTTTTTTTTTTTTTTTTTTTTTTTCTAAATCAGATGAGTATGTCTTCAGGATGGGGACAAAGTTGGAAAGTTGAAGAGTCTCTAATCATTAGTCTCTCATGGCTGCTCCTGCTCACTGGCCACTCAGAAGCAGGTGGCTCCACCCTCGCAAGCCAGGCAGTGGTCACAGATCATGGCTCCAGGGTCTAACCCCAAAGACCTTTGTGCCAACACACCCGTCAATGGCTTAGCCACCTCCACGCCACCTGCCAGCCCCACCCCGACTCAATGGACACAGCCCTTTCTTTCCTACTTCTGTTCCCTCTGACACCAGAACCTTCTTCAGCCAGAATTATCCAGTGCACTCAGCCTCTGGGAGCACAAGCTTTAAGGGAGGAATGGTAACTTCTTTTCTGGGAGAAAGCTGATGTGGAGGGATAGAGATGATACTTCTCTCTCTTCCTTGAGTCTCTTACATTAGCAAAAACAAGTCAGAAATTAATATGTCAACAAATTATCTTGTCGGGAGGGGGAGGGGCACAAAGAAAACTAGATAGAAGGTGATGGAGGACAATCTGACTTTGGGTGATGGGTATGCAACATAATTGTTTTGTTTTTTGGGGGGGGTTTTTGTTTGTTTGTTTTTTTACAGAGGCAGAGATAGACAGGGACAGACAGACAGGAACGGAGAGAGATGAGAAGCATCAATCATTAGTTTCTCGTTGCGCGTTGCGACTTCTTAGTTGTTCATTGATTGCTTTCTCACATGTGCCTTGACCGCGGGCCTTCAGCAGGCCGAGTAACCCCCTGCTGGAGCCAGCGACCTTGGGTCTAAGCTGGTGAGCTCTTTGCTCAAGCCAGATGAGCCCGTGCTCAAGCTGGCGACCTCGGGGTCTCGAACCTGGGTCCTTCCGCATCCCAGTCCGACGCTCTATCCACTGCGCCACCACCTGGTCAGGCTATGCAACATAACTGAATGACAAGATAACCTGGACATGTTTTCTTTGAATATATGTACCCTGATTTATTGATGTCACCCCATTAACATTAATAAAAATTTATTTATAAAAAAAAATTATCTTGTCAAAGGCATGCTCCCACACTAAACAGAAGTCCAAGTATACCCTTTTGAAACCTTTTCCATTCCCTCTCTTCATAATACACAGCTCACAAAAATTAGGGGATATTTCAAAATGAATATGAAGCGTTGAAATATCCCCTACTTTTTGTGAGCAGTATATTTTCTCTTCTACTCATGCTGTTCCTTTCCTTCTGGGTTCGCTTTCCTGATCATCCCAGCCCTCAGTGACCTCACCCTCTTTTGAACTCGTAAGGCTGTGAGATTATAGATCTCAGGGTCCCCGGATAGGGGTGTGGAGGGACCATTGCTGAATGAACAGGGTGTGGCTGGTCTCTGAGCGCCATGGGGGTCAGGGTCCTTGGTGGTGCCCAGAAGGAAGCAGCTGTGACTCAGCAGGAGCAACTCTTGACAGAATTGTGAAGTCGGACAGTGGACATCTGTCCCCAAACCTATCACCAGTGCAACATAGAGGCCCCTCCTAGGATGTGTCTGTAGGGCCAAAGCAGCAAGTGCTGGCCTGAGCTTAAGGGTAAACCTGGTGTTTATGCAACAACGGGGAAAACCTGGGAGAAGTTCAGCATCATCTTCCACAGCTGGATTTTGGGGAAGCCCAAGGCTGATGGCCAGTTTCCTGGTCAGTGGCAACAGCGTCTGTGCAACATGACGTGAGTGAGACCAGGCGGTAAAGAGGTGGGGTGGGTGTGGGGAGACTTTGGAGTGTCTAGAGTAAGTAAAGGTGAACGATGAGTGCATGCTAACCCAGTGACCTCCAGATCAAGAGGGTGGCCTTTTCAGTGCCCCAGACCCACCTATGGCTTCGCCCGATTAACCTGGTCTAGCTGGAGCATAACGCAGGCTGTCCCAGATAGCCAAGGGGTACGCAGAGGGAGGAACTGCATCTGTCACTTTTCTTTGTATATGTTCATTGCATATTCATTCACATTAATGATAAAAAGAGCAATTCCTTGCCTTAGCAAACAGGGTGTCCAGACCTTCAGTTACTTTTTCTCTCTGCCAGTATCATCATTATGGACTGTAACAGAGTGGCATCTGCCGAGCTATTTGTCCCTGGGCAAAAACAGCCCCCAACGACTGAACTTGAACGTTCCCCTAACTGTCCTATGATACTCTGTTTCTTTCTGTGCTGGGGGCTGTCACCTCTCATCAGTGTTGGATTTCAGCAATGCTCCTCACTCCCCAAATTAGCACCTACTCTTTGGTAACTGAGTAATCACCTTTTAAAGCAGGACACATATTCAAATCATTTCTAAATTCAACAGGAGCCTAACACATAGCAGGTACTCGATTAGTGTTTGCTCTTCCATTCAGCCAGGGAGCCCAGGGAAGCAGCCCAAAGGAGATCCATTCTCCCTGTCAAGTCCAGTGTAGCTACCATCAGATCAAGGCCCCTCTGGTTGGGACATTCCCTAGTTCAAACACCTTCAATGGCTCCCTCAGCCCTACATGATAAAGTTAAAAACCTCCAATTAAAACCCTCCCAGTCTGACTTTAGCTGGCTTTTCCAGCCTCTTCTCTTGCCTCCCACCATCCCTTTCCACACCTTGACTTCCAGCTACACAATACCCCACATCAGCAACCATTTCTCATTCAAAGCCAGAACCCTCCCTCGCTCCCTCCTTACTTCTCCCATAGCATTTTTATTCTAATCCTCATCAACATTGAACTTTGAGTACCTCAGAATTCTGTCCCGTAGACTGGAACTTGGTGGGATCATAGTGTTGTCCTAGCAAGGTATCCTTGAATCCCGGCGCTCAAGGGGAGCTCAGTAAATACCGAGGCTCCATGCTAGGTCTGTTTTACATACAGGATCTCTAATCTCTATGACAACCTAGCAAATTAGGCAGTGCTTTCCCCCAGATGAAGGCTAGTGTTAAGTAACTTGCCCAAAGTCATATTTGGGCTCAGCTTCAAAGCCAGAACTCTTTCCAGTGTGTCTAAATATGTCCAATGTATATGTGCTAAAAGAAACACACACACACACACACACACACACACACACACACACACACACACACATTGCTTCATAGGAGCAGCATTACCTGGACCTAATCTCCCCTCTTGTTTCTTAGGCACTCATGTTTTTGCAACTCCCTACCAGGGTACACATCCCCCTTCTCTGAATTTCAATTTCCTTAACTGTCAAGGGGTATGATATTAATAGCTTCCTTCTTAGGCTGACAGAGATAACAGCACAAAGCATGTGGCCTTGTGATAAATCATCTTCCTTCCTGGGTGCCCTGCCCCATCTCTGCGCAGCTCAGATGCTTCAGAGATGGCTGAGAAGTGCTGGCTGGGGCAGGCAGGAGAGCGGGACTGGGTTCCTTCTTATTGTCCTCCAGAATCACACATCTGGCTCCTCTGGGTGGGAGGGAGAAGGGAGTCAGGCTCCCTGGATGCTGATGCAATGTGTCTGTTGTGGGCTTGTTGGGAAATGCTGAAACTGGGGAGGAAGGAACAGCAGCCGTTGTGTCTCCCGGCCGGTCCGTGGCAGCTTGAGCAAGCCCCCGGCAGTTGCTCCATCTGCTAACCAGGGTGATGATGCCCCAGGGTGAGATGTTGCACCACATTCTTAGAAAGCTGCCTCTGTACTTGCATTTTCATTAAAGGCCTGGACTGGTTTTGTTTAATCACTGCCTTTTTCACTTCCAAATTTTCTGAGGGCAAGTTGGAAGATAGCAATGTGGTGAAATGATCATTATTAGCCAACTTTCCCTGAATACTTACTCTGCACCCTGTCCTATGCTAAGTGCCTTATAGACATGATCTCGTAAACCCACACCAACCCTCTGAGATAGGTATTATTCCTCTCTACATTTGCCAGTGAAGAAACTGAGGCCCAGAGAGGTTAAACAACTTTCCCATGGCCACACAGCTTATAAATGGTGGATCTGGGATTTAAGCTCACACTGTTTGTTTTCTGTACCCTTCACTGCTCATACTGCCTCCTACAAGTGAAAATAACGTGGACCTTGAAATCGGACTGTTCTGGAGTTGAATCTTCGCTACATGTCCTGAGCAGATCCGTCTCCTCTCTGGGCCTTCATTTCCCTGTCTCTAGAGTAAGTGGGTTAGAATAGATCACTGGTTCTTAAATTTTGCTTTAACCTTTTAAAAAAATAAAATGCTTCAAACAGGGATTACCTGCAATTGGACACGAGAACTTTGTAGGGTGATGGAAACATTCTAAAACTGGATTGTGGTGATGGTTACAAAACAACATATATTTTCTAAAAATCCTTGAATGCGTGTATTTCATGGTATGTAAATAATACCTCAAAAAGCTGTAACTTACAGGACATTTTATGAAACATCAGTACTCACCCCAGGACCCCACTAGATTGTTTGAAAACCAATAGGCTGCGTGGATTCTGGACGGCCTTCACACTCTGACCTTCTGGAATACCAAGTTCCTTTCTCACATCTCGTTTATGCAGTTGCTGTGGACTATATGTGGCCAGGGATTCTATCTTCTACACTGTCAGCCCAGCCCCAGCACACATCCAGCCCTCAGTGGGTGCCTGAACATTTATTGAATAAAGGAAGGAATGATTTGTACATTTTTTTTACAAGGGTATGTCAGACTTTGGGCTGCGTAAAGGCAGCTTCTGTATTTTCATTTCTGAACCCTCAACTTCCAGCACAGACCTGGTGCAGAGTAGGTATGCAGTAAGGGTTTCTTAAATAAACGAGTGAATGAGTGAATATCTTAGTCCCTGCCTATGAGACAAGTTGAGGAAGTGAGATATCCACATTTTATGCACAACATGTATTACTTAGAATGTTTTGGGGGCAGGCAACAAAGAGCAACTGTAACTTTAGGGCAAACAAAATTTACTGGGATGGTATGGGGGAGAGGGCTTGCAGATCATACCTTGGAAAGCATGGGTCAAAAGTAGCTCCCAGGGGCTAAGCAGCAGACCTGGCTTATCTGTCTAGAAAACCTCTGTGGGGTGAAGAAGCTTTAACCATTTTCAGTCCTTGTGTTATTTCCCTCAAGATTCAGAGACCAGGAGAAGGGTCTCTGATTGATGTGGCTGGGGTCAGATGCCCTCCCTGGGTCAGAAATCACTGAGCACTTCTATGGACAGACTATAAAGACTGCATTTAGTGAAGGGGCAGGGGCTCAAAACCCAAAGTGGGTTCTGATTCTGGAAGGGGAGATAAATGCTGGGCAGATTACAACCAGTGTCCACCGGAAAGTTCCACAGCAGCAAATGTGGAATGAGAGTTGAAAGAATTAAGGGAGATGTCACCAAGGCAGGTGAGCTCAGAACTACGAATGTGGGGCCTCCCTGATGCCACAGGGAGCAGGGCAGAAAACTGAGCAGGGGGCTAAGAAGCTAAGGAAAACTGGGGCAACTTATTGTTTCTTCTTTTTGTCTTCTTCTTCTTTTAAAACTCTTGGCTAAGCCACTGGCTAATACTGATAGCCATCTCTTAGCACCAGGGCCTTTCCTTTCTGCTTTGGGGACCTCAGGAGGCTTTGACTAAATGGTCGGAGGAACACCGCTCTGAGGAAGGCGTGTTGGTGGTCTGAGGTCCCACCAGGCCTTCTCCCCAAACATTTGCCATGGAGCACTTGCTCCAGGTCCAAGCTCCAGCTTGTATTTCAGGGCAAATGGGAGAAAGAAAGAATCCTGTCTGTCCAGACTCCTTGTGTGGCACATGTTGAGGTATATTTTCTTGGTTAAGGCTGCCAGCTTATTGGCGAGGCATTATTAACTCCATTTGGCAGTTGAAGCAACTGAGATTGACAGAGTAACTCAACCAGTGACAAGCAGCAAAGTCAGGATTTGAACCCAAGATCAACTAGCTCCAAAGACCCTGCTTTCTTGCTGTACCAGGTGCCTCCAAATGGCCCTAGAGGGTCATGGGCAGGTGCAGCCCTTTGGGGAGGGTGCAGCTGATATGGCCTGGGCCACAATGAGTCCCTGCTAGCTGGAGATGACTGGTTTAAGTGACTTTCTGAAAGAGCAGACCCAGCCTACCGCAGGCTTGAAGTGAGTCACCCCACCTCTCCCTGTCACCCGAGGGAACAGTAACAACCCATGTCTGGGCCCCTACCCCCACCTCCAAGGGTGTCCTGTAACCGGGGCACAGCGATTAGGAGTACGTGCTCAGACACACACACACAGACTTTGCAAACAATGCAGGGAAATAAAGTTCTCACAGGAAACATTATCATATTGACTCACGACAGACCCATCCATAAAACAAACTCCGGGTACCTGGGCTGGCCCGGAGAGCGGGTCCTGGGAGATAGCAGCCAGCCAGCCTGCTCCTGAGCCCCAGGGGGAGTGGGTGCTGCTGGGGCGTGGGACAGGGAAGAGGGCAATGTACCCTGGCTGCTCGGATACTTGCCCAGGATCTGAACTATTTGTCAAAAAGAGAAATAATTATTTTTTTTCAAAGCACTATGGCCTCTTTGCCTTGACATAAGAGCTCTGTTGCAAAAATCCCTCTTAATACTGTTGTATTTTGCAAGTCATCTGCCATGTCAATGGGGAAAACATCACTGTCTCCCGAGGCCTGTGTCTACATCAGTTTTTGCTTAGCAAAGCAGGCTTGTAGAAAAGATTTCGATCCAAGTCTATTTTCAGATTTAGGAAAGCACCTTGGAGCATCTGTCAGACATCAGATGGACAGTTCTCTTACTATATGTAATCTACTTGTTTGGAACCTCTGTTTCCCCAGCTGCAAAATGGGAATAGTATGAGAATTAAAGTAAGAAAATGTATGTACAGCACATGATATTCATCTTCCTGCCCCTTTGTGAGAAGCAGGATGCAAAAGTGACTCTTTCTTAATCCCAGGAGCTTTGGCAAGCCCTGGACCTTCTGTGTACTTTGATTTTCTCCTCTGATAAAGCAGAGGTGGCCCTGGTTGGTGGTTCAGTGGATAGAGTGTTGGCCCAGTGTGTGGATGTCCCTGGTCCAGTCTCGGGTCAGGGCACACAGAAGAACAACCATCTGCTTCTCTCCCTCCACCCTGCTTTCCCTCTTCCTCTCCTGCAGCCAGTGGCTCAGTTGGTTCAAACATGGCCCCAGGTGTTGAGGATAGCTCAGTTGATTCGAGCATCAGACCTAGATGGGGTTGCCAGGTGGATCCCAGTCAGGGTACATGTCTGTCTCACTATCTCCCCTCCTCTTACCTGAAAAAAAAAAAAGCAGCAAGAAGTATAACTCACCCTGGCTACTAACCTCCCCAGGGGTGATGTCACTGATAGGGAGGTTGGGTTGTCAACCAGGCTTAGGACACTAGGTTGTGAGGGGTTCAGGTTCCAAGGAGATGGTGCCTGCAGTGTTTGAGTTGTGGCAATCCCAGCTGAGTCCTGGCTATTTTTCCATCTTGTAATTAGAGTGATACATGGTGGCCTAGAGCTGTGCTGAGAGAGGAACAGGGTCAACATCCCCTTTCTAGTTGAAAAGATTGAGTGGGGTGACCACTGGGAAGGGGTTGTCGGTAGTGAAAAGGCACCTCTCCTTTCAGCCGCAGCTGACTCTAGCTTCCCCTGAGTGTGCTGTCAGCTGACTTCCAATCCCAGTACCTGGAATAGAGTTGGCATATCACATGTCCATGGGCCATGCCTGGCCCTGACTGAGGCCCTCATGAAATCATTCCCAGCCTTGCTCTGTCCATCCATTCCCCTTGTGGTGACTAGGGTGCTCTTTCAAAAACATACTCAGACCAGGTCACACTCCTTATCTTAGCCGTCAAGGTTCTTTGAGGTCTAGCCTCTGCTGAATTCAACAGCTTCCCTCTCACTATTTCTCTTACCCATCCTATGCTTCAGACTCTCTCAAGGATCCTCAGTTTCCTGAACCAGCCATTATTTCACATCTTAGTGCCCTATGCATGTTCTTTTGACTGGTAGGTTGTTCCCTCTGTTATCTTCCAATAAACTTCTACTTATCCTTCAAAACCCAACTAAAATTCTCCGTTTTCTGTCAAGGCAGTTCTAGACCATTCTCTAAACAGTTGCTCTCTCCTCAGTGCTTCCATGGGGCTCTCTCCAACTCTCTGTCACAACAGCTTTCATGCCATCTTATCAGATACTTCTTTTATTTATTTATTTTTTACAGAGACAGAGAAAGAGTCAGAGAGAGGAATTGACAGGGACAGACAGACAGGAACGGAGAGAGATGAGAAGCATCAATCATTAGTTTTTTGTTGTGATACCTTAGTTGTTCATTGATTGCTTTCTCATATGTGCCTTGACCGTGGGCCTACAGCAGACCAAGTAGCCCCTTGCTCAAGCCAGTGACCTTGGGTCCAAGCTGGTGAGCTTTGCTCAACCCAGATGAGCCCGCGCTCAAGCTGGCAACCTCGGGGTCTCGAACCTGGGTCCTCTGCATCCCAGTTCGACGCTCTATCTACTGTACCACCGCCTGGTCAGGCTATCATATACTACTTTATAGATCTGTCTGTCACCTTCTTGGGACCATGCGCTTAATAGATAAGGTATTGACTTCTGGGTATTTTGCTCTGAATTCTTACAGTTTCCACACCACATTTAGGAAATTGCCCTCCCCAAAATGGTGACTCTGTGGGTTGTTGCTGTTTAAGGAATCTCTGATGGTGCCTGGACTTACAACAAAGTGTCCTTCAAGGGAGCCAACTTTGCCTTAGTAGCTTATTTTTCAACCAAATAGGTTCCAAATGGGTCTGCAGTGGTCAATACACTAATGGAAGCTGATGCATGCCTGCATTTATAAAAGGTATTATTGTCTAACTGTTTGATTCTTCCCGGGGAGGTATTTTCTGAGTGAGAGGGATATTTTGTAAATAATACACTTTTTTCATATTGGAGGTAAAGCAGGGGATGAAAAGCCAAAGTTCCAGAAGAAGTACAGCTGTCCTGCCAGCCTCAAAGTCGGCTCCAGGGGTGAGGAAGAGGGTGCATTTTCCTTGGGGTATGTGTCTGTCAGGCAGAGTCGTCTGGAGCACTTCCTAGGAATCTTGACCTGTCACCGTCAGCGGGGAAGGCTAATTAAAGAAAATAAAGGACTAGTAGCCAGGAGATTCCAATGTGCTGAAAAAACAAAGACAGCCAACATGCGAACTGCTAAGTCAGGTCTCTGCTTTGCCCCTGCCCGGCTCCCCCTTCTACCCACCCAAAACACTTTCTTTCTTGGTCTCATTTTGCAGACTTTCCACTACCAATACCTACTCTTTTCTGCTTACTTGGAGGAATCAGTGGAGACTACCTTTGAGGCAGAGGTCAATGCAGTAACTGGGGTCCCTGTCGCCAACTGTGGACCCCTCAAAGGCTGGCACTGTCTCTTCCTCATCCTGTGTCCCATGCAGGGCCAGGCAGCTGACCATGGTGGTTCAGAATGAGGACAGGGAAATACAAATTAAAACTAGTAGACACCTCTGTTCTTCCATCAGAACAACTAAAACTAAAAAGACTGACCATCGCAAGTGTTGGTGAGGATGTATAGCAACTAAATCACTCATACACTTCTGATGGGGATGCAGAATGGTACAATACACACTTGAGAAAACACTTTGGCAGTTTATTATAAAGCTAAATATAGGCTTTACCATAAGACACAGTTACCCCCTCCCAGGTACTTTCAAAAGGGAAATGAAAACATATACCTACACAAAGTCTTATACATGAATGTTCAGAGCAGCATTATCATGTAAGCTATTGATAAAAACTGAAAACAACTGGAATGTCCATCAACAGATGAATGAATCAACAAAATGTGGTCGAGCTCTATAATGGAATATTATTTTGCCATTAAAAAGGAATGAAGTACATTTAGACATTACAACATGGATGAACCTTGAAAATATTATGCAAAATGAAAGAAAGGAGTGACAAAAGACCACATACTGAAAGATTTCATATATATGAACTGTCCAGAATAGGCAAATCTATGAAGACAGAAATTAATGAGTGGTTTCCAGAGACTGGAGCCAGAGGAGAATGAGAAGTAACTAGTAAAAAGTAAGGAGTTTCTTTCTGGGTGCCAAAAATGTTCTAAAATTAATTGTAGTGATGTCTGCACAACTCTGTGCATATACACTTATATATCTAAAAACACTCAATTGTATACTTTAAAAGATGACTTGTATGGCATGTGAATTATAGCTGAAGCTGTTACACACATACACACACACACACACACACACACACACATTCATAGTAGTGATGAAGACCATGACTCAAGCCCAATGCAAGCAGCACGCAGCACAAGGAATCCCATAATCAGACCTGCAGATTGAATTGGGTTGTGGAATCTTGTTTGGCATGACAGCATTTGAAGACATTATTTGGTCTCTGTGCCTGTAGGCAGGGCACATGCTCTCCAGTCCTGTTAGACACACAGGATTTACTCACTTACAGAACCTGCGTTGCTTGACGTGTCTACCCCTGCAGCAAGACAGGGACCCCTGAAAGCCCAGGGGGTGGGGGACATGGCCCTGACTTGGAATGAGCTCCTTTAGAAGCCTCTGTGTCTTTTGCTTTCATGAGTGTTATATCATGAAATGCCACACACTGGCAGAAAGTGGACCCTGGGATGGGGCCCCACATCAGTGTGAGGCTGGTCTATGTGTTATTACACTCTCTTTTGTGTACTAGCAATAGCAAAGGACACTTATGGAGTGTTTAGTTCGTACTGGCCCAAGCATCAACCATAGGGAGGGTGTAGCATCTCACTTAATCCTTACCATGACCCAAAAGGGGACATTCCAGTATTAACCCCAATTACCCAGTGGTAGGTAGGTACCTAGCTCAAGGTCACCTAGCTATTACTGGGGGAGCAGGGATTGGAACTCCAGTCAGTCAGGCTCCAGAGCTGCAGATGGCCTCATGGGGTCATAGTGGCAGAGCCAAGGGACCTGATGTGTCATCCACTCCTACTGCTGCTGCACCAGGAGAAAGCAGAGGGTGGGGAGGACACAGGGCTTGCCCAAGGGTGAGACAGCCAGAACTGGGCTCCTCAGCCCGGAACTCTCAGGCCAGTCACGTAGGCTGCAGGTCACGAGCAGAGGAGCTGGGCATTTACCCTGTGACAGGGAGGAAGGAGAGAGAAAAACATCATAGGCGTTTGTCCTGAAAAGTTCAATTTGGGAAATTACCAGGCAGAAAAGGGACTTCTCATTGAGAGAGAGGATGGAAGGGAAGGAGGGAAGGAAATAAAGTCTTGTCAGCCCAAAGAATATTTAGAAGATGAGTGGTTTTATTTCTTGGTTGGTTGTTTTTCTGGGTCATTAATAATGGACAAAGCATAAGTTTCATTGCCTGTTCAAAGTAGTTCCTGAACTTTCTTATTGAGGAAAACCCAGCAGCCAAGCATTTAGCTTCCCTGAGATCCTGCCCTGATTCTTCTATGACAGCCACCCTCCGTGTCTTCTACTGTACTTCCCATTTAGTAGACTCAAAATCAAAGTCTGATTTTGAAGTTTTATCCATTTAAGAGATACTGGGATGGGCCCAGCTTTAGATGTGGTTACAGATTATTTTCTTAGGTACGATTAATTTCAAACTTCATGTATTATAGTAAGTCCAAAAAAATAAGTTTGAGTCATTGCCAGGTAGTAATGGTGAGAGTACCTGGCATCACTGGGAGGCTCTGTGCATGTTTTCATCAGACCCCCCAATGTCCTTGCAAGGTTAACTCTGCTTCCCCATTTGAGAGGTAACCAACCTGTGGCTTAAGGGTGTCATGTCACACAGGGCATGTAAGTGCAAGCTTGCGAATCCTCAGATCTTTGGGAGTAGATGCTTTTCCTTTTTATCTGTTTTGATCTTTGCTGATGGCTAGCTATAGAGCTTTCTACAACTGGGCCAACTTTCCCTGCCCGGCTCTTTAACAAACAGTCCTGGTGGACTTATTGCCTTGTGAATTATATGGGAAATTCTCATTCATTTAATTGGTATCACAGCCTAAAAACAAAACAAATAGGAAACTGTAACCATAAAAAAATATGAATTAAATTGCACTAATCAAAAGAAGTCTTAAGTTTTTTCTACTGTATTTACAAATTCCTTTCTCCTCTGTACTTCATTAGTGCAAATTACATACTCTTTTCTGATATCAGGACCAAGACTGCTACTACCCAGCTGCTGTTTCTGCGTTCTGGCCAGTCCACAAGCATTCACCAACACCTCTCTGGACAGGGTCAAGGGCACAGTAGGCACTGATGAGTAAAACCGAGGCCACTGGGGGCGATAAGGCATGCTCATTAAATAGCAATGGGTGCCAGGCTGTGCTGATAAGTGCGGTGGGAAAGGCTTAGATAAGATGCCAAAAGCATGTTAAGAGAGAGGACTTTCTGTCTTGGGGAAATCGGGCCAGGCTGAAGGATGGGTAGGAATTGGATAGGAAGACACAGTGAGAAAGGACTTCCTTCCTCTCAACTTCTTCCTCACCATGACTGGTTGTCATGGATGGCCACATGCCAGGCTCTGGGCCACACACACCATCCAGAGTGTGGTGTTTAATCCTTAGAGCAAGCCACTGGGGCAGTTACTGCACTACCCCCTTCTTTCAGACGAGCAAACTGAAGCTCCAAGAGGTTAAGCCACTTGCCCAAGGTCACAGGAAAGCTCCAGAAGTGGACTTTGAATCCAGGTCTATTTGAAGTTAGAGTACCTGCTCTTAAGATGACTTGCCATTTTCAAAAAACTTTCAAAAGTGTTATCCCATCTGATCTTCCTGTACTCGGGGTTTCTCTATGTCTCACCAGCCTGTTGGCACAGATGAGTCACCCTACCCGTAATAGGGCAAATTTTACTCTCTCCCCCTTCCCCCCTCTTGCTCACCCTTGCCCTTCGGCCACCTCTGGTGGGGAGTCCCCAGGGGGAGCCTGCAGTTGCCTTTTCCTCTAGCTCCACCCCACTCAAGTTCACTGCCCCAGAAGGCCCCATCCCTCTCTACACAGGTGTGGGCCCCCTTTGAGATTTCTTTCTCTGCAAGTAGCCTCAGGACACTGCACCCAGTTCATGAGCTCAGCTACCCTATCATCTCCCCTCTGAGATCCTCGGTTTCCTTATCCGGGAAGGGAGAAGGGTCAGTTTAGTTCCACACACATTCAGCGGCAGAGCATAACAGTGAACCACAGAACTGAAGGAAAGGGGTAAATCAGGCCAGGCCCAGGATAAGTCACAAACATAACCAATTACACCCCCAGCCCCCGTGTGCAGGGGGTAAATGCCACAAAGCAATCAAACTAATGTGGGAAGGGCCATTTCTGGCTGGGGACAGGCCCATATGGCGGCCATTCCCAGAGGCCTTAACGTAAACCAGATCCCAGGCTGAGAGTTTTACTGGCACTAACCTGTTTAATCCTCCCCCATAGCTAGCTGGGCAGGAACCAATATTATTCCTTCCCATGGTTGAGACAAAGAAACTGAGGCTCACAGAGGTAAGTCATTTACCCAGTGTCATACAGCTAGAGTGGTGGGATCTGGCAAAATTAAGTCTGAGGGCCCATGTTCTAAATTGCTATCTTCACAGAAGTGAGGCCAGTAAATCTTGGCATTGAAATATCAGTTTTAATGCTGATACTGCTAAGCTCCATCCCTTCCTGCATTATGCTTTTTGGGCTAAAATCATATGTTGTTTCCCCATCTACATAGTCAGCTGGGACAAGAATTCCTGGAGCTGAAATAAAGCCACAGAGATCATCTCCCAATTCAAAGAAAAAAGTAAACAGAGCTGTTTCAATTGAGAGTTTTTCTCCTGTGCAGTTTTCAGAAAACTTGGGAGTCCAGTGTCCCCCCTTGTTCCTCTTAGATATCACACAGGATGGTATCCGTCTGATCAATAACAATCATAACCATGAATATCATCAAGTACTGGCAAGCACTTTACAAGTACGTCCTTATTTAACCCTCACCACCATGTGTAGCAGATAGTTGATCTCTGTCATACACAGATGAGAACCAAGGCTCAAAGAGCCTTGCCAGAGGTGAACCAGGCAGTACGTGACCAGCACTTGAACCAGGTCTGGTGGCCCTAAAGCCTGTGCTCTTAATTGTGACCTGTATGAGTTTCTTATTTTCCATTTTCTCAGTGGTTCTCAACCCAACCTGCACATTTGAAGTACCTAAGATACTTTTTAAAAATACTTTGGCTAGACCCATCCCAGACCAATTCATTGTGACTCTCCAGGAGTGGACACAGCTTGAAGACCTGGTTTTCTACCAGAAGCCTTAGTTTGACCTGGAACTAAAGGGAGGAATAGACAGTGGTGAAAGAGAGATGAAGTTCAGCAGATTCTTCTCCCCCTCACACTTCCTTCCATCTTCTCCTTTTCCAGCCCACCCAAAACTAGTCTCTAGCTTCCTTCTCAGTCTGAGACCACTGTATATATAGGGGTTAAAATTTCTATGTGGTGTCTGGTAAGCCTAGCACATAATAGGTGCTCAGCAAACATTTGGTGAACAAATTCCTGAAGAGACCCCTCCAGCCATTCCTTCCAGGCAGATGAGATTGTATGGATCTATTCATAGGGATTTAGAGAACACACACAATGGAACCCAGAGGTGCCCACCCCAGCAGGTAGCATTATGTCTCCATCAGCAGCACATCAGAGTGCCCCTTGTACCACCCCTTTCCCAGCAATTTCTATTAACTTAAAAAAAAAAAGAAAGAACTGAAATCCTTTCTAATTTAATAGGTACAAAACAATCTCAGTTTTGGTTTGAATTTACATTTCTTTAACTACTGGTAAGATGAACACTTTTTTCATGTGCTTATTAGTCATTTGTATTGCTTCTTCTGTGAATTGTCTGTTCCCAATTTACTAATTTACAACGAGAAATATAACTGCCAAAGGAACCGGATACATGTGTCCTCCAGCCAACACACCAGCTCCCTGTAGGCACACCCCAGGGTAAGCCAAGTTCTAATCAGAACAGTGCTTGGTGAAATAGAATGAAAAAAAAGGGAGGGGTTGGTTATTGGATTCCAGGGTTTAACAGCGTCAGGACAAGCTAGACCTACCGCTGGGATCACGGACTCCTTGGCCAGCACATCCTCCCCTCTTTCTTTTTCCTCTGCTTCCCTGGCTTCCCAACTCTTCTTCAGATGGATACATTCTTTCTTTAGAAGTATTACTATATTCAGTTTGACAGTGGTGACACAATGGATAAAGCATTGACCTGGGATGCTGAGGTCCCAGGTTTGAAAGCCCGAGATCACTGGCTTGAGTGTGGGCTCATTCGGCTTGAGCATGAGATCACTGGCTTGAGTGTGGGATCATCGACATGATCCCATAGTCTCTGGCTTGAGCCCAAGGTCATTGGCTTCAGCTTGGGGTCACTAGCTCAGCTGGAGATCCCCAGTTAAGACACATATGAGAAGCAATCAATGAACAGTCAAGTGACACAACTACAAGTTGATGCTTCTCATCTGTCTCCTTTCTTCTTGCTCCCTCTCTCTCTAAAAAATTAAAAAAGATTACTACATTCATTTAGGTTTCCCTCCTAGTTTGTACGCTTGATCACTCAAGGCAATCTTTATTTCTAGTATCTTTTGCCTTCCTGGACTGTCTTCCCATTCCTGGGACATTTATAAAGCGTAACTGATACCTTGTGGGATGTCTGCCTCCTTCACTGTCTTGGAATTGCCCCCTTCCAGAAGTGAAAGTGGTCCAGCGGGTCTGCGAGACTGTCTAGTCCATCTCACATTTCGAATGTTCACGTACTTGTGCAGTTACCTTAGCTCTCTCAGGGGTCTCTGACATCCACAAGGTTAAGATCCATTGCCATGAGGACTTTGAGCATGGAGAGGAAGGTGTGAATGATATAGCTCAAAGAATAAGAATTAGAGGAACCAGGAAGAATGGCTCCAGGTAGGTGTGTGGTCTGGAAGAGTGCCTGGAGCAGGAAGGACAGGAAAGATTTCATTCAAGGACCAGAGGAAGAAAAGGATTTTAGGTGGACAAAGGCTGGGTATCTCTGACTTGGAACACGAAGCAGCCTCCTTCCTGGTGGCCCTCAGCCCTTGTTCCTTTACTCCAGGGCTCCAGAGTGACCTTCCTAAACCAAATCCGA
Source organism: Saccopteryx leptura (assembly GCF_036850995.1). NCBI lineage: Eukaryota > Metazoa > Chordata > Mammalia > Chiroptera > Emballonuridae > Saccopteryx > Saccopteryx leptura. The sequence goes on along the minus strand of NC_089512.1, from coordinate 47,984,014 downwards.
ACAAGTCACTCCTCTCCTTCAACCCTCCTCTGTCTGCACCACCCATGGGATAAAATTCAAATTCCTAAGGACAGCCAGCATTCAAGGCCCTTCGTGGTAAACAACTTTCCTTCCCAGGTTTGCTTCTCTTCCCCAGAAGACTGCTGGATGGTTCCTGAATGCCTGAATGTGTCATGCATGTTCACACCTCCAAGTCTTTGTTCAGACAGAGCCTTCTGCCTGGGACACACTCCTTGACTTGGCCAATTCCTCCTCATTCTTTAAGACCCAGTTCAAAAATCCACTCATCCCTGGAGTCTTTCCTGAGCCCCTTCCTCCTTAACACCCATAATTGTAGCATTTACCACATTTATAAAAGTGTAACTTCTCCAAGTATCCTCCCCTGCTGGCCCCTGAGAACCTTAACATCAAATATTATGTTTGGTTTATCTGGGTGTCCTAACCTCCATTCAGCATGTTGCCACATATACTAGAGGCTGGATGAACAACAAGGTCACTGCTGTAGACTTGCTCATGGAAAGCACCCCGTTCAGAGAGAACCAGAGATCTGGACTCTGGCTCTGGCCCTCTGGAGCCTTGGGCAAATTTCTTATCCTTTCTAGAACTTGATTCCCTTCTCTGTAGAAGGAGAGCATTGAGACATAACTATCTGTGATGCTGTTTATTAAAGACTTACACTGTATAAGGCTTTATTCTAGAAATAAACATGTAATAATAATTGTATCAGGTATATAAACATTTCTGGTAGCATGAAAATACTGTATAAAACAATGTTTTTGAAGTCATTTGCAATCTATTTCTGGAACCAAGGAAGGGAAAACCAAGACCTTTTAGGGAGAGAGCTTTTAAATTGGGGGGAGAGGTATATTTCATGACAAGAAACATTTTTCCACTCCTGGACCCACAGAGCTGATGCAGTGAAGTGAAATAAATATGGATGTTAGAAACAGAGCTCAAATCCCAACTCTGCAACCCTCCAGCTGGGTGACTTTTAGCAACTCATGGTACCTTTCTGAGTCTTAAAAATTAGAGATCGTCTCAGAGAGTTGCTGTGAGGAATCAGTTGGATATAGGACTCCATAAATAATAAGAATTCTTTCCTTTTGATCCCAAGGAACATAAGCTATAAGGAAAGGGAGTTTGAACAAGGGACTGCATCTTTCTAAGCCTCATTGTCCCATCTGCCAAACGAGGGCTGTCAGCAGGGCTAATTTGAGGTGAAGTGAGATCATGGGTGCAGAAAACTGTGCTGCGATGTTCCAAAAATGTTCACTTCCTCCTAGCCTGGCAGTCTGGCATAAGCCCCACCTCCATGCTCTTGGACAGAAAGCTTGGAACAAGGAATTCGAAGCTCTGGAGACAGCTGAGAAGGAAGCACAGTCAAGAAAAAGAGTCAGAGGAAGGCTCTGGAACATGTGATGATTGCCTCTCCCATCAGAAAATGCTCTTAAACAAACAGCAAATTTCCTCCATTAATAAGGCCTGTGGAATGCAGATGAGATTTTTTTCCTCCTCTTTTTTTGCTGATTAAGTTCCCCCAAAACCCCCTTAAGAATTTTAATAAGAAATGCAAAAATCAACAAAAGTCCAGCAAAACCTTTCCTGTTATTAAATAAAGGGAAAGTAAATATTGCAAATTGGACATATTTCATAAGAGGATGTTTTGTTTGGGTGAAAAAAATGAGAAAGAAAAGAAAAAGCTATTTGCTTTCTGGCAGCAAATACATGTCTTTGCTGAATTTTGGTTTCAGATTTGATGACTGGGGCATTATTCCTGGTTTGCCTGGAATTCAGACCTTTTGACATCTGAGGTGGATGTACCCAGGCAAGCAGGAAAGCCAGGTTCAGACCATGTTGGCCTATTCTCCCCTCTCTTCAGTGCGTAAACCAAAAAGTTCTTCAACCGCCCAGGAAATTATGATCCTGAGCTCAAAGGTGGGGAACTGTGGGGATCACACACAAGACAAAAGCAACTTGGAACAAAGAAGATATTTATGAGAGAGAGAGAGAGAGAATAAAACAAAAGGTTCTTTTTACCTCCTTTTTAGAATAAGATATGAGATCATAAAACATACTATATTAATGCAGCACAGAGGCCCTATAGTCAGGCAGACCTGGAATTAAATTCTGCCTCTGTCACCTCTTGGCTAGGTAACCTTGCATAAATTACTTAACTTTTCTGATTCACTTTCCTCACCTCCAAAATGGGGAGAGTAAATGTATTTACTAATAGAGATGTTATGAGCAATAAATAATGGGAAAATGAGCCAATGCAAGCAAAGTGCTAGGCTTCACATGTATCCCATATTATTTTGTGTAATATGACAGACATAAAGGGAGAGGAAAAAGAGAAGAATCAGTAAGACTTTATTTATATTTCATTGTAGTGATTTGATAGTTTGCAAAGAACATTAGCACTCATGACTTTATATGCTAGTCACCTCAGCCTGGGGAGATGGGCAAAGTGAGAATTGCCCTTAGTTCCTGGTTGAAGCACCTAATGCTGGATGGAGAGTAGGTCTGGCCACAGAAGGACACACATTTAATGTTCTTATGTGACCATGAGTTCATAGACAATGATGAAAGGAAAAGGAAGGAGGAACAGAAGCCAGAGGGTGTGGTTAAGTTGAGCTGTCTTGCTCCCACAGTGGAGGCATATCTTCTGCACAGCCCCTGCACCTCCTCCTGGTCCTCTCTGTCCTCCTTGTGGGATTCTCATGGCCTCACCTGGTACCTGCTTCTCTCTGGTGGGGAGGGCAGTCACAGGAGATCGGACATTTGGTGGGATGCCAGGAGCTGGATCCCACCAGCCGTATTCCCATAACAACAGAGTCTAGGCCTGCGCTTCCCGGTGCTAAATTCTGTGTTCCTCTCAGGCCATCCAGCATACTTGGCAACCCCCATCTTCAAATCAGAAAATTATTTGTGTTTTTGTAGTTTTTTACCTTTGTATTTGTTTGCCCAAAGTATCTTGTGCAAAAGTTAAAACAGATAAAGAAAAACAACAGGTAATTTAAAAATCATCTATATTCCCCACTCTTATATTTGCTTCTAGTTGTTTTTTAAGAAATAAAGCATAAAGCTATTGTTCCCTTATTTACTACCCAAGTCCCACAGATAACTAATGAATTTGATACTTAGCTTTCCTGTTAATTTTAGTTTAGCTTCCTGATACATGCATTCAGTATTTTGTATTGTTTTGTGTATGTTTTAATTTATAAAACTGGTACATAGGATTCATATTGTTCTGCATCTTGCCTTTATTGCCTTTAATCTATCCATGTTGATATGTTTATAAGAGCTAGTTTATTCCTTTTGATTTAAGCTGTATAGTATTCCATTCTATGAACCATTTATAACACATTTTATGTGTCCATTCCTCTAGGGACAGTCATTTAGGTTATTTCCTTTTTATTTTAAATTACAAACCATCATTCTTTCATTTAAAAAAAACTCTGTGGCCTGACCTGTGGTGGCACAGTGGATAAAGCATCAACCTCAAACATTGAGGTCGCTGATTCAGAGCCCTGGGCTTGCCCCATCGAGGCACAAACAAGAAGCAACAATGAGTTGATGCTTCCTTCACCCTCACCCCCACCTCTTTCTCTCTCTAAAATCAGTAAATAAAATCTTTAAAAATAAATAAATATTTAAATATTTTAAAAATAAAAGCCTTTGTTGTCTCTTCAGGCATCTATGCCCAAATTGCTGTAGAAAATTTACCCAGAAGTCAAATGTATTTTATTGTTAGTTACAGGGCAGAATTAGGCATACCTGAGATCCAGTCCCCCTCTGGTACTTACTCCCTGTGTGACCTTGGGGAGGGGGATGTCATTTCACCTCTCTAAATCTGCTTTCTTACTTGTAGAATGAGTGTGTGATGATCCCAAACTCACTGGATTATGAAAGAATGAAGTGAGGCAATTTCTAAAAAACACCTGGAATTGTGCAAATGACAGGAGTCCAGCTCTCATCATCCATACTACAGGTTTTTCTAATACAGTAAACAAAATAGGATCTAAAGGCAAGGCAAAAGGGACGCTGAGCCCAGCAAAGTAATGCCTTGGGGCTTGCCCAGCACACCACCTCTTATCACATGCTATCAATTCTTTTCCCTACTTAGCCTGGTGTCAGCTCCGTAGATAATTGTGTAAATGTACCTACCTATGCTTCCTCACCTGTAAAACGGGATAACAGCACCTACTACGAAGGGCTGTAGTGAGGCTTACATGTTAGATAATGTATGAAGGACACTTGTTAAAACTGTCTGCCCTTTCCTGCTCACTCTGAATCCTTTCTCCTTCAAAGCTGTGAAATTATCTGAGGTTCATCAGCAGGGTAAAGCTGGACTATGTTCCTAATTAGATTTTGGTTTCACAGCCCCTGCACTTTATGTTGCGGATGCTGCGAGTAAGCAACGTGGAGGCTTTGCGGGGTCCCGGATTTTTCCTTGCGGGAAAGCAGTGTCCGCAGAGGCCCTGTGGTTTAAATTTGCTAAAATAGCTCCATCTAGTGGCCTCGCTGAAATACTGCAGAGTTCGGCCCAGTCTGGGAAAACACAATGGGGTGACAATTGCGGCCGCCCTGCCCTGCTCGGAAACGCCGGTGGCTCCCCATTGTCTACAGGGTAAAGTCCAAACACCCAGCCTGGAATTCGAGCACGCGCACAACCCGACTCCGCCCTGCCTATCGGACCTTATCGTGGGCTTCGACCTCCTGCCCTGCCAGGCCCAGGCCCTCCCCGCTCTGGAACCTCAAAGTCCACACCTGCCTGGCACATGGACCAGCCCTGTGCCCCAGACCCCACCTCTTCTCCATCTCTCCACTCGCGGGAGGTTAACCCTCCTTCCAGGCTTAGCTCAAAGGCCACCTCTTCCGGGAAGCCTCCTGGGTCCTTCTTCCCAGACCTCCCACCAAAACTTGTGTCATTTTTGTATTTCCATAAAGCTATTATTTTGTCAATACACTACCCTTCCATATCCAGCATGATGGATTAAAATAAATGCAAGCCCCTGCCTGGCCTGTGGTGGCCCAGTGAAAAAGGCATCAACCTGGAACGCTGAGGTTGCCAGTTCCAGGCCCAGGGCTTGCCTGGTCAAAGCACATATGGAAGTTGATGCTTCCTGCTTCTCCCCCCCTTCTCTCTCTCTCTCCGCCTCTCTCCCTCTTTCTTCCCCCTCTCTAAAATGAATAAATAAAATCTTTTTTAAAAAAATACAAAGTTTAAAATAAATGCAAGCCCCATAGACCCTGGACCTGGATTTTCATCTCACCTCCACTCCTTCCTAACTCTGAGAACTTGGGTGAGGGAGGGAATTTCAACTGTGAAATCAAGGCGAAAACACCTTTCTCACAGGGCTGTGGTAAGAATTAAATAAGCCTGGCCTGGTAACTGGGTTGGTTTGAGCATCATGCCGAAGCATAGAGGTTGCCAGCTGGTCCGATTCCCAGGCACATACCTGAACAAATTGATGTTCCTTTCTCTTTCTCTAAAATCAATAAAATAAACAAACAAAAAAAGAAATAAGATAGGATGCAAAGTGGTCGGCACATATTAACATCCCATAAATTGTCATTACAGCGGTCATGGAGGATCTGTGTAACATTTCACAAATAAATGGTATTATTGTTCATTTTGTTAGATGTGCTAATGATATGAGGATATATATAATATATATATATATATCTGCCAAGATATATATAAATATATATATCTGTCTACCCTCATTATTGGTGGATTATGCATTTGCAAATTCACCTACTGGCTAAATTTTATTTATAAAGCCAAAATCAATACTCACAGAGTTTGTTCATTCACAGATACACAGATACATACAGGCATAGAGTGGAGAAAAATGTGTGTCTCCCAGTATGAACATTCTCAGCTGAAGTAAACAGATGAAACTGTTTCCTTGTCTCAGCTCTCATACCATAAACAACTGTGCTTTTATCAGTCTCTTTAGTGCCGCGTTTTTTATATTTTTGTGCTTTCTGGTGATTCTGCTGTTTAAAATGGACCCCAAGCAGAGTGCTGAAATGCTGTCTAGTGTTCCTAAGCCAAGAAGAGAAAATAACATGTATTAGATGAGCTTCCTTCAGACAGGCATTACATGCTATTGGCCATGAATTCAATGTTAATGAATCAACAGCAGGTATTAAATAAAGTGTCTTTAAACAGAAACACACATAAAGCAAGTTTATGTATTGATCAGTTGATGAAAATGTTGTGGGCAGAGACTGGCAAGAACCCAAGCCTCTCTTTCCCCTAGGAGCAATGGCTCAGTATTCACTAATTAAGTTCTCATGGTAACTCTATATGTATATATGTATATATTATATATACACATATAGGTACATATGTATAGGAATATGCTGTGAAGAATTAGAGACAGAGAGGCACCCTAGGGCAAAAGTCCTGAGTAGATGAGAGTCCAGGGGCCTCTCTGACCTGTGCTGGAAACAGTGTGCTGGAAACAGCAAAACAGCAGGATAAGATTCAGTAATAGAAAATGTTTAGGCTCTCAGAACAGAGATTAGGAGCCAGCATGTTCCTTGTCCTTTACTTCACCCCCTAAAAACTTCTGTCTGCTTCTTTGAGTTATTTGTACTGGCTAATAAATAATCTGAGTGAGGCTGGAGATAGAGCTTTAGTCCTTCAGACTGCTGACCGGGGCTGTTGCCTCCCTTCAGTCCTTTGGAGCATGTCATCTGGTCTCCCAGTAGTTCGTTGTCAATGTGACATGTATGTCATAAAATTTAAAGATTAGAGATACATACTGAAATATTCTGAGTAAAATTATATGATGTCTGGGATCGTTTTAAAATACTGCAGCAGTAGACAAAGGTGCGTGTATGGAGAGTATAAAAGGTTAAAGATTATGAAAGTGATGATTTATTAGATAATTCTATTTTGTATATGTTTGAAAAAGACCATAACAAAAGGCTTAAAATACACATTGAGAGAAAATATTAGGGGAAGACTATCTTATTCAGTAACTGCTACTCTGGACTCTCTATAGAGAGACTCTGGGTGACATTATCTGAGATTGCTATTATGAGGGAATCCCAAGCCCCTGAGTATGGAGCACTGTGCTGACCTTTATGGGACTGGCTATAGTCTCAGCAACCCCCTGATTTGCTTGGCTACCTCTGGCAACTGGCAGTGCCTCTGAACCTTTTTTCTTATCAATAAATAAGGAAGTTGAACTGGACAACCTATGAGTTGCCTTTCATTGTTAAAACCCTCTAATCTAATTCTAAAACCAGTATTTCCTAAATTGGTATGTGCTGGTGCAATATTACAGCCTCTCCACAACTCTTTCTTCCCTGCCCAGTCCATCCCGACACCACTCTTCTCTGAATCTTGCTGAAGTTCTTTTTGCAACACTCCAACAGGAAATTATTCTGATTTTTGGTCTATCTAAAGTCTAAACTACATAGCTGAGCAGTTAAGGCACATGGTGTCTTGAGTTCTTTCTACTAAGAGCTCACAGTCCAGTTAAGGAGGACCAGAAAACAGACAACACAGAAGAAAGTCACCCAAGCCAGCCTGGGGAGGCAAGAAGTCTCCTGGAAGAAATAGCTGAACTGAGACATGAAGTATAGCCAGGAATTACTGCAGCAAAAAGAGTGGGGAAGGTTGTTCCTTCCAGGCAGACGCAACAGTGTGTCCCAAGGCCTGAAGATGAGAAAGTTGGAAAAGGGACAATTTCAAAGACAGTCACACCAAGCCAGCCCCACCCTTCCGTCATCCATCTTCCTCAGCTGCCCAACATGTGCGGTGTGCGCACTGGGGACCCTGGGGTTCATATTTGGGAAAGTACTATATATGGCGGACTCCCTAGCAAGCCTTCTTGAAAGTAACCAGGTCGGGAGAAACTTACACACTTCCCAACGCACTTTTGTTTGGCTCATTCCACATAATCCTGACGACCCCATTTTTCAGTAGCGGGAACTGAGGCTCAGAAAGGTTAAGTCACTCACTCAAGACAGCCAGTGAGGAAGGAGGTAGAGATTCAAATGCAGGTCTGATTCCTGATCTGTTGTCTTTCACACTGCACAGGGAAGCCAGTGCACAGTGACTGCTGGGCACAGGGAAGCCACTGCACAGTGACTTTTGGCTAGCTGTCAGTGAGAAGGCACTTCCTTACATCCTGCATGCTGAGATCAGCGTCAGGGTCGGGGTGGTGTAATCAAGTCCGATAGCCTCAAGCGTCCCATCTCCCTAGAGGCGAGGACTCTAGGCCTTCAGACCTGAATTCAAGTATAAGGTCCAGTAGCTCCTAGCCATGTGACATAGAACAAGTTCGGATCTCATCTGTAAAATGGGTCATGCAGGATTGTCGTGACAATTAAACGTGCAAGAGGCTGCCCGCACGGATAACACTGGAAAGAACAGTTAAGAGGACGTGCTGATGCTGCCTTACACTTCAGCACCGGCTGCTGCACGCGCAGAATAAACCGCCACCTGCCGCAACGCGCGCGCGCATCCCCCCCACCCAATCTTCGGGCTGTGCGCAGGCGCGCTCCGCGAAGACCCGGCGGACATGTCCAATGGCTCTGCAGCTGCGCATTCGTCCGGCTTTGCGGCCGCACTACTTGACGGCAGCGGTGTCCGCCCTCTGGCCGGCGTTGTCGGGGTAACGACGAGTGCGTGGAGTTGATAAAGGTAAGGCGCCAGGGCTGGGGAGGGCGGCACATGGGGACTCTGAGTGCTATGGTGCCAGCAAGCTGAGCGAAAGGGAAGTTTCACTACAGAGGGGACCCGGCCTTCTCCGAAAGCCCTCCAGGGCGAGAGTGAAAAGGGCCCAGAGACTTTCCCGAGTGCCACAGTCGGAGCAGACTGGGCCGGGAGGAGGAGCTAGGCTTCCTGGTTCGGCCGGATTTAACTAAATCTTCTCCGTGCACTGTAGCCCTTCGTACTTCTTTTCCTTCGTTCTCCCTAGAAACCCGGACGCCGCGTCCCAGAGCTGGGGACGTCCAGGTGCACCCAACCCGTTTCTGCCCGAGAGGAGCCTCAGCAGCTAGTGGGGTTGCTGGAGGGGGGCAGACACTTAAGGAAACCAGTAAAGGGATAAGCTAAGACAGTTGCGAATTTGTTGGGCCCTTAACAGTTGGCTTGTGTGCCATCATTTGTTGCAGGTGTAACTACCGTCTGGGTAGCACTTTCCCAAGGTAGGCCCAGTAGTAGGTAGGCGTCTTCGCATAATTACTCATTTAATCCTCACAGCAGCCTTCAAAGGTCTATAGTTTGTTTATATGTCTTAGTCTTAGGTTCTAACTTGAAAGATCCCCAGATGCAGGATCGTTTGCCTTGTTCCTTTTATCCCTGCCTCCCCTAGCCCAGGAGGTAAGCAGTTGGAGTTTCAAACTTTGTTTGTTTTTCTGTTTTGTTTTTTAATTGACAGAAGATGAGCTTTGCCGAGTGGGAGGTTTTTACTGGGCTTGTTAAGGCAGGTGGATCCAGGGAATTGGAAAATTAATGTAGCATCCTCCCCCCTTTTGGTTTTACTTTGTTTTGTTTGGAATAAACATTTATTGAGTACCTAAAGGGTGTTATCTGCTCAAGGGAGGAATAAAGAACAAGCCCTGCTTTTAATAGAAAAGTAAGTGTGTAATTAACACTGCAGGCATCTGGAGTAAGGTATGCCCAGATTTGGGAGAGGAAATGGTACATGACATTCAGCCCCTCTGAGTCCCTTTCCCCATCTGTACAATGCAAATACAAGCAACAAAAGACTATAGAAATGTGAAATCTGCACCAAATAAAAGGAAAACTCTCCCAGTTTCATACCTATTCAGTGCAGTTCAATGTGGGCTCACGCACAGAATTTTTAGGGCTCCTTAGGTAGCTATCCCGTGTAGCCTCTACAGACTCGTCACTGACTGATGGCCTACCAGAACAGGGTTTCTCCACCAAACTGCCGGTTTCCTTCAACTGCTTATCTCACCGAGTAATGTTATTCCTATGTGGTGGCACTTAGTTATAAATGCGCCAATATTCACGTTGCACTTTGGTCACGGATTCGAATTTAGCGAGCCACAGAACACACTGAACTTTCCTCTGTACCGTCCGCATCTTGACTGGCATGGCTGTGGGCTGCTCCGCTGTATACACGGTGTTACTTCATCTGCACATGCGCACATGCTACCACATCATCCTACAGAAACTGGGAGGGTTTTCCTTTTTGGTGCAGATTTCACATTTCTATCGTCTTTTGTTGCTTTCCTGAGACCAGTGAAAAGTGCACCATGACTTTACGGACACATTGTAGTAATAGAACTTACTTTAGGGGACTGTTGAGGTTTTTTTTTTTTTCATTTTTCTGAAGCTGGAAACAGGGAGAGACAGTCAGACAGACTCCCGCATGCGCCCGATCGGGATCCACCCGGCACGCCCACCATGGGGCGATGCTCTGCCCATCCTGGGCGTCGCCATATTGTGACCAGAGCCACTCTAGCGCCTGAGGCAGAGGCCACAGAGCCATCCCCAGCCCGGGCCATCTTTGCTCCAATGGAGCCTCGGCTGCGGGAGGGGAAGAGAGAGACAGAGAGGAAGGCGCGGCGGAGGGGTGGAAAAGCAAATGGGCGCTTCTCCTATGTGCCCTGGCCGGGAATCGAACCCGGGTCCTCCGCACGCTAGGCCGACGCTCTACCGCTGAGCCAACCGGCCAGGGCCTACTGTTGAGGTTTTAAGCACATTTGACTAGCCATCCTAAGCAGTGGTTGGCAACTTTAGCTACATATTGAAATCACCTGGGTCCCACTCTAGAATTTCTGGTGTAATTGCAGGTAAGGCCTGGGCATTAGGAGTTTTAATTTTCCCTAGGTGATTCTAAGGGCAGCCAAACTTGAGAGCCACTGTTATATGCAACCCCAGGTTAATTTTCTTAATCTCTTTTTAGTTGTCATAACCTACACTAGCTCCAAGTCTAAACCAGCCTTCACATCCCAAACTCCCTGACAGTTGACCCAGTCCCTTCTATGCATCTGTGTGTGCTTCAGACATGCGTCTTTCTTTAGGCCAGGCTTACCGTGCCCCTGTCTCCCTGTATTACTCACCTTGCATCTTCCCTAACTATGGGGCTTTGGAAAATGACTTGCTCTCTCTGAGCCTGGGTTTCCTTGTCTCTGAAGTAGGATAGTGGAACCACCTGTGTAGCATACAGCACAAGGGCCTAACAATGATTGTACCTCTTCTAATTTTACTCACATGCCACATCTTGCATTATGCTGTTCTCCCATGGCACTGAAGAAACATCTCCTAAACTAGTGTTTTTCAGCTGCTGGTCTGCAGACTGGTCCGTCGGAAATTGCATACCTGTCTGCAAAAGAGTTAACCACCCCAATGTTGTATGAAGATTATAGACCCAGATTATAGACCTAATGATTATAGTTGAACATTCACTTATGCTCAGGGTGATGTCTTCCTTAGCAGTCCCTGAAATAATTCTCCTGTTTTCACAGGTCCCCAAGTGTAAAAAGGTTGAAAAACACTGCCCTAAATGCCCGTTGCAGATTTGGACAATAGTGTTTTGAATCATTTCTCTCCTTTACCTTCTGAGGTCATCACAAGGCAACCCGTCCACAAAACTGAAACTAGAGATCATCTGGTTTTTCCTGTTGAATTTTTTAAATAATTTAATTTTTTAATTTTTTAATTTAATTTATTGAGGTGACATTGGTTAATAAAGATATATATAGGTTTCAGGTGTACAGTTCTATAATATATCATCTGTATATTGTATTATGTTTACCACCCCAAGTTAAATAACAGCTTTATTGAGAGGTCATTCACATACCATTAAATTCACCTTTGTAAAATGTACAGTTCAGTGATTTTAGTATATTCACAGAGTTACGCAATTGTCACCATCACTTCAATCTAACTTGAAACATTTTCATCACCCTCAAATAAACCCCATACCAATTAGCAGTCATTCCAACATTTCTCCCTTCCCCCAGCACCTGCAATTTCTAATCTACTTTTTGTTCCCTTTGGAGTTGCTTATTCTGAACATTTCATATTAATGGTCTTATATATGGTATGTGGTCTTTTGTGACTGGCTTCTTTTACTTAGTGTAATGCTTTCATGGTTCACCATGCACATTGTCGAATGTATCAGTACTCCATTCCTTTATTAGTGATTATATTCCATTATGTGGCTATACCACATTTTGTTGATCCATTCATGTCTTGATGGACATTTGTGTGCTTTCTACCTTTTGGCTTTTATGACTAATGCTACTGTAAACATTCATGTACAAGTTTTGTGTGTGTGTGTGTCAGAGACAGAAAGAGATGAGAAGCATCAATTCTTCGTTGCAGCACCTTACTTGTTCATTGATTGCTTTCTCATGTGTGCTTTGACTGGGGGCTACAGCAGACTGAGTGACCCCTTGCTCAAACCAGATGAGCCCACTCTCAAACTGGCGACCTCAGGGTTTTGAACCTGGGTCCTCCACGCCCCATCCAACACTCTATCCACTGGACCACTGCCTGGTCAGGTCACGTACAAGTTTTTGCTTGAACATGTTTTCACCTTGTTTTGTATCTATTCTGGGGGGTGGAATTGCTGGATCATATGGTTTTCGGTTAACATTGGAGTAATTTCCAGTTTTCTAGTCCTGTTCAATTTGAAGATGAAGAAACTGGGCTTAGAGAGCTTAAGTGTTTGAAAGTCACAAGATAATAATGACATTTTTGTATATATGGAAGGCCTACTATGAGCCAAATTCTTTTTTTTTTAACCAAATTCTTGATGTGCATGATGTCACATAAGCAGAGATAACAGATCCCAAATTTTGAGGTTTTGTGGGAAAATATTTTTGTGTGTGTGGCAAGAAACCAATCACACTTGGAGTACCAAGTTCTTGCCATCAAGTGTCATTGCTCAGAATGCTTTTTTTTTAGAGTACATTAGCAATCTAAAAAGGAAAATTCAAAACAAAGCAGGCAAATTAAAACAAAACTTTTTCATTTTTGCTTGTTTGAGAGAATTTAATTGGAAGATCTTGAAGTTAGCCCTTAAATATTTTCTTTTTAAAAATTCCAAGTGTCATATATAAAAGTCAAATACTAATCAGAGGTTAAGTTATGAAAGTGAAAATCTCACAAAAGTCTGAATTGCTCCTGGGAATCCCTAGAAAGTTCCTCATTGGAGATCAATGACCTGCCTCAAAAAAGCCCACACAGCATTGTTTAAGCTTTAGAATAAATCACTGTTTCTACAATTAAATAGTAAATGCAATAGTTGGCTTGGGTTGAGGGATAGGTCAGCAAGTGAAAATCAAGTTAAAATTCCCTTGAAAGAAAATCTCTTAATCACTCATTAATATAGTGTATACATAGTTTGTTTAGAATGCCATACTCTGTGTGTGTGTATGTGTTTGTGTAATATATAAGGTCTACCGGAAAGTTCTGTTCGTTTCTATCACAACAAGTTTCGACATGTAAGCACATGTTTATTTGGCACATGTGTGCCTCTCTATTTTTATCATTTAATGTATACATACTGACGTGGCAAATTAACTAAAACAAAGTTGATTCACGTTAGTCTTATGTGTGAAGCCATAGTGTACCCATGGCTACTGATAAAGTTCATTTATGCCACTGTAATTTTTACGAATTTCAACAAGGAAGAAATGCTACAGAAGTATGTCTGTCGCATCCACCATATTCCCCGGACTTAGCACCCTCCGACTATCACTTGTTTTTGTCCTTACAAAATTTTTTGAAGGGCAAAAAATTCAAAAATGAAGAAGATATCAAACAAGCACTGGTTCAATTTTTCACATCAAGATAAAACATTTTTCAAAAATGGGATATACAAATTGCCCTCACACTGGCAAGAAATCATTAATAATAATGGCAATTGTATTATTTAATAAAGTTTATTGACGGTAAGAAAAATTTGTATTTTGTTTTATTCCAAAAATGGACAGAACTTTCCGGTAGACCTTATATATAGCCATGCTCAGCATGTGATTACATTGGGGGATCTTAGAAATCATTATTTATAATTTTTTATTAACTTTAAATTATTGTGTTAACATGTTTTCAAGTGTCCCACTTAACATAATTCCCTCCCCCTCACCTCTTTGTCCCCCATTGCCTGCCCCTCCCCCTTCCCTTTGGGATTTGCTGTCCTGTTATCTGTATCTATGTATATATAATTTTACTAATCCCTTCACCTACTCTGATCCTATCCCCTCATCCCCCTTCCCTCTGACAGCTGTCCCTCTGCTCCCTTTGACCCTGCCTTTGCCTCTGTTCCATTCCTCAGTTCACTTTTGTTCATTAGATTCCACATGTAAGTGAGATCATATGATATTTGTCTTTCTCTGCCTGGCTTATTTCACTTAGCATAATAATCTCCAGGTCCATCCATGCCATCGCAAAAGGTAAGATTTGGTTCATTTTCACGGCCACATAGTATTCCATTGTGTGTGTGTGTGTGTGTGTGTGTGTATATATATATACATACACCACAGCTTTTTAATCCACTCATCCTCTGCTGGCCACTTGGGCTGTTTCCAGATACTATATTGGCTATTGTAAACAATGCTGCAATTAAACATGGGGGTGCATTTCTTCTTTTGATTCAGTGATTTGGTGTTCTTAGGATATATTCCTAAAAGTGGGATGGCTGGGTCAAAAGGCAGTTCCATTTTTAATTTTTTGAGGAAACTCCATACAGTTCTCCACAGTGGCTGCACCAGTCTGCATTCCCACCAGCAGTGCAGGAGGGTTCCCTTTCCTCCGGACCCTCACCAGCACTTATTGTGTGTTGATTTGTTAATGAGCACCATTCTGATAGGTGTGAGGTGGTATCTCATTGTGGTTTTAATTTGCATTTCTCTGATGATTAATGACATTGAACATTTTTTCATATGCTTATTGGCCATCTGTATGTCCTCTTTGGAGAAGTGTCTATTTAGTTCTTGTGCCCATTTATTGATTGTTTACCTTCCTGGTGTTGGGTTTTAGCAGTTCTTAATAAATTTTTGTTATTAAACCCTTATCAGACATATTGGTGAATAAGTTCTTCCATTGTATTGGTTGTCTTTTAATTTTGTTTATGGTGTCTTTTGCTGTGCAAAAGCTTTTTAGTTTGATATAGTCCCATTTGTTTATTTTGTCCTTTATTTCACTTGCCTGTAGAGATAAATCAGCAAATATATTGCTGCAAGAGATGTTGGAGAGTTTACTGCCTATGTTTTCTTCTAAGATGTTTCTAGTCTCACGACTTACAATTAAGTCTTTTATCCATTTTGAGTTTATTTTTGTGAATGGTGTAAGTTGGTGGTCTAGTTTAATTTTTTGCATGTACCTGTCCAGTTTTCCCAACACCATTTGTTAAAGAGACTGTCTTTACTCCACTGTATGCTCTTACCTCCTTTGTCAAAGATCAATTGACCATAAAGGCGTGGGTTTATTTCTGGGTTCTCTGTTCTGTTCCATTGATCTGTATGCCTGTTCTTATGCCAGTACCAAGCTGTTTTGATTACTATGGCCTTGTAGTATATAACTTATCAGGAAGAGTGATACCACATACTTTATTCTTCATTTTCAAGATTGCTAAGGCTATTTGTGTTCTTTTTTGGTTCCATATAAATTTTTGGAATATTTTTGTTCTATATCTTGGAAGTATGTCATTGGTATTTTAATAGGAATTGCATTGAATCTATAGATTGCTTTGGGTAATATAGACATTTTAATAATGTTTATTTTGCCTATCCATGAATACGGTATATGCTTCCACTTGTTTGTATCTTCCTTGATTTATTTTTTCAATGTCTTATCATTTTCTGAGTACAAGTCTTTTACCTTCTTGGTTAAATTTACTCCTAGGTACTTTTTTTTTTTTGTATTTTTCCAAAGCTGGAAACGGGGAGAGACAGTCAGACAGACTCCCGCATGCGCCCGACCGGGATCCACCCAGCACGCCCACCAGGGGGCGACACTCTGCCCACCAGGGGGCGATGCTCTACCCCTCCAGGGCATCGCTCTGCCATGACCAGAGCCACTCTAGCGCCTGGGGCAGAGGCCAAGGAGCCATCCCCAGCGCCCGGGCCATCTTTTGCTCCAGTGGAGCCTTGGCTGCGGGAGGGGAAGAGAGAGACAGAGAGGAAGGGGGGTGGGGAGGGGTGGAGAAGCAAATGGGCGCTTCTCCTATGTGCCCTGGCCGGGAATCGAACCCGGGTCCGCCGCACGCCAGGCCGACGCTCTACCGCTGAGCCAACCAGCCAGGGCCGGTACTTTATTTTTTTGTTGTTGCAATAGTGAAAGGGATTTTTTCCCCTTAATTTCTATTTCAGATAGTTTATTGTTGATGTATAAAAATACCACTGATTTCTGAATATTAATTTTATATCCTGTTACCTTGCCAAATTTATTTATCAGGTCTAGTAATTTTTTGACTGAAGACTTTACCTATGTACAGTATCATGTCATCAGCAAATAATGATAGTTTTACTTCTTCTTTTCCAATTTGGATGCCTTTTATTTCTTCTTCTTCTTGTCTGATTGCTGTGCCTAGGACTTCCAGAACTATGTTGAATAAGAGTGGTAAAAGGGGGCACCTCTGCCTTGTTCCTGATCTCAAGGATATTGCTTTTAATTTTTGTCCATTGAGTATGATCTTGACTGTCGGTTTGTCATAGATGGCTTTTATTATGTTGAGATATGTTCCCTGTATTCACACTTTGCTGAGAGCTTTGATCATAAATGGGTGCTGGATTTTATCAAATGCTTTTTCTTTATCTATTGATATGATCATGTGATTTTTATTCTTCCTTTTGTTTATGTGATGAATCACATTGATTGATTTGTGAATATTGTGCCAGCCTTGCCTCCCTAGAATAAATCCCACTTGATCATGATATATGACTTTTTTTAATGTATTGCTGGATCCAGTTTGCTAATATTTTGTTGAAAATTTTAGCTTCTATGTTCATCAGGGATATTGGTCTATAGTTTTCTTTCGTTGTAGTGTCTTTACCTGGTTTTGGAATGAGGACAATGCTTGCCTCATAAAAGGAGTTTGGAAGTCTTCCTTCCTCTTGAATTTTTTGAAATAGCTTGAGAAGGATAGGTGTTAGTTCTTCTTTGAATATTTGGTAAAATTTGCCTGTGAAGCCATTTGGTCCAGGGCTTTTATTTGTTGGGAGGTGTTTTTTTTTGTTTTTTTGTTGTTGTTGTTTTTTACAGAGACAGAGAGTCAGAGAGAGGGATAGAGAGGGACAGACAGACAGGAACGAAGAGAGATGAGAAGCATCAATCATTAGTTTTTCGTTGCAGCACCCTAGTTGTTCACTGATCGCCTTCTCACATGTGCCTTGACCGTGGAGCCACAGCAGACCAAATAATCCCCTGCTCGAGCCAGCGACCCCAGGTCCAAGCTGGTGAGCTTTTACTCAAACCAGATGAGCCCGCACTCAAGCCGGCGACCACGGGGTCTCGAACCTGGGTCCTCCGTATCCCAGTCCGATGCTCCAGCCACTGCACCGCCGCCTGGCCAAGCTGTTGGGAGTTTTTTTATAATTGTTTCAATTTTATTTGTTGTAATTGGTCTGTTTAGGTTTTCTGATTCTTCCAGATTGAGTCTTGGAAGATTGTATGTTTCTAGGAATTTATCCATTTCACCTAGGTTGTCCAATTTTTTTGCATATAGATCTTCATAATATTTTCTTACAATCCTTTGTATTTCTGTGGTATCAGTTGTAACTTCTCCTTTTAAATTTCTAATTTTACTTGAGTCCTTTTTTTTCTTGATGAGTCTGGTTAAAGGTTTGTCAATCTTGTTTACCTTTTCAAAGAACCAGCAGTTGGTTTTATTGATCTTTTGTATTGTTTTTTTAGCCTCTATGTCATTTATTTCTGCTCTGATTTTTATTATTTCCTTCCTTCTACTTCCTCTGGGCTTTATTTGTTGTTCTTTTTCTAGTTCTTTTAGATGCAGAGTTAAGTTGTGTATTTGAGCTTTTTCTTGCTTCTTAAGGTATGTTGTAATGCTGTGAACTTTCCTCTCAGGACTGCTTTTGCTGTGACCCATAAATTTTGAGTTGTTGTATGTTCATTTTCATTTGTTTCAAGGAAATTTTTTATTTCTTCCTTGATCTCATTGTTAACCCATTTGTTATTTAATAACATCCTGTTTAGTCTCCAAATGTTTGAATGTTTTTCAGTTTTTCTATTGTAGATGATCTCTAGTTTCATGCCATTGTGATCAGAGAAGATGCTTGATATGATTTCAGTCTTCTTAAATTTATTGAGACTTGTCTTGTGTCCTAACATCCAGTCTATCCTAAAGAATGTACCATGAGCACTTGAGAAGAATGTATATTCTGCTGCTTTGGGGTGAAAGGTTCTGAAGATATCTATTAAATTCAGTTGATCTAGTGTGTCATTTAAGGCAACTGTTTCTTTGTTAATTTTCTGTCTGGAGGATCTATCTATTGATGTTAGTGGGGTATTAAAATCCTCTACTATTATAGTATTACTGTTGATCTCGCCCTTTATGTCCATCAAAATCTCCTTTATAGCCTGACCAGGCGGTGGTGCAGTGGATAGAGCATCAGACTGGGATGCAGAGGACCCAGGTTCGAGACCCTAAGGTCACCAGCTTGAGTACGGGCCCATCTGGTTTGAGCAAAAGCCCACCAGCTTGAACCCAAGGTCGCTGGCTCCAGCAAGGGGTTACTCGGTCTGCTGAAGGCCCGCGGTCAAGGCACATATGAGAAAGCAATCAATGAACAACTAAGGTGTTGCAACACGCGCAATGAAAAACTAATGATTGATGCTTCTCATCTCTCTCCGTTTCTGTCTGTCTGTCCCTGTCTATCCCTCTCTCTGACTCACTCTCTGTCTCTGTAAAAAATAAATAAATAAATAAAAATTTTTAAGAAATCTCCTTTATATATTTAGGTGCTCCTATATTAGGCACATAAGTATTTACAATGGTTATATCCTCTTGTTGGATTGCTTCCTTTATCATTATGTAGTGACGTTCTTTATCCCTTACTATAGCCTTTGTTTTAAAGTCTATTTTGTCAGATATAAATATTGCTGCTCTAGCTTTTTTTTTTTTTTTCATTTCCAATTGCATGAAATACTTTTTTCCATCCCTTCACTTTCACTCTATGTGTATCTTTTGTTCTGAGGTGTGTCTCTTGTAGACAACATATGTACAGGTCCTGTTTTCTTATCCATGCAGCTACCCTGTCTTTTGATTGGAGCATTTAATCCATTAATACATTAATACATTTTAATACATTTGAGGTTATTATTGACATGTACTTATTTATTGCCATTTTATTCTTTAAATCTACAATCCTCTTTTTAAGGATTTTTTTTCCCTTTGCTCTTTTTATTTTATTTTATTTTTTTCCATTTTTCTGAAGCTGGAAATGGGGAGGCAGTCAGGCAGACTCCCGCATGCGCCCGACCGGGATCCACCCGGCACGCCCACCAGGGGGCGATGCTCTGCCCCTCTGGGGCATCACTCTGTTGCATCCAGAGCCACTCTAGCGCCTGAGGCAGAGGCCACAGAGCCATCCTCAGCGCCCGGGCAATCTTTGCTCCAGTGGAGTCTCGGCTGCAGGAGGGGAAGAGAGAGACAAAGAGGAAGGAGAGGGGGAGGAGTGGAGAAGCAGATGGGCACTTCTCCTGTGTGCCCTGGCCGGGAATCGAACCCGGGACTCCCGCACACCAGGTCGACGCTCTACCGCTGAGCCAACTGGCCAGGGCCTCCTTTGCTCTTTTTATAGCAGGCCCCTTAACATTTCTTGCAATACTGGTTTAGTTATAATGAATTCTTTGAGGTTTTGGGTTTTTTTGTTTGTTTGTTTTGTCTGTGAAGCTTTTTATTTCTCCTTCAATTTTAAACGATAGCCTTGCTGGATAAAGAAGTCTTGGTTGTAGGTTCTTGTTTTGCATCACTTTGAATATTTCTTGTCAATCTCTTCTGTCCTCAAGAGTTTCTGTTGAGAAGTCGGATGTCATCCTTTTGGGGGTTTCTCTCTCGGTAATTAACTGCTTTTCCCTTGCAGCTTTTAGTATTCTTTCTTTGTCTTTTAACTTTGGCACTTTAATTATGATGTGTCTTAGTGTAGGCCTCCTTGGGTTCCTCTTTAATGGGACTCTATGTGCTTCTTGAACTTGTGTGACTTTTTTCTTCATCAATTTAGGGAAGTTTTCAGCTATAATTTCTTCAAACAGGTTCTCTATCCCTTGTTCATTCTCCTTCAGGAACCCCTATGATGCGAATGTTGTTTCTCTTCATGTTTTCACAGAGCTCTCTTAGAGTTTCCTCAGTCTTTTTGAGCCTCTTTTCTTTTTGCTGCTCTGCTTCCCTGCTTTCGTTTGTCTTATCCTCTAAATCGCTGATTCAATCCTCTGCTTCAGCCTGCTATTGATTCCTTCTAGTGCAGTCTTCATTTCTGATAATGTATTTGTCATTTCTGACTGGTTCTTTTTTATGATTTCAGTGTCCTTTTTGATGCTTGCTATCTCTTTATGTAGGTGCTCATTATGTCCATCCATTGTTGCTCTGAGATCCTTGAGCATCCTAAAAATCGTTATTTTAAACTCTGCACCTGGTAGTTTGGTTACTTACATCTCATTCAGTTCTTTTTCTGGGAATTTCTCTTATTGATTTATTTGGGTCACATTTCTCTGTAGGCCCATTTTGTCTGTGCCTTAGGTAGTGCTGTCTGACTTTGAAATTTTTGTGGTGTCTTTATGAAGAAAATGGGCTTGGTGGTACTGACCTCCAGGGCCACCTGTTTTCCTTGTTTAAGGAATGCTTCTTGAGGGTACTATTTTCTCTTTTATTGTATGTGAGTATTAAATGCAGTTGGTCCTTTCATGGGTACAGTTATCTTTTCAGGCTGGCTGGCTTTAAGGGTCAACCTTGATCATGTGTATTACACACTGTGCAATGTCTGTCCTGTTGGGTGTATTTATTCTCCACAGTGTCTGGTGCCTGCTAGACTCCACCTTTGGGCATGCTGCTTGTGTAGGTAGCTGAGCCTAGGATTGGTGCTGTCTGCCACTCACAACCAGTTGTGTTGGTTCTAGACCTTCTTGGGTTGGCATCAGTTGTTGTTTGTAATCGGCTGTGGGCTCTCTGTCTGCAGCTACTGCACTTTTCACTGTTTGTACCTGCATTTTCTGTGCCTGGATACTGTGGGAGGGGCCAACCTTTGTATAAGAATCAGCTTCCTCCTGCCTAGAAATGACAGCAGCTCTGTAAAAAGCCCAAGCTCTATAAGATTTGTCTCTACTTTTCAGCTGCTCCTCCTCCTCTTGCAGCTGCCTGGTCTTCCCACAGAGTCTTCTGTAGTAAGATTAATGTGGGCTCAGACTGGCCTCACTCAACCAACCCCTCTACAGGTTGCACGCTTGGTGGGTTATGGCATCTAAGGTTGTGAATACAATGTTAGTGGGACCCCCTACGTCAGGGGTCTCTTGGTCAGGAGCTTAGTACGGGGAATATGGCCCCTGTTCCAGAGCTTAGTCCCTCAGCCACTGCTGGATACTCAAATTTTATTTCTCCCCAGCAAGGTGAGCAGCAGGTTCAGACCAAGTGTGGCGACAGTCCCCTCTACAGAAATTATTTCAGCTGGTGAGACCCTGGTCTCAGGGAGGAAGACAGAGAGTGTCCTCTCCTGTGGCTGATGGTGCCCCTCCCAAAGGTGGCTAAGCCCCTCAACCAGATCCAGTAATAGACTCACAGAGACCCACACATTAAGTGTCCATGCTTTAAGCTTTTCCCTTCCCCCTGTGGAATCCAGCCCCACAGGGCAGGATATCCAGCTCCCAGGCAAGCTGACTGTGAAGCTCCACCCTACCCGATGCACATGAGCCTCTGTGCCGGTGCTGATCATAGAGAGTGGAACTCGCCTCAGCTGGGTCAGGGGTAAGGAGTCTTTCCTTAGGATACCCCACTAGCAAGGGTTGTTAGGTCCTGAACCAATGCTTTCCGCAGCTGGCCTCTGGATGTGCCAGCCCTGGGCCTCCAAAGCAAGAGCCAAGCACAGACCATTGGGAGACACTGCCCATGACTTCCCCTCAGCAACCTTCTTGGAGCTACAAGCAGTCCAGAATTTGTGGCTGCCTCTGCTGGGCCCTGGTGTACATGGAAATACCAAGCTGCCCTCCCAGGCTGGCTTTTACCCTCACTGGGCCTGGGGCAAGGTCCGCTTACAAGGCCAAGTTTCCCTGAGTCCTGCCTTCTGCAGCTTCTGTCTGCTGGCTGCTTGTTAGGCTCAGCCACTGAAAAAAACTCTCCTAGAGTCTAGCTCCTGCAGCAATTCAGGGATTAGGAAGGGTGGTGGGTGCAGCTATGCCCTTCAGCCCCAGGTGTCAGTCTGTCCAGACTTTATTCACAGACCTCAGTAGGGTGTGGCCCCAGGAGTCTGGTGGGTATAACACAGCCTCTGAGACCCAGAGGTGTGGTCTGCCTGCTCTCCGGATTCTTACTGATTCTTATTTTTATCTTTGTAACTGATTTATCAGTTTTTCTAACTCTTCTTGTGTTTTTCTTTATCCTCATTTAATTCCTCAACTTTTTTGAGAGGGTGAATAAAGACATCACATAATGGACAAAGCTTTTAATTTCTTTCTGAATGGTTATGAACTGTTAAAACCACTCACCTACTGACTCTCCCATGAGGTGGAAGCACCAGTCCTAGAGTCGGGAGTGTGTGAGGGGAACGCTGTGGTCTCAACACCAGAAAACTGAGCCGCTAATGCGCCCCCTGCTTCCTGGCCTCTCAGAATGACCGGTCGCCATTCTGGGCCAGGAGAGACTTCCAAGTGCGGAGCAGTTGCTTTTCCCCAGGCTGATGCTGCACTAAGGGGATGCTCCGCCCAAGAAAGATGGTGACTGTAGTATTGGAGAATGACTCATCACAGGGGTTCTGGTGGCTGTCCCCCCACAGTGTCTCTCCTTGGGCCTCCAACTTTTCACTTTCCTCATGCAACTCCAGTCCTCTCAGCTCCCCCTCCACCTGAGCCCCAGGTAAGTGGCTGTGAAGGAGATTTTCTGCGTAGGCCCTTTAAGAAGGAGTCTGCGTCTCTGAGAACTCAGTCTCTTTCTTGCAGACAGAAACCCTGCTCTTTTCACTGCCAAGTGCCATGTGGATGCCTCTTCTAGGCTCTGGGGCTCTAGGCTGGGGCTCCGGGCCTGGGGCTGAGCACCCACACCTTTCAGGGCAACCCTCCCACAGTAAGAGTCCCTCTGGACCCTCAGCCACCGCTCACTCCTGGGAGCAGGGCAGCCCTTTCCATGTGTCCTGCATCTCCGCCCTTCCTAGCAGTCTCGGTGTGGCTTCTTCTGTGATCCTTGGTTATAGACGCCTCTTCCTTTAGTCCAAAGTTGGTTTTTCAAGATGATTGTTCTTAAATAAGATTGTAATCCACTTTGGTCCTGGGAGGTGGCAGTTGGAATGTCCACCTACTCTGTCACCATCTTTGACTCTCTCTCTTACTTAGAAATTATTCTAGCATTTTACCACTTGGAATACTTCAGCAAGTCTATGAAAATTCAAACTTGCTGATTCTTATTTTTATCTTTGTAACTGATTTGTCAGTTTTTCTAACTCTTCTTGTGTTTTTCTTTATCCTCATTTAATTCCTCAACTTTTTTGAGAGGGTGAATAAAGACATCACACAATGGACAAAGCTTTTAATTTCTTTCTGAATGGTTATGAACTGTTAAAACCACTCACCTTCCTTCCTCAGCTTTGGCCACCTTCACTGCCTGTGTCAGGCTTGGTTACATCCATTGCCCAGTGAGATGCTGGTATTGTATGCAGGAGGCACCTAAACAGTCAGTCCTACTTCTTCGTTAGGATGTGGAGCCACATAGTTTAAATGTGTGTGGTATGGCTCCACTGTACCTTCAAGCACCAGATTCGCTCTCAGCTTAAATCAAGTCCAGACTGGGGACTAAGGGAGCAATACATTCAAGTCTCCCGTCTAGGGCGTCGTCTCCTTGTTGCTTGGAGTGGCTAGCCCAAAGTCTTGCTCCGTTTACATTTTTTTCCCCTTGAGTATGGTTGAGATTTCCTAAATTAAATGCATCTACCATGGCTCTATGTCTTTATCACACAATACACTCAACTTTACTTCCTTCCTTTAGCCATTATTGAATTGCAGCCTGTTGTGCATTAGGTTCTTGTTTTGTCTCCTCGGGCTGAGTGTAGGCATGGAAGGGAGAGGTACTGACTTCAGCTTCCTTTATTCCCTGCTAGTGCTGGGTGCACAGTAAGTTAGTTCACAGTTCTCCATAACCCTTTACCTTCTGATTTTGAGAAATAGTGAGCCTTCAGACAAAAACGGATAGATGCTACCTGTGCTTGCAGCAGAATCTAAAGGGAAGAGCATGGGCTTTGGCTTTCAACAGACCTCGGATGGTTCTACTCTCTTAGGCCTTTTACATAATCTCTCAAACCTGAACCTGTTTCCTCACCTTATAATGATGTTGGTAGTGTTCACCTCATAATAATAATTACAGTAAATACATACATAGCACTCAGTAGGAACCAGGTACTCTTCCAAGCACTTTATGGGTCTTCACTATATAGTTTATAACTATAGAGTTTATTTTTATTTTTTGTATTTTTCTGAAGTGAGAAGCGGGGAGGCAGAGAGACAGACTCCTGCATGTGCCCAACCAGGATCCACCCAACAAGCCCACTAGTGGGTGGTGCTCTGCCCATCTGGAGTGTTGCTCATTTGCAGCTGGAGCCATTCTAGTGCCTGAGACAGAGGCAATGGAGCCATTCTCAGTGCCCGGGCCAACTTTGCTCCAGTGGAGCCTTGGCTGCAGGAGGGGGAGAGAGAGAGAGAGAAAGGAGAGTGGGAAGGGTGAAGAAGCAAATGGGAACTTCACCTATGTGCACTGGCCAGGACTCTAACCCAGGACTTCCACACGCCAGGCCAATACTCTACCAATGAGGCAACTGTCCAGGGCCTATAAAGTTTATTTTCATTTTGCAGATGAGGAAACCAAAGCACAGTTTTGCCCACAATCACTCAGCTAGGAGGTAGTGAAACAATTCCTATCCTGTCACTCTGGCTTTAGATTTCCTACTCATAGCCACTTGCATTTGGAAGTACATAATAGACCCTTAAATGGGAACTGTTGCTGTCATTGTTATTTATCAGTTTACCTTAAAAATTTGGGAGATGATTGACATAATGTTTGAAGTGTATTTTAAGGTCTTTTTTTTTCTCTTGGGAAAATGAAGTACTCACTAGATTTAATTCTTTGCGAACAGGGTCTCTTGGTTATTATCTTATTAACCCCAGCACCTC
This sequence comes from Saccopteryx leptura, assembly GCF_036850995.1. Lineage (NCBI taxonomy): Eukaryota > Metazoa > Chordata > Mammalia > Chiroptera > Emballonuridae > Saccopteryx > Saccopteryx leptura. Next base: position 47,958,687 of record NC_089512.1, on the reverse strand, counting down.
TGGTATTAGGAGCTCCTGGTAGCTACACAGTAATAGTCTGTTGGCTGAATGAAAGAATGGGACTAATCCTAATAGGCAAAAACTTGTTGTGCTTGCAATCAGGAGACTTTGTGTAGCATTGTGACTTTTGGGGCATGTCACTAGGCCCCAGTCTTGTCAGCTGTAGTTAGAAATAATGCCACTGACTTCTTGGGCATTGTTGTGAGAATTAGTTAAGATAATCTAGGTGAATGAAATTTGCACTGTTTTTATAAAATATTCTCATGACTCTGTCTTATAGTTCACTGCTTTATAAATATTATATTTTCCCACAGACCACAAAGTTTTCTGAACCTAGGTGTAAATATACTCGCATTTTTTATCAGTGTAGTTCTTGATTGACTGTCTGTTTCTTTCTCTTTGTTACACTCTTCAAGAAACAGTTACACTTGAAAAATGGCAGAAGCGGTTTTCCATGTTCCAAAGAAGAAAAGAAGAGTGTATGAGAATTATGAGTCTCCATTTCCAATCCCTTTTGGTCAGAACTGTGGTCCTAAGAAAGACTTCAAAGTATTCCATGCTGAAATGATAAACAACCATGTAATTGTCAGAAACGCTGAAGATATTGAGCAGCTATATGGCAAAGTAAGTACAGGTGGCCCTGGCACAGCTACTTCCTGACAACCTGGAGCCAACTAGTGTTCCTTCTCCCCTCTCACTCCCAAAATAAACCATAAGTGACCCATATTCTTTCCTTGCTATTTGATCTTAGTTTGACTCAGGTGACTTGAAGCTGTATATCATGAGGATAACTCCCCCACCCTGGACCCACATTTCAGCAATGAAGTAGGGAGTAGGGCCAGTAACATTGACCTCTCTCATCTTACAGTTATAAAAGCAATGCATGTTCATTGTGTATATATATATACACACAAGTAATTTACAGAAATTAAATTAATGGGTAAAAAGTAAAAATTCCCAACTTACTCTCATTCTATCCCCAGAGGTAGCAATAGAGTGACATACTGTTCTGGCTCCAGGACAAATCAGATGAGGCTTCAGCATATACTCTGGCTCCTCATTTGCTTTTTCTCTTAGCAGGGGACCTCTTCTTAGATGAGGACAGGTTTTAGTTTTTGCTGTTTTCCATTGATAATAGGTTTGGATTGAGATTTGTAGCTTGCTTCCCAGTCCCAACCTCACTCCCCACCCCCCACCCATAGCCAATTCATCACTAGGGGCACTTTTAAAACAGCTTATTGAGGTATAATTTACAGCCATAAAATTCACCCATTTTAAGTATACAATTCAGTGATTGTGGTAAATATATAGAGTTGTGCAACCAGTGCCACAACCCGTTTTAGAGCCTGCCCATTAGCACAGAATGTTCCCTCCTGCCCATTGCACTCCACACTTCTACTCCCAGCCTGAGGCACTTATCAGCCCACTTCCTGTCTCTATAAATATGCCCTCTCTAGATGTTTGTATAAAATACATAGGTGGTAACCACCTTCCCAAAGTGGAATACAGTGAGTGGCATTGGCCCTGGTGAGATGGGCATCGAGGCCAATGTCAGTCTCTTCACATTCACCATATATAACATTAAACAAGAAGCCTCAGCGGTAGACTGTCAGCCCAGCCTGTAGAAGTCCCAGGTTCAGTTCCCAGTCAGGGCACACAGGAGAAGCAACCATCTGCTTCTCCACCCCTTCCTTTCTCCCTCCCGCCCTCTCTCTGTCTCTCTCTCTTCCCCTCTTGCAACCATAGCTTAAATGAGCAAGTTGGCCCTAGATGCTAAGGATGGCTCCATGGCCTCACATCAGGCGCTAGAATAGCTTGGAGTTCAAGCAATGGAGCAGAGGCCCCAGATGGGCAGAACATCATCCCCAGATGGTGCTTGCCAGGTGGATCCTGGTCAGGGCATGTGTGGGAGTCTGTCTCTCTGCCTCCCTGCCTTTCACATGATAAAAAACAAACAAAAACATCAAGAGACTTTGTAAAGTGCTATGCACATTATTTATTTTATTATCTAGATGAAGATAAAAGGTGTTCAATTTATTCTCTCAGTTTTCTGTGGTTTTAAATTAAGAAATGGGGTGGGGGGGTCTATGTTGATTTTGGAATCAGCAGGAAGGAGGTAGATACTTCAATTTTGTGCATCAGAAAATCCAGGAAGCTTTTGGACCTGGTAAACAAGAAGCCTCAGCAGTAGACTGTTGTTTAGACACACTGCTCCTGACTGTTTATGAGGAAGAATCCCTGCCTGCCTGCCCCATTGCCTTCAGTTTATCAGAGCTAGACTGAAATCATTAGTTATGAGACAAAGTGTACTGAAACTTACTAGCATTTTCAACCAGAGAGATAAAATGCTGAGGTCTTCATTAGTAATCATTAGATGATCAGAGGAAAGATGTAAAGCTATGAAAAGTGGAATAAATCTCTTGTTAACTCAAGTAGTGATTCTCCGTCAGCTAAAAAAACTGAAGGTGAACTAACTTTGTTTTCTCTCTTCCTAAAAGGGTTATTTTGGAAAAGGAATTCTGTCTAGAAGCCGTCCAAACTTCACAATTTCAGAGCCTAAGCTGGTCGCTAAATGGAAAGGTAAACTTGTCCATCATTCAGTTCTTTGGCAGATCATTATTTTCTCTTATTTTCGATCTTCCACCTCAGATGATACAGTAAAATTCCAGTGGAGAAGTAAGATGCACACTGACAATTTTATTGCTAAAAACACTAATTAGGATAATTCTAATAAAGGTGAAAGGGTTCTTAAAATTGATGAAAATATGTTTTATCTAAATTCTGAAAGTATAAAAAGTATTATTCAGGCTCTTCTGTGGTTAAAAAATAAAGAAGAATGCCTAGAACAGGGGTCCCCAAACTTTTTACACAGGGGGCCAGCTCACTGTCCCTCAGACCGTTGGAGGGCCATACTATAAAAAAAACTATGAACAAATCCCTATGCATACTGCACATATTTTATTTTAAAGTAAAAGAACAAAACAGGAACAAATACAATATTTAAAATAAAAAACAAGTAAATTTAAATCAACAGCCTGACCAGGCGGTGGTGCAGTGGATAGAGCATTGGACTGAGATGCAGAGGACCCAGGTTCGAGACTCTGAGGTTGCCAGCTTGAGCGCGGGCTCATCTGGTTTGAGCAAAGGCTCATCAGCTTGGACCCAGGGTCGCTGGCTCAAGCAAGGGGTTACTCGGTCTGCTGACGGCCCACGGTCGGGGCACGTATGGGAAAGCAATCAATGAACAACTAAGGTGTTGCAACAAAAAACTGATGATTGATGCTTCTCATTTCTCTTCATTCCTGTCTGTCTGTCCCTATCTATCCCTCTCTTTGACTCTCTCTCTGTAAAAAAATTTAAATCAACAAACTAACCAGTATTTCAATGGGAACTATGGGCCTGCTTTTGGCTAATGAGATGGTCAATGTCTGGTTCCACATTTGTCACTGCTAGCCGTAACAAGTGATATGACATGCTTCCGGAGGAGCCGTGAGGCGTCTGTCCCATGTCACCTGAAGTACTACTGTACGTGAACGACGCAGCGCTTTGCTGCGCCGCTACATCCAGTACTCCAGGAGTGCATCCTGTGCTCCTCTCACTGACCACCAATGAAAGAGGTACCCCTTCTGAAAGTGCAGCGGGGGCCGGATAAATGGCATCAGGGGGCTGCATGCAGCCCACGGGCCATAGTTTGGGGACCCCTGGCCTAGAAGATACAGTGCCTGGAAGGTACTGGTAATTAGATACCTGCTCGCCTGTGTGCAATATGGGTTCTATTTCTAGAATTAGAATTTACAGCAATAACTATGGCATTACTGTATTTGTTAAAACATAGTAATGTGTGCAGTTTCACTTGCTGGTCCTCTTGAACTTATAAATTGTTTGTCATAGCGTATTTCTCTAGGGAAGTCTCATGGTAATTACATAACCAATAGCTGCAGGTTAAAACATAATTAAAAAGGATTTTTTAAAAACATTGTAAGAAAAAATACAAATTAAAACTGGGCTGAGATATTATTTCAGCAGTCAGATTGGCAAACATCCAAAAGTTTGATGATTGATGAGGCTCTGAGAAACACTCTCATGCATCACTGGCAGGAGTACAAGTAGTACAGCTGTTATAGAGGGGCGTTTAGGAATGTCTAGCAAAATTGAAGGTATAGTTACTCATCCACCTGCCCCTATCCTCCTCCTTTCTAATGCCTGATAACCTTAATATGTTTACTGTGTCTGTGAATTTGTCCATTCTCAATATTTCATACAAGTGGAACCATCCATTGTGTTTTCAAGGTTCATCCATGTCAGAACTTCATCCCGAATAAAATTCCATTGTGTAGATATTCCATGTTTGGTTTGTCCATCATCTAAAGATGGACATTGGGTTGCTTCCATTTTGGTGCTGTTAGGAATAGTGTTGCTGTGAACATCACACAAGTTTTTGTGTGATGGACATATGTAGACATTTTTCTTAGGTATATGTACCAAAGAGTAGAGTTGGTGGATTGTATGATAATTTTTTTATTTTATTTTTTTTTACAGAGATAGAGAGAGAGTCAGAGAGAGGGAGAGATAGGGACAGACAGACAGGAACGGAGAGAGATGAGAAGCATCAATCATCAGTTTTTCGTTGCGACACCTTAGTTGTTCACTGATTGCTTTCTCTATGTGCCTTGACCATGGGCCTTCAGCAGACCAAGTAACCCCTTGCTCAAGCCAGCGACCTTGGGTCCAAGCTGGTGAGCTTTGCTCAAACCAGATGAGCCCGCACTCAAGCTGTCAACCTCGGGATCTCAAACTTGGGTCTTCCGCATCCCAGTCCAACGCTCTATCCACTGTGCCACTGCCTGGTCAGGCTATGATAACTTTATTTTAACTTGTTGAGGAACTACCAAACTGTTTTTCACAATCTCTGTACCATCTTACATTCCCGCCAGCAGTGCTCAAGAGTTCCAGTTCTTCTGCATCCTCACCAACACTTGTTATTTTCTGGGTTGTTTTTTTTTTTCTTTTTAATTGATTTGAGAGAGAGAGAGAAAGACAAGAGGGAGAGAGTGAGGAGAGAGATGAGAAACATCAACTTGTAGTTGCATCACTTTAGTTGTTCATTGATTGCTTCTCATATGTGCCTTGACTGTGGGCCTTCAGCAGACCGAGTAACCCCTTGCTCAAGCTAACGACTTTGGGTCCAAGCTGGTGAGCCTTGCCCAAACCAGATGAGCCCGCGCTCAAGTTGGCGACCTCGGGGTCTCGAACCTGGGTCCTCTGCATCCCAGTCCGATGCTCTATCCACTATGCCACCAGCAGGTCAGGCAAAAATATTTTTGAAATATAAAGAAAACTAAACTAATTTTTTAATGCCATGGAGGAGGGATCGAACTGGGTGGAGAGAGGTAAAACTTTATAGATTTGACTTTGGAACTTTGTAAATTATTGCATGGTTACAAAACAAAGTTAAATTTTAAAAGGTAATTATTAAAAACAAAAACAAACCTGTATGTCAAGTTCTGAGGTACAGAGCAACTATTTTGAATGACTTCAAAACATGATAATTTGCCTGACCAGGCGGTGATGTAGTGGATAGAGCATCGGACTGGGATGTGGAGGACCCAGGTTCAAGACCCGAGGTCACCAACTTGAGCGCGGGCTCATCTGGTTTGAGCAAAAAGCTCACCAGCTTGGACCCAAGGTTGCTGGCCTGAGCAGGGGATTACTTGGTCTGCTGTAGCCCCACGGTCAAGGCACATATGAGAAAGCAATCAATGAACAACTAAAGTGCCACAATGAAAAACTGATGATTGATGCTTATCTCTCTCATTCCTGTCTGTCTGTCTCTATCTGTCCCTGTATCTGATACTCTCTCTGTCTCTGTAAAAAAAACCAACAACAAAAAAAAAACAACATGATAATTTGCCTGTTCAATTCTAATGGGATAGACTTTGTGTCAGTTATCTCTTGCCACAGTGTTATTTAACAAGCCACCCCAAATTTTAGTGACCTTTAAATAGCAACCAAATTATTCTCAAGTGTACAGGTTTACTGGGTAAGTCTGCTGATCTTGGCTGGATGTACCCATTCATCAGCTGGTGCCCAAATGGGTCTAGTTCAGTAATAGATTTAGCTGGACTAATTGTTGTCTGGTCGTGTATTGGTTGGCTGTCAGTTGGTCTAGGACAGTGGTTCTCAACCTGTGGGTCGCGACCCTGGCGGGGGGTCAAACGACCAAAACACAGGGGTCGCCTAAAGCCATCGGAAAATATATATTTATTATACAATACATTTTTAAATAAAATATGTATTTTCCGATGGCTTTAGGCAACCCTGTGTTTTGGTCGTTCCACCCCCGCCAGGGTCGCGACCCACAGGTTGAGAACCGCTGGTCTAGGATGACTTTAACTGGGATGAGGGATGGGGTGCACCATGTGTGTCCTCTTCCAGCAGACTAACCTTGGTGTGTTCTCATGGTTATGGTGGAAGATCAAGAGCAAATGCCATTGTGCCAGTGCTTTTCAGGCCTCTGCTTATATTATGTTTGCTAATATTTCACTGATCCAGAGCCAAGGATTTGGCAGATGGAAGACCTGAAGAATTGTGGCAGTCAACCTGCCATATACTCTAAAAAAAGAGCTACAAAACAATTGTTTTCACCAGTTATTTTATGTGCGGTAGTGTTGTTACTGTTGTATTGAAACTGTTATATGTATGTTGTATAAGTAAGCAAATGAATAATTATGATGATAAGCCCTGGCAGGTTGGCTCAGCAGTAGAATGTCAGCCCGGCATGTGGAAGTACTGGGTTCAATTCCCGGCCAGGGCACACAGGAGAAGCACCCATCTGCTTCTCCACCCCTTCCCCTCTCCTTCCTCTCTGTCTCTCTCTTCCCCTCCCGCAGCCAAGGCTCCATTGGAGCAAAGTTGGCCTGGGCGCTGAGGATGGCTCTGTGGCCTCTGCCTCAGGCACTAAAATGGCTCCGGTTGCAGGAGAGCAACGCCCCAGAGGGGCCAAGGATCGCCCCCTGGTGGGCATGCCAGGTGGATCCCAGTTGTGCACATGCGGGAGTCAGTCTGTCTGTCCCCACCCCCACCGCTTCTCACTTCTTCAGAAAAATACAAAAAATAATAATAATTATTATTATGATGATGATGATGGTATGGTTGAAAGCAGCCAGCATATTTTACATGAAACATATTGTACCAGGAAGCAAGGAAGCTATCAAAAACTACTAGACTTGCCTGACCAGTGGTGGTGCGGTGGATAAAGCATCAACCTGGAAACACTGAGGTTGCCGGTTCAAAACCCTGGCTTGCCTGGTCAAGGCACATATGGGAGTTGATGCTTCCTGCTCCTCCCCCTTCTCTCTCTCTCTCTTTCCCTCTCTCTCTCTCTCTCTCTCCCCCCCCCCCTCTAAAATGAATAAATAAATAAATAAATAATTTTTAAAAAACTACTAGACTTGTTTTAAAAGAGGCTTCCACTGGCCATGGAAACATTTGAGCATGGATAAGATTAATAGTACAATTTATGTTAAAGTTCATTCTTTTATAATAATGCCCCCAATATGCTTGAATCCTTTAGTTCAGACTGGTAGGTGCCAGAAGAAATTTATTGTTCCCCTGTGGAGGATTCATCATTTTGAAAACTGTAATATATGAACTGTTTCTTGAGGTAACCAAATAGTGAGGTGTTTCTCTTTCTAGAAGAAACCCACTAATAAAGGAAAAGTAAGAGGATTTAGAATATCAGAATTTTGCAACCTCTAATGAGTTATTAGATCTAGGCATTGATCAGGAATGGTGCTGATGGCATAAGAGGAGCCAAGAAGATATTTTGTGTCTTCTCTTGGAACATGTGGCACTACCTCCAAAGTAAGCTTCTCCCAAAATTGAGCCTGAATCTGATCAAGCCTCTAGTTCCACCAATTCACAGGAGATGCAGGGAACAGAAGAATGTGTTAAGCTCATGCGCTCAAAGTATCATGCAGCAAGATAAGACCTTTGCACCAGAATGGAAATAGATTCCATTCCATTTTAACTATTTACCTGCAGCTTCCTTCTTCATGAAAATCTGGCTGTGAGAACAAGGTGAGCTGAACAAAGCAGTGTGCTAAGTGAGACAGTCACTTCATCTCTTCTTGAACCAATGGGCCTGTGACCACCTTGAATAGCACTGTATTAACAGCACAACTGGGATGTAGTCATCTGAAGCCAGATGGGGGAAGTTCTACAGGACAGACAACCATTTCTGCAACAAATGAATTTCAGGAAAAAAAGTCATAGCAGGGAAACCTATATATATACTGCTCACAAAAGTTAGGGGATATTTCAAAATGAATATGAAGCTATAAAATATCCCCTAATTCTTGTGAGCAGTATATTAGAATCAACTTAAGATACATCAGTCAATTGCAGTGTTTGGGCCTTATTTGGATTTTGAGTCAGGCTTTCTAAAAAAAGAGAAAAATTATGAAACAATGCGTAGATTTTGGATGACCGTAAGGAATTAATATTAACTTTTAAAAGTGTAATAGTAGTAGTATGGTTATTTTTTTAAAAGAAGAGTCCTTATGGAAATGCATACTGAATTATTTTGAGATGAAATTATGTGAAATGAGGGATCTCTCCCAAAATAATTCAGGGATCAGGGGAATGAACAGCAGAACAGGTGAAGCAAGACTGGCCATGCATTTATTGTTAAAGCTCAGTGATGGGAACATGGGAATTTATTATACTATCCTCTCTACTCTTGCATGTTTTAAAATGCTTAAAAACAGAGAGAAAAGAAAAAAGTAGAGCAAATAACATAATGACTATATACCTATCACCCAGCTTTGGCAGTTATTAATTTTTTTTAAAAGATCAAAAGTTTTCAAATAGTGTAATAATCTTAATAATTACAAGTCTTTCCTGATCTGTATAGTAAATAAGTTTCAAATGGTGATAGAAATGTGAAAGAAATGAATGTATGACAAGGAAACATTAAGGTTGTGGGCTGTCCTAAAGAAGTACATCTCAAATGTGCACTTTAGGAAGTTCTTCAAAAACTGGCTTCAGCCTCGTCTTCACCATCTCCTCTAGCCACTCCCCATGGCACTGCGGCCACCTGGAACGGCCCTGCAGCCCAGGCTCCATGCAGTGCTCTCCTCTGCCTGTGTCCCCCAGTCCACCTGGTAAGCTCTTGTTTATTCGTCAGAGCCCCGCTCAATTATTCCTTCTCTTTTGTTGTTTTTTTCTAACTCTTCCTGGTAAAGTGAACCAGTCCCTTTGTGATACTTTACTTGGTCGTATATCACCTTGAGTTAGAATTCTTCATTTCTGCTCCACCTCCTTAACTATACTGTATCTCAGGAAAGGAGATTTGCTAAGTTACCTCTGTATCTCAGGTGCTTGGCACATAGAAGGCTGTCAGTAAACTTGCTAAATTTTCATTTGTTGTTCAATTACTGGAGGAGGGAGGTCATGACACTGAGAAAACTGAGAAATTCCTAATGAGGTATGAGTCTGTAAACATGGGGTTTTAAAGCTGAACATACCTATTTTAAGCCTTTCACCCTCTGGAGAGAAGGCTGAATTTGGGAAAGGAGAGATGATTTGCCCAAAGTGTCTATGTCTCTGTTCTTCAAAAGCTGGTTTCAGCTTCTCTCTTTCTGTGTGTGTATGCTATTTATTTTTCAATTACAGTTGGCATTCAATATTATATTCATTTCAGGTGTATAGCATAATGGTTAGATATTTATATAATTTACGAAATGATTCTCCCTAATAAGTCTAGTAACTATATGGCACCATACATAGTTATTACAATATCATTGACTGTATTACCTATGCTATACTTCACATTCTCATGACTGTTTGTAGTTTTTTTGTTGTTGTTTTGTTGTTTTTGTGGGGAGGGTTACAGACAGGCAGACAGACAGGAAGGGAGAGATTAGAAGCATCAGTTCTTCGTTGCAGCACCTTATTTTATTGATTCTTTCTCATATGTGCCTTGAGTGGGGGGCTTCAGCAGAGCGAGTGACCCCTTGCTCAAGCCAGCAACCTTGGACTTCAAGCCAGCGACCATGGGGTCATGTCTATGATCTCATGCTCAAGCTGACAACCCTTCGCTCAAGTTGTACAAGCCTGTGCTCAAGCCAGCAACCTCAGGTTTCGAACCTGGGTCCTCAGCATCCCAAACTGATGCTCTATCCACTGTGCCACCTGGTCAGGCTATTTTGTAGTTTTTGATCCCTTCACCTTTTTCACCTAGCTCCCCAGCACTCCTCCTACCTGGCAATCATCAGTTTGTTCTCTGTTACCTATGTGTTTGTTTCTGTTATGTTCATTTATTTTGTTTTTTAGATTCCACATATAAATGAAATCATATATTTGTTTTTCTCTGTCTGACTTGTTTCACTTAGCATAATACGTCTATGTCCATCTATATTGTCCATCTATATTGTGACCCAATAAACATTTTAGATGGAAAGTTTCTTCCAGCCAAATGCCCAGAGCTAGAAGTAGAGTCCAGAACTCCCAAACCCACACCCAAACACTTCCATGAAACTACTTTAACAATCCTTTCTTATAGGCACAGCTTTCACTGAAAGTGCCTTCTGAATAACAGGGCAATGGGGTTAAAGTGTATAACTTTAGAGCCTTGGTATTCTCATCTGAAATCTGCGAGCATGAGCAGTCAGAGGTAACAGAAAGGATTCCTCTTACATGCCATAGCTGCTTAGCTGAGTGTTGAGTTCACAAGGATTCCGAGGTCACATGTGAGCCCAGCAAGAGCACTGTGATGGGTCAGCTCTGCCTGCCAGGGGTTTGAGGGCAGGGAGTGATGGCATATAAAGCACAGATTTGCCATTGCTGGTTGGACAGCCAACCTTCTTGGTGTATGATTTTGTGAATTTTGAAATTCTCTTAGTCTTTCTAGGTATTTTTCTCCTTAAGGAAAATTTGTCTAAATTAATAGAACTTCTTTGTTGTTTACAGATATGAAGACAAATATGCCTATAATCACATCAAAGAAGTAAGTCATGGTGAACTTTGGCCTTTGTCAAAATTACTGTTTTAATCAGTCCTATTTTTAGGTAACCTTTTCTGATATGGTATTTCATGCCTTTTTGGGGTGGGGGAGGGTAGGAGTGTCCTTGAAAATTGTCTGAATTTAATGTGAATCAAATTATAGTTGAAATGTACTAAAGGTATTTTTAATTTTTTTTTTTAACAGTGACAGAGAGTCAGAGAGAGGGATAGATAGGGACAGACAGACAGGAACGAAGAGAGATGAGAAGCATCAATCATTAGTTTTTCGTTACGACACCTTAGTTGTTCATTGATTGCTTTCTCATATGTGCCTTGACCATGGGCCTTCAGCAGACCCAGTAATCCCTTGCTCAAGCCAGCGACCTTGGGTCCAAGATAGTGAGCTTTTGCTCAAACCAGATGAGCCCGCACTCAAGCTGGCGACCTTGGCATCTCGAACCTGGGTCCTTCCGCATCCCAGTTCAATGCTCTATCCACTGCGCCATTGCCTGGTCAGGCCTAAATGTATTTTTAAAGATAATCCTAAACCAAATCCTTTGTAAGTTCAATTCCTTCCAAAATATGGACAGCTACCTTGTAATGTATGTCTTTAAGTACTAATATGCTCAGACTTAGATTTCGAACTGGCCTTCTGTGCTGTGTGGGCATACATGGCCCTGACCTTTTATCTTGCTCTCCATGTGTAAGGTTAGAGAAAGAGACTTTTACAGAGGCTCTTCCTGGTCCACTCATGTAGTGTGACTTCTTCCCTGGGCTGTTGTCAACACTGTTCCCGTTTCCTAGAACATTTCTCCCACACCCTGCAAACATGCACAGTGCCTTGCTATTTCTGCCCATTCCACATGGAGCTTACTTGTCGCGCTCAGAGTTTCTCTCCTCACCACCACCCTTCCCTCCACTGCACTGGGGGTCATTCTTCCAGCTCCCATGGAGTCTGCTTTGGTGCCCCTCACTATACCATTCTATACTAGACTTAGAATGTCAGTTCTTGGAGAATTAGGGGCCGTGTCTGGGTCCTCTTGGCAGCCCCAACACTTAGTGGTCCCTTAGTAGGATCTTGCTGACTAATAATGTTCATCCATCTAAATCCTCTCATCACTGAAGTACAGCTCAAGTTGCAACTCTTTCAGGAAGCCTTTTTAAACCACTCAAGCCCACAATGATTTCTCATCTTGCTTCTGCATGACTGGCGGATTCTGACAGCTCCTTTTTTTTTACATGCCCAGTAACCCCTGGCCAGAGGAGTATCCAGGAGGCAATGGCACCAGGGAGATCTCAATGGCTGCTTTTGCTAAAACTGCAGGCTGGGTCAGGAGTAGGGTTCTAGTCTGTGGGAGGGGCCCACTGAGAACCTAGCAGAACCACCATTCCAGGAGAGCTGCAGCATAGGCAGGTTGCTACAACCAACACTGAGACTTACAAACAGATCAAAAGCCTGCCTCTCAGAATTGCATCCTGATTGGGCTGGCAGTAAAGATGACATGACTTCAAGCTAGTTTAAATGTGTAAGATTTTGGATGGAAGAGAGTGTCGCCTACCTGGAGGTTATCCCTTTGTAAACTCTGCAATGTAACATTCCGAGAATTTTACTGATCCTTGTATTAGTTTCCTAGTGCTGCCTAACAAAGTACCACAAACTTGGGTGGCTTAGAAGAACAGAAATTTATTCTCACAGTTCTGGAGGCCAGAAATCCAAAATGAAGGTACAGTAGGGCTGTGCTTTCTCAGAAGGCTCTAGGAAAGAATTCTTGCATGCCTTATCTTAGCTGCTGGTAGTAACCAATGTCACCATCGTCATCATCATAACCAGTGGGTACTGATTGCTCCAACAGTGCCAGTTACTGGTCTAGATACCTGTGACATCTCAGTTCATCTTAAGAAATCTTTCAGGTAGGTGTAGTCATTTTCACCCCATACATGGCAATCCACAATTATCTTGCCAATATTACATGAGCTTAAACTAGGAAGTCCTTGCAACAACCCCCTGAGGTAGGTACAGTTATTCCTGATTCATAAAGGAGGAACTGAGCCTTAGGAGGGTATGTAGCTAGTATGAGAACACGATGTAATGAGGGTTTGAACTCACATCTGCCTTGATTGCACTTTTGCAAAGAGCAGAGCAGTGACTGTGTGTGCGCTCTCTCTCTCTTTCTCTCTCCCTCCCTCTCTCCCTCTCTCCCTCTCTCCCTCTCTCCCTCTCTCCCTCTCTCCCTCTCCCTCTCCCTCTCTCTCTCTCTTTCTCTTTCTCTCTCTCTCTCTCTCTCTCTCTCTCTGTCTCTTCCAGATCTGCTCAAAGGAGGAACTGTTTTTTCAGTGGTTCTTTCATATATTTTGAGTCAGGGAATTTGATAAAAATTGTGGATCCCTTCCCCAGAAAAACACACGTTGACACAAAAATCTATGCTCTAATAAAAATTCATAGATTCATAAAATCATAGAACCAACGCTATAGGTGATAGGAAGAGCAAAGATTCTTTTTAGAGCTCTCAAGTGAAAGTTCTTTTAACTCCATGCAACAGTGACCATACTTTTCATACAGGTGAAAAGACTCTTGCTGATAGATATGGGCAACAACATTTTTTGCCCTGATTATGAAAAGTATATATAACATGATCCTCCTGATGTAATAGTACTCTTTCCCCCATCCTATGGTTGGAGAAACTGAAGCACGGAGAAGTTGAGTAATCGGCTTTGTCACACAGTTATAAGTGACAGAGATGGGGCTGAACACGAAATGCTGGGTGCTTGAATCGGTGCATGTAAGCCCTTCATCATCCTGCTTCTTTGGTGTTAAGAGCAACCTTGCCAGGTTTTAATTTTTGAATCTAATACAGTACACTGTTTCCATTATATAGGAATGCATGTTCATCCTCATGTAGGGTGAACAAAATGTGCACAACTTGGAGATTCTTCTAATGAGTCAGGATTAAGCTGCCACAGATCTTTTTTAAGTAATTGCAAAAGCCAACTTCCTTGTTTAACTGTGTGAGAGATGTAGTAGTTTATAAGTTGTGACATATTCAGTCATCCATATACAGACAAACTATTCAAGGTGAATGGTAAAATTACAAGTCTTTTCACAAGCCAGGTGTCTTCTTAGGTGCCTTTTACATTAAATGCTGTACAGGCTTGAGTTTCACAGTGTCTTTGGCCTTCGCTGAACAGATTTCCCACCTGTGGCAGTGGCCTCACGTTCCACGGCCGCATCCCAGCAACATTGTTAGGTGTTGACGCTTCTTCACCAGGGCAGAACCCTGCTGTCTTACTGTCACTTTTTGTAACTGAAAAGTGTTCAGGGCTTGCTTTCAAGTTTAAGAAATTAAGCATGTATTTACTTATTAAAATATAGTTTAAAAATTATTATGGACGGAGCCAGTCTGTATGTACATAACCATAATCATTTTTTTCCGTGTGCAGTGGAGACATTAGGAGGTACTGTGAAAAATATAGATTAAAATTTTCCTTTTTGTTTTCTGATACTACACAAAGGCTCTTTATGCTATGAATGGGACATATATCTGAAAATGTGATATCTGAAATTGAAAATAATACAGAACAAAGTCTGAGAAAGGATGGCCATTTTCTCTGTTTACCAAATCATTTGGTCCACAAACTCAAAATTACATAAATTTTCATACTTTGTTAAACTGAGGTTAATTTTTTCTGAAATTCAGCAAGTTAAATGAAACTCTGTAATGAAAACAAACAAAAAGTAATGCATGCTCATTGCAGAACAGTTAGAAAATGCAGAAAAGTATAAAGCATTCACCTGTAGCCCATCATTAGGAAAAAACACTAAATATTTGGTACGCTGCCTTTCTGTCTTCTTTTTAACACACTCTGTTGTCTTTTAAAGACTTTATTTATTGATTTTACAAAGGTAAGAAGTGAGAAGTATCAACTCATACTTTTTCACCCTATTTGTTCCATGCTTCCTTGTCATATGTGCCTTGACTGGGCAAGTCCAGTCAAGTGTTTTGAACTGGCAGCCTCAGCGTTCCCAGTCGATGCTCCATCCGCTGCACCATCACAGGTCAGGCTACTCTGTTGTCTTTTAAATACTGAAATTCAAGTGTGGTCACTAACAGTACTTCTGTTTTACAGGTATCAGCGTAATATAGAATGGGCCAGAAAGCTCATGCAAAGACATGGGCAGGATGAGAGTACAATACATAGAATCCTTGAAGATTATACAAAACCACTTGAGCATCCTTGCCTAAAAAGGAACAAAGAGGTTCCTTTTCATGATGAGCTGAACTCTGAAATAGTTTCCAGAATGGAAGCTGCAGCAGATAGAGGAAAACCTTCTGTGATGAACAGGGACTTGGGAGAGTCCGATGACGTGGAGGATCCCAGCAAGCAAGCAGACTGCCTACAGGAAGGCTCTGAGCCTTACCCGCTAACTGCAAACAGCTTGGATGAACATGTGTTAGAGGTCACTGCACCTCTGCCCCAAGTCCATTGTAGCAAACAAGATGTTTTCCTCCCCCAGTGTGGTCCTCAGGACAGCAGCCAACGAGCGGGTCTCCTCAGTGCCCAAGAGATGGGGCCTGATGATGAGTATGTGCTGGTGGAGGAAGTCGTATGTGATCTGAGTGAGAGGGAAGATGCCTCAAAACGGGAAGTAAGTAGAAAAAAATAAGTCACTTCCTGAAAAGCCATCTGTTTCTGGCCCATAGGAGACATTGGCTAATTGGATGTCCCTACTTAGAACTGGTAGGAGGCCCATATTAAGCACCCAGCTTAAGTGAGAGGTGGTCAAGATACCACACTGCAGATACTGCAAGGGAACCAGCAGGCGCTGGGTCCTGCCCTGGTGGCCCAGTAGTTATGAGGGCTGTTTCAACTAAAACTTAAAGTTTATGAATAACTTAACTTTTTAAAAATGTAAAAATTAAAGCAGGGCCAATAATCTTCCCCTCTTTGGGAGAAAAAGAAATTCTGTGGTGATTGCATACAGTCTTGTAGGTATCTAGCCAAGGGGGCGGGTCTCCAGTGTGTGAGTCAGCCATCACAGGAGAAGCTTTGGGAAGCAGATTGACAGCCACTTAATTAAGGACACAGTCAGAGTTGCCTTAGAATTATCTGTAATAGCTAAAAGTGAAAAACAATCTAATGGTTAAGTAGTATATGAAACACCCACTTGAAGAAATATTATCTAGCTTTTCAAAGGAGGTTTATGAAGTCTCATTAAGAACCTAGGTACAGGCTTGTGAGGCACAGTGAAAAAAGGCAGCACATAAAATCAACAAAATGATCACTACAGGAAGCACTCATGGGACAAAAAGAAAGGACATAAAATGTTAATAGTAGAAAAAACTTTTTTTACATAAGTAATACAAAATTATTTTTTTGTAGTATGAATCCAACTAATGTAAATCTGGGAAATTTATAAGAAAATTGTTTGTTTTAAGATGCAATCTCTTCTGTATAACATGTAGTGCTTCCATTTGTTCTCTTCAGTTGGCACCAAAAGAGAGACTGATATGCAGAAGAAATCCATATAGAATCTTTGAGTATTTGCAGCTCAGTCTAGAAGAGGTATGTTTCCAGCCTGTTCTCTTTTCAGCTATTGGTCTTTGGGACTGGGCTACATGGTATTGATGAATCTACCTCAAAATGCAATTCTGTGTGTAATCCTGTAATCCAGTAAGTGACTATTCAGTAATTGAATGTCACAATTAGGTATTGAGTCACCCTAGGCAGCTTCCAAAGTAAGCCTGCCTTAATTTCACTCCTTAGCCTTTGTTTTATCAATTCTAAGATGTGCATTGCAAGGGCCTTTCTTATACCATTCCACAGAGGTTTTAAGCGGTTTCTCGAAGCACTTCTTTTCACATCAAGGTTTTTGGTTTTGTTTTTGAATCCTACATGTGCCCTGACCAGGATCCACCCAGCAACCCCATTGGGAGCCAATGCTTGAGTACCAAGCTATTTTTAGTGCCTGAGTCTGACATGCTCAGACCAACCCAACTATCCTCAGTGTTCAGGGCCATGCTTGAACCAATCAGGCCATTGGCTGCAGGAGGAGAGGAGGCTGGGGGAGAGAAGCAGATGGTCACTTCTCCTTTGTGCCCTGACCAGGAATCGAACCTGGACATCCATACAATGGGCCAATGCTCTATCCATTTCTAAATGACCAAATATGTTACTAATTTTCACCAGGTCCTAAAAAAACTACAGCTTATTGAGATGGAGTCCACATACTGTACCATTCACCCATCTACAGTGTGCATAATTTCAATGGTTTTGTTTTTTTGTTTTGTATTTTGGGTTTTTGTTTTGTTTTGTTTTGTTTTATATTTTTCTGAAGTTGGAAACGGGAAGGCAGTCAGACAGACTCCCACATGCGCCCGACCGGGATCCACCTGGCACGCCCAACGGGGCGATGCTCTGCCCATCTGGGGTGTCGCTCTATTGCAACCAGAGCCATTCTAGCACCTGAGGCAGAGGCCACAGAGCCATTCTCAGCGCCTGGGCCAACTTTGCTCCAGTGGAGCCTTGGCTGTGGGAGGGGAAGAGAGAGACAGAGAGGAAGGAGAGGGGAAGGGGTGGAGAAGCAGATGGGAGCCTCTCCTATGTGCCCTGGCCGGGAATCGAACCCGGTACTCCTGCACGCCAGGCCAACACTCTACCACTGAGCCAACCAGCCAGGGCAATTTTAATGGTTTTTAGTGTATCTGTGGAATTTCACAACTTTTAGTAAGGTGTGATGCATGCTTCAAGTCATGTAATGGCTGCTAATTACTAAAGGCTAATTACTAGATATTTCCTTCTGCAGAATTGCTAACACATGCTCTCTTTATTTAAGACAATAGCTGCTTTCTCAAAAGTTGACTAAAAATGTGGCTTTCTAACAACTGCATCATGTTCCTCTGATTTGGAGTCCCTCTGGCCTATGTTCATGTGATGTTCGATTCTTCCTTTACACAGAAATAGCACCCCTTTCTCAGTCTCACGTCCATGGGTATGCCTCCTCTCCAGGAGCGCTCCTGCCTGTCTTTGGTAGCTTCTGCAGTGTTCAGCACAGTTCTTGGCCTTTATGTAGGTATTGAGAAGTTCTTGTTAAATGCATCCACATGGGTGATTTCATAGATGTGTTCACAGAGCAGTAATTGTGTCCCCATAGTCTCTTGATCTCCTGGACTGCGCTTCCTTTCTTGCAGCGCAGCCAATGGTACAAAGAATACTCTCAGAGCAGGAAAGGATGTTTGGAATTATTTACTTCATCTCCTCATTTTAGAATTCAGTAGCCATTAGCTGTGTGTGGCTCTTTAATTTAAACTTATTAAAAGTGAACAAAATTCTAAATTCTGTTTCTCAGTTGTGGCAGCTACATTTAAAAAACTCAACAGCTGGCCTGACTTGTGGTGGCGCAGTGGATAAAGCGTCAACCTGGAACGCTGAGGTCGCCGGTTCGAAACCCTGCACTTGTCTGGTCAGAGCACTTATGGAAGTTAATGCTTCCTGCTCTTCCCCCCTTTCTCTCTCTCTCACTTTCTCTCTCTCTGTCCTCTCTAAAATGAATAAAAAAAAAAAATCTTAAAAAACAAAAACTCAACAGCCACATGTGGCTAGTGCCTCCTGTATTGGACAGCACAGGTGTGGAACATTCCCATCATCACAGAAAGTTCTATTGGACAGTACTGTAGCTACTCATTCTCTACATGCTTGACCTCTCTGAGTCTCAGCTTTTTTCTTCAGTAAATGAGGGCTATATAACACCTTGGTTTTCTTTTTTAATGACTTTTATAGAGAGAAACATAATTTGTTGTTCCACTTATTTATGTATTTATTGGTTGACTCTTATGTGTGCTCTGACCAGGGATCAAATCTGCAACTTGGCCTATCAGGACAACTGAGCTACCCGGCTAGGACCTATAACACCTTGTTCATAAGATGTGCTGGAAGTGAAATCATGCATGCAGTGAGTTCAGCACAGTGCCTGGTGTACATTAAATGCTCAGTAAATGTTAGTGCATGCTGTTCTTGTAATTGTCATCATTATTAAGTTACCTGGAAAAGCTATTTAGTAGCTAATTGGAACTGTTCCGTTCACAATCAATATTCTTTTTAATTGAAATATAGTTGGTATACAATATTCATATAAATTTATTTTTAACAGTATGAATCCAGTCTTGGAAATTTGTAAGAAAATTGTTCATTTTAAAATATGATCTCCTCCAGCTTGAGTGCGGGGTCACCGGTTTGAGTATGGGATCATTGAAATGATCCCATGGTTGCTGGCTTGAGCCCAAAGGTCCACTGGCTTGAAACCCAGAGTTGCTGGCTTGAGCAAGTGGTCACTGGCTCTGCTGGAGCCCCCCACTTTCTGGTCAAGGCACATATGAGAAGCAATCAATGAACAACTAAAGTGCCACAACTACAAATTGATGCTTCTCATCTCTCTCCCTCCCTCTTCCTCTCAATCTCGCTAAAAAAAAAAGACAAAAAAGGGATCTCTTGTGCTTCCATTTGTTCTGTAGGTATGTATTTTTTCTTTCTCTTCAGTTTTAGGTGTATGCAATCAATATTTTACAAAAATATCCAATGGGTATTTATTATATGCCAGGTACCAGGCCAAGAACTAATAATACAGAAGTAAATAGAATATGGCTCTGGTCCTAAGGATAGCCCAGAAATAATTACAGTTCAGTGTGATATGTATAATATTTATTGTCCCAGTGTTGCTCCTTTTGTGTCCTTGTACCTAATGCCTGACATCTATTGGGTGCTTAATAATTATTTGTGAGATGGATGTGTACAAGGTATGGAGTTTGCACAGCAACTGGTGGAGTCCAAAGGGACACGCACTTGCTGGAAAGACTTTAAAGAGTTGGTGATATCTGTAGATGTGAAAGGATAAATAGGGGATTGCCAAGTGGGCACAGGGGACAGCACAGGCTCTTTCATACAGCTTAATCCTAGAAGTGACAGCACAGGAGGGCTAGATTGTGTCCAGTGTATATATAGGTCGGGGTCTGACCTGATCCTGGTGGCACCAGGGCATTGCAGGCGATGATATAGGGTAATGGCAGGGCCCAGAGCTGGCATCAGTGTGAGCATGGGCTAGAGGCCTGAGGCCATGAAGACACTCCCAGCCTCAGCTCCAGGAGGCAGCAGCTTTGGGCCTGGAGAGAGTATTGGGTGTAGAAACTATGGGTTCAACCTTACTGTTCCAGGTAGGTGACCAGTTGTTGCTTTTAGTGACAAAAAGCCTCCTCCCAAACACTCGCTGAATATCTTCTATTATCAAGAGTAATAGAAGATAGCAGATGAGATTCCTCTGCATTCTTGGAAGCTGCTTGGCTCCTGAAAACATTCCAGAGATGTGTTGCAGAAGTTTTCAAGAAGTGTGCAGTTAAACTTGGCTCTGCTTCTCAGTTTTCTTTGGCAGACATCCTTTCAAAGAATCAGCCATGTTTGGTGCACGACTTGTACTGTTTAATATTATTTCCATAAATGTCCATCAGGAATACAAGCAGTTCTTTTCAGGAAAAGAGAATGGTAATGTCACAGCTAACTTAAAGATGCTTCACAGAGATCTTTTACTGAGAGCTATTTTTATTTTTCTGTTATAATAATTTGGGCCCTAAGCAGATTTAGTAATATGACATTAAAATCATCATTAAACTCATCCCTCTATCTTATTAGTACTAACAAAGCAAAAACTTATTAATGAGATCTCAAGGGATTTAATCACCAGCCTCCACAGACCTCCCCAGTCTACTGATGATTTAATTCTAAATACAACCAAGTCAGTTGAATTAAGATCCTCTCCATCTGTAATAAGTGCCTAAGCACAGTTTTCATCATTCAAAAAAGCCATTTTAGGCCAATAAAAATTAGACATTGGTTTCATCAGTTTTTAGAGAAGTATATATTTGTTAATAATGGAAAGTTTCTGAAGAACTTAAAATCTGTGTTAATAAGTAGTAGAGCATGAGAAGGGAAAGGGTTTTAAAATAAGATTGTAGGACACCTGGGAAGGCTGTGACCAGTAGCTGAAAGGAGAAATAGGACATGGTGTCCTCACTGAGGAGGAAGGAGCTGCTGTAGGTGGCCCTGGCAGTGTGGGCCTAAATCAAGAACGGGCTCCAGGGACCCATTTCTTTATCCTTTCAGCACAGGCATTGAGCACCATTGTGTGCTAAACCCTTTTAGACTGTTCTGCTCTCATAGAGTTTGCATTCTATTTGTAGGGACATATATAAGCATATTTTCAGACAAAAATAAGTGCTCTTTTGAAGAAGACAGTCAGGATGGAGGTAAACAGTGTGGTTGGGGAAGACCTCTAGGAGAAATGACCTTTGACTTTGGAACAGATTATGCCAGAAGTGGGAATGCCAACTATGAAGGCAGAAATGAGCTTATTATATTCAGGGGACAGTAGTGAAACCAAGATGGCAAGAGAGACTGGTAGTCAGACGTGGAGAGGCTGCAGGTGGGGGAAGCAAGAATGCATGACACTCTTTGATTTAGTCACAGGAGCCACATCTTCATGTTTTGTTTTGTTTTTTAGATTTTATTTATTCATTTTGAGAGAGAGAGAGAGAGAGAGAGAGAATGAGAGAGAGAGAAGGGAGGAGGAACAGGAAGCATCAACTCCCATATGTGCCTTGACCAGGCAATCCCAGGGTTTTGAACTGGCAACCTCAGCATTTCAGGTCGATGCTTTTATCCACTGCACCACCACAGGTCAGGCCACATCTTCACGTTTTAAAAGATGGCTCTGGGCTGACCTGTGGTGGCACAGTGGATAAAGTGCCAACCTGGAATGCTGAGATTGCTGGTTCAAAACCTGGGGCTTGCCCATTCAAGGTATATACAGAAAGCAGCTATAACTTGATGCTTCCTGCTCCTACCCTCCTTTCTCTCTCTCTCTCTCTCTCTCACTTCTCTCTCTAAAACAAATAAAATCCTTTTTACAAATTGAAGGAAAAAAATAAAAGATGGCTCTGGTTCCTGTGGAGCATGGACTGTGAGGGACTAAGAGCAGAGAGTCCTTAGCAGAAGTCTAGGCAGGAGGTAGTAGCAAGATCACAGTGACTGGGACTGGCACGTAACCACCTTCATTTTCAGAGGAGCTCTAGATTTGGATCTGGATAAAACTAAAGTAGTGCCCTGGCCATTTGGCTCAGTGGTAGAGTGTCGGCCTGGCGTGCAGAAGTCCCGGGTTTGATTCCCGGCCAGGGCACACAGGAGAAGCGCCCATCTGCTTCTCCACCCCCCCCTTCCTCTCTGTCTCTCTCTTCCCCTCCCGCAGCGAGGCTCCATTGGAGCAAAGATGGCCCGGGCGCTGGGGATGGCTCCTTTCTTGGCCGCCTCTGCCCCAGGTGCTAGAGTGGCTCTGGTCGCAACAGAGCGACGCCCCGGAGGGGCAGAGAGCATCGCCCCCTGGTGGGCGTGCCGGGTGGATCCCGGTCGGGCGCATGCGGGAGTCTGTCTGACTGTCTCTCCCCGTTTCCAGCTTCAGAAAAATACAAAAAAAAAAAAAACTAAAGTAGTAGTTCTCACACTATATTCTCTTAAAAATTATTGAGGATTCCAAGAAACATCGTATTGTGGATTATATTGATGTTTACCAAGTCACCTCTGTGGTTAAATTTATTCCTAGATATTTTATTCTTTTTTTTTTTTCCTCCTTCTTTTCCAAGTGAGAGGAGGGAAGATGACAGACTCCTACATGCACCTCGACTGGGATCCACCCAGCAACCCGTCTGGGCCTAACATGCTCGCAATGGAGCTATTTTTAGCACCTGAGGCAGGGGCTCCACAGAGCCATCTTCAGTGCTCTGGGCCAATGCACTCGAACCAGTTGAGCCAAGGCTGCAGGAGAGGAAGAGAGACAAAAAGAAAGAGAAGGGGAGGGGTGGAGAAGCAGATGGTCGTTTTTCCTGTGTGCCCTGACCGGGAATCAAACCCAGGACATTCACACGCTGAGCTAATGCTCTACCATTGAGCCAACTGGCCAGAGCAATTTTTTTTTATTCAGTTGTAAATGGGATTATTTTTTATTTCTCTTTCTGATAGTTTATTAGTATATAGAAACTCAACAGGTTTCTTTATATGTATTTTATATCTTACAACTTTACTGAATTCATTTATTAGTTTTAATAGTTTAGAGGATTTCTTAGGATTTTCTATATATAATATATCATCTTCAAGTACTGACGGGACGGTTTACCTCTTCTTTTCTAATTTAGGTGCCTTTTATTTCTTTTTCTTGCCTAATTGCTCTGGCTAGGACTTCCAATATTATGTGAATAAAAGTGGCAAGCCCCAGCCGGCTGGTTCAGTGGTAGAGTGTCAGCCTGGCATGTGGAAGTCCCAGGTTTGATTCCCAGCCAGGGCACACAGAAGAAGCAACCATCCTCTCCTTTCTCTCTTATCTCTCTTTTCCTCTCTCACAGCCAAGGCTCCATTGGAGCAAAATTGGCCTGGGTGCTGAGAACAGCTCCATGGCCTCTGCTTCAGGCACTAGAATGGCTCCAGTTGCAACAGAGCAACGCCTGATGGGCAGAGCATCACCCGCTAGTGGGCATGCCGGGTGGATTGTGGTTGGGCACATGCCTCCCTGCTCTTCTCACTTCAGAAAAAAAAAGTGGCAAGAGTAGGTGTTTTTTACTGCTTTTAAACCAGTTTGTAACAGTCATATTTTCTTAAGATTTTTTTAATTCTTGAAAATTGTGTGAATAGAACAAAAAACTGTATGAAACAATTCTGTTAAAAAATAAATGACCATTTTGATGATGATTCAAGGACATTAATTTGTTTTTGAGTCAAAAAAATTAATCTATATAATAATTTCTCAGGAATGTGCATTTTCTGCTTGCTCTGTTTTTAGGCCTTCTTCCTGGTCTATGCTCTGGGATGTCTAAGTGTTTACTATGAGAAGGTAAGATCTTCCATTTAAATATAATCCACTTTAAATTTTCCTGGTGTTAAAAACAGGTTGTAGTAATTTCAGTTGCTTCAATATAAATGTGTCTACTTACACTAAATAAAACAGAAATTGACCTCTTTTCTAAGTTTCAGCTTTGGGTCCTGAATTGGAACAGTTCAGGCAAAAGCCAGCGTTGACCCTTTTGTATTGAATTTTATTCCCAGAGGTTAGGAG
Source organism: Saccopteryx leptura (assembly GCF_036850995.1). Classification (NCBI taxonomy): domain Eukaryota; kingdom Metazoa; phylum Chordata; class Mammalia; order Chiroptera; family Emballonuridae; genus Saccopteryx; species Saccopteryx leptura. Next base: position 47,934,542 of record NC_089512.1, on the reverse strand, counting down.
AAGAACAATATTTTACATAATGACCAGGAAATCTGTGTCAGAACAATACTACAAATTAACAAAAATGAAAGCTACCAGTGTTTAGCAATACTTCAGGCTGTGTATTATGTTGTTTTACATACAATACTTCTAATCCTTCCATCTGCTAAGAATTTTATAGATAAGGTTAACTGAGGCTCAGAGAAGTTAACTCACCCAAAGTCACCTATGTCAGAGTAGCTCCAAAGCTCTCGATTTTGTAGAGTAGCCTGCTTCTCCTAGAATAAAGGTCATCCCATAAGACGTTTATACCATAGCTTGCCTTTCCAGTAGAGGAAATGGAAGGCTGGGTACACAGGTTGGAGGGAACTCTCCTCTGTACACTTTTTGTACTTTTTGTATTTTGAACCATGTGAACATAGTACATATTCAAAATAATTTAAATGGAATTAAAATTAAAAAGATGAATGTAAGTAGAACAGTAAATAGACCAGAGATAGTATATCTTATTCTGGTTTTGGAAGTACATAATTTTGTCACTCATCAAATTCTAATTAGAGAAATCTTTTTCATGAGTATTCCATTAGTTTGGAAATGGGTGTCTGGCTGATGGGTGACTCATTTTTCTAGATGGTGGTCATTCTTAGCCCAACCTGCCTCCTCTCCTAGGCCTTTGCTGAAATTTGTCAGAACATTCTTCACCATCTGAAAAGTGGTGGGCCCTCCGTATTGGATGTTCAGCCTTCTCTATAAGACTTGCTTCTCAGAGGTGGGGGTTGAGTGTTCTCCTGAGGTGGGGTTTGAAGGCCACATACACATGGAGCTTCCACTTTAGTAACAACTCCAAAAAAGTGAAAGGGAAAAAATACCACAGCTCTAACTCATACTTATGGTATTAAAATCTTCATGTGAGCGAACTGAGCAAATATTTTCAAATGAGTGAACCCTAAACCAACTGAAGAGTTGACCATTTTAATAAGCACTGAAATGAAGCAAAAACATTCCAAACTTGCCTAATTTATGTGTTGTTGTTTTTTTGTATTGATATATCAGAATGCACCCTGAACCGAACCATTCTCAGTCTCTTCAAGCCCTACATTAGGAACAAAATTCTCTTGTAAGCAGTTGGATTATTAATTTGTGCCATCAGATAACAAATTCTCTAGTTTCAAAAAATAAATGGAGCATTTTTGAACAGCTTTTATAAAAGTAATTGTGGCTTTTCTGAGTGTAGCCTGACATATAGTAGCTACTTTTTAGGGTCTTTTGGAACATGCTGCCCTTGTGGACTTGTTACATTTGAGCACCTGGCACCCACTCATTCCTCTGCCTGGAATGTTCTTCCCCAGCCACCACCATCTCTGCCTCCTCCTCCTCTTCCTCCTCTTCCTCCTCCTCCTCCTCCTCCTCCTCCTTCTCCTCCTCCTCCTCCTGAACCCTCCACCACCCCCTTTCGCTTGGCCACTTCCTTCTCATCTCAAATGTCACTGTCTCAGAAAACCTACTCCTCTCTCAGAGCAGTCTGTCCACTGGAAATGGAATGGGAGCCTCTGAGGGAGCCATGTTTTCTGGTAGCCACATTAAAAAGGATTTTTAGCCTGACCAGGCGGTGGCGCAGTGGATACAGCGTCGGACTGGGATGCGGAGGACCCAGGTTCAAGACCCAGAGGTTGCCATCTGGCTTCAGCAAAAAAAAAAAAAAGCTCACCAGCTTGGACCCAAGGTCGCTGGCTTGAGCAAGGGGTTATTCGGTCTGCTGAAGGCCCAGGGTCAGGGCACATATGAGAAAGCAATCAATGAACAACTAAGGTGTCGCAACGAAAAACTGATGATTGATGCTCCTCATCTCTCTTCATTCCTGTCTGTCTGTCCCTATCTATCCCTCTCTGACTCTCTCTTTGTCCCTGTAAAAAAAAAAAAAAAGTTTTTTAAACAAAAGTCAAGGGCTAGACGGTTGGCTCAGCGGTAGAGCATTGGCCCAGTTTGAAAGTCCCAGGTTCAGTTCCTGGCCAGGGCACACAGAAGCGCCCATCTGCTTCGCCACCCTTCCCCCTCTCCTTCCTCTCTGTCTCTCTCTTCCTCTCCTGCAGCCAAGGCTCCATTGGAGCAAAGTTTGCCCAGGCACTGAGGATGGCTCTGTGGCCTCTGCCTCAGGCACTAGAATAGCTCCGGTTGCATCAGAGCAATGGCCCAGATGGGCAGAGCATTGCTCCCTAGTGGGCATGCCAGGTGGATCTCAGTCGGGTGCAAGAGGGAGTCTGTCTGCCTTCCCACTTCTCACTTCAGAAAAATACAAAAAAAAAATGTCAGGTGGAGCCTGACCAGGTGGTTGTGCAGTGGATAGAGCATAGAGCATTGGCCTCAGAAGCTGAGGACCCAGTTTCGAAACCCTGAGGTTGCTGGCTTGAGCATGGGATCATAGACATGACCCCTGGTCACTGGCTTGAACCCCAAGGTCACTGGCTTGAACAAGGGGTCACTGGCTCAGCTGGAGCCGCCTGGTCAAGGCAGATATGAGAAATCAATCAATGAACAACTAAGGTACCACAACTATGAGTTGATGCTTCTCATCTCTTTTCCTTCCTGTCTTTCTGTCCCTGTCTGTCCCTCGCTCTCTAAAAAAAAAAAAAAAAGTCAGGTGGAAAAACTTACCTGGCAAGGGAGGTACCATGATCATGAAGCCAGGGCAAGGCTTATTCATTCCAATCCAGAGGTGCTGACCCCTGAGACTTCCCCAAATGTAGGAAACTCAACTGCATAATTTGTGGTAGTGGGTACTGTGTTCACGCTCTCCCCTACTAAAAGAGAAAAAAAAAGTCAGGTGAAATTAATTTTTTTTTTTTTTTTTTAGCAGAGACAGAGAGGGACAGACAGGCAGGAAGGGAGAGAGATGAGAAGAATCAATTCTTTGTTGCAGCTCATTAATTGTTCATTGATTGCTTTCTTATATGTGCCTTGACTGGGGGGCTACAGCAGAAGGAGTAACCCCTTGCTTAAGCCAGCGACCTTTTGGGCTTCAAGCCAGCAACCTTTGAGTTCAAGCCAGCAACCATAGAGTCATGTCTATGAACCCACGCTTAAGCCGACAACCTCGGGGTTTCAAACCTGGGTCCTCTGCGTTCCAGTCCAATACTCTTTCTACTGCGCCACTGCCTGGTCAGGCAGAATTAATTTCTAATTTATTACATAGTTTGTTTACCCCATCATATCCAAAATTACTGAGATAATCTTTTTAACTTTTTATATTACACTTTTGAAGTTCCATATGTATTTTATTTGCAGTACATCTCAGTTCAGGCATGTCATTGGGCAGCACAGGCCTGGTTAAAGCCCTCTGTTATAGGTACCATGTTTGTTTTGTTCACATCTTCAGCTTCACACTGACAAATGTTGCTTCACTGGCTGAATGCTAAGTGAGTACATACATAATAACGTCATTTTTTTGTTCAATAACTTTAGGAGCCTTTAACAATTGTGAAACTCTGGAAAGTTTTCACCACAGTTCAGCCCACATTCAGGACTACCTACATCGCGTACCATTACTTCCGAAGCAAGGGCTGGGTGCCCAAAGTGGGACTTAAGTACGGAACAGACTTATGTAAGTAGTACGTGGCATGGTGGGTGTGAGAACCAGTGTTGCCTCAGATCCTGGGATGAAGCTCAGATTGGTTATAGGTCCTGTTGCTGAACTTTCTGAAGAGGTTCTTCCTTCCAGCCAAGACAAGACCATTGGATACTTGGATTGGGTTTAGGGCAGTGGTCTCCAACCTTTTTTGGGCCACGGACCGGTTTGATGTCAGAAAATATTTTCATGGACCAGCCTTTAGGGTGGGAGGGATAAATGTATCACGTGACCGAGACAAGCGTCAAGAGTGAGTCTTAGATGGATGTAACAGAGGGAATCTGGTCATTTTTTAAAAATAAAACATCGTTCAGACTCAAATATAAATAAAACGGAAATAATGTAAGTTATTTATTCTTTCTCTTTGGACCGGTACCAAATGGCCCACGGACCAGTACCGGTCCACGACTCAGGGGTTGGGAACCACTGGTGTAGGGTATGTCCAGAAAGAGAGAAAGGCAGTCCAGGAGGAAAGCTCACAGCCCCAAGTCAAGCTTTTCTTCTCATCTGCTCTGTAATTTTAGAAAACAGTTCTACAGCATCCCCTACCCCTACCACTCATTAGCCATGTGACCATGTGATACAGGGCAGTCCCTTTTCCTCTGGGCCTCAGTTGCCTCATCTGGCAAATGAGCGTCAACATTGTAATATTTACAGTTATCATTTATTGAGCATTTCCTGTGTACTAAAGCACTGTACTGTTTTACATTCATTATCTCATTAACCCGTACAGCAGTACTATGAAATGGATACTTGTAACCCTCGTTTTTCTGGTAGGGAAACTGCAGTTTAGATAGAATGGGTCATTTGCCCCTAACAGTTTTCAGGGCCTGTAACTTACAAAGCTGGACTTGGAATTTTGGAGCCAACTCTTAGAAACTTCTACACAGTTCTCCACTGATGTTTACTTAAAGTAGGGGTCTGAGCCAGGTGAGCACTTTATTCAACAGAGAATTACTGAGGGTCTTCTTGGGCCAAATCTTTTTAGGTGCCAAGAACACAGAAGTGAACGAGACAAACAGAAAGCCACATTGGAAAAAAAATCCACCTTGATGAAGCAACTTTCTTTTTGGAGGAAGAAACAAACAAGCATCAAATACATACATAATGTAACTTTAGGTGCTGATAAGTTCTATAAGAAAAATAGACCAGATCCTTCTAGCTCTCAGTCAGATGGGCCCAGAGATGCTTCTGGAAGTAACATTGCCATGGCTTCCCAAGAAGAACCCCAAATTCAGTTCAAACTTGTATTAGTGTTGGTTGGTGGTGGTGGAACCGGGAAAACTACATTCGTAAAATGCCCCGACTGGTGAATTCAAGAAGTCGTTTGTAGACACCCTGGGCATGGAGGCCCATGCCCTCATGTTCTACACCAATAGAAGGCCTATTAAGTTCAATGTGTGGGACACAGCAGGCCAGGAGAAGTTCGGTGGACTGAGAGCTGCAACATCCAAGCCCAGTGTGCCAGTTATAATGTCTGATGTAACTTAAAGAGTTACTTACAAGAATGTGCCTAGGCCCTGGCCAGTTGGCTCAGTGGTAGAGCATTGGCCTGGCGTGCAGAAGTCCCGGGTTCGATTCCCGGCCAGGGCACACAGGAGAAGCGCCCATCTGCTTCTCCACCCCTCCCCCTCTCCTTCCTCTCTGTCTCTCTCTTCCCCTCCCGCAGCGAGGCTCCATTGGAGCAAAGATGGCCTGGGCGCTGGGGATGGCTCCTTGGCCTCTGCCCCAGGCGCTAGAGCGGCTCTGGTCGCAGCAGAGCGACGCCCCCGGAGGGGCAGTGCATCACCCCCTGGTGGGCAGAGTGTTGCCCCCTGGTGGGCGCGCCGGGTGGATCCCGGTCGGGCGCATGCGGGAGTCTGTCTGACTGTCTCTCCACGTTTCCAGCTTCAGAAAAATACAAAAAAAAAAAAAAAGAATGTGCCTAATTGGCATAGACTTCTGGTGCCAGTGTGTGAAAACATCCCCATCCTGTTATGTGGCAACAAAGTGGTTATTAAGGACAGGAAAGTTAAGGCCAAAGTCAGACATCTTCCACTGAAAGAAGAGTCTTCAGTACTATGACATTTCTGCCAAAAGTAACTACAACTTTGAAAAGCCTTTCCTCTGGCTTGCTAGAAAAGTAACTGGAGACCCTAACCTGGAGTTTGTCGCCATGCCTGCTCTCGCCCCACCAGAGGTTGTTGTGGACCCGACTTTGGCAGCTCAGAATAAGCATGATCTAGAGGTTGCTCAGACCACCGCTCTCCCGGATGAGGACGACGACCTGTGAGCTTGGGAAGCAAGAGCCTAGCGTCAGAAGTCTAGTTTTATAGGCAACTGTCCTGTGATGTCAGTGGTGCAGCGTGTTTGCCACTTTATTATGTAGCTAAGCAGAACCTATGCTTGATCTTATGCTGAAAGAGATCAGTGGGCTTCGGAATGAATGTGGCAGTTAAAAAGTTCCTTCATTTTCTGGATCTGCATATTTAGCTGTTTTGGGGCACGGTTGTTTCCTTATTGAGTTTCAACCATAAGACTGCTGCAGTTGCATCACATTATTTCGCGGTGAAACCTTGTTTGTTAATGTCATTCTTATTCCTTTTGTTTAGAAGCAGAATAAACTTGTATTTCAAGTATCTCAAAAAAGAAAAAAGAAAAATAGAGCAGAGTAAAGGGATAGATAGTACAGGAATTTAGTAAAGGTGGTCAGAAAAGCACTGTGAAAATAATGTGACACCACAGTGAGGGAGGTCACTTGAGAATTTGGGAAAGACCTCGCTAGACAATGTGAACAGGAAGTACAGAGGCCCTGAGGCAGGAACAAGTTTGGCAGATCTCGGGAACAACAGAAAGAAAGTGTGTCTAGAACTTAGAGATCCAGGGCTAGAGTGACATGAAGTGATGTCTGAGCATTAGGCTGAGGCCAGATCACCAAGGGCCTGTCAGAGACTTTGGATGTTATTCTGATGATTGGACGTCTTGGGAGATTTAGAGCAAGGGAGTGACTTAAATTTAATGACTTCATGTAACGGAACCCTCTATCTGCTCTCTTACTAATAGATTGTAGGAGGCATAAATGAAAGGAGAGTGACTAGTTAGGGGAGCTGAACTCAGCCTGCCCAGTAGATGGAATGGATGTGAGATTTGTGGGTAAGAGAGATCAGGGATAATGCCTAAGTATTTCACTTAATATTTGGACATGTTAAGTAAGCCAACTGGGGATAACTGGGAAGATAGGCAGTCTGGAGCACAGCTGAGATACAAATTTGGAGTTGTCATTATGTAACTGGCACTTAACACCACAGGCCTGGGTGAGTAAACATGATCAGCACTGGTGTCACTCCTTCAGTAAATCTCCAAAACTCATTTTCCTCATCTGTCAAATGGGAGTGGTTCCGGGATGCTTTTTAGAATTGTTAATGAGGTCAAAACAAAAATTTCAAGATATTGAGAGGCCTTCTAAGAAGTCATGGCGCTTGAGGTCTTTTGAACTGTCACATTACATTGTTCCATGGTTTTGGGTTTTTTTAAATACCCAAAGAAGGCCAGTTCAATCTTTTACATTTTGAGTGTGCTTAACCTAGACATATAGGATAGTCTTCAGGGGTCTCCTTGCACCCCCTGAAATTTTATTCAAAATATTGTTTGTAGATTGGCATGTTTTTCTGGATCAAGAGTTAATAGCTTTCATGAAATTCTCAAAGGGGGTCAGCAGTTTAAAATAAAGGTTAGGGCTCACCCATCTTTCTAAGATAAATGGTTTATTTTGTTTCTTCCATGTCTGGATTTAAGGTACAGATATCCTAACTCAGAGATACCACACTAATGATCAGGACTAGCTTGAGATTAGTTTGCTAGGTTTCCAGATAATTGTGTGGCCACAGGTCACATTGTTTAAATAAGTGGTGTGCCTGTTTCATTTTTCTTCATTGGCTTCCTGCCTTGTTCTACTTTTCATGTTCCTGTAAGAACAGCCACTCATTGTAAATACTTGGCAGGTCTTCTCCAACTTTCTCATTATATGGGTGAAACTGGAGTAGAATTTTCCAATGGACAAGGCTACAATGATGCATTAAGAGGTGGCATGGGTGATAGAGCACTTTTTTGGGTTCACAGCCGGATGTGTATCTTATTTAATCTTTATACTCCTGGGAGGTGTGTGTCACTTCAAGCAAGTTTATTCATCTCTCCAAGTTTTCATTTGCTCATAATATAACAAAGATAACAATACCTTCCTTATAAAATAACATCTTTATTTTTTTAAAGTGAGTTTTAGGGTAAAGGGGCTTTTGTTGAGTGCTTCTAAACATACCTTATCTCATGTATTTTCAATACTCAAGCCATATTTGTGGATGTTGAGAAGAGAGAACTTTCCTAAGTTAAACATAAACTGCCTTATAAGGATGAATGAAAGAACAGACAAGCAGACAGATTTTCTAAAAAGAGAAGAAATAAACCAACTGTTATTTCCCAGCTCTCCGGAGGCCTTTTCCACAGCTGGGGCATATCATGTACTTCGAGCTGCTTGTATAATTAATGTGAGACCAGGTCCCTTGGCCCAGCAGCCGCTTGAAGGGTGTCTCAGTTCCTGCTTCAGCAAGGGTTCAGGAGCAGTGCTTGCCTGAGATGGGAAGAACACTTCCTCAACTTGACCCCTTCTCCAGGCACAGCAGCTCAGTGCCAACGGTTTAACAATATTTTAGTTTTGAAGGCTTAATGACCTAATCGCATGTACCTTAGAACTGCCAACACAGGTTAAATACAGGACATTCTCTTAACAGTTGTTTCTGCTTACAGAGCTAATGACTCATGACAAAGGGCCGTTATGAAACTCACATCTTATCAGGGAAACTCTTCCTTGAATAAATCTTGTCAATCAAATTTCATTCCAGGAGCAGTATTTGGAACAAATGATATGCATCTCAGATCAAGTGCAGCTGCTGAGCTAGTTGACCTTGATCACCCACTCTTGAAAATGAGACTAGGAACCAAGGGGGAGCCTTTCTTCACATCCCCTCCCCTGAAGCTCCCATGGCTGCTGCATCCTTTGGTGACCAGGCACGTGGCCTCTGTGCTTTTCTTCTCTCCTTTTACTTCATCTCCACACTCCTGTGAGGTGCGTGGCGTTTGCCTCCCTGCCACAGACTGTGCCTCCAAAGGATTCCCTGTGCAGTTCCAGGGTCTACATGGCAGAGTCCCCGACCCTATGCTTTCAGCAGCGGCTCTTTACCTTCAGACTGAAGTCCCAGTAGCCCCCTTTATCTTCTCTTGGTTTCAGTTCCATGTCAATATTGGTTTGAAAGTATGAAATGGAAAATTCCAGAGACAAACAATTCATAAATTTTACATTTTACATCGTTCTGAGTAGCATAATGAGATCTGTCGCCGTCCTACTCCGTCCCACCCAGGACATGAGTCACCCCTTTGTCCAGCATAGATGATCCCCATCCATTAGTCACTTAGGTTATCAGACTGACTGCTGGGCTATCACAGTGCTTATGTTCAAGTAACACTTATTTTACCTTAATAACATAACTTTTCTTATAGTATATTGTTATAATCATTCTATTTTATTATTAGTTATTGTTGTTAATCTCTTACTGTGCCTAATTGATAAATTAAACTTTAATATAGTATGTATGCATAAGAAAAAACATATGGGGTTTGGTACTATATAGCACTGGAAGTCTTGGAACCTATCCTTCATGCATAAGCAGGGAACTGCAGAAGTAGGGCAGATCTCTGAGTGGTGTGTATGGTTATGGGATTTTTTCCCCCACTTGACTTTGAATTTCTTAAAAACAGGCATGAGCCTTTTTCATCTCCAGCACCAACACTTAAGTCGGTACCTAGCCAGATTAATGCAAATGCTTTGAATTACATTGATTCAGTATGAATAACAAAGTATCCATCCATATTATACGAACTTCACATTCTTGATAGACTTTCAAGCTCTCACTCCAGAGAATATAAAACAAGACCACTTGGACTTGACTTTGGAATTCACTTGTGGGGTGGGGAGGAAGGGTATGGTTAGGGTTTGACAACAGATTTGCTTTACTAATTGCATTTCATTCCAGGTGGAAAAACAGTTTGGACTTTAAAAATAGACTAGAGGGAATATTGCAGATTACCACATACAGATCATTGGTTGTTTATATCTCTGTGGAGAGAAAAGACTTAAGTAATAAAATAAGATTTTGATTTAGGGTGGTTATACTTTTATTTCTTTGTTTTTCTTTGCAGTGCTGTATCGAAAAGGACCTCCATTTTACCATGCAAGGTTTGGAGTGATTTTTAAATAAGTTAATGACAGGAATGTGAAATTTCTGGCCTCCACTTTAATATTCAGTGCCACAGAAACAATTGGTCATTTTCCTATTGGCCTGATAAGGATAAATACTATATGTCTGTGCCTTATACACCAGCATTGTTAGATCATGAATAAAATAATAAATAGGTTATGATAATGTGTCTTTTAGTATTAAATATTGAGTTCATCTATGTAATAATTGTTCATCTTAAATATCAGAATTAATATCTAAACAATTGAGTGAATTCTTAGCTTTCATATTGGGAGAAATATTTTTCTTTTAAGATTTTATTTATTCGATTTTTATATGGGGGAGGGAGAGAGAGAGAGAGAGAGAGAGAGAGAAGCAGGGAGGAGCAGGAAGCATCAACTCCCATATGTGCCTTGACCAGGCAAGCCCGGGGTTTCAAACCAGCGACCTCGGTATTTCATGTCGACACTTGATCCACTCTGTGCTTCCACAGATCAGGCTGGGAGAAATATTTCTGTTCCTTTCCTATACGTGTTGAAATCATTCTTACAAAGTATGAGTTTTTCACTAATATGTTATCAGTAGCAATCAATCTAGGAGAATTTAGTATCAGATGATGTACATTCCATTTTTTCTGTATCTTTGTTCTTGGTAGGACAAACAATATTCTTATTTTTTATTTTATTTTTTTAGAGAGAGAGAGAGGCAGAGACAGAAAGAGAGAGAGATGAGAAACATCAACTCATAGTTGCATCACTTTAGTTGTTCATTGATTGCTTCTCATAAGTGCCTTAACCAGTGGGCTCAAGCCAAGCCATTGACCCCTTGCTCAAACCAGTGACCTTGGGCTTCAAGCCAGCAACCTTTGGGCTCAGGTCACGCCGGTGACCCTGTGCTCAAGCTAGATGAGCCTGTGCTCAAGTTGGCAACCTTAGGTGTTTCAAACCTGGTACCTCAGCATCCCAGGTCGATGCTCTATTCATTGTGCCATCACCAGTCAGGCCAAACAATATTCTTTTTAAACAGATGATTTCATACTTTTTATTATCCCTTCGTGTGTTTTTCAGTTACTCTGTCATTATTGAGTTAGTCAATGACCATTTTGAGGGCCCTCTTCGAAGACCTTTCAGTTGGAAGTCACTGGCCACCTTGAGCAGAGTTTCAGTGAATGTCTCCAAGGTAACAGCATCAGTTCTGGCATTACCTGTCACTTAAATGGTTAGATTTTTTTTTTCTTAAATGTAGTAGAAATAGAAAAGTCATTTGTAGAAACTTCAAAATGTTTCTGCCAGCAAAATTCTGGAAAATTGGTGTGGGGAAAACAGCTGTGTTAGGCTTGCTTGCTGGTTTAGTGGCTGCAAGCCTGATTAGTACGTGAGCACGTGGCAGTGCCACATATGTGTGGTCTATATAAGGCTGCCTGTACTTTCCCTTGGGGGCAGTTCTCCCAGGATCACTCTCTCCCTACTGTGAGGTACAGTTTCCCTGCTTCCTTGCCCTTCGCTGTGAAAAGCAGGTTTTGCTTTGTTAGCTCACCTGTCTTTGGGAGCCTCCAATAAATGGGTGTGGCCCTGTGCTTTCCGGCTCCGCAATTCCTCTACTGTCTGCTTGAACCTGCCAGGCCTCAATCACCAGCATTACAATTGGGCTAGAAGCTATCCTCCATCTCAGGTCCCCTCCCACCATCAACTGGTTCTGAACTCCAGCAATTGAGCTAAGTTTCCCATGATTGACAGCGCTGGGCATTGCCTTTCTTCTCCAGGGTGCCCTTGGTGAGTACAGCCAGCACCTGCTCAAAATTCACCCACACAACCACATAAAGGAGTCCAAACATTGACACATTTCTTTTCAGAGTTCGCCAACCTCTTGAAAAAGCAGGAAGGGAATTAATATTTATTGCTAACACTTTACATGTTTTCTTACCATCCATTTACTGTCCTCATTCTAAGAGTGAAGAATTGAAGGGTCAGAGATGTTGAGAGAGACACCATGATCACATAGCTCATATTCAGAACTGGGACTCAAACCCAGAGCCAGCTGACTTCCTGGCTGTGTTCTGTTTCCTGCTGCCATCAAGATAGAAGAGAAGTCACCAGGACTATAAAGGATGAATCTTTGTGTCTTCTCAGTGATTCAGTAATTTGCTAACTAAAGTGAATTGTGGGCCCCCTCCCACTCTGACCCACTGCTGCTGGAGGTGTGGTGGAACTAAGACTGAAAAGTCCAGAGAGGCCAGGTGACTGCTGTCTCGGGTGCAGGTTAAACTGTTTAGGCTTCGGCCTGTAAAAAGTAGCTTTGTCCAGTAGGAATAGGGAGACTATACTGTTTCCAGTGTTTTTATGCCCACTTTTTGAGACTTACAACATATATATAATATTTAAATTATAAGTTTACAAGCAGTAATTCTATGTGATTTGCATTCTTTTAACATGTCAACAATGACTAAATGGCAGGTCCTTAGTCTAGAATGTGAGCCCAGTTATGATGTTCCCAGGAGCACACAGTGAGAGGGAATTGAGACTGTGCATGTCCTGCTGATGAACTAAGATTTGTACTATTATTTTGTGGGATATGGAGATTTTTGTTTGTTTGTTTCTCAATAGGAACTTATGCTGTGCTATTTGATTAAACCCTCTACCATGACTGACAAAGAAATGGAGTCACCAGAATGTATGAAAAAAATTAAAGTTCAGGTGCGTAAACTCAAAGAAAATTTATGTCATCCCAAAGATTCTGTCCACAGTAGTGTGTCCCCTTAAACATGTGCTTCCAAGAACACAAAAGAAACCCATCTTGCCTTGGTAAAGTCTTCTGGGGCCCTTCCCTGCTAAAGCCACTCTCACTCCCGCTTAATTCTTGCTGCTTCCTCACTTGCGATTTGGCCTGGTTTCTGTCCTCACCACTCAGCTGAAACTGCTCTCCCAGACGGCCTGGGGCCTCCTGGCTAGGCCAGAACCACTCCTCAGTCTCATTCCCAGAGACTGTAAGTGTTGCTGTTGACTCATTCCTTCCTTGAACTTCTCATCTGGCTTCTGGGGTTCTGTGTTGATCTGAATCTCCCCCTGTTTTTCTGACAGGTTTTTCTCTGCCAGGGCTGCTAAGTTCATTTCCAGTCATCCAGTGTTTAATAATTCCATCCCTCGCCCTGTCTTTGACCCTTTGCCCACATGCAGCACATTGCACCCTTCCTTCTTGGTCTCACTGCCCCATCGCACTGCACACCTGCTCGGGTGTCCCAGCACCTCATCCCCTCAGTTTGTCCCTCCACCCCCACTAGGTTAGCTTTTCAGAAAGTGCCAGTCCAGATCCACTTCTGCCCTGTCAGTACTGACCGGGATATAGCAGCGCCATCATAGACTTGGTTCTGATGTTAAATATGAGCTTCTGTACCAGCACTCCTAGTCCTGGAAAGGGCTGGTGGGATACCACAGCTGTGACAGGTTTAGCTTTTAAAATCTTTGTGTGATTATGGTAGATTTTATTTGCATGTAAGGTTTTATTGCTACATTTCCTCCAAATGTTCACTTACAAGGAATGGGAACAGATATCCTCATACACGGACAGCTTTTTGTGAAATGTAGCTGTGATGTCGCATGCCTAGCATGTTCTTTCATTTCTGTTTCTAAAATTGAGTTGTCTGTTTTGTTTTGATTGGTTACAGGAGGTGATTCTAAGCCGTTGGGTTTCTTCACGAGAGAGGAGTGACCAAGACGAACTTTAACAATTTAACCTCAGTTTTCTTATTTCACCAACAAATATTTACTGAATTTCCTACCATAAGCCAAGTTCAGGGCGAGGTAAAAAGTCATTTTATTGTAACTGGCCATTGATTTAAAAGTTTCAAAGGGCATGCTGCCCCCAGAACCAGAAAACTGTTAGTGTTTTAAAAGATAAAATTACACAGGGGAGAAAAAGAGCCCTGTTCTGGGACTTCAGATTCTGTCCATAAATCAGCAGTGACTATGACTGACCCAAGGTCTTTCCCTCTGGGCTTCACCCTGTGTCTTCATCTGTTCTTTGAGGAGGTTGGATAGATGGGTCCCAAGAAGACTCATCCAGCAACAGGGAAATTCTGGTTTACCCTGACTCTACCTGAAAATGAGGATAGTTTACATTTACGAGGCACTCTACAGTTTCCAAAGCAGCACTTTTATGCCCAGGCATCTCTTCCCTTCCCCACACCCCATCTGCTCCTGAAAGAGAGCCAGAAAGCAGCTGTGGGGACTACAGAACACTGTGTTCCATTACTTTAAATGTAAAAAATAATGTGTCTCTGCTTGTCCAAGAACTTCAACCGAGTACTCAAGCCCTTAAAAATCCACTTAATATTTAACAAGGATTTCTGTTTTATAGGAAGCATATAAAACATCAATTACCTAGTTGTTTGTCAGTGAACTACTTGGTGGGCATACTTATGTGGAATACACAACAGTATTAGATAAAAATTGCACCTTCCTTCGGTGAACTTGTCATGAAGTAAAAATAGGTGATGAAATGTATGAAGTACAGAATGAATACAATTAACTTAAATAGGTTTTTTAAGGTTTTATTTATTGATTTTAGAATGGGAGGGAGAGAGAAAGAGAGATCATAGTTGCTTCACTTTAGTTGGTCATTGATTGCTTCTTGTATGTGCCTTGACCCAGCAAGCCAGGGGTTTTGAACCGGTGTCCTCAGCATCCCCGGTCTACACTTATCCACTGTGCCACCACTGGCCAGGCTGGGTTTTGGGCAGTACAATTACCTTTAGTAAACACAGTAAACGAGGCTTTTTTAAAATTGGTCAGATCCCAGTGAAGAGTTGCCTGAGGCATGGTATCCGAGGGAAGAGGAGGGAAATGTACAGAGGGCATGGCGGGGGGGGATGAGCCAGAGGGAGCCAGTAGCAGTGAGGGAACAAATGTCTGAGACTCATCCACTGTCCAAGTTCAAGACATTGTCCGACAGTCTCCTTGGCACTAAATACTCCAGAACTAGATGGGTAAGGACCATCTTTGGAAGCTGAGATGAAAAAAATAACAAGCACTTGTTTGCATTCCCTTGATGCATGATCTTAGAGCTCCCGACAGCCTAAGATGGCTTATACTTGTGTTTCTTCTGTTCATGTCACAGTCTACAGTCTTGCTCTCTGGCAACAAAATCATCATGTCTGCATGCTCTATATTTTGAAGATTTGGCATTCAAATAATGGAGCTCCCCTTCCTCCCCTGCCTCAGAGCAATACGACCATCAGTTTGAAAGAGCTTCATAGTAAGTTCTTCACTTTTCATTAGTGATGCTGATAGTTCTTCAGCATTTTCACTGTTCACTTTGCTTACAACATGCTCCTTAGCAAGTGAAAGACTTCACTTTGATCATTACTTTCTCAAAAACTTTAATGTTGGCAAAAAATTTCAGGAGGCATTTCTTCCCTATTTCATGATCATTTCTAGTGACACTTCTTTTCTTTTTTTTAATGGGGCGACATCAATAAATCAGGTTACATATATTCAAAGATCAACAAATCCAGGTTATCTTGTCTTTCAATTATGTTGCATACCCATCACCCAAAGTCAGATTGTCCTCTGTCACCTTCTATCTAGTTTTCTTTGTGCCCCTCCCCCTCCCCCTTTCCCTCTCCCTTTCCCCCCTCCCCCCCCCCCGTAACCACCACACTCTTATCAATGTCTCTTAGTTTCACTTTTATGTCCCACCTACGTATGGAATAATGCAGTTCCTGGTTTTTTCTGATTTACTTATTTCACTTCGTATAATATTATCAAGATCCCACCATTTTGCTGTAAATGATCCGATGTCATCATTTCTTATGGCTGAGTAGTATTCCATAGTGTATATGTGCCACATCTTCTTTATCCAGTGGACCTGGGTTTTAAAGAGCATTTTATGAATTTGACTCCAATGGCAAGAGAAGTGAAGGCAAAAATTAATGAATGGAACTACATCAGACTAAGAAGTTTTTGCTCAGCAAGAGAAACTGATAACAAAATAAACAGAAAGCCAACTAAATGGGAAATGATATTTTCAAACAACAGCTCAGATAAGGGCCTAATATCCAAAATATACAAAGAACTCATAAAACTCAACAACAAACAAACAAACAATCCAATAAAAAAATGGGAAGAGGACATGAACAGACACTTCTCCCAGGAGGAAGAACAAATGGCCAACAGATATATGAAAAGATGCTCATCTTCTTTAGTTATTAGAGAAATGCAAATCAAAACTGCAATGAGATACCACCTCACACCTGTTCGATTAGCTATTATTAACAAGACAGGTAATAGCAAGTGTTGGAGAGGCTGTGGAGAAAAAGGAACCCTCATACACTGTTGGTGGGAATGTAAAGTAGTACAACCATTATGGAAGAAAGTATGGTGGTTCCTCAAAAAACTGAAAATAGACTACCTTATGACCCAGCAATCTCTCTACTGGGTATATACCCCAAAAACTCAGAAACATTGATACGTAAAGACACATGCAGCCCCATGTTCATTGCAGCATTGTTCACAGTGGCCAGGACATGGAAACGACACTTCTTTTCAAGCCTAATCAGTACATCAAATGTCTTTATGGCAAAAACTCCTCCATGAACCCTTCATCAGAGTATGGTCCTGCTATCAATACTCCACCTCAGATGCTTTGTCTTCAGCTAATATGCACTGGAGGTCGTGGTGATTCCTTGGTATAAAGGCGACAATAAAAATGTAGAGAAGGCCCAGACCGGCTGTCTCAATGGATCGAGTGTCGGCTCAGTGTGCAGATGTCCAAAGTTTGATCCCCAGTCAGGGCGCACGCAGGAGAAATAACCATTTGCTTCTCTCCCCCTTTACTCCTGCCCCATTCTCCCCCTCTCTCCCTCTCCCCCCCCCCCACAGCCAGTGGCTCAATTGGTGTTTTTGTTGTTGTTGTTGTTTTAATTTTAGTGAGAGGAGAGGAGGCAGAGAGACTCCAGCATGTACCCCAACAGGGATCCACCTGAAAAACCCACTAGGGGGTGATGCTTTGCCCATCTGGGAAAATTACTTGGTTGCTCAGAAACTGAACCATTTTTTTTTTAAGCACCTGAGGTGAAGGCCACGGAGCCATCCTCAGTGCCCAAGGCCTACTCACTCAAACCAATTGAGCCATGGCTGCAGGAGGAGGGATAGAGAGAAAGAGAGAGAGAGAGAAGGGGAGAAGAAGGAGTGAAGAAGCAGATGGTTGCTTCTCCTGTGTGCCTCACCTGGAATTGAACCCGGGACACCCATATACCAGGCCAATGCTCTACCACTGAGCCAACTGGCCAGGGCCTTGATTAGTTTGAGTGTCAGCCCCGGGCACTGAGGATTGCTTGAGTGGTCTTGAGTGTTGGCCTCAGGCACTGAGAATAGTTTGGTTGATTTGAGCATCAGTCCCAGACAGTGGTTGCCAGGTGGATCCTGGTTGGGGTGCATGAGGAAGGAAATCTATCTCACTTTCTCCTCTCCTCTCACTTAAAAAAAAAAAAAAAAAAAAAAAAAGATGTAGAGAAGCCAAAAGATCACACAGGTATTTGTGACTGAAAGCTCTAGAAGAATATCCAAAGCATCATCTTTAGTCAAAGAAGCCTTGTATAGAGAATTCTCCTTCTTTATGTGTAAGATTTGAATACCGTGTAGCAGGGCATGCACCCTCCAGCATCACCTGAGGGTCCTGGGAGTTCTGGAGTGATAGACCAGTGAAGGCTCTGGTTTGTATCATCCTCACAGCTTCTAGCTAAAAGTAGTATTAACTTATTATACTACTTTGGAAGTATTATGTCCTAGTACTTTTTCCTTACCTCTGAAATAAATGTACCAGATGGCATTTGTTTTCAAAAAAAGCTTAGGTTCATCAAGATTGGATATTTACTCTGCAATAAAACCACCGTCAGGAGTTTCTGCACCCACACTCCAAAGCATCAGGCTTACATGGTTCTTAAATCTCTGCAACCTTCCAGACTTGCTTTAAAACTGAAATCCTTCACCAAACCCTCTCTCTCCTTCATCACTTCCCAGTTCTGGGGCGTTTGGGGCCACCCATCACTACCATATTTTCAAGTGTCATCAGGCTGACTGGCCACACAAGAATTCACTAGAAATAGCACATCATGGTCAAGAAATACCATGAAACTTTTGTAAAACCAACATTGTCACAAGTTATATTTTGTCAACCTAGTGCAAAATACATTAAAAAAATGCAGACACCTGCTTGGTCAAGATTATATATTTTGTATAACTTTCTCAGTACACTATCACTTCCAACTGTTTTTTTTTTTTCTAATGCAGGAGTATTTCCTAGGCCTCTAAAACTAACCTACTTTCTTTACAGGCTTTTCCACTTCCCTAGGAGACATTTTTACTTAGTAAAGTCTGGAAAATGATGTGATAATAGACCACACATCCAAACAGTGTAAGCATCGTCACCTAAGACAGCAGCATGTGTTCTGCCCTCTTTCTGATTCAGATACTCACAACTTGAATGATTTTGCTGCAGACTTAGATATTTGTTATTTTTAATTTGAAGAACCAATATAGGGTAATTTTTTTTTTTTTTTTTTTTTTTTTTTTTTTTGTATTTTCCTGAAGCTGGAAACGGGGAGGCAGTCAGACAGACTCCCGCATGTGCCCAACCGGGATCCACCCGGCACGCCCACCAGGGGGCGATGCTCTGCACATCTGGGGCATCGCTCTGTCGTGATCAGAGCCACTCTAGCGCCTCGGTGGAGGCCAAGGAGCCATCCCCAGCGCCCGGGTCATCTTTTGCTCCAATGGAGCCTTGGCTGCGGGAGGGGAAGAGAGAGACAGGAAGGAGAGGGGAAGGAGTGGAGAAGCAGATGGGCACTTCTCCTGTGTGCCCTGGCCGGGAATCGAACCCGGAACTTCCTCACGCCAGGCCGACGCTCTACCACTGAGCCAACTGGCCAGGGCCCAGGGTAACATTTTTTTTTTGCAAATCATTACAGTGAATACTCAGTGGGAGTTCAGATGGAGTAGACACCGGTTTTCTTTTTTTTTTGGAGGGGGGGGGTTGTTTTTCATTTTTCCGAAGCTGGAAATGGGGAGGCAGTCAGACAGACTCTGGCATGCGCCCGACCGGGATCCACCCGGCATGCCCACCAGGGGCCGATGTTCTGCCCCTCTGGAGCGTCGCTCTGTTGCTTCCAGAGCCATTCTAGCGCCTGAGGCAGAGGCCACAGAGCCATCCCCAGCGCCCAGGCCATCTTTGCTCCAATGGAGCCTCGGCTGCGGGAGGGGAAGAGAGAGAGAGAGGAAGGAGAGGGGGAGGGGTGGAGAAGCAGATAGGCGCTTCTCTTGTGTGCCCTGGCCGGGAATCGAACCCGGGACTCCTGCACGCCAGGCCGACGCTCTACTGCTGAGCCAACCGGCCAGGGCCAACACCTGTTTTCTTGTTTATCCCACAACAGCCCTTTGAGTTGAGGTGGTGGGACCCTCCACAGAAGGAATGTTTGAGGCTCAGCAATATGGCCACTGTCAAGTGCAAGCGGAGGACTTGACCTAAGAGCTCCTGCATGCAGTGCCTTTATAGGATTTCTACAACTTCAGTGACACCAGCCTAGAAAATCATGAGAAGTCAGAAATATGGCCCCATTAGGACTTATCCAGGTGGAGTTAAAGAGGGAGGCTACCCTCCACTCCAGGCAGGGCTGAGTATGTGCTGGCACAGTTGGGTGGTGCCCCACCTCCAAGGTTGGGGTGCAGCCTGAGATCCTCTCACCAGGAACCTGTTCATCCATATAACTGCATACACCTTCAGATGGTCCACAGGTTCCATGAGAACCACCTGTGGATTAGAGGTTAAAAACCTGGGAGCAGCCCTGGCCGGTTGGCTCAGTGGTAGAGCGTCAGCCTGGCATGCAAGGGGTCCTGGGTTCGATTCCCAGCCAGGGCACACAGGAGAGGCGCCCATCTGCTTCTCCACCCCTCCCCCTCTCCTTCCTCTCTGTCTCTCTTCCCCTCCCGCAGTGAGGCTCCATTGGAGCAAAGATGGCCCGGGCGCTGGGGATGGCTCCTTGGCCTCTGCCCAGGCACTAGAGTGGCTCTGGTCGCAACAGAGCGACGCCCCGGAGGGGCAGAGCATCGCCCTCTGGTGTTCAGAGCGTCGCCCCCTGGTGGGCAGAGCGTCGCCCCCTGGTGGGCGTGCCGGGTGGATCCCGGTCGGCGCATGCGGGAGTCTGTCTGTCTCTCCCCGTTTCCAGCTTTGGAAAAATACAAAAAAAAACCTGGGAGCAATGTGTGCTTCTTAGCTTTTTATTAGTTTCCCTGAAGATAATTTTATTGAGGGCCACGTAGTGGGATGAATGAGCCTTCTAGAAAAGACCCGTTTAGATCTCAGCTCTGCCTTTCAGTGGTTATGTGACCTTGGTTAACTTACTTGCCCTTAATGAACTTCAATTTTCTTACCTCTAAAATGGGCCAATTATAATATTTATGTCATTGTGGTTATATGGATAAAGGAGAACTCAAAAAACACCTGACACAAGGAGTTTCCCCTCCCTTCCTGGAAGGAGTGACTCAAACCCACCAAACTGGCAAGAGACCAAGAGGACACAGTGTCTATGTTCAACACTAAATCTGGGTTGAGAACTGAAATGTATTTGTGGAAGTTGGACACATCTGATAACAAACACAAGCATTGTTTGTGCACAGAAAGTGGAGAGGTGAGAGGACTTTGTAGAGGGCCTTCTGTGTGCGAAGGGGCTATTTGTCCTTGGAGTGAGCTGAGTTACCTTCAGCCTGCCTTCTGGAGGACCTGTGGCCGGAGTCAGGCAGTCACCGTTGGAAGTGCGGGACCAGCACAGGGAGCAGCGAGGCATCCATATGTGGTTCTGTAACCACAGACCTGCCCTGCCTTTAAGGTACCACCTCCCCAGGTTAGAGTCAATAGCTTACAGTTTTAAGGATTTTGAACTAAAGACTGGTTTTTGTATTAAGTTTCAGGAATTCCTTGGTCTCTGATTGACTTGGTGGAATGCAGGATGGCTGAGCTTGGTCTGGAGTCAGACCAAGGTTCGCACTGCAGCTCACCCACTTACTAGCTACGCAGTCTTAACCTCAGTTTCCCTGCCTACAAAATAAAGTTAATTTGATCAATATATACATTCAGTGGAATGCTATTCAGCCACCAAAAAAAAAAAAAGGTATTGACATGTTACAATGTAGATGAATCTTGATAACATGCCAAGTAACAAAAGGCAGGCACACAATGTTACATATTGTTAGATTCCAATTATATATCCCAAACAGGCAAGTCCATAGAACACAGATTGGTGGTTACCAGGGCTGGTAGGGAGGGAGAACTGAGGAGCAACTGCTTAGCGGGTACAGTCACCTTTTGAAGTGTTAAAATATTTTGGAACTCAGTAGAAGTGGTTGCACAACATTGTACTAAATGCCACTGAATTTTTTGCTTTAAAATTACATAGGTAACATAGGTTTATGTAATCTGAATCTCATCTCAATAAAAATAATACATATTATCAACCTCAGAGGTTTGCTGGAGGATTATGTGGGTTGGTCCTTACAAGGTGCTTATTAGCACAGTGCCTGGCTCATAATGTACTTTTAGTAATTTGCAGCTATGGTAATTCATTGTGTGTGTGTTCAGGGGAGCACTTGTGTCCTTAAGGTCCACTGTCACTTGTGCAGTTGATTATGTTGATTCTCTTCGTTTCAGTTTTAGAAGCTAACATTTTCAGACCTCATCCCCAAACGGTGGGGGGAAATTATGACATCTGCACCTTTATTATCCTGAATTCTCTCATAAAGAGATTCACTTCTATAAATTAATTGGTTCATATGTAACACTTGGTGGGTATTAAACCAACATGAGTGGGGACATGGTTTTAGGCAGGTTTACGAGGATGGAGTTGGTTAGGTTTCCCTATGATTTTGAACATAGTGTACTAGTCTAAAAATTCTTTGTTATTTATTGATTAATTTCTCTTATAATTATTTTTCCTCTATTAAAGCATTTTCATTTTCTCTTTTTTAAAAAAAACTATCATTTACTTGAAGGTGGTTTTTAACTTAGTTATATCCTTGTGGGGGAGTACTTGGGTTAAAAAGAAGTGAAATGTCTCTCCTCCCCACTGCCCACCTTCCATTTATGATTTTACCAACCAAATTGAATTTTTAGAAATCTGATTACAGGCTCAAATATTTTTTCATGAATGTTAACTTCCTTAAAACTGTGAGGCCCATTTCTAAAATTAATTAAGAGATATTTAAACCCATCAATTTACCTTAAATCTTTGCTTTTTATATATAAGCTGAAAAAATTTGTTTTACTACCATTTTGTGAAATATAGAGATGCCTCCCTTAAGAAAACATGATATGGCCCAACTAGTGGTGGCTGAATGAATAGAGCATCAATCTGGGATGCTGAGGACCCAGGTAACCCCAAGATCACCAGCTTAAGTGCAGGGTCATCTGGCTTGAGCGTGGGATCATTGACATGACCCCATAGCCACTGGCTTGAGCCCAGGGTCACTGGCTTGAAAAAGGGGTCACTGGCCTGGTCAAGGTACATATGAGAAGCAATAAATGAACAACTAAAGTAATGCAACTATGAGATGATTCTTCTCACCTCTCTCCCTTCCTGCCTTTCACTTGTGCTCAAAAGAAAAAAAAAAAAAAACATGACATGAAAAAAGCACATTTGTGGCCCTGGCCAGTTGGCTCAGCAGGAGAGCATCAGCCCAGTATGTGGAAGTCCCAGGTTTGATTCCCGGTCAGGGCACACAGGAGAAGCGCCCATCTGCTTCTCCACCCTTTCCCCTCTCGCTTCTCTCTCTTTCTGTCTGTCTCTTCCCCTCCTGCAGCCAAGGCTCTACTGGAGCAAAGTTAGCCCGGGCGCTGAGGATGGCTCTATGGCCTCCGCCTCAGGCACTAAGGATGGCTCCAGTCGCAGTGAAGTAATGCCCCAGATGGGCAGAGCATCGCCCCCTGCTGGGCATGCCGGGTGGATCCCAGTTGGGCACACATGCAGCAGTCTGACTGCCTCCCTGCTTCTCACTTCAGAAAAAATACAAAGAAAAAACAAAAAAAAACACATTTGTGAAATTGTTAAACTAAGAGATAATATTTTTTTCTTTCAAATCAATTCAGTCTGATTTAAGTGAAAAGTCTTAAGCATTTAAATTTTTTGGAATGTTTACAAATTCCAAAACAATATTGCAAAGGTAGGTCTTTTTCCAAACTTAAATGGTCCATTCTGATAGAGTAGAAACAGTGGAATTAGGATAACAGTGGCAACCTTGAGAACATTGCCCAATGACTCTGAGCCTGTTTCCTCAGCTCTGAAATGGGAATGATTACTACCTCCTGAGTTTGTTTTGCAGACAAAATGAGATGATATATGAAAAGGTCTGGCACATGATAGATATACCTTTTTCCCTTTCAGATAAACCAAGAATGTCAACATTGTCTTAACTATTTTCCCTAGGGATTGCAAAACCTAGTTTACGCCCTGGTAGGTAACACGATGGAGAAGATGGTAATAGTTTGAAGTAAAGTCATGAAGACAGCTCTGAAATGGAGGG
The DNA here is from genome assembly GCF_036850995.1 of Saccopteryx leptura. Classification (NCBI taxonomy): domain Eukaryota; kingdom Metazoa; phylum Chordata; class Mammalia; order Chiroptera; family Emballonuridae; genus Saccopteryx; species Saccopteryx leptura. Next base: position 47,911,113 of record NC_089512.1, on the reverse strand, counting down.
AGATGAGATAGTAAGCACCTCCTGAATAAAAAGAGCTAGATATGGCCACTGAGGGATAATGTTTATTTGGGTTTTCCTGGTTATAATAGTAATCCATACACGCTCTAGAGGCTTTGGGAAAATACCATTGTTGGGTCATTTTAGTCTTTCAAATCAGTAACACTGAGGCAAACTGACTTTATGAAAAGCCTTGTGGTGAGTCATTCCATGAGCATTGATGGAAGACCAGATGTATGCATGGGTCAGTGCTTAATGCTAAGATGAAGAAGTATATTTGTGGGGTGTAAGGGAGAACTCAAACCACCTGGGAAGCAGAAGTATACCAATGCTGAATCTCTCATCCTTCGGTTAGCATTTAGCTGGTATAATAAAGGACACAATTGGATTCTGTTTATAATTCTAAAAAACGGAGCAACATTGCCATCTATTGGTGTTATGAGATGGCTAATTTCCTTTATTATGAGTAAAACCTGGAGGATGGTACTGTGATTTTATGGGTAAGGAATTTATAGCTGGCTGGTGAAATAGCAGGTCAGCTACTGCCAGTGTCGCATCCTGGTGGGAGAGCAGCCTCTGAAATAAGGAATGGGTACTGTGGAAGCTTTGAAGAGCAAGGGATGCAGCACTGAGAGAGCATGACACTGGCATTTCTAATATTAACCATTCTTATTTTATTTGAATTGTTTTATGACATTATTTACTTCCTTTCATATTTGAATGTTAATGAAAGCAAAATTCTTTTTTCTCTTTTATCTTCTCTAATGCAAAAATTGCTGACCCAGTTGCTGCACAATATAGGTACCACTAGTCTCTTTCAGGTCACCAGGTGGGCCCAGGAGTTAAGTACATGGATTTTGCAGTCAAATTTCTCTAAACCCTGGCTTTGCCACCCTCTGTGTGACTTGGGCAAGGCATTTATTCAGTTTGACTTTTCATCTGTAAAATAATGTCGGCATAACGTTAGTAACTAGCGTTCAGTGAAAGAGAAGAATAAGATGTGTTCATTCTGGTGTGGAGACCTTTATGAATGCTTGTTAACTGCAGCTGCTATGATTACCAATAATCAGGTAAAGAATGGGGCAAAGAAGTAGAGTCCTAAGATAACATCTTAAGAGCATGAGGGCAAATCCTCAAACTCAACACTTTTTCATCTTTACCTGCTGAGATCTTTACAAATTCTTTAACATCACAGAATAGCAGTCACAGTTCTGTTTAAAGTGATACCATGTTCTGCATGGGAAGTTTTGTTTTTCTTAAAAGTATTGGAACTGCCTGACCAAGCGGTAGTGCAGTGGATAGAGCGTTGGACTTGGACACAGAGGACCCAGGATTGAAACCCCAAGGTCGTTTGCTTGAGCGCAGGCTCACCAAGTTGAGTGCAAGGTCACTGGCTTGAGCATGGAATCATAGACATGACCCCATGGTCACTGGCTTGAGCCCAAAGGTCACTGGCTCTGCTGTAGCCCCACCCCCCTGGTCAAGGCACATATGAGAAAGCAATCGAAGAACAGCTAAGGTACCTCATGAAGAATTGATGCTTCTCATCTCTTCCCTTCCTGTCTGTTTATCCCTATATGTCCCTCTCTGACTCTATCTCTGTCAAAAATAAAAATTTATATATATACATTTACATACATATGTATATATGTATGTAAATGTATATGTATACCAGAACTTAAAAATACAAACATTGGTGTGCCCTTCATTTTTTCCCACTGAAGAGGCCAGTGCTGAAATACTGTCCTAACACGTCTTTGGAAACAAGCTTTAAGGATCTGTAGCAAGTTTTCTGAGTATCTGTGTTACTGAGTAATTATTGGTGCTTTTTTGGGTACACTGAAGATGGGTTTGTGCTTTGAAGTTGAGTACTGCAAGGATAAGTTTGATTTTTGGAAGTTAGACATCACTTGGGGAAGAAAGATGGTGACTGTGGTATTGGAGGATGAGTCAGCATGGGTTCCAGTGGCTGTCCCCCACAGTCTCTCTCCCTGCGCCACCAACTTCCACACTGTCCTCACGCAGCTTGAGTCCTTTCAGCCCCTCCTCTGCCGGAGCCCCGGTATTTCTGTATCCAGGGCCTGATGTGTCCTGGAACTTGCATTGAGAGGAAACAGACCACTGCACATGGATTTCACTATTGCCTCTACAAGGACTGAAAGGTGTGTTCCAAGAGCCCTGTGACTTGCCAACCTGGCACAGACATTTTAGTAAAGACACATTTCAGTAATCTAAATGTAGACTAGGTTAAGTTTTCACAAAAACTACCTAGCAAACCAGGGATCAAAGACCGCATCTACATATATAGACAGACAACATGATGGGTGAGGACAACTGAGGGGTGGGGTAAATAAACCCTTTTATTAGTATTTAGTTTTCCCTCACCTGTTTAACCTGTTTAGAACTTGCAGTCTGGGCCCTGGCTGGTTGGCTCAGTGGGTAGAGTGTCAGCCTGGCAGAACATCCCAAGTTCAATTCCTGGTCAGAGCACACAAGAAGTGACCATCTGCTTCTCTCCCCCTTTTCTCCCTCTTCCCTTCCAGCAGTCAGTGGCTTAATTGGTTTTAGGGTGCTGAGGATGGCTAGGTTGGTTCGAGCATGTCAGCCACAGGCACTCAATACAGCTCAGTTAATTCAAGCATCAGCTCCAGACATCACTTGGTACCCAGGCTGAGGAATAAGATTAGGTGGAGTAGTAGATCACATCTGACCAAAAACGAAGTGATTTTTGGAAGCAGATTCTAAAGAGGAATTCTCGTATGTTTTGCTGATTGGTTTAAAATTTAGTGATTAGCATGCTCTCCCTCCTGGAGGTAACATCCATGCCTTTCCATTCCCCTTTTTCTTCCACAGGCGTTCATCTCCTAAACTCTAAGGGTCCCCATGAGACTTGCAACCAGGGAGCACTAGGCAGTGGCAGCTTGTTCGGGCTGACCCGTCTCCAAGGTCCCTTATTTTCTAACTTCTCAGAGCAGCCACACCTGGGGTCATCTCTTTCCTATAACATTTTTAGAGAACCAAAGCAGCCCTGCCTAGTCTCCTGTTGCTTCTTTTCTCCTAGCCCCTTGTTTTACAGTCTCCAGCTTTAATAAACATCCTCTCAAAATCCAGAAATAGTTTGGTGATTATTTGGGTATACAAATTCTAATATGCTCGTTAAAATCACCTCGTTTCTTTATAGTTGCTCATCCCAGTTTCCCCCCCCCCCTTTTTTTCCTGAGTATTAAAGAAACCAGACAACCTAGTTGTCCTTTGTGAAGTCTGCATTTGAAGTAGGAAGTGGCCCTGGCCAGGTAGTTCAGTTGGCTAGAGTGCCATCACGATATACCAAGGTTATGGGTTCGATCCCCCATCAGGCACATACAAGAAGCAACCAGTGAATGCATGAATAAAGGAAACAAATCAATGTTTTTCTCTTCCTCTATTCTCTCTCTCTCTAAAAAAGTATCATTTAAAGTGGGAAGAGAAGGTGCTGTAGTGAACCCAGCCCCCAGTCTTCTTATGTCAGGTCAGGTAAAATGGGAAGGAAACAGACTGGAGTTCCACTTCTGAGGAATTGCCTATCTAGTTGTGCCAATGGATTAGAAAGGCTAATTCAGGAATTCCCATTTCCTAACTTAGATTGAGACCTTTTCTTTCCTATTGACCATCAAGAGATAGATTACCGCCTGACCAGGCGGTGGCGCAGTGGATAGAGCGTTGGAATGGGATGCGGAATACCCAGGTTCGAGACCCCGAGGTCACCAGCTTGAACCCAAGGTCGCTGGCTCCAGCAAGGGGTTACTCGGTCTGCTGAAGGCCCGTGGTCAAGGCACATATGAGAAAGCAATCAATGAACAACTAAGGTGTTGCAATGTGCAATGAAAAACTAATGATTGATGCTTCTCATCTCTCTCCGTTCCTGTCTGTCTGTCCCTGTCTATCCCTCTCTCTGACTCACTCTCTGTCTCTGTAAAAAAATTTAATAAAAAAATAGGCCTGACCTGTGGTAGCGCAGTGGATAAAGCGTCGACCTGGAAATGCTGAGGTTGCCAGTTCGAAACCCTGGGCTTGCCTGGTTAAGGCACATATGGGAGTTGATGCTTCCAGCTCCTCCCCCCTTCTCTCTCTCTCTCTGTCTCTCTCTCCTCTCTATCCCTCTCTGTCTCTCTCTCTCTCCTCTCTAAAAATGAGTAAATAAAATTTTTTTAAAAATTACTATAAGCTTTTTAAAGAAAAAAGTGAGGTGAAAATAGTGTTCATAAATTGTTATCTTGCTCACCTTCCTACAAATCCAACCTCCACATTGAGAGGTGACCTCATTCAGCTCTTATTTATACAGATTTCATTGTTCTGTGAATAAAAGATGCTATCACTTTATGCTTTAACGTGGATTCTCAGTTCGAAACCAAACGGCTATGAAAAGAATTTAGTTGTAATGCAAACAATTTTGAAACCCAGGGCAATTTTTATTAGTTTTGTAAATTCTTATACTGCAGTAAGTATGCTTGAAGGAAAGCCATATGATTTTTTAATTAACCACAGTTTACTGTATTTAGAAGTCCCTAGTATCTATTAAAAGCAGTAACCCCCAAAACATCTTGTCCCTTCTGCTCTGACACGGCACACTCAGCACAAACCACTTCCCCGGGGAGGGCTTGGCGTATGATCCGGGTGGTCGATCACGCAGAAGCCACGCTCTTCTATTGCCCGGTAGAGCGTGATGTACTTGGAAACCTTCCTGGTCCTCGGGACCACGAACTTTTCTATGAACTCATTCTTGTCCAGTTGCGCCTTGCCTTCTGTGGTCAGAATGCAGTTGATGAATGTGAGGGTGTAACTGTAGCAGTTGTGGCTGTCTTCTTCATATCTTCAAAACAAGGATGTGGAAAAGAGAAGGCTTAGTTTTAAAAGCTGCTCAGAAACAGGCAGAGAAGCTGCTGACAGCCTTTCATAATTGAAATTGGGCTCACTCAGCAAGCTGGGCTCCAACCTGTTCACAGAAATTTGGCATCTTAGGCTATTTCTGCTTACAACTTAAGTACAGATGAAATTCAACTAAATGTTCAGAGTGATGAGTTAAAGTGCATATAAACCCCAACATGGGAGGCTTAATTTCACTGAAGTTCAGGGTTCTAGAAGTAGAATTTCCTATCTTAAATTTTAGGATATTCCAAAAAAAAAAAAAAAAAAAATTTTAGGATATTCCAGTGTCTAAACTTACTTTAGAATAGCCCGAAATTTTAAATTGACAAGTATGCTGTATAGCTAAAGTGTTAAGGGAGCAAGGATTGAGAAATTAATTTTACACTTGCTAAAACAAAACAAAAAATGAGCTTAAATATTTATAAATTTTGAGTATTACTTGAATTTTTTTTTTGTTCTAGGGAATATAACATCATGGCTCTTATGTATTATTATTAAATGTTATGTATGTAAAAATACCTAGTCAGATAACTAGAGTTCTAAGTCTAGTCCTTTCAGTTCTTAAAATGCTCTGATTCTTATTACATAATATATGCTGGCTCATCTCTGTAGAAACCCCAAAGTAAATCAACCCCTGCTTAAATTCTGCTACAGGTGCTACTACTCTCTTGGTTTGGGCTCAACTAAACACAGCTTAGAGTACTCTGCGAGCTGAGATTGCACTTGCCTGGCAAATGAGGGCCAGGGAGCAGGTGGTCTCTAAAGCCCTATACCTGGCCCTGGCCGGTTGGCTCAGTGGTAGAGCATCAGCCTGGTGTGCGGGAGTCCCGGGTTCGATTCCTGGCCAGGGCACACAGGAGAAGCGCCCATCTGCTTCTCCACAACTCCCTTTCTCCTTCCTCTCTGTCTCTCTCTTCCCCTCATGCAGCCAGGGCTCCATTGGAGCAAAGTTGGCCCAGGCGCTGAGGATGGCTCTATGGCCTCTGCCTCAGGCGCTAGAATCACTCTGATTGCAACAGAGCAATGCCCCAGATGGGCAGAGCATCGCCCCCTGGTGGGCATGCCGGGTGGATCCCAGTCGGTCGCTTGCGGAAGTCTGACTGCCTCTCTGTTTCCAGCTTCAGAAAAATGCAAAAAAAAAATCAAAATAAAGCCTCATACCTGTGAGGCAGCCAGGCCCCTGTGCTGGAGAAGTCTTCCAGGTACTTGTCCCACTGGTCCATCAGTCCAAACATGCCAGGCTGCAGTAGTGGGATACTCACAGTCTGCTCCCAGCCTGTTTCATCTCGCTGGACACCATGCATGGTGTAATTATAGACAACTCCTGCAACCAAAACCAGAGTCATGCAGAGGCTTGAGGGGAAACACATCTCTGTGAAAGGGCCTGTTAGAAAATGACAGCAGCGCCTGACCAATGGTGGTGCAGTGGATAGAGCATCAACCTGGGACGCCGAGGTCCCAAATTCAAAACCCCAAGGTTGCCAGCTTGAACGCAGGCTGACCAGCTTGAGCACGGAATCATCGACATGATCCCAGGGTCACTGGCTTGAGCCCAAGGTTACTGGCATGAGCAAGGGGTCACTGGCTCAGCTGGAGCCCCACCGCTACCCTGTCAAGGCACATATGAGAAGCAATCAATGAACAGCTAAAGTGCCGCAACTATATAAGTTGATTGGTGCTTCTCTCTCACCCTTTCTGTCCCTCTGTCTCTCTTGTTCGCTTAAAAAAAGAAAAAGAAAAAAAAAAAGGTGTCCCTAGCTGGTTGGCTCAGTGGTAGAACATCAGCCTGGCACGTGAAAACTCCGGGTTTGATGCCTGGTCAGGACACATGAAAAGCCACCATTTGCTTCTCCACCCCTCTCCCCCCACCTTTTCTCTCTTTCTCTGTCTTTCTCTCTCTCTCAACCCTCCTTCTCCTCCTGCAGCCATGGCTCCATTGGAGAGAGTTGGCCCCAGGCACTGAGGATGGCCCCATGGCCTCACCTCAGGTGCTAAAATAGCTCAGCTGCTGAGCAACAGAGCAATGGCCCCAAATGGGCAGAGCATCACCCCCCAGGTGTCTTGCCAGATGGATCCTGGTCAGGGCGCATGCAGGAGTCTCTTTGCCTCCCCACCTCTCACTTAATAAAAAGAAAAGAAAAAAAGAAAACAACATCAGCAACCATGTAAACTTGACATATCAGACACCCAGGTTGTACGTTCTGATTACTACCAGTTAGCAATAAACCATAAGAGGCTCTAGAACCTCCTTTTCCCAAGATCATCAAGTTCACAGGGCAGCCACCCACCCTTAAATGGAGACGATCTTGCCTGGAGTTAAGGAAAGGTTATGGAGCCCCTGCCTATCCTGCTCTCTACAAAGCAGTTCCTTCAGGAAAACTCACTTCTTGCTCCAACTGCTTTTCAGCACTCTGAAGTCACACTCAGGAAACAGACAATAATAGGCACCAGGATAATCATCTCCAAATATTTTTGTTATCCTTGGCCAGTTGGCTCAGTGGTAGAGCATCAGCCCAGCATGTGGATGTCCCAGGATTGATTCCCAGTCAAGGCACACAGGAGAAGTGACTATCTGCTTTTCCACCCCTCCCCCTCTCACTTCTCTCTCATTCTCTCTTTCTCTTTCTTCCTCTCTCTCTCTTTCTTCCCTTCCTGCAGCTATGGCTCAAATTGAGCAAGTTGGCCTTGGGCGCTGAGGATGGCTCCATGGCCTCTGCCTCAGGCACTAAGAAGAGCTCAGTTGCTGAACAACGGAGCAATTCCCCAAATGGGCAGAGCATCACCCCCTAGTGAGCTTGCTGGTGGATCCTGGTCAGGGCACATGTGGGAGTCTGTCTCTGCCTCCCCTCCTCTCACTGAATTAAAAAAAAAAATTCTGTTGAAGTTCTCTATTTATAAATGTGCCTGTCTTGTTTCTTTAAATCAGTAATAAATTTCCAGTGACTAGATCAGTGGTAAGTTTTACTGCTCAAGTGGGTAACTCTGAGTTCAAAAACCCAGACCTAGGTTTCTGTTCACGTGTCAGTTTTTCTTGCTTCAAGAAGATGAGGAGAGCAGCCTGACCTGTGGTGGCGCAGTGGATAAAGCGTCGACCTGGAAATGCTGAGGTCGCCAGTTTGAAACCCTGGGCTTGCCTGGTCAAGGCACATATGGGAGTTGATGCTTCCAGCTCCTCCCCCTCTTCTCTCTCTCTCTGTCTCTCCCTCTCCTCTCTAAAAATGAATAAATAAAAAATAAATAAGAAGATGAGGAGAGCCTCACTGGCTAGCCTTGCTCACCATTCCCAGGCCTACAGCTTTGTGCAGGTGGTTCACCCAGGCCCTTTTCCTGCAGACAAGCATGTTCTGGATTCAGGCATTGCAAACTCCATGCCTTCAGAGCTAAATTTAGCCAAAATATTAACTGTTTTATTAAAATGTGCTTTTTTGTTTGTTTGTTTGTTTGTTTGTGACAGACAGAGAGAAGGACACATAGGGACAGAGAGGAAGGGAAAGAGATGAGAAGCATCAATTCTTCATTGCAATACCTAGTTGTTCATTGATTGCTTTCTCTTGTGTGCCTTGACTGGGGGGCTACAGCAGACCGAGTGACCCCTTGCTCAAGCCAGTGACCTTGGACTCAAGCTGGTGAGCTTTGCTCAAACCAGATGAGCCCGCACTCAAACCGACGACCTTGAGATTTTGAACCTGGGTCCTCCACATCCCAGTCCACCACTCTATCCATTGTGCCACTGCTTGATCAGGCTCTTTTTTGTTTTTAATTATTGTTTTTTTAAAGCAAATCACTGCAGACCCCATCACCTGCTCAGGTGCCATATGCCCTGACTTATCCCTAAGGTTCCTGCCTAACTCCTGGAGATCCTGCAGTGTGACGACCCACTAGCAGTGAGCTGAGTATAGGATTTGGGAGCAGAGGGCCTCTGGTTCCCATACAAGATGAGGTGTTGGGGGCCTGACCTGTGGTGGCGCAGTGGATAAAGCATCGACCTGGAAATGCTGAGGTTGCCGGTTCGAAACCCTGGGCTTGCCTGGTCAAGGCACATATGGGAGTTGATGCTTCCAGCTCCTCCCCACCTTCTCTCTCCTCTCTCTCTCCCTCTCTCTCTCTCCCTTCCTCTCTCCTCTCAAAATGAATAAAAAAAAAAAAATTAAAAAAAAAAAAAAAAAAAAAAAAAAGATGAGGTGTTGGGCAGCTTATTTTCCAGAATTCTGTTGCTTCCTCTCTTAAACACCAACAAAAAAACTAAAAGGTTTCTGTCATTCTTGGCTGATCAACATTAAAGATCTTTCTAATACTTGGTATTGTTAGTAATACTTTGCTGTAAAGTTGTTGGGCAAACAAGTTTGTTAGGCTTGCTCTATTGCACTTTGCCTGGTTGTTGGTGCATGAGCACGGGGCAGCACCATGTGTGTATAGTCTATGTAAGGTTGCAGGTGCTTGTCCTCAGGGTGGCAGATTATAGATTGTAGATTTCCTGCCGCCATTGGGAGGGGTCATTTTTTGCTATTGTTTGCCGAAGAAGAGGATCCATCCCCCTCCCTCAGTCTGTTTGCTCATCATCCCTGAGAGAGGGAAAGTTTTTCCTGCCTGCTTGCTGGTCCACTGTTTTGAGACTAATAAACGGAATGGCCACCATTTTCCAGCTCCACAGTTCCTTTACCATCTGCTGGAATTCAATGCAAATCTGCATGGCCACAACCACCAGCCTTACAAAAGTCAAGTATTTCTCACTTTAGAGGGTTGCATTGCTCTCCTCATGGTGCAGCAGAACCCAGGGACCAGAGAAATTACTAATTAAATGTTACATGATCACTTTTTCTTAAGAAATATTACTCTCCTCTGGATACTCTTGGGACTTTTTAAGCTAAAAAAATACATATATGAACTTACCATTTGTGTTGGTTATTCCAACATGAAGATCAGACCTTCCATCATACTCCCTGAAAGAAACAAGTATTTTTTTCTTATTTGCATATGTCTGATGTGAAGAGTTGGTACTTAAACCAAGAGAGTGATAGGCCTCCCCTTTTGGCTGGTGCCAAACTTGCCTTCACTGTCCAGGTTAGTGAAAGCCCTGTTTCAAAGCTGGTTAGGCCAAGACTATATTTGAGATCTAAAATTCCCCTTGTCCCCACCTGGGTTTTGTTGCCCCGCCTCCAATACTAAAGGTGAGTGTGCTGGAAAGCCAGCCCCGCTGGAGCAGGAAGTCAGCATAACACCTGGCACGGGGCCCCACCCAGAGGTCAGAGTTGAAGGAGCTCCTTATTCTTTTCTCCTTTTATGTGAGGTGGGAGCCTGTTCCTCAGGCAAACACGGGGTGAGAGGATTCTGAATGAATCTCAGTGGACCTATAACTTCAAAATTAATATTGCCCATTTTGGCCATGTAGCCTGTGACCATACCCACTGCTCTTGGACAGCCCTTGTTTCCTGGAATTACTATTTACTCAAGACTGGGCATTAGACATGTAAGTCCATATCACGTAACCTTCATATACAGTTCCAGGACATCACTTACTAGTCCTGAGACATTAGTTAAGTCTCTGATCTGTTTCCTCATCTATAAAATGGGAATATTATAAGCCTCCTGGCGAGCTGATCATAAAAATAAATGTCTAGTGACTGTCTGCCACAGAGAGGTTTTTTAATAAGTCGGAGGTTATTTTTGAATCATAAAGCTCCTTTGTCAGACCACAGGTCTGAATACATATATGGTTCCTCATTAAAGCAAGCAGTTGCAGGTTTTAAAATGACCAAGAACACAAATGGCTGTCCCACCTTGTACTTTGCCTGACTGGTGCATGAGCTCAGGGCAGCACCATGTGTACAGTCTACATAAGGCTGCAGGTGCTTGCCCTCAGGGCGGCAAATTATAGACTGCTATTACTTGCCTGCATGGGAGGGGCCACTGTTTACCGGAGAAGGGGTTTCTCCCCTCCCCCATCTGTTTGCTTGTGAGGAGAGAGAGAGAGAGGTTTGCCCTGCCTGCTTGCTTGTCTGCAGTTGTGTGACTCTAATAAACAGAATGGCCCACCATTTTCTGGCTCCACAGTTACTTTATCATCTGCCCAGATCCAGTGTGAACCAGCCTGGCCACGGTCACTAACCTTACACACCTGCAGCACAATCTCCCCCTGGTCATCTTATTGGAACCACTTTGGAGTTTTTTGAGACCCTGGGGGCTTGGAGGTTGAAAATGAGGCAGAAAAACAAGAACAGCCCTGGTGGCTGATAACAGTACTGCACCCGCCATACTCTACCCCAGTGGTCCCCAACCTTTTTTGGGCCATAGATTGGTTTAATGTCAGAAAATATTTTCACGGCCCAGCCTTTAGGGTGGGACGGATAAATGTATCTCGTGACCGAGACAAGCGTCAAGAGTAAGTCTTAGGCCCTGGCCGGTTGGCTAAGTGGTAGAGCGTTGGCCTGGTGTGCAGAAGTCCCGGGTTCAATTCCCGGCCAGGGCACACAGGAGAGGCGCCCATCTGCTTCTCCACCCCTCCCCCTCTCCCCCTCTCTCTTCCCCTCCCGCAGCCAAGGCTCCATTGGAGCAAAGATGACCCGGGCGCTGGGGATGGCTCCTTGGCCTCTGCCCCAGGCGCTAGAGTGGCTCTGGTCGCGACAGAGCGACGCCCCAGAGGGGCAGAGCATCACCCCCTGGTGGGCAGAGCGTCGCCCCCTGGTGGGCGTGCCAGGTGGATCCTGGTCGGGCGCATGCGGGAGTCTGTCTGTCTATCCCCATTTCCAGCTTCAGAAAAATACAAAAAAAAAAAAAAAAAAGAGTGAGTCTTAGACGAATGTAACAGAGGGAATCTGGTCATTTTTTAAAAATAAAACATCGTTCAGATTTAAATATAAATAAAACAGAAATAATGTAAGTTATTCTTTCTCTGCGGACCGGTACCAAATGACCCATGGGCCGGTACCAGTCTGCGGCCCGGGGGTTAGGGACCACTGCTCTACCCCAAGCTCATTCCCTGAGGGCATCGCAGCACTCGGTTTCCTGCCTAAATCCTTGATATTTCCTCTGCCCTCCCTCCTTCATTATCTCAGTCTTGTAACAGATGTTTATCAGGTGTCAACTATGGGCCTGTGTTTTATTTATTCTATTTATTTATTTAGTTAGTTGTTTTTCTGTGTGTGTGTGTGAAAGAGAGAGACAGAGGGACAGACAGGAAGGATGAGAGATGAGAAGCATGAATTCTTTGTTGCAGCTCTCCTTAGTTGTTCATTGATTGCTTTCTCATATGTGCCTTGGGAGGGTGGGGGGACTACAGCCGAGCCAGTGACCCCTTGCTCAATCCAGTGACCTTGGGCTCAACCCAGTGACCACGGGGTCATGTCTGATCCCACCCTCAAGCCAGCCACCTTGTGCTCAAGCTGGTGAGCCTGTGCTCACACCGGCAACCTCAGGGTTTTGATGCTCTATCCATTGCGCCACTGCCTGGTCAGGCAATGGGCCTGTGGTTTAAAGGGAAGGGCTAGTGACACAGGAAATAAGACTAGGTCTCTGCTCTTATGGAGAAGACTTTTTAGCTTTAGTTTAGTTTTAATAGATTGGTAAGTGCTCTGAAGGGAAAATATATATGAATTGTGGCAGATGTATGTGATGGAGCAGGGGCAGGGCCACCCCTCTCCTATATGACACTATTGGGCAAACAAGTGTGTTAGGCTTGCTCACTTGCACTTTTCCTGATTGAGCACGGGGCAGCACCATGTGTGTATAGTCTATGTAAAGCTGTAGGTGCTTGCCCTCAGGGCAGCAGACTGTAGATTGAGGATTGCCTGCCACCATTGGGAGGGGCCATTTTTTGCTGTTGTTTGCCAGAGAAGGGGATCCCCCCCCCACCCGCCTATTTGCTTGTCAGCCCGGAGGGGCCATTTTTTGCTGTTGTTTGCCAGAGAAGGGGATCCCCCCCCCACCCGCCTATTTGCTTGTCAGCCCGGAGGGGCCATTTTTTGCTGTTGTTTGCCAGAGAAGGGGATCCCCCCCACCCGCCTATTTGCTTGTCAGCCCACAGAGAGAGAGAAGCGGTTCTCCCTGCTTGCTTGTCAGCCTTGTGAGACTCTAACAAAGGGAATGGCCTACCATTTTCTGGCTCCACAGTTCCTTTCCTGTCTGCCTGAATTCAATATGAATCTGCATGGCCACAACCACCAGCCTTACAGATACCTTCGTACAAACTAAGGAAAGGGGCCCTTTCTTCGTGCAGATGCAACTCCACCCAGGTATTTGGCATGGTGAGTGGAAAGCAGGTTACGCTTCAATACTCACCACCACCTTGGCCAGGTGCCTTTGTGCAGTCCACAACCCGCACAACCATGTGGCAGCCCTGAGGGGTCCTAACCAAGTTAGTTCAGAGCCACAGTGATTCTTTTTGGTCACTACTGGTTCTCTTTTATGAAGTAGGCAAAATTGTCCCAAGGTGAACTGTGGGAGTCCATCCTGAGGGTTTAAAAATTGGATGAAGAAGAAGGAAATTGTTTGGAACTTGGCCTTAGAGTGTCTGGTGGGCAGGGGGCTACTTTAAAGACTTTGCAGATCCTGATCTGGGGGTTAAGGGGATGAGAACATTCCAAAACATATGACTTGTTTCAACACTACCCCCTCATTTCTACTGATGCCTAGGGAAGCCAGGTCTGTCAGGATCACAATATCATACAATAAGTAAAACTTATTGGCACCAACCTGAAAGCCTGTCATGTCGTTTCTTGGCTTGTTCACTGTGACATCCTTAGTATTTCCCACACACGGCTGCTCAGTAAGGATTTGTGGAATAAACCATGTTATGGCAATTGAATTCTAAATTTTATCCACTTCATTCAAAAGCTTTTGGAATTTCACCAGTTAAGGACTTTAGTTAGCATGAATGAGAGGCTCTTATTGTTAGGTTTAGGTTCAGGGTTCCTTTAGATCCAGAACCCCTTTAAAGCTCAAATTCCCCTCACCCAACTTCCCACTAGGGCTCAAAACAGATCATTCTCATTCCCCACTGTGAGGTTCATTTGCTTGCTATTCTCTCTCTTAATAGCTTCCTGGCCTTCATTTTGAAATGTAGCAAAAAGTTTACCTTTGCAGGAATGTCAGAGAAAGATTGCATTGGGAAGGGACCTGACCATTAGGGGAGTTTAAATCACAATAGTTATTAGTGAAAGCCTAGCCACAGACTCAGAGATGCCAGGTCCCAGCTGTTCCTGGGAGATTCCTGATCTCTTGGCTATCTTCAAAATTTACCAAGGACACCAGAAAGGACCATGCTGATTAGCCTTTGCTACATCAAACAGAAACTTGGGCCCTGGCCTGGCGTGTGGAAGTTCTGGGTTCGATTCCCCATCAGGGCACACAGAAGCACCCATCTGCTTCTCCACTCTTTCCCCTCTCCTTCCTCTCTCTCACTTTTCCCCTCCTGCAGCCAAGACTCCATTGGAGCAAAGTTGGCCTGGGTGCTGAGGATGACTCCATGGCCTCTGCCTCAGGTGCTAGAATGGCTCTGGCTGCAATGGAGCAATTCCCCAGATGGGCAGAGCATCGCCCCCTGGTGGGCATGCTGGGTGGATCCCAGTCAGACATATGTGGGAGCCTGACTGCATCCCCACTTCTAACTTCGGAAAAATACAAAAAGAAAGAAAGAAAGAAAGAGAGAGAGAGAGAGAGAGAGAGAGAGAGAGAGAAGAAAGAAACTTGTGTTTCTGCAGCAGAATTCCCCTCCTCCTGCTCATCATCAAGTTAATGACCAAAGCCACAAACCCTGATATGCTAATCTGAGTATGTCCAGGTGCAGGCAACCCCATGCCAGCTAATGCCTGCTGTAACCCCGATATCTAATGCTCTCTCACACAGCTGGAGCTGACACCCTATGCTGGTCTCAGCTCACTTGCATCCAGGCACTTTTAAAATAAACTTTCCTTTTGGAACACACTAGCCTCGTGTTTTCAAATCGGCCCATGGTTTCTGCCTTTCACTTATAAAACAGTTTGGTGCAACACCTTTTACACACTTTGGTTCATTTCAGCCTCATATGGATGGGAAGGAAATAGATTAAAGAAGTGAGTTTAGTAGGAAAGTGAATAGTCAACTCTAAAGTTTCTCATCCCAAGCACTCTTGAGGACATGAGAGAATTGGGAGGGTGGATTTCAAGGAGGCCAGGTGTTCTCAATCAGGATGATACCCATGGACACGCTTCATAAAGCACATGCAATCATTCGGTAGCATCCTTGCTCTTACAACCTGGCTTGTGCACAGCTGGTCCAAATTATATTTATAAACTTCACAAGGACTCTAAGGAGGCACAATCTTTTCCTTTGATTTCTGAAATCTTAAAGTTAGGTGGCATCTATAATTGAAATAGACCAACTCTAGTCTTCAATTTAATTCAGTTTCATGCAAAATAGTGTATAAGTGGCCAATCTTCAGGCTCTGTACATTGTACCTGTTTGTCACAGAAATTACAAACTAACAATAAGATTATTTTGATAAGATTAGCTGCTGGGTCATTTTTCCAAATTACCCTCTTAGCTCTAAATCTATGGATAAAAGAATCTCTCCAGGCTATACATTTTTCTCTCATAAAATTGTATAAGTACAATTAACCTTCATATATTCTTGCATTTATCTCTCCAGGAAAGTATATACACCATCTATTTTATAAAACAAATAGGCCTAGCCTGACCAGGCAGTGCTGCAGTGGATAGAACATTGGCCTGGGACACTGAGGACCCAGGTTTGAAACCTCAAGGTCACTGGCTTTAGCATGGGTTACCGGCTTGAGTGTGAAATCCTAGACATGACCCCATGGTCGCTGGCTTTAGCAAGAGGTCACTGGCTCAGCTGGAGTGCCCTGGTTAAGGCACATGAGAAAGCAATCAATGAACAATAAGGTGATGCAACTATGAGTTGATGCTTCTCATCTCTCTCCCTGTCTGTCTCTGTCTTTGTCTCCCTCTCTCAAAATAAAATAAAATGAAACAAATAGGCCTACATTTTAGAATTTAATGCTAAAATACTGGAAAGACTTATCCACTACACCTCACACTGTAAAAGAAGGTTTTAGTGACGACAGCACAGAAGGAAAAGTTTGCACAGTTCAATGTAACACTTAAAAACATTGTACCTAAGAAACGTCCCTTGAGTTGGTCTGAGGAGGAATGAATATTTTTCTTGATGCCCATTGGTAAACGGATTTGAGATGCTAACAGGTGCTTCCTCCAGCTTCCTCGAGCCCACGTCCTGCCGGCAGAGGGGGCAGCATCGCGGCACACTGAAGCTGTAGATATATTTTCTACAGTGGTTGAATTTGATTAAAGGTTTTCCGGCCTCTGTGCACTGCATGGCTTTCCCCTCCTGGGCTATCAGGGGTGATTTCCCCAGACTTCCTTTTCCTGATTGCACAGGTAGCCAATTCGCACAGCCCGAGTAACCTGACCTGATCAGCAATGACGTCATTCTGATTGACGGCCTCGGAAACCAAACCGGGTAGAATTAACCACTAACCAGGCCGCCTCATAGATTAGTATCCTTAAAGAGCTTTCATTTTCCTTTTCATTTGTGCTTCCTTACAAAAAGTTTTCTAGCTTTTGTACATTTTGCAACTTTTGGTAGCCAGCTCCTACTCATCCTATAGAGCCCTATGTTTCTGAAAAGGTGCTCTGCTGCCTCCAGCGTTCCCTCGCTCTGGCTGCACTGGGTTCATGTTTCCACCAGAGCTCTGTTCTTTAATTAGTCATAAGTCTGTGAGCCTCTTGGAATTAGGGACCTACACTTATTTTTGTGCTTCTAGAAAAGATTATATTGTTTTTGTTTTGAATAAATAAAACCTATGAGGCTATTCTCTTTTGATGTTTTATGTTGTAGAAGTACTCATGCTCATAAAAAAATTAACAGCACACTAAAAATAAATATAGTAGTGGTTACCAGTGGTGGGATTCAAATAATTTAACAACAGGTTCTCTGCCCTAATGACAGTTTTTTTTCTTTGTTTGTTTTGCAAGAGAGACAGAGAGTGGGACAGTTAGCAACAGACAGGAAGGAAGAGAGATGAGAAACATCAATTCTTCGTTTTGGCACCTTAGTTGTTCATTGATTGCTTTCTCATATGTGCCTTGATGGGGTTGGGGGTGGGGCTACAGCAGAGCAAGTGATCCCTTACTCAAGCCAGCAATCTTGGGCTCAAGCCAGTGACCTTGGGCTTCAACCTAGCAACCTTTGGGCTCAAGCCAGCGACCATGGGGTCATGTCAAGCCAGCGACCCGCACTCAAGCTGGTGAGCCCCTACTCAAGCCAGATGAGCCCGTGTTCAAGCCAGCAACCTCAGGTTTCAAACCTGGGTCCTCTGCATCCCAGTCTGACGCTCTATCCACTGTGCCACTGCCTGGTCAGGCTGCCCTACTGACTGTTTTAAGTATAAAAAAGATATACCAAAAGGCAGTTTATTATTTTATGCATTTAAAACTTAAATAAGAACAATAAAAGAGGTACACAAAACTAGATTATGAGTTTTAAAATATTAATAAAAAATATTAAATAATACCTGACAAAAAACAATAAAACTTATTTAAGATATTTCCATATTGCTGCTGCTTTTTTTTGCGTGTGACAGAGACAGAGAGACAGATAGATAGGGACAGACAGACAGGAAGGGAGAGAGATGAGAAGCATCAATTCTTTGTTGCGGCTCCTTAATTCAGTGATTGCTTTGTCATATGTGCCTTGACCAGGCGGCTACAGCAGAATGAATGACCCCTTACTCAAGACAGTAACTTTGGGCTCAAGCCAGCGATCTTTGGGCTCAAGCCAGCAACCATGCGGTCATGTCTATGACCCCATGCTCAAGCCCGCGACCCCACGCTCAAGCTGGTGAGCCTGCACTCAAGCCAAATGAGCCCATGCTCAAACCAGCAATCTCAGGGTTTCGAACTTGCTTCATCTGCTTCCCAGTCCTATGCTCTATCCACTGTGCCACTGCCTGGTCAAGCTCCATATTGCTTCTTTTTTTTTTTTTTTTTTTTTTTTTTCATTTTTCTGAAGCTGGAAACAGGGAGAGACAGACAGACTCCCGCATGCGCCCGACCGGGATCCACCCGGCACGCCCACCATGGGGCGACGCTCTGCCCACCATGGGGTGACGCTCTGCCCACCAGGGGGCGATGCTCTGCCCATCCTGGGCGTCGCCATGTTGCGACCAGAGCCACTCTAGCGCCTGAGGCAGAGGCCACAGAGCCATCCCCAGCGCCCGGGCCATCCTTGCTCCAATGGAGCCTCGGCTGCGGGAGGGGAAGAGAGAGACAGAGAAGAAAGCGCGGCGGAGGGGTGGAGAAGCAAATGGGCGCTTCTCCTGTGTGCCCTGGCCGGGAATCGAACCCGGGTCCTCCGCACGCTAGGCCGACGCTCTACCGCTGAGCCAACCGGCCAGGGCTTCCATATTGCTTCTTGATTGGCATTCTCACTTGTAACTTTTTTCACCTATAGATGGAGTGAACATTACTATGGGAGCTTAGAATACGCTATTGCGCAGATGAATGTTTAAAAAGAGTAAGGAGTGTAAATTTGTGATTTCCTCATTGGGCAGCTGCCCAGGTGCCCACCTTAGAGAGAACCCTGATTTCAAGTGCCATTTAACAACTGATTTGCCGAACTCAACAAAAAATTAGGTATCGGTTCTGCCGAACCAGTGTGAAACACCTGAATCCAACCACTGATAGTTACCCTAGGTGGGGTTACTGATTAGGAGAGGGAATGAGTGGTTCTCAGATCATATTTTAAAATCACTCAACTATGTGTCATTTACAAGAGATACAGTTCATATATGAAAATACCAGGTAAGTTGAAAATAAAAGGTTGGGAAAATGTATGCAAAAAAAAAAGCTGATATATTAATATTAGACAAAGTACACTTTAAAAGAAAAAGAATTTCTAGCCTGACCTGTGGTGGCACAGTAGATAAAGCACTGACCTGGAATGCTGAGGTCACCAGTTCAAAACCCTGGGCTTGCCGGGTCAAAGCACATACGGGAAGCAACTACTATGAGTTGATGCTTCCCACTTCTCCTCTCTCTTTATCTCTTTCTCTCCCCTCTATCTAAAAATCAATGAACAAAATTTTAAAAAAATAAAAGAAGAATTTCTTGACACTTTCTTTTTGAACTAGCAATCTCAGAAACATCTTTTACATGCATTATACTGTCTGGGGTCAGCACATTCCTTCACTGAAAACAATAACCTGATGCAATGAACAACTAGCATTCTTAGAAACATCTTTTATACACATGTCTTTTTTTTTTTTTTTTTTTTTTTTTTTTTGTATTTTTCTGAAGTTGGAAACGGGGAGGCAGTCAGACAGACTCCTGCATGTGCCTGACCGGGATCCACCCGGCACGCCCACCAGGGGGCAATGCTCTGCCTATCTGGGGCGTTGCTCTGCTGCAACCAGAGCGATTCCAGCGCCTGAGGCAGAGGCCACAGAACCATCCTCAGCACCCGGGCTATCCCCGCTCCAATGGAGCCCCAGCCGCGGGAGGGGAAGAGAGAGACAGAGAGGAAGGAAGGGGGGGGGGTGGAGAAGCAGATGGGCGCCCCTCCTGTGTGCCCTGGCCGGGAATCGAACCCGGGACTCCCGCACACCAGGCTGACGCTCTACCACTAAGCCAACCGGCCAGGGCCTATACACATCTTTTTTAAAAAAAAGATTTTATATATTCTTTTTAGAGAAGAGAGAGAGAGAAGGAAGAGAGAAGGAGGGAGGAGCAGGAGGTATCAACTCCCATGTGCTTTGATCAGGCAAGGCAGGGTTTTCAACCAGCGACCTCAGCATTCCAGGTTGACACTTTATCCACTGTGCCACCATAGGCCAGGCCACATGTCTTTACATAGTGTATTATGTGCACAATAGTGAGGTAAATTGATTCTTTCACTGATATAACACAGTTCTGAATCACATGGCAACTATTACAAAGAGAGACATTTCTTAGTCATTATGTGCTGGCAAAACAGAAGAGAACAATCTTAAATTTATTTGAACCTAATAACATAGATCAAAAATATATAAATCAAATGCTGACCAAACTAAAAGAAGAATAGACAATTCCACAGTGGGATTACATTAGAAATAAAAAATAAATCAATAAAACCTGACCTGTGGTGGTGCAGTGGGTAAAGCGTCGACCTGGAATGCTGAGGTCACTGGTTCAAAACCCTGGGCTTGCCTGGTCAAGGCACATATAGGAGTTGATGCTTTCTGCTCCTCCCCCTTTCTTTCTCTCTCTCTTTCTCTCTCTCTATCTCTGTCTCTGCCTCCTCTCTCTAAAATTAATAAATAAATAAAAAATAATAAAATAAAATAAAATACAAAAAAACAGAAAAAGAAAGAAAAAAAAACCAAAATCAATAAGAAAAAGCTAACTAGAAAATCCTCAGTAGTTTGGAAATTAAGCAGTACACTTCTAAATAACTATGGCTCAAAGAATAAAAAACAATGGAAATTAGAAAATATTTCAAACCCAATAGTAATGACATAAATACTTGGGGAAACAACTAAAAGGGACTTAAAGGGAAAATTATAGCTTTAAATACTTAAAGAAGAATGCTTGAATATTGCTGAACTAAACTTTTATCTCAGGAAGCTAGAAAACAAGAACAATTTGAAATTAGGAAAACATGGGAAAAAGAAATAGCAAATGTAAGAGCAGAAATCTGAAATAAAAATCACATGTACAGTGCAGAAAATGAACAAAGCTGAGGAAGACAAGATGGCGCTGGAGTAGGTGGACGTACCAACATCCACCTCCCAGAACCAAAGTGGATTACAAAATAATTTTAAGAACTATCATCTGGAAAAACCAACTTTGGACTAAACTAAGAGGACTCTTCAACCAAGGAACACTGAAGAAGCCACACCGAGACTTGCTTAGTGTATCCCAAGGTTCTCTTTACCAAGCCACAGTCGCAGAGCTCCAGGGAAAAGCAACCTGGTCTCATCTCCCCAGGTAGAGGAGAACAGAAGCTCCATCTCCACACATGCTGCAGATGGCTTTTCCAGTCTACCTGAATCATTACCAGCTAGAAGCAGCAGTCATTGGGACTTGGACGTGAGCTGCAATGTATAGAATTGTGACAATAATTCCAGTGCCATTGGACTTTTCCTGGATGTGGACTTTTCCTGGACTCCTGCTCCTTGGGACAGTTCCTAACAGACTGAACTGGGGTTGGGTTGCATTTATCAGGGACTTGGCATGGTGTTGGGGCCAACTTGGACTTCGTGAACTTGTTAAGGACACTACTCTTTTATGGATTCTTGCTGTATTGGCCAAGAGTTTGCTTAAAGGCTTTAGTCACTGTAAAAAAAAAATAATAGAAGACTGGATAAAGAAGATGTGGCACATATACACCATGGTATACTATTCAGCCATAAGAAATGATGACATCGGATCACTTACAACAAAATGGTGGGATCTTGATAACATTATACGGAGTGAAATAAGTAAATCAGAAAAAAACAAGAACTGCATGATTCCATACATTGGTGGGACATAAAAACGAGACTAAGAGACATGGACAAGAGTATGGTGGTTATGGGGGGCAGGGGGAGGAAAGGAGGGGGAGGGGGAGGGGCACAAAGAAAACTAGATAGAAGGTGACGGAGGACAATCTGACTTTGGGTGATGGGTATGCAACATAATTGAATGACAAGATAACCTGGACATGTTTTCTTTGAATATATGTACCCTGATTTATTGATGTCACCCCATTAAAATTAATAAAAATTTATTTATTAAAAAAAATGAACAAAGCTAACATAAACTACAGGCTGAGCTGGCTTCAGTGGTAAATTTTTCCAAGTATTTAAGAAAAAATTAATACCTACATTACACAGACATTTTTCAAATAGGGAAAAAAAAGGAAAACTTTCCAACTCATTTTATGCATGTCCCAGACACCAAAACCTAACATGAGCTTTATAAGGAAGGAACACTACAGACCACTATGACTCATGAATAAGGATGCAGAAATCCTAAACACAATATTAACAAACAGAATCTAATGATTTGGCCCTGGCCAGTTTGCTCAGTGGTAGAGCGTCGGCCTGGCGTGCAGAAGTCCCGGGTTCGATTCCCGGCCTGGGCACACAGGAGAAGCACCCATCTGCTTCTCCACCCCTCCCCTTCTCCTTCCTCTCTGTCTCTCTCTTCCCCTCCCACAGCCAAGGCTCCATTGGAGCAAAGTTTTCCCGGGCGCTGAGGATGGCTCTGTGGCTTCTGCCTCAGGCACTAGAATGGCTCTGATTGCGGCAAAGCAACACCCCAGATGGGCAGAGCATTGCCCCCTGGTGGGCGTGCCGGGTGGACACCGGTCGGGCGCATGCGGGAGTCTGTCTGACTGCCACCCCGTTTCCAACTTCAGAAAAAAAAAATCTAATGATTTATAGAAAGAATAATAAATACATCATGCCAAATGAGGTATATCTGAGGCATTCAAGGTTAACTTGAGAGCTTGTTTGGAGATTCTAGCAGGGGAGCACAGCTACTCATCTACCTTTGACAGAAGAATGGTTCTTTCTTCTATTGGAGAAGGTCACCCTCTTCAACCAAGCACGCAGCTTCTGGAGGGATGCACTTGGAGCAGTGAGGGAGGAAGGGGACACCTGCCTAGTGAGCCAGATCAGCTGAATCAACACTAGCAATCAGCCTGACCTGTGGTGGCACAGTGGATAAAGCATCAACCTGGAACGCTGAGGTTGCTGGTTCAAAACCTCTGGCTTGCCTGGTCAAGGAACATATGGGAGTTGATGCTTCCTGCTCCTCCCTCTTCTCTCTCTCTTTCTCTCTTTCATCCCCTACCCTCTAAAATGAATAAATAAATAAAAAGTTATTTTAACGTTTTTAAAAAATACACTGACAATGCGATGACAGGCATCACAGCCAGATCCATCCAAGGTTAACTTAACATTAAAAAAATCAGTAATATAGCCTGACCTGTTGTGGCACAGTCGATAGAGCATCGATCGGCCTGTAATGCTGAGGTCACCGGTTAGAAACCCTGGGTTTTCCTGGTCATGGCACATATAGGGATTGATGCTTCCTGCTCCTCCTTCCTTCTCTCTCTCTCTCTCTCTCTTCTCTAAAATGAATAAATAAAGTCTTTTTAAAAAATCAGTAATATAGGCACTGGCCGATTGGCTCAGTAGTAGAGCGTTGGCCTGGTATGTGGATGTCCCAGGTCTGACTCCCAGTCAGGGCACACAGAAGCAGCGTCCATCTGCTTCTTCACCCCTACTACTCTCACTTCTTTCTCTTTCTCTCCTCCTCACCTCCTGCAGCCATGGCTTAATTAGAGCAAGTTGGCCCCGGATGCTGAGGATGGCTCCATGGCTTCCATCTCAAGCCCTAAGAAGAGCTCAGTTGCTGAGCAACGAAGCAACATGCCAGATGGGCAGAGCATTGCCCCTTAGTGGGCTTGTCAGGTGGATCCTAGCTGAGGCATATGTGGGAATCTGTTTCTGCCTTCCCTCCTCTCACTAAAAAAAAAAAAAAAAGTAATATACCCTGACCTGTGGTGGCACAGTGGATATAATGTCAACCTGGAATTCTGAGGTTGCTGGTTGAAAACCCTGGGCTTGCCTGGTCAAGGCACATACAAGAAGCAACTACTGCCCTGGCCGGTTGGCTCAGTGGTAGAGCGTCGGCCTAGCGTGCAGAGGACCCGGGTTCGATTCCCGGCCAGGGCACACAGGAGAAGCGCCCATTTGCTTCTCCACCCCTCTGCCGCGCTTTCCTCTCTGTCTCTCTCTTCCCCTCCCGCAGCCAAGGCTCCATTGGAGCAAAAGATGGCCCAGGCGCTGGGGATGGCTCTGTGGCCTCTGCCTCAGGCGCTAGAGTGGCTCTGGTTGCAACATGGCGACGCCCAGGATGGGCAGAGCGACGCCCCCTGGTGGGCAGAGCATCGCCCCTGGTGGGCGTGCCGGGTGGATCCCGGTCGGGCGCATGCGGGAGTCTGTCTGACTGTCTCTCCCTGTTTCCAGCTTCAGAAAAATGAAAAAAAAAAAGAAGCAACTACTACGAGTTGATGCTTCCCACTCCCCTCTCTTTGCTCTTCTCCCTCTCTCCTTTCTCTCTCTGTCCTCTTTCTTAAAAAAAAAAAATCACTAATATAATTCAATACACTAACAGAATAAAGGATAAAACAATACAGTTTTCTCCATAGATGGGAAAGGACTTGATAAAAAATACACAAGCCTGACTGTTGGTGGTGCAGTGGATAGAGCGCTGACCTGGAACACTGAGGAGCAGAGGCGGATTAAGGTCAGTTGAGGCCCCGGGCACAGAAGAAAATATTGAGCCCCTTAAAAAAAAGAGACAGCCTGATGTGTGGTGGTGCAGTGGATAAAAGTGCGGACCTGGAATGCTGAGGTTACTGGTTCGAAACCCTGGACTTGCCTGGTCAAGGCACATATGGGAGTTGATGCTTCCTCTCCTCCCCCCTTTCTCTCTCTGTCTCTTTCTTCTCCTCTCTCTAAAATGAATAAATAAAATCTAAAAATATATATATTAAAAAGAAAAGAGAGTGATGGAAAATAAGAAATACATGTTAACCATATTTTTAAATAAATAAAAAATATTATGTACTATTAATGTTAAAATTGCACATATGAAACCAAACTTGATGACATTAGAAAAAAGTATAAAGTTGGGGATTTGCGGGGCCCTTCAAAAGTTGGGGACCAGGGCATGTGCCTTGTTTGCCTGCTGTAAATCTGCCTTTGCTGAGGACTCAGATTCAGAACCCAAGATCACCAGCTTGAGCGTAGGGTCACCAGCTTGAATGCAGGCTTGCTGGTTTGAGTGTGGGATCATAGACATTACCCCATGGTTGCTGGATTGAGCAAGGAGTTGCTGTCTCAGCTGTAGTGCCTCCCCACCCCCATCAAGGCACATTGAGAAGCAATCAGTGAACAACTAAAGTGATGCAACTACAAGCTGATGCTTCTCATCTCTCTCTCTCTCTCTCTCTCTCTCACACACACACACACACACACACACACACACACACACACACACACAAAGACATGTTCATGATAAAAGCTCTAAGAAAACTTGAAAGAGAAAGAATCTTCCTTAATTTGATAATGGATAGCTTAAAAAACCCTAGAGTTAACATTTTCATTAACGGTGAAATATTAAATAATTTCCCTGAATTCAGAAACAAGACAAGGATGTCTACCATTACCACTTCTATTTAAGGTGACACTGAGGTTCTCAGCAGTGCAATAAGGACAACAACAAAAAAAAGGCTATATAAATTGAAAATGCAATAAAATTGTCATTATTTGTGAATGGCATGATTGTGTGTGTAGAAAACCCAAAATAACAAACAAACTATTAGAATTAATACATGAGTTTAGCAGGGAATAAGCAACAGGATATTTTTTGGAAAGATTTTATTATTGATTTTAAAGAGAGGAGAGAGAGAGCGAGAAAGGTGGGGGACGGGGGGGGGGGTAGGAAGCATCAACTCATAGGTAGTTGTTTCTCACACATGCCTTGACCAGACAAGCCCAGGGTTTCAAACCAGCAAACTCAGTGTGGATGAAAAAGGGGCCACATGCTGAACCTGACAAGCTCAGGAAAAGCCTAGGTGGTGGCCTTACAGACTCAGGGACCTAATGTAAATACACAGGATGGCCTGAAATGGAATTTTTTTAACTAAAAGTGGTTTATGGTGGGTAGTCATGTCTTAGGGAGTTATTCTCTATCAGAACTAAGGTCAGTGCTTGCTTTGAAGCCTGTCTACTGCCTTTTGCATCTACAGTAATGTACCTGACACACGCCTTTGAAATGTAGGGGTGATCTTCTTTCTTCTGCCCCCTCAGGCAGGCATCCCACCAGAGCAGGAATCAACAAACCCCTTCATTGTTAATATCATGTTAATTAATTTACCTATCTTATGCCTCCCTGTGTAAAAGAAATTTCAGAATATATATTTTTACTTTTTATCCAATCCCAGAGATTTCCCAGCTTCACTTTCTCCCACCTCCCTAATCATCAATCAATTTCATGTAACCCCCCCTTAATGTCTTCTCTTTGATTCTAACATATAAAATAAGTGGTAAAACTGCTATTTTCCTGAGCACTTTCTCAGTCTGTTGAGACTGCTTCCGGCAATTGTCGACAGTTTGGCTCAAATAAACTCATAAAAATTCTTACAGTTAGCACAAGGGAATGCCCTTGTTGATCAAGCTACCCAAAAGAAAATTAATTGGAGCAACCATGACAGATCGAGCAATTCAGCCTCATACTATTCATCACCAGAACGTTGCAGCCCTGTGTAAACAGTTTCAACTTTCTCGGGAAGCAGCACAGCAAATTAGTAAATCCTGCCCAAGGGGTCCTATACTACAATCTCTCCCTTCATTTGGAGTTAACCTTCAAGGACTCCTACCAGGACAACTTTGGCAAATGGATGTTACTCATATACCTTCATTTGGCAAACAGTCCTATGTCCACGTTACAGTGGATACATATTCTGGATTTATAGTAACCTCTGTCAGAACAGGAGAGGCTGCTAAGCATGTTATAGCTCATTGTTTGTGTGCATTTTTCTATTATTGGATTTCCTAAACTGGTTAAACTGACAATGCTCCTGCATATGTAGCAAAAGCATTTACTGTATTTTGTCAAACCTTTCGAATTATGGGTATTTCTTACAATCTTTAAAGTCAAGATATTATTAAAGTGTACCCAGCAAATATTTTAAGGTCAATTTAAAAAAAATTTAAAAGGGGGGAGTCATATCCTGGAACTCCTTATGGGTCTACTATATTATGCTTTTTACTTAAAAATTTTTAATTTCTTTTTAATGCTGATGAACAGGAGACACCAAATCTTTTTCTCCTGCAAACTTCTACTTTCTTTTATTTGATCCAGCTAATAACACTGTTTTGTCTTTTTCCAAATGCTCCAGATATATAGAAAAGGTTTATATAGGTGGATGGGGATCCTCAAACCCCTCAGCGAGATCTTCTGAGCATGGCTTTTAAGGTACCAAGAGGCAGAAAAAACCCAATAGAGATCAGGTGAACTACCAGCTTTTAGGATATGCCCTTAAAGGCTCCAATGCCCCAAAGGGGTCTCATAGGATTCCATCTGGGTCCTGCTTCAATAGTGAATAGGAAGGTCATTGAGCTAAAGCCTGCCAGGCTTACATGCCTTTGCTGTGAGGAAAAAGGGACACTGGAAGGTAGGCTTCCCCCTTGCTCCTCTAAGGGAGGGTTCAGTCTCTTCCAGCCCTGCTCTAGCCACCTATGACTTAACCTTGCCCAGAATGCTGGGGTTTGCCACTGAAGGCTGAAGGTGCCCAGGCCCATCGGCCCCATCTACGACACTGTGGACGAGCCTAGGGTATTTCTTCCAAGAAGCAGGTAAACAGATCTCACTTGCACAAGGACACTTAACTATGTCTTGCCTCAACAGTCAGGTTTTTTATTCTTCCCTCGAAGATCTCTGTTGTGGGTGTTGATAGTCCTATTTTCTGCTGCTTTGTTTAATATATAGTGTTTCCTTTATTCCTCCTACCTCAATGCCCCTCTCATATTTCAGACTGGGACATACTCCTAATTTAGATCTCTCTCTGCCCCTTTTGCCAACTTCTATTATGAATTTAGCTTTGCCACCCAGCTTAGTGTATCCCAAGGTTCTCTTTACCAAGCCACAGTCGCAGAGCTCCAGGGAAAAGCAACCTGGTCTCATCTCCTCAGGCAGAGGAGAACAGAAGCTCCATCTCCACACATGCTGCAGATGGCTTTTCCAGTCTACCTGAATCATTACCAGCTAGAAGCAGCAGTCATTGGGACTTGGACGTGAGCTGCAAAGTATAGAATTGTGACAACAATTCCAGTGCCATGAGGACTTTTCCTGGATGTGGACTTTTCCTGGACTCCTGCTCCTTTGACAGCTCCTAACGAACTGAACTGGGGTTGAGTTGCACTTGCAGGGATTTGGCATGGTGTTGGTGCCAACTTGGACTTGGTGAACATGTTAAGGCCACTACTCTTTTGTGGATTCCTGCTGTATTGGCCAAGAGTTTGCTTAAAGGCTTTAATCACTGTAAAAAAAATAGAAGACTGGATAAAAAAGATGTGGCACATATACACTATGGTATACTAATCAGCCATAAGAAATGATGACATCGGATCATTTACAACAAAATGGTGAGATCTTGATAACATTATACGGAGTGAAATAAGTAAATCAGAAAAAACCAAGAACTGCATGATTCCATACATTGGTGGGACATAAAAACGAGACTAAGAGACATGGACAAGAGTGTGGTGGTTAGGGGGTTGGAGGGAAGGAGGGAGGGGGGAGGGGGAGGGGCACAAAAAAACTAGATAGAAGGTGATGGAGGACAATCTGACTTTGGGTGATGGGTATGCAACATAATTGAATGACAAGATAACCTGGACATGTTTTCTTTGAATATATGTACCCTGATTTATTGATGTCACCCCATTAAAATTAATAAAAGTTTATAAAAAAAATTCTTACAGGTTTGGAAGTGTTCTTTACATTGACATCAGCATTCCAGGTTGACACTTTATCCACTGCGCCACGACAGGCCAGGTAGTTAGGACATTTTTTAAAATACCATTCAAAAAATCATCCAAAAAACCATCTAGATACTTAGGAATGCATCTAATAGAAGTTATCAAGACTTACATTGAAAACTACAAATTTTTCAATGCATTTCATAAATTCCTGAGAAAAATTTGAAAAATTCTAATCGGAAGACAATGTTTTTACAGCAAAATAAAAGAAAGAACAACATACAAGTATATGTTGTTCTTACAACATGTATAAATCAACACTGACAGCTATATGTTTTTACAACACATACAGGTTTCACAGATATAGTGTTGGTCAAAAGAAGACAAACATACTGAATTATTTCATTTATATCAAGGACAAGAACAATCTGAACAAATTTTTGAAAATAGAAGTGAGAATAATAGTTATCTTTGGAAGACACTGATTGGGAATGGTCATAAGGGAACCCTCTAGGGAATTGATAATGTTCTTTGACTTGGGTGGTGGTTTCATGAGTGTATACATATGTAAAAATTTATACATGTGTTTTACCTATGTAAAAACACATGCACTTTACTATGTGTGTTTTGTGCACTTTACTATAGTCTGTTATAGCTCAATGTTTAAAAAATTTTTAGCCAGACCTGTGGTGGTGCAGTGATTAAAAAAGTGGACCTGGAATGCTGAGGTCACCTATTTGAAACCCTGAGCTTGTCCAGTCAAGATACATTGAGAAGCAACTACTATGAGTTGATGCTTCCTGCTCCTTGTCCCCAACCCTTCTCTCTCTCTAAAATCAATAGATGAAATCTTAAAAAAAATAGTTTGAAGATAATTTTTAAAAATTTTAAGTTTTTTTAGGCTTCACAATTTTTATTATTGATTTAGGAGAGGGATAAACATTGATTTGTCGTTTTACTTATTTATGCATTCATTGGTTGATTCTTATATGTGCACTGACTGAGGAATCGAACCTGAAACCTTGGCATATTGGGTCTATGCTCTTACCAACTTAGCTACCATGACTAGGACTTAATGTTTAAAAACTTTAAAAATAATTTTTAAAAAAGCAATGGAAAAAAAAATAAAAAGCAATGGGAAGGTGGAGGGGGAATCAAGTAGGGAAGGGAGTCAAGAGGGACAAATATACAGTGATGGTAAATGATTTGACTTTAGGTGATGGGCACACAACACAACAACAACAAAAAGTGGCCCAACCTGTGGTGGTGCAATGGATAAAGTGTCGACCTGGAATGTTAAAGTAGCCAGTTCGAAATCCTGGGCTTGCCTGGTCAAGGCACATATGGGAGTTGATACTTCCTGCTACTCCCCCCTACTCTCTCTCTCTCTTTCTCCTCTTTAAAATAAAAAAAATATTAAAAAAAAATTTTAAACCAACAATTGCCTGAGCAGTGGTGCAGTGGATAGAGCATTGGACTGGGATGCAGAGGACCCAGGTTTGAAACCTCGAGGTCGCTGGCTTGAGTGTGTGGGCTCATCCAGCTTGAGTGAAGGCTCACCAGCTTGAGCATGGGATCATAGACATGACCCCATGGTCACTGGCGTGAGCCCTAAGGTCACTAGCTTGAAGCCCAAGGTCGCTGGCTTGAGCATGGGGTCCCTGGCTCAACTGTAGCCTACCCCACCTCAAGACACGTAAGAGAAAGCAATCATTGAACAACAAAGGTGCTGCAACGAAGAACTGATGCTTCTTATCTCTTTCCCTTCCTGTCTGTCTGTCTGTCCCTATCTGTCCCTCTCTCTGCCTCTCTTGCTAAAAATATAAACATTAAAGAAACAACAAAAAGCAATGAGAAATCATTGAAAGAGTTAAAGGAGGTTAATGACATAACCCAATTTATGTTTTAAAAATAGGTTTTGTGTAACAACAGATGATGAGGGCAGGAGCAGAAGCCAGAAGACCAGTTAAGAGGCCATTTCATAGGCCCACGGAAGGAGTGATGGTTGCTCAGACAAGAACCATGAAGGTAGATATGAAGACAAGAGGATGCACTGGAGAGCAGGATCTGCAGGATATAGAAAAACAGAAGTGTCAAGGATATCTTTTTGGGTTTCCACCCTAGGAAATGGAAGACAAATAGCAGGAATGCCCGTTAAGAAAATGACTAAAACTTGGGACGGGAATCAAGATTTTATAGAAGAGCAACTGGGAGAAGACTAAGGAATTCCTGACTTGCGAAGCAAGGTCTGGCGGAAATACAGTAATTGAGACAGGGCCTGAGAATGGGACCCAGGGAGTGTACATTTAGACTTAGGTAGGAATATTTGGGGTCAAGACACGCAGAGGAGAGGTGGGAGCTTAGTTCTCGGTAGAGGAGTAGCGATTCTAGGGACGCGAGAGGTCGCTAAGGAACGCTCTTTGAGATAGGGTAGATCCGTAGGAACTAACAGCGGGAACACGGACTAAGACTAGCAGAACTGGGGGAACTAGTTAAGCTCTGCCCAGGAGGGCTTGTAAATGAGGGACAAGGAGCGCGGAAATCGGGGGTCGGCGCCGCTTCACCCCGGGGCCGGAACCAATTGTGACGGCGGCGAAGTTTCCAGCCGGCGCTACAAAGGTGCTACTCGAGAGGGCGGTGTGCGCCGTCTTGACGCGGCCGCGCGGTAGGGGCAGGGCCGAGGCAGCAACGGCGGCGGCGGGAGTGAGAGGCGGTAGCGGGACCACGGCCCTCCAGCCCGACCGCCATGAGTACAAAGCAGGTCACTTGCAGGTTAGTGTGCGCTCCGCGGGGTACCGGAACGCCGAGCCATTTGGGGCCTCTTTCCTTGGCCGACCTGTGTACTCCAGTGCTGCCAGGAGGGAAACTGAGGCGGTAGCGGATTCGTGGAAAGTTGCTCAGCTGTTCGAGGTCCGACTTTTCACAGTGGAGCTAGCCCTGCGGCCCGCTGGGAACCTGTGGTGTGGGGCCGCGTTTCGTGGCGGAGACCCGGGATGAAGCCAGCGCGGGGGCAGCGCGGCGAGTTTGAAGCGTGGTCCCTGTGGGCTAGCCAGGGAAGGACGTGCTAGCCAGGGCCGTGCAGGGCGCAGGGCCATGGGAGAAGGGCTCTTGTAATTTAAGAGTTGAGCTGGAAAAGAAGATTTGGAATCGAATAAGGGTGTGCTAAAAGATCGTTTACAAATGGGGATGTGGTGCAGGAGTAGGTTGTTAATCGATGATAAGGGCCTCAAAGAAGCTGAAGCTCGAAAGCGGCCTTCGTTTCCTGAGAGTTTGAAGACCGACGATACATCCTAAACTTACAGAGAATAAAAAAGCCAAGTAAGCATTGTTGTGCCGAAAATTACAACGGCAGGTAGTATTTTTTGAAAGTTTTAAGTGCTCCGCATTGTCTCTAGACTTCACAATAACGCTATTAGGCAGATAAAATTCCAGTTTTACAAAGCAGGAAACAGACTGAAAGAGGTTAAGTGGTACTCTTATCTTACTGAGACACCCACTGACATGGAGAAATGCAAAGGTAATGGATGGATGGTTGTAGAAAATTCAGAATCAGATGACTACACTGTGATTGCTCCTGTAAAATGGAAGTAGCTTAGTTGTGTAACACGTTACCTCATCCCTTTGTAAGCTTGTAGCTTTACCAGTATTGGGAGCCTCGTCTTACTGAACTGATATTTGGAAAGGATACATTTTATTTTTATAACTGGTTTCAGTAAAACTTGTCTGGGAACATTGCTTAAAGAAAAGTTAGTTTGATTATGTAATAAAGTTTATTTAACTATCATTTATTATTATTATTTCTCTTCATTAGTATGAATAGTTAAGAAGTGACTATGTAAAGTGTTTTCTGTTAGTAGTAGTATATATTAACTGTTCAGTCAATATCCAATGTCCAGGTGACTTATGTTAAGCAGTTGTCAGAAATTTGCACTTAGTGTCCATAGGAAAAACATGTACTAGGCTACCTGTACTAGACAGTCTTTTGTAAAGAAGTGTATGTTTATTTTTATTTGTGTAAATAACAGAAATGCTTAAGAAAATGACTAAAACTTGGGACAGGAGTAAAGATTTTATAGAAGAGCAACTGGGAGAAGACTAAGGAATTCCTGACTTGTGAGGCAAGGTCTGGTGGAAATACTGTAATTGAGACAGGGCCTGAGAATGGGACCCAGGGAGTATAAATTTAGACTTAGGTAGGAGTCCTTGGGGTCAAGATGCGCAGAGGAGAGGTGGGAGCTTAGTTCTCGGTAGAGGTGTAGTGATTAACCTAAAAATAAATTTTTTTCCGGCTGGTTGGCTCAGTGGTAGAGCGTCAGCCAGCGTGTGGATGTCCTAAGTTTGATTCCCAGTCAGGGCACACAGGAGAAGTAACCATCCGCTTCCCCTCCTCTCCTCCCTCCCTCTCTCCTTTCCCGCAGCCATGGCTTGATTGTTTTGAGCATGACTACACAGGCGCTGAGGATAGCACCGTGGAGCTTCCACCCCAGGTGCTAAAAATAACTCGGTTGGTTGCCAGCATTGGCCCCAGACAGGGATTGCCAGTGGATGCTGGTCAGGTTGCATGCAGGAATCTATCTCCCCTTCTCTCACTTAAAAAAAGAAATCTTTGCCCTGGCCTGTTGGCTCAGTGGTAGAACATTGGCTTGGTGTGTGGATGTCCTGGGTTTGATTGCCGGTCAGGGCACACAGGAGAAGCACCACCTGCTTCTCTAACACTTCCCCTCTCACTTCTTCCTCTCTCTCTGTCCCCCTCTCCCTCTCTCCCTCTATCTCTTTCTTCCTTTCCCCCTTTTGCAGCCATGGCTCAATTAGAGTGAGTTGCCCCCTCTCCCCAGGTTGGCTCCATGGCCTCCCTCAGGCACTAAGAATAGCTTGGTTGCTGATCAAAGGAGCAACGCCCCAGATGGGCAGAGCATCACCCCCTAGTGGGCTTGTCAGGTGGATCCCGGTTGGGGTGCATGTTGGAGTCTGTCACTCTACCTTCCTTCCTCTCATTGAATTAAAAAAATATATCTTTTTAGAGTGAGAGGCAATAAGCATTTATTTGAGATTAAAAAAAAAAAAAGCCTGACCAGGCAGTGGTGCAGTGGATAGAGCATCGGCCTGGGATGCTGAGGACTCAGGTTCAAAACCCCGAGGTTGCTGGCTTGAGCGTGGGATCATAGACTTGACCCCATGGTCACTGGCTGGTGCCCCAAGGTCACTGTCTTGAATAAGGGGTCACTTGTTGTGCTGGATCCCCTCTGCCCCCCCCCTCCCCATCAAGGCACATATGAGAAGCAGCCAGTGAACATCTAAGGTACTGCAATGAAGAATTGATGCTTCTTATCTCTTTCCCTTCTTGTATGTGTGTGTGTGTGTGATGCTTCTTATCTCTTTCCCTTCTTGTATGTGTGTGTGTGTGTGTGTGTGATGCTTCTTATCTCTTTCCCTTCTTGTATGTGTGTGTGTGTGTCTGTGTGTGTGTGTGTGATGCTTCTTATCTCTTTCCCTTCTTGTGTGTGTGTGTGTGTGTGTGTGTGTGTGTGTGTGTGTGTGTGTGTGTGTGTTTCCAAAAAGAAAACAAATGAATTGCTATTTGGTAAGTACTGATTCAGGCAGAAAACCAAGTAATTTTTCAATTAGGAAACAAAGACAAGGGATATTTAGGAGAAAGAAGGGGAACAATTAAATCTATAGAAGGAAAGCATTTCTGTTGATGAAGATAAGCTAACATAGTGATGCTAATTTTTACGTGGTGGTTTTAATTAAATTCCTAGTCATATCTGCTTTCTTGTTATCTTTGCAAGAAGTTCTTTGGGGTACAATATTGCTTTAGGCCCAGAAATAGTTATTTTGCCCTGTGTAACATTACAAAGGCTTGAAGCATAAGACATGCAAGGCAGTACCTCTGGGATGGCAGCTGCACCTCTATGTTAAAGGGGCTCCATTTATATATTTTTACACCCCCGTTGGAGCAATTTCTTAGTCATTATGAACTGTAGCAGATTCTGGCTATGGCTAAAGTGAGTCCACAGAGTAGTGCACATTTATATAATGCTTTATAATTGAATTTCAACTGTGTAATTTTATAGATTGGGAAATCTTATACTTAGAAAGAATTGAGACTTGTCCCAAATTTAACATTTAACTGCAGGAACTTACATCAGCATAATCTTGGTATTTCCTTCTGCTCCAGGAGATGGCCTGACTTGAAAGCTTTAGTCTGAGTTTCCCCAAACAGAGGCATCCTGCAGGATGTTCTTGCACATAAACTAAGAGTGGGTTGGAATGTTGGGAAGGGATCACTTCTGTTTAAGTGTAAATTGATTTTGTTGGGGGGTTTAGAATGAGCTGGGTGCTCTTTGATTTGCTTTACCAGCCATATTAGTTGTAACCCAGCAACCACGACTAGTCGATAGATTGTGAAACTGAGCCTCAACATTGAAGTAATTGCCCAGTGCCATTCAGCTTCCAGGTGTCAGAGCTGTGGCATCAGAGTCCTTGTTCTTATAGACTCTATGGCCCCTAAATAATTTTGGGAAATACTAAATGAAAGTTTCTTTACTGCAGGAATTTTCAAAGCTTTTAATATGCCTATATGAAAGGAAAACATGCAAAAACATAGTGAGTAAAGGAAGTTCACTTGCCAAAGGGTTATGAAGGAATCAGCCATCATAAGGACTGCTTGTCCAAATAAAAACAATACATATTTAAGTGAAAAAAAATTGCAGTATTACCAAGAGTATCAAGTTTACATTAGTGTGTTTATGGTGGAAAAGCTTTTCTCACTTTATTATTTTATTCACTAAAGTCTTCTCTCCAAACATTAGTAACGTAGGAAATGTTCAGGGTGTGATTTATTTGGGGAACCAGACCTAAACAGATTTCTTTGGTTTATCTCAGGGCACAGAGTGTTAGTGGTTTATGTTCCTGACTGTGGAATGGGATGCGCATGCTTATTCTGAATGGCATCAGGACAGAGTGTTAGTGGTTTATGTTCCTGACTGTGGAATGGGATGCGCATGCTTATTCTGAATGGCATCAGGACAGAGTGTTAGTGGTTTATGTTCCTGACTGTGGAATGGGATGCGCATGCTTATTCTGAATGGCATCAGGACAGAGTGTTAGTGGTTTATGTTCCTGACTGTGGAATGGGATGTGCATGCTTATTCTGAATGGCATCAGGACAGAGTGTTAGTTTGGCTTTCATTCTAATATACATTATATCTCTCCAATAGATGGACAAGTATTTTGATTCCCAAACTCAAAGATACTATATGTTTATTGTCTCGAATGGCAAGAATGGCAACTCACAGTTGTGTTGTTAGTCAACTCTTACTGATTCTTTGATGTGCAACTCTATCCAAAAATCTCATCTGGGATCATTTTTGCATATTCGCCTTCCTAATCATCTCTTCTATCTTTTTTTTAAATTAAATTTTATTTTTTTATTCAGTGAGAGAAGGGGAGGCAGAGAGACAGACTCCCACATTTGCCCTGACTGGGATTCACCCGGCAAGCCCACTAGTGTGCTATGCTCTGCCCATCTAAAGCATTGCTCTGTTGCTAGACAACCAAGCTCTTAGCGCCTGAGGCAGAGGCCGTGGAGCCATCCTCAGTGCCTGGGACCAACTTGCTCCAATTGAGCCATGGCTGCAGGAGGAAAAGAGAGAAAAGCGAGAGAGGAAGTGTTGGAGAAGCGGGTGGCTTGACCAGGAATTGAACCTGGGACATTCACACACTGAGCCAACGTTCTATCACTGGGCCAACAGGCCAGGGCCATCTGTATCTTCTAGTCTGTTTTCAGAGCACTGGTACAGGCCTTTATTATAGCTTAGTAAGCAATTTTTTGTCCTTCTCAAGTCCCTTTGTCTTATTACAAGTAGAAGGCCTAGAATTTCAGTTTCCTGAGAGAGTCAAACATAGAGGTTTTTATTCTTTGAAAGTA
Organism: Saccopteryx leptura; assembly: GCF_036850995.1. Classification (NCBI taxonomy): domain Eukaryota; kingdom Metazoa; phylum Chordata; class Mammalia; order Chiroptera; family Emballonuridae; genus Saccopteryx; species Saccopteryx leptura. The sequence continues at coordinate 47,874,750 of NC_089512.1, read as the reverse complement.
ACAAACATGAGGTATCTTGTCCAGTAAGTGGTAGGAAGAACTTGAACTCTAGAGTTGAGCAGTTTTGGATTCTGATCCTGATACCACCTGTGCCAGCTTTCTCATCTGGAAAATGGGATGGTAATACCTATTCAGCAGGGTTGGTTAAGTTGTGAAATAATAACAACAAACCATCTTGGAGCATTTACAATGTGTTCAGCTAAGCATTTAACATAAATTATCTCAGCTAAACCTTATGGTAGTTGATCACAGCAGTCTATGGAGTACAGTTTGTATAGGCCCTGGCAGGTGACTCAGTAGATAGAGTGTTGGCTCGGGTTTGATTCCTGGCCAGGGCACACAGGAGAAGCGACTATCTGCTTCTTTCCCTCTCCTCGTCCCCCTCCAATCCCTCTCCCCTCGTCCCCTTTTTTTCTCCCCTTTCCCCTCCTGCAGCCAGTGTCTTGATTGGATCGAGCATGGCCCCAGGCACTGAGGATAGTTCGTTTGGTCCATGCGCATCAGCTTCAGGAGCTAAAAATATTTCGGTTGATTTGAACTTCGGCCCCAGACAGGGGTTGCCAAGGTGGTCCCGGTTGGGGTGCATGTGGGAGTCTGTCTCTCTATCTCCCCTCCTCTCACTTAACCCTTTGAGTAGTTAGTTTTTTTTCATGCTCACTGACCCCGGGAATGAATTTTTTTTCAAAAAATGAAATTATTTCCAGTTATAGTTTTATTAACTTAAAATCATGTTTGTTTGATAACCAATTTATGGAAACAAGAAGAACATACATTTGCCTTTTTTAATGTTTCCTTACACATTTTTTTTTTCTTTTTTTCTCTTGAAGTTAGAAGCGGAGAGGCAGACAGACTCCCACATGTGCTCGACCAGGATCCATCCGGCATGTCCACCAGGGGGTGATGCTCTACCCATCTGGGGTGCTGCTCCGTTGTGGCTGGAGACATTCTAGTGCCTGAGGCAGAGGTCATGGAGCCATCCTCAGCGCCCAGGCCAACTTTGCTCCAGTGAAACTTTGGCTGCGGGAGGGGAAGAGAGAGATAAGGGAGGAAGGAGAGAGGGGAGAGGTGGAGAAGCAGATGGGCGCTTCTTTTATGTGCCCTGACTGGGAATCAAACCCTGGACTTCCACACGCTGGTTGGTGCTCTACTGCTGAGCCAAGTGGCCAGGGCTGTTGCCTTACACATTTTTAAAATAAAAATTTTTGTATGATCATACTCTGGATGGTCAGGAGGCACAAGGACGTACATGAACATTCATACTACTCAAAGGGTTTAAAAAAAAGTACAGTTATTTTCATCATATTACAGATAGGGAAACTGAGGCTTGGAGATTTAAATAATTTGCTCAAGGTCCTGTAGCAAACTGTCTGACTTCAGAGTTTTTACTTGACCACTACACTGTATTTCATTTCCACTTATAATATGTTTATTTCAGCCTACTGCCATACCTACCATTAGCTCCTGTCCCCTTGACTGATCATTAGGCGTGGGAAAATATGTAGGAAAATGTAAAGGAAGGTGACAAGGAGATTATCCATATACTTGGAAATGATTTACAGAAGTGTTTTTGCTAGAGACAGGCACCATTAAAAGGCCTATAAAAAACCCCAGATTGATTCTATTTTTTTGTGTTTGTGTGACAGAGACAGAGAGAGGGACAGATAGGGACAGACAGAGAGATGAAAAGCATCAATTCTTTGTGGCAGCTCCTCAGTCTCCCTAGTTGTTCATTGATTGCTTTCTCATACATGCTTTGACGGGAGGGGGGAGGGGGAGATGGGGGGTGGTCTACAGCAGAGTGAGTGACCCCTTGCTCAAGCCAGCGACCTTGGAGCTCAAGCCAATGACAATGGGATCATGTCTGTGATCCCACACTCAAGCCAGCAACCCCGCGCTCAAGCTGTGAGTCTGCACTTAAGCTGGATGAGCCCGTGTTCAAGCCAGTAATCTCGGGTTTTCAAACTTGGGTTGTCTGCGTCCCAGTCTCGATGCACTGCACCACTGCCTAATCAGGCTACTTTTTTTTTTATTGATTGATTTTAGTGAGAGAGGAAGGGAGGGAGAGAGAAATGGGAATATCAATCTGTTGCTGTATGTGCCCTGACCGGGATTGAACCGGCAACCTCTGTGCTTTGGGACTATGCTCTAAGCAACCAAGCTATCTGGCTATGACCACCCTTAACTTTTCTTGAAGGCAGTGATGGTGGTCTAGAAGTTATTTTTGAACCTCTTTAAATTTGAACTCAGTCATTTACAATAGCTTGCACGAAATTACCAGCTTAAAAATGGCAAAACTTAACTAGAAGCTCTGATTGGTGGTTAAATATATATATATTTTTAATAGGAAAGATAATTAGTGAATGCAATTTGGAAGGCAAATTTTTGAAATATGACTTGGGAGGTGGTGGTACAATTGTGAAAGGCAGCCTTGCATGATCAGTGCAAAAAATCTTTCCTCTTACATGCCTGATTAACAGTATGTGATAGAAGACTTCTGGTCGTCTCTTACCTTGATTTCTTCCAGGAAACCTTCTTGTTTAGTTTCTCCAAAAGAAACCATTAATGAAATATTTGTTAAATCTCACTTTTGTGGAACTGTTTATATAGTCACTTTAAGATTGTTCTGTTCCAGTATTTATGTATTTACTAATCCTGATAACTAACCTCTTTGTCATTCAGACTTGGCTCTTGGTACTGATTTTTTTTTTAACTTTTATATCTTCAAAGATAAAAGATTATCATATTTGAGGACGATTGAAATAGTATTTCATTCTTGATTTTGAGTAGCATTTTTAATAGCTTTCTTTTATATCTAGATATATATATAAAAAAAATTCCACTTTATAGAGGAGAGAGAGAGAGAGAGAGAGAGAAAGAGAGGGAAGGGGGGAGGAGCAGGAAGCATCAACTCCCATATATGTGCCTTGACCAGGCAAGCCAGGGTTTCAAACTGGCAACCTCAACGTTTCCAGGTCGACGCTTTATTCATGGTGCCACTACAGGTCAGGCTTGAGTAGCATTTTTCAGGAAGAATTATCTAACTGTTTAGAAGTGTAATATGCTTGTGTGTCCAGGATCTCAAAAAAAAACCCCTACCTCCATAGACTGGCTATTAAGACCCACAAGACTCAGTATATACTCTGTTGTACTCAGGGCTAGGAGTCATTACAGTGATGTAGTAAGGAGCAACAGCTGGAAAACAAGAACAAAGACACAGGGCAGCATCTGGAGAAACCCATGTATAGGCTTCCTACATTCAGTTTCTCCTATAAAAGGTCACCCACCATACTTTGCTTCTAAAAACAAAAAGGCAGCAGCTTTTATCCTAGGAAGCCAATTAGAGATTCGTTGCACAAGCTGGTCACCCTCTACTTAGTTACCATCCACCAAAATATTAGACTCCCAAGAGGAAAGCAGATATTCAGCATAGACCACATAGTACAGTTAAGACACAGTTAACCAGTCTTATCACTTAGGGAATTTTATAAATATAAAATTTATCACTGTAGAGAACTGTTTACTAGCCAAATTTCAGATGCTAGGCCTTTCTAAGAAAGTATACCTTTCTAAGGCTAGCAAGCTTAGACCTGCTATGTTAACTCTTTTTCTACACACTTAAAATCAGTACTGTGAATAACAAGATTCCTTTGGCATAGGACTTTTTAATAGAGTTATTCTTAAATTTCTTTAAAAACTTAAAAAATAATTTTTAGTTACAACTGACTTACAATATTATATTAGTTTCAGTGTACAATATAGTGATTAGATATTTATATACCTTACAGAGTAATCAACCTGATAAGTCTAGTACCCATCTGCACCATACATACTTATTACAATATTATTCCCTATACTGTGCTTTATATCCTTGTGACTTTTATGATTGCTTTTGTGTAATTCTTTTTTTTTTTTTTTCTGAAGCTGGAAACGGGGAGAGACAGTCAGACAGACTCCCGCATGCGCCCGACCAGGATCCACCCGGCACGCCCACCAGGGGCGACGCACGCCCACCAGGGGGCGACGCTCTGCCCCTCCGGGGCGTCGCTCCGCCGCGACCAGAGCCACTCTAGCGCCTGGGGCAGAGGCCAAAGAGCCATCCCCAGTGCCTAGGCCATCTTTGCTCAATGGAGCCTCGGCTGCGGGAGGGGAAGAGAGAGACAGAGAGGAAGGAGGGGGGAGGGTGTTGGAGAAGCAAATGGGCGCTTCTCCTATGTGCCCTGGCCAGGAATCGAACCCGGGTCCCCCACACGCCAGGCCGACGCTCCACCGCTGAGCCAACCGGCCAGGGCCAGGGCCACTTTTGTGTAATTCTTAATCCCCTTACCTTTTTCACCCATTCTCCTACCCCCTCTCATCTGGTGACCATCAGGGTTTTTTTTTGTATTTATGAGTTTTGTTTATTTTTTACATTCCACATGTGAAATCATACGAAATCATATGTTATTTGAATTTCTCTGACTTATTTCACTTAGCATAATACCTCTAGGTCTGTCCATGTTGTCACAAATGGCAAGGTTTCATTTTTTTAATGTATGAGTAGTATTTCATTGTATATTTGTATCGATCTTTATTCATTTGTCTGTTGATAATCACTTAGGTTGCTTCCATTTCTCCACTCTGTAAATAATGCTGCAGTGAATAAAAGGGTACATATATCTTTCAAATTAGTGTTTGGGTGGCGCAGTGGATAAAGCGTCAACCTGGAATGCTGAGGTCTCTGATTTAAAACCCTGGGCTTGCTTGGTCAAGGCACATATGGGAGTTGATGCTTCCTGCTCCTCCCTTCTCTCTCTCTCTCATTCTCTCTCTCTCTCTCTCTTATTCTCTCTCTCTCTCTCTCTCCTGTCTAAAATGAATAAATAAAGTCTTTAAAAAAATTAGTGTTTGGATTTCTTCAGATAAATTCCCAGAAATGGAATTACTGGGTCATGTGGAAGTTCTATTTTAATTTTTTGAGGAACCTCCATACTGTTTTCCACAGTGGCTGTACCGATTGGCAGTCACACCAGCAGTGCACAGGATCCGTCTTCTCCACATCCTCCCCAGCACTTGTTTGTTGAGTTATTGATGATAGCCACTCTGACAGGTATGAGGTGATATGTCATTGTGGTTTTAATATTTTAATTTGCATTTCTCTGATGGTTAGTAATGTTGAGTATATTTTCATATGTCTATCGGTCATCTGTATGATCTCTTTGGAGAAGTATCTACAGGGGGTCCGGGGTCCTTGGGTTATGACACACTTTCCTTTCTACGACAGTGGTGTAACCTGAATTTTGGTGTAAGTTGAAATACACGGTAACCTAAGTCACTTACCTATCTTAACACAGTTGTAAAATCATAATCTAGACCAGTGGTCCCTATCGCCCACTAGTGGGCATTCCAGCTTTCATGGTGGGCGGTAGTGGAGCAACCAAAGTATATAGATAGATTTAACTATAGTAAGTTGTTTTATAAAGATTTATTCTGCCAAAGTTAGCGAAAATTCGACATCAGGTACTTGGTAAGTAATTATTATATGCTTTAACTTGCTGTAACTCTGCTTTATAAATTTTATAAAGTAAAGTTTCTTCCCTGCTTTATAAATCACCATTACTGTGGAACCAGTGGGCAGTTAGAAAATTTTACTACTAACAGAGATACAAAAGTGGGCGGTAAGTATAAAAAGGTTGACTACCCCTGATCTAGAACATAAAAACACAACCAAACCACAAAAAAGGGAAACAGACATAAATATACTGTGTTGTAGTAACAGAAAAAAAATGAGTTAAAAAAAATTCCTTACCTTTATTCCTGTGGTTGGCTTGCTCACTGGAAGGCATTGCAAGGTGGGAGAGAGTGACCTGTTGGGAGGAGGGAGCTGGAGAGGCAGGAGAACCTGCAGAAGGTGCTGGAGATACTGGGTCAGGTGAGTCAGGATTGTCTAAGGAACATGCAGGAGACGCTGGAGGCGATTCTACCTGTACAACAGGTGTCTCATCTCGAGAAGCAGCTGATGGAGGGTACGGGATCTGTTGCAGGCCTCTCTTCCTTCCTAAAAAGTTGTTCCAGGCTAGTCTGTAAGTACAACATAGTCTATAAGTACGCTTATGGTGGAAGCCAAAATACATCTCAATTTAAATTTTTATGGGAGTGAGCATCAAAAACTCGAAATGTATTTCGAGACTATCATAACCCGAAGACACCCTGTATTGAGACCATCTGCTCATTTTGTATTTGTATTGTTTATTTATTTTTTGGGTGTAGAGTTGTATGAGTTCTTTATAAATTTTGAATATTAACCCCTTATTGGATGTCTCATTGGCAGATATCTTCTCCCATTCCGTAGGTTGTCTTTTTGTTTTGTTGATGGTTTTTGTTTCTTTTAAGATTTTATTTATTTATTTTAGAGAGGAGAGAGAGAGAGAAGGGGGGAGGAGCAGGAAGCATCAACTTCCATCTATTCCTTGACCAGACAAGCCCAGGGTTTCAAACTGGTGACCTCAGCATTCCAGGTTGATGCTTTACCCACTGCACCACTACAGGTCAGGTTGTTGATGGTTTTCCTTGCTGTTCAAAACCTTTTTAGTTTGATATACAGTAGTCCCTGAAAGGCAGACCTCAAGATGAACTGAAAACCTGAGGCTAGTGTGTTCCAAAAGGAAAGTTTATTTTAAAAGCACCTGGATGCAAGCGGGCTGAGACCAGCAAAAGAGTGTTAGTCCAAGCTCTGGGAGGAAGCAGTAGATATAGGGGTTCAGCATCTTCTGGCATTGGGGTTGGAATTGGCATCTGGCCTGGACATGCTCAGATTAGCATATTGGAATTGGTTGCCTTGGTTACAGACTGTCTCCTTTTCCCAACCCTCAGGCCCCTCATGATGGCCTTGTCTCAAGGACATTCCTCAGAACCTTCCCCGGGTGGGGGGGGAGTTGCTTAAGGGGAGGGGGAGGTTGGGCAAGGGAGATGCTTACTGAAGAAGTTGCTTTAATGGGAATTGGGTAAGGGGAATTTGGGTTTTAAAGGAACCGATGTAAGCCTAACATTCCAGCCTTTTGTTGTTTATGAAAAAGGGCCAAAGGTCTGTCTTCTGTAGTTGCTTCCTCCTGGTTAGGATCAGTGAAGTATTTATGGGAAGGGGGATGGATGGGAGTTCCCTGGTTGTTAAGGTGACCAACATTTTTACAATGAAAAGGAGGACAAAAATAAATTGAAGAAACAATATTGTAAATAAAAAACATTTTATTCATTGCAACAATAATACACTATAATATGATAAATGCGTAATAAAAACATTTGTAATATTTTATATTGTAATTATGCTATATGCCTGTTAATTTTTAATAATAATTATAAGAAAAAAAGTACTCATTTAGATACAAATATGGCACATCACATGCAATGGATCAACTCTACATCGATCGAATACGGACATTTACAGATTAGTCTTCCAATATCAAAAAGGAAGACATTTAGGAGGACATTTTTTGAGGGATGACAGAACTTACTAAAGGAGGACGATTGGTCACCTACTGGTTGTTGAAAGTGATTTTCTGAGGTCTGGACCAGAGCCTGATATGGGGTGCTAGCCTGAATTAACATAGTCTCTCTGATGGACCGGTTTATAAATGCCCTTAGTTAGTCCTGGAGGAAAGAAGAAAGGCATATAAGACATGGTCTGAAAGTTAGAGTAAGTCTGAGGAGGGATATGGGACCTATGAAAGGGAGTAGCCATGCCTGACCAGGCAGTGGTGCAGTGGATAGAGTGTTGGACTGGGATGTGAAGGACCCAGGTTAGAAACCTCGAGGTTGCTGGCTTGAGAGCGAGGTCGCTGGCTTGAGCCCAAGCTCTCTGGCTTGAGCAAGGGGTCACTTGCTCTGCTGTATCCCCCTGGTCAAGGCACATATGAGAAAGCAATCATTGAACTAAGGTGCCGCAACAAAGAATTGATGCTTCTCATCTCCTTCCCTTCCTGTTTGTCCCTATCTGTCCCTCTCTCTGACTCTGTCTCTGTCAAAAAAAAAGGGAGGGGGAGTAGCCATGAATACTAATTGAACTTGTTTAACAAAGTGTCCCAGGCAATAGATTGACATTCTCTTAGCTTAGCTGCCTTCTCTAACTAGGCCTGATTGATTGACATAGAAGCAGCATTCCTCTTCTAGGAAAAGGAAAAGGCAAAGTCCCCCTTTTTTGGCTGTGAGGATATCTAATCCTCATCTGTTTTGTAAGGCAATAGCTGTGAGGCAGTCTATCTGGTCTTGTAAATTGACTAAGCTTTTTGCATTATTATCTAGGCTTTCTTATAGATCTTCTGACAGGGTTTTGAAGTACTGCAGAGCAGTGGCTAGTCCTCATATACCTGTCCCAATCCCTGAAGTTATGCCAAGTGATACTAAGACAGGGATGAGCTGCACTGCCCTCCTATGCCAGAGTTGCTGCATCACTGAAATGTGTAGCAACTGGTTGTTGGAGGCTATATGAACAGTGGGAGATCCTGTCCAGTTAGGTAGGCATCCTCACCGCAGAGGGAAACTATTCCCTGTTGTGTTAGGCAGGGAGAGAGATGAATTGCGAAGAGGTGAGAAAGAGGATAGGGAGGTGTGCTCTTTTCTTGGGTTCTGCTGTCCAAACTGATAATGTACAATAGATGCTATTGCTGCTCCGATAAAGGTAGAGAGATGGGTAGTAAGTAACTTGTTTGGTGCAGTGAAAATGAGAGAGAACATGGGGATGGGAGGTGATCCAAGGGAAAAGGGTGAGGAAGGGATAAGAACAGTTAAAAGAAGAGGCTTGTAATATAGGAAAGGAGGAAAACCAGGCTGGTTGGAAGAAGTGACCGTTTGCCTCAGGAGACACCTGGTAGTCTTCATTGAGATCAATGTGTGGTTGGAAGTTGCAGAGTAATAGTAAAGTGGCATGCTGTTTTTGGCAGATGGCTGACTAAAGTGTTTCCTCAAGTTCTGGTGAAGCATAATGGGGCTTGATATAGTAGGAGAGTATGTAGAGCAACAGGGCCTTTTATGGGAGGAGAGTTAGGAGTGAGTGTTTTTAAACTATTGGTGTAAGTCTGGAAAAGTAGGGAGGCTCAGTAAGCTTGGGCAGTGATGTAGTTATCAAGAAAGGAGCTTGCCATTTCATAAAAAATAGTACCCTTTTATTCTGTATGGGCTAGGGTTGTTTTAATGGTGTCCCATTGAGTGAGAGGTACTGGAACAGCAGTATAGGCAAAGGACGACAGGGAGAGACAGAGCCAGCAATCCTGAGCTACAGTAGGATTTGTTTTATTCAGGAGGGAGTATGTGAGATAGTAAATCAGAAAGATTGTGGAAGGAAGGAACTGTTGTCTAAAAGTGAGGTTTTTCTTATCCTAAGATGGGGGTTGGTCAGCTGGAAATAATGAGGAAGGAATGGGTAATGGGGTGATTTTTCTAGACAGTAGAGAAGAGAGGGTGATCAATGGGTTGGTGGGAATACTGTGGACCCTAATAATTGAGATGGAGGAAGGAAACAGTCCTGAAAACTTAAGAGTGTCAAATATGTTCCGTATTTCCCCATGTATAAGACGCTCCCATGTGTAAGATGCACCTTAATTTTGCAGCCCGAAATTTGAAGACAAAAAAAAAGTATTATGTAAAATTATTGAACTCAAGTTTTATTCATCATAAAATTCATACAACTCCTCATCACTGTCAAAACTCCCATCCATTAGCTTGTACTCATCTGTGTCTGATGATGAATCACTGTCTTCATCACTGAGCACAAAAACAAGCGCGAAAAAGCAAGAAATGCAAGTAAAAAAAATCTACAACCACTGTATAAGACACATCCAGTTTTTAGACTCCAAATTTTTTGGAAAAAAGTGCGTCTTATACATGGGGAAATACGATAAGTGGCTCTCATATCTAATAGAAAATAAATGGCCTTACCGGAGACCTGTAGAGTTACCCGAGGCTCTGCCATTCAGATGGTGGAGGTGGAGGCCTGTGGCAAGTCTGGGCCACGTCAGTCTGATTTTTGCCCCAGGATGACAAGAAGTGCTATTATATTCAGGCCAATGCCAGGGAGAAGCCTGGACAGAAGGGGCGGCTCTCATGCTTTGAGGGACTTGTGGGCGGTCTGAATTCCAATGGCCCATACAACTAGAGAGAGGTAGGGTCTGGCTGGTGGCCTGGGATCGGGACAGGAGCAGGTCCAGTGTGTGCCTCCTCTCTGCACTTAAAAGTAGGCACTTGGGAAAGGGTTTTATTACAAATAGATACTGTTGGGGGTTAGAGGAGAATGACATATTAAGATTGACACTGCAGCCTGATCAGGCCGTGGTGCAGTGGATAGAGCGTTGGACTGGGACACAGAGGACCCAGGTATGAAACCCCCAGGTCACCGGCTTGAGTGTAGGCTCATCCGGCTTGAGCAGAGACTCACCAGCTTGAGTGAGGGGTCACTGGCTTGAGTGTGGGATGATAGACATAACCCCATGGTCGCTGGCTTGAGCCCAAAAGTCGCTGGCTTGAAGCCCAAGGTCACTGGCTTAAGCCCAAGGTTGCTGGCTTCAGCAAGGGGTCACCTGCTGCGCTGTAGCCCCCCAGTCAAGGCACATATGAGAGTAATCACTGAACAACTAAGGAGCCGCAGCGAAGAATTGATGCTTCTCATCTTTCTCCCTTCCTGTCCATTTGTCCCTATCTGTCCTCTCTGACGCTCTCTCTGTCTCTGAAAAAAAAAAAAAAATGCCATTGCAGGTAAAGTTGGCATAGGAATGGCTGGAAGCATCCCAGCAGGAATTGTGGTAGTATGTATTTCAGCTAGGCCAACATTGAATTTTAAACCTGGCAGTGTCTAGATTTAATGTATATAAGGTATGACTGCAGTTGAAGTAAGTTGAGATTTGTCCTGTGTGTCAAAGAGTGTAAATGGATTAAAACAGAGATGATAATTAATATTAGCAGGCGCTACAGTAACAGGGATTGCTGTATTGTGTCCACTATTAGGGGATTTTGAACTAGTCCAATGTGGTTGTAGCCCAAGTATATGTGTGAGAGTATATGTGTGAAATTAGCAGGGACCCCCATTAAATATGGAAAATTGGAGGGTATTGGCTAATGATGGCTTATCGAATGGCTTGAATTTAAGGCAGGAAAGGCTTGGTAAAGAAGTTGCCCCAATGGAAGTTGGGTGAGGGGGATTTGGGTTTTAAAGGAGCCGACTTAAGCCTAACAGTCCCATTTTTTTTTCTTTTGTTTCCCTTGTCCGAGGAGCTCTATCCAAAAAAATACAGGGGTGAGCAAAAGCAAATTTACAGTTGTTCATGTGGAAAATAATACATATAAGAGCTAATAATACAAGATTAAACGGTTTCATTAACTCCCAACTGCAAACCCACTCTGCCTACCACTATACTGCTAAGAACAATGTCAAAGTTGACTCCTACGTTCTCTTCTAATGTTATGGTTTCAGATCTTTACGTCTTTAATCCATTTTTAGTTTATTCTTGTATATGGTGTAATAAAGTGGTCTGGTTCTTTTCTTTCTTTTTTTCATGTATCTGTCCAGTTTTTCCAACAACATTTATGAAGAAACTGTCTTTACCCCATTATATATACTTACCTCCTTTGTCAAAGATTGACTGATTGTATAGGTGTAGCTTTATTTCTGGACTCTCTATTCTGTTCCATTGGCCTATGTATCAGTTTTTATGTCAGTACCATACTGTTTTGATTACTACAGCCTTGAGATATAGTTTTAAGTTAGGTGCCTCCAATATGACTTAAGATTGTGTTGGTTATTCAGTATCTTTTGTGGTTACATATAAATTTTAGGATTATTCTACTTCTGTGAAAGATTCCATTCGTATTTTGATAGGGGTTGCATTGAATTTATAGATTGCTTTAGGTATTAAGGACATTTTAATGATGTTAATTTTTCTCATTCATGATCATGGTATATAGCCTTCCATTTATTTGTATCTTCTTCAGTTTCCTTAATGTGTTATAATTTTCCAATTTTAGGTCTTTTTATCTCCTTGGTTAAATTTATTCCTAGGTATTTTATTCTTTTTGATATAATTGTAAATGGGATTTAGAATTTTTTCTCTTTCTGATAGTTTATTATGGCATATAAAAATGGAATCTATTTCTGAATATTAATTTTATATCCCGCTACTTTACTGATTTTTTATTCTGTTGGGTTTTTTTGGTGGAGTCTTTTGGGTTCTCTCTATATAGTATGTTATTTGCAAATAACAATTTTCTTTCTTTTCAATTTGGATGCCTTTTATTATTTTTATTTCTTTCTTTTGTTTTTGTCTGATTGCTGTGGCTAGGACTTCCAAGACTATGGTGAATAAGAGTAGTGAAAGTGGACCTCCTTATCTTGCTCCTGATCCTAAAGAAAAAGATTTCAACTTTTCACCATTGAGTATGGTGTTAGTTATGGGTTTGTCAGATATGACCTTTATTATGTTGGAGGTATGTTTCTTCTGTCTCCACTCTGCTGAGCATTTTTATCATAAATGTATATTGGATTTTGTCAAAATGCTCTTTCTATATCAGTATGATCAATGATTTTTGTCCTTCATTTTGTTTATATGGTATATTACATTGATTTGCGGATATTGGATATTGAACCAATCTGCATCCTGCAATAAATTCCACTCACTAGTGGTATATGATCTTTTTAATGTATTGCTGAATTCAGTTTATGTATATTAATTTGACAGAGACAGAGAGAGGGTGGACAGATAGAGACAGACAGACAGGAAGGGAGAGAAATGAGAAGCATCAATTCTTTGGCTTCTTACTTGTTCATTGATTGCATTCTCCTATGTGCCTTAATGGGGGGGAGTGGCTGTAGCAGAGCAAATGACCCCTTGCTCAAGCCAGCGACCTTTGAGCTCAAGCCAGCAACTATGGGGTCACATCTATGATCCCATGATTAAGCCAGTGACTTCTTGCTCAAGCTGTTGAATCTCCGCTCAAGCCTGATGAGCCCGCACTCAAGCCAGCAACCTCGGGGTCTTGAACCTGGGTCCTCCACATCCCAGTCAGACGCTCTATCTACTGTGCCACTGCTTGGTTAGGCCAATTTATATTTTCTTGAGGATTTTTACATCTATAATTCGTCAGGGATATTGACCTATAATTTTTCTTTTTTTGGAGTGTCTGCCTGGTTAGGTATCAGTAATACTGGAGTTTGGGAGCCTTCTCTCTTTTTGGAGTAGTTTAAGAAGGATAGATAATAACTCTTGGAATGTCTATTAAAATCACCTTTGAAGCCATGTGGTTCAGGACTTTTGTTTTTTGGGAGTTTTTTGATTGCTGATTTGATTTTATTAGTAGTTATTTGTCTGTTTATATTTTTTAGTTTCTCCTGATTTAGTCTTGGATAATTATATATACTTTGAGGAATTTATTCTTTTTTTTTTTTTTTTTTGTATTTTTCTGAAGCTGGAAATGGGGAGAGACAGTCAGACAGATTCCCGCATGCGCCCAACCGGGATCCACCCGGCACGCCCACCAGGGGCGATGCTCTGCCCACCAGGGGGCGATGCTCTGCCTCTCCGGGGCTTCGCTCTGTCCAGACCAGAGCCACTCCAGTGCCTGGGGCAGAGGCCAAGGAGCCATCCCCAGCGCCCGGGCCATCTTTGCTCCAATGGAGCCTCGCTGCGGGAGGGGAAGAGAGAGACAGAGAGGAAGGAGAGGGGGAGGGGTGGAGAAGCAGATGGGCGCTTCTCCTGTGTGCCCTGGCTGGGAATCGAACCCGGGACTTCTGCACGCCAGGCCGACGCTCTACCACTGAGCCAACCGGCCAGGGCCTATTCATTTCTTTTAGGTTGTCCAATTTGTTGACATATAATTGTTTATAGTACTTTCTTTTTTTTATTTTTATTTTATTTTTCTGAAGTTGGAAACAGGGAGCAGTCAGACAGACTCCCGCATGCGCCTGACCAGGATCCACCCGGCATGCCCACCAGGGGGCGATGCTCTGCCCATCTGGGCTGTTGCTCTGTTGCAACCAGAGCCATTTTAGTGCCTGAGGCAGAGGCCACGGAGCCATCCTCAGTGCCCGGACCAACTTTGCTCCAATGGAGCCTTGGCTGTGGGAGGGAAAGAGAGAGACAGAGAGGAAGGAGAGGGGGAGGGGTGGCAAAGCAGATGGGTGCTTCTCCTGTGTGCCTTGGCCGGGAATCAAACCTGGGACTCCTGAACGCCAGGCCTACGCTCTACCACTGAGCCAACCAGCCAGGGCTATATATAGTACTTTCTTATAATTCTTTATATTTCTGTGCTGTTGGTTGTCACTTCTCTTTCATTTCTGAATTTATTTGGGCCTTCTTTTTTTCTTGATGAGTCTAGTAAAGGTTCTTTATTTTTTAAAGAGCCAGTTCTTGGTTTCATTGATCTTTTGTTTTTGCAGGAGTGTTTGTTGTCTTTTGTTTTGCTTAAAGATTTTATTTATTGACATTTTTAGAGGGGGGAGATGAGAGAGAGAGAGAGAAGAGTGAAGGAGCGGGAAGCATCAACTCATAATAGTTGCTTCTCGTATGTGCCTTGACCTGTCAAGCCTAGGATTTTGAACCAGCAACCTCAGTATTCCAGGTCAATGCCCCATCCACTTTGCCACCACAAGTCAGGCAATTTTTTGTTTTGTTTTTAGACTTTATTTCATTTATTTCTGGCTCTGGTATTTATTATTTCCTTCCTTCTATTCACTTTGGTCTTTGTTCTTTTCCTAGTTCATTTAGGTGTAAGGTTACATTGAGATTTTTCTTGTTTCTTGAGATAGTCCTGTATTACTATGAAGTTCTCTCTGAGGGCTGCTTTGTTGTGTACCATACATTTTGGGTCATTGCATTTTCATTTTCATTTGTCTCAAGGTGTCTTTTTATTTCTGCCTTTACCTTATTTTTAACCCATTTATTGTTTTGTGTGTGGTTTTTTATTAGGTTTTATTTATTGATTGATTTAAGAGAGAGAGAGAAAGGGAGGGTAGCAGGAAGCATCAGCTCTTTGTAGTTGCTTCTAATATGTGCTTTGGGCAAGCCCAGGGTTGTTGTTTTTTTGTTTTTGTTTTTTTGTGTGACAGACAGAAAGAGGGACAGACAGATAGGAAGGGAGAGATGAGAAGCATCAATTAATTCTTCAT
Organism: Saccopteryx leptura; assembly: GCF_036850995.1. Classification (NCBI taxonomy): domain Eukaryota; kingdom Metazoa; phylum Chordata; class Mammalia; order Chiroptera; family Emballonuridae; genus Saccopteryx; species Saccopteryx leptura. Next base: position 47,859,629 of record NC_089512.1, on the reverse strand, counting down.
TGCGACACCTTAGTTGTTCATTGATTGCTTTCTCTTATGTGCCTTGACTGGGGGGCTACAGCAGGCCGAGTGACCCCATGGGTCCTCTGTGTCTCTCTCTGATGCTCTTATCCACTGTGCCACCGCCTGGTCAGGCTAGCCCAGGGTTTTGAACCAGCAACCTCAGCATTCCAGGTCGATGCTTTATCTACTGCCCCACCACAGGCCAGGCTCCATTCATTGTTTAGTAGAATGCTAGCCATCCTTTGTCCTTTAATTGGAGTCCTTAGTCCATTTACGTTTAAAGTAATTATTAATAGGTATATAGTTATTGCTATTTTATTCATTGTTTTCTGATTATTTTTGTAGTTCTTCTGTTTCTTATTCTCTTATTCTCTTGTGTGTTGATGACTCTAGTGTTGTGTTTGAATTCCTTTATTTTTTGTATGTCTCTTGTAGACTTTTGGTATGTGGTTACCATGTGTTTTATATATAAAATTCGAAGTTATGTTTATAGCACTCTATTGTAAGTTGTTGGTCACATAAGTTCAAACACATCCTAAAATCACTACAATTTTTGCTTATCCTCTACACGTTTATGTTTTTGTCATTTTTTTGCTTTTGTGTATGTGTTTGTGCATATCCCCTAATTTATTTTATTTTTTATTTATATTTTAATTTTTTCAGAAAGGGAGGATAATGGGGAGCATCAACTCTTAGTAGTTGCTTCCTGTGTGACTTTGACAAGGCAAACCCAGGGTTTCAAACAGGTGACCTCAGTGTTCCAGGTTAGCACTTTATCCACTGTGCCACCACAGGTCAGACAATCCCTTAATTTATTTTAATTTACACATGATCTTCCTACTTTTGCTTTTTAACTTTTTACTAGTTTTATACTTGGTTGATTCGCTGCTTTTATTGTTTGCCTTTGAGATTTTTTTTCTTTTCTATATTTTTTATATTTTATATCTTTTTTTCTTAAAGAAGTTCCTTTAGCATTTCTTGTAATACAGGTTTAATGGCGTTGAACTTCTTTAGCCTTTTTTGGTCTGGGAAGTTCTTTATCTGTCCTCAATTCTAAGTGGTAGCCTTGCTGGGTAGAGTAATTTTGGTTGTGGGTTCTTGCTTTTCATCTCTGAATATTTCCTGTCAGTCCCTTCTGGCCTGCAAAGTTTGTGTTAAGAAATCAGCTGACAGTTTTATGGGAGCTCCCCTGTAGGTAACTAACTTGTTTTTCTTGCTACTTTTAAAAATCTCTCTAACTTTTGGCATTTTAATTATGTTGTAGTGGTGTGGGCCTCCTTTGGTTCACCTTGTTTAGGACTCTTTGTGCTTCTTGGACTTACATGTTTATTTCCTTCACCAGGTTAGAGAAGTTTTCAGTCATTATTATTTCAAAAAGATTTCCAACCCCTTGCTTTCTGTCTTCCTTTGGCACCCCTATAATGTGACTGTTGTTGCACTTGATGTTATCCCAGAGGTCCCTTAAACTATCCTCATTTAAAAAATTTTGTTGGTAAAAAAACTTTCTGGCACGTCAGAGAAATGACGACATGAGAGATTCTCCCAATCTCTCCCCTTGAAATTTCAACAAATTTAACAACTAAACATAGAGAAGAAGGGAAAAAAACCTTTAGGAGCACCCGAAATTTACACACAACAGACAAAGGTATGATTAAGTGAAAAAGTGGCTGAATATATAAGATGAAGGATGGGGCATTTCACTTTCTGCGCTGATGCGAGGTAGGGCACCTTTGTAGTGGGGATGGAGCAGAGATAGGGCAGGCGCCAAAATAAAGGAAAGAACACGCAAGCTGTGCCTGAGATCGCGGACACTGGGCAACCACACGGGTGGTGGGATCCACCTAAAATTACCAGCACAAGGTGCCCGTGTGGGCCAGCGCCAGCATCTTTGCATATTCCCAGCAGCGCTAGTGGCTCCCCCTAGCATCACCAGCATGGGGAGCAAGCAGGCACTCGAGTGGGCCAAGGTGCTTCCCCCGAGATTAACAATTCTGGGCACCTGAGTGAGCACTATCATTTTTGGGTACTCCGTTCCACAATCCTCTGCTTGGGGCGTATGCAGGGGTGCTAGGTTCCACCTAGCATCACCAGCACAGGGAGCGAGTGGATGCATGCGTGGGCCGAGGTGCTTTGCTGGAGATTAACAGCACTGGGCACCTGCGTGAACACCAGCATTTTGGGGCACTCCAGGCTCCACGATCCCCAACACTGGGCACCTGCGGGGCAAAAGCATCTTTGGGCATTACCGGCTCCATGATCTCCAGTGCTGGGCATGCTCATGGGCTGAGACCCTCGGCCTGAAAATGCCCGGGTTGGGCGCCTGAACAGTGGCTGCAACCGTCTGTGTGCAGTCGTGAGAGCTGGACACACACTTGGCCTGTCGTGGACTACCAAGCAGCACAAGTGGGAAAAGCCCATAGAGATGAAAACTGGGGTGCAGTGAGGCATGCCAGATAAGCCCGCCAGCCCATAGAATTTTTCCTGTGTGTAACAGAAAGGACCTTGGTCCTTGGTCTGTGAGCTGCCTTGCCTGCTCATGCTGGTGGCTCTGGTTCCCACTGCCTTCCCCAGAACTGTGCTTTGAGCGGTGCTGGAGGGGGGACCTGGCTGTGCATAGATTCCCTTGCTGCGAGGACAGTAGCTGAGGTGGACCCCATAGCTAAGTCTCCAGGGTGCTAGCTCCTGTGGGAGGGACATGTGGAGAGGTGCTTGGAAAACTGAGACTCTCATTACTAGAGCCAGATAGTTGCAAAGCCCTAACAAGCCCCACCTACCAGTGGGGCTGAGGCCCAGCCTACCTCTGCTCAAGAGCCGCACAGAGGCAAAACTTGTAGTACAGCACCACCTGCCGAAAAAAGGGGAAGAAGCAACCTCTCAAAACCAGAATAAAATTACTTTTTTTAAATGGGTTTTGTCATTTTTACTTATTTCTTTTTTTATAATTTTCCTTTTGAACTACATTATCCACAGTTGTTACATTTTTCATTCTTGTTTTTTGTGAATGTTTCATTTCAGAAACCTTTACTTCTGGTTTTTTCTTTTTCTTTCTGTTTTGTATTTTAGTTTTTAGTCCTTTCTGTTTATTCTCCCTTCTCTTTTCTTCTCTTTTTTCATTTTTTTCTCATTTTTTGCTCTCATCTGATTCTTTATCATCAAATTATTATATTTCAGACTCATATTTTTCCTTGTCACATTTCGCTTTTTTTTTACTTCATTTTTTTTCTCTATTCTGTCATCTCTCCTCAGTTCCTACTCCTTGTTCTCTGTAGTTTTTGTTTCACTTATTATAGAATTATCATTTTTTCACTGTTATTTTTTCAACCTTTATTTTACTTTCTTAATTTATCTCTTATTAGTGTTATTAACAATACCACTTTAAAATGCCATTAAGGAAAAAGAGATAAAATATCATGGGTCCAAAAGACAGACGTAGCCCAGATAAATGATGAAAAAATCTCTAGAAAATAATTGCAACTATGTGGAAACCTTGGAGTTAAATGACAGGGAATTCAATATTGAATTCCTTAAAATACTCAGTGAAATACAAGAAAGCTCTAAAAGGCAATTTAGTGAGCTCTAAAAACAATTTAATGATCAAAAAGAATATTTCATCAAGGAAACTGAAACTATGAAAAGGAACCAAACAGATGAAAAACTTAATACATGAACTGAAAAATGAGGTGACAAGCTTAGCTAATAGAACAAGCCAGATAGAAGAGAGAATTAGTGACATAAAAGACAGGTAACTAAAGATACTACAAAGAGTAGAAGAGAGAGACTCATGAATTACAAAAACTGAGAAAGACCTACAGGAATTATCTGACTCCATCAGAAAGAGCAATATTAGAATAATGGGTATATCAGAAGGAGAAGAGAGAGAAAAAGGAATGGAGAACATATTCAAACAAATAATCGAGAATTTCCAAGCCTGTGGAAAGAATTAGAACCTCGAATCCAAGAAGCAAACAGACCAACGAGTTATCTTTATTTATTTTTTTAATTTTTATTTTTTGTATTTTTCTGAAGCTGGAAACGGGGAGGCAGTCAGACAGACTCCTGCATGCGCCCGACTAGGATCCACCCAGCACGCCCACCAAGGGGCGATGCTCTGCCCATCAGGGGCGTCACTCTGCTGCAACCAGAGCCTTTCTAGTGCCTGAGGCAGAGGCCACAAAGCCATCCTCAGTGCCCAGGCCAACTTTGCTCCAATGGAGCCTTGGCTGTGGGTGGGGGGGGGAAGAGAGAGACAGAGAGGAAGGAGAGGGGGAGGGGTGGAGAAGCAGATGGGCGCTTCTCCTGTGTGCCCTGGCTGGGAATTGAACCCGGGACTCCCGCACACCAGGCCGGCGCTCTACCACTGAGCCAACCGGCCAGGGCCACACCAAGTTATCTTAACCCAAACAGACCTACTCCAAGGCACATTGTGATGAAATGATCACAGATCAATGACAAAGAAAAAGTCCTTAAGGCAGCCAGGGAAAAGACTACAACATATAAAGGAAGGCCCACTAGTTTATCAGATTTCTCAGCAGAAACTCTATAAGCCAGAAGAGAATGGACCCCAATATTTAAAGTACTGAAAGAGAGGAACTTCCAGCCAAGAATACTATATCCATCAAAGCTTTCCTTCAAGTATTACGGGGAAATAAGAACATTCACTGATATAGAGAAGATGAAAGATTTTATCACCAGAAAACCCCCACTTCAGGAAATACTAAAGGGGGTTATCCAACCAAATACAAAGAACAAAACAAAACAAAATTATAAGTAGAAGTTCCAACAAGAACACAATAAAAACAGGAATAATCTGTGACAACAAAAACAAAAAAGGGAGAAGATGAAAATTAGCAGTAACAAAGGAGGATGGAGTGCAGAAGCACTCATGAGATAATGGACTACAATGAATATGATATATATTTTAATTACCTAATGGTAACCACCTCTGAAAATACCACTACTGAAACACATGGCTTAAAAAAAGAAGAAACAGAGGAAAGAAGTATGGAATACAACAAAATAAAGACAAATGACAGAAAAGCAAAGGCGAAGAACCAAACAAACACAGCTATTAGAAAGCATTATATAAAATGGCAATAGGAAACCCTCAAGTGTCAATAATTACATTAAACGTAAATGTATTGAACTCACCAATAAAAAGACACAGAGTAGCAGAATGGATCAAAAAAGAAAATCCAACTGTATGTTGCCTTCAAGAAACACATCTAAGCTATAAGGATAAAAATAGACTCAAAGTGAAAGGCAGAAAAACAATTCTCCAAGCAAATAATATCCAAAGAAAAGCAGGTGTAGCCATACTCATATCTAACAATGCTGACTACATGACAACAAAGGTAATCAGAGATAAAGACAGTCATTTCATAAAGATAAAAGGAACATTGAATCAAGAAGATATAACACTTCTTAATATATATGGATATATATATTAAGGATCACCAAGGATCACCAAAGTATATAAGACATCTAACTGATTTAAAAATAAAAACCGACAAAAATACAGTCATACTTGGAGACCCCAGTAGACCACTGACGGCTCTAGATCATTCATCCAAACAAAAAACTAATAAAGAAATATTTTTACAGAGGCAGAGATAGACAGGGACAGACAGACAGGAACGGAGAGAGATGAGAAGCATCAATCATCAGTTTTTCGTTGCGCGTTGCGACTTCTTAGTTGTTCATTGATTGCTTTCTCACATGTGCCTTGACCGCGGGCCTTCAGCAGACCGAGTAACCCCCTGCTGGAGCCAGCGACCTTGGGTCTAAGCTGGTGAGCTCTTTGCTCAAGCCAGATGAGCCCGCGCTCAAGCTGACGACCTCGGAGTCTCGAACCTGGGTCCTTCCGCATCCCAGTCCGACGCTCTATCCACTACGCCACCATCTGGTCAGGCATAATAAAGAAATATTGGCCTTAAACAAAACACTAGAACAATTGGATATGATAGACATCTACAGGACATTTCATCCCGAAACATCAGAGTATACATTTTTCTCCAGCGTACATGGTACATTCTCAAGAACTGACCATATGTTGGGACACAAAACTAACATCAACAAATTCAGAAAGATTGAAATTATACCAAGCATATTCTCTGACCATAGAGCTTTAAAACTAGAATTCAATTTCAAAAGAGAAGTAAACCAACCCACAAAAATGTGGAAATTAACATCTAAAAACGACTGGGTCAAAGAAGAAATAAAAGCAGAGATCAAAAGATATATACAGACAAATGAAAATGACAACATGACATACCAGAATCTCTGGGATGCAGCAAAAGCAGTAATAAGAGGGAAGTTCATATCATTACAAGCTTATATGAACAAACAAGAGAGAGCCCTAGTAAACAACTTAACATCACATCTTAAGGAACTAGAAAAAGAAGAACAAAGGCAACCCAAAACCAGCAGAAGAAAGGAAATAATAAAAATTAGAGCAGAAATAAATGAAATAGAGAACAGAAGAACTATAAAAAGAATTAATAAAACAAGGAGCTGATTCTTTGAAAAGATCAACAAAATTGACAAGCTCTTGGCAAGACTTACTAAGGAAAGAGGAGAAAGGACTCATAAACAAAATTCAAAATGAAAGAGAAATTACCACAGATGTCGTAGATATACAAAGGATTATTGTAGAATACTATGAAAAACTATATGCCACTTAACAATCTAGAAAGAAATGGATAAATTCCTAGAACAATATAGTCTTCTTAGACTGAATCATGAAGAAGTAGAAAGCCTAAACAGACCCATAAGCAGGGAGGAAATAGAAACAACTATCAAAAACTTCCCCAAAAATAAAAGTCCAGGGCCAGATGGCTATAATAGTGAATTCTATCAAACATTCAAAGAAGATTTGGTTCCTATCCTGCCGAAAGTCTTCCAAAAAATAGAAGAAGAAGCAATATTTCCAAATACATTTTATGAGGCCAACATAACCCTCCTACCAAAACCTGGTAAGGACAACACAAAAAAAGAAAACAACAGACCAATATCTAACGAATACAGATGCAAAAATCCTAAACAAAATACTAGCAAACCGAATACAACACATTAAAAAAATAATTCACTATGATCAAGTGGGATTCATCCCAGAATCACAAGGATGGTTCAACATACTTAAAACAACATAATACACCATATCAACAAAACGAACAAAAACCATATGATCCTATCAGTAGATGAGAACAAGTCTTGCCGGGGTGAGGATGACGGAGATGCAAAGACCTGACTCTGGGGACCAGGTTCAGTGACGCAGATCCACTTTATTCAGGAAGTAAGCTAGCTTATATACATGGGTTCAGCCTATAGGGTGTTACAGCATGTCCTTTATAGCCAATGGCTGAAAAGATCAGGGAGCTGCGTGATTGGCGCTGAGTCACTTCCTTATAGCAGGTGAGTCCTTCTATGGGAGCTGGAGCTGGAGTATTCTCACAGCATTGCATCAGCCACAGCTGCTAGGAATGCACTCTGTGCTCCACCCACATCTCCCCCTTCTCTTTTAATTAAGGCCAATTGGACTTGAATGACAGCTTGCTGCTGTTGTAGCTTCTGAATGCTACGCATTATGCCATGGAACCCTAGTAAAACTAAAACAACTATAATACCCATTATACTGTATGCTAATAGATTAGCTGGATTAAACAATGAGGCAAGCTTCTGTAATGTTTGACTAGTTAGGAAATAGTACGGGGTCTTAAATGGGATTCCTCCTAGGGGTCGGGATGTCATTTCCCTCCCATTGTGTTACAGAGACCTTCTAGGTGCCGTTAAACACAGTTCCATTTTGATTGTAAAAAATGGACGTAGGTCCATGCATGCCCCCTTCCCACAAAGGTCCCAGCGTCCAAACAGAACGGATGGCTTGCTGTGGGCTGCGTACTGCATATGGTTGCAAGGCACATTACACAAATTACAACAACATGACAAATCATACAGTTTCAACAATTACAAAGGTATATTTCACCAGTCTCTGAGCACATAACCCAAAGCGCAAAATGTCCTCAGCCTTCAATCTAGCCATGGAAAAAGCTTCCCAGGGCAGGGGAAGGGCCTTTAGCAAAGCCGCCCCCCACCCGCATCAGGGTATTTCTCATTGTTCAAAATCCGTAAGTCCATCCAACAAAGTAGCCAATGCTCACTCCGGTCATAGTCCAGGAAATCAGTCCATGCACATGGGGCATCAGCCACCCCCCTCATTCCTGCTGTCCTGACAGGTCTTACACTGTCCCAAGGACAGTGGCAATGGCAGTCAGCATTTCCATCTCTGCTCTGGAGAGCATGATGGCAGCCACTCCTATGTCCCAAAATGTCAGCGAACCCACCAGCAGCTTAGCAGGCACTCCCTGCCGTTCCAGCGGCCACTTGGCGATGCAAGCCTGGCTTCCATTCATCCTCCCGCTGCAGCTGCTGCCGTTCACCTTCTGGAGCCTGCGAATCGTAACTCTGGCCCAATTCTCATCCTCCAAAGATGAACTGAAAACACCAGCTTGCACTGCTGGGCTCGAGCCCCGGGCTGCCGCCGCCTGCGTATGGGAGTCAGCAGATACTATAGCACACATAAGCAAGAACAGAGCACCAGGGCCTGGGGGCCTGTCAGGGGCAATTCTCTGGGCCCGCCCCGCCAAAGCCTCCACATTCCCCCAGGTGATAGGGCGTGCACACCAGCTGCAAGGTCTTCTTCTGGAGCACTGAGGACCTCCTCCCCTCAGGTGTAGTCGGTGTGGAGAAGGCCAAAGCTGTGGCTTTGGACAGGTGAAGACTGAACCACTTAGTGGGTGCCCAAGAAACCCTGTCAAAGATTGGGGGGTTCCTGGGATCCAAATTGGATGAAAAACACAGGCATAACCTCTCCTTTATGTTAAGAGAGGCTGTGATCCCCCTGCCACTGTGCTGTGGCTGGGTCCTTCCAGCATCTTTTCAGAGAGGGGAAGGCGGGGGAGAGAGTGAGCGAGAGCTACAGAAAAATAGACAAGACAGAAAAAGACACATGGGGGCATATAGGCTGGCCCATAGGTCTGCAGTGGGAACATGTGTTGGAGTTAAAGCTGAGGTAGAAAATGGCGTCTGAGAGGCTGGGGTGGGGCATTGGGCCCTGGCAGGGAATGTGGAAGTAGCAACTTTGCTTTTTCTGGTGGCAGAGCTGATGGCGCAGTTAGCAATTCGGTTGGTTTTGTTTCTACCTGTTCAGCCTCGATTTCGTCAAACTCAGATGCTAAACTACTGTCCTCCTCAGTGGAGGGGGTTGAATAGGAAGGTAGGGGCTCCCCAGAGAGAAGGGTAGCCTGTAATATTTTTGGCACCAGTAGAGGGTCCCCAGGAGGAGCACTGGTCAGGCAAGCATGTATCACTAGCAGGGCAGGAATGAGGCCGAGAGGGACGGTTTGTCCCCCATGTACTTTGGCCGAACAGACGTGCCAGAAAGCTCAGGCCCAAGTATCAGGGTTCCAAAGAGATGTGTCCCGGAGCCAAGGGTTGAAACCTTAGAGCAGGGGTCCCCAAACTTTTTACACAGGGGGCCAGTTCACTGTCCCTCAGGCCATTGGAGGGCCGCCACATACAGTGCTCCTCTCACTGACCACCAGTGAAAGAGGAGCCCCTTCTGGAAGTGCGGCGGGGACTGGATAAATAGCCTCGGGGGCCACATGTGGCCCGCAGGCCGTAGTTTGGGGACGCCTGCCTTAGAGGATTTCCCAGTAGGTTCAAAGATCCTTTTCACTAACTAACTTGCCTACTCTGCAATAGGGCATGCAGGGCTCGAGCCTGCGGGGTTCGGGAGTGGGGGAGAAGATTTCTCATTGCAGAGGGTCACTCACCCGTCCCTTGAATGCCTGTTAGGTCCCTGCCCAACGTTGGGCGCCAGTTGTGGACAAGTCCTGCCGGGGGTGAGAACAACGGAGACACAAAGACCCAACTCCAGGGACCAGGTTCAGTGACGCAGATCCACTTTATTCAGGAAGTAAGCTAGCTTATATACATGGGTTCAGCCTATAGGATGTTACAGCGTGTCCTTCATAGCCAATGGCTGAAAAGATCAGGGAGCTGTGTGATTGGCTCTGAGTCACTTCCTTATAGCGGGCAAGCTCCCTTCCTGGGTGTGCCCAGGAGGGTTCTGGGAGCTGGAGTATTCTCACAGCATTGCATCAGCCACAGCTGCTAGGAATGTGCTCTGTGCTCCACCCACAAATATATGCAAAAAAGGCATTCGATAACATACAACATCATTTTATGTTTAAAACACTCAACAAAATGGGTATAGAAGGAAAATATCTCAACGTAATGAAGGACATTTATGACAAACCATCAGCTAACATCATATTAAATGGCAAATTACTGAAGACTTCCTCCAAAATCAGGAACAAGACAAGGTTGCCCAGAAAAAAGAAAAAAAAAAGACAAGGTTGCCCACTCTCTCCACTACTATTCAACATAGTGCTGGAAGTTCTAGCCAGAGCAATCAGACAAGAGAAAGAAATAAAAGGCATTCATATTGGGAAAGAAGAAGTAAAGGTTTCACTTTTTGCAGATGATAATGATCCTGTATATTTTAGAAAACCCCAAAGACTCCACAGAAAGACTATTAGAAACAATAAATCAATACAGTAAGGTTGCAGGATACAAAATTAACATACAGAAGTCAATTGCTTATATGCTCACAATGAAACTTAAGAAAATGAACTATAAAAAATAATTCTTTTTATGGTTGCAAAAAAAAACAACAACCTAGGAATAAACATAACAAAGAATGTAAAGGACCTATGTAATGAAAACTACATAGCATTGTTAAAGGAAATCGAAAAAGACACAATGAAATGGAAAAATATTTCTTGTTCTTGGATAGGAAGAATAAATTAATTAAAATGATCATATTACCCAAAGCAATATACAAATTTAGTGCAATTCCAATCAAAATTCCAATGTCATTTTTTAAAGAAATGGAACAAGAAATCATCAGGTTTATATGGAACTATAAAAAACCCCAAATAGGCCCTGGCCGGTTGGCTCAGCGGTAGAGCGTCGGCCTGGCATGCGGAAGTCCCGGGTTCGATTCCCGGCCAGGGCACACAGGAGAAGCGCCCATCTGCTTCTCCACCCCCCCTTCCTCTCTGTCTCTCTCTTCCCCTCCCGCAGCCAAGGCTCCATTGGAGCAAAGATGGCCCGGGCGCTGGGGATGGCTCCTTGGCCTCTGCCCCAGGCGCTAGAGTGGCTCTGGTCTTGGCAGAGTGACGCCCCGGAGGGGCAAAGCATGGCCCCCTGGTGGGCAGAGCGTCGCCCCTGGTGGGCATGCCGGGTGGATCCCGGTGGGGCACATGCGAGAGTCTGTCTGACTGTCTCTCCCCGTTTCCAGCTTCAGAAAAAATACAAAAAAAAAAAAAGAAAAAGAAAAAGAACCCCCCCCCCCCCCAAATAGCCAAATAATCCTAAGGAAAAAAAATGAAGCTGGGGGCATTACAATACCTGACTTCAAATTTTACTACAGAGCCACAATAATCAAAACAGCATGGTATGTGCAGAAAAATAGACACTCAGACCAATGGAACAGAATAGAGAGCCCAGAAATAAAACCACATATACATGGTCAAATCATCTTTGATAAAGAAACCAAAAACACACAATGGAGAAAAGAAAGCCTCTTCAAGAAATGGTGCTGGGGAAATTGGAAAGCCACGTGCAAAAGAATGAAACTTGACTACAGTTTGTCTCCTTGTACAAAAATTCTAAATAGATCAAAGACCTAAATATAAAATCTGAAACAATAAAATACATAGAAGAAAACACAGGTACTAAACTCCTGGAACTTGGCCGTAGAGAACATTTTATGAATTTGACTCCAAAGGCAAGGGAAGTAAAGGCAAAGGTAAATGAATGGGACTACATCAGACTAAAACTTTTGCACAGCAAGAGAAACTGACAACAAAACAAACAGCCAACAAACGGGAGATGATATTTTTGAACAACATCTCAGAAAGAGGCTAATATCCAAAATTTATAAAGAATTCACAAAACTCAACAAACAAGCAAACAGTCCAATAAAAAAAAGGGAATAGGACATGAACAGACACTTCTCCCAAGAAGAAATACAAATGACCCATTGATATATGAAAAGATGTTCATCTTCACTAACTATTAGAGAAATGTAAGTCAAAACTACAATGAGATACCACCTCACACCTGTTAGATTAGCTATTATCAACAAGACAGGTGGTAAGCGTTGGCAAGGCTGTGGAGAAAATGGAACACTCATTCACTGTTGGTGGGAATGTAAAGTAGTACAACCATTATGGAAGATAGTTGGTGGTTCCTCAAAAAACTAAGACTAGAACTACCATATGACCCAGCAATCCCTCTACTGGGTGTATACCCCCAAAACTCAAAAGCATTGGCTCATAAAGACACATGCAGCCCCATGTTCATCACAGCATGGATGGTGGCCAAGACATGGAAACAACCAAAAAGCCTTTCAATAGAAGATTGGATAAAGAAAATGTGATACATATATATTATGGAATAGTACTCAGCCATAAGAAATGATGACATCGGATCATTTACAACAATGTGGATGGACCTTGAATATATTATAATGAGTGAAATAAGTAAATCAGAAAAAACTTAAGAACTATATGATTCCATTCATAGGTGAGACACAAAATTGAGACTCATGGACATAGATAAGAGTGCAGTGGTTACCAGGGGGAGGGGAAGGGAGAAGACGGAGAGGGTGGGGAGAGGGGAGGGGCATAAAGGAAACCAAATGAAGGGTGAAGGAGGATGGTTTGACTTTGGGTGATGGGAATACAACATAATTGAATGTCAAAATGATCTGGAGATGTTTTCTCTAAATCTGTGTGCTATAGTTGACCAGTGTCACCCTGTTTAAGTTGATCGTCTAAAGAAAACTATAAAAAAATTTTGTTGCTATTTTGATTGGGTGTTTTCTGCTATTTTGTCTTTCAGATCATTGATTAAATTCTCTGCTTCATCTAATCTTCTATTGATTCCCTATAATGTATTCTTCATTTCCATTACTGTATTCAAATTTACAGGCTCTTTTTCATGTTTTCTATCTCCTTTTTTATGTTTTCTATCTTTTGTTGAAGTTTCTCACTGAGTTAATCTACTCTCCCCCCCAAGTTTATTGAGCATCCTTATAACCAGTGCTCTGAACTTTGTACCTGGTAGATTGTCTCTATTTTGTTTAGTTTTTTTTTCTGGAGCTTTGTTCTGTTCTTTCATTTGGGACATGTTTCTTTGTTTCCTCATTTTGGGTGACTCCTTGTGTTTGTTTCTATGTATTCTGTGTCTCCCAGTCTTGGCAGAGTGGCCTTATATACTGGGTTTCCTGTGGGGCCCAGTGGTGCAGTCTCCCTGTTCTCCTGAGCCTGGTGCTCCAGGGCTATCCCTTGTGTGGGTGTGTGTGCCCTCCTGTTGTAGTTGAGCCTTGCCTTGATTGCTGCTGGCATATCTGTGGGTGGAGTTGATCCTCAGCCTGATGGCTCTAAGAGCTGGCCATTACTACAGCAGAGCTTTCAGCCCCTGGATTGACCTCATGGATCAGGAGTAACTTTAGTGGGCTCTTTTGTCAGTCCTTCAGGTGTTTCATTTGTGGAGTTCTTTGGGTAGTACTCTGGTGTATTGTGAAGCCATCCACCAGGAGTATTGGTTCTGAAGCCTCTTGGGAGGTGCTCTGGTGCAAGCCACCCCTTGTGTTTGGCTTGAAGGTGCTTGGGAGAGGTAATGCTGTAAACTGATGCCAGGTCCCACTTGTGCCAGGCTTTGGATCCCTTGGTGGGCACCAATATGAACTGAGGCTGTCCCTATAAAGGGACCAGGTGCAGAGCGGGTCTTCCTTGAACTGGCCAGTAGTACGTGGGTTCTTGCCTTTGTGCAGGAAACGATTTCACAACATGAGTCCAGATGATTTTGAGAGTGTGTTTATTAAAGCTAGGCACAGTGAACAGTGATACAAAGGAAGGGCCTAGACGAGAAGAAGCAACAGTAGAGAGCCTAGTGTTACTCTGCTTTGGCCCTCTAGAAATATTATAGCAAAAACTGAGCTATGCTGGGCAGCGCGGACTCACTGAGAAATAAGACACTGACAGAAGTGAGCCAAGGTGGGGCTGCTGTTAGCTTACTGAAAAGTCAGAGAAAAAGGGGCCTTGTATACAAGGTCAGGGCATTAGTCTGCAATGAGCTGCTGCTTCTAACTGCTCCCCTGGTTGCAGTGTGGGATCACACTCAAGGGAAACAGATGCAGAGTAGACAAATGGGGCCAAACAATGTGAGTAATTTACAGCCAGTTAGTAAATCGCAAAATCTCTTCTTCCCTAACCAAGGACAATTGAGACCAAATGGTTTACACCATTGGTTTTCAACCTTTTCATATTCAGGTAACGGTGAAAACAGAAGAATTATTTCACAGATAGCTAAGTCAAAAATCACAGATAGCTAAGTCAAAATTCTCTGACTTTTCAGTAAGCTAACAGCAGCCCCAAGTGAAGCAGCCCCAAGTAAGAAGACAGTCTCAAGTGAACCCTTAGAATTTAGGAGAAAGTAAAAGTTTGTGCCCAAGAAAAAGGGATGCAGATATGCTCCAAGGAGAGTGTACAGTGGGTTCTTTGTTTTGAGGGTTCTTAGCTATTATCTAAAGGTGGGAATCCTATAAAGCATTGACCTGAGATGCTGAATTTGCCAGTTTGAAACCCTGGGCTTGCCTGGTCAAGGCACATATGACAAGTAGATGCTTCCTGCTCCTCCCCGCCTCCCTTGCATCTGTCCTCTCTTTAAAACAAAATAAAATCTTTTTTTAAAGCAAGAGAGGGAGAGAGAGAGGGACAGACAGGAAGGGAGAGAGATGAGAAGCATCAACTCATAGTTGCAGCACTCCAGTTCAATGATTGCTTTCTCATATGTGCCTTGACAAGGGGACTCCAGCCAAGCCAGAGACCCCTTGCTCAAGCCAGCAACCTTGGGCTTCAAGCTAGCCACCATGGTGTCATGTCTATGATCCCACACTCAAGCTGGTGAGCTCGTGCTTAATCTAGCAACCTTAGGGTTTCGAACTTGGGTCCTCAGTATCCCATGCCGATGCTCTGTCTACTGTGCCACTGCCTGGTCAGGCCGCTTATGCTCAGGATGATTTTTGACTTAGCTATCTGTGAAATAATTCTTCTGTTTTCACCGTTACCTGAATATGAAAAGGTTGAAAACCAATGGTGTAAACCATTTGGTCTCAATTGTCCTTGGTTAGGGAAGAAGAGATTTTGCGATTTACTAACTGGCTGTAAATTACTCACATTGTTTGGCCCCATTTGTCTAATCTGCATCTGTTTCCCTTTTCTTGCTTGTCAAAAAATATTCTCCTAACATCTAACTATCTTGTTTCAAGACCAGCTATCATTTGTGCCAGGCCGTGGCCACATAGTTGCAGCATTTTCCAAGCCAAGACTGGCCATCGTGTATGCCAGGCTTGAGGCCATCGAATGGGAATTACAATGCAAGTTGAGTCAGTCATCACTTGTGCTGGACTTGAGGTTGCTTAGCAAGAGGTACAGGATACACCAAGGCCAATTGCTGTTTGTTTGGGGTTTGTGGACCTTTGAGAGGTTTTAGGAAAGTCTACAGCACAAGTTGAGGCAGGATAGATGTGTGGAAAAGATGCTGGAAGTGACTGGGTGCCCGAATTGGGTGGGTCAGGGTCTCAGAATCACCAAGGCAAGGTGAACAGTGTTAGCCAGGTTAAAGGTTACCTCAGATTTGGCACCTGACCAGCACTTCCATCAGGGAATAAGCTATCCTGATCCCTGCGCCTCTTGCCTTCACCCTAAAGCTAGTCTATTCAGTTCCTCCTATGTCCCTGGTGCTTTTTTGAGCTGCTGCCCATGTGCTGGGGCTTAGAGTGAGTTTGTGAGTGAATGAGTGAGTCAGTGTGCAGGCCCCTAAAGAGGAGCTCCTAGGTCTCCAACAGCCCTCTGTCTCACTTGGATACATTCCTTCTGGTTTTCACCTCTTCCTAGCACTGATGTCCCGGTCTGGGGAGCCTGGTGTGGGGCTTTGACCTCTTACTCCTAAAAGGAGACCTTCACAGCCAGGACATCCCTCCTGATGCTTTTAATTGCCACACCATGGGTATGGGATCTGTGTCTCCACCCTTTCTGCCAGTCTCTTCAGGTGGTTCTCAGTGATGGTTGTTCCATAATTTAGTTGCAATTTTGATGTGGTCATGGTAGGAGGCGATCACAGCATTTACTCTGCCATCTTGACCAGACTCCCCTTAGGTTTCTAACAAAGAATACCTTTACTTCGTCAGACTCTGTGCTGTTCCTTTCCTTCCTCCCTCCCTCCCTCTTTTACCTATAGCAGACTTATAGCAAGTTACCATACAGTCTCTGATCTAGAGGAAGACCCTCAAGGGGAAAAGCTTAGCTTATCACCTAGAGAAGACCCTATTGGGTATCACTTCACTATAGTCACTTAAATCACAGGGTCCAGTTCTCATCTTTATAGGCTCAGAAATTTGATTTTGTTTCTGTACTTAGAAGTAGCTCGTGCTAGCCAAATTCAGGAGAGATTGCCATAAAAACTTAGAATATCCTTTTATGATTCTCCTGGGAGAAAGAAATCTGTCAGGTCCTAGTCAACACCTCCTCTCTTTTTGAAGATCACTGCGATACCTAAATGCTCTACTACATTTTTTTTTATATAGGGACAGAGAGAGAGGGATAGATAGGGACAGACAGACAGGAACAGAGAGAGAGGGATAGATAGGGACAGACAGACAGGAACAGAGAGAGATGAGAAGAATCAATCATCAGTTTTTCGTTGTGACACCTTAGTTGTTCATTGACTGCTTTCTCATATGTGCCTTGACCGTGAGCCTTCAGCAGACTGAGTAACCTCTTGGGTTGGGTCCAAGCTGGTGAGCTTTTGCTCAAGCCAGATGAGCCCGCGCTCAAGCTGGCGACCTTGGGGTCTCAAACCTGGGTCCTCAGCATCCCAGTCCGACGCTTTATCCACTGTGCCACCACCTGGTCAGGCTATTTTGTATACTTTTAAGGAACTGTGAACTCCATAGGTTTTACCACATTGCTTTACGTTCATAAGGTTTCTCTCCAGTATGAGTCCTATTGTGTCTTTGTAAGGTATTGTAATATCTGTAGCCTGTCGCACATGACTTACAATCAGGGTTACTCTCCAGTGTGATTTCTTGCATGTTTTTGAAAACTTTGATTACATATGAAGGTTTTTCCCTCATTCTTTAATTTTTTTAATTGATTGATTTTAGAGGGAAATGAAGGTGATAGGAGAAAGTGAAAATATCAATTTGTTGTTCCACTTATTTATGTGCCCTGACTGGGTATCAAACTCATAACCTTGGTGTATCAGGACAATGCTCTAACCAACTGAGCTTCCGTTCGGGGCTCCCACATTCTTTATATTCATAGGGTTTCTCTCCAGTGAATTTTCTTTCCCGTTTTTTAAATTTTTGATAACTTATAAAGGCTTTTCTGCATTCCTTACATGCATAGGGCTTCTCTCAAGTGTGTGTTCTTTCATGTGATTGGAAACCTAGATGAAAACTGAAAGATTTACCACAATGCTTACATTCATAGGGTTTCTCTCCTATGTAAGTCCTTTGGTGTGCTGGTAAGGGACTGCAATATATGTATTTTTACCACATTGTTGACATTCTCAAGGTTCTCTGCAATGTGAATTCTTTCATCTATTCAAAGGAAACTGAGACAACTGGAGGTCTCACTACCTTTTTTACATTCATAGGGTTTCTTGCCTATATGAATCCTTCATGTTGTTTGTAAATTTTGATGGTACCTATAGGCTTTTCTACATTATTTTCATTGATAAGAGTGTCTCTCCAGTGTGGATTCTGTCATGTATTTGAAGTGAAGTTGAAGAACTAAGGTTTTTCCACGTTTCTTACATTTGTAGGTTTTCTCCCCATTGTGATGTCTTTCATGGTTTTCAAAACACTGGAGATAACTGAAGGCTCTCACATATGCTGCATTTATATGGCTTCTGTCCATAATTCTGATACTCATATGGCTTGTGTTCAGTTTGACATCTGATGTGCATATTATGGGATAAATGATGCAAGGTCCAGAATCTGCCTTCAGGCAGAAAGACTTCCACACACACTGTATTCCCATGATTTTACTCCAGAAGAGTTTTCTTGTTCAGGTTAATGGAATAAGACTGAAGTTTTCTTTATATTAGCTACCCTCTTTCCTGGCACAGATTCTCTCTACCATATGATTTCTTAGTTTTCACCCCTGGTTTTTGTACTGATCTTCAGTGTCATGATTTTCCCATTATATTTCCTCTTGAGGCCAACCTACTGAAGGTTTCTCCCATCACATTGCTGTAGAGTGCCTTCTGTGAAGGATCCAATAAAGCCTACTCTTCCACAGTGTAGTTAGGAACCACATACTCAAAGGCCATTGAGTCCATTTCTAGATTTCCTGAGTCTTCCTGCATCCTTCCTGTACATATCACAGCAGAAGAGAAGCTGTGCCACAGCCACCACGGCTGGGAATGGAAGGCAGCAAGTATCCTCTCAGCGTGATTTTTGGAAAAGACTTCTTTTTTCCCCCATTGAATTACCTTGACACCTTTATCAGAAGTCAGTTAATCATGGTCTGCCCTGTGGTGGGTGGCACAGTGGATAAAGAATTGACCTGGAGTGCTGAGGTCACTGGTTTGAAACCCCAGGCTTGCCTGGTCAAGGCACATATGAGAAGTAACTATGAGTTGATGCTTCCTGCTCTACCCTGCTCTTCTCTCTAAAATCAGTAAATAAAATCTTTTAAAAAAATTAATCATGCATGTGTGATTCTATTTACAGGCTCTTCAGAAAGCTATTGGCCTCGGCCCTGGCTGGTTGGCTCAGTGGTAGAGTGTTGGCTTGGCACGTGGATGTCTTAGGTTCGAATCCCAGTCAGAGCACACAAGAGAAGTGACCATCTGCTTTTCTACCCTTCCCCGTCTCTCTTCTCTCTGTCTCTTCCTCTCCCGCAGCCAAGGCTCCACTGGAGCAAGTTGTCCCAGGTGCTAAGGACGGCTCCATGGCCTCTGCCTCAGGCAGTAAAGTGGCTCTGGTTGTAACGGAGCAGTGGCTCCCAATGGGCAAAGCATTGCCCTCTAGTGTGCTTGCTGGATGGATCCCAGTCAGGCCCATGTCTCTCTGCCTCCCCACTTCTCACTTAAGAAAAATACAAAAAAAGAAAAAAAAGAAAAGCTATCGGCCTCCTATTTCATTGTCTTTTTTTTTTTTTAAAGATTTTATTTATTGATTTCAGAGAGAGGAGAGAGAAAGAAGGAAGGTAAGAGCAGGAAGCATCAACTCATAGTAGTTGCTTGACTGCAAACCTAGGGTTTTGAACCAGCGACCTCCAAATTTCAGGTCGATTCTCTATCCACTGTGCCACCACAGGTCAGGCTGTCAGTCTCCTTGAACTCCAAACTGTCTTATCAGCAAGATTGTTATGCTTTACTTGGGGCTTCCCTCCCTGCACCAAGGTCCAGAATATGCCTCCAGGCAGAAAGCCAAGCTGAACATGGGGTTTACCCCCCTTGTTTTCCTTCTTGCATGGACCAGTATTATGTTGCCTTTTGTCCATGACTGGAAGTAGCTGTTTATATTTTGTTCTGTTTTCTAGTTTTTTTTTCTTTTTTCTTTTTTTTTTTTTTTTACATTGGAGAGCAAGTTCCATACTCCTTAGCTAGAAGCAAAAATCTGGTCTTTCTTCCTCTTTGTGCTTTTTTGGTTTGGATAGTGTTGGGCAGATAAAATATTATGCTCATTTTGTTAAAGATGGCGCTGCCCACATGGAAGCCTGTTGCCCAGGTAATATTAATGTGTGTTGGGGGCGGGCTGTGGGCAGGCAGGATCCTTGTAGCCTGGGGCTTGGTTTTAGGACTAAGCCTTTCCCACCCTTTTTGATGTGGGGTGGTGCAATCCCATCATGCCTCAGATAGTGACTTTGTATCAGAGACTTCCCTATTTTGTATATTGGATTAAAGGTTTTGATTTCTACACTATAAAATGGGGGCAGAACGGGAGCTTGCTCTCTCGGTTCCTGAGATTAACATTAGAGGAGAGAGCAGAGAGAGGCCACGTGGAGGAAGCCAGGAGAAGCAGCCAAGATGGCGGAGTGTTTGAGTAAGAAGCCAGTTTGTGCAGAGAGAAGGAAGGAGATGGGGAACAGAGGTGAATAAGTCTGGTGAGCTAGAAACCTTTGATTCTAGGAAACTCGGATAAGTCAGTAGCTTTGTGAGCACTGAATGTGAGTGGGTTTTGGAGCCCAGTGTGTGTTTTTACTTGCCCGCCAGGTGCAAGCTAGGATTAAAGATGATGGCCCACCAGTTTTTGGCTCCGTTGTTTCTTTACCGACTGTCCAAATCCAATGCGAACCTGCATGGGCCAGGCTGCTTGTTGTGATGGTGACTCTGGGAACTGGCCTTACAGATAGTTTCTACTGCTTTGTCTTCACGCTTTCTGAGATTTTATTTTTGTAGTGTGTAGTTTACTGTTAAGCTCATCCAATATGTTTCATTTTATATGTTGTAGTTTTCATTTCTAGAAGTTCCATTTAGTTCTTTTTATATTTACTATTTCTCTCGATATTGTATCCATGTTTTCCTTTGAGTCCTTCAGCATATTGAGCATATTTATAATAGCTGTTTTTAAAGTCCTTGTCTACTGATTTCATCATTTATCATTCTTGTTACTGATTTTATTTTCTTGGTTTGGGTTGCATTTGCCTGCTTTTTGGCATGTCTGAGTACTTTTTGATTGGATGCCAAACATTGTGACTGTTTTTTAGCATTTGGATTTTGTCTTCCTTCAAAGAGTATTAAAGTGTATATTGACTGACAGTAAGTTATACCCTATATAGGATGTAACTAAAATACTCTTTACTTTAGGACTTGTTTACACTTAATTCCAAGGTCTGCCCCTCTGGGGTCTCTTTACCATTTGCTGAGTATTCAACCAGGTTTCTCTACTCTGGCTGGACAGAGTAAGAATGCTTCCCAGTTATTCCTTCCAGGTCAGAATTAGATTCTGTCTCAGTAGAGCTTTTTTTTTTTTTTTGAGAGGAGTGGAGATAATGAGGAGAGATAGAAGGAGGGGAGGAGCAGGAAGCATCAACTCCCATATTGATTTGAGGCAAGCCCAGGGTTTTGAACCAGTAACCTCAGCATTCCAGGTTGATGCTTTATCCACTCCAGCTTGATGCTTTATCCACTGTGCCAGCACAGGTCAAGAGGGAGATAGTGAGACAGACCAGGATCCCACATGTGCACCAACTGGGATCCACTTGGAAACCCCCTTGCCATCCCTCCCGCTGCTGGTCTGCGGTGATACTCAAATCAACTCAGCTATTTTTAGCGTCTGAGGCCAACACTTAAACCAATCAAATCATTGGCTATGAGAGGAGAAGAGGGAGAGAAGGGGGAGAGAAGCAGGTGTTTGCTTCTCTTAGGTGCCCTGACCGGGAATCAAACGTGGGATGTTTATATGCCGGGCCAGTGCTCTATATACTGAGCAAACTGGCCAGGGCCAGGAACATTCTTGTATATATGTTTTAGTGCTATACTATTGTATTTGATCCTCACCACAACCCACTGAAGTAGGTAGTGTGATTTTCGTTTTGTAGATATGGATACGGAGGCCCAGGGAAGTGGCAGGGCTCAATCTTGGGCTCAGATCTCTTTGACTCCATTATAGTCACACCCTGTAATCTCCATGAGAAACAGGGAGCAATTTTTCAGAGATTTTTCTTAATTATGAGAACACATTTTACACATGTAACATCTCAAATCAAAAGACTATATATCATTTTTTTTAAGTGAGAGGAGGGGAGGCGGAGACCACGATCTACCTGCCAAGCCCACTAGGGGTGATGCTCTGCCCTTCTGGGGCCCTTGCTCTGTTGCAGCTGGAGCCATTTTTTAGCACCTGAAGTGGAGGCCATGGAACCATCTCGTTCCAATCGAGCCATGGCTGCGGGAGGGGAGGAGAAGAGAGAGGGGTGGAGAAGCAGACTGGTGTTTCTCTGTGTGCCCTGACTGGGAATTAAACACGGGACATCCACATGCTGGGCTGACGTTACACCACTGAACCGACCGGCCAGGACCAAGAAGCTATTTCTTAAAATAGAAATTTATGGGATCAGCCTGACCAGGTGGTGGTACAGTGGATAGAGCATCAGACTGGGACACAGAGGACCCAGGTTCAAAACCCTGAGGTTGCTGGTTTGAGCCCAAAGGTCACTGGCTTGAAGCCCAAGGTCACTGGCTTGAGCAAGGGGTCACTCACAGTGCTGTATCCCCCCAGTCAGGGCACATATGAGAAAGCAATCAATGAACGACTAAGGTGCCACAACAAAGAATTGATTCTTCTCATCTCTTCTTCCTATCTGTTCCTCTCTCTGTCTCTCCCCCCCCCCCCTCTCTCTCTCTTTGTTTCTCTCACTTAAAAAAAAATTTATGGGATCATTTTCTGAAGAAACTCGCATTGAATTAGTTGTGTGTCTAAAATTACTATGTCTTAGAATCAAGGAAGTATAGCTCCATTGCCAAATAGAGCTTTGATATATGCATAATAGATATTTGTATACTAGGTTCAAAAATATGGTGATTCTATACAGCAAAATGTGCTTCTAAAAGTTTATGCCTCTGCTTGTCTCTTCAGGTATTTTATGCATGGTGTGTGTCGGGAAGGAAATCAGTGCCTGTTCTCACATGACTTGGCTAACAGCAAGCCATCCACCATCTGCAAGTACTATCAGAAGGGCTACTGTGCATATGGAGCTCGTTGCAGGCAAGAACCCCCGCCACTTCCCCCTGCTGTTACACTGAGCTGAATAGGGGATTCAGATCCATCATGTGGAGCATGGGTCTTGATGAGGGGAAATTTTAAATTTAAAAGTAATATAACATTACAAACAGTATGGCAGATCATTTTGAAACCTCAATTTCAGTACCCAAAAACTAATTTTTCATAGTCACTTTTCTGACCTTATTCTTTTTTTTTTTTTTGTATTTTTCTGAAGTTGGAAACGGGGAGGCAGTCAGACAGACTCCCGCATGCGCCCAACCGGGATCCACCCGGCACACCCACCAGGGGGCGATGCTCTGCCCACCTGGGGCGTCGCCCTGTTGCAACCAGAGCCACTCTAGCGCCTGAGGCAGAGGCCACAGAGCCATCCTCAGCGCCCAGGCCGACTTTGCTCCAATGGAGCCTTGTTCTGCGGGAGGGGAAGAGAGAGACAGAGAAGGAGAGGGGGAGGGGTGGAGAAGCAGATGGGCGCTTCTCCTGTGTGCCCTGGCCGGGAATCGAACCTGGGACTCCTGCACGTCAGGCCGACGCTCTACCACTGAGCCAACTGGCCAGGGCCTCTGACCTTATTCTTACGAGTCTCTAGTTATAAAATTGCCCACAATATATATAGTGTGTCTGTAAAGTCATGGTGCACTTTTGACCAGTCATAGGAAAGCAACAAAAGACTATAGAAATGTGAAATCTGCACCAAATAAAAGGGAAACTCTCCTAGTTTCATACCTATTCAGTGCAGTTCGATGTGGGCTCACGCACAGATTTTTTAGGGCTCCTTAGGTAGCTATCCCATATAGCCTCTACAGACTCATCACTGACTGATGGCCTATCAGAACGGGGTTTCTCCACCAAACTGCCGGTTTCCTTCAACTGCTTATCCCACTGAGTAAATGTTATTCCTATGTGGTGGCGCTTCGTTATAAACGTGCCGATATTCACGTTGCACTTTGGTCACGGATTCGAATTTAGCGAGCCACAGAACTTTCCTCTGTACTGTCCACATCTCGACTGGCATGGCCGTGGGTTGCTCCGCTGTATACACGGTGTTACCTCATCATCTGCACATGCGCACATGCTGCCACATCATCCTACAGAAACTGGGAGGGTTTTCCTTTTATTTGGTGCAGATTTCACATTTCTTTCGTCTTTTGTTACTTTCCTGTGACTGGTCAAAGTGCACCATGACTTTATGGACACACTGTATATAAGATTTTGTATCTTGCTTTTTTCTCTACTTAACATGCCATAAGCTTTTTTTCTGTGCTGCTACTTTATCTCCTAACTGTAGTTTTATAATGTTTCATAATGTTAACAGACCATCATTTTATTAACTTTGCCTTGATTAGAAATTTAAGTGGCTTCCAGTTTTGCTCTGTGTACCCTGCAGTGAGCATTTTTATGCAGAGTGTTCCTTTTTACCGCTGATACCTGTAGGCAACTTTAAAACTTCTAAACAGGGAAATATTGCCAAAGCCTATACCTGTCCTTTTGTAGTAAAGAGCTGTGTTGTCCTTTCCTGGGCGCAGAGCTCCCTTCAGTCCTTCCTCTGGCTGCCTAGGGGACAGTGGGAGTTGGCACACCTTGCCCTCCTGCTGCCACTGGGTGCCCCAGAGAGACAGCCCAGGAAAGGCTGGTCTCCAGCTGTTGCATTGGCCATTATTAACATTGTGGGGACTCCTGCCCAAAGGATCACTGAATTGGGTGTCGGGAGATTTTAGTTGAACATCTGTCTGGAATTTTCAGGGTTTCTCTGTGTGGTCTGGGGTGGTATGTCCCATTCAAGTTCTACAAGGACACTGAAGTGGAGGTGATAGACAACAATGTACCTACCACTCACTTGAATTGCCAGGCAGATCTTACTACTTGAAAAGCTTTTTATCGATTAAAATATGGAGAAAATGGTTTCATTCTCCATCTCTGCAAATGGAGAAGTAAGGACAGTCTACATCTGGCCAGTGTGGTGTGTCCATAATGCATCTGCTGTGTGTTTTGTTTAGATACGATCACACGAGGCCCCCTGCTGCAGGTGGTGGTGCTGTGGGCTCCGTGCCCTACAGTGTGCCCTCCCTGGGTTTCCACAGTCCTCACCCTCCTTCCGACCTCACTGCACCTATTGTGAAAACTAACTTACACGAGCCTGGGAAGCCTGAGAAGAGAACGTTGGTACTTAGAGACCGAAGTGAGTGAGCAGAATCCTTTTGTTACCTCTTTTTGAAAAGCAATCTGGTCTTGTTCTTCATGTTCCCTTCTGGTCTTCTCTTGACAAGAGGACTGCTAACCTAATTAATACCCCTCCAAGCTGTCTGAATGTAGAGACGTCAGATCTGCCCTGAGAATGGGTTTCATTTGGCTGCAGAGTATTCGGATGACGAATTTGGCCTTTTGCCTAGGACTGGGCTGAGCCCCACCTTTGGCCCAGCAATGTGCAAACACTGACATTTTTGTCAGTGTGTAACTGCTCTCTGCATAGGGTGGTTGCATAGTTCTGAGAAGCACCAAACTCCATTTCAAAGCTACATATTTTGATAAAGAGTGTGTATCACTGTTTGACCTCTAGGTAAGTTCATAGTCTTATTCTTTTTGGTAATAGAATAACATGTTGGGGTTTGTGGAGTGGTCTATCCCCTGGAACAGGGCTTAGGGAGGAAGGCTACAAATCATAAAAGTTGTTTTTATTGGTTGGCCCTCAGCAGGTGAAGGGATTTCTACTTTTTGTAATTGTTGGGCATAAGATAGGCAGATTCCATCCTGAGCAAACAGGGGTTTGATCCAGTTTAATATGTCTTTTTCTTTTGTATTTTTTTCTGAAGCTGGAAACGGGGAGAGACAGACAGACTCCCGCATGCGCCCGACCGGGATCCACCCGGCACGGGGACGACGCTCTGCCCACCAGGGGGCGACGCTCTGCCCCCCAGGGGGCGATGCTCTGCCCCTCCGGGGCGTCGCTCTGTTGCGACCAGAGCCACTCTAGCGCCTGGGGCAGAGGCCAAGGAGCCATCCCCAGCGCCCAGGCCATCTTTGCTCCAATGGAGCCTCGCTGTGGGAGGGGAAGAGAGAGACAGAGAGGAAGGAGAGGGAAAGGGGTAGAGAAGCAGATGGGCGCTTCTCCTGTGTTCCCTGGCCGGGAATCGAACCCAGGACTTCTGCACGCCAGGCCGACGCTCTACCACTGAGCCAACCGGCCAGGGCCAATATGTCTTTTCTAAAAACATCAGAAGTGTGTGTGATGGGAAGGGAAGGGAAGGGGTCCAGGTGTGAGAAAGGGGGACCACAGGGCAATTCACCATTGACCACAGGACCTAAAGACTCACTCCAGATTTTTAGTAATTCTAGTTCATCTTAAAACGATAGGTAACTTGACTGGTATAAAGGAAACCACTATATTCTATTGACCATGTTCTAAGTTCTCTTTGATTTTTATATTTTTATATATACACATTTTGGTGTTAATTGGTCCAAATGTTGACATTTTCATGCTTGGTATTTTTAAATAGCAACTTGAGTGTGTTGTGGGGTTTTTTTTGTATATCGTCTGTTTTTACTATTTCCTATGTTCCAAATTATGTTTTTTAGTTTTTTCCTATATGCCCCCAAGAGTGAAATTCCCAAGGTCAGAGTTGCTTAATCTGTTAGGTTTTGACTGGTAGCAGCTCACCAAATGGTTGGGTCAGTTTTCATGTATGTGTGTGCTCTGTGTTTTGTATTAAGATCTCTCTGGCATGGCTGAAGAAAAGTCTTGTTCAAGTGTGGTGAGTAATCCAGGAGGCAGTGACCCCCAGAATAGCCCAGAGATGAAGCCGCATTCCTACCTAGATGCAATCAGGAGCGGCCTGGATTACTTAGAAGCCAGCAGCTCCTACAGCAGTGAGCAGCAGCTGTGCCCCTATGCCGCCGCCGGGGAGTGCCGATTTGGAGATGCTTGTGTCTACCTGCATGGGGAAATGTGTGAAATCTGTAGGTTACAAGTCCTGCACCCCTTCGACCCTGAGCAAAGGAAAGCTCATGAGAAGGTAAGGTTACAAGCCTTTGTATGAACTTGTTTTAAGAAATTTGAACCTGACCAGGTAATAGTGCAGTGGATAGAGCATCAGACTGGGATGCAGAGGATTCAGGTTCGAAACTCTAAGGTCACTGGCTTGAGCATGGGATCATAAACATGACCCCATGGTCGCTGGCTTAAGCCCAAAGGTCACTGGCTTGAAGCCCAGGATTACTGGCTTGAGCAAGGGGTCACTCACTCTGCTGTAGCCCTCCCCCCCAGTCAAGGCACATTTGAAAGCAATCAATGAACAACTAAGGTGCCGCAACCAAGATTTGATGCTTCTCATCTCTCTCCCTTCCTGTCTGTCTCTCTGTCCTCTCTATCTCTGTTTCTGTCACACACAAAAAAAAGAAATTTGAAATATAATAAGTGACAAAATTGTTGATATTTCTGCAAGCATATGTCTGCCAATAATACCTGCATTATGTATCTGGCATACCCTATTTTCAAGTCCTTGTTCCTATTGTCATTTGACAATTCTTGATTATTTAGAATAAAGAAAAAAGGAGAGACAGCAGAAACATAAAGCTATGCAAAGTTCAGAGAATAAATCTAGCTCAAGAGCTGTCTCTTTCTCTCTCTCTCTCTCTCTCTCTCTCTCTCTCTCTCTCTCACACACACACACACACACACACACACACACACACACACACACACACTCCTTTCTCTCTAGGCTTACATATCATTGTGGCTGCAATCATCCAGGCTGAGAACTTGAGGAGCCCAAATCATAGAATCTGAGGAGCCAAGTATTGGAAGGGACCTTTCAGGTCATTAGATCCCAGTGTTTAGGAGGCACTGCCTCACTTGGACCAAGACTCTGTGCTTGGTTCAGAGCCCTGATGATGGATAAGAGAGAAGGGGAGAAGCCCTCAGCTACAGTGTAGAACCTGTAAGGGGAGCTCGAGGTATGTGCGTGTTGTCTGCCACCATCCGTTGTCTTCCCTAGGGGATGTTCCAGTGAGTGCAGAGTTAGAGCTTCCCTCTTCGCCCAGGTGCGTTGAGGTCTTTGTGCTGTGCATGTTGATTTATCTCATCTGTGTCCAGTGTGAGCTCCCAAGGGAAAGGCCTAGGTCTCCATACCCTTCATGGACACTAATGCCTGATATCAGTGCTATATATCACCTGCTTACTGAATAAATCAATTCATTAAATAATTTATTTTCTTGGAAAAGTGGTGCTGTACACCTCTGACTCTGGACTGCCATCCTCGTGTTTCAAGTTAAAGATTATTCGGCATCTCTGGTATCAGTTAGTTCAATGGGGAAGGCTGGTGTCCAGAGGAACCAGGAGACGAGGGTACTAGTTCTTGTGAACTGTGATCCTACAGTGGTCCTCTAGCCTTTGGGACCTCCATGGTCTCAGCTCTAAATTGGAGGTGACCATATCATGCTAGGAAAACCACGGGGCTGGGCCAGTGATGGCTTGAAGTCCTTTTTGTGGTCTGAGAGTTTTGTGTCCTTAATCCAGATTGTGGGGCCCTGCCTAAAGAAGCCACAGTTCGGGTTGTGTCTGTTCCTGATCTGGGTGTGCAGTGTGGCTGTCGGCTACTCCCCAGCAGCCTAGAACTTAAGGTTTCCCTCCTCCCTCTCTGTACTTCAGATCTGCATGTCAACATTCGAACATGAGATGGAAAAGGCCTTTGCCTTCCAGGCAAGTCAGGACAAAGTGTGCAGTATCTGCATGGAAGTGATCCTTGAGAAGGCATCTGCTTCAGAGAGGAGATTTGGGATTCTCTCCAACTGCAATCACACATACTGCTTGTCCTGCATTCGACAGTGGAGGTGTGCCAAGCAGTTTGAGAACCCAATCATTAAGTAAGTACCGCAAGAAGTCTTAGCTATAGAAGTGGGGGAGAAAGTTTGATTTGGGACCTTCTTCCATCCACTCTCACTGAAGTGCTCCCTGTCCTCCAGAGGCATTTCAGTGCGGAACATAGCTGGTGAGTGCTGGCACTTGGGAGTGTGAACTTGGGCACATCACTACCCTTCCTGAGCCCAAGTGCCTTTTTCTTTAAAATATGGTAACAGTTCCTGCCATGCTTCAGGGTTTTGGAGGGACGCTCAGCAGGGATCATCTGTGTGAGAAGGTTTGACTCCAGTACTAACAACTGTTTCATTGTGGCTTTGATTTAAATTTCCCTGGTAACTAATGATATGGTACATCTTTTTCTGTATTTTTTGACCATTTTGGAGAAATGCCTACTCAAATACTTTGCCCATTTTAAAATTAAGTGGTCATTTTATTGTTGACAGAAACATTTTTAATAAATATGGTTTGGTTAGGAAACATCTGGAATAGTCATGCATTTGGGCAAGGGGTGTAGTGTGCACAGGATTTATAACTTAATCTCTTTTATACTAACCTGATTCTTATTTTAGGTCTTGTCCAGAATGCCGTGTGATATCCGAGTTTGTAATTCCAAGTGTGTATTGGGTAGAAGATCAGAATAAAAAGAATGAGTTGATTGAAGCTTTCAAACAGGGAATGGGGTAAGTGCTTTGAGCTTGCACGTGGCCCAGGTGCCTGCCTTGGCTCTTACTGGGGTCTTTGCCATCACCTGCAGAGCCTTCCCTTCCCTCCCAAGAATGTGGTCTTGGGGGCCTGAGGCCACTCAGAGTCCGTTCCCTCTCTCAGGCATCATGCTGAGCTCTGAAGATGCAGAGATCCAAAGCAAATGTGCAGTGAACTTGTTAGTTTCTTTTTTCTTTTTCTAAATTTTTTTAAATAGAGAGAGGGACAGACAGGAAGGGAGAGAGATGGGAAGCATCAGCTCATAGTTGTGGCACCTTAGTTATTCATTGATTGCTTCTCATATGTAGCTTAACTGCGGGGCTCCAGCCAAGCTCGTGACCTCTTGCTCAAGCCAGCAATCTTTGGGCTCAAGCCAGCAATCATGGGGTCATGTCTATGATCCCACGCTCAAGCTGGTGACCCTGTGCTCAAGCCAGCGACCTTGGGGTTTCGAACCTGGGTCCTCCGCATCCCATGCTGACACTCTGTCCACTAAACTTGTTAGTTTCTAAGCTAAGCAGTATTCCCTAGAAATCCTGTTTCTGGTGCTGAGGTCAGTTTGTCATCTGTGATCATTTATTCAACAGATAGCAATCAAGGAGCTATATGAATGGCCTTTTCTAGTTTTGGGGGTACAGCATGAAACAAATCAGACAAAATGAAGGAAAAGAAATAAGAATGATAAGAAACTAAAAAGAAGGCCCTGGCAGGTTGGCTCAGCGGTAGAGCATCGGCTTGGCCTGTGGAAGTCCCGGGTTCGATTCCCATTCAGAGCACGCAGGAGAAGCACCCATCTGCTTCTCCACCCTTCCCCCTTTCCTTCTTCTCTTTTTCTCTTTCTTCCCTTCCCACAGCCAAGGCTCCATTGGAGCAAAGTTGGCCCAGGCGCTGAGGATGGCTCTGTGGCCTCCACCTCAGGCGCTAGAATGGTTTCGATTGCAGTAGAGCAACGGCCCAGATGGGCAGAGCACTGCCACCTGGTGGGCATGTGGATCCTGGCCAAGTGGATCCTGGTCGGGCGCATGCGGGAGTCTGACTGACTGCCTCCTCGCTTCTAACTTCAGAAAAATACAAACAAACAAACAAACTAAAAGACAAATAAGGAAAAAATATATTAAATCAGACGAAATGAAGGAAAATAAATAATAATAAGAAACAAAAAAGATAAATAAGGAAAAAATATATTAAATGTAAGCAAGGCTAAAGAGTGAAATATGGTCACCAGAAATGGGGGACAGGAAAGTAAGGGGGTTGCAGTTTTAGTGTGGGAGATCAGAGAATGCATCAGCGAGGTGACATTTAAGCAAACACCTAGAGGAGATGAGAAAAGCCATAATACAAATGAGAAGAACATTTTAGATGGAATAGTCACGTCTGAGGCTGAAGTGTGTCTGTCTTGTTTGAAGAACAGCAAGAAGTGGCTGAGTAAGAGGAGAAATTGGGGAGAGTGCTGGAGACGAGGGCTCTGGGCAGGACAAGAGGCAAATTGTGTAGAGCTTTGCAGATCATTGGGTGGGCTAGGCTTTTTATTCAGATGAGACAGGAATTTTGATCAGAGATTATATGATCTGATTGATATTCTGAAAGAACCCCTCTGGCTGATACATTGAGAATATATACTGCTCACAAAAATTAGGGGATATTTCAAAATGAATATGAAGTGATAAAATATCCCCTAATTTTTGTGAGCAGTATATTTGAAAGAGGAGGCTAAGGTGGAAATAAGGAGACTAGTTAGAGTATTGTAATAATCCAGGCAAGATGTGACAGTGGTTTGGACCAGGGTAATAGGTATGGGGATGGTGAGAGGTGTTTGGATTCTGGATATGTGTAGAAGAATTGCTGACGGGTTGGATATGGTATAGGTGTGAGAGCAAACAGGTGTAGGATTCAAATTTCACTTCCAGCATTACTACTTTTCATTTTTTTGCTGCACTTCCATCTTTGTGGACTGTTTTCCTTTTTCTTTTTTTTTTTTTTTTTTTTGAGAGAGAGGGACAGACAGGGAGGGAAAGAGATGAGAAGCATCAGCTCATAGTTGCTGCACCTTAGTTGTTCATTGATTGCTTTCTCATATGTGCTTTGTCGGGCTTCAGCTGAGTCAGTGACCCCTTACTCAAGCCAGCAACATTGGGGTCATGTTTATGATCCCATACTCAGGCCGGTGACCCTGCGCTCAAGCTGGCAACCTCAGGATTTCAAACCTGGGTCTCTGCATCCCCAGTCCAACGCTCTATCCACTCTGCCACCGCCTGGTCAGGCTCCTCTTTCAATTAACCTTTTTTTTTTTTTTTTGTATTTTTCTGAAGCTGGAAACGGGGAGGCAGTCAGACCGACTCCTGCATGCGCCCGACCGGGATTCACCTGGCATGCCCACCAGGGGGCGATGTTCTGCTGCAATCAGAGCCATTCTAGCACCTGAGGCAGAGGCCACAGAGCCATCCTCAGCGCCCGGGCAAACCTCGCTCCAGTGGAGCCTTGGCTGCTGGAGGGGAAGAGAGAGACAGAGAGGAAGGAGAGGGGGAGGGGTGGAGAAGCAGATGGGCATTTCTCTTGTGTGCCCTGGCTGGGAATCGAACCCGGGACTCCTGCACGCCAGGCCAACGCTCCACCACTGAGCCAACCGGCCAGGGCCTCAATTATCCATTTTTATAAAATGTCCTGTGGGTTTATCAGTGGGAGACAAGTAGGCAATACAGCTACATTGAATAACAGATGCACAGTGACTTTGGAAGAAAGTCACATGATTGGTCACTGACTATAGTGCACATTTGTTATTTATAGTGATGTGGACTGAGGAGGTAGCAGCAGTGTTTTTACATAATTCCATTACAGTTAATGTATCATGGTAATTGAAATTTGAACTGTGTTGTTAAAGAATGTGGTATTTAGCCAAACCATGGTAGATTCGTTTCCTGGTGCTACTGTAACAAATTACCACAAACTGGTGGCTTAAAATGATAGAAATTTAGTTTCTTACAGTTCTGAAGGTTGGAATTCCAAAATCAAGGTACGGGCAGGATTGGTTCCTTCTGGAGGCTGAGGGAGCATTGTTCCTTACCTTTATACCAGCCTCTAGAGGCGGTTCTTGGCCTTCCTTGGCAGGGGGCAGCATAACTCCAATCTTTTTATACAGAGAAGGGCAAAGTAGGTTCACAGTTGTGAGTAGGTGAAACAGAGTTTATTCTTGTGTTACTTTATATTAATTATTGTATTCTTTTCCATAGAACTGTAAGCCTACTTCAGCCCCACCCTGTATCCTTCCCTGTGTCTTTCTCCCCCTTCTGTCTCTGGTAAGAACAAGTGTGACTGGTTTAGGACCCTCCCGTTTATCCAGGATGATCTCATCTTGAGATCCATAACTTCATTTGCAAAGATCCTTTTTCCAAATAAGTCACATTTACAGGTCCCAGGTCTTAGGGTTTATCTTTTTGAGGTCTGCTCTTTGACTCGGTCCTGGTGTCTTAGTCCATTCTGGCTGCTGTAACAAAATATCACAGATTGGGCAGCTTATAAACAACAGAAAATTCCCCCCCACACACACAGTTCTGGAGGCTGGGAAGTCCAAGATCAAGATGCCAACATGGTTTGAGTCCACTGAGGACCCACTTCCTGCTTTGTAGCTGGTGCCTTCTTACTATGTCCTTACTGTGTGGAAGGTGCAAGGGAGCTCTCTGGTGTCTCTTTTATAAGAACACTAATCCCCTTCCATGAGGGGTCTACACTCTTGACTTAATCACCTTGTAAAGGACCCACGTCCTTATGCTAGCGTATCAACTTTAGGGTTATACAAACATGCAAACTATAGCACAATAACTGAAATTAAGCATATCAGAACTGTGCAAAGCAAAGGCTGCCTGGTTACCGTATCTATGCTGTTTCTAGCTCTTGGCTATTCTGAATATTTCTTAGAATTCCATGTTAACTTACAGCTTTTTGGCTTACCTCTTTCCTTTTTTAATGATTTTTCTTAGAGCTACAATATACTCAATTTTTTCATAGAATTAATATTTGTGCTGTCTTATAGTATGCAATTACCTCATTACCTTCTTTTGCACTACAGATATAATGCATATACATTATATTTACGTACATTAGAACCCCACAAGGTAACAATGTAATTTTTAAAATTCCAGCTCTATTGAGGTATAATTGACAAAATTGTAAGCATTTAAAGTATACATCATGGTGATTGGATGGATATATGTTGTAAAAGGATCCCCCCCCCATTTAGTTAATCTACTCACTTTTTTTAAGTGAGAGTATTTGTTCTACTCTGATAGCAAATATCAATTATATATGGTGTTATCAACTATAAGCACCATGTTTTACATTATATTCTTATTCATCTCATAGCTGAAAGCTTATGTTCAAGTCTTGTAGTCAAGTCTTTTTATTTTTGTGTATGGTGCAAAAGAAGCATCCAATTTCATTTTTTGCATGTGGCTGTCCAGTTTTCTCAACACTATTGAAGAAACTGTTTTTTCCACACTGTATATTCTTGGCTCCTTTGTCATAGATTAGTTAACCATATATGTGTGAGTTTATTTCTGAGCTCTCTATTCTGTTCCATTGATCTGTATGTCTGCTTTTATGCTAGTACTATACCATTTAGATTACCATAGCTTTGTAGTATAGCTTGAAATCAGGATGTGCAGCCTCCAGCTTTGTTCTTCCTCAAGATTGTTCTGGCTATTTGGATCTTTGTGGGTCCATACAAATTTTAGGATTGTTTGTTCTATTTCTGTGAAAAATACCGTTGGAATTTTATTTTTTTATTTTTTTGCATTTTTCCGAAGTTAGAAGCAGGGAGGCAGTCAGACATCCTCCCACATGTGCCCGACTGGGATCTACCCGGCATGCCCACCAGGGGCTGATGCTCTGCCCATCTGGGGCATCGCTCTGTTGTGGCCAGAGCCATTCTAGCACCTGAGGCGGAGGCCATGGAGCCATCCTCAGTGCCCAGGCCAACTTTGCTCCAATGGAGCCTTGGCTATGGGAGGGGAAGAGATAGAGAGGAAAGAGAGGGGGAAGGGTAGAGAAGCAAATGGGTGCTTCTCCTGTGTGCCCTGACTGGGAATTGAACCTGGGACTTCCACATGCCGGGCCAATGCTCTATGGCTGAGCCAACCGACCAGGGCCCCTTTGGAATTTTAATAGGGATTTTACTGAATCTATAAAACCTAACAAATAGAAATTGCTTTGAGTAGTACAAACATTTTAACAATGTCTTCTAAAGCATGATCACCTGGTATCTTTCTATTTATTTGGGTCTTTATTTCATTAGTGTCGTAATAGTTTTCAGTGTACAAGTCTGTCACCTCAGCTAAATTTATTTCTAGATATTTTCTTCTTTTTGATGCCATTATAAATAGATTTTTTTTAATTTCTCTCTTAGATAGTTCATGTTACTACAATATATAGCAAGACAACTGATATTTGTATGTTGTATATACCCTGCAACTTTACTGTTGTAATGAATGAGTATAATATTTTATATACATTAGAACCCTGCAAGGTACTGATATGCCTTTTTGCCTTTAACTAATGTATATGTTCCCTGGCCCGTGGTGGTGCAGTGGGTAAAGCATCGACATGGAATGCTCAGGTCACTGGTTCAAAACCCCAGGCTTGTCTGGTCAAGGCACATGTGAGAAGCAGCTACTATGAGTTGATGCTTCCCTCCTTTTCCCCCTTTCTGTTTCTCTCTCTCCTCTCAAAACAAACAAAAATACCAATTTAAAAATATGTATGTTCTTTTAAAGAGGAAAAATAGTTGTTTAGCCCTGGCCGGTTGGCTCAGCGGTAGAGCGTCGGCCTAGCGTGCGGAGGACCCGGGTTCGATTCCCGGCCAGGGCACATAGGAGAAGCGCCCATTTGCTTCTCCACCCCTCCGCCGCGCCTTCCTCTCTGTCTCTCTCTTCCCCTCCCGCAGCCAAGGCTCCATTGGAGCAAAGATGGCCCGGGCGCTGGGGATGGCTCTGTGGCCTCTGCCCTAGGCGCTAGAGTGGCTCTGGTCGCAACATGGCGACGCCCAGGATGGGCAGAGCATCGCCCCCTGGTGGACAGAGCATCGCCCCTGGTGGGCGTGCCGGGTGGATCCCGGTCGGGCGCATGCGGGAGTCTGTCTGACTGTCTCTCCCTGTTTCCAGCTTCAGAAAAATGCAAAAAAAAAAAAAAAAAAAAAAAAATAGTTGTTTATCCCTAGGGCATTGGAAATATTAACTATCTTTCTTTGGTATATAATTCCTTCCAAGTGATACAATTTCCCTTCAGCCTCAAGAACTGCTTTGAGCATTTTATTGATCTGCTGATGATGAATTCTTTTTTGTTTATCAGAAATAGCTTCTTTTCACCCTGATCTGTGGTAGCACAGTGGATAAAGCATGGACCTGGAACACTGAGGTCACTGATTTGAAACCTCGAGCTTGCCCGGTCAAGTCACATACGAGAAGCATTTATGAGTTGGTGCTTTCCACCCCTCTGCCCCCTGCATTTCTCTCTGTCCACTCCTGTAATCAGTAAATACTCTCTTTTGAAAAAAGAGCTTCTTTTCATTCTTAAAGGATATTTTCAAAAAATACATAGGGTAGGCAAAAGTAGGTTTACAGTTGTGAGTACACAAATGTTTGTTCTTGTATTAAGTATTGTATTTTCCACATGAATAACTATAAACCTACTTACCCCACTCTTTTTTGATCTGATTGGTCTGCCTTCTCTTTCAGTGAATAGAGTTCTAGTTTAATAGCTTGTTTCTTTCTTTTCTTTTAGCACTTTGCAGTTGTTCCGTTATAGTCAGGCCTTTACCAGCCTCTCCCTGTGCCCCCGCCCCAGCCTCTAGCAACCACTTTTCTACTGTTTCTGTGAATTTGACTTTTGTTTTTAAAGATTCCACATGTAAGTAGTACCGTACAGTATTTGTCTTTCTCTCTTATTCCACTTAGCATAATACTCTCAAGGTCCATCCATCTTGTCACAAAATGACAGGATTTCATTTTTTTCTCATGGTTGAATAACATTTCATTGTATATTTATTTCTGTACTTGATTATTGTGAACAATGCTGCAGTGAACATTGTGGTGCAGATATCTAATGGGTGTGAGGTGATAACTCATTGTGATTTTGATTTGTATTTTCCTGATTAGTGATGTGGATGGAGTACCTTTTCATGTACCTGTTGGCCATTCATATGTCTTTGGGGAAAATGTCTGTTAACTTCCTCTGCCCATCTTTAAATAGATTGTTCTTGTTGTTGCTGCTGAGTTGTATGAGTTCTTTATATATATATTCTGTATATTAACCCCTTATTAGATACATAATTTGCAAATATTTTGTCCCATTCAGTAGGCTGTCTTTTCATTTTGTTGATGATTTCCTTAGCTGTGCAGAAGCTTTTAGTTTGTGTTAATCCCACTTGTTCTTTTGCCTTGTTGCCTTTGCTTTAGGTGTTAAATCCAAAAAGATTATTGGCAAGACCAGTGTCTAGGAGCTTAATAGTTATTGGTAATTCAGATTGTAATTATGTTGTTTTTTTCTGGGGTTGCTTTTAATATTTTCTCTTGGGTTGCAGTAGTTATGTATTTTGCCCAGGGCTGGTTTTCTTCATACTATACTGCTCAATGTTCAAATCTGTAAGTTTGTCATTTACCAAATTTGGGGAAATTTTGATTATTGAATATTTTCTCTACCTCCTGGGACTTTTGGATATTGTCCAACAAGTCTCAGGCTTTTTGTTTTTCATCCCTCCGTGTTCATCATTTTGAATACATTTCTAGTAGCTGCTTTGAAACCCTTGTCATCCTGAAGTTGGTCTCTGGATTCTTTGCATGTTAAGTCATTTGGATTGTAGCATAGTTATTGTTAGGTTGTTACGTTCTATGAAGTATTTTATAATGATGTAGAAAACAGCTTAAAGTGTTGATGTTTTTGTCTTACTAGGCAGGTAAATCGTTCAGACTCAAACTCTTGGGCAGCAGATGAAAACTCAGTTCTTTTATCCTAGCTGAGTTGCCTTCAGCCTGAAGCATTGATGCATTATGGGTCAGAGACCTGGGTAGAGCTTCTGTACAGAATTTGGAGCACTGCTTCTCAGGCCCTTTTCTTTGTGGGATTGCTTCCTCACTTTCCAGTGGCTGATTTCTTCCAGCTTTGTCTTTTGGTTTTTCAGGCCAGAAAGACTGTGTTTTTCTATGGCAGTTTCAGCTACCCTGGATAGACACACCCAATTTTGCCTTGCTCTTGGCCGAAACCTTTTTTTCCCTGTGGGACAGAGACAGGAACATTGAGTTGTTCCTGTGTGTGCCTTGACCATTGATTGAACTGGCATCCTCTGCACTTTGGGATGAAGCTCCAACCGAGGTATCCAGCCAGGGCTTAGTTTTTATTTATTGATTTTTTTAGAGATAGAGGGGAGGGAGAAAGGAAGCATTCATTTTTGTTCTACTCAGTCATTCATTGATTGGTTGTTTCCAGTGTGTACCCTGACTAGGGATCGAACTTGCAACTTTTTCATTTTGGGAAGATGCTGTAAAGACTGAGCTAACTGGCCAGGGCCAGAAAACTATTTTTTCTATAAAGATAACTTCCCTCTTTGCCATTCCATTCTTGCAGGTGTCTGATCTCTTGAAGAATCCTGCTGCTTTTCATTCTCTAGTGCCTTCAAGGCTTTTAAAAATGTTTGTATTTTTAGTAATTTGCAGGAGGGTCAGGTCTAAGAGGAGCTTATTAAAAGCAGAACTGTTACTTTTTTTAATGGTTCCTTTAAGTTGCATTTTAATTACTAAACGTTTGGTATTTTTTCTCATGTGATGTTATCATGTGTCCACCAGAGGGCAGGAGTGGCAAGGCAGAGGGGTTTGCTGTGGGAAGGAGCTCTGCTGGGGTAGTCCAAAAATTCTCCTGTTGTTTAGATCTTTCCTGGCTGTAGTGTCCATTAATGATGGAGTTTTTATGCGTTCCGCATTTACTGAGCACCCACTAAAGGCCAGGCACCTTCAAGCTAAGTGCCAACGGGGGCTAGAGATTAGTAAAAATAATTTCATGGGGAAATTGCAAAAGGGCAATTATGTTACAGGTTTTCTAGTGACAAATTTTTTTTTTTTTTTTTTACAGAGAGAGAGAGAGGGATAGACAGGGACAGACAGACAGGAACGGAGAGAGATGAGAAGCATCAATCATTAGTTTTTCATTGAGTGTTGCAACAACTGAGTTCATTGACTGCTTTCTCATATGTGCCTTGACAGTGGGCCTTCAGCAGACCGAGTAACCCCTTGCTTGAGCCAGCGACCTTGGGCTCAAGCTGGTGAGCTTTTGCTCAAACCAGATGAGCCCACGCTCAAGCTGGCGACCTCAGGGTCTTGAACCTGGGTCTTCCGCATCCCAGTTCGATGCTCTATCCACTGCGCCACCGCCTGGTCAGGCTAGTGACAAATTCTTCATGAGAGGCCAAGCCAGGTGTCACAACAGAGAACACACTTGGATCCACCTGAGTGGGAGTGTCAGGAAAAACAGTGAAAGTATGAATAGCCTCTTCATGTGTGTTGGGGCTGGGTGCGGGTGCAGGATGGTATGAATTTTGTTGTTTGTGGAGCAGTGGGAGTAGTCACTGAGGTTGAAAGAGGGATGTAGAAGGATGTGGTAGGGACAGACCAATCAAGTCTGGGGGCAAAATAGGTGATCCAGTGTTTGGAGATGCTCCTCTGTGTTAGTGTGAAGAGGATGGCGTTACTAAGGGCTTCAACAGTGTGAGAACTGAAAGGACAGGTCGGTTTGGGAGGTGCTCTGCCAGCAGAAGTAACAGTTGTGAGAGTGAACGGGAGGCTTTTGTCCTTGGTGACCAGATAAGGCTGGGGAAGAAAATTATATTTGGGGTGGAGACTAGAGAATAATTGAATCAGATGAGTTTATTAAAGCCTATGTCCAACAGACTAGTAAGAACACATCGTTTGAGCAGTCATCTGAAGATCTGCTCAGAACCTTAGAAGCAAGGGTACCATGGGAGGTGTCTGGTTCACACCTCTGCTAATCCACCCACCAGCCGTCTATGCTGGAATCATATCTGGTGGGAGTGGTCTCGATTTGGTTGTGATTTTCTTCAGGAGCAGGGGTTCTTAGCAGAGGGGAGGAAAATCTTTAAACTTTTTGATACCTGTATTTTGTAGACTTGTATTTTGTGCATTTAAATACACTGTTCTGAGAAAGTTTGTAGCATCTAGTTAAAGAATTCCTGTTTCAGAGGGTGGAGGACCAAAGAAAACTGGAATGAGACCTGTTAACTTAGGCAACTGCTAAAATTCACTACTTTCCCTGTGATGCCTAAGTCAAGGCTTTCTGTGGTCACCTTGACATCATTGCTGACCCAGAGGGAAACTTCCTTGGGTGGAGTGCCTATTGTGGACTGAGTAGGAACTGGGGCAAAGAGCCCAGGTTCATTACCTTGGAGCTCATGACAGTTGGCCCAGAAGCAAGAATGATCAAGCCCACATTCCCTGTGGCCTTTTTGGAGTAGTGGAGGCTCAAAACTGCAGTGCAGGTTAAGTTCTGTGTGAGGCCGTATGTCACAGTGGGAATACTACCCAGGTAGGAATTCAGCGTCCCAATCTTTGAGCTTCAGCTTCTGGAACAACATGAAGTTGACCCAGTTCTGGCATCATAGGCAGGAATGGAGGAAGGCAGTGGTTCATCTGGACCCTAGATTTCTCCCACCATCTTGATTTTTTTCTTTCTACTTTTCAGAAAAAAAGCTTGTAAGTACTTTGAACAAGGCAAGGGGACCTGCCCATTTGGAAGCAAATGTCTTTACCGCCACGCATACCCTGATGGGCGGCTAGCAGAGCCCGAGAAACCTCGAAAACAGCTCAGTTCTGAAGGCACCGTAAGGGTAAGTACTTTGCTGTCTCTAGTCAGGCATTACCTGGGGGCATTTCTATTGATAGATAGTGCTCTTGGCCTTTTCTCGAATAGCTTTGGCAACCAGAAATAGACAGAAGGAAAATAAGCTGCTCAGACTTCATGTTGTCATTTATAATAAACAGGCATGTTTGCTGGCTATTTTTGCAGTTCTTCAATTCAGTGCGGCTCTGGGATTTCATCGAGAACCGAGAAAGCCAGCATGTTCCCAACACTGAAGATGTCGATGTAACAGAGCTTGGGGACCTCTTCATGCACCTGTCCGGAGTGGAGTCATCAGAACCCTGAAGGAGAGAGGGTTGCCCCTGCATCTTGGGCTCCGCCAGCAGGGCTTTTCCTAACTGGGGAGTGCAGAGCTGCTTCTGCAGCTCGAGGTGGCGTGTTGCTTGGATTTGAGTGGGGTTGTATTTAACCTTGGTCTCCTCCATTCTCCATTTCTTACAGCCATGAGAAGAGTGAAGGGTATAAAATAACCTAACAAGTGTATGGAATCACTACTTTTATAGCTGATATCTTAGTTGCACCTCAAAGCTCTTTGGGGACCCGAGTTTTCATTGCTTTTAAAACAAACTTGGCCTCTTGTCCTTATGAGCTTTAGTTCCCTAGAAAGTCAACTTGCAGTTGCCCCCAAAGCATTTCTTTTTCTTACGAAAGGATATTTTAACCCTTATAAAGGATTCCTATAGTGAATTTCCATAGTACTTAGCTAGTGTGGGGTCAAAACTTGATCTGTATAGGACTTGATCAGAAACAAAAACTGGGTACTGCACACTTAGTGTCCCAGGTCAGAACAGGAGTCTCATTGCTGTATAT
Source organism: Saccopteryx leptura (assembly GCF_036850995.1). Classification (NCBI taxonomy): domain Eukaryota; kingdom Metazoa; phylum Chordata; class Mammalia; order Chiroptera; family Emballonuridae; genus Saccopteryx; species Saccopteryx leptura. The sequence continues at coordinate 47,818,482 of NC_089512.1, read as the reverse complement.
TCAGTAGCAAAGTATAACCCTCTTTCCTTGTGAGGGGGCTCTTGAAGTAGCAGGAAGTACAGGGTAGCAGAGCAGAGGAGCCCCTCATTTCTGGTTGGTGTTGGAGGAAACTTTGAACATGTGCCTCCAGGGAAACATGTCCCTGGCTCTCCCCTGTGGGCACGAGCCCCAAGGTGATTGTGCTGAGGGCTCAGTACACATGTGCTCTTATATGTGGCTCCTGCCCAGGCCACCTAGTCTTTACCTGTAAAGCGTGGCTTCCATTTGAAAATTTGTGAACATTTTAATGGCACCCAAAAAAATTTCTGGTGTTCTAACCCAGCTGTGGTCTTGAGCATGAGTCTCTTGTCAGTTGTGATTTTAATCGAAAGAATATAATCTTTTGAATCAGAACTCACTCTAAGCCTGAATTACCTATTTTTATAAACAGCTATAGATACTAAATATTTTGTAAAATGCATTCAAGTGGGTAGAAAAAGGTCTATTCTTATCTGAGTGTAGAGTGCTTTTATGCATAATTTTTATAGTTAACTCTTTAGTGAAGGGTGACAAAGAGCACAGGCAAAGACTGAATTAAATTCACTCCTAGTAGAGGCTCAGGGCCCATTTCCTGCTTCTTGAGTCCTGTTCCAGAGGGAGGAACAAATGGAGAGCTCCAGCTGTGAGCTCAATACTACTCTAAAAGGAAGAAACAGCCATTAGACCTACGTTTAATTTATTTTATTAAAATAACATAACTGAGGAATCATCGGATAATTGTATTTTGTCAGTCACGATAAAAACAAAATTAAAACCCAAATCATCAAGAAAACTTGTATTCCTGGCTTCCTTGCATAAACATGACATGACTGTTGAGAGACAAGGCTGGCCGGTGGCCCTGCCCCATAGGGGCAGCTCTTGGAAGACAAAATTCAGCATGGTGAAGACTGCTCCCTGAGGGCAGAGACTGGGAGGGCAGGCCAGGCGCCTCTTCTGGGAAATCATCCCAATGCACTGGAGACCTCCAAAAAAAGGAAGTGTCCTCAAACTCAAGTTCCCAAGTACCAAAGCAGGCTCCTTTAGGCGGCCGCGATCTCGACAGTCCTGGGCTGTTTGGTGCGTTATGTGCAAAACTACTTGTTTGGCGCCACACCGCTATCTCTGAAGAAAAGTCCTTCCTTTGATAAGCATTCCTCATAGGAGCTTATATTCAAAATCCATTTGTCTCCCCCATCAGGGCTGCTTTGCCTACCTTCGTTTCCCTTCCGAGTGCTTTATCTTTTCCTAAAAATACTCGTTTAGCCAAAAGCTGGGGTCCCAGATCCTATACTGCCATCAGCAATCAATGGTACATCTGGAGAAGGCTCAGCTCACGAGCACAGGAGACGCAGGCAGGGAGCAGGACAAACCAGCATTGTGAATGACTTCCTTCTCCCAGGACCAGAAAGGGTTGAAAAGAAGGCAACATGAAGTAAGGCCCTGTGAGTAGTCTAGAAGGTCCTTAGCAGCAGCTTCTCTGAAAATGAGTTCTCTGCTCCCCTAGAAAGGGAGCAGAAAGGTGGTGCCTGCTGACTTCCCTTCCTCCCCTGGTGGCCTGAGTGCGGGTGCAAAGTCAGCTAGAAGACCGGCAGCCTTGGGGACGTGGTCAGTGTGCAGGCGTTGATATCCTCGGTGTGGGCTGCCCGATGCAGGGATGGCTCAGAAGCGCTCCGGTTGATTTTCGGTAGAGAGTGCTGGAGCAGCTCAATGGAAGACAGGATCTGGAACAAAGCCACACAACAGTCTCATTACGTGGACCCTAGCATTTCCACAGCATCAGCTTTCAATCAGGAATCCAAAGACACAGGCTGTTCTCTACAAGGTGTGAAGGTAGGGTGAGGAGAACGGCACCTCCCAATTTAAAAAAAACAAACCATCAATATTTGCCTCCTTGTTAGTCATTAAGAATTTCTTCAGCTCCAGTACCTTTGAACTGGGTCTTACCTGGGGGAAAAGAGGCCTCTCTTCTTTAACTTTCTTCACACAGTCAGCTACAAGCCGTTTCATTGCTTTGGGGCAGTTCTTGTATAGTTTGCTAAGGTCTGGGGAGGCATACCCTCGGCCCACCATGAAAATGATCTAAGGGAAAGAAAAGAGTTGAGGGAATGGGTAAATAAAACAATAGTGAAAGCAGCAGCTTCCAACCCTCCAGGCTCTCAGACTGGCAGGAGGTCCAGGGCTTCCACCTGAGTTAGGAAGCACATGTACCTGATCTCGGTTGTTGATGTGGGAGTAAGGCAGCTCCCCGGTCATGAGCTCATACAGCACAATGCCATAGGAGTACACGTCGGACTGGAAGCTGAACGGGTTATTGTCCTGCATTCGGATCACCTCTGGTGCCTGCAGAGACAGTGTCTTCATTACCACCTGGGCCCACACACATCCAGGGGCCAAAGATCTACTGGGTGTGGGAGTTCTTTCCTCTGGTTCCATAGCTCTTCCCTAAATGGCCCCCCAACACCCTCAGGCGCTGGCTAATCCAAGGTCAGGGGTCCTAGACCCCAGGATCCAGCATCTATCACCTAACTCCCCCCTAACCACACTTCAGCATGGTTCTGGACCACCAGCTTCCTCCGGGAAAGCCAAATTCAGGGTGTCTGATGAAAGCATCCCTGAGGTGGCCTGGACTTTGGGGGAGTGTGGAGAAATGCTTTAAGTCTGCACATAGAGCTCCAAGGCACCTCTTCTGCCCTGCACCCTGCTAGTGGGAGCCTCGCCTCCTCACCATCCACAGAATAGAGCCGGTGGGTTGTTCAACCTGCTGAGAACCACTCCAGCGCGACTTTACTGTTGCCAAACCGAAATCTCCAATTTTCACTGTCAGGCCTTCATGGAGAAATATATCTCAATGCTTGTTAAGGACTCTGATTTCAAAACACTGGTCAAGTTAATTTTGAAAAACTTACCAAAGTTCTTATGAGTACAGCACGTACCCTTCCCCTCTGCCCAGCTTTCTCTGCACTGGATTCACTAGGGTTTCTGAAGTTTTAAAAAGTGCTTTTGAAATGTCCCTTCTTCTGGGAGGCCCAGACGGAATGCTCAGGGTGTGAGGTGTGAGATGATGTGGCTCCAGCCCAAAACAAGGCTGATTTCCCGGCTCCCAGTTACACATGTCCTTTCCACATAATGTAGGCACCTTAAACCTCAAGACTTCTAATGGTGCAGGCTGCCTTCCAGTGCACCTCAGAGCTGAGCACAGCCTGCTGATTCCTTATATTTCTGCCTATTCTGCCCTCAAATAACAAACTAGCAAGTCCCTCAATAAGTGCTGAATGCTGTCGTGAGTCACTCCTCACTAGAACTTGGTGACTTCAAAGTCAGAACCACACTTGCCACATTCCCGGGTAAGGAAGCCAGGCAGTTTAAGTCTGACTTGTGATCTGCCACTGCCCAGTAATTCACACCTCCTTAAAACCTGTGGTGTCTGCTTTCATGGCATAATGTGTTGGTCCCCCAAACCCCCCACTACTAAAAGGTATTAATGCCTCAGACACTACCCCAAATAAGCCACATCCCATAACACAACTGTCATGCCTCTCACAGTCAAAAAGAGAAGTTCAGTTATAATCCCACACTCCTTTCAAAGAGAAAGGCCAGAGGAGAGAGGTAGATATAAGTATTATATTTATGCCTTTTAGTATGAAAAATACCTTAATTCATTATTTCCAAAAAGCACATTAATTAGGAAGGGGAAGGGCTGATTCTAATAGTAACCTCTAAGGAAACTACTTCTATACATTTAAAGACAGACAACTATAAGTAGTAATTTTGAAAATCTTACATTTGGCTTACAGCTACTTTCTGACCAGATACACACGCTCCACAAACCAGGGGGGAAATCATAAATACAGAAGCCCCATCCTCCCACCCCAAGTTAAATTCAGCAGTGAACAGCATAATAGAACTAGGTCCATTTCAAGTATAACCAAATACGTGTCTCAACTTTTGTAGAAATTGTCTCAAGGTCACTTTTTGCCGAGATAAACTACAAGTCTCCCTTGTGTTATCCTAAATTTGGAAGTGAGCAGCCAAATAAAACCACCACCAAAGGATACTGTTGGATTTCATGTCTCTGTGGATGATGTTCTTGGCATGCAAATAGCTGTGAAGGAAGAATAACTATTAGAAACCGTTTAAGAGGCATGGCCAGAGAGCAGCTTCCAACCATGGCTATGCAGCAGACCACCTGGAGGTCTGGCTCCCAGTGGGGTCACCTCCGGGGATTGGCCTGTGCAGATGGGGCCACGTCGTGCCTTACCCTGGAGGGGAAACCACAGCAAAATGCAGCAGCTCTCTTTTACTCAAAAGTAATTCTCACAACCAAATGGCCATCAAATTATAAGCAAATAAATAAAATACAGCATATATCCATACAATAGAATACTATTCCGCCACAGAAAGGAATGAAGTACTGGCAAATACTACAATATGGGTGAGTCTCTCAAAAACATAACGTTAAGTGAAAGCAGCCAGACACAAAAGACCTCTTCTTAAACCCTGAAAATGTTCTAAAATTAGTGATGGTTGCAAAACTCTGAATATGCTAAAAAACCACTGAATTGTACACTTTTCAGGGGTGAATTTTATATATGAAATATCTAACTTTTTTCTAAAAAGTAATTGTTACTACATAGTTATTTCCTAAAATGTAAGGTGGAACACAAGATTTTATATAGCACTGACCGGTACAATTCAGCTTAGGCTCCCAGTCGTCTGGGGCATGAGGAGTTCCCTGTCCTCCACAGAGGGGACACTCAGAAGTGTCCACTGCTCTGGGCTAGCCGGGAATGGAACAGACACCTTTCATAAATGTGGCAAGCACAGACACACAGAAGAGTAGCAGTAGTTAGTGGAGACACTGAGGATGACCTTGAACCATTTTCTAAAAGAAAAACTGTCCAGTGACATCTGAGACCCACAGAGGGCACTGCCATGGCTGCAAGGCTTGGTATCTGGCTGGATTTTGAGGGCAGTGGTTGGAAACTGAATGTGAGCCCCAAGGGGGCAGCCTCAGCTCTCTGGAACATGAAAGGCATTCATTCCTTCAGCCCATACCAGAGGTCTATCTTCAGCAGTGCAAAACCACCACAGAAATCACTGAACAGACTTGGCTTTTCCTGATCCTGATTCTGACTGAGGGACAAGCTGATTCTTGGACCCGAGACTTTGTAATCATCAGGTCATCTACTCACTCCATTCCCTGAGCTGTCTGTCGGGCGATGTCAATCAACTGAAACATCTGGAACTTAGTCTCCTGGACATGTAGGTGTTTGTACAGGCTGCTGCCTTCACACCACTGGGTCACAATCGCCAGGTTGTCCTTCGTCATGTACCCCATGAAGAGCAGGATGTTCACATGCCGTGTTTTGCTGGAGAGGGAAAAAAAGAGAAGGCTCTGACCTTCCCTCGTTTCAGAATAGAGAAACAAATCCTGTGCGTTCTTGATACCACCCATACTTACAGTCTGGGTGGCTGGCAGAGCAAACACATAACTGCAGGTAATCCGGTTGGTGTACTGACCTGTCCAAGGAGCCCACCACTATCCACATCAGTAAAAGCCTTATTAGTAGAGAAGACATTCTCTCTATTGGTGTATACTCATGATCCTACCTACAGGGGTCACCAGGACCCCCTCACTGGTGGAATTCATTATTATTCAACTTACAAGTCTAAATAGTGACTCAAAGATTTGAAAGCTGAAGGTTTGACATCCAGAATAAGACAACTTGGCCATAAAAAGAGTTCAAGGAGCCTGACCAGGCAGTGGCACAGTGGATAAAGCGTCTGACTGGGATACAGAGGACCCAGGTTTGAAAACGCGAGGTTTCTGGCTTGAGTGCAGGGTTGCTGGCTTGAAGCCCAAGGTCGCTGACTTGAGCAAGGGGTCACTCGCTCCCCAGCCAAGGCCCATAAGAGAAAGCAATCAAGGTGCTGCAATGAAGAACTGATGCTTCTCATCTCTCTCCCTGTCTGTCTGTCCCTATCTGTCCCTCTCTGTCTCTCTCTCTCTCTCTCACACACACACAAGCTCATGGAAATAAATGTGGAAATAGAACCTACTTCTCCATACTGCAGACCAAAACTCAAGAGACAGAACCTGGGTGACTGAGAATAGTGTGCCCAGAGACCTAAAGCAGTGGAAGGGGGTGTGCTCATCAGAAGGAGCTCTTCTGAAGACACCACAAAGCTGGACGGAAACCTTCCACTCCCTTTCACTTGTAAGGGAGGAGTTTCAACCACAGGCCTCCAAAGTGAACATTCACTAACCTCCAGTCCCAGCTATAGGCCCTCAGAGACAGATCTGCACCATGTAGCCCACTTACTCTGTGGTTTTTGTACCACCAACCCTGCCACTCCAGGGGGCTGGACAAGCCAACTCTCTACTCACCGCAGGACAGCCACCTCGTTCCTGAAGGCCTGGAATTGCTCTGGTGTGGGGTCAACAACCTTTAGGATCTTTACTGCCACATCTCCTGCAAATCAGTTTGTAGTTAGTAACATCAGTTGAATGATCTACTTTATCCAACAGAAGTATTAAAAGCGGTATTCACTGCTCCACCTCATACAATTACTATCAGCCTTGTTGTCTCAGATACAAGCAATCTATCCCAAAAATTATGTGGGTTTTTTTTTTTTTTTTTTTTACAGAGACAGAGAGTCAGAGAGAGGGATAGACAGGGACAGACATACAGGAATGGAGAGATAAGAAGCATCAATCATTAGTTTTTCATTCTGCATTGCGACACCTTAGTTGTTCATTGATTGCTTTCTCATATGTGCCTTGACCGCAGGCCTTCAGTAGACCGAGTAACCCCTTGCTTGAGCCAGTGACCCTGGGTCCAAGCTGGTGAGTTTTTGCTCAAACCAGATGAGCCCGCGCTCAAGCTGGTGACCTCCGTATCTCGAACCTGGGTCCTCGGCATCCCAGTCCAATGCTCTATCCACTGCGCCACCGCCTGGTCAGGCAAATTATGTTCTTTTTTCTAAGGGATCACCTAGACATTTAAGACATCTATTTGGATAATATTCTGCAATAGCAGAATTTCTCAGAGATGCAGGGGCAGGCCACTAGTATACTACATGAATTTTTAAAGGAAAAGGAATCATCCTACATGTAACTTACAAAGGTTCAATCCTGTGCCAGTACTTTAAGAGCCCGATATTTGTCAGATGATTAGGTACAAGTGGCAAAGCCATATATTCATAAAAAGAAGGTACACGTAAAATTGGAGATACTTCTCAGTTTTCAACACCTTGAATTTTAATGCTCCATTCATATGATGCTCTTCTCTCAATCTTTGCCCATTTACAAATAAAGATAAAAACAGTAGCACCCAGAGTAGAAATGTAGGCACCAGACACTTTGTTTTCAGTTTTGGTTTGGGTTTACTTTATTAAAATCTGAATTTGTAAGAGTTGGCTTTTTAAGAACATGTAGCATTTTCAAGGCAATACTCCCTATAATTCTAACATCCTAAAGCCAGAAGCATTAAAAACCTGACAGAAAATGCAAAGTATTTAAAATGTTGCCAAAATATACAGGCTGTGGCTACAGACATTACAACATTATATTTCTTCCAAGTGACAGTGTTTCCATTATAAGAACACTGACACTCCACAGATTCAAGAATTAATCCCCTATGTGATGGGGATCCCTACAGCCAATCCCACGGCAGAGCAAAGAGAAGCTGTTTGTTGGAAGAGGCTCCTGGTTTTCCTGTGTTTGACCGTGATCATATTTGTTCCCCTCTTAGGACCTCAGTTTTCTTGCATGTAAAATCTCTAAGGTGCTTTCCAGCTTTAAGTTTCTAGAATCCATGCTCCCCTCATTTAAGGTGCTTCAAAGTATGTCCCATGTTCAACCTGTATTTAATTAGTTTTTAAGAAGAGACCCTGACATTTAGGGCTCAACTATTTTTCACCAATTTCCAATTATCCTGAAGACCTTATCCAATTACAGCATCTTGGAGTTAAAGAATCCTATGAAATCTCACTGAGATACTAAGTTACAGTCATCAGATAGAACCCAGTATCTGTGGAGAGCGCAGCTGTGAGCTGCAGAGCTTGCTGAATTTTATCCGCATCATAACCCTCTCTGGACTGAAACATGACGTTACCCCAGGCTGTGAAGGAAAAGCCCCAAACTCACCATGCCACTTGCCCTTATAAACAGTTCCAAAGGAGCCCGACCCAATCCGAGTGGAGAGCATCACTTCACTGGCTTCTATTTCCCAGTAATAGCTCGAATCTCTCTGTCCACGAGGCCTCTGAAACAATCAGAGATTAAATACACTGCTCACAAAAATTAGAGGATATTTCAAAATGAATATGAAGTGATAAAACATCCCCTAATTTTTGTGAGCAGTATACATTTCATGGAATGGTGAAGGTCAGTTTACCAAGGGTTTCAAAGAAAAGATCAACTCAGCTCCATCCATTCTCGTATCTTCTCAAGATAGACATATTAACTGTAATTCTAATTTTTTGTCTTGAGAAAATAACATTTTAGCTGTGTCCTCCCTTACAACAAACCATGTTTCCCTAATGCAAGCAGACCAAAAATGGCACTGCCATTTATAAGATTCATTAAATGTTTTTTATTAGCGTCCCCCCGCCAAATTAAAAGCATTCTCATTTCTAAGTTTTTCTTAGTGAACCCTGAATCCTGTTCGCTATACTCACAATTTTGTTTTTCTCCTGGGGCCCAGGTCCTGGGGCTCGCTCTCTCTGTGCCGGCACAGGGGGTTTGGGCTGTGACCAGCCCGTTGGGCTCAGATTGTTGGGACTGCTGGACAAGGCTGAAGGTGAGGCTTAATAGACAAGACAAACAAAATCCACACATGGATAAGCCAAGAGAAGATACACAGCAGAAAGAAAACACCCATTACTATTTCCTAAATGACTTTAGACAAGTACCTGATTCACTGTGGCTTCGGATTGCATCCTGAAACAAAAAAAGAAAGTTGGTCAATTTCTGTACTAGAAAACATTCTCTGGGGAATGGGTAGGGGAGGATTTGCAGGAACAAAGTAGATTATAAAACCTCTAAAATACAGTCTAATTACATACTTTCTTTTGATTAAATTCACCAAATGTCAGTGACTATTATCTCCAAGATTGTTATCAAATATTGGGAGGACTGATGTTAATTTTTCATATATAATGAAAACAAAATTCTTTATCTCAGAAGAAAGCAAAACACACAGCAAACATACTCTTTAAGGAAGTCTAGCAAAATTACTAGCAGCCAAGATCTTGCCAATAATTGGGGATCTGGCTCCAATGAGGCTCAAGAATAGGTGGGGGAGTCAGCGGCAAGCTGTTCTTGCTCCTCTGGAAGTTCATTAGGGCACGCTGACCAGAGCTGGTTTGATAGCAGCATGACTGTATTATCTATCCAAGCTGAAAATCATGGGAAGATGAACAGATCATAATCCCCTAGTCCAAAATCTCCATTTTACATATAAGAAAACATAATCAGAACAGGGTCACAGGACCAGTAGGTAGCAAAAACAGAACAAGAAACTATCACCATGGATGTCAACTTTGTTCACCACAGGATACTCCTCAGCCTTATGGGCAAGCTCTGAAATTAGTTACCCTACTTAGGTGAGAAGTCAAATGCTATTTTTAGAATTTATTACATACTGTTTGGGTAGAACAGTTTAAATCAAAAGGTCCTCCACAAGACCTAAATCCTCATTTTATATGTTTTGAGTATATAAACAGTACCAAAATAAAACCACTAGGTCCCCACATTCTCAAAAAGGGTATTTTTCTGGGAATTCCTATTCTCTTTGTTTTCTTTGTGTCACCACAGTGAAGACAAGATACTTTTTCACACAACTATTACTGGGATGTTCTCACTCCATACCATCTTAACAAGATTAAAAGAAAAATCATAAACTAAGCCGCCCCTCCCTGCCTTTGGCAGCATCACCAAAGCAGCCTCAGAATTTACCAAGCAAGCCTGATTCTGGGGTTCCCACATCTGTGGAGAGGTGTTTAAGGTTACAGATTCCCAACCCCTCGCACCCCCACCAGGACTGAGTAGCAGGTCTGAGAGCAGGTGGGACATCCAGGAATCTATGATTTTAAGGACAACAGGATGGCTGCCAGGTGGGCAAAACACTGGCCAAAAACGAACCTGAATTTTATTAGGCTACGCAGTCGCTGCCGCTTTACTGTCCCGCTACTCTGGTCTGGCTTTCAGGCATAGCCTGGCACAAGGTACTTTACTGACCAGAGTCTTGTTCCCCAGTGCTAGGATTTTCTCTTAATGTCACAGTCATTTTCTTCCTGTATCTATTATATACCTCGTATCTTATTCTGTGCTAATTTCTTACAGTTGGATTGATTTATCCTAGAAGAAACTTTTCAATCATCTTGGAATCTAAATACTAAGGAGAAATATAAATGGCTTACACAAAGCAAGAATGTACACTTTAAAAGTGCTGAATCATATGATAAAAAAGTGAATCAAAAAATTACTGTCTCTAAAGTACAGAGGAGTTGAGCACAACAGATGCTAGTTATTTTATAATACAGTAATTCAAAAACTTTCACTTTTAATATTTCCTCTGAGTAATAGAGTATTTACACAGGAACAAGTAGAAGAGAAGTAATGGTACATTAGTGTATAATTATCAGGGCTAATCATGATAAAAACAAATAAAATTCATAGCTTATATACACATAACATCCTCACAATAATCTTGTGATATTCTAAGTGTCCCCCCACAAATGACTACTACAGACTCCACAATCAGAAGCCAACTTCTTTGTTGAGTCCCTGCTACCTGACTGGGAGGACAAGTATATGGAAGTGATTTGAGGGCTGGGTGAGGTACGCTGTGCACTAAGTGGCAAGTGTCTCTGAGGGTTTTCAAGGAACAAACTGTGATGTAGAGAGAGCACACCTGTTTGTGTCTGATAAGTTTTTCAGAGGATTTTCAGGGCATATCAACTAAACTACTACATTTGGTCTGTAACAAGGTATAAAAAGAATAGTGATGCTGTACTGACTGTATAATCTAGCATTTGCCTTGGGTTGGAGTTGATTTATTTTTAAGTTTTTAATGTCTTAGCCTCAAACTCACATTTGAGAAACTTATTTCTCCTATCAGCAATACCACAGTATTATTTTTACTTCTATATACTATTAACCCCTCTCAAAAACACATGAAAACAAGTCTGACAAGAAATATAAAATTTAACGTAGTGATTGTTTCATTTTTGATAGTCTACTGTCCGACAGTCTTAGCAATCCTGTTAATTGACAAGAAAGCAAAGGCATGAAGAAGAATACCTACTCTTCCCCTCACACAAAATCCTCTGGACCACGCCCTGGGAGAAGCATTCAGGCTGTTATTCTAGTCCAAAGCAATGAGAAATAAAGAAGAATAAAGAACAAAGGAAGTATTTTAAGTGGATTCAGTTATTAAAGATGAACTAGAAAGCAAACCAAACAAACAGAACATACATGCCAAAAACCATGACAAGAAAAAGCAGTTTAAAAACACTAGCTTTGGACACTTTTATATCTCCCTAAATAGCTGCTTATTAAAATCCTATGACTCCACCCTTTGATTTCTAAATAAAAACATTTAAAGTCTTTCAGAGAGTTTGTAGTTCTCCATCACTATTATTTTCCTTCCCACACTAAAATCAAACTACTCTTTATGTATCTTATTCACTAGCTGAAATCCCATTCAAATCTGACATGGGAAATATGAGTTCAAATGTTAACATTTCTTCAGGAAATCTTAGTTCTCCACTTGAAATGATATACCAACTATATTATTAAACCAGTCTAGTAGTGGATAAAAAATAAATTCAAAAAGTCCAGGGACCTGAGAAAGTGCTGCAACATTCCTTATCAGGTTTGAAACCCAAAACTCTCTGGCACAACAGTCACCCCCACCCAAATGCTGACTGATGCCCACTGCCACCCCCAACGGCCCTATTACCTCAATCATCCTGCTGTCCACAGGCAGGGTGGTGCTGACCATGTGGACATTGGGTGTGGATGTCGACCTCTGCCTCTGGGACAGGGAACCTTCAGAGGAGGGGCTGGAGGTGGTGAACGTGAAGGCGTGGGGTGTGGAGTATCTGTGCTGGGAACTAGGTGAGGAAGAGAAAGACATTCCATGACTGACCCGCATGCCTCTCCACTGGAAATAGTCCTTCAACAGCTTACTTCATTAAGATACTCTGGGGCAGACTACTTGCACTACCTTTTACAAAATGTTCTTTCGATATGTACCATTTTAAAATTTCTGTCTAGGTGCTTTTGCATGCAAATTTTTGAAAAGGAAGTAATACATGCTCTTAAAATTCACATGAAAAGAACAACACATTGTAAGTTTTCTTCTTTTTAATAAATCACCTGTAGAGAATATGCCAAATTTTTAGATCATCTCTGGGAAAGAACAGATTAGTATTTGCCAACCTACTAAGCTAGGTGGAACTTGCCCAGTTTAGAGACTAAATTAGAGAACTTAAAAGAAAATTATTAACAGATGGTTAGACCTGCTGAACATGCCTACAAAAAGGTCAGTACTTTATCTAAGTGTGCGTCCTCTTCCCCCATAACCAGCTCACAAACCCTATTAATGTGAATTCAGTTTTTAGGTCGCAACACCTAACTATGTAGTTAATCACTGGCCTCTTTCAGCCAATAACACTCCCCCCCCCCCCCACCAGACTAGAAGCACATGTTAGGTGAGACATTTTCACTGTTAGCTCTGAAAATGTTTTGCTCAGATTCAAGTACTGACATGCATGAATTTAATGGGTAAAAGGCTAGTTTTACTAACAGAAATTGTTCTAAGGCCTTGAAAAATGGCCTTCCCAGGTAATTCGATGTTTATGCCCTCAGAGGCCTGGTTTTCTTCTGTGAAATTTTCAGAATCAAGTACAGTTTTTTGGTCAGACTTCCTTTTCAAATAATCAAGAAAAATGAAATCATACACAAATATATATCCAGATATTATTTCAATACTAATCCCTTGTCCTAAGATAGGGGCTGCTTTCAACAATTCTGTGGTAGTTTTATAAAGGCCATTAAATATTATACAATTATATATACATTAAAGTCAGATTTTGGACACAGATAAAGATTATTTTAAATAGATATAGATTATTTATTTTAGGTTCCAAATTCATGTGTAACACTAAGCAAGACTTGTGAACTCAAGAAAACTCTGATTTTCAAGCTGGAAAACAGTCAAGACAAGGTATGTTCAAACTCACAGGTACATTACAAAGGATATATTAAAAACCTAATTAGATTCTTTTCTAAGACAGCAGTCTATTAAATATTAAATAGCATGGTCTTAGCAATGCAGGCCGTAATAAGCATTTCTAAGTTGGAGGTTTTATTTTTATTACATCACTATGTAGCTCTGGGACCCTCTCCCTGAGGCTCTCACTACATTACTGAAGAAGGCAAAATCTGAAGGTTTTTAAAATGTGAAGAGTTATGAGGGGCAAACTAGTCAGAGTCACTTTCCAAAATGTAAGAACTACAAAACCACAAAGAGAAAGCTTGACATTTTGCTGTAATACCAATATTAATGCTCTAAGAAGCTCTATTAAGTTCCACAGAAGCAGCAAAGGGCTACACAGAGAAAGAATGTAAAATCAGGACCTTTGTCTTTGCTATTCAACCCAATGTAACTTCCAAAAAAAAAGGTGTAGGTATAAAAATTACCTAACAGGCATCCGAGAAACAGACTCTCGCATCCGGCGCATTGTCAAAGAAGGCAGTGCTGGGGCCCCACTATCACCAATAGTGGAATTTGGAAACAATCTAAATGAAATCAGAGAAAGACTAATTTATAGATTTGCAGTAATTTTACAAAGTCAGCCTGCCTTGCCTTGCAAATTGACAGCTCCTCAAATTGAACTTTTCCTTCTCACATTTTCTTCAGTCATTTTAGGCTACCCAGAGTAAAGAGAGACACAATGTTTTTTTAAAACTCTGGTAAGGTACTTGATAACATAAACCACATTGAGTTTTTCTGGAAACGTTCTGTCTTGGAAACACATAGATGAAAAGACTGAAATATGAAGAATAAATCACATTTAGCATCAAAAGTCATAAGTAAAAGGAAAAGTGATATGGCATTAATTAGGCATCTTCTTTCTAAGAGATGAGTTTGTGCTCAGCAATTTCATATGTTCTTAGGCAATCCTCAAAAGAACACTGTAACGAAGATAATAACCTATGTACTTTTGATTTAACCTTACTAAAAGATATTCTATCTATATAAAATATATTTTGGTAACTGGTTTATCTCCTGAGAGAAAAAAATGTCTTTTAAGGTTTTACACTCAAACCATTTCTAGACTGTTTCTCCAGTGAGAGGTGAAGACAGCAACTGCTAGCAAACTAACAGATGACACTGTCTTTTTGGTTTTTAGATCCCTTAATTCTTTACATTACTGAATCACAGTGTGACAACTTCTATGACAGATAATAGTCATTTTAGAGAGTTATGCCATATTAAAACTTGCTGGTTTCAGAAATGTCATGTTTCTAAAATAGGTGGTTTCCAGATCATGACAATTCGTTAACCAAGTTCAAAACTTTTGACTTGTCAGCCAAAGGTACAATGAGCACCTTCAAAAGAGGTCATACTTTGCCGACCCCTTATAGTTTTTAAAAACAGAATAGTGCCTTACAAGAGTTGTCTGACATTACTCCAGTCCACACACATAGTAGGTACTTTGGTGCTACAGTGCTCATGAAATTTGTAGCCACAAGTCTGACATCGAAATCCATTTAGCAGGAACTTCTGACACATGTCACAGAAGGCTAGCTTCAGGAAGGTCTTCCGAGCCTAGAAGGACAAGAACATAGGTGTAAGTGACGCTGAATAAATGAAAGGTGACAAAAGACAAAATAATTTCCTTCCGGAATCTCAAGAGGTTTCATAAAATGAAAAAACATGCTTTCAACATTTGTAAAATCCACACCTAGAAATTAAAGCAGAGCTATGACTAAGGAAGCCTAAATTACCTTACTGTAAAACAGGCGTAACTACAGCTTTAAACATACAGGCTGGTTACCTCTGAGAAATTCCTGCTGGTGAAAGCACCCAATATGCCACAAAGAGAGAAGAGATCTGTAACTCACAAAGTTGTGTGTTGTGAGGGGTACATGATCCAGGAAATCTACTTGAAGTTCTTCTCCAATCAACGAGGCAGCATCAGTATTCCAATCTAAACGAGCTTTTTTACTACAGGGGATTTAAAAGAACATAATACAAAAGGGAAATGTTTAAATGAATTTAATACCAGTAACAACACAGCTATCATTTATCTCCTGCTACATAAACAAAAAACTTAATCACAGAGAAAATAAATTTACTTAATTCACACAACAAACCTATGAGGTAGGCATTATTATTATTCCAATCTTAAAAATGAAGAACTGGGCCTGGCTTGTGGTGGCGCAGTAGATAAGGCGTTGACCTGGAATGCTGAGGTTGCCAGTCTAAAACCCTAGACTTGCCTAATCAAGGTACATATGGGAGTTGATGCTTCCTGCTCCTCCCTGCCCTCCCCTCTCTAAAATGAATAAATAAAATCTTTAAAAAGAAAATTAAAAAAACAATAATAATGAAGGATTGGCCCCTAAGACGGTAACTTGCTCAAGGCAACACAGTGAGTCTAAAGGCCTATTATTGGGATCCAGGTTGGTTGGATTCCAAAGCTTACGCTCTTAGAATCAAGTTTGCTTTAAATAATGAAATAGAACAATCTCACGATAAAGTAAATATGTAATAAAGTGGACATTTTCATATTAAAATTCTATTTAAAAAACCCAAAAATCTTATAAAACAATTTATAAATACTGTTACAGCAGCAAAATTTCATCTTTCCTTGCCTACTTCAATCTAGAAGGTAAGTAGAAAAGAATCACAAATGAAATGCATTTTTCTATTAATAATAGCCTTAAATCTGTAGTTTGCAGAGTCTATAAATATAAGTTGACAGGAGACTTGACTGTCTTAATGTTTACTCTGAGACCACTTTTTCTGTACTTAAACAAGACAGAAAAATCAATACACTGAAGCAAAAGTTAATGCCTACTTCCTTTCTCATGTCTTGTCTAGTAAATCAAGCCCATCATCCTAAATGATGAATACTCTTAGGGAAAGAACAAACATAGTACAGCACATTCAAACCTCTCGCTTTGCTCACCAGAAGGCTATTCCAGCCATATTTTTAAAAAATTGGTTATCTAAAAGTAAGTAATTGATTCTTAATATAAGTCCCTATATAAGGTCTGGGAAATCCCTTTCACTCCAAAGGCCTGTTTTGCCCTAATGAAAAAAGGGGGGTGGCCCTGTTTCAGGTGCTGTCTGTACAAGAAAGAACCTAGGGTAGGTCCAAAACAATGCAGCCCTAGATGAGAGTGGACCAAGCTCCTCAATGTCTCCGACTCTGGAATTTATTTATTTTTAAGCCAGACAGAGAGAGAGAGAGATACAGAGAGAGACAAGGACAGACAGGCTGGAAGGGAGAGAGATGTGAAGCATCAATTCTTCATTTCAGCATCATGATTAGTTGTTCATTGATTGCTTTCTCATATGTGCCTTGACTGGGGGGCTACAGCAGACCGAGTGACCCCCTTGCTCAAGCTAGCAACCCTGGACTCTCAAACCAGTGACCTCTGGGCTCAAGGCAGCGACCATGGGGGTCATGTCTAATATCCCACACTCAAACTAGATGAGCCCGAGCTCAAGCCGGCAACCTTAGGGTTTCGAACCTGGGTCCTCAGCATCCTAGTTCGATGCTCTATCCACTGCGCCACCGCCTGGTCAGGCTCTAGTATTTTTTTCTTAAACAAGTTTTATGTTTGTTTGCTTGTTTAGAGCATAAGGGAGACAGACAGAAAGGGAGAAGAGAGAGATGAGAAGCATCAACTTGTAGTTGCGTCACTTTAGTTGTTCACTGACTGCTTCTCATAAGTGCCTTGACCAGGGGGCTACAGCCGAGCCAGCGTTCCTTTACTCAAGCCAATGACCTTGGGATCATGTCAGTGATCCCATGCTTACACTGGAGACCTCGAGGTTTTGAACCTGGGATCTCAGAGTCCCAGGCCACCGTCTATCCACTGTGCTACCACCAGTCAGGTACTCTTAAACAAGTTATATTTCTCATACAGTTTTGGAGGTTGGAAGTCTAAGATCAGGGTGACAGCATGGTTAGGTTCTGGTAAGACCTCTCTTCCTAGCTTAAAAGTGGCTGCCTTCTCACTGTGTCCTCACATAGCTGGGATCTCTAATCTTTAAGAAGCACTATATATCAACTTGGGGACCAACCTAGGGCTATACCCAGGTAAAAATGACATCAGCTTTGAAGATTTCCACTTCAACTCTATCCCCTAAGCTGAGGGGAATAGCATACATAGAGGAATTTATGCTCACTCTTTTGAGTAGCCTCATTCTGTAGAGGCTATAACTCTCAGGCAGGGGACTCCTTTAAATAAAACAGATGTAAACTGAAGCTCAATAACAGAACTAGCACTTTCCAAGAAGGTAAAGACTGACCCACATTTTAGGGGGAGAGTAACAGATAACGAGTTAACTGTGAATGGCTCAGACATCCTGAGTTATCCTTCTAGCCAAGGAGGCAATGCCCCCCTTCTTGCCACTATGGATATTTCTTGAAGTAGAAATTCTGCATCTTTCAGCCTTGTGTCAGTCTAACTGTAGGGATTCAGTAAACATTAACTTAATAAAAATAAGTAAATTACAGGAGTCAATCTCTTGAGAATAGCTTCCATTAATTGTAAACAATGCAAACACTTTCTGAATACCTACTCTGTGCACTGCATTATAAGCAAACACAAAAATCTGCTCTCAAGAAACATGCTGTTTGACACTACTGTTTCCATGTATAAAAACACTTCAAGTTTTTCAACACAATGTTTTCAAGTAATAATCTCAAACTTTTAGTACTTTATTTTACTGAATTGCCTCTTTATTAAACAAGGATATACAAATATACAATATTTTACAGGAAGTTAGTAAATTTCTTTAAAAATAGTTAACAGTTATTATTTGAAGTAAGGAAATCCCTACTAGCACGAAGGAGAACCTGACTGACTTTTGAGTTCTTACCCTTTGTGTTCATGGAGAAGTCTGAACACTGCACAGCACTCCGGTTGCAGGCCCCTCACCTTCAGAGCTTTCATAAGGCAGTCATGCAAGCTCATTCCATTTCGTACATTGACCTACAAACAAAGGACCATCTTTAGGACAAACACAGGCTACATACCCCATGGAAAGGTGAGCACAGAAATAAATACACCAGTCTGTAAGGGTGCATGTAGAAAGAAAGTTATGACAGCACTATTTATAATGGTGCACACACACACAGACACACACAAGCACACTATCCAGCAAGAGGTGAGTGCTTAAAGTATGGAACATCTGTTTACATCACATTATGCCACTATTACAATACTCATAATGACTTGGAGGGAGGAGTATCCATGATATGTTAATTGGGGGAAAATATTTTTCAGAATAATACAAAGTAAGGTTAAAGGGTGAGGAGCTGTTTACATATATATATATCTAATAACTCCTTGATGTTAACAGCTAGGTGTATATATTTTGGGAGAGAGAAAATAACTTTTCCTTTACACATCTCTAATTTGTCTGATTCACTAAAATGTACATGCAAGCATAAACATCCCCCAAAAGAAAAACAAGCCAATCTGATCTATAAAGAAACATGAGTTTTTTGATCAAATATCCGTATTTAGCTCTGGCTGGATAGCTCAATTGGTTACAGCATTGTCCCAAAGCGTAGAAGTGACTGGTTCAATCCCCAGTCAAGGCATATACAGTGTGAATAAATTCACACTCTTCCTGTCTCTTTCTCTCCCTTCCTCTCTCTATAAAATCTCAGTAACCTCCAGCTTTTCAAAACACAGTGAAATATAATGAGTTGAACTATGAAAAGACAGTAAGAACGAGGACAAAAAAGAATAATAAACACTAACAGTATTGGCCTGACCTGTGGTGGCGCAGTGGATAAAGTGTCGACCTGGAAATGCTGAGGTCGCCGGTTTGAAACCCTGGGCTTGCCTGGTCAAGGCACATATGGGAGTTGATGCTTCCAGCTCCTCCCCCGTCTCTCTCTTATCTCTCTCTCTCTCTCTCTCTCTCTCCCTCTCTCTCTCTCCTCTCTAAAATGAATAAAATTTAAAAAAATTTAAAAAAAACAAACCACTACATAGTATTTGACCTACATCAAATACTATGTAGCAATGGTTTGAAAACTGTCTAATCCTATTTTGTATCGTTAGACTGCAAGAGCTGGACAGCTCTCTAATAGTATGAACAGCCTGATCAGGCAGTGGCGCAGTGAACAGAGCGTAGGACTGGGACATGGAGGACCCAGGTTCGAGACCCTGAGGTCGCCAGCTTAAGCACAGGGTTGTCAGGTTTGAGCAAGACTCACCAGCTTGAGCCCAAGGTTGCTGGCTTGAGCAAGGGGTCACTCAGTCTGCCCCCCGGTCAAGGCACATATGAGAAATCAATCAATGAACAACTAAGGAACTGCAATGAAGAACTGATATTTCTCATCTCTCTCCCTTCCTGTCTGTCCCTATCTGTCCCTCTCTCTGACTCTCTCTGCCACAAAAAAAAGAGTAGTACAAACATTCATGTACATCCTTGTGCCTCCTAACCATCCAGAGTACAATTGTAACAAAAATTTTTATTTTAAAAATGTGTAAGGCAACATTAGAAAAGGCAAATGTGTGTTCTTCTTGTTTCTATAAACTGATTATCAAACATGATTTTAAGTTAATAAAACTATAACTGAAACTAATTTCATTTTTTGGAAGAAAAAAAAAAACCTCCCGGGGGTCAGTAAGCATGACAAAAACTACTCAAAGGGTTAAATATTCCCTAATCTAGTGGGGTTCTCAAATGTGGCTGCTACTGTAATCATACAAGAGGCTTATGAAATACAGATTCCCAGCCTCTCTCCTCCAACACATCCAAGGATCTGATTCAGTTAATTTTTTTTTAATCAAGTGAGAGGTAGGGAGACGGAGAGACAAGACTCCCACATACGCCCTGACCAGGATTCACCCAGCAACCTCCACCATCTGGATTGATGTTCTGCCTATCTGCGCTGCTACTCCGTTGCTCAGCAACTGAGCTATTTTAGCACCTGAGGTGAGGCCATGGAGCCACCCTCAGCGCCCAGGGCCAACTTGTTCATTTGAGCCATGGCTGCGGGAGGAGAATGGGGGAAGGTGTGGAGAAGCAGATGGTCACTTTTCCTGTGTGCCCTGACAGGGAATTGAACCCAGACTTCCACACGAGAGGCTAATGCTCTACTGCTGAGCCAAAAGGTCAGGGTCGTCTTCAGTTAATCTTGAGTGAAGTCTAGGAATCTGTAGTTTAACCTGCTTTGTCAGGTGATTCTAATTGTAAACAATGGTTTTTAGCTATGATCCAATTCCTCATCTAATAATAAGCAGTAGCAATTAGAGACACGTTTTCTCAAAACAAATGACAAGAAAAAATTTTAAATAAGCATCTATTAATTATTACTTCTAAAATTATTTAAATCAGATATACATCCTCTGTCATTCTCCCTACAATTGCCCATAGATATGTCATAAAATCAGTTTACTCTAATTCCTGGAGCCCATAGTAATGATGAGAGTTATTTTGGGTCCCAGCAGTGAAGCAACCTGGGGATAATTAGAAACAGTTGACTGATGGTGCTGGCCAGCAAGTGCCTCCTTTCTTCTTTAGTGTTCCCCTGAAACTAGGTGCCTTGTGAAAGAAGCTGGTTCTTCCAGAGGTAGATGCTCTATCTCTAGTCAAAGGAACAGGAGAAACTAACTTTCTCATAAACTGTAGGAGAAATCAAATTTCCAAAACACTGGTTCCCAACTACCAGCTGGCTCAAATGAAGACTGTCAAGGACTACACAGATGTTGAAAAAAACTCAGAAATAATCATAGCTACCATTTTACTTATAAATTAGTCACTGTATCCAGCATGAGTCTCATTTCATCGAAGTCGGGGAATAAAGGCTCAAAATACTATGTAACTGGTCTAAATGATACAGCTAATTAAAGGCAATACAGGGATTTAAATTTAAGCCTGCTTGTCTTAAAGGTCCATGCTCTTAATTATGCCAAACTAAGTTTCCCAGTCCCCCAGGCAAACTACTAGTAGGTGAGGATAGAGAAGACAGCGCAGTAACACCCAGAAGTGGCAACATATGATCTTCAGCTTCATATTACATTCATACTTTCTACCTGGGCTCTCCATATAAGAGTAGAAAATTGAAACAGTAGGTAAAAAATGCTTTGCAAATGAAAGATCACTTTTGAAATATAAGGGGATTATTACTATTTATTTTGCCAATCACTAAACTTTCATTTTTTATGAAAGGAAACAAAAAAAATTTACTTAAACTGTAAATGTCTTTCGCATTTTGCCTTCAATTCAAATATACCTAAATACAATACTGAAACGAGGAGGCCCTTAGGTTCATAAAACTATAAAGGAATTTATTAGTAAACTGAGGAAAGTGGACTGTTCGAACAAATTGAGGAAACTCTGAACTGGACCTCCCAATCTCGGAACCCTGACTCTCCTAAATACAAAGACTAAACACAATGCAAGGCCTGACCTGTGGTGGCGCAGTGGATAAAGCATCGACCTGGAAATGCTGAGGTCGCCGGTTCGAAACCCCGGGCTTGCCTGGTCAAGGCACATATGGGAGTTGATGCTTCCAGCTCCTCCCCCTTTCTCTCTCTCCCTCTCTCTCTCCTCTCTAAAAATTAATAAATAAAATTTAAAAAAAAATAAAATAAACACAACGCACGGATTTTATGATTTTACACAAAGAATAAAAGGTGGAAAAAGAAGGAGATGTGGAAATTTGAACTAAGGTCTTCTCAAATGTCCCACCAAGCAAAATTAGCACAACTTCATTTTTCTGTTTCAACCAGGTGGGTTTTTCCCCAAGGACAGAAAGAAATGTTCTGAGCAGTAATTTTTTTAAGTTAGGGGTCTGTGTCAGAAAACTGAGTGACAATGTCCTGCCATGATGCCAACAGGAATCTGTCACTGATACTACAAAAACAAGCTCTGTAGAAAGAACTGCTGGTGCTAGTGCTCTGGAAAAAATGGTGATGCTGTGACTTCTAAGCTACCAACCCACTTTGCCCATGGCCTATGAATTTTAACAAAATAACTCTTTTCTAGGTAATTTTATATCCTTTTAAATACTTGATTGTAATATCAAAAAAAATTTTAAGTGAACATTGCTTTAATATTCAGAAGAAAATAACTTTTTAATTATTAGTAATTTTAAAAATTAGCTAGAAAAGTCAAAGGGAGCTTTTCAAAAGAAAGTCTTTGAGGCCCTGGACAGGTAGCTCAGTTGGTTAGAGCATCATCCTGATACACCAAGGTTTGATCCTCGGTCAGAGCACACACAAGAATCAAACAACAGCCCTGGCTGGCTGGCTGGCTGGCTGTAAATTGAGTGTTGGCCTAGCATATGGATGTCCTGGGTTCAATCCCTAGTCAAGGCACACATGAAAAGTGACCATCTGCTTCTTTTCCCCTCCCTCTCCCTCTTCTCTCTCTCTTCTCTCACAGCCAATGGCTCAAGTGGTTCAAGCATTGGTCCCAGGCGTTGGATAGCTCAGTTGGAATGAGCATCAGCCTCAGGCACTGAGGACAGCTCAGTTGATTCAAGCATTGGCCCCAGACAGGTTGCTGGTGGATCCCGGTTGGTGTACATGTAGGAGTCTATTTCCCCTCCTCTCACTTAAACAAACAAACAAACAAACAAACCCAAAAAAACAACCGCCTGACCTGTGGTGGCAGTGGATAAAACATTGACACGGAACACTGAGGTCACCAGTTCTAACCCCGGGCTTCCTGCTCCTTCCCCTTTTCTCTCTCTCTCTTTCTCCCTCTGTCTCTCTCCCCTACCCCTCTCTAAAATGAATAAAGAAAAAACTATAAAAAAAAATCAACCAATGAATGCATATATAAGTGGAACAACAAATCGGTTTCTTTTTTTTTTCTCTCTCTCTCTCAAAATTAACTTAAAAAAAAGAAAGTCTGAAATATATCCCCATAAAAATGTACTGTATGGATGAAGTGAAGAAAAGAAGACATACCAGGCAAGAGTAATAATAGAAGAAAAGCCACGGTTTGGGGAAAAATAGAGGTTGTGAAACGAACACAGCCATATAAAGTAATAGTATCTGCAACTGGAAAGTCAATTAATGAAGACCCTAAGTGACAGCGAAGATTATGCCTGTTTATAAGGTAGGCAACATAATCCATAATGTTTCCTTAAGGCAGATGGACAACTAATTTTTCTGAATAGAATGTTCACATACCACCGTTCTCTGCTTGTTTGGCAAGAAAACACGGATAGTATTGCTTGTCTTAGAAGAGTCCGTAAGTTTGCCATCATCTGATGCTCGGCGCTGATAGCCAAACTGCTGAACTATCGTGGGGGAAATGCAGCTGGTGCCGTCAAACACTGCATCTTTGAATCCAAAACCATTGCTGATCGTCTTCCAGGCTCCCTGTATGTGCTCCATTGATGCAGCTTACACAATACTTAAACCTGGTTTAAAAAAATAAAAAAGAAATAATTGTAATTCTAAAACATAAGCAATTAACTCAACAACACAGTATATAAATTGTGAAAAATAGTGGTATGTAGGCTTTTTAAAAAAATCACTTAATTTTACTTATTTTTATTTTATGATAGTAAGAACACATGAGAGGCCCTGGCTAGTTGGCTAAGTGGTAGAGCATTGGCCAGGCGTGTGGAAGTCCCGGGTTCAATTCCCGGCCAGGGCACATAGGAGAAGCGCCTATCTGCTTCTCACCCCTCCCCCTCTCCTTCTCTCTGTCTCTCTCTTCCCTTCCTGCAGGCAAGGCTCCACTGGAGCAAGTTGGCCCAGGTGCTGAGGATGGCTCCATGGCCTCTGCCTCAGGCGCTAGAATGGCTCTGGATGCAGCGGAGCAATGCCCCAGATGGGCAGAGCATCGCCCCCTAGTGGGCATAGTGGGTGGATCCCAGTCGGGCACATGCAGGAGTCTGTGTCTGCCTCTGGGCTTCTCGCTTCAGAAAAATACAAAAGAAACATGAGATACTCTTGACAATTTTTAAGTGTACAATATTGTTGACTATAGGAACAACATTGTACAGATCTCTAGGTCTTACTTATCTTGCTTAAGTAAAACATTTTGCCCTTTGATTAAAAACTCCCCAGTTTCCCTTCCCCCAAACCCTTGGCAACCACCATTCCACTCTGATTCTATATATTTGACTTTCTTGAAAGTAATACTTTCTGCTTAAATTGTTCAGAAAACTTTTATTAGTATATTTCTAAAAAATATTTCATAGACAACTTAAAAAAGAATTAACAAGGTGGGGACTAGAGATCAAAAGATTCATCAAGGGTTAAACCATCAGTTAAAAGCCAATCTGGAACATAAGCTCAGGTCTCCTGACTAAAGTCTAATACTTATACAATTACATTTCTCTTCTTCAGTTCTTGTATATTAAGTATGAGCAACTACACTTGAGTATGAGTAACATGTTAGTACTATGAGGAATTATTTTTAAAGTGTAAGCCATAATTTTCTGCATTCAAGGAAGGAAAAGTACTTCTAGGATGTTGTGTTAGACATTAGATATAAATTACCTCATTTAATTTGTGTAAGAACCCCCCAAATTTTAAATCCCTTGAGAGGGCAGCCACCCTTTATTTTTCTTATACAAATGAAGCCCAGAAAAATCATGCTGCTTGCCCAAGAACATCAAGGTGATATATAAAATAACCAGATTCTACATCTG
Organism: Saccopteryx leptura; assembly: GCF_036850995.1. NCBI lineage: Eukaryota > Metazoa > Chordata > Mammalia > Chiroptera > Emballonuridae > Saccopteryx > Saccopteryx leptura. Next base: position 47,793,567 of record NC_089512.1, on the reverse strand, counting down.
TTTTAAGTCCATGAATTTTCCACCATAATATTCAGAGTCCCGTTTTGGTGTAGAAACAAAGCTTATACAAAGGCAAGCAAGACAGTCACTTAAACAAAAATAACCAAACGTCTAAATGGGCAACAAGAAAACCACAATAGAATTCCATTGTTACATAACAGTTAAGTCAGATACTTTGCAGTGCAGACACACAGTGCCCTGACTTTGACAAAGAGGTAGCAACAATGCAGAAATGAGCACTGTGTGCCTGACTAGGCGATGACACAGTGGACAGAACTTCGGGCTGGGACACGGAGGACCCAGGTTTGAAACCCCGAGGTCACCAACTTGAGCACGGGCTCACCGGCTTAAGCCTGGGACCATAGACATGACCCCAAGGCCACTGACTTGAGCAAGGAGTAACTTGCTCTGCTGGAGCCCCCAGTCCAGGCACATATGAGAAAGCAATCAGTGAACAACTAAGGTGCCGCAACAAAGAACTGATGCTTCTCATCTCTCTCCCTTCCTGTCTGTCCCTATCTGTCTCTCTCTCTGACTCTGCCAGAAAAAAAAAAAAAGGAAATGAGCGCTTTGTATCCTCCTTTAGAAAACAGTGAGGTTGACATAGAATCACACCCTTCTCAAGCCTTCCTCCTTCAGAAACTGTCATCTTATTATTAACAATAGCTATCATTTATTAGGTGCCTACTATTATGAAGCAGTATATACTGCATACAACCCACTCACATTATCCAACCTAATCCTTTGAGTGATACTCGAGGCAGGAATTACATCCCCATTTTACAGTTAAGTAAATTCTCACAGTTTTAAGTGGCAGAGCTGGAATTCACAACGGGCAGGTTTGATTCCAGAACCCTTACCTTCTCATATATAGCACTAACACTTGAAATCATTTAGTTAGAGCTGAAATGGCCTAGAATCAAAGGCCATTTAATTCAAACTTGTTTTTAAAAAGAAGTTTCTGTCTGAATACCCACTATGTGCTAAGCTCTTTCTCATACCTCGTGCCTAAAACAAGGGGGGATAATATTAAATATTATTCTTAGCTGACAGTTGAAAAGACTAAAGAGGTTTAGAGACTTACTCAAGATCACAACATGGCATTACTCTCACATATTCTTACTGTAACTTTTCTGGAGGAGAATATGGTAATAACTCAAAAACTAAAATGGTCCTAAAGATTAATCTAGTAGTTCAGTTCTACTCTAGGAATTTATCCTAAAGCAGTATAAGGAAGTGAATAAGGATATGTACAAGCATCTTCATTATAGCATTGCTCATATCCTTGAAACTGAATAATTCCGGGGTGAGGTGGAATGGAGTAAAGAGGGACAAATATATGGTGATAGGAAATGATTTGACTTTGGGTGACGGGCACATAACACAATCAACAGTTCAAATGTTACAGAAATGTTTACCTCAAACCTATGTATTCTTACTAATCAATTAAATTACCCCAGTAAATTTAATTTTCTAAATTAAAAAAAGGGAGACCAAATACCTAAAAATAAGAAATTAAACAAATCACATTAATATCCATGTGATAAATGAAGTACATTTATATGTGCACAGATGGAAAAGGCTATCCAAGACGAAGAAAAAATAAGTATAGTTTGAACCTTTTTATATTATTCTAGAAAGGAGGAAATCATAAAGGGGTGAAAAAGATCTAGACTAATAAATATTAACAGTGATTATTTCAGCAGACTTGTGAGGGATTTTCACTTTTTATGCATTATCTATTTACATTTTGCTTTTTGTATTTCACTATTACACTATAAACTTCTACACGCCTATTTTATTTCTGTAAGGGGGAAGTGTGAGAGAAGATCCCACAGCCTTTACATGGGAAGCCCATGACACACTGACTCCAGCTCTGGCACTTAAACCTGAGCCCTAACACACTCCTAACTCTATCCCGCAGTTACCACGAGGTCATTTTTTAAGGGCACCTTAAAAATCCTCTTTTTTTTTTCCTAGATATTTGTTTCCATACTAATGAGGAGGAGATGAAGGAGTTTACAATCAGATGAGAGAAGACTCATTTGAGCATCTTACTACTCTGAAATGATGCAGCTCCTATGACCTATATATAAAAAGCAGCCAGAACCATTTTTTAATGCAACTCATCCTGTCCTTCCCGTTTAAGACTCAGAATAAAAGTTAAACTCCTTTCTGAATGTGCCATGCTTCACATTTCAAGACTTTTGAATTTTTTGCTCATTTTACCTGGAAGGTCAAAACCTCCAGAAATAAGCAAGTTATCCCTTTTCCCATCATTAAGGTCTTCACCTAAAACAGGGGTCCCCAAACTATGGCCCGCGGGCCACATGCGGCCCCCTGAGGCCATTTATCTGGCCCCCGCCGCACTTCCGGAAAGGACACCTCTTTCATTGGTGGTCAGTGAGAGAGCACAGGATGCATCCTGTGTACTGTATGTGGTGGCGCCACAAAGCGCAGCGTTGCGGGACGCACGCGTCAGGGCTCCGGAAGTGCGTCATAGCACTTGTTACGGCTAGCATTGACAAATATGGAACCAGACACTGACCATCTCATTAGCCAAAAGCAGGCCCATAGTTCCCATTGAAATACTGGTCAGTTTGTTGATTTAAATTTAGCTGTTCTTTATTTTAAATATTGTATTTGTTCCTGTTTTGTTTTTTTACTTTAAAATAAGATATGTGCAGTGTGCTTAGGGATTTGTTCATAGTTTTTTTATAGTCCGGCCCTCCAACGGTCTGAGGGACAGTGAACTGGCCCCCTGTGTAAAAAGTTTGGGGACCCTGACCTAAAAGATCTTTTTTTAAAAAGATTTTATTTATTGATTTTTAGAGAAAGGAGAGAAATGAGAGACAGAGAGCAAGCGAGTGAGTGAGCGCAGGGCAGATTTTAAAGATTTTATTTCTTGATTTTTAGGAGAGAGAAAGGCAGAAAGGAGGAACTGGGAAGCATCACCTCGTAGTTGGTTCTTGTATGTGCCTTGACTGGGCAACAGAGTTTTGAGCCAGCAACCTCAGCATTGCAGGTTGATGCCACATCCACTGCGCAACCACAGGTCAGGCTCTTTTTTCCTTTTTTCTTTTTTTGTATTTTTCTTAAGTGAGAAGTGGGGAGTAGGAGAGACAAGACTCTGCAAGTGCCCGACCAGGATCCACTCGGCAAGCCCACTAGGGGGCGATACTCTGCCCATTTGGGGCATTGCTCTGTTGCAACCTGAAGCAGAGGCCATGGTGCCATCCTCAGTGCCCAGGCCAACTTGCTCCAGTGGAGCCTTCGTTGCGGGAGGAGGAGAGATAGAGAGGAAGGAGAGGGGGAAGGGTAGAGAAGCAGATGGGTGCTTCTCCTGTGTGCCCTGGCCGGGAATCGAACCCAGAACTTCCACATGCCAGGCCAACGCTTTACCACTAAACAAACCAGCCAGGAAAGCTCTTTTTTTCTTTTTATTTAAATTGATTTTGAGAAAGACAGAGACAGGAAGAGAGAGGGAGGAGAGAGAGTGAGAAGTGTCAACTCATAGTTGCTTCACTTCAGTTGTTCATTGATTACTTCTTGTACGTGCCTTGACCAGGGGCTGAAGCCATGCCAGTAATCCCGGTCTTCAAGACAGCGACCTTGGGATCATATCAATGATCCTGTGCTCAGCCGGCAACCTAAAAGATCTCTTTAGAGACACTTTCCCTAGCCACCCCAGCCAAAAGATGCTGCCCCCCTAACCCCATCAAACAATTCTGTCTTATTTTCTTTACAACACTACTGTGATAGACTATTTATAGATTTTGGTCAATAATCCACCCCTCCTTCAGCTTCACGAGGGCAACACTTTGCCAATCTTGGTCACTGCTGCATTCTTAGTCCTAACTTGAGTCCTGGAACATGAAAGCATGCAAATATTTATTAAATGAATTAAGTTAGGAACAAGAATAATACTGTAAAATGTAACTTTTTTATAGAAAAGACCTTTCAAGAACTAGTAAATGTGAATCAAATCTTCATTTGGTAATATACCTTTAAAAAAAAAAACACTTATCTTTGCCTGACCTGTGTTGGCGCAGTGGATAAAGCATCAACCTGGAAAGCTGAGGTTGCCAGTTCTAAACCCTGGGCTTACCCAGTCAAGGCACGTACAGGAAGCAACTACTATGAGCTGAATGCTTCCCGCTTCTCCTCCCACTTTCTTTCTCTCTCTCCTCTCTCTAAAAATCAATAAAATCTTTTTAAAAAACGTACCATCAAGCAAAGACAAACTAATAAATTGCATTCTGTGTTTAATTGGGGGGAAGGCTATTGTTATACTGTATAATATACTGGCTAAAGAACCTGCTTAAAAGACTTAAATGTAGCTCAAGTTCAAGAACAGTTATTTTATGAAGTCTAATTCTTGTAGGCACTTAGAAAATAACAGCACTGCCTGAGTAGGAGGGGATACCGTACACAGTGCACAGTGGAAAAGAGTGTTGACCTGGAAAGCTGAAGACCCAGGTTCAAAACCCCAAGGTTGCTGGCTTAAGCTCAAAGGTTGCTGGCTTGAAGAACAAGGTCTATAGCCTGAAAAACTGGTCACTGGCTTGGCTGAAACCCCCCCCCCCCAGTCAAGGCACATACAAGAAACAATCAATGAACAACTAAAGTTCCACAACTACAATTTGATGTTTCTTATTTCTCTCCCTTTCTGTCTATCTGTATCTCTTTATAAACAAATAACATCACTGTTGCTTATTAGAGAACATACCGTATTTTTCGTTCCATAAGACACACTCCCCCCCCCAAAAAAAAGTGAAGGGGAAAATACCCGTGCGTCTTATGGAGCCAAAAATATGGTCTTTATTAAATATTTTAGCACACCAATTGGTTCAGAATATTTTTTTTCTTATTTTCCTCCTCAAAACCCTAGGTTTTTATGGTCAGGTGCATCTTATGGAGCGAAAAATACGGTACTACTGTAACTGTTAATAAAAAGTGACAAAATAGCTAGCCCTGGCTGGGTATCTCAGCTGGTTAGAGCGTCATCCCAATATGCCAAGGTTCTGGGTTCAATCCCCGGTCAGGGCACATACAAAAATTCACCAATGAATGCATAAACAAGTGAAACAACAAACATATGTTTCTCTCTCTATCTCCCGCTTCCTCTCCCTTCCTCTAAAATCAATAAATAAATTAAAATTTTTTAAGTGATAAAAGCAAACTACTTTAATTCTCCAGTGTTAGATTATTTATCATTCATAATTTTTATTTTTCTAAGCTACATCAGAACCACTTACAGGCCAAGGAGCATGCTAAGTCAGTGCTGCCCAACCTTTTTCATGTCACTCATACAATGACACTTGTAAAGGCATGCTGAGGTAAGCAGACAACCCAGGAAGGTCAAGGGCCCTACTAGTTGCCCCAGGACTGATAGGTGCACCTCTAAACTGTTTATCACAGAAAGCACTGAGAGGGAATTCCTTAATCAATTTACTAAAGGGTACACTTCTGAAAACAAGACATTTTTTCTAAAAACCATGCTACAGCAGCAACACTCAATATTCAATGGCGACATTGAGAAACCCCATTGATACTACTCTCAAATGTAAACATAGACTTAACAAAAATGTAAATCTAGCTTCTAGTATTGTGATCTTTCCCTCTGATCTGTTGACTAAATCTACCCCCCCACACACACACCTAGCGACATACTTCAATTAGACACTCCAAAGTATAAATCAGCTTCTAAATGTGAAAGGTCTTTCACAGTTACAAAAAAAAGTTTCAAAATAAATGCATTCTCTTGTGATTGGAGAAATTTATTATGTTGGAAGAAAGCAATCCTTTTTAGAAAGACAGATGTCAAGTGGCTTAGTGGATAAAGCATCATCCCAGAGCTCCAAGGTCTCTGGTTCAATACCGTCAGGGCACCTATGAGAAGCAATGAATGAGTACACAACTAGATGCAACAACTAATTGGAACATCCAGTTGATGCTTCTCTCTCTTTCTCCCTTTCCCCCACCTCCCTTCCTCTCTCAATGGAAAAATTTTAAAAAGACATGTATGTCCCCCTATAAAAATTGCTATCCCTAATACACAAACAACTGAAAAGTAGTAAGAAAAAGAAAAAAATGACACAGAATAAAAAAAGAAATTAAATTCACAGAAGAGAAACACAAAGGCCATAAATGTGCATATACATACAGTGGTACCTTGAGATACGAGTTTAATTTGTTCTGTAACTGAGCTTGTAAGTCAGTCAACTCGTATATCAAACAATTTCTCCCATTTAAAATAACTTAAAGAGATTTAATCCGTTCCAGCCCTGTGAAACATCCCCAAATCATCCTAAATTATGAAAAAGAAGTTTTTAATTAAGAAACATATATGTGCCCTGGCTGGTTGGCTCAGCGGTAGAGTGTCGGCCTGGCGTGCAGGGGACCCGGGTTCGATTCCCGGCCAGGGCACATAGGAGAGGCACCCATTTGCTTCTCCACCCTCCACCCCCTCCTTCCTCTCTGTCTCTCTCTTCCCCTCCCGCAGCCAAGGCTCCATTGGAGCAAAGATGGCCCGGGTGCTGGGGATGGCTACTTGGCCTCTGCCCCAGGCGCTAGAGTGGCTCTGGTCGGCGGCAGAGCTCTCTCTGGTTGCTCCCCTGGTGGTCAGAGCGTCGCCCCTGGTGGGTGTGCCGGGTGGATACCGGTTGGGCGCATGTGGTAGTCTGTCTGACTGTCTCTCCCCGTTTCCAGCTTCAGAAAAATACAAAAAAAAAAAAAGAAACATACATGTATACTTTACCAATGCATAACAAAATATATGAAATAAAAGAAAAAAGTGTTCTTCAGTACTGTATTCTTACCTTGGAGACAGACGAGTGCGGCTAATGGAGGTGAATGGTGGAGGATGAGGTAGGGAGGGATGCAGGCACTGTAGACACGTAAACTAAAACTGCACTTTCTTAACACTAAATGTAAACTAAAACTGCATTTTCTTTAAACAAAACTAAAACTGCACTTTCTTTACTTAAAATGAAACCACAAAAACTTAATTGTAAAAAAAGTGCACTTTCTTAACTTTAAACTTAATCTAAGCTAAACACATTACATATTTTTCATTTAATCATCACCTGTTTTTGCCTTTTTGGCTGCACTTTTGGCACTTTCACTTTCAGGACTTTTGAATAAAAATCTATCCAAAGAGGTTTGCTTCTGCCTGCCTTTTAAAATGTTACGGAAATGTGACAAACAAGTGTCACTAAAAAGTGCTGAAGCACGACCAGTTGAAACTTTTTCTGGGTGTTTCTTTTCTTTTTTTTTTTTTTTTTTTATTCATTTTAGAGAGGAGGGAGGGAGGAAGGGAGGGAGAGAGGGGGGAGAGAGGGAGAGAGAGAGAGAAAGAGAGAAAGGGGGGAGGAGCAAGAAGCATCAACTCCCATATATGCCTTGACCTGACAAGTGCAGGGTTTTGAACCAGCGACCTCAGTGTTCCCAGGTCAACGCTTTATTCACTGCTCCACCAGAGGTCAGGCTGGGTGTTTCTTTTCAATGAAACTTGAAAGCTTCTCCCACGTTGCCAGCATGTCTTTAATTTCACTTGTAGAAATCACTTCCTCCGACTCTACCTCACTACTAATCTCTTGCAGAAGCTCCATATGTTGCATCATCTGCAGCTCCTTCAACTCCTCAGTTGAGAGTTCCTCCTCATGTTCCTCGACAAGCTCATTTACGTCACCCTCATCTACCTCGAGACCCATGACTTTCCGAGGGACACAATCTCCTCCAGCACTTCTACCTCAGTCTCTGTCTCTGGTTCGAATCCTTCTAGGTCCCTGTCTACAACAACATCAGGCCATAACTTTTTCCATGCTGAGTTCAAGGTTCTTCTTGTAACCTCTTGCCATGCCAAGTCAATAATGCGTAAACATATCAAGATGTTGTAGTGATCTTTCCAAAACTCTCGAAGGGTTAGATCTGTATTCTCAGTCACCTCAAAGCAGTAGCGAAACAAGTGCTTTGTGTAAAGTTTTTTAAAGTTGGAAATGACCTGCTGATCCATAGGTTGCAAGACTGAAGTCGTGTTGGGTGGGAGGTAGAGGACTTTCACAAATTTGAACTCATCGAGAATATCACCTTCAAGACCAGGTGGGTAGGCTGGAGCATTTTCAAGGATTAGTAATGCTTTCATCGAGAGTTTATTTTCTTGAAGATATTTCTTCACAGCAGGACCAAAGACGAGATTTACCCATTCAATAAAAAACTGCTGTGTAACCCATGCCCTAGCATTGGTGTGCCACATAACCTGCAGTTTTTCTTTAAGAATCTTGTGAGTCTTAAACGCTCAAGGATTTTTGGAATGATACACTAGCAGTGGCTTTACTTTACAGTCACGGCTAGCATTTGTACACAATGCAAGGGTCAGACGGTCCTTCATGGGTTTATGGCCTGGCAGCTTCTTCTCTTCTGCGATGATGAAAGTCCTCCGGGGCATTTTTTCCAAAACAATCCTGTTTCGTCACAGTTGAACACTTGTTGGGGGACGTTGCCTTCCTGTGTGATAAGCGCAGCAAAGCCTGACCTGTGGTGGCGCAGTGGATAAAGCGTCAACCTGGAAACGCTGAGGTTGCTGGTTCAAAACCCTGGCTTCCCGGGTCAAGGCACATATGAGAGTTGATGCTTCCTGCTCCTCCCCCTTCTCTCTCTTCCCTCTCTATAATAAATAAATAAAATCTTTAAAAAAAAAAAAAAGATAAGCGCAGCAAAACATGCAATGCACTCCTCAGCTGCCTTAAAGTCAGCACTCACAGCTTTATCATGCCTCACCATCGAGTGGATGCCAGATCTCTTCTTGAAATTTTCAAACCAGCTGTGACTTGCCTTCAACGTTATCTTCTGCTGCCTCTTTTGAGGTTGATAGTTCTTTCTTCTTCAAGTCGCGGTAAATAATATGTGACTTTTTGCATATTACAGTCTCTGTCACTGTATGTCCTGCCAGCTTTCTCTTTTACCCACACCAACAGAAGCTTCTCCATTTCTTCATGGATATTTGTCCTTAATTGGGCAAGAACTGTAGTTCCTTTCACTGGATTTGCACTTTTGAGGGCATTCTTTTGTTTAAGGATGGTACAAATTGTAGATATATTGCAGTCGTACAGCCTTGCCAGTTCAATCACTTGTACACCACGCTCATGTTTTTCTATTATTTCTTGTTTTACTTCTATCGACATCACTCTTCTTCTACCACTGTCCTTTACACTCACTTTCTTCGGCCCCATGATAGCACACAAAAGAAGTTAGTAAAAAATGCAAAAATGATGCAAGAACAAGTACAGCAGGTAATGTGAGAAAGAACGAGATGCTGGTGTTGTGCTGCCGATACTGGACCCATGCACCAACATGCCAACTAGCGGCAGCTTCCCGAATCACGACTCATATCTCGGAATTTCGCTTGGATCTCGAAAAAAAATACAGACCGAGTCGTAGCTCGTATCGCAAGGTACCAATGTCTATTATATTATATATATTTTGTATGTATTATATAAGTATTATGTAATATGTATATATAACTTTCAAATAAAATACTAAATGAGAGGATGGTGTTAATGCTATTTCACTGAACTTAATGTAGTTCCCACCCTGGCTGGATAGCTCAGTTGGTTAGAATGTCCTCCTGCAGCACAGAGGTTGCCAGTTCATTCCCTGGTCAGGGCACATACAGGAGCAGATCAATGTTCCTGTCTTGCTCTCTCTCACTAAAATCAATAAATTAAAAAAAAAATGTAGATTCCCTCTCCAATTTAAATCCTTCTCCAAACTGTACACAACAAAAACTAGTACTCATTTAGTCTAGCGACTTTTTACTTTCTCTTCTAGATGGTTTGAGAGATCCAGTCTTTGCACAGTATGAAAACCTGAAATGTATAAGGTGGCTTTCTGGAAGTCTTCCTTTGAGGGCAACCCCTCAGTAGAATTTCATATTCTTCTATTGAGGCTTTGTGTCCACTGTGATGTTCTTCAGATAAAGCACCTGAAGTTCTCCCTCATAAAGCCTCTCTTCTTTGCTCCCTATTCATAAAGAATTTATTAATCCCTCCTCTTTCTCATATTTATATTATTTACACACAAATTAACAGCACTTCCCACCCTGCACTGTAATTTATTTATTTACATGTCTGCTTCCCTATCTGCTGTATGCTCCTTGAGGATGGAGTACATGCCTTCTTTGTTCTCACAGAACTTAGCATGACACCTGATCCACAGGCATTATTCAACCAAGACTTGAAAATCAATGGGATGGTGGCCCTGGCTGGTTAGTTCAGTGGCAGAGCATCAGCCTGGCATGTAGATGTCCCGGGTTCCATTCCCGGTCAGGGTGCACAGAAGAAGCGCCCATCTGTTTCTCCACCCCTCCCCCTTTTGCTTCTCTCTCTCTCTTCTCCTTCCCTCCTGCAGCCATGGCTCAATTAGAGCGAGTTGGCCCCAGGCACTAAGGATAGCTCTGATGCAGGTGCTAAAAAATGGCTCTGGTTGCAATGGAGCAAGGGTCCCAGCTGGGCAGAGCATCACCCCCTACTGGGCTCCCTGGATGGATCCTGGTCAGGGCGCATGCAGGAGTCTGTCTCTGCCTTCCCTCCTCTCATTAAAATAAATAAATAAATAAATAAAGACCAATGGGATGGTAGTTGTAGAATCCCCAATATATTAAATATTAAAATTTATGTAAAATATTAAGGAAAATGGCTATTTTTAAGATGTAATATAAAATTATAACCACAGCAAACATCCATAAAAACAACACAAACATTTAACAAAGACTGTTTGGCTAACTAAACAATAACAATACTGGTTTGATCTCTATTTTGACACCTGCCAACTCACTAAACAAGTGCAGCATTGGTGGTATAGTGGTGAGAATAGCTGCCTTCCAACTCACTAAACAAGCTATATGCACCAAAAAAGAAAATTTAAAATTCCTTGCCAACTAAGCAGGAACAAAAATGATAATGCTGATTTCTTTACATTTCATTATATGCATAATGTTTGTTCTTTACATACAGTATGTCATTTAATATTCCCAACAACTCTATGGGAAAGACTATTATTCTAATTTTGAAGATTAGGAAACTGAACAAAATGGTTAAATAAAATTATCCCAAGATTACACATTAAGATAGAGAACCAAGACAGAATATCTAAGGTCAAAAGCACTCATAAGTTTTTACCAAGGTTTTATCACACCATCATTCTTTATTCTTAAGGTAGATAAGATCAGTGCATTTGTGAGACAAGCTGTTGCTGTTGCTCAGATGAGATGCCTGATTTCGACCTTGTGGCTGCCTGCTCTAGCTTCCTGATAGCTGGCTCTTTCCTTCCTGGTAACTTTTAAAAAATTATACTTTTGTTTAAAATATAATATAATAAGAATTAAATCTGGGGGAAAAGATAAAGGAAAAAAAGTTACCCATAATCTTATTCATCCTAATACAACATTTTTTGGATACCATCTTCTAATATTAGAAGTACAACACATGGACATCAGTACAAAATCTCCCTCCACCACTTTTAATAGCTGTGTGGCCTTTTGCTTAATTGACTGACTTGCCCCACACCAATTTTCTCACTTGGTCATTCATGCAATAAACATTATTGAATGCCTACTATCACCAGGCACTATTCTAGATGCTTTTTTTATCTCATGAAATACAATGATTTCTGATTTCTATGTGGAGACACACACAATAAAGTCTGTTATATAATAAAATAGTGGGTGATAGGTGATAAGTGCTGGACGAAGAGGAGCATGTTGCAATTTACATAGTGAGGTCAGAGTAGAACACAGTAAGAAGGTTAACAGCTCGCCAAGACTAGGAAGTCAGGGAGTTCAATTTACAGAGAACAGCCAGTAAAAACCGTGAAGCAGGAATGTCCTGTGTACAAGGAATACCAAAGAGATCATGGAATTCAATGAAATGAGAGTCCAGTGTGGGCAAGGGAGACAATGCAGATAACATACTGCCTTGTAGCTTGACCAGCCAGTAGAGCAGTGGATAGTGTCAACCTGGGACATCAAGGACCTAGGTTCAAAACCCCAAGGTCGTTGGCTTGAGCAAGGGGTCACTGGCTCAGCTGGAGTCCCCTGGCCAAGGAATGTATGAGATTGCAATCAATAAACAACTAAGGTGCAGTAACAAAGAATTGATGCTTCTCATCTCTCTCCCTTCCTGTCTGCCTGTTCCTCTATCTCTTTCACTTAATAATAATAATAATAAAAACCTACCTGTACATCACTGTAAGGATTTTACCTTTTACAGAGTGAATCAAAAAGCCATGAAAAGGTTTTGAGCAGATGAGACACACAATTGGCCTTTAAGTCTTAAAAGGTTTGTTCCAACTGCTATATTGCAAATAAACTAATAGACAGTAGATATATCATTATGGAGTTCAGAGGATGTCTGGGCTGAAGAATTAACTGTACAAAATGGGATAATACCTCATGAAGTTGTTATAAAAATTGTTCAATAATGTTTGTAAGGCATTTAGCACTGTGCCTCACACATAGTAAATGATACTGTTATAAAGGACACTTAGCTTAGGAAATGAGACAGTAGAAATTCAGCCATGTACCTGGTACACAGGCCAACCGCCTCGAGGAAGGGGATTCTCCTAATTCACATGAAGGAAGCAGTCCTGCTATCTGAGCTATTTAGCAGTGGAGCCTTTGAGGCTAGTTGTAGTCTTAATCCTTGCCCATATGTATGCACAATTGTATTCACAATCCAAATCCTGTGCTCCATTATTCTTCCAATTAAATTTAAATATTTGATAATTATTTGTCTAATCATACTGTTGTGTCGGATATAATTTATTTTTATGTCACATATTTTTACATTTTTTTCAAATTTTAAAATTTCTCAAATCACCTTATTTGTCCTTATAGAGAACCTGAAAGGAATGTAGGCATGCAATAAGACCACAAGCATGGGATTACGGGTCAAAAGGTAAGAATTATGTATGAATGCTATTACTGTTATGTTTTTAATATTTTTTTTAATTTAATTTTATTTATTCATTTTAGAGAGGAGAGAGAGAGAGGAGAGAGAGACAGAGAGAGAGAAGGGAGGGAGGAGCTGGAAGCATCAACTCCCATATGTACCTTGACCAGGCAAGCCCAGGGTTTCGAGCCAGCAACCTCAGCATTTCTAGGTCGATGCTTTATCCACTGCGCCACCACAGGTCAGGCACGTTTTTAATATTTTAAAACTGGACATGGATGAACTTTTGTTTTTACCATAAGCTGGTTTTCTTAAAATAATTGGCTGCTATCTACTTTTTCTGATCTTTTTCTTTCTCTTTTTGTTGCGAGGTGGGGGGGAGGGGGAGGTTTAACCCGGAAAAGGCAGGTTGTGCAGCTAGTTCATCTTCTTGGAAGTACTGTAGAGTTCTAAAAATTTAGAAAGGGCAGAGATACAGATTGATAAAGGCAACACCAATGGGTATAACTTAGAATTTCACACCAGGTCAGCACTTCAGCAGCAGGTTAAGTGAGATTATTTTATGTTCTTTTAACTCCTTCAAAGAAAAGTATAACTCAACTTTAGTTCCAAAGCGCTCTCTGAAATGATTTTAATAAGAAGGTCAAATATCCTTTATTACTGGAAAAGGTCAAAAAGAAGGTCCCTAGATTTGGGTCTAGTTTACAGCATGAATGCCATTCTAAAAACTATGCCGACTGAATGCTTGAATACAGAGACCAACAGCCTCTTCCAAAGCTGGGCAACTAGGCTCAAAGGAACTGATATGAATTGCCCTACCTTAAAATGAAGTTCAAAGGAAAAAAATTAAAGTAAAGCTCAAAGACAAGCAAGCATTCAAAGATTCCAATCAGCTGTTTAATCCTATCCTTTTAAAAGTAAGCAGACTAATGAGGATTACCAGACATTTTAGGAGACCCTCTAATATGGATGATAAAAACCAAAACACACAGGGGAAAACCCAACTGGATGACCTGAGCCACTAGATAACTGGTGTTACCAGAACAGAGCCCATCAAATTTCATAACGGAGGACCACAAGATTCTACACACGACTAGAGAAAAAATACGAAGGACCAGGAACCAGAATGTCTTCAAATTTCTCAAAACTGAAAGTCAGAATGGAGCAAAGCCTTCTCAATTCTGAAAGAAAGTTACCTCCAACTTAGAATAATCAGCAAAACCATCAATGAAGGTAGTAGGGTAGGTAGTATTTTCTGATATTCATAGTTACAGAAATTTTACCCATCATACCTTGGCCAGATAGCTCGGTTGGTTAGAGCATTGTCCAGATACGCAAAAGTTGCTGGTTCAATCCCCAGTCATGGCACAGAGACAGATCAGCGTTTCTGTCTCGGTCTCCCTCCCTCTCCCTCTGAAATCAATAAATAAATTGAAAAAAAATTTTTACCCTTCATGATCTCTTAAAGAATTCGATACATGAAAAGAGTAAATCAAGGAAGAAAAAGACTTGGGATATAGAAACAAGGGCATTAACACAGAAAAGGAGGAACAAAATCCCTTGGGAATCAAGGGAAGGGAAATCCTTGGATGACTAATGTGCACCAGGGACAAAAAACCCCTAATACGTGATCCTTTCTAGCAACCTCAAATTACCTCCAACAACACTCACCTACATAATGCCTTTTTCTTTGAGAGAAAAGAGGTGAGAAATGAGGGGCAGAAGGAAAGGTAAAGAAGGGAAGGAGGAGAGGGAGCAAAGGAAAAAAACAGTTCACATTTCAAAAGTTTTAACATGATCCTATACTTCCCCACTTAGAACACTATTTCTTGAAGAAGGGGGCAGAAAGATCTGTGCTGGGTCTTGAGCTATTCTAGTTGATTGAACAATATGTATAAAATAGTCTAGCAGCATGAGGTTTCCGAAAGCATATATCAATTCATGGTTCACAAAATGATTTTAGGGGATTTGTGAACAAGACACAAAATAACACTGAATCAATCAGATAAAGATTATGATAAGGAAAATTATGTTTGGTATCTTTATTACTCTTTAATACTTCCTTTTTTAATTAAGAAAAAGAACAGATTTCAAACTCAAAACCACTGACATCCAGCAAAATGGAAGTATCCAGATCAGGGGTCAGGAACCTTTTTGGCTGAGAGAGCCATGAATGCCATATATTTTAAAATGTAATTAATTCCATGAGAGCCAAACAACGACCTGTGTACGGTTAGGCATTATCCAATAAAAATTTGGTGTTGTCCCGGAGGACAGCTGTGATTGGCTCCAGCCACCCACAACCATGAACATGAGCCGTAGGAAATGAATGGATTGTAATACATGAGAATGTTTTATATTTTTAACATTATTTTTTTTATTATTAAAGATTTGTCTGCAAGCCAGATGCAGGCATCAAAAGAGCCACATCTGGCTCGCGAGCCATAGGTTCCCAACCCCGGCTCCAGATGGTTACTGAAAAATGGAATGAATAAAAGGGACACTGATGGATTTGAAACAAAGGTGGTAATGCAGCACTACCAGACTGGTTGGACCAATGGGACCCCCAAAGGGACTCCAATATTATAGGGCCCCAACAAGTCTGTTCTATTTATCCCAGTTAAGATGACAAATCAGACCAAGAAATCCCTGGGGTGATGGTTAGGAAAACTAAATTATGGCAAAAGCCCACAAGCGCCTCCCAGCAGCAACAACTGGGATTTTGAACAAGAAAATTCCAAGATGCTGCCAACTGTTTACACACTGTATGAGAGACAACTACATATTAGCCTGTTTGGGCAGTAAGACTGCCTCAATGGCTGAAGGACATAAAATAATCATGAAACCTGAGATATCCATGTCTTGGGTGATGTTGAAGAAACACTCTAATAAGGAAAGCAGTGATCAGAAGAGTTGCATAATAAAATGGAAATGGTTTATTATACAGGAGAGCATGCTGACTAGGGAATGCAAGAAGGCACGCACCAACTTTGGAGCTACCCAAAGAGCTGCTGGAACAACTGCCATATGGTG
The DNA here is from genome assembly GCF_036850995.1 of Saccopteryx leptura. Taxonomy (NCBI): domain Eukaryota; kingdom Metazoa; phylum Chordata; class Mammalia; order Chiroptera; family Emballonuridae; genus Saccopteryx; species Saccopteryx leptura. The sequence goes on along the minus strand of NC_089512.1, from coordinate 47,777,584 downwards.
CCTGATGAATAGTCCTCAACAGAACAACAAAGAGCTGCTTAAACAAATAGCAGTTCCAAGATGAACAAACAATATAATAAACTCCTCTCTCTTTTTCTTTTTTTAGCATGAGAGAGAGAAAGAGAGAGATGGATAAACAGGGACAGACAGGAAGGGAGAGAGATGAGAAGCATCAATTCTTCATTGCAGCACTTTACTTGTTCACTGATTGCTTTCTCATGTGTGCCTTGACCCGGGGGATACAGCTAAACCAGTGACTCTTTGCTCAAGCCAGTGACCTTGGGCTCAAGCCAAATAGGCCTGCACTCAAGCCAGTAATCTTGGGGTTTTGAACCTGGGTCCTCAGCATCCCAGGCCAATGTTCTATCCACCACACCACTGCCTGTTCAGGCACTCACACTCTTTTGAAAGCTTCCTCTCTCACCATAGGAATAAGCCCTAAGCAGCAATGTTATATGTTTATATTCATGACCCTATCCTCTATGCCCCACTATAATGGAATGGAGCAAGGGTCCAAGCCAGGCAACTTGATTTGATATTGAGTGACTAGGAGATGTGGGTCCCATGTATATGTTCAAAAAAGTAAAATCAAGTTTGCTGTTAAGATGGCAATGTCCCCCAATCCCTATCAGAATAGGCTTCTTTGCTGGCTTAGATGTAGAAATTGATGATATGACCCTAAAATTTACATGTAAACTCAAAGGAGTCATAGCAGCCAAAACAATCTTGAAAAAGAACAAAGTTGAAGGGCTCACACTTCCCAATTTCAAACTTATTCAAGACAGTGTGGTACTGGCATTAGGATAGACATACAAATCAACGGAACAGAATTGAAAAGGGTGCCAAAAAAGATCCCAGCACAAATGGTGCTGAGACAACTGTATTTCTACAGGCAGAAGAATAAAATTAAACCTGTACTTCTCAGCTTGTACAAAATTTAACCCACTGGACCCTTTTATAAGAGCTAAAACTATAAAACAGAAGAAAACACAGGAGTAAATAAAATCATGATCTTGAACCTGGCAATAGCTTATTAATAACACCAAAAGCACACTCAACAAAAGAAAAAACAGATAAATTAGACTTCATCAAAATCAAAAACTTCTGGCCTGAGCAGCTGGTGGTACAGTAAATAGAGAGTCGACCTGGCAAGATGAGGTCCAGGTTCGAAATCCCGGCTTGATTGCGGGCTCATAGGATCATCATGATCCCAATAGTTACTGGCTTGAAGCCCAAATTCGCTGGCTTGAGCAAAGGGTCACTGGCTTGGTTGGAGCCACCAGTCAAGACATATAAGAAGCAATCAGTGAACAACTGAAGCAGTGGTAGTCAACCTGGTCCCTACCGCCCACTAGTGGGCGTTTCAGCTTTCATGGTGGGCTGTAGCAGAGCAACCAGAGTATAAATAAAAAGATAGATTAACTATAGTAAGTTGTTTTATAAAGATTTATTCTGCCAAACTTAGTGAAAATCCGACATCAGGTACTTGGTAAGTAATTATTATTATATGCTTTAACTTGCTGTAACTCTGCTTTATAAATTTTATAAAGTAAAGTTACTTCCCTACTTTATAAATCATCATTACTGTGGAACCGGTGGGCGGTTAGAAAATTTTACTACTAACAGAGATACAAAAGTGAGTGGTAGGTATAAAAAGGTTGACAACACCTGAACTAAAGTAACACAACTAAGAGTTGATGCTTGTCATCTCTCTCCCTATCTCTCTCTCTCTCTCTCTCCTTCTCTTAAGAATTTTGTATGATTCCACTTATGACATGCCTAGAGTGTTCAAATTCATACACATAAAGTAGAATAATAGAGTTGCATCAACTTGATAGTTGCTTCTCGTATGTGCCTTGACCAGCAAGCCCAGGGCTGCGAATCCATGACCTCAGCATTCTAGGTAGACACTCCATCCACTGTGTCACCACAGATCAGGCAGGGGGTGATGAAAATTCTAAATTTGATTATGATGATTCCATAACTCTTACTACACTAAAAACCACTGAAGTATATACTTTAAATGGATGAACTGCATGGAATATGATTTATATCTCAATAAAAGCTGTTACCAAAAAAAAAGGGAAGGGCAGGTCTACAGTAATCTGAAAGGAACTATCTGGGATTCTGAACTTTCTCATTCTGGGTTGTACTCCCTTATAAATCCTGAAACTTTTCCTGCCCCTAACCCCAGTATCGACCCACAAGATTCACTATTATATTTAATCTACACTGCTCACAAAAACTAGGGGATCAGGGAACATACAGATACTCCAGTATTTTTGCCTTTTGTATAGTGCATTTTCACCAATAAAATAAAAGTTGGTTTTGCATCTCATTTGCATAATTGAACTTTCTTTGACTTGTCATTTGCTTTTCTGATGTTATTAAATAAAAAAATCAAATGCTACTTTTATCACTTCATATTCATTTTGAAATATCCCCTAATTTTTGTGAGCAGTATAGTGTGAAATGGATTGTTTCTTGCATCTACAGGTCCTAAGAAAAAACATCTCTATCCTTAAGAACTAAAGGTATGAAGAGTAGTAGCTAAAAAAAAAAAAAAATTGCTAAATAAATGCCAACAGTGGCAGCAACAGTGTGAGTACTTACCACATCCTCTATACAGAACACTTTCTCACTTTCTATCCATTACTTAAGAAATAGAACAACCTGACCAGGCAGTGGTGCAATGGATAGAGTGTCAGACTGGGACACAGAGGACCCAGGTTCGAAACCCCAAAGTCACCGGCTTGAGCGTGGGGTCATAGACATGACCCCATGGTTGGTGGCTTGAGCCCAAAGGTCACTGGTTTGAGCAAGAGATCACTCGCTCTCCTGTAGACCCCCATTCAAGGCCCATATCAGAAAGTAATTAATGAACTAACATGCCACAATGAAGAATTGATGCTTCTCATCTCTTTCCTTTCCTATCTGTCTGTTCCTCTTTATCTCTGTCTCTGTCTGGCTCTCTGGCTCTCTATCTCTCTCTCTCTCTCTCTCTCTCTCTCTCTCTCTCACACACACACACACACACACACACAATAGAATAGTTTAGCGAGTAAGAAGCCAGGTACTGGGTTTGAAATCCAACTTCACTACTTAAAGGCTGTCTAAACTTGTGCAATGCACTTTTAAACTCCCTCAGGATCAGATCACTCAGCTATAAAATTAAGATAATAATAACAATACAAACATTACCAAATCCAGTGAAGAATAAGATAATGTATGGAATGTAACTAGCTTACAGTCTAACACACAAGAATTCTGAAACTCAGTAAAATTTGTACCACACCTATAACAAACTTTTCAGATGGGATGTTGAACTTGCCCTCCACCCCCTTTTTAGTGTTATTATATCCCCTGGTAAGCTCACAGAACTACAGCATCATTTAGTGGCAGGTGTGAAGGGTAACTTTACACTTTTCAACTTCTGATACCTTCAGTGAATTCAAGGGCTTCCAGAAACTGAATAGAGGATCTTGGGTATATGTGTATCTTCATCTTTCTGGGGAGATATATCTTAGCTTCTATCAACACCTAAAAGCAACACATGATCCAAAAAGAATCAGGTATCACCAGGATAAGGGTTAAAAGCAATTAGAAATCTTTTGACCAGCTTTTTTTTTTCTATTGATTTTAGTGAGAGAGGAAGGGAGGGAGAGGGAGAGACAGACAGACAGACAGACAGAAATATGGACCCATTCCTGTATGTGCCCTGACCAGGAATCAAACTGACAACCTCTGCACTCTGGGACAACGTTCTTATCAACTGAGCTATCCGGCCAGGGCTGATCAGCTCTTCTTTTGCTCATTTCTGATTTGCTGTTTTATGCCAGTTACAGATTTTAACATTTAAAAAGTCCACTTATCCACTATACCTTTATAGAGACTGTAAGAAAATGAGGTGAGAGCGCCATACACACATATTACATAACTGTAATAAAATTATGTACTATATTGTAAGGTAGAAATATTATAGTAAATACAAATGAGATACAACAAGCAATTGGGGGGAGCTTATTTTAAGAAAAATAACATTTAATTATTACCTGAATGTATCTATATGATTTGCCTCCTCTAAACTGCAAGTTCCTTAAGGGCAGGAATAATTAATAATCCTCAGCTCCCTTACCTTGCATGGAATCTGGCACAGAGCAGGAGCTCAAACTTGTATTGAATAAACAAATGGAGAAGCAGCTCAACTAATGCTTGCTAACAAATTTAATTCACCTAAAAGCATGCTTTTTTAACTGATTTTCTTAGCTCTAGGTCCTGGATTGTTGAAGTATAAGTGTTTTGGGGGTAAACTGGGTGCTACTATTAAAGTTTTTAGGCTGCCAGTAACAGAAAACCCAATTCAAAGTGAATAAATAAAATTAATTTAATGGTTCATTCAATTGACAAGACCGAAAGTAGACTGGCTTTCAGTGAGGCTTCATTCAAAGGCTCAATGATGTCACTAAAGATCTGATTTCTTTTGTTTTCTCCTCTCTGCCTTCCTTGTGTTTGCTTCATTCTAAGGCTGGCAATACTCCACATCTCCTAAGTCATAACATGAGTGACTACAAGCAGATTCTAAAAGCTACATGCATTCTCATCTAAAAGTCTAGCAAGTAAACAGCATTTCTCACAGAAATGTGTTGGAGTAAGGAAGCCCCAACAAGACCTCACTGACCAGATTATGTCCAAATGGCTGGACTTGATTGATTGGTTCAATCAGGCTCTCTCAATCTCATTAAAATGGAATGACTGTAATAGGGAATAAGGACTGACAGTTTCTTAGGGAAAAATATGGATTCAGTTACCAGCAAAACCATGAGCAGCCCTGGCCCGACAGTTCAGTTGGTTAAGAGTGTCATCCCCATATGCCAAGGTTGCAGGTTCAATGCCAGGTCAGGGCATATACCTGACTCAACCAATGAATATATGAGTAAGTGAAACAACAAATCGATCTTTAAATGGTACAATCAAAATTCAGGTAATACATTTAACATCAGACTTCTTAGGCATTGCTACTCTTCATACAATACCCACCCTCGACAAATCACACAAGAAACATATAGGTCGTAAGCCCTTGTAGTATTCTATTCTTCTGTAAATCTCAGGGGGGAATCCTTGTAAGACAGGTATATGCCCTGACCTGAAGAGCAGACAGGGGACATGACGCCAGAAGTTATTTGTTTATTTGGTTCTCTGGAATATATGTCACTAAAATCAGACAAAGATTTTTCAAAAAGTAAAATGTGAGACATAATAGAAGAGAAACAGACTGATAAAGAACAGACTGACAGCTATCAGAGAGGAAGAGGATTGCAGGGCCAGGTGAATAAGGTAAAGGAAGAAAAAATAAAAACCTCAAAGACAACAGGATAGTGATTACCATGGGGAAAGGGAGAAAAATGGTGATTTAAGGAGATTTAACTTGAGGTGAACACACAATATATACAGATGATGTATTACAGAATTGTATACCTGAAACCTATATAATTTTATTACCCAATTTTTTTTTTTTTTTTTGTATTTTTCTGAAGTTGGAAATGGGGAGGCAGTCAGACAGACTCCTGCATGCGCCCGACCAGGATCCACTCGGCATGCCCACCAGGGGGCGATGCTCTGCCCATCTGGGGTGTCAATCTGCTGCAACCAGAGCCACTCTAGCGCCTGAGACAGAGGCCACAGAGCCATCCCCAGCACCCGGGCCAACCTTGCTCCAATGGAGCCCTGGCTGCAGGAGGAGAGGAGAGAGACAGAGAGGAAGGAGAGGGGGAGGGGTGGAGAAGCAGATGGGTGCATCTCCTGTGTGCCCTGGCCAGGAATCGAACCTGGGACTCCTGCACACCAGGCCGACGCTCTACCACTGAGCCAACCAGCCAGGGCATTACCCAATTTTTTTTTAAAACACCAGTAAAAAGAATGGGAAAGAGATGGGTTTAAAAATTAAATTTCTTAGCTGGGGCCTTGGTCAGTTAGTTCAGTTGAGTAGAGCATCATCCTGATATACCAAGGTTGTGAAGTAGGTTCAATCCCTATCAGTGCACAGACAAGAGTCAACCAATGAATGCCTGGATGGGCAGAACAGCAAGTCTATGTTTCTCTCTTTCTAAAATAATAAATTAAAAAAGCAAACAAATAAAAAAACAGCCTGACCAGGAGGTTGCGCAAGTGGATAGAGCGACGGACTGGGACGCGGAGGACCCAGGTTCAAAACCCCAAGGCCACTGGTTTGAGCACAGGGTCACTTGTTTGAGCCTAAAGGTTGCTGGCTTGAGCCCAAGGTCGCTGGCTTAAGCAAAGGGTCACTCGCTCTGCTGTAGCCCCCCAGTCAAGGCACATATGAGAAAGCAATCAATGAACTAAGGTGCTGCAACAAAGAACTGATGCTTCTCATCTCTCTCCCTTCCTGTCTGTCTGTCCCTATCTGTCCCTCTCTCTATGTCTCTGTAAAAATAATAATAATAATATACCTTTTATAAAGTTAAATCCAAGAACCAAAGATTTAAGAAAAAACATGACTTTAAAGAACTTTCAGGCTTAACAGTAGGCATTTGGCCCTGGTCAGTTAGCCCAGTCGGTGAAGAGCGTTATCCCAAAACAGCAAGGTTGCGGGTTCAATCTCTGGTCAGGGCACATACAGAACAGTTTGATGTTCCTATCTCTCTCTCCCTGCCTCCGCCCCCCCCCTCTCAAATAAAAAAATGTAGGCATTTAATCTTCTTTAATATTTAGTGGAAAAGTTTCAAAAAACAACAATGATATTGAATGAATGTAACAAAAAACACTCGGTGTCTCCTTTGTACTCTTCAGATACTTCCTTCAATCTGGTTACCAGTGCTACTTCTGACTACCACTATGTTTACTATCTCTATCAACTCCCCTACTCATCAGCATGTGCTAATACCAACCTGATTTGAAAATAAGATTATCAAATTTGTGTATAAGGAGCACGACAGGAAGAGAAAAGGCTTTAGTATCTACTTACTTGCAAGATCAGAGAGATATATATTCCAGAAGAAGAAGGCTACCAAAAATCCAACATTCAGGTAAGCAAGCAAGGTCCTCCTACACACACTGGAACACAAAACTGCATACACTGTTATGGTGAATTTTTTTTTTCTTTTTCTTTTTCTGAAGCTGGAAACGGGGAGAGACAGACAGACTCCCGCATGCGCCCGACCGGGATCCACCCAGCATGCCCACCAGGGGGCGATGCTCTGCCCCTCCAGGGCGTCGCTCTGCTGCGACCAGAGCCACTCTAGCACCTGGGGCAGAGGCCAAGGAGCCATCCCCAGCGCCCGGGCCATCTTTGCTCCAATGGAGCCTTGGCTGCGGGAGGGGAAGAGAGAGACAGAGAGGAAGGAGGGGGTGGGGTGGAGAAGCAAATGGGCGCTTCTCCTATATGCCCTGGCTGGGAATCGAACCCAGGTCCCCTGCACGCCAGGCCGATGCTCTACCGCTGAGCCAACCGGCCAGGGCCGGTGAAATTTTTTTTAAAAAACACAAAATATAGTTTTTAACTCCATGAAAGCAGTAACTCGGCTTTGTTAACCTCTGTAAAACTTAACACCTAGAAGAATCCTTGAAAAGTTGTTGAATGAAACTGAGCATGTGTTCTGAAGTCAAAGAAACCTGTAGTTGAGTAAATTTAGTTGTGTGGACTTGGGCAAATCACACCTAATCCTTAATTTCTTCATCTGAAATATTAGCACAACTATATTTAAGACGTTATTGTGAGAAGTAAATGAAAAACTACAAAGAACGCCAAACTTAATGTCTGATACATAGTGAGTGAGTCCTTAATCCATGGCAGCTATTAGTGTCACTACCACAACTCCCAATCCCTCTAAATCTATTCTCTAGAGCAGGGGTCCCCAAACTAAGGCCCCCTGAGGCCATTTATCCGGCCCCCGCCGCACTTCCAGAAGAAGCACTTCTTTCATTGGTGGTCAGTGAGAGGAGCATAGTTCCCATTGAAATACTGGTCAGTTTGTTGATTTAAATTTACTTGTTCTTTATTTTAAATATTGTATTTGTTCCCGTTTTGTTTTCTACTTTAAAATAAGATATGTGCAGTGTGCATAGGGATTTGTTCATAGTTTTTTTTATAGTCCGGCCCTCCAACAGTCTGAGAGACAGTGAACTGGCCCCCTGTGTAAAAAGTTTGGGGACCCCTGCTCTAGAGTCATCTTAAAACACAAATCTGATCTCATTAGTCCTCTACTTAAATCCTCCATCAGTTATCCATCACACTCAAAATAAAACTGAAATTCTTTAACTATGACCTACAAGATTTTACACAATGACCAGGCCTTTATCTTCATTTTCCACCTTATCTTCTACCCCCTCTCTCTTGCTCGCTTTATTTCTGTCATACTCTCTTGCTGCTAGCTCACTTCTTATCAATCATGTTTCCACTCAAATATCACTCCTCGAAGGGATCTCCTTGTGTACCCTATTCAAGTATATACTGCCCCTACTCTTTACTCAACTCTATGGTTTTCATAATACTTTACACCATTTATTACTTTGAAATTGTATTAGATACCTACCTAACACAGTGATTACTGTCTCCCATCCCACTAGACCCGTGATGGTGAACCTATGACACACGTGTCAGCACTGACACGCATAGCCATTTTCGATGACACAGAAGTATGGGGCTGCAAGCCAAGAAGGATGTTTCATCCTCGGATCCTGCACGGCCAGGTGCAGTAGCCGAGGATAAAACATTTGCTGTAGTGTAGACACTCTGTGCCGGAGGTCTGTAGGCCAAAACAACTGAACTCCGGCACAGAGCGTCTAGATCTGGGACTTCTGGTTAGGCCATTAGGGGATCGTTGACCTCACTTCCAGCAGGCGGAGCAGGGAGTAGCAGAATGCCACGGGGGAATGCATCTCTGGGGGCCCTGTGATCGACCAGCAACCACATAACCACAGCAACCATCATCCAATCTACTGTTCTGGGGTGTCGTGGATTTCTAATTGACCATCATTACTGAGGTAAGTGAGGGGGAGGTGGGGAGAGACGAGAGTCTGTGCTATGGGTGCCATTTCCAGCCATTAGAAATAGCAGCAGCCACCTTAATTTACATAAGATGCAACTTGCAGAATTTCAAGACAGCATCTGGGCTCAGGTGTTTGTCGACTTGAGGTCAAAGCTTGAGAATCTGGAAAGGTGCCACTTGGAGAATCAAGAGGAGTGCCACTACGAACAGGAAATTTGGAGTGCCTGGAACCGATTACCAGACACTTTTAGCACCCTGAAAAATATAGCAATGGCTTTACTCACAATTTTTCCCTCTACGTACTTTTGTGAGACCTTTTTCTCAGCGTTAAATACTATCAAAACCAACAAAAGAAACAGATTGACAGATGAAGTTAGTAGCACTTGCTTGGGCTTGAAGTGTACAAAATACCAACCTTCAACTGAAAATTTAGCCAATGAAATTCAGCAACAAAATAGTCACTAATAGGCAGGTTAAAGAATTCCCCCTCCCCCTCACTTATCTTAGTTCACGGAACCCCACACAAGTTAAATAATATCAAGACCAACAAAAGAAACCGACTGACAGATGAACAAAGAAGTCATTAAGCAGGTAAGTTAAATAATTAGTTTTTGGTTTATTAAATACAGGTATATATTACAATTATACATTTTTGTTACTTAAACTATAAATATTGCGAAATTATGGTTTTTTTCTCGAAGTGACATACCACCCGAGTTATGCTCGGTTTTTTGGTGAATTTTGACACACTAAGTTCAAAAGATTGCCCATCACTGCACTAGACAGTACATTCCAAGAAGCTTAAGTTCATTTCACCCTTATAACCTTTGCCTTTATTAGTGCTGGTTCTTGAGAAGTTTCCTGAATAACAAACACTGTCATCTGGGTCTAATGAGTGCTGACCTCCAACAGAAATCTTCCAGTGCAGTCATTTAGGAATCACACTATGCTGAGGAACTCCACTCTAGAATTAGAATACTAATAATTGTGAAATTCTACAACTGTAGAATCGGCACAATACAATTGTTGACAGCTAAACATCAGATAACAACTCATCATACAGATCACAGACAAAAACCAGCTGATGATACTCAACTGAAGCCATTATGGAATTCTACTATGCTGGAGTTATTTCCAAAGTTAAATTTGATTTGTTAGTATTGTTTGGCATTTCCCTTCATAGTTTTATTTTTTAAGTAAAACTAAGCACCACTCCTGTTCACCTGCTCTGTCACACTAAACTATAAACATTTTCCACCCACACACATATCCAATTTGTACTAAATATATACTGCTGAAAATAAAAAGTGGTTTTAAACCAAAGTGCCCCTACAAAAAAAAATGTAGAAATGTGTTTTTAAACATGCCTAAGATCATGTAGAATGCAAAAGAATGTGTAGAAAGAAGAATTTCACATTGGGCAGTTGGGAGGGAATAGTTCAGTTTAAAGGAAATACAGTAATTCCCAAATATTTCGGGTATATGTCCCAAAACAAGAATGCTTTAAGCATTATGCTAGTTATAGATTTTTGGGTGTTTATTTAAAATATTCTTCATGTACATAGGTTGTCCACCATGAAACCAATCAGACATTCAGTAAACTTAAGGAGTAAAGAGTAAATAATTAAGGAGTAAAATTAATAATTAAAGAGTAAAACAGTAAAATTAAGGAATAAACAATAAACAGAAGTAATTCAGTAAAACAAACTTAAAATTGTTACTGTTTCCAACAATTTCCAGAAATCTCAGAAAGAGCTAAAAAGTGAGCGAATTACTACATTTTCACATCATGTTTGCAAATCATTTTACTTCCTCTGTATTTGTTATGGGCCAAACACCATAGGCCATAATGTTGTGGTCCTAAAAATAATTCTCCATTTTAGTAAAAGAATGAAGCCAGTATCTCAATAAATTAAAACCAGGGACTGTTGAATGTCAAGAAGTTTTATAAAATTAGCTGATTTCTGCCTGACCAGGCGGTGGCGCAGTGGATAAAGCATCGGACTGGGATGTGGAGGACCCAGGTTTGAGTCCCTGAGGTCACCAGCCTCAGCGTGGGGTTACTCAGTCTGCTGAAGCCCCACGGTCAAGGCACATATAAGAAAGCAATCAATGAACAACTAAGGTGTCACAAAAAAAATTAGCTAATTTCTGTGGTGCAACATAAATTTCTCAAACCCCTTCTTGAATAATTCAAAAATATAGAAATATTTGAAAAATAAATAGATGAATGAATGTTAAGAAACACTCAACTTTTACAGTAAATCACGTTTTTAGACCAGGAATACATTCCTGAGGGTTTCCATATGAACAACATGCACCAGGATAGCCAATGAGTTTTCTACTATATGCCCAGCAGAAACATCTGAAGAAAAAGAATAGAAGCAGGTCAGTGATTTTTATCTCCTTACTTTCAAGAAATAAAACCTTTTTTTTTATATTTTATTTATTCATTTTTAGAGAGAGGAAATGGGAGGAACAGAGAGAGAGAGAGAGAGAGAGAAGGGGGGAGGAGCAAGAAGCATCAATTCCCTTATGTGCCTTGGCCAGGCAAGCCCAGGGTTTTGAACCAGTGACCTCAGCATTTATCCACTGTGCTACCACAGATCAGGCTCAAATTATCTTTTTAAGTCTAAACATTGGTAAGGCTAGGTACAAGTTCTCCCCATAATATTGCACTTCAGTCCTCGGGCAACATATCAAATGACTGGTACCAACTACTCAACACCTAGGCATCAACAGAAAATTCACAAACATTCTGTTGGCTAAGGCAAAAAACTGTACTTTCTTTCCAGAGTCGGCAAGAGTTCTGAGAACTGTTCCCACAATCTGCATGCCCCAATCTACACAAGGCACCATGTGGCTGAGAAACCGGTTATAGCACTTAAGAACACTCAGGTATGCAGACATGTTATAGATGGAACAAAGTAAGAGAATAGTAAATATAGGAGCCACACTATGTTTGTGAAAACAGACTCGTTAGACTTTTAAAACAAATCAAGCTATTTCCTTGTACAATTCCTAATAAGCTATTCAAAGTGATCTTACAAAGAACACTTGTGTAATTCATCCTGATGTTCGTAATACAGGAGAACACTGAGTTGTGATATGAGTATTTTAAACTCAACACACTCATTTAAAACATCTCACACTGTTGCCCAGCTCTAGTAAGAATTTCCGTGAATTACTGCATTCAAAAGTATTTCTAAAAACAAATTACTAGTGCGAGATTAATAAAATGTAAGTTAGAAAACAAAATAAACTTTTCAAAAACTTTGGGAAGGTCTTGTTTTTGCTTGAATTTACCAAATGCTATAAAAAATGTTTTGAAAGCAGGACTATGTTTAAGGTACAATATTACTAGGGATCAGCACATATATAAAATACTATTAAGTAGCCTCAGGCAAGTCAAATCTGCTAAGACTATGATTACGTATATTTAACTAGCAGTATTTAAGGTATAATTTTAAGTGATTTGAGTCCTATGCTTTAAGGTCCATATCTCACTTTAAAGTCTAATCCGAGGCCTAAATGACTGGAAATGTTACTCTACCAACTTCTGGAGATATAGACGAGCACTCACTCAACATTTCTCACTGTCTTTAGCAGAATCTTTCAGATCCTCTCCTAAAAGATGATCCCATCTTTTGGTAAAAATAAAACAAACAAGATAGCCTGGCCTGTGGTGGTGCAGTTGATAAAGCATTGACCTGGAATGCTGAGGTTGCCGGTTTGAAACCCTGGGCTTACCTGGTCCAAGTACATACAGGAGTTGATGCTTCCTGCTCCTCCCCCTTCTTCTTCTCTCGCTCTTCTCTCTAAAATGAATAAAATCTGTAAAAAAAAAAAAAAAATAGAACAAAAAACAATTATAGCAATTCTAATTAATCCACAAAGCTTTTCAGGAGTTCAATGCACAAGAACCAAGAAGTCCTAAAACTTCTGCCTAAAAGTCAAGAAACAGTGGCAAATTTAGGATTAAGGCTGACTGTTTCACCCTCTCCCTACCTCAGCCAGGTCAGGCAGCCAAATTATTCCTACCCTTGACCCTTTCTGAGTAGGGAAACACACATACACACCAAACAAAGTAAACATTTCATACACAGGCATGTTAAATTTTCCTCAAAAATACCTAAAAATCAGTATTTATAATTAGATATCTGAAAACAACCACTTTTTAGTGTTTCTTCAAATAGTACCTCATATTTCACTTTAAGTGGTAGAAAAAAACAAAGGTAGAGCAAAAAATATCTAAGGTAGCATTGGGCAAACAAGTGTGTTACAAATGTGTTAGGTTTGCTCACTTGTACTCTAATTGGTGCATGAGCACAGGGCAGTGCCATGTGTGCATAGTCTATGGAAGGCTGTGGGTACTTGCCTTCAGGGAAACAGATTACAAATTGTGGATTGCCTGCCTGCTTAGAAGGGGCCATGGTTTGCTATTGTTTGCCAGAGAAGGGGTCTCCCGGCCCCCCCCCATTTTTGGCTGGGGAGTAGAGAGAGAGAAAGAGAGAAAGATAGAGAGAGAAAGAGAGAGAGAGAGAGAGAGAGAGAGAGAGAGAGAGGGAGGAAGAAGGTTTGCTCTGCCTACCTGCTCTTCCACCATTACGAGACTAATAAACGGAATGGCCCATCATTTTCTGGCTCCAGTGTTCCTTTACCATCTGCCTGAATCCAATGAGAACTTGCACAGCCACAGCCACCAGCCTTACAGATAGCCAGCACTTGGGTGTTTAAATGAGGTTTTAAGAGATTCAATCTACCTAAAACCTAGTTTGAGAATATAGCAATGCATTCTGTGTGGTTAAAATTAATCCCAGCCTGACCAGGCGGTGGCACAGTGGATAGGGTGTTGGACTGGGATGCGGAGGACCCAGGTTCAAGACCCCAAGATCAACAGCTTGAGCGCGGGCTCATCTGGTTTGAGCAAAGCTCACCAGCTTGGACCCAAGGTCGCTGGCTTGAGCAAGGGGTTACTCGGTCTGCTGAAGGCCCACAGTCAAAGCACATATGAGAAAGCAATCAATGAACAACGAAAAACTGATGATTGATGCTTCTCATCTCTCTCCGTTCCCCTCTGTCTGTTCCTATCTATCCCTCTCTGTCTCTGTAAATAAAAATAAAAAAAAAAGATTAATCCCAGAAAACTTACATCAGTCAAAAGAACTTACAATTTTACAGAACTTCACAGTTTATTCAGTTCACTTCACCAGGACTGTTAAAATTAAACAGGGTAAAGCAGATACTATTTCTACTTTTTTGTTTGTTTATTTTTTATTGATTTTTAGAGAGAGGAAGGAAGAAAGCAGGAGAGACGGGAACATCTGTTCCTATATGTGCCCTGACCAGGGAGTGAACCAGCAATCTCTGTGCTTTGGGGTGATGCTCTAACCCAGTGGTCCCCCACCCCCGGGCCAGAAAGAATAAATAACTTACATTATTTCCATTTTATTTAAGTCTGAACGATGTTTTATTTTAAAAAAATGACCAGATTCCCTCTGTTATATCCGTCTAAGACTCACTTTTGACGCTTGTCTCGGTCACGTGATACATTTATCCATCCCACTCTAAAGGCCGGTCCGTGAAAATATTTTCTGACATTAAACTGGTCCGTGGCCCAAAAAAGGTTGGGGACCACCGCTCTAACCAACTGAGCTATCCCGCTAGGGCTATTCCTACTTCTTTTTTTGAAAATGTAGTCTGACCAGGCAGTGGCGCAGTGAATAGAGCGTCGGACTGGGATGTGGAGGACCCAGGTTCGAGACTCTGAGGTCTCCAGCTTGAGTGAGGGCTCATCTGGTTTGAGCAAAGCTCACTAGCTTGGACCCAAGGTCACTGGCTCGAGAAAGGGGTTACTCGCTCTGCTGTAGCCCCACAGTCAAGGCACAGATGAGAAAGCAATCAATGAACAACTAAGGTGTCGCAACGAAAAACTAATGATTGATGCTTCTCATCTCTCTCCTGTCCTGTCTGTCTGTCCCTGTCTTTCCCTCTCTCTGAATCTCTGTCTCGGTAAAAAAAGAAAAAAAAGAAAATGTGGCCTGACCAGGCAGTGGTGTGGTGGATCGAGTATCCAACTGGGACACAGAGGACCCAGGTTCGAAACCCCGAGGTCGCTTGAGCACAGGCTCAATTGGTTTAAGCAAGGCTCAGTCTGCTGCACCCCCTGCCCCCTGGTCAAGGCACATATGGGAAAGCAATCAATGAACAACTAAGGTGCCGTAACGAAGAGTTGATGCTTCTCATCTCTCTCCCTTCCTGTCGGTCTCTCTCTCTGACTCTCTCTGTCTCTGTTACAAAAAAAAAAAAACAACAAAAAGAAAATGTGAAGTGCAAAAGGTTTAGTGAAAATTTAAGAAAAGCAAATCAAGTAAAAAATTCAGATCCTCATTACATTGTAGTTCTATTATAATTATGTGATGTTACCATTGCAGTACTTTTAAATAGTTTAAGCAATGTATCAGTCCTGTATGGAGTAAAAAAGCATATACATTATGTCTTACGTATCATAAATTTAAATTTTTCTTCATACTTGAGATGTTTCCTTCTAAATAATAAATGATTTAGTTTAAATTTATTATCCTAGCATTCCAATGCTTTTTCTAACTTGACCTTTCTTCTTAACCATTAAATGATGCAGGGGTAGTCAAACCTTTTATAAAAACCGCCCACTTTTGCAGTGCTGGTCAGCCTAGTCCCTGCCGCCCACTAGTGGGCAGTCCAGCTTTCACGGTGGGCCAATAGTGGCGCCATTCGGTTGCTCTGCTAAGGCCCACCATGAAAGCTAGAACGCCCACTAGTAGGCGGTAGGGACTCGGTTGACCAGCACTGCAAAAGTGGGCGGTTTAGTCCTGGCCAGTTGGCTCAGTGGTAGAGCGTCGGCCTGGCGTGCAGGAGTCCCGGGTTTGATTCCTGGCCAGGGCACACAGGAGAAGCGCCCATCTGCTTCTCCACCCCTCCCCCTCTCCTTCCCCTCCTGCAGCCAAGGCTCCATTGGAGCAAAGTTGGCCCCGGGGGCTGAGGATAGCTCTGTGGCCTCTGCCTCAGATGCTAGAGTGGCTCTGGTTGCAGCAGAGCATCACCCCCTGGTGGGCATGCCAGGTGGATCCCGGTCGGGCGTATGCGGGAGTCTGACTGCCTCCCTGTTTCCAACTTCAGAAAAATACAAAAAAAAAAATTTAAAAAAAAATTAAAAAAAAAAAAAAGTGGGCAGTTTATATAAAAAGTTTGACTACCCCTGGATAGAGGGTGTATCAAAAATATAATCTTGCCCCGGCCGGTTGGCTCAGCGGTAGAGCGTCGGCCTGGCGTGCGGGGGACCCGGGTTCGATTCCCGGCCAGGGCACATAGGAGAGGCGCCCATTTGCTTCTCCACCCCTCCCTTCCTCTCTGTCTCTCTCTTCCCCTCCCACAGCCGAGGCTCCATTGGAGCAAAGATGGCCCGGGCGCTGGGGATGGCTCCTTGGCCACTGCCCCAGGCGCTAGAGTGGCTCTGGACTCGGCAGAGCGACGCCCCGGAGGGGCAGAGCATCACCCCCTGGTGGGCAGAGCGTTGCCCTGGTGGGCGTGCCGGGTGGATCCCGGTCGGGCGCATGCGGGAGTCTGTCAGACTGTCTCTCCCCGTTTCCAGCTTCAGAAAAATACCAAAAAAAAAAAAAAATGTTTCTCTAAGGCAGTGTTCTCAACCTTTCTAATGCTGTGACCCCGCAATACAGTTCCTCATGTTGCGGTGACCCCAAACCAAAAAATAATTTTGGTGGCTACTTCATAACTGTAATTTTGCTACAGTTATGATTCGGAATGTAAATACCTGATATGCATTATGTATTCTCATTGCTACAAATCAAACATAATTTAAACATAGTGGTTAATCACAAAAACAATATTTAATTATATATTGAGAAATATTTATTACTAATGGACCTCCTTACCTAGTGTATTGGGGCTACCATTCTGTAAATAGCTGCTTAACTAATGGATCTGTTTTTTCCAGATTTGTGGCAAGTTTTCTATATAGAACAGTGTGAACTACGTCATAGGATACACTGCAGTTTCTGCACAGCATGGTATCTTTCAGGGCTCTTTCACACTATAAAGCAGCGGTTTCTGCGGTGGAATCCACATCTCATTTACTTTAATAGGAGACCCGTGGATTCCGCAGAAGAGAGATCCTCTGTACGGCAGAAATGCAGTTCCGACACATTTCTTCCTCTCCTATTCAAGTCAATGGGATGCCGCAGCAGATTCCGCTCAAATATAGAGCATGTTGCTTCATTTTTTTCCACGCTAGAACTTTTCCTAGAGCAGAAAAATTCCAAAGGTGGAATCCACCACCCCCAATAGACTTCTACAGGAGGCAGATCTTTTACACTGCAGAATCCGCACAGCAGATTCCTCAGTGTGAGGCCTCTTTCAGTCTATTGGGGGTGGCGGATTCCACCTTTGGAATTTTCCTGCTCTAGGAAATGTTCTAGCGTGGAAAAAAATGAAGCAACATGCTCTATATTTGAGAGGAATCTGCTGCGGCATCCCATTGACTTGAATAGGAGAGGAAGAAATGTGTCAGAAACTGTCATTTCTCTGCCTCTTATTGAAATCAAAAGGAGGCTGCGGCGGATTGTGTGGTAACCCGAGATTCTTGGGAGCTCTCTTCCACAAAATCTGCCGCACTCCCAATGAAATCAATAGGAGGAGGATTCAATGCTGGAAACCACTGATTTCAGCAGTTTCCTCATTCAGAATATGGAAAAATAGTGGGAGATATGGGAGAAAATTATACATTGGGGAACAGTGTGAACTACATCTTATAGTGGTCTCTTATAGTATAAGACCAATGTAGAATGTAGTTCACACTGTGTAAATGTATGGTGCTTTGTGTAAGTGTAAGCTGCTTTGTGTACTGTGTAATGATTACACACAAAGCACCTTAACTTACACAGTATTGTGTATATGGTGTGTGTACTGTTTTTACATTATTAACCAGCAGGCTGTCTCGCAGGCTCTCTTGGCTCTCTACCTCTTGCCTCTCCGCCTCCTAGGCTCCGTCCTCCAGCGCTTGCTGCACCCGCCCACTGATGACGTCAGCAAGTGCCGGACACACGTAATGCGCTGCTATAAACTGTGGAGCGTCCCCCCCCCCCGCCCCCCCCTTCCCCGGCCCCTTAGGCCCCGGACGGATGATGCAATCACATCTGCGCATGACCGCAGGCATTCAGTTTGGAACGCACGTCCATAACGGAGTGCGTTCAAGCTGAATAGCGCTGCTGCAGATGGTAGCACGGCTTCTCAGCAGCTAAAGCCATCGGAAATATGTATTTTCCGATGGCTTTAGGTGACCCCTGTGTTTTGGTCGTTTGACCCCCGCCAGGGTCGCGACCCACAGGTTGAGAACTGCTGCTCTAAGGCTTGATCTGTGGTGGCGCAGTAAATAAAGCATCGACCTGGAATGCTGAGGTCGCTGTTTCAAAACTCCTGGCTTGCCTGGTCAAAACACATATGGGTTGATGCTTCCTGCTCCACTCCCCAACCCCCATCTCTCTCTGTCTCTTTCCCCTCTCTAAAATTAAAAAAAAAAAAAAAAGTAAAACAAAAGAATCACAAAAGATGGTCAAACTGTAAGGCTTGTGAGAATTGAAGATAATGAAAGAATAGATTAATTTCCTTCAGCTTCAATCAAAATCTCCAAGAACATATATTCAGTATGAGGAATGGTGGCTAAAACTGCCTGCCCTATTCTCTGTTAAAATTTTGAGGCAGAAACTAAATGGGAAATGATATTTTCAAACAACAGCTCAGATAAGGGCCTAATATCCAAAATATACAAAGAACTCATAAAACTCAACAACAAACAAACAAACAATCCAATAAAAAAATGGGAAGAGGACATGAACAGACACTTCTCCCAGGAAAAAATACAAATGGCCAACAGATATATGAAAAGATGCTCATCTTCTTTAGTTATTAGAGAAATGCAAATCAAAACTGCAATGAGATACCACCTCACACCTGTTAGATTAGCTATTATTAACAAGACAGGTAACAGCAAATGTTGGAGAGGCTGCGGAGAAAAAGGAACCCTCATACACTGTTGGTGGGAATGTAAAGTAGTACAACCATTATGGAAGAAATTATGGTGGTTCCTCAAAAAACTGAAAATAGAACTACCTTATGACCCAGCAATCCCTCTACTGGGTATATACCCCAAAATCTCAGAAACATTGATACGCAAAGACACATGCAGCCCCATGTTCATTGCAGCATTGTTCACAGTGGCCAGGACATGGAAACAACCAAAAAGCCCATCAATAGATGACTGGATAAAGAAGATGTGGCACATATACACTATGGAATACTACTCAGCCATAAGAAATGATGACATTGGATCATTTACAGCAAAATGGTTGGATCTTGATAACATTATACGAAGTGAAATAAGTAAATCAGAAAAAAACAGGAACTGCATTATTCCATACGTAGGTGGGACATAAAAGTGAAACTAAGAGACATTGATTGATAAGAGTGTGGTGGTTACAGGGGGAGGGGGAGGGGCACAAAGAAAACTAGATAGAAGGTGACAGAGGACAATCTGACTTTGGCTGATGGGTATGCAACATAATTGAACGACAAGATAACCTGGACATGTTATCTTTGAATATATGTATCCTGATTTATTGATGTCACCCCATTAAAAAAATAAAATTATAATTAAAAAAAAATTTTTTTTGAGGCAGAGCAAAACCATGGTTGAATACTATATTTGAATGTGTTTATCATGCAACTTCACTATTTATTTCTCCTTTAAGCTCATGCCTTACTTCAGTTCAGCCTTGGTCCATCTGAGAGTCTGGATAATCAATTTTTCAAGATTACCCCAATTTCCTTTAGGAAATAAGTGCTTTGTTCATTTTTTTCTTTTTAATTCAATTGGTCACATAACACTGGAGGTTAAAAATCACCCTCACTTATGAAAAATTTCTGCTAAGCAGACATGCTCAAACACTTAAATATCAAATGTGATCTCACCTAAGCTAGAAACCATTATGTCTAGTTAGGAGAAGGTTTAGGCTAGAATTTCCCAACCAGTCCAAAAGGGCACTCTAATGCACTGCAAGGTGGTGTGTGTGTGTCAATATTTTGAGTTTCCTCATGTCTCTTTCTCAACTTCTGACCACAAACTGGTAACTTCATCAGATGACTTGCCAGCATAGACGCACATGAAGAAATGTGACACTCTACCCTTCTAAAAATGAACAAGCAGGGCTGCACAAATTTAGAAAAAATTCTGTTTCAAAAGGTAATCAATATTAAAATGTTAAAAATTAGCTAGTTCAAAACAAGTATGTTAAAGCAACAGTTCCACAGTGAAAGATGTCTGTAGCAAATTTCATTTTTAACTCTTGCCACAAATTAATTTTCCACCATTTTCATTTTAAGTCACTTTGTTTGAAATCTTTAACCCAAGTTTTGCTTTTCATCTCAAATCAGTCACCATTTTACAGGGAATAAAAGTCTAGAAAGAAACAAATCTAATGATGAAGAGCCACCTTTTATACAACTTTTTCTCTTTTTATTTTAAATTTTCAAATTTAATGACTTAACAAAAACACTCATTTATAAATAGCAACCTGTCTTCTTCCTCAGTTACCTCTAAAATTTTTGTCTTTTATTTTTTTCAATAGCATCTAAATGATATATAGATTAGTGGTCTTTTTTATTAACACTTGCTTTGCTTTATTCTTCCCTTTCTTTTCCTGTCAAATCCCCCAAGTAACCTATATCAACAACCTAATATTCTTTGGTGATTTTCTCCATGCTTTTATAATCCATACAGGTATCATATATATGTATAAAGGTTTTTTAGTCATTTTTATTTCCCAACTTAATAATCTTCAAAAAGATACACTAACTGATTATAAAACATGTTCATGGGGAGGAGAAATTGGAAAAATACAAAAATTGCCTGACCAGATGGTAGAGCCGTAGATACAGCATCAAACTGGGATGTGGAGGACACAGGTTCAAAACTCCATGGTTACTGGATTGAGCCCAAAGGTCTCTGGCATACATACAGCCCAAGGTCCCTGGCTTGAGCCCAATGTCACTGGCTTGAGCAAGAGGTCAGTGGCTCGGCCGGACACCCCCGCATCCAGTCAAGGCACATATAAGAAAGCAATCAATGAACAACTAAGGTGCCACAATGAAGAATGTTTCTCATCTCTCCCTTCTTTTCTGTCCCTATCTGTCCCTCTCTCTCTCTTGCTAAAAATAAAATAAAATAAATACAAAAATAAACAACCTGTGATGGCAGAGTGGATAAAGCATCGACCTGGAATGCTGAGATTGCTGGTTTGAAGCCCCAGGCTTGCCCAGTCAAGGCACACAGGAGAAGCAACTACTACGAGTTGATGTTTCCTGTTCCTCTCCGTCTTTTCTCTCTTTCCTCCCTCCTTCTCAAAATAATCAATAAATAAAATCTAAAAATTAGCCTGGCCTGTGGTGGCGCAGTGGATAAACCTTTGGCCTGGAATGCCAGGGTTGCTGGTTCGAAACCCTGGGCTCCCCTGGTCAAGGCACATACAACAAGCAAGCAATGAACAACTAACATGAAGCAACTATGAGTTGATACTTCCCATTCCATGCTCCCCTTTCTCTCCTGTCTCTGTAAAATCAATAAATAAAGTATTAAAAAAAATCTAAAAATTAAATAAATTAAATAAATAACCTATAGATGGCTCTTGCCAACATTTGTGGACATATGTATATAGTCTTTTCTATGCATATGTACTCAAATATTTTTCTTTATAAAAATGGGATCTTCTTATACATATTTGAGTACCCTACTTTTAAAATATGTCTCATCACCCAACATTAATTGAAATCATCTTTCACCAGTTGACTGAATATATTTTAGGTTAAAAGCGGTGAAGGTATAAAGAAAGGTGGTTACAGGCCCTGGCTGGCTGGCTCAGTGGTAAAGCGTCAGCCTGGCGTGCAGAGGTCCCAGGTTCGATTCCCGGCCAGGGCACACAGGAGAAGCGCCCATCTGCTTCTCTACCCCTCCCCCTCTCCTTCCTCTCTGTCTCTCTCTTCCCCTCCCGTAGCCGATGCTCCATTGGAGCAAAGATGGCCCGGGCGCTGGGGATGGCTCCTTGGCCTCTGCCCCAGGCGCTAGAGTGGCTCTGGTCGCAACAGAGCAACGCCCCAGAGGGGCAGAGCATCGCCCCTGGTGGGTGTGCCAGGTGGATCCCAGTCAGGTGCATGCGGGAGTCTGTCTGACTGTCTCTCCCCGTTTCCAGCTTCAGAAAAAAAAAAGGTGGTTACAATAACTACATGCACCAGCTTATCAAAAACTTGATTCTTTTCAAAAATGATGAGTCACTTTGTAATTAATTTATCTCTTTGAAGAATATTATATACAAATATATTTACAAGGGAGAAAAAAAGTCTATCAGATGCAATTATAGCCAACTTCTAAGCCACTACTTTACCTAATAGAGCTTATCAGCAGGGGTAAAAGAGCCTAAGGCCACTTCATACCTATTAGGGTGGTTACTATCAGAAAAGTGAAAATAACAAGTGTTGGCAAGGATATGGAGCAACTGAAACCTTCATGTGATGCTGGTGGGAATGTATAATAAAACATACAGTTGCTGTGAAAGCAGTTTAGAAGTTCCTCAAAAGGTTAAAAAGAACTACCATATGATCTGGCAATTCCACTCCTAGGCATAATCTCAAAGGAAAGTAGAAACTAAAAACAGAGACTTGTAAACCAATGTTCACAGCAGCATTATTCACAACAGCCAAAAGGTAGAAACATGAGTCCATTAACAGATAAATGGGTAACAAAATATTACACACACACAGAGGAATATTTAGTCATAAAAAAGAATGAAATTCTGACACATGGTACAACATGAATAACCCTTGAAAACACACTAAGTGAAATAAGCCGGACACAAAATTACAAACTGTTATTCCCCTTATATGAAGTACTTGGAATAGGCAAATTCATGAGAGAATGTAGCCCTGGCTGGTTGGCTAAGAGGTAGAGTGTTGGCCCGGTGTGTGAAAGTCCTATGTTGGATTCCCAGCCAAGGCACACACCCCTCCCTCCTTCTCCTCTCTCCCTGTCCTGCAACCATGGCTCAAATGGTTCAAGCAAAGTTGGCCCCGAGCAATGAGGATGTCTCCATGGCCTCGCCTCAGGCACTAAAATAGCTCAGTTGCTGAGCAACGGAGCAGTGGGTCCCAGATGGGCACAGCATTGCCAGGCTGGGCGCTTGCTGGGTGGATCCTGGTCACTGGGGTACATGCAGGAGTCTCTGTCATCCTGCCTCTCATTTAAAAAAAAAAAAAAAAAATCTGCACATTAAGAAAGTGAATCTGGGCCCTGGCCATTAGGCTCATGGTAGCACATTGGTCTGGAAAGTGGATGTCCCAGGTTCAATTCCCAGTTAGGGCACACAGAAGGGTACAACTGTTTCTCCACCCCTCCCCCTCTCCCATAGTCAAGGCTCAATTGGAGCAAGTTGACCCTGGGTGCTGAGGATGGCTCCATGGTCTCTGTCTCAGGCGCAAAGAAGAGCTCAGTTGTTAAGCAATGGAGCATGCCCCAGATGGGCAGAACATTGCCCCCTAGTGGGCTTGCCAGGTGGATCCTAGTCAGGGCACATGCTAGAATCTGTCTCTGCCTCCCCTCCTCTCACTGAAAGGAAGGAAGGAAGGAAGAAAAGGAAAAAAAGAAGAAAGAAAAAAAGGGAAAAAAAGAAAGTGAATCTGGCTCTGGCGGACAACTCGGTTAGAGCACCATCCCGAAGCACAGAGGTTGCCAATTCAATCCCTGGTCAGGGCACACAAAGCAACAACTTTATGTTCTTCTCTCTCTCCCCCTTCAGCTCTTGCTAAAATAAATAAATAAAGTGAATCTGACAATAATGTGGATAATATACTAGCATGGGAAGGAATAAGAAAAAGGAGTACAGTTCAGTTCAGAGGTTCTAACAGCTGCCCTGGTCAAATGGCTTGGCTGGTTGGAACACTGTCCTGAAGCTCAGAAGTTGCAGGTTTAGTCCTTTGTGAGGGTACATACAGGAGCAGATCAACGTTCCTGTCTCTCTCTCTCCCCCTTCCTCTCACACTAAAGTCAATAAAAAATTTAAAATTAAAATAAAAAATAACAGTCAAGGCAAATACTATAGTAATAAAAGCCTGAACTAATCCGAAGTAGAAAGTAGTTGAAAGAAGCTCAAAAATATGGTTAATTTAATCTGAAAATGAATGAATGTTTGGAGTGATATAAGGGTCCATACCATGAACTGAATGGATTTAACTTTATTAAATGTATTTTTCTATTATAAAAGCAATATAGACTGACCAGGTGGTGGCACAGTGGATAGAGCATTGGACTGGGATGCGGAGGACCCAGGTTCAAAACCTCAATATTGCAGGCTTGAGTGGGGCTCATCTGGTTCAAGCAAGGCTCACTTGAGCCCAACGTTGCTGGCTTGAACAAGGGGTCAATCTGCTATAGCCCTCTCCCCACCCCACCCCCATCAATATACAACTAAGGTGCTGCAATGAAGAATTGATGCTTCTCACCTCTCTCCCTTCCTGTCTGTTCCTATCCCTCTCGCTGTCTCTCTCTGTCACACACAAAAAAAGCAATATATTCAGAGAATATGGAAAGTATAAAGAGGAACATTTTTCCTTATGTTTACTGTTTAACCATTGTGAACATCTACATGTATTTTCTTTCTACATGGAGGCTTAAAAAATTTTTAACAGCTTAAGATATAATCCATATATCATACAAATCATACATTTAAACTGTATAATTCAATGGTTTTTACTATATTCAGAGTTGTGCATCCATCTCCACAATTTTAAAATACTTGCATCACCCCAAAAGAAAATCCTATCACAGTCATCACCTGTTCCCAACTACCTCTAGCCCCTGGCAACCATCAAGTGTCTATAGCACAGTTTACGTAATCATTTTATTATTGTCTAACATTTTAACTCTGCAGTTTTTCCTACTGTAAATAAAGTTTGTTAAATCAAATGGGAGCGCCTTTTTGAATGATCTATCTGGACTCAGAGAAATGCCTCTCCCAGAAACTCTGAGCTTCCTAATGAGACTTGCCAAAGAGAGTAAGAGTCATGTTCTTCCAAGGAAAGTGGACTTCATTTATCCCAAGCCTAAGTAAAGGAGAGATGTTAAAAGCTATCTGAGGCTGAGCCCTGGCCAGGTATCTCAGTTGGCCAGCGTCCCCAATACGCCAGACACACCATATCTGGCAGGTACAATCCCCCAGTCAGGGTACACACAGGGAAAAGTTTTCAATTAGAAACAATTGTGCCTCAGATAAACCTCACTGGCTACAATACTGCCACTGCTCAAAGCTACATACAAGAATCAACCAATGAATGAATAAATAACAACAAATTGGTGTTTCTATCTCAAATCAACCAATCAATAAAAGTGTTTTTTTAAAAAAAGGCTATTTGAGTCTGAAAAGGATACCTACAAAATACCCATTTTAGGAATGAAAACTCAATTTTAAAAACACACTGGCATAAACATTAACTACTCTGACTCTTCCATCAGAAATGTACATGCACAGAGAAAAGCTTTGTCCAAATGTGACGCCTAGTGTTAAGTAACTTCAGAGAAATCAGAAAACTTTAGCTTTCCATATCAGATTAAAAGAATAAGGAAAAAAAAATCTTCATCGAAACAGTAAATATGTACTTACTCTTGCTACTAAATGCCAGTAAATGAAATCCAACAAGCAGAAAGAGAAAATGATACCGGTATAGTCCACAAGGTCCTCAGAAACAATCAGACATACTGTGTCGATTGCCATTGATTGCCATTGCCTGCTGCTTCCCAAATTCACTAACCAAAATTATAAACAGTCTCTGAATCACAAAAATTTTTAAATTCTAAACTGGTTTTAGGATTGTTAATCCCCACCCAGCAAAGTCCCTTTGGAATTTAGTCTAAAAATAAAACTATGTGTCAAGTGTTCCTCAAGAAAAACTATGTACACTGATTGGAATGTGAAGCAATTAATACACTTTGTGAGTGATTTGCCAAAGAGACTTCAGATAGCCTGGGCCAAAACCAGTAACAAAGAAACAACACCCACTTGACATTTTCCTTGGTTAAATTGAGATCCTAGGAGTAATTATAGAAGAAAGGCTAACATCTGAAGTTAACTACTAAAATCACTGAGCACTACACAAGTATTCAGGGAGAAACGAAGGAACAACAGGTGACTCAACCACTATAAAATTTAAAATGAAACCTTTAATACATAATTAAGGAATTTTTATTTACAACTTTAAGGCATGAATAAAATATCTAGCCATTACTATCATGAAAATTATAGGCAAAGTAGTTTAACCCTATACCTAAAATACTAATTGAATTTAACACAAATAACTAGTATTACTTTCTAAATCTAGTATGTTAAATATGAATTCGTATCCATCCATACACATATATAACCACTATATACACACAAATAAGACAACCTAAATCCTACAAATTAATCCTAAAAGAGCCCAGTGTTCCTTGATTTGAATAAATAAGACTTCCATGATCTGCACAATTTAAAAAACAAAAATCCTTCTCAAGTCAAAGGACGATTCTGTGGTTTCATAACCCCCCTACTGTCATATTAGTCCACTGCCTTTCCAAGGCAATATTTAAAATTCTCTCCTGCAAGTCAACATTAAGGCATGCTGTTTGGCTAACAAGCTCCTCCCAAAACCAGGATTATTATGTATGGCCTATTATGTTCCTAACATGCAAACAAAAGCACTCCCTCATGTAACATTATTCTATTTTTAGACAGTAGGTTACCAACAAAGTTTTATCTGAAATTAAAATGTAATAAATCAAACATCTACTAACAGACTACTTGAAAAAGTAACTTGAAGTTATTAATTATATTTTCCATTCAATAAGTAATCTAGTGCTTCTGGAAAAGTCAAATTTAACTCCAAGAGGTTGTTTAATCTTCAGAGCAGACCACCTACTGCGGATTTCACAAAGGGCATGTTTTAAACTAAAAACAAATGGTTTCAGAGTAGCAATAATACAACACTTGATGCTTAACGATTAGCCATTTCATCTTTGAAGTACTTTTCATCAATATATGACTAGCTTAATCTGTTTCTCACTGTTTTTTTCTGCTAAACCAAATCCCATAAAATGTTTTAATATATTTTACTCAAGCCTTCTACTTTGAAGACATAACTTTTTTTTCAACTATTGATAAGAATTTAACAAGACTAAGCAATTCCACTACTCTTATAATCATAAACACCACCAACATAAAAGATAAGCTTTTACAACAGAAACAGTAACAGGTTTACTTTCCCAAGTATCCAATGTTCAACTGGGTCAAATGTTTCTGTTGCAAATTAAACAGCTTAGTCCTTGAAGTGATAAGAATGAAAACAAGCCAAATGATTTTTTTAAAATTCAATTTATGGGAGTAGCATTGGTTAATTATACTATATAAGTTTCAGGTGTATAATTTTATAATACATCATCTGTATACGTATTCCATTGTGTGCTCAACACTCAAAGTCTAGTCTAGTTTTCCATAACCATCAAAAGAATCTTAATGCTCTTCAGTGGCATTATAAGCATCACAATCCAAGAAAGATTTAGAACTGTTAGCTGAAGTCTGTTAATGATAACAATCATCACTTTGGCACAGCATTAATCACAATACAGATATTTGGGGGAAGCATATTAATAAAACTAAAGACTTTATAACAGAATTGGAATCCTTGGAATCCATGGAATCAATCCAAAGTAACAGTTTACTGCATAAAACATTTACTAAAATAAAAATACCCACTTGCATTCTGCACTTTTTCAGATGTTTTATATAATCTGCCAATTTCCATAAGACTAGGGAGTATGTGTTTATTGCCAACAGCCATTTAAAATGTATGATGCCCAGGCAGAGTAGCTCAGTTGGTTGCAGCATGGTCCCAATACGCTAAGGTTGCAATGATTTCCAGTTAAGGCACACACAAGAATCAACCAATGAGTGTGTGAAAGGATGGAGCAACAAACTGATGTTTCTCTCTCTAAAACCAATAAATCAATTTAAAATACACAATAAAATGTAATACATTTGTAAAGTCAATATTTTTGTGAGCAACTATAACAAAGAATCTTCTCCAAGAAACCCAAGGAATATAAGCTCAGTTTATCCATTGTAAAGCATTTATTCAAAAATGTCCTTAACTGGGTTTAACAAAGTAAATCTTTTCAATTATTATCAACACTTCAACATCAAGAGAAAGGGGAAAATTAGTTACCAGCAGGAAAAAATAATAAGCAACACGTTTAAAATAATCCGAAGTGGCCGTGGCTAGGTGGCCCAGTTGATTAGAGCATCCTCCCAAAATGTCCAGGTTGCAGGTTCCATTCCCAGTCTGAGCACATACAAGAATCAACCAATAAATGCATGAATGAGTGGAGCAAAACCGATGTTTCTCTCTCTCTTCCTTCCTCTCTCTAAAAATCAATAAGTAAAAATGTTAAAAATAAAAAATAAAATAATCCAAATTAAATAAACTATTTCACTATCTTCAACAAAGATCCCTCACAGTCTAGACAACTTTTCCTTTAAAACCTCATCTCTCACCACTTCCAAAACCCCAGACTACTTGCTGCTCCCCAAACTCATTCCAACCCGGCATGTCTCTATGCCTTTGTACCAGCTGTTCCCTCACTTTTGAATGCTCTCCTCTCCTCCTCACCTGGTGAGAACTTACTCATCAGTCCAAAACTAGGCGCAAATGTCCCCTTCAGTGGAAAAGCTTCCTCAACTCCCCCATGGAAAAACTCGTCATTCCAAACCCCAGAACACTTGGTAAATCCACCCCTATCAGAGCGCATTGTTTTCACGCCATAGGGGCGAGCGCAGACTCCCTCCCCTCAGCCCACAAAGGACAAGGCAAGCAGAAATTCCCAGTGAACGTGCGCTGAATTCATCCCTCCATCGATTATGTGATCCTCTAGAACCCGGTCACGTCTCAAGGAGACATAGAAGATCCTATCACTCTTCCCACTAGAGAATGAATACCAAAGGTCACACCCAGAGCTCTGGACAGAAAACAATGAATGAACACAGCTGCCTCTCGTCTCTTCTGATGTCCCAACTCCTCTCTTCAGGGTATCGCCTAGCGCTGCAGAACCTCTGCAGCTGCAGAACTGAACCGTCCTGGCGGCTCTCACTCCCTACGAAAAGACAGTTCTGGATCTTCATGCCAAAGCATCCCGAGACCAATCTCAGAATACGCATCCCAAACCTTTCATTAGTAATCCAGAGTCCTGAAACCCAAGGCGAAATCCCAATGCCTTGCCTTTGTGGTGCGGCAGTGACCCATATCCTCCTCTTTTCCCGGATTTCTCTCGTCTTCCCTAAAAAGGATGTCATTTGAGTGACGTACCTTAAGAGAAGATGCAAGCCCAAGTCCCCCACTCCAAGACAAGAAAGAAAAGGAATTAGCCCATCTGAGTGACAGCACAATACGGGGCAACTCTGGGAGGCTTTTCCCATTGCCAAAATATGAGGAATGTGCACCGGGTGGGTACAGGGGTGGCGCTGGCACCTTTCCCCGAAACACAAGGAAATTAGAGTGGAGATGTGAGAACTCGGCTCGCCGGCCATGACACCGGGCCCCGGGCCCCCGGCCGCCAACGCCACCCGGGGTGACAGCGGCCTGGCTCGGGCCCTCCACCCACCAAACGGGGCCACACAGTCAGCGCCGCCCAGTCCCAGTCGCCAGGAAACCGGCCCCTCAGCCCCGCCGCCCAGTTCCCCCGGGCCTCGGCCCTTCCGCCTACCTGAAGAAGCTGGGCCGCCTCCGTGTCCCGTCGTCCGGTGGCAGCGTCTGGCCCGCTCCTCCTCCCCGCGCCGGGTGAGGGAGCGGGAGGTGGTCACATTCGGTGCGTCCCTAACCCAGGGGACGGGGCCCCGGGCAGCGCCCGCATCGTCGCACTAGCGCTCCGCGCCCCAGGGCACACGCCCCAAAGTCCAGCCAGCTGGCCCTCTTTGGGGCCCCAAAAAAGTAACAGAAAACCCTTCCCGTCTCACGCTCGTTCTCGTCTTACTCCCGCCATCTAAAATGGCGGCCCCAGCACCCGCGATGAAGAAACTCTCGGGCAGCCCAGGCAAGCAAGCTCTCCGCTCGGTGCTCCTCCTCCCGACCTGCGGCGCCACTGGCTCTCTGCTTCTGCGCGAGCCCTCCTGGCAGCTGACTTTACACTTGGCTCGGGCATCTACCTCTCTGGCCTGAACTCAGGCCCGCCTCCCAGGAGAGGGGCGTGGCCTCGCGATCGATCTGGTCGCCATTTCAGAGAGGGGTCTGCAGTAGAGAGCGTACTGTTTAGCCCCGAGGACGTGCTGTCGGCAGCTGAAAAGGGCTGGAGAGTGGCTCCTTCCAAGGGGTCTGAGACCTAGAGAAAGCAGACCAACCTGCCAGTATCACAAAGCCCGGAAGTACCCTAGGATGTTGGGCGTAGAAGACTGTCCAACTTTGGAGCATCTTCTCCGAAGTCGGACACTTGGGATGATGTTGAATGGCGACTCAACCACTTAGCGGTTATGTGGAGGAATCCCTAAAATTTGAGCCTCAGTTTCCTCATCTGAATATTGAGGGTTCCTTTTCCCCGATCAGACTGGCAAAAAGGTTAAAAGACTGTTAATCCCCAGCCTGGTCCAAAGTAATGAAAACCTGTCGTATACCCTCCCTCAATCAGCACTGGCAAGAGGAGGGCAATTATCTATTAACATGTTTAATGTACAGACCGCTCCAGCAATTCCACTTCCAGGCACTAATTCTAGAGAAATATATACACATATGCACAAAAAGTGTGTGCTAAGGTATTTTTTGCCATATTGTTTGCCTTAGAGATATACTCGGAAGAATGTGGATTAAATAGGAAACCGGTTACCCCCATAGTATGGAAGGCTTAAATCCATTTGTTGAAAAGAATGAGCTAGCCTGACCTGTGGTGGATAAAGCGTCCACCTAGAATGCTGAGGTCGCTGGTTTAAAACTCCGGGCTTGCCTGGGCAAGTCACATACGGGAGTTGATGTCCCCTCCCCCCCCCCTCTCAAACTGATAAGTAAAATCTAAAAAAAGAGAGAGAGAGAATGAGCTAGATCTACAAACTGATATTTTTAATGTTTTGTAAAGCCAGCAGACAGGGCCAGGGCCACTATCAAAGCAGCCGGGCTCATGCAGGTTCGCATTGGATTCGGACAGTCGGTAAAGAAACAACGGAGCCACAAACTGGTGGGCCATAGTCTTTAATTCTAGCTTGCACCCGGCGGGCAAGTAAAAATACACACTGGGCTCCAAAACCCACTCACATTCAGTGCTCACAAAGCCACTGACTTATCCGAGTTTCCTAGAATCAAAGGTTTCTAGCTCACCAGACTTATTCACCTCTGTTCCCCATCTCCTTCCTTATCCCAAATACAAACTCTACACAAACTGGCATCTCACTCAGCACTCCACCATCTTGGCTGCTTCTCCTGGCCTCCTCCACGTGGCCTTTCTCTGCTCTCCTCTGCTCTCTCTTCTAATGATAATCTCAGGAACCAAGGGCCGAGTCCCGTTCTGCCTCCCTTTTATAGTGTAGAAATCCAAACCCTTAATCCAATATACATAACAGGGAAGTCTCTAATACAAAGTCACTTCTCTGAGGCATGATAGGATTGTACCACCTCACACCAAAAAGGGTAGGAAAGGCTTAATCCCAAAACCAAGCCCCAGGCTACAAGGATTCTGCCTGCCTTTAGCCCACCCCAACACACATTAATACCACCTGGGCAACGGCCTCTTTAACAAAGTGAGCATAATACATTTTATCTGCCCAACATGTTTATTTTATTGATTGTATTTTATTTTTTTTTGTGTGAGAGAGAAACAGGGACAGACAGGAAGGGAGAGAGATAAGAAGCATAAACTCTTCCTTGTGGCATCTTAGTTGTTCATTGATTGCTTTCTCATATGTGCCTTGAGGTGGGGGCCTCTAGAGCCAAGCCAGTGACCTCAAGTCTGCAACCTTGGGGTTTCAAACCTGGGTCCTCAGCATCCCAGGCAGACACTTTATCTACCACACCACAGCCTGGTCAGACTATTTTATTGATTTTAGAGAAAGGAAGAGAGAGAGCAAGAGACAGAAACATCAATCTCTTCCTATATGTGCCCTGACTGGGGAATCAAACCAGCAACCCCTTTGCTGCAGGACAATGCCCTGAACTGATTTTCTTTTTAACCCAAGACAATATATTTTGAAAAGTAGAACATGTTACGGTATAATATTTATTCAAACACAGGTACACAACTGCTGTGTGCAATGCTTATTTAAATTTTTGAGAGCGGTTATGTACCAGACACTTTGTTCTAAGTTTTGAGAAGTCAACAATAATCAAAAACCCTGCCTTCTCGTCATGAGAAACCAAAAGAAAATATAAATAATATTCAGGTAGTAACATGTGCCATATAAAGAAAAATGAAGTGAAGCAGGAAGAGGAAATAATGACAGAAGTATGTGGATCAACATGAAAATAAATTCAAGAGAAAGACAAAGGCATTGAATATGGAGGAGCCATGAGGAATAATAAAATAAAATTAAAAATTCAATCGAATATCTTGAAGATCTATTTATTGGCTTTATTGAGCCATACAAGGATCAGGCAGCATCCCATCTAGCAACTAGAAGGCACTCCTAGAGGTACAAAATGGAAGATTTTTAAAAGATTTTTTATTTATTCATTTTAGAGAGGAGAAAGAAAGGGAGAGAGAAACAGAGAGGGAGAGAGAGAGGAGAGAGAGACAGAGAGAGAAGGTGGGGAGAAGCTGGAAGCATCAACTCCCATATGTGCCTTGACCAGGCAAGTCCAGAGTTTCGAACCGAAATGGAAGATTTTTATAGGAAAAAGGGTGGTGCAAGGGAGCTATAAATGAAAGAAAGGATTATTTTCAGGCAGGGACATTGTTGGTCAAATACGTTTGTAAATATGATATATATGTTTGCTTGCTTATAGTTTGCATTGGGTGTGGGGGACAGGCTGTAAGCAGGCTGGGTCATTATAGCCTAAGGCAGGGGTCCCCAAACTATTGCCCGGCCTGCGGGCCGCATGCGGCCCCCTGAGGCCATTTATCCGGCCCCCACCGCACTTCCGGAAGGGGCACCTCTTTCATTGGTGGTCAGTGAGAGGAGCATAGTTCCCATTGAAATACTGGTCAGTTTGTTGATTTAAATTTACTTGTTCTTTATTTTAAATATTGTATTTGTTCCCGTTTTGTTTTTTTACTTTAAAATAAGATATGTGCCATGTGCATAGGGATTTGTTCATAGTTTTTTATAGTCCGGCCCTCCAACGGTCTGAAGGACAGTGAACTGGCCCCCTGTGTAAAAAGTTTGGGGACCCCTGGCCTAAGGTTTAGTTTTAAGACTAAGCTTTTCCCCACACCCTTGGCTGATTGCATGATGTGGGGTGGTGCACTCTCATGAGGAATCCCATTTATGCCTCAGATAAGTGACTTTGTATCAGAGACTTCTTTATTTGTATATTGGATTAAAGGTTTTTATTTCTACATTATAAAATGGGGGCAGAGGCCCTGGCCGGTTGGCTCAGTGGTAGAGCGTTGGCCTGGCGCGCAGGAGTACTGGGTTCGATTCCCGGCCAGGGCACACAGGAGAAGCACCCATCTGCTTCTCCACCCCTCCCCCTCTCCTTCCTCTCTGTCTCTCTCTTCCCCTCCCACAGCCAAGGCTCCATTGGAGCAAAGTTGGCCCAAGCACTGAGGATGGCTCTGTGGCCTCTGCCTCAGGCGCTAGAGTGGCTCTGGTTGCAACAGAGCGACGCCCCAGATGGGCAGAGCATCACCGGGTGTGCCGGGTGGGTTCCAGTCGGGCTCATGTGGGAGTCTATCTGACTGCCTCCCCGTTTTCAACTTCAGAAAAATACAAAAAAAAAAAAAGAAAATTAAAAAAAAAATGGGGGCACACCAGGAGCTTGCTCTCTCGGTTCCTGACATTAGCATTAGAGGAGAGAGCAGAGAAAGGCCACGTGGAGGAGAGGAGAGGCAGTCAAGATGGCGGATTGCTGAAGGAGAAGCCAGTTTGTGCAGTTTGTGCAGGGAGAAGGAAGGAGATGGGGAACAGAGGTGAATAAGGCCGGTGAGGTAAAAAACCTTTGGTTCTAGAAAACTCAGATAAGTCAGTAGCTTTGTGAGCACTGAATGAGTGGGTTTTGGAGCCCAGTGTGTGTTTTTACTTGCCCGCTGGGTACAAGCTAGGATATAAAACTAATGGCCCACCAGTTCTTGGCTCCGTTGTTTTATTATCATCTGTCCAAATCCAATGTGAACCTGCATGGGCTAGGCGGCTGTGATGGTGGCCATGGCTACTGGCTTCACAGACATCTTTACTTTGGAGGAAGAGAAAGTAAAGGGTTTTTATCATGCAGTTTGCCTCTTCTTTCCAAGGGGGATGGAGAGAGCCTATGAGACAGATTACTTTGATAGTGTTTAACCAGAAAATTCCAGACTGGTTAAGATTGTGTCTGGGGAACAAACCAAATTTAAAAAAAAGAAAAAAGAAAAGAAAAACACAAAAATATTGTGTCTGGGAGAGGTTGATGCAATTAGATTAAGTATTGAATCTAAGTTTGGTATCATGGGCTTTTAGCACAAGTGACACCATTTTGGGCCTGTGGTGTTTTTCTTTAACATAACAGTAACACCTCACAGGATTAAATGAGATAAAACATGGAAAGCAGTTAGCACAGAGCCTAGGGTTTGAGACTTTGGTTTGTGGAATCTGGCTGCCTAGGCTCAAATTTGAACTCTGCCACTTTCTTATCTGTGACTTGGAAAAGTCATTTTAACCTCAGTTCCTCAGTTTCCTCATATGTAATGAAAACATTATAGTACCTACATGTTAGCATTATAAGGCTTTAGTGAGTTTAAGATGTAAAGCACTTGGAATAGTGCCTGGATCATATTAAACATAAAAGTATCAGCTGTAATTACTATAACTATCTCTTATCATCATTACTACTTAGGGCAGAGAGGCAAAGCCACGCCTGCTGACCTCCAGGCCATTTTTTTCAGGTGACCCAGCTGGTATTTGCCCAGCACTTCACAGCTTAGAAAGCTTAAGGAGCCTGTGCCTTAGTCAAACCTCTCAGCTAACCAGTAAGAGTGGATAATTTTTTCAAATTTTTTATTTATTTATTATTATTTTTTTTTACAGAGACAGAGAGTGAGTCAGAGAGAGGGATAGACAGGGACAGACAGACAGGAACGGAGAGAGATGAGAAGCATCAATCATTAGGTTTTCATTGCGCGTTGCAACACCTTAGTTGTTCATTGATTGCTTTCTTATATGTGCCTTGACCGCGGACCTTCAGCAGACCGAGTAACCTCTTGCTGGAGCCAGCGACCTTGGGTTCAAGCTGGTGGGCTTTTCCTCAAACCAGATGAGCCCGCGCTCAAGCTGGCGACCTCGGGGTCTCGAACCTGGGTCCTCCGCATCCTAGTCCAACACTCTATCCACTGCGCCACCGCCTGGTCAGGCAAGAGTGGATAATTTTTTCAAAAATAATTTCTTGGGCCCTGGCCGGTTGGCTCAGCGGTAGAGCGTCAGCCTGGCGTGCGGGGGACCCGGGTTCGATTCCCGGCCAGGGCACACAGGAGAAGCGCCCATTTGCTTCTCCCCCCCCACCCCCCCCCCTTCTTCCTCTCTGTCTCTCTCTTCCCCTCCCGCAGCCAAGGCTCCATTGGAGCAAAGATGGCCCAGGCGCTGGGGATGGCTCCTTGGCCTCTGCCCCAGGCGCTAGAGTGGCTCTGGTCGCAGCAGAGCGATTCCCCGGAGGGGCAGAGTATCGCCCCTGGTGGGCAGAGCCTCACCCCTGGTGGGCGTGCCGGGTGGATCCCAGTCGGGCGCATGCGGGAGTCTGTCTGACTGTCTCTCCCCGTTTTCAGCTTCAGAAAAATTCAAAAAATAAAAAAATAAAAAATAATAAAAATAATTTCTTGGGGTAAAAATTTACATAACATGAAATTAACCATTTTAAGGAGAATAATTCTGTGGCATTTAGTACATTCACAATGTTGTGCAACCACCACCACCATCTAATTCCGAAACATTTCCATCACTCCAAAGTAGTTTCTCCCAATCCCATCCCCTTCCAGCCCCTAGCAGCCACCAGTATGTATTCTATCACTGTGGCTTTATCTATTCTGGATATTTAATATAAATATAATCATGCAACATGTGACCTTTTGTATCTGGCTTCTTTCACTTATCACAATGTTTTCAAGGTTCATCCATGTGGTTGCATGTATCAGTACTTCATTCCTTTTTATGGCTGAATAAGTATATATCATAGTTTATCCATTCATTTATTGGACATTTGAGCTGTTTCCATCTTTTTGCTATTATGCATAGTACTGCTATGAGCATGCATGTATATGTACTTGTTTGAATACTTGTTTTCAATTTTTTCAGGCAGATACCCAGGAGTGAAATTGTAGAGATCATCTTGAAATTCACTGGGTTATATGTTCCCACTTTGAAACCTCTAGTTTGGTGTGTTGACATAAGAAACATTCAGACTGACCAGACAGTGACCCAGTGGATAGAGCATTGGCCTGGGACACAGAGGACCCAGGTTTGAAATTCCAGGGTCGCCAGCTTGAGTGTGGCATCGCTGGCTTGAGTGTGGGATTGTAGACATGACCCCATGGTCACTGGCCAGCTGGAACCCTCTGGTCAAGGCAGATATGAGAAAGCAATCAATAAACAACTAAGGAGCCGCAACAAAGAATTGATGCTTCTCATCTTTATCCCTTCCTCTCTCTGTCTCACTAAAAAAAGAAAAAAAAATGTCCAAACTTGTAGAGAATGTTTATAAGCGTTTATCTGAGCCAAACTAATGACATGTGATGGAGAGCAAGATCTCAAATGCTCCAAAGAATAACAGTTTTGCAGTTTCTTTTGTGTGTTTGATATTAAGGAGGGACCATTAGGAAGATTACATGAAGGAGGGAGAAAGCAAAATGGGGTTTGGATTACAAGATTAGAATTTTTTTTTTTTTGTATTTTTCTGAAGCTGGAAATGGGGAGAGACAGTCAGACAGACTCCCGCATGCGCCCGACTGGGATCCACCTGGCATGCCCACCAGGGGCAACGCTCTGCACACCAGGGGGCGATGCTCTGCCCCTCCGGGGCGTCGCTCTGCCGCGACCAGAGCCACTCTAGTGCCTGGGGCAGAGGCCAAGGAGCCATCCCCAGCGCCCGGGCCATCTTTGCTCCAATGGAGCCTTGGCTGCGGGAGGGGAAGAGAGAGACAGAGAGGAAGGAGGGGGGGGGGTGGAGAAGCAAATGGGCGCTTCTCCTATGTGCCCTGGCGGGGAATCGAACCCAGGTCCCCCACACGCCAGGCCGATGCGCTACTGCTGAGCCAGCCAGCCAGGGCCTAGAATTTTTATTTTTGTGACAAAGACAGAGAGAAGGACAGATAGGGACAGACAGACAGGAAGGGAGAGAGATGAGAAGCATCAATTCTTCGTTGCAGTTCCTTGGTGTTCTTTGCTGTTCATTGATTGTTTTTTCATATGTGCCTGCAGGGGAGAGGGCTGCAGCAGAGCAAGTGACCCCTTGCTCAAGCCAGTGACCTTGGGCTTCAAGCCAGTGACCTTTGGGCACAAGCCAGCAACCATGGGGTCATGTCTATGATTCCATGCTCAAGCCAGCGACCCCGTGCACAAGCCAGAGACCTCGAGGTTTCGAACCTGGGTCCTCTGCATCCCCAGTCTGACGTTCTATCCACTGCACCACTGCCTGGTCAGGCAAAATTGTGGGAACTCTTTGAGGGTGGACAAATATTAGAAGCAGAGGCGGATTAAGGTTGGTTGAGGTCCCAAGTGCAGAAGAAAATATTGGACCCCTTACATTAGAAAAAAGTGTAAAGTTGGGGTTTTGCAGGGCCCTCCAGAAGTTGGGGGCCAGGGTGCACGCCTGATGCACCTGCCGTTAAATCCACTTCTGATTAGAATGAGAGGGCCCTGTCCTAGTAGTTCAGTTGGTTGGAACATTGTCCTGACATGCCAAGGTTGCAAGTTTGATCCCAGTCAAGGCATGCGCAAGAAGCAACCAACAGCTACCTGTAATTCTGGTGGCGGAAACCAGGCAGGTTCACATTGGATTTGGGCAGATGGGAGAAAAATCGTGGAGCCGGAAAGGGTGGACTTTAATGAAGTCTCACAATGGCAGACAAGCACACAGGCAGGGGAAAACCTCTTCTCTGGCACACAAACAGCAAGAATAGCCCTTCACAGTGAGTGGCAGGCAGGCAGGCAGGCAATCCAAGCATCCACAATCTCACATCTCTCCCCAGAGCAAGCACCCATAGCCTTATATATAGGCCATACACACATGGCGCTGCTACGTACCCATGCACCAATCAGGCAAAGTGCTTACAGCCAGTAACCCCACGAGCAAGCCTAACACAGCTGCCCCAGAGTACCTAAATAAGAGAAACAACGAATTAATGTTTTCCCCCCTCCTCTCTTTCTCAAATCAATTTAAAAAAAAAAGGAGTCTGAAAGGGGGTGTTGGGTAAACAAGTGTTCTTTAGGTTTGGTCGCTTGTATTGGGGCAACGCCATGTCTATAGACATGCCCAAGGTCACTGGCAACGCCACGTGTGTATAGTCTATAGAAGGTTGTGGGTGCTTGCCCTCAGGGCAGCAGATTGCAGATTGTAGACTGCCTGCCTCCATGGGGAGGGGCAATTGTTTGCTATTGTTTGCCAGAGAAAGAATATTTTCACCCTGTTTGGCTGGGGAGTGCTGTTTTGCTTGTAGGGGCCTGTCAGTCTAGGGGAGTAAGGAGAAGGAGAGGAAGGCGGTTTTTCCTGCCTGTTTGCTCATTCCCCATTACAAGACTTTAATCAATGGAGTGGCCCACCATTTTCTGGCTCCACAGTTCTTTTACTGTCTGCCTGAATCCAATGAGAACCTGCATGCCCATAGCAGCAGCCACTGGCCTCACAGGGGGCATTTCAAAGATGTGTTAACCTAGATGCACAGGGCTTGTTGAAGGCAAAGATAAGCCTTTCAGTAAAGAAGCGATATGCCTGGGGCATGACTACCTACCATAACCTCCTCAGTTAAGATCATCCTGTGAGGTGACTTTCTATAGAATCCCTTTTTTGTCCACTGGTTGTAAGAGAGGTCAGGAGAGCTGGAGTCATTAGGAAAGGTATCAGGAGAGGAATGAGTCAGAAATGGCTTAAAGAAAAAATGGAAATTTTCCCTGGGTGTTGGGATGTTTTACTTCTTAATTGGGAGGTGGTTACATAGGTTTGTATATACTATATATATAGCCATATACACATATTAGTAATTGGTGTATGTACCTATCCATACATTTGTTATACCTCAATAAAAAAAAAAATTGGAAAAACACCAGGTCTTCAAGCCTGGCAAAAGTGTGCATTTTTCAGATGAATGAAAGAAAAACTTCACAAGTAATAGATACTATTTATGGAGCCTCTTCATATAATCAGACATTTTACACAATCTCCATTACTCATCTCAACTTGAAAGGCCTGATCTTCAAATGAGGAAGCCTTCCGAGAGGGTAATGAATCCAAAGACAAAGCTGAGAAGTGGTGGAACAGGGATCTGAACCTGTTTGTTTGTTTATTCCTCATGAAGATTAATGTTGTGCCTAATCTGTGCCAGGCCCTATAGTGAACAAGCCAAAGTCCCTGCCCTCAGGTCTAGCAGGAGAGACAAGCAGCAAACAAGTTGTAATGCTGGTGGCCAAGGCCAGGCAGGTTCACATCGGATTTGGGCAGATGGTAGAGAAACTGCGGAGCCGGATCTCACAACAGTGGACAAGCACACCAGCAAGGGAAACCACTGCTCAGGCAAACAACAAAATGGCCCCTCAAAGTGGCGGGCAGGCAATCTGCGCATCCACAATCCCCAGTCTCTCTCAAGCGCAAGCACTCATAGCCTTATATGGGTCATACACACGTGGTGCAGCCACTCACTCACACACCAATCACGCCAAGTGTTTACAGCTGGTAAACACCCCACCCCACCACCACCCCACCCCAGCAAGCCTAACACAGCTGCCCCACATTCTACCCCTTTAGGGTTGCTCACCTCACAATAGGTACAGTACATACATTCCAAAAATGACAATGATAAAGGTGCCCTTCACAATGTCTCCCTCAGCACTCTGCCCAGGGCGTTAACTGGAGGCCCACCTCCAAATCCCCACCCCACAGTGTCAACAAGGCCACCCATCATAGGTGGGGGGCCTGTTCAGTCCAGGGCCATGTCCATTGAAACCAAAAATGTCCTTGGTGCGTGTGGGGCAGTTGTGTTAGGCTTGATCATTGGTGTACCACCTGCAAGCATTTTGCTTGATTAGTACATGAGCACGGGGCAGCGCCACATGTGGCCTATATAAAGCTATGGGTGCTTGCGCTTGAGAGAGATTGGGGGTTGTGGATGTGCAGATTGCCTGCCCACCACTGTGAGGGGCCATTTTGCTGTTTGTATGCCTGAGAGGTGGTTTCCCCTGCCTGTGTGCTTATCCACAGTTGTGAGACTTTATTAAACAGAATGGCCCAACCCTTTCCAGCTCTATAGTTTCTCTACCATCAGTCCGAGTCCAATGTGAACCTGCCTGATCTCAACCACCAGCATTAGAGCAGGAAAGCCTAGTGCAGTCAGTCATCTTGGAAAACAGTTAAAAATTAAGACCTAGGTTCTCCTAAATTACTTGGGGCATATAGCCAGGAACAATTTCTATGGAAATCAATTTAGCAGTATCAAAATTGTAAATGTATATACCTTTTTTCTTTTCTTTTTTTTTTTTTTTTGTATTTTTCCGAAGCTGGAAATGGGGAGAGACAGTCAGACAGACTCCCGCATGCGCCCGACCGGGATCCACCCGGCACGCCCACCAGGGGGCGACGCTCTGCCCACCAGGGGGCGATGCTCTGCCCCTCCAGGGCGTCACTCTGTTGCGACCAGAGCCACTCTAGCGCCTGGAGGAGAGGCCAAGGAGCCATCCCCAGTGCTCGGGCCATCTTTGCTCCAATGGAGCCTCGCTGCAGGAGGGGAAGAGAGAGACAGAGAGGAAGGAGAGGGGGAGGGGTGGAGAAGCAGATGGGCGCTTCTCCTGTGTGCCCTGGCCGGGAATTGAACCCGGGACCCCTTGCATGCCAGGCCAACGCTCTACCACTGAGCCAACCGGCCAGGGCTATATACCTTTTACCCCAGAAATTTTCCTTCTGGGAATTTATCCTACAGGTACACTTACTTATATGTGTATGAAATGATGTATGTACAATGTTATTCCCTTATTGCACTGCTTGTAATCTAAATAAAACAAATCATGCAGCTATAAGAAAGAATGATGAGCCTGACTAGGCAGTGGTACAGTGGATAAAGCATTGGCCTGGGACACTGAGGACCCAGGTTTAAAACCCTGAGGTTGCTGGCTTAAAGGCCAAGGTTGCTGGCATGAACCCAAGGTTGCTGGCTTGAGCAAGAAGTCACTGGCTGGGCTGGAGGCCTCCCCCCCCACCCCGTTCAAGGCACATATGAGAAAGCAATCAATGAATAACTAAGGTGCCACAACTATGAGCTGATGCTTCTCAGCTCTTTCCCTTCCTGTATATCTGTCTCTTTCCCTCTCTGCTAAAAATAAATAAATAAATTTTAAAAAGAGGAATTTCTTTTAAAAAAATAAAAAAGAAGAAGAACCAAGGAACAAAACAGTGTAAACCCTATGCTACACGTTGTGAAAAAGAAGAAAATTTTGGCTTTGTAAAGGCTTATGTTAAGTCTAAAGAACACACAGAATGCTACTAACATTGTGATCACTGAGAGGGTGGGAACTGGGTAGAGGGAGCACAGGACTAGAAAAACAGTTTTCCCTGCCTTACTTTTTATTTATTTAATTTTTGGGGTTTTTTAAATTTATTTTTTATTCAGAAAATTATGTTTAACAGGGTGACATTAATCAATAAGAATATATAGGCTTGGCCCTGGCCTGTTGGCTCAGCGGTAGAGCATGGACATGGCATGTGGAAGTCCCAGGTTCGATGCCCGGTCAGAGCACACAGGAGAAGCGCCCATCTACTTCTCCACCCTTCCCTCTCTCCTTTCTGTCTCTCTCTTTCCCTCCTGCAGCCAAGGCTCCACTGGAGCGAAATTGGCCCGAGCGCTGAGGATAGCTCCATCTCAGGCACTAAAATGACTCTGATCGCAGCGGAGCAACACCCCAGTGGGGCCAAGCATTGCCCCCTGGTGAGCATGCCAGGTGGATCCCGGTCTGGTGTATGTGGACATCCCTCTGTCTGCCTCCCCGCTTCTCACTTTGGAAAAATACAAAAAAAAAAAAAAAAAAAAGAGTATATAGGCTTCAGGTAAATAATTCTATAGCATTTGAACTGTTGATTACATTGTATACCCATCATCCAAAGTCAAATCATTTTTTGTCACTGTATATTTGTCTCACTTGACTCCCTTCCCCTCATTCCCTCCCCACCCTCCTCCTCCCCCTGGTAACCACTTCACTTTTATCTGTGTCCATGAGTCTCAGTTTTATATCCCACCTATGTGTGGAATCATATAGTTCTTAGTTTTTTCTGATTTACTTGTTTCACTCAGTAGAATA
Source organism: Saccopteryx leptura (assembly GCF_036850995.1). Taxonomy (NCBI): domain Eukaryota; kingdom Metazoa; phylum Chordata; class Mammalia; order Chiroptera; family Emballonuridae; genus Saccopteryx; species Saccopteryx leptura. The sequence continues at coordinate 47,734,809 of NC_089512.1, read as the reverse complement.
TTCTCAAGGTCTATGCATGTTGTTGTAAATGGCAATAGGTCATCATTTTTTTTTTTTTTTTCATTTTTCTGAAGCTGGAAACAGGGAGAGACAGTCAGACAGACTCCCGCATGCGCCCGACCGGGATCCACCCGGCACGCCCACCATGGGGCGACGCTCTGCCCACCAGGAGGCAATGCTCTGCCCATCCTGGGTGTCGCCATGTTGCGACCAGAGCCACTCTAGCGCCTGAGGTAGAGGCCACAGAGCCATCCCCAGCGCCCAGGCCATCTCTGTGCTACAATGGAGCCTTGGCTGCGGGAGGGGAAGAGAGAGACAGAGAGGAAAGCGCGGCGGAGGGGTGGAGAAGCAAATGGGCGCTTCTCCTGTGTGCCCTGGCCGGGAATCGAACCCGGGTCCTCCGCACGCTAGGCCGACGCTCTACCGCTGAGCCAACCGGCCAGGGCAGGTCATCATTTTTTATGGCTGAGTAGTATTCCATCATATCTATATATGTATCACATCTTTTTTTTTTTTTTTCAGAGACACAGAGAGAGGGATAGATAGGGACAGACAGACAGGAATGGAGAGAGATGAGAAGCATCAATCATTAGTTTTTCATCGTGACACCTTAGTTGTTCATCGATTGCTTTCTCATATGTGCCTTGACCGTGGGCCTTCAGCAGACCAAGTAACCCCTTGCTCGAGCCAGCGACCTTGGGTTCAAGCTGGTGAGCCTGTGCAAACCAGATGAGCCCACGCTCAAGCTGGTGACCTCGGGGTCTTGAACCTGGGTCCTCGGCATCCCAGTCTGACGCTCTATCCACTGCGCCACTGCCTGGTCAGGCTATATCACATCTTCTTTATCCAATCTTCTATTGAGGGACACTTTGGTTGTTTCCATGTCTTTGCCACTCTGAATAATGCTGTGATGAACATGGGGTGCATGTGTCTTTACATACCAATGTTTTTGAGTTTTGGGGGTAGATTGCTGGGTCATATGATAGTTTTATTAATTTTTTGAGGAACCACCATACTTTCTTTCATAATGGCTGTACTAGTTTACATTCCCACTAGCAGTGAATGAGGGTTCCTTTTTCTCCACAGCCTTTCCAACACTTGTTATTATGTGTCTTGTTGATAATAGTCAATCTAACAGGTGTGAGATGATATCTCATTGTAGTTTTGATTTGCATTTCTCTAATAGTGAGGATGAGCTTCTTTTCGTACGTCTGTTGGCCATTTGTATGTCTTCTTGGGAGAAGTTTCTGTTCAGGTCCTCTCCCTATATTTTAATTGGATTGTTGCTGAGCTTTGTGAGTTCTTTATATATTTTGGATATTAACCCCTTATCAGAGCTGTTGTTTGTAAATGTCATCTCCCACTTAGTTGGCTGCCTATTTTGTCTGTTGTCAGTTTCAATTTTTTTTTTTTTTCTGAAGCTGGAAACGGGGAGAGACAGTCAGACAGACTCCCGCATGCGCCCGACCGGGATCCACCCGGCACGCCCACCAGGGGGCGATACTCTGCCCACCAGGGGGCGATGCTCTGCCCCTCCGGGGAATCGCTCTGCCGCGACCAGAGCCACTCTAGCGCCTGGGGCAGAGGCCAAGGAGCCATCCCCGGCGCCCGGGCCATCTTTGCTCCAATGGAGCCTTGGCTGCGGGAGGGGAAGAGAGAGACAGAGAGGAAGGAGGGGGGGGGGTGGTGGAGAAGCAAATGGGCGCTTCTCCTATGTGCCCTGGCCGGGAATCGAACCCGGGTCCCCCGCACGCCAGGCCGACGCTCTACCGCTGAGCCAACCGGCCAGGGCTTATTTATTTTTATTTTATTTTATTTTTTTAGAGAGGAAATGGGGAGACAGAGAGAGAGAAGGGGGGGAGGAGCTGGAAGCATCAACTCCCATATGTGCCTTGACCAGGCAAGCCCAGGGTCTCGAACCAGCGACCTCAGCATTTCCAGGTCGATGCTTTATCCACTGTGCCACCACAGGGCAGGCCCTATTTTTTGTTTTTTACATTTTATTTTTCATTTAGTTTCAATTTTTTTTCTTTCTTAACCTAAATTTATATATATATATATATATATATATATATATGTTTTCTATAATTTTTAACTATTGAACCGTGTAAGTGTGTTAATCACTTAAAAGTTTAACTAGCCTGACCAGTGGTTGGCTCAATGGATACAGCATCAGTCTAGTAGGACACTGAGGACCCAGGTTTGAAACCCCAAGGTCACTGGCTTGAGCACAGGCTCACCGGCTTGAGTGCGGGATGACTGGCTTGAGTGAGGGATTATCAACATGATCCCATGGTCACTGGCTTGAGCCCAAAGGTTGCTGGCTTGAAGCCCAAAGGTTGCTGGCTTGAACCCAAGGTCACTGGCTCGAGCAAGGGGTCACTGGTTCAACTGGAGCCCCCAGTCAAGGTGCATATGAGAAAGCGATCAATGAACAACTTAAATTGCCTCAATGGAAAGTTGATGCTTCTCATCTCTCTTCCTTCTTGTCTGTTTATCCCTGTTTGTTTCTCTCTCCTTCACTAAAAAAAAAAAAGAAAGATCAGGAAGAGCATTAATAGGACAGAACCTCAGAGGCAGAATTTCAATAGGAAAGGGATGCCGTTTACCAAATGCCATAAAGGCAGTGAGGCCTGGGCTTGGGAAATCCTCCTGCAGGGACGTTTTGGTGAGGAGAGGCATTCCAGAGGTGGCTAAAAACCCTCCCCTCCTGTGCACAGAGAAGTAGGCCTGGGCTCTGAAGTCAGACAAGTAGGAGATCAAATGCCAGCTGGACCCTCACCCTGTGATTCTTGGCCTCTCCCTCAGGTGATGTAGGAGTAGGAACATCTGCCTTCAGGGGTTATTGGGAGGAAATGAAATGGGAAAGTACAGACCCTGGCACGCAGTATGTGCTCAGGGAGTCCTGCTCCTTGTCCCCTTCCTCTCCAACGCCTCCCCTGACTTACTGCTTTCTGCCCTAAATAAACAAGTCTGTCAGGTCTTAAAGAAGAAAAACACCAGCACTTTCAAATACCCCTTTCCCCCTTTCAGTTACTACCTTAATTCTGTCTTCCCTTTTAGGGCCAAATGTATCAAAACTAGTGTAGACTCAGGCTCAATTTTCTCCCCCATCCCTACACTAAGTCTCAACAGTCTGCCTTCTACATGCAGCCCTGGAATGCCTCTCTTCACGGAAATGCCCCAAGCCCAGGCCTCACTGCCTTTATGGCATTTGGTAAACAGCATCCCTTTCCTGTTGAAATCCTGCCTCTGAAGTTCTCTCCTATTTCACTGGCCTGACTCCTCCTGTCCCAGGAAGGGACCTGTTCTCCTCTCAGGCCTGCAGAACCCAGCACACCTGGAGAAGCAGCTCATACTATTTCCACTGCTGAAAATGATCTTGCTGACTTGCAACCCCAGCTCAAGGACCATGTCTCCGTGGAGCCTCCTCTGGCAGCTGAGACCTACAGTGTTTGTCTTTTCTCTGAATTTTCGTGTGTTGCCTGCTTCAGCCCATACCTCATTCAGTCTCTCATTGCTTCAACTGGCAGAAAAGGACCCGTTTTTAGAATCAGACATTGAATTTCCATCTACTTTTCCTATTAGCTGTGTGACTCAGGTCAGGCCAACAAGCTAATACACCTGTCTGAGAGGTTTTCTTACATGTTAAATGGGGAGAATAATGCCCACCTCAGAGGGTTTTGGTGAGGCTGGGATCCTTATCTTGTGTTGGTGGGAAGCAGGGTGTGCTTCATATGCATGAGATCAGGGCAGACCATTGCACTCAGAAGGCCTAGGACTTGGGGTTAACACTCTATGGTCTCTGTCTTGAAATTCTTGATAGTCTCGGTCAGGTAGCTTAGTTGATTAGACTCTAACTAATCTAATGGTCAGTGGTCCCCAACCTCTGGGCCATGGACCGATATCGGTCTGTGGGTCATTTGGTACTGGTCCGCAGAGAAAGAATAAATAACTTACATTATTTCTATTTTATTTATATTTGAGTCTGAACGATGTTTTATTTTTTAAAAATGACCAGATTCCCTCTGTTACATCCGTCTAAGACTCACTCTTGACGCTTGTCTCGGTCACGTGATACATTTATCCATCTCACCCTAAAGGCCGGTCCATGAAAATATTTTCTGACATTAAAGCAGTCCGTGGCCCAAAAAAGGTTGGGGACCACTGGATTAGAGCATTATCCTGATACACCAAGATTGAGGGGTTGATCCCTGGTTAGGGCACATACAAGAATCAACCCCCTGGCCAAGGCACATATGAAAAGCAGTCAATGAGCAACTAAAGCAGGGGTCCCCAAACTTTTTACACAGGGGGCCAGTTCACTGTCCCTGAGACCATTGGAGGGCCGGACTATAAAAAAAACTATGAACAAATCCCTATGCACACTGCACATATCTTATTTTAAAACGGGAACAAATACAATATTTAAAATTAAGAACAAGTGAATTTAAATCAACAAACTGACCAGTATTTCAATGGGAACTATGCTCCTCTCACTGACCACCAATGAAAGAGGTGCCCCTTCCGGAAGTGCGGCGGGGGCGGATAAATGGCCTCAGGGGCCGCATGCTGCCCGCAGGCCGTAGTTTAGGGATGCCTGCTCTACACCATCCAGCAGCCAGCAGACACACATGGACCCCTACTGGGGACTGCACTCACCCTGTGAAGATTCCTGCATCTCATGGAGCCCAACATTAAGTAGCAAATACAAAACACTATGACAGGTCAAGAGAAAGAAAAAAGTTCTACATTTTAGTACCTTTAATGGCATTTTCTCCTGCTTTATAAACAAGTGGCCCCACATTTTCACTTTGCACTGGGATTCTGAAATTATGTAGATGACCCTAGAGAGAGGCTAGGAGAGTTATATGGCCCTGGAAGGGTCTTAAAATTTGCCAGTTCTCCCCAAGAAGGTTACAGAGGTATACTCATGAGAGTAAAAGGAGAAACCACCTAGCATACAATGTTAGCCTGGAGCCTTGTTTCCAGACCTCACTGTCTGTGGTAGACTATTACTGCTATGTAACAAGTCACTACACACTCAAGGGTATAAAACATCAACTATTTTATAGTGCTCACAGATTCTATGGGTTAGGAATGCAGGCAGGGTCTATCAGGGTTGGCTTCTACCACAATGTCTGGGGCTTCAGAAGGACTCTGATAATGGGGGGCTGGAGGGTCCACTGCCAAGATGGTTTCTTTATTCCTATGCCTGGCACCTCCATGGGGATGGCTGGAAGGTGTGTATGTATGCGTGATTAGCTGGGACTGACAGAGCACTTCCACCTGATCTTTCCAACATGGCAGCCTCAGGCTAGTTAGAATTCCTACATGGTGACTCAGAGCATCAGCAAGCAGTGTAGAAGGTGCACAGTCTTTTATAACCTACTCTCCCAGCATCAATTATAATATACTCTCCTGGTTGAAGCAGTCACAGCCCACCCAGATCCAAAGGTAGGAAAAACAGATTCCATCTCTTCATGGCGAACTATCAAGGTTACAGAAACTCGTGTGGGATGGGACATATATTTGCAGCCATCTTTGAAAAGTACAATCAACCACAACTATGAATTAAGTTTTAAAATATATTCTGTAATTATCTTGCAAAAACCATCATCAATTTCTGTTATGTTTGTAATAGAGGATTATGATTTAAAACTAATATATTTAAAATATATTGCCATCTTTTTTTTTTTAAGATTAAAAATTTTTTTATTGATTGATTTTAGTGAGAGAGGAATGGAGAGAGAGAGAAACAGGAACGTTGATCTGTTCTTGTGTGTGCCCTGACCAGGGAACAAACCAGCAACCTCTGTGCTTTAGGATGATGCTCTAAACAACTGAGCCATCTGGCTAGGGCTCGTTGCCATTTTTAATATCTGTTTTGGCATTCTACATTTATTTTATTTTTTTATTATTTGGCGAGAGAGAAAGAGATAGACAAGGATAGACAGACAGGAAGAGAGAGAGATGAGAAGCATCAATTCATTGAGGCACTTTTAGTTATTCATTGATTGCTTTCTCATATGTGCCTTGACCGGGGGACTCCAGCTGAGCCAGCAACCTTTGGGCTCAAGCCAGCAACCATGGGGTCATGCCTATGATCCCACGCTCAAGCTGGTGATTCCGTGCTCAAGCTGGTGAGCCCTTGCTTAATCCAGCAACCTTGAGTTTTCGAACCTGGGTCCTCAATGTTCCAGGTCAACATCCTATCCACTGTGCCACCACCTGGTCAGGCTGGCATTATACATTAAAATAAATAATAATATTCCAGGAGCTTTACAAAATAGAAGTGGCTTTGATCTCTTTCGATTTCTGGAGTGAGGACCTATGATTTGTTTTTGTAATATTCTACCACTATGATTCCCCAGCATTTAGAACCAAGCATACAGTTGGTGCTTAATATACACTTATTTCGCCTGACCAGGCAGTGATGCAGTGGATAGATTATCGGACTGGGATGCAGAGGACCCAGGTTCGAGACTCCGAGGACGCTGGCTTGAGCGCGGGCTCATCTGATTTGAGCAAAAGCTCGCCAGCTTGAACCCAAGGTCGCTGGTTCCAGCAAGGGGTTACTTGGTCTGCTGAAGGCCCGCGGTCAAGGTGCATATGAGAAAGCAATCAATGAACAACTAAGGTGTTGCAACGTGCAATGAAAAACTAATGATTGATGCTTCTCGTCTCTCTCCATTTCTGTCTGTCTGTCCCTGGCTATCCCTCTCTCTGACTCACTCTCTGTCTCTGTAAAAAAATAAATTAAAAAAAAAAAAGAAGCTTAAAAAAATATATATATATATATCCACTTATTTCATTATTAGCTAAGACAAAAGAGAAACTGGCTTTAAAGAAACGTGACATAGTGGATGACTAATATTTTAATTTCAGGTTATTTCATTGTCACCACTATCCAGAGTCTAAAATGAGTAGTTTCCTTCATTGGCTTGGGTTAAATCATTCCAAAGGGAGATTCAGGGCCAAAGGTGTGTTTGTGTTGCTTTAGTTTGCATAAATTATATGGACAATCAATTCAGTTCTCCAGTTCAGGCTCCATTATCTACAGTTCAGTTTATTTCAATGATCATTTGCGGAGTATGTACTGCATGCTGGGAGCTCAGGCACTGATCTAGCCACTGGAGATATAGAGATGCCCAGCACGGTTCCTGTCCTCAGTGGGTGAGTGTGTGTGTGTATGGGGGGGGGGGTGCTGGTAGACAAATGAAGTGTAGCTATGTGCAAGGAACTCAAACATAATAATCTATACAGGTCTTAGTGTTATACAAAACATGTGACTCAGGCTTAAGCAATCAAAGTTGAACATGGCCCTGGTCACTGTGATCGGTTCAGGGATGAACAGATACCCAATTGGATCCAATCAAAGTAAACTGCAGAATTTTTGAGGAAACACTCAAGTGTCCTGTGAGTTTTCATGGACTTGAACCTTGGGTGGAGGGAAAGCTGGAGCCATCTCAGCTACGTTTACACAATGAGAGCTGAGCCTGAAGTCACACAGTGTTCTGCTGACTTGTGTGGAGCACTGAGACCAACCAGACCCACAACAAGCCGCCCACAAGCCAGATCTACGTTTTTCTGTATCATGCAGCATTACATCCCCCCTCCTTTTTTCCAAACCTACAACCATTGAACTAGTTTTTCTATCACTTGTAACAGAGTCCGAGTGAATCCCTGCTGATTTTTTCTCTGGCAATATTGACATTCAATAAAGATCATTTTTTTTCTTCTTCTGGCGAGAGAGCTTGTAGAACATGAAAATCACTGGGGAGCTTTGCACACATTTGCAGGGGAAGAGTGTCTTTGACCTGAAGGAGTGTTCTAGGCCCCAAGGACCATCATGGGAGTCATCTACCCAGTGCCTTTCAGCCTTCCTACTGCAGCTCTGTGCCCTCAGATGGCCTACTTCACCCAGCCAGCCCCTGAAGCTCTTGTGGATTCAGAGTTTGGTAATAGGCCAACTGGCCACCTTCACCAGACTTAGGTTATGTTGTGAGAATTTGGGTATTATTCTTATTATAGTTAGCAATATTTGCATCTTTTACAAGTAGACATTGGCCCCATACCTTTGAGTAGGTATGACTTGAGGAGCTCTGTTCGTTCAGTAGGTGAGAATGAGATCTTCTGGATTTCAGCTTAAATTTGTACCCCTCCCCTTACCTCTCTAGAAGGGAATGATTTAGAGATGATACAAGAAGTCAACCTTAGCTAGAAGCTTCTGACACCAGATTACTATTAATCTGTGAAGCCCTTTTTTCAGCCTCAGATATGGTTTGCAAATTTAAAATTCTAGAGATTGTTTTCTCTTAGTTCATTCTCTCATTATGGTCCTGGACAACTTGGTTTTATCTTCCTCCTCAGATTCCTTCTACTAATGTTGAGGTCCTGTCCCTATTTGCTCAACCAGGAAAGTAATATTTCTATTAGAAAATATTTTCAGAAACCAAACAACTCCAAAGCAAGTTGGTTAACATTGGAAGAAAATTAATATTAACAATGATTGCTAACAGTGATTGAGAGCTAACTATATATAAATAAGGCATAACATCATAGGGCAGGGGTCCCCAAACTTTTTACACAGGGGGCCAGTTCACTGTCCTTCAGACCGTTGGAGGACCGGACTATAAAAAAAACTATGAACAAATCCCTATGCACACTGCACATATCTTATTTTAAAGTAAAAAAACAAAACGGGAACAAATACAATATTTAAAATAAAGAACAAGTAAATTTAAATTAGCAAACTGACCAGTATTTCAAAGGGAACTATGCTCCTCTCACTGACCACCAGTGAAAGGGGTGCCCCTTCCAGAAGTGCGGCGGGGGCCAGATAAATGGCCTCAGGGGGCCGCATGCGGCCTGTGGGCCGTAGTTTGGGGACCCCTGTCATAGGGCATATGGTAGGTAGTAAGTCATGTGATTGAATCACATAACAACCCTGAGATGGATACCATTCTCACCCTTCCACAGCTGAAGTTGCTGAGGCAAGGACATACATGAACAAGGGTGAGCTCTGGATCCAACTGAAACAGTTCAACCTCACCCCCTTAATTTGAAAAATAAAACCTACTTACTTTTAATATAATTTCAAAGTGAAAATTTGCAATAGTACTATAATAAATTCACATATATAGAACCTGCACTTTTAACCATTACAAGATATTTGTTCAATAAATAAATAGATGCTTAAACATAGTAAGTAGCTAATTTTAATTAAGAAAACATCAATACACCCAAAATTGAAATGAAAATCCAAAACAAAGATTAATCTTGGCTGAAAGTCACAAAGCTGAAGGGGAAATGAAGTGTGTCTAATATTTTCTGCACAATTCTTATTCATTTCTGTATTTATCCTTCTCAAGGTTTACTTATAGCAGGGGTTGGGAACATTTTTGGCTGAGAGAGCCATGAACGCCACATATTTTAAAATCTAATTCCGTGAAAGCCATACAACGACCCATGTACGTTATGTATTATCCAATAAAAATTTGTTGTTGTCCCAGAGGACAGCTGTGATTGGCTCCAGCCACCGCAACCATGAACATGAACAGTAGGAAATGAATGGATTTGTCTGCGAGCCAGATGCAGCCATAAAAAGAGCCATATCTGGCTCGCAAGCCATAGGTTCCCAACCCCTGACTTATAGCAATAGATTCATGAAAGCTCAGAGCTTATAAAAATCTTAGAGACCCTTCAGTGCAAACCGCCTCCTAACCCCCATCCCCACCTCCCAAATTTGGCAGGTGGGTGAGCTGTCCTGAAAAGGGAGCCAGGTGCTCTGCCTCTCAAGCAGCCACGGGAAGCTCAGCGCCTACTGGCTTAAGAACCAGATCACCTCAGGCCAAAGGCTAGCTCTGTCACTTATAAGCTGTGTGGCCTTGGAACTGAGGTCTAACCTCACAGGACCTTGGTTTCCTTATCTAAAAATGGAGCAAAGAATACACATTTCATGAAGTTATTGAGAGAACTAAAAAAGATACATAAATAGCTTGGCAACTAGAAGGGATCTAATAGGTGTCCCCTTTTTCTACCTCTTCAAATAGCTTCATTACAAATTATTTCTCTAGAATGGAGAAATACTGGAATAAACATTTTTATGGCCCTTGATCTATATTGCCAACTTGTTTTCCAAAGGGTGATGCCACTATTGGCATTTGAAATTGCTAGTTTCACTATCCCTTTGTCAGCACAAAATATATATTTTTTTCTTCTGGTTATTAGGGGAAAAAAAGTACTTTATCACTCTTTAAGTTGTGTCTTTTTTATTAATTGTGTGACTTTGACAACTGGGGTATTGGCATTTTTTCTTATCAATATGTATGAATTATTTTTTATGAGATAGCAATTAAAATCTTACATACTGACTGCAAATGTTTATTCCTAGCTGTTGGGGACCGAAAGCCAACAGGGCCTTTGCAGTTTAGATTTTTGGGGGACAGAGGTGTGGGGAACTGGCAGTAAGCTGACAGTCTGTCCAACCCCCCACCTCATTTGTTCTGTGAAGTTGCTAAATGCTATTTTTTTCCACACCTTCATGTTAATTATGTTGCTGGATTGTTTATACTTGTCCTATCCCCCATGTCCTTCAGAAAGACTTGAGGAAATTTCCTTTTTATCCTTTGTTTTGTGAAGTTAAGATGTTATGTATGGTGGGAGTTTTCTGCACTTGGCAGAATTCTTGGGATGCCTTGGAAATGTGACTTTGTTTTAATCATCTCTTTGATTTGCTAATGACCTCACTTTGCCCTATAAATAAAGCAGGTAGGGGGGTGGAGGTTCACTTTTTGCAAGCTATCTCTTGCATTGCAAAGAGACCTCCCGAGCCCATCCTTTTTCTCTTTAAGCCTATTTTTCTTAATTCCATGCCGTTCCCACTCAGGACCTGGAATTACTAGCTGCGCTGGTTCACGGCACCTAGCCTTTTGTTTACCTTTTTGTTTTGAAACTGTTTAATCTGCTTTAAGTGATTTTGTAGTTATATTTATTATTGTGGTAGTTTTTAATGTTTTTAAGCCACAAAGTCTTTCATCTGTATTTTGATGTCTTTCTTTATGATTTATCCTATAAATTTGAAACTCTCCTCTCTGGAGGCTAGATAATTTGAGGAACAGATTTTAAGGGTTGAATTGTGCCACCCCCCAAAAAAAAGATATGTTGAAGTCCTAATCCCCACAACCTGCTAATGTGGCTTTATTTGGAAATAGTCTTTGTAGATGTAACCAAGCAGAAATGAGGTCTTACTGAAGTAGAGTGGGTGCTAGCCCAATATAACTGATGTCCTTACAAGAAGAGAAAACAGCCTGACCAGGCGGTGGCGCAGTGGATAGAGCATCGAACTGGGATGCGAAAGACCCAGGTTCAAGTCCCCAAAGGCACCCTCTGGTCCACTGAGGATGGAAAAATTCAGCCCAGTTGGAGATCCTGCTTGGTTTTGACGTTACAGCATGTCCTGCTGATTTATACAGAAGGCAGGGAGTATTTCCCATACCCTAGCCGCATCCTGACCCAAGATTCTCAAAGCAGCAAGAAACCAGACCGGTGGCTCTACCTCCTAAGAACTCTGGAGCAGAGCGGGGGCGGGGTGGGAAGGGAGGGGACGTGCTCTGAGGCCCACGGAGAGACGCCAGGGCTCATATTTACATTCCACCATAAACAATGGCCCGAAATTCCCTCCAACACTGCAGCTCAGGAACAGGCCCTACAGTGCATCCATCCAGGCTTGTTTTACCGGACAATCAACGCGTGCAAAGTGTGCAGTGACCTGTTTCTAAATAGATCTCATTTGGGCCGTGACTTTGAAAGCGAGCCAAAGGCCCTATCCTAAAATAGACAGCCTACTGCCCTGTTATTTTCATGGCTTAAAAAAAAAAATCTCCAAAGCAAAGCAAGTATTTTTATCACAGGCCTTGCTCAGAATAGCAACACCTATTTACTTGGAGGGAGGAGACTGCAGGGCAAATTTCAGCAATGGAAGAACATTACAGTCAGTACACAGCAGAGAATCCTCTTCACTAGAGGGCAGGTGTTGTTTGGTCTCCAGTATAACAGCATTTCCAGCCTTGAACCCCAACCCCAGGACATAATCCATATCCTGGCCCCCCATGCACCTCACTTTCTAAACTGCTCCTGGATTCCCTACCACAGTCAGGGTTACATAAGGGGGTCTCACCTCAGGTTTCAGACTGTCTGCAGCCTTCACCCTTTGCTTTTCTTGGTGGCCAGAATTCAGACCTTCCTAGGCCTAGCAGCTCACCGACCTAAAGAGCATTCATCAGCCCTGAATAATCATCATTGCAGCTAAATTTTTTTAAGCGCTCACTGGATACCAGGCATCATACTATGCATTACTCCTGTAGGTATTATCTCACTGAATTTTAAAGCCTGTTCTAGGAGCTTGGAGTATGCCCATTTTATAGAAGGGAAAACTGAAACTGAGATAAACCAGGATCACACAGGCAGAGGATGAGCTGGGAAGTCTGAACCCAGACTGAATGGCTTCCAAGTATGAGCTCTAGAACATTCTCTCATAGTTGTTGATTTTTATTACCTATGAATATGATCTCATTTTGTATAACACACATTTATGTGTATCTATGGAGATGAGTCCAATATGCTACTTCTTGGGAGAGTCGGGGAGTGAAAATGTGAAACATTTTTTATTTACCTTTCTTTATTTTTTTCCCAGTTAGTCAAGAAGACTTTTTAATTTATTTTTTATTTTTTAATTTGCCTGCTTGGGTGGTGACACAGTGGATAGAGCATCAGACTGGGATGCAGAGGACCCAGGTTCGAAACCCCAAGGTTGCTGGCTTGAGTGTGGGATCATAGACATGACCCCATGGTTGCTGGCTTGAGCCCAAAGGTCACTGGCTTGAAGCTCAAGGTTGCTGAAGCTCAAGGTTGCTGGCTTGAGCAAGGGGTCACTGGCTCTGCTGTAGCTGCCCCCGGTCAAGGCACATATGAGAAAGGAATCAATGAACAACTAAGATACTGCAACGAGGAACTGATGTTTCTCATCTCTCTTTCTTCCTGTGTGTCTGCTGTCCCTATCTGTTCCTCTCTCTGTCTCTGTGCGTGCGCACACACACACACACACACACACACACACACACACACACACACAATTTCCCCATGATTAAATTGAATTTATTTGGGTGAATTCGGTTAGTAAAATTACATAGATTTCAGGCTTCCATAATACATCATCTGTACAGTGCACCACAATCACTACCACAAGGCAAGTATCCTTCCATCACCATTTATAACCCTTTCTCTCTTTTTTAAATGTTTATTTTATTGAGTTTAGAGAAAGAAGAAGAAAGAGAGGGAGAGAGGGACAGTAACATCGATCTGTTCCAGTGTGTACCCTGACCGGGGATCGAACTGGCCACCTCTGTGTTTCAGGATGATGCTCTAACGGATAGAGTCTAATCAACCGAGCTATCCAACCAGGGCTACCATCTTCTTTTTTATGAGTGTGTATCTTTTTATTGTCAGAAAGTAAATACTATTTTGAGAAAAGTAAATAGAGGAAAGTGCTTAGTGTCTCTGGCATGAGGAAATATAGTATAGTGGTTAGAGTTGTACTTAGGAGCCAAGCTGCCTCAGTTTAAATCCTATCACTGCCACTTCCTAGCTGTGTGGCCTTGGACAAGGCATGTATCATCTTTGTGTCTTAATTTCCTCACCCATGAAATAAAGGCTGATAAATAATAGCAACTTTATGTTCAATAATGTGACCTCTGGGGGACACTGGAGCTAGATCCAGCTAGATCCAAGCCAGAACAGAGACTGCTTCCCATAAATCCCCTCCGGAGGTGTCTGACTGACCTTTCTATGTCCCAGATGTGCTGGTTTCTGGAAGAGGCTCTTGTTCTGCCATGGGCAAGTATGTATGGCATTTTCCCCTCATCTGGGGTAGGTCACACCTAAATACTCCTATCCATTCTACCCTGACAATATAACCCTTTAGTGCCTGCCACATGTTGTTTCCCTGCTGCCCAGACATGCCTTCTTACATATATTACATAGTTCCCTTAATAAACTCTTAAAATTTATTTTTATTGATTGTTTTAGAGAGACAGAGAGAAAGGGAGAAGGAGAGAGAGAGAGAGACAGGGAAGCATTTGCTTGTTGTTCCGCTTAGGTGTGCATTCATTTGTTGCTTCCTATGTGTGCCCCAGTCAGGGATCGAACCCACAACCTTGGATTCTGGGGAGGATGCTCCAACCGACTGAGCTAACTGGCCAGGGCAATAAACTCTTGATGTAATGTTGGAGGTGTAAAGCCTCCTTTTCTTGGTCTCTCAGCCCAGGGAAATCTTCCTAACGGAGGGAAAGTCATGATTTCTACTTTGGATAGATTGAGATGGAGCTTCGAGATGTCCTATGGAAATGCCAAAGGAGAAGAATGTGGGAATCCTCAGTGTATAACTATGGTAACCATAGTTGAAAATACATGTGAGGTTGCCCAAAGAGAAGGTCAGAATAAGATGAGGAGAGCATCAAGGACTACGGCTTGAGGAACCCCAACCTTTAACAGCTGTGTTTTTGCAGGAGGTCAAGCTTGCCAAGGAGAGATAGAGGAGCAGCCAGAGAGGTAGAGGAGTGTACATAGTGAAGGAAGCCAAGAAAAGAAGGTGATGGGAAGAGACGGTGGTCCACCAAATCTCACACTGCTCCAAAGTCAAGTTAGAAGAGTACCGAGGGACTCATCGAGATTGGTGGCCTTCAGGAAAGCCATTTAAATTTGACTTGGGCTTAACTCTGCACTTACTGCTTTATTAGACAGCCCTAAGTGAGTGGGTCTGTGACATTGGAATTGGCAATGGAGCTGGGGCTGTTCCCAAAGAGTGACACCAAATGGCCAGAAACCCCCATGAAAAGGTGCTCAGCCTCATTAGTCATCAGGGAAATGTAAGTCCAAACCACAATGGGATTCCATTTCACACCCATTAAGTTGGCTAAAAATAAAAAGCTTAACAATGCCAGGGTTTGGCAAGGATGTTGAGCAAATGGAACTCTCATGCATTGCTGGTAGGAATGTCTAAGGTGGTACAACCTTCTTGGGAAACACTTTAACTAGTATGGTTGAGGATGTGCACAGTGTGCTGGGCCAGTTTCCCTGGGAAACAAACTCTGAGGAATAGGTTTGCAGCAGGAGAGTTATTGGGCAGTGCTCTCAGGAACAACACTTGTGAGGGAGTAAGGACAGCAGAATTTCACAAAGGGAGAAGATGAACTGCCACAGAGTTGTAACAGAACTCTTACTCACCTAGAGCTCTAAAACCAGGATGGCCCTTCAGAGTTGTCCTGAAATGACAGAAAGGTGCCAGGCATTTGTACCCCTATATTGGCTAGTCATTGTCTGGGAATGCCCCAAAGAAGAGGTTGTAACCTTGGATAAGGCAGCTCTGTTTATTAGAGTGCAAGCCTCCTGGAAGCTGGGGAATGCATGCCTTTGTCCTAAAGGAGAAGCGCTGGGCACACACCACAGCATTCATCACATTTGAAACCCCTGCTTCGTAAAATAAGTTAATGCCATCTATGAACAGCTCCTCCTGCATCCTGATTCATTTCTTTTTTCTGGGCCAACTTTAAAGGGTTAGTGGAATGGGCTACAACTCTCATGCTACAGCTGGTCTACTTGTTATCTCCCTGTCTACTAACCAATCTAGACCCCTAATGCTCAGCTACTACCTCTAGTTTATGGAGATTACCTAGCAAGATGGCCCAGACATCCATCTCTAAGGGGTCTGATACCTGGTCACCATACTTGTCTTAGTCATAATTGCTGTATCTGGCTATTTACCCTCAAAATTGGCCAGTCAAGGCCCTAGCTGGTTGGATCAGTGGTAGAGTGTCAGCCTGGCACGTGGAAGTCCCAGGTTTGATTCCCTACCAGGCCACACAGGAGAAGCACCCATCTGCTTCTCCACCCTTCCCTCTCTCCTTTCTCTCTATCTCTCTCTTCCCCTCCCGCAGCCAAGGCTCCATTGGAGTAAAGTTGGTCTGGGCGCTGAGGATGGCTGCATGACCTCCGCCTCAGGTGCTAGAATGACTACAGTTGCAACAGAGCAATGCTCCAGATGGGCAGAGCATCGCCCCCTAGTGGGCTTGCTGGTGGATCCTGGTTGGGCGCATATGGGAGTCTGTCTCTCTGCCTCCCTGCTTCTCACTTTAGAAAAATTTAAAAAACAAACAAACAAACAAAAATTGGTCAGACAAGAACAAAGAAACACTTGAGTACATCTCCTACAGTGTTAAATGTATTCTTCCCTGTCCTGTTATGTAACAGCAGCACTGCCTCCTCTGATGTCATGGTCAATGCACCTGCCAGGAGGGTGACTCTTCTTTTTGCCTGATAGCTTCTTGGCACAAGGAGCCTCAAGAGATCAGGTAGCAGATATAGCCAAGACCTCTAGACCTAGAGAGTCTGGAGTTGTCAGGTGGGAAGCCCAAATTATCCCAGTGGCTCACTGGGAATATGGTGAGAGGAGTCACTCTTCTAGTCCCTATCCCCAAATCTGTTTACAAGTGCACCTAGGTTTTTGCTTGTTTATTTGTTTGTTTTAAAGATTTTATTTATTGATTTGAGAGAGAGAGGAAGAAACAAAGGTGAGGGGGAGCATCAACTCATAGTTGCTTGTCATATGTGCCTTGATCAGGCAAGCCCGGGGTTTCAAACCTTCCACCTCAGCACTCCAGGTCGACACTCTATCCACTGTGCCACCGCAACAGGTCAGGCCAAGCAAACCTAGTTTTATTGTGCTTCACTTAATCACACTTTGAAGATACTGCTTTTTTTTTTTTACAAATTGAAGAAGGTAAGACCCTCCACCAGCAAAAAGATTGACTTGCTCAAGACTCACATGATGGCTAGCATTTTTTAGCAATAAAGTATTTTTAATTAAGTTATGTACATTACCATTTTATGCATAATGCTATTGCACATTTAATAGACTACAGTATAGTGTAAACATAACAGTTATATGCACCAGGAAACCAAAAATTCAAGTGACTCATTTTATTGCATTACTTTGTTGCTGTGGTCTGGAACTGAACCACAAAATCTCTGAGGTATGCCTGTATTCTACTTTTTCTTTTCTTTTATTTTTTTTTTTTTTTTGTGGCAGAGACAGAGAGAGTCAGAGAGAGAGACAGATAGGGACAGACAGACAGGAAGGGAGAGAGATGAGAAGCATCAACTTGTAGTTGCAACACCTTAGTTATTCATTAATTGCTTCCTCATATGTGCCTTGACCGGGGGGCTACAGCAGATCGAGTGACCCCTTGCTCAAGCCAGCAACCTTGGACTCAAGCCAGAGACCTTGGGCTTCAAGCCAGTGACCTTTGGGCTCAAGCTAGCAATCATGGGGTCATGTCTATGATCCCACACTCAATCCAGCAATGTCATGCTCAAGCTGGTGAGCCCACGCTCAAGCTGGCAACCTTGGGGTTTCAAACCTGGGTCCTCTGTGTCCCAGTTTGACTCTCTATCTACTGTGCCACTACCTGGTCAGGCTAATCACACCTTTTGGGCATAAAATAGAGTTTTCTAGAGATTATTAAATTGGCAAGGGGTAAAAGCTGCTTGGGAGAAGAACAAAAATGGAATCTGAGCCTACTGCCTACCAGGATTTTTTGCCTGTGACTGTAGAAAGCTGAAATTTTGAATCAATTCAGCTGTTTGGGAAAGGGAAGGAATGATAGGGCCTTTGGCCCAACAGGGCTGGGGCTTTGGCAGATATTGATGAAGAAAGCCTCCAGGCAGGCCAAGGAGGTCTGTGGGAAGCAGCTTTTGGCCAGTAGTACTCAAAACAGCATGGTGGTACAATAGCTTTCAGGCAGAATTTATTGCATGTGTGGAAGAGAGAAAGAACACAAGCCAGAAAGAACAAAGAACTAAAGAATTAAGAAGTACTTGCTTCTTATAGATCAGTGGGGTAGACATGAGATGATACTTCTGGGCTCAAGCTGGGAGAAACCCAAAATTTATTCTCTCCTTGGGGCCCAGTTTGACTGGCTTAGATGTAGGTTTCAGCTCCAAAGTCCTCCAAAGTTCAAAGGTGTCCAATGGCCAGTGACTTCTGAGCAATGCAGCACGTCATAAGTTCAGTGGATCCTATTGTCATACATCCACTGCTGTACCTACTTTGCTGTAAAGTGAGTCCCTTGGTCTAACATGATATTACTTGAGACCAAAAGTCAGCAAGTGTTTAGAAAGGCAAACTTGTACCCAAAATAGTAGATGTCCTACTTAAGATGAATTGCTTCTCCTTCCAAGTAGAAGAGGTTCAATAAAATTAACTTGCTGCAAAGTGGCTGATGAGGCTCCTCAAAGGATGATGCCACATTGACTTCTTAGAGAGTCAGAGAGAGGGATAGACAGGGACAGATAGACAGGAATGGAGAGATGAGAAGCATGAATCATTAGTTTTTCATTGTGCGTTGAGACACCTTAGTTGTTCATTGATTGCTTTCTCATATGTGCCTTGACCATGGGCCTTCAGCAGACCGAGTAACCCCTTGTTTGAGCCAGCGACCTTGGGTCCAAGCTGGTGAGCTTTTGCTGAAACAAATGAGCCCGCGCTAAGCTGGCGACCCCGGGGTCTCAAACCTGGGTCCTCAGCATCCCAGTTCGACAATCTCTCCACTATACCACCACCTGGTCAGGCGCTACATTGACTTCTGCATGATGATCTTCACTGCTGGAAAATTGGACATTCAGCTTTGGCAGTAGCTAGTTCGTTCTTAGCGAAAGCAAACCTCTATCCCTGCCACATAGTTTCTGCATGAGTCTATATGCCATAACTGGGGCAGTCAGTGACAGAGGCTGACTGACTACTGAACTGGCTGAGTCACTCTGTCCACTTGGTTCTTTTGTACCTTTTCCATGATGGATGCTCTCTGGTGGACATTAACATGTGGTTCAAAAAGATCTTCAATCTGTGTCCATTCCTATGAGTCCACATAACTTTCTTTTGTAGACGCCCCTGTCTCCAATCTCCCAATAGTTATCCTTCTTGTTTTTGCCATTGCCCATGAGTCTGTTGTATTCTTACCAGGCCCCTTCTCTTTCCACTAAGTGGATGCCTGAATGCATTGCCCAATGTCCTACCTTCTGAGAAGTTTTCATTTTATTACTGTCTTTAAAGGTCACTTCTGAGTGAGGCTATAGCGTCGCCATCTTCCATTTTCAGCTTATACCCACCTGCCAAACAGACTTATCTGTGAATCAAGCTTGACTTTTCCCCTTCTTTTCAGCTGGCCATAAAGGAGCCCCATGCAGCCATGAGTGTGAAATAAAGGAGAGGTGTTAGTGCAATGTTGGTGGATGACATGGGGGCTTAGGCCACTTATTTGTACCCTATGCCCTACTTGTGACTAGTCCCAGATGTACCATCTTAATTTGGATTGCTGTTGAGCCCACCTGACCTTATGACTTGGTAGCCTGTGATGGGCTGTTTTGGCTAGAGGGTCACTTAATATTCCATAGCCAGGTGCTCGATCTCTACCAACAGCCTTGGCATGTTGGGATGATACTCTAACCACCCCAGGAGAAATTTCTTAAAAAGTGATAATTATTTGCTGTAGATTGAATGGCCTTGCTCTAGATTGTGGTTATCTCATTGGTACTTGCCATAACAACATGGCATGTTTTCACACCAGTTACCTCTAATTATACAGGATCTTCCAGGTCACATGGCCCAAGAGACAGAGATGTTTGCAGTATAGCCTGGATCTACTACAGAGCTCTTTTCTGCCCAGAACCTGCTCAAAATTAGCAACCTTCCATGTCACTCAGAAAATAGGTTGGATCAGTATTCCCAAGTGTAAAATATGCTGACTCCAATCTGCAAAGGTCTATCAGGGGTTGTGCTTCCTTCTGAATAGTAGGAGGTACAAGATGCAATCATATGTCCTTTACTTTGCAGGGGCTGTTCCAGCATACCCCAGATTACTGAGTCTCCCCAAAACTACACTGATGTAGTGAGCCCCTGAAATACGGTTAATTGACCATCCTCTGGAGCCCTTAAATTCTTGTAGGGTTTTATCTCCTGCTCTTTAAAGCTATGTCTTATTTGTCTGGTTCTACTAACACTATTTCATTTATAAAGTGGACTGATAGGGTGTTTTGCAGAATGTCCAGATGTTTCAGTCCATTAAGACTATATAATGACAGAGGGCAATAGAGTTAACATACCATTGAGATGGATCATAAGTATGTATTGTTATCTGCCCCACAACTATTTCCTTTTCTTTTTCTTTTTTTACAGAGACAGAGAGAGTTAGAGAGAGGGATAGATAGGGACAGACAGACAGGAACAGAGAGAGATGAGAAGCATTAATCATCAATTTCTCGTTGCGACACCTTAGTTGTTCATTGATTGCTTTCTCATATGTGCTTTGACTGTGGGCCTTCAGCAGACCGAGTAACCCCTTGCTCGAGCCAGCAACTTTGGTTCCAAGCTGGTGAGCTTTGCTCAAACCAGATGAACCTGCGCTCAAGCTGGCGACCTCAGGGTCTTGAACCTGGGTCCTCTGCATCCCAGTCCGATGCTCTATCCATTGCACCACCGCCTGGTCAGGCAGCCCCACAACTATTTCTGATTGCTATTAAATATGGAAAAGAATATATGTCAGATCAATGGTTGAATTAACTTGAAATTTATTTTTTTAATAGAGGCCATTCTTGTTTTTATTATTTATTTATTTTTTGACAGAGACAGAGAGAGAGTCAGAGAGAGGGACAGATAGGGACAAACAGACAGGAAGGGAGAGAGATGAGAAGCATCAATTCTTTGTTGCAACTCCTTAGTTGTTCATTGATTGCTTTCTCATATATGCCTTGACGTGGGAGAAGAACTACAGCAGACCGAGTGACCCCTTGCTCAAGCCAGTGACCTTGGGCTCAAGCTGGTGAGTCTTGCTCAAACCAGATGAGCCTGTGCTCAAGCTGGTGACCTTGGGGTTTTGAACCTGGTTCCTCTGCGTCCCAGTCTGACGTTCTATCCATTGGGCCACCGCCTGGTCAGGCTTGTTTTCTATTTTTTATTTTTTATTTTTTTGTATTTTTCTGAAGTTGGAAATGGGAGGCAGTCAGACAGACTCCCGCATGCGCCTGACCGGGATCCACCCGGCATGCTCACCAGGGAGTGATGCTCTGCCCATCTGGGGCGTCACTCTGTTGCAACCAGAGGGGGCGATGCTCTGCCCATCCTGGGCGTCGTTCCTTTGTGACCAGAGCCATTCTAGCACCTGAGGCAGAGGCCACAGAGCCATCCTCAGCGCCCAGGCCAATTTTGCTCCAATGGAGCCTTGGCTGCGGAGGGGAAGAGAGAGACAGAGAGGAAGGAGAGAGGGAAGGGTGGAGAAGCAAGCAGATAGGCGCTTCTCTTGTGTGCCCTGGCCGGGAATCGAACCTGGGACTCCTGCATGCCAGGCCGACGCTCTACCACTGAGCCAACCGGCCAGGGCCCATTCTTTTTAATTTTTAAATTATTTTACTGCCTTTGCTGGTTGGCTCAGTGGTAAAGCATCAGCCCAGCATGTGGATGTCCTGGGTTCGATTCCTAGTCAGGGTATACTGGAGAAGCACCCATCTGCTTCTCCATCCCTCCCCCTCTCACTTCCTTCTCTGTTTCTCTCTCTCTCTTCTCCTCCCCTCCTGCAGTCATGGCTTGATTGGAATGAGTTGGCCCTGGGTGCTGAGGATGGATCCATGGCCTCGTCTGAGGTGCTAAAAAATGGCTCTGGTTGCAAGGGAGCAAGGGCCCAAGATGGGCACTGCCCCCTAGTGGGCTTGCCAGGTGGATCCCGGTTGGAGCACATGCAGCAATCTGTCTCTGCCTCCCCATCCTCTCACTAAATTAAAAAAATATATATTTTATTAATTTTAGAAAGAGAGGAAGAGAGAGAGAGAGAGAGAGAGAAACATTGATTTATTGTTTTACTTATTTATGCATTCATTGGTTGATTCTTGAATGTGCCCTGACCGAGGATTGAGACCACAGTCCAGGAATACTTTCTTCAGAGATCTCTGTGTAAGATTTAAAGGATTCAGAGGTTTTGGTCACCATCTATCCCACCTTTTTTTTTTTTTTTTACAGAGACAGAGAGAGAGTCAGAGAGAGAGATAGATAGGGACAAACAGACAGGAACGGAGAGAGATGAGAAGCATTAATCATCAGTTTCTCGTTGCGACAACTCAGTTGTTCATTGATTGCTTTCTCATATGTGCCTTGACCATGGGCCTTCAGCAGACTGAGTAACCCCTTGCTCGAGCCAGCGACCTTGGGTCCAAGCTGGTGAGCTTTGCTCAAACCAGATGAGCCTGCGCGCAAGCTGGCGACCTCGAGACCTTGAACCTGGGTCCTCCACATCCCAGTCGGATGCTCTATCCACTGCGCCTGGTCAGGTTATTCCCCTTTAAAAAAAATTATTGTATTGATTTTAAAGACAGAGGAAGTGAAAAAGGGAGTGAAACAGGAACATTGATCTGCTCCTCCATGTGCCCTGACTAGGAATCGAATCGGCAACCTCTGCACTTTGTGGTGATGCTCTAACCAACTCAGCTATCCAGCTAAGGCTATCTATTTCCCTTTAATCTACTAATCAGACCCATGGAAAGCCAGATGGTGAACTACTACAAATTCAATCAAATTGTAGCCCTGATGGCAGTTGCTGCATTGGATGTGGTAGCTTAACTAGACAGATTAAGAAAGCTTCACATTAGCCCTGGCCAGGTAACTCAATTGCTTGGAGTATCATCCTGATATGCCAAGCTTGTCATTTTGCAGATGAGGAAACTAAAGCTTACCTTTTTTTTTTTTTTAACAGGGACAGAGAGAGAGAGTCAGACAGGAACAGAGAGAGATGAGAAGCATCAATCATCAGTTTTTCGTTGTGACACCTTAGTTGTTCATTGATTGCTTTCTCAGTGCCCTGACCGCAGGCCTTCAGCAGACCGAGTAACCCCTTGCTCAAGCCAGCGACCTTGGATCCAAGCTGGTGAGCTTTATGCTCAAGCCAGATGAGCCTGCGCTCAAGCTGGTGACCTTGAGGTCTCAAACTTGGGTCCTTCCACATCTCAATCTGACGCTCTATCCACTGCACTACCGCCTGATCAGGCAGAAACTAAAGCTTGGACAGTTATTATAAAGAGTATATTAGCCCTGGCTGGTTAGCTCAGTTGGTTAGAGCATTATCCCGAAGGGCAGGTGTTGCTGGTTTGATTCCTGGTCAGAGCACATACAGGAGCAGGTTGATGTTCCTGTCTCTTTCCTGTCTCTAAATCATATGTACAATAAACCTTTTATGAGGAGCAACAACTTGTAGTTGCAGCATTTTAGTTGTTTGTTGATTGCTTTCTCATATGTGCCTTGACCAGGGGGCTCCAGCTGAGGCAGTGACCCCTTGCTCAAGCCAGTTACCTTGGGTTCAAGCCACTAACCTTGGGCTTTAAGCCAGGAACCTTTGGGCTCAAACCAGCGACCATGGGGTCATGTCTATGATCCCACGTCAAGCTGGCTCAAGTTGGTGAGTCTGCGCTCAAGCCAGATGAGTTCATACTCAGGCTGGTGACATCAAGGTTTCAAACCTCACTACTCAGCATCCCAGGTCAATGCTCTACCCATTGTGTTACCGCCTGTCTGGTCAGGCAATACAATAAACATTTTTTAAAAATAGTATATTATAGTGTAAAATTTCCACTTTGTCAAATCTGTTTATTTATTTTTTTAATTTATTTATTTATTCATTTTTTTAGAGAGGAGAGGGAGAGAGAGAGAGAGAAGGGGGGGAGGAGCTGGAAGCATCAACTCCCATATGTGCCTTGACCAGGCCAGCCCAGGGTTTCGAACCAGCGACCTCAGCATTTCCAGGTCGACGCTTTATCCACTGCACCACCACAGGTCAGGCAAATCTGTTTAATTCATAAGATTCTGCACTTAACCACTAAGCTATCCGGACAATAGTTGTAATTAGAGCTAAATTAGGAAAGTGAAAAAATGATCTGAATGAATTACTATATGGCCCCAAACATCTATCATGCTTTGTGCTAGAAGTTTTCCTAACAAGTCTTACTTTGGGATCACAGGGGGCCAGTTTAACCTAATTTCTTAAAAGTGGGACAGCAAACTCAGTTGAGCAAATTTTGTTAGCTTTTACTCTTGGCAGCTTTTGGTTGAGCTTTATTTCTGAACTATACACCAGGATGTTTCCTTGTTTGATTTTTCCAGGATCGTGATGGGAAAAACAAGAAAGAGGAAAGAGTCGCCACCCAAAATTAAAATATTGCTTTCCATATGAAACAATGCAGCATGTGGCCATACTGAGCTGACAGCAACTTCTTTTTTTTTTTTTTTTTTTATCAGAGACAGAGAGAGTCAGAGAGAGGGATAGACAGGGACAGACAGACAGGAATGGAGAGAGATGAGAAGCATCAATCATTAGTTTTTTGTCGCGCATTGCAACACTTTAGTTGTTCATTGATTACTTTCTCATATGTGCCTTGACCGTGGGCCTTCAGCAGACCAAGTAACCCCTTGCTCAAGCCAGCGACTTTAGGTCCAAACTGGTGAGCTTTTGCTCAAAACAGATGAGCCCGCGCTCAAGCTGGCGACCTCGGGGTCTGGAACCTGGGTCCTCTGCATCCCAGTCCGATACTCTATCCACTGCACCACCGCCTGGTCAGACGCAACTTCCTTTTGCAAATGATAAAGTAGCTCTAAGGTACAGCTACTCTCTGTCTTCATAGGCAAGGCATCTCATGGGTCTCGGTTTCCTCATCCATGAAGTAGAATCTGATAAATTGTGTGTCTTGTTCATTTCTGAGTCCTTAAAATAGCTGGCACACCCTGGCCATGTAGCTCAGCTGATTAGAGTATTGTTTTGTTATGCAAAGGTTGCTGGTTCAATCCCTGGTAAGGCACATACAAGAATCAATCAATGAGTGTATCAATAAGTGGAACAACAAATCAACCTTTCTCTTTTTCAAATCAATAAAAAAAATTAATAAAGATAAACTAATTGGCACAAAGCAACATTTGTGAATACATGCTGAATGAGTGAATAAATTTAAAAGATTAAATGAGATGATACATTTGCACAGCATGTGGCAAACATTAGATTCTATGGTGGTAATTTAACAATATATATTAACAGCTTGAAAAGCACACAGGTCTTTTGACCAACAATTTCATTTCTGGAACTGAATGCTTAGTTCTAATAACATTAATAATTAAGATAATGAATTAATAAATATAACCATCTTAATTATTCAAATAATTATAATTTTAAAAGTACCAAAGATTTAGCTACAAGAATTCTCCTGGAGCCTGACCAGGAGGTAGCACAGTGGATAGATTCAGCCTAGGATGCTGAGGACCCAGGTTCAAAACCCTGAGGTTACTGGCTTGAGTGTGGGATTATAGACATAACCCCAAAGGTCACTGGCTTGAAGCCCAAGGTCGCTGGCTTGAGCAAGGGGTTACTTACTCTGCTGGAGTCCCCGGGTCAAGGCACATATGAGAAAGCAATCATTGAACAACTAAGATGCTATACCTACAAGTTGATGCATCTTAGCTCTCTCCCTTCCTGTCTGTCTCTCACTAAAAAAACAAAACAAATAAAAAAACTCCTGGAAAAATAGTCTAAATGCCCATCATTTTTTGATGTATTACTAAAGTGTGTTTCTTTGTAAGTGAAAATATTTTAATGTTATATTTTCTGACTTTCCTCTTTCCTTGAGTAAATAAGCATTACATTGGCAACTGATATGAGGAAAATACCCACTAACAGAAAGAAATGGAAAAGAAGAAAAAGAAACTTTGAGTGTAAGTGAAGGGGGAAGAAAGTTATATTTTTAAAAAACACAGAAAAAAAGCTTTTCCACCTCCCAAATGTTATTTTTCTTTCCCCGACTTCATTCTATCCCCACATCCATGGGATAGTATGTATTTACAAGATTGATTAGTGTCCAGGTCATTTTGTGCTGCTTTATTTATTTATTTTCATTTAATATTACACAGCAGTATTTCCCATGGTGCCACAGGCTTCATCACTTTTTAAATGCAGGCATTAATATTACTTAACATGATTGTTCCCTTAAGTCACCAAATTGTTTCCCTGTATTTTTAATTTTTTGCCATCATAAATAATGCTGCCAGCAATATTTGCACGTATTCCTTTTCTCAAATTTCAGATTATGTCCTTAAGATAGATTCTCAGAAGTATAGTTGTTGACCAAAGGATAGAAACATTTTTATGGTTCCTGCAACAAGACTGCTCTCCCAAAGAGCTGTTACCAGTATCTACTGCCACTGGCATTGTACAAGACTGCCAGTTTCTAGTCTCCCTAGTGTGAAGTATTATGGTTTTAAATAGTTTTGCTAACTTAATGGAGAAAATAAGTTATTCCATGTTGTTTTTTTAGTCAGAGGAGGGGAGGCAGAGAGACAGACTCCTGCATGCACCCTGACTGAGATTCACCCAGCAAGTCCACTAGGGGGTGATGCTCTGCCCATTTGGGGTCCTTGCTCCATTGCCACTGTAGCCATTCTTTTGTGCCTGAGGTGGAGGCCATGGAGCTGTCCTCAGCGGCCAGGGCCAACTCGCTCAAATAGAGCCATGGCTACAGGAAGGGAGGAGGAGGAGGAGAGAGAGAGAGAGAGAGAGAGAGAGAGAAAGCACACTCAGGCCTGTGAAGAGAGAGGGGGAGGGGTGGAAAAGCAGATGGGTGCTTCTCCTGTGTGCCCTGACTGGGACCTGGGACATTCACATGCTGGCCATGCTAGGATGTTGCTCTACCACTGAGCCAACTGGCTAGGGCCTCTCCCTGTTGTTTTAATTTTCATTTCTTTATTAGAGACAATTAACAGCTTTTCACTAACTTTAAAAACAAATTACAAGTTAATATTTATTCTTTTGTAAATTGGGTTGGGAGGAAAGCTCTGAAGTTCTTATCATTTAACATCTCAGTTTCTTCGTCTACAAAATGAATACTAGAATAATTGTGAAATCAAGTGATATAAAATTTGGGAAAGCTGTATTTTGCATGTATTTATTATTGTCAACCCACCTAGCCTCAAATATACTTATTTACCTTTTTTTTTTAAGTTCTGTTTTGTCAACAATCCAGAAAACATCCACCACATCTCAACTCTAGGAGGCCTTAAGTATTTGTGACCTGGTGCATTAGAAAGCGGTAGGCAAAGTTCCTTCTTAATTTCCTCTGTTTTATGAGTGAAACACTAGCAGTGTTTGGAGTTCTAAGGGAGAACAGCCTCCATCAAAGCCTGAGGGTATCATTATCTGACACTAGCAGGAAAAGCAAGCTCAGCAATAAGAGGTTGTAGTCTCCCCACCTCTGCAGAATCGGCCTGGCGTTTGGAAGAAAGAGTCTTTCTCATTAGGAAAGTCAAGGGCGGTCTTAGACCCAACAGAAACTTCCAGGTGCCAGCGGTTGACCTTAAGCTGACCTGGCAGGAGCAGGAGCCAGAACTGCATCAGTCAACCACTCTCAGGAAGTGTTCTTTGTGTTTTTTCTGTTGCTAGGAAACCTTGCTTCACAGAGGCTCACTGGTTAGAGCGCCCTTTAGTGTCCATGCCTGTAACAGCACCTTCAGTTGAACAAAGAACAAGGATTATTTTATCTTTAATACTTGAATTCAATTATTTTTATTGTGGGATATAATATACAGAAAAGTATTCAAGGTATACATACAGCTTGAAAAATAGTTTAAAAATACCCCTCTCCCCCATGTAACCACCACCCAGGTAAGGAAATAAAGACTGGCCAGTACTCTTACCCCACATCCCATTCCTTTATAGATAAACACTCTCTCAACACGTAGGTTATTCCTGTATTGCTTTCTTCATGATTTTATTACCTGTATATGTACCCTTAAAAGTATAGCTTGGGTTTTGTCAGCTTTGGAACTTCATATTTAAAAAGCCATAAGGTTTACTCAGTATCATGTTTGTAAGCTTCATCCATGTTGGTGAATATGGATGTATTCATTTTCATTGCATAACATTCCACTATATGACTGTACCACAGTTTATACATTCTCCTGTTGATGGAAATTTCCAGCTTGGGACTATTTTAAATGGTGCTACTCTGAACCTTCCAGTTTGGCTGCATACATACATACATTTCTCCAGGTTTTTGTATGTAAGGACAAAATTGCCAGGACACAGAATGTGCCTCTATAACTTTACAAGATAATGTAAAATAACTTTGGGAAGTGGTTGAACAAATAAATGTACATTCCCACCCAGCATCAGATGTTTATTCCTACTGCTCCATGAGGCTACAGTTGATATTCTCAGACACTGATTTTCATCAATCTGATATTTCATTGTTATTTTAATTTTTATTTTCTGATCATTATTGAGATCAAGCACATTTTTATGTTTATTGACCAGTTGAGTTTTCTCTTATTTAAAATGTCTATTCAAAATTTTTGTCCATTTTCTTTTGGGTTATTTATGTTTGTAGCAGAAACCTCTAGTTTCTGCTCTTGGCTAATTGCTGATTTCAGTAGCTATTACACCAACAGATTTTTTTATTTTTTTACTTTTCATTTTGACATAATTTTAGACTTACAGAAAAGTTGCCAGATATTGAGTGATCACTTCATAAGTTATATAAATGTCTAATTACTATGTTGTACACCTAAAACTAATATAATATTTACACCAACTATAATTAAAAAATTTTTAAATTCTATATATTTTTAAATTTTTCTTAAGTGAGAAGCAGGGAGGCAGAGAGACAGACTCCTACATGGTACTGACTGGGATCCACCCAGCAAGCCCCCTATGGGGTGATGCTCTGCCCATCTGTGACTGTTGCTCTGTTGCTTGGCAACCAAGCTATTTCAGTGCCTGAGAGGAGGCCATGGAGCTATCCTCAGTATCTGGGGCCCATTTGCTTCAACTGAGCCATGACTATGGAAAGGGAAGAGAGAGAGAGAGAGCAAGAAAGAAGGGAGAGAAGGAGGGGTGGAGAAGCAGATGGTCGCTTCTTCTGTGTGCCTTGACCAGGAATTGAACATGGGACATCCATATGCCAGGCCAATGCTCTACCACTGACCAATTGGCCAGGGCCTAAAAAATATTTTAAAAGTTACAAGAATAGAACAAAAATCCTAAAAATTTCATTAGATTCCCAAATGTTAATATATTGCCACACTTATTTTATCCTCTTCTCTGTAAGGACCTTTTTTTCTTATGAATTTGAAATTAAGTTGCAGACATGAAGCCTCTTTACCCTAAATCTTTTAGCATGTGTTTACTAAAAACAAGGACATTCTCTTACATGAACACAGTACAATTATCAAAACCAGGAAAGTAACACTGATATGTAAATATATAATATAAAGTAATAGTGTCTTAATAGTCACACATTAATAATGTTTTAGCAGGTTTTATTCAGATTTTGCCAGTTGTCTCAATCATGTCCTCTAAAACTGAAGAAAATCCAAGATCATGTTTACATTCATTTATGATATTTCTTTTGTCTCATTAATCTGTAACAACTCTTCTGTCTTTTTTTGCATGACATTGACACTTTTGAAGTGTATGATCAGTTATTTTGTAAAATGTCCCTTGATTTCGCCTGACCAGGTGGTGGCGCAGTAGATAGAGCGTCGGACTGGGATGCGGAAGACTCAGGTTCGAGACCCTGAGGTCACCAGCTTGAGTGCGGGCTCATCTGGTTTGAGCAAAAGCTCACCAGCTTGAGCCCAAGGTTGCTGGCTCGAGCAAGGAGTTACTCGGTCTGCTGAAGGCCTGCGGTCAAGGCACATATGAGGAAGCAATCAATGAACAACTAAGGTGTCGCAATGCGCAACGAGAAACTACTCAACTCTCCCCATTCCTGTCTGTCTGTCCCCGTCTATCCCTCTCTCTGACTCTCTCTCTGTCTCTGTAAAAAAAAAAAAAAATGCCTGACCTGTGGTGGCGCAGTGGATAAAGCGTCAACCTGGAAACGCTGAGGTTGCCGGTTCAAAACCCTGGGCTTGCCTGGTCAAGGCACATATGGGAGTTTGATGCTTCCTGCTCCTCCCCCCTTCTCTCTCTCTCTCTCTCTCCCCTCTCTATAATGAATAAATAAAAAATCTTTAAAAAAAAAAAAAATGTCCCTTGATTTCCCTTACTAGTGGTGGTGCAGTGGAGAGAGAGTCAATCTGGGATGCTGAGGTCTCAGGTTCTAAACCCCGAGGTCGCCAGCTTGAGTGTAGGCTTATCTGGCTTGAGCACAGGCTTTCTAGTTTAAGAGTGGGCTCAACGACATGATCCCAAGGTCTCTGGTTTGAGCAAGAGGTCACTGGCTCAGCAGGAGGCCCCCCCCCACTACCCCCATCAAGACAATATGAGAAACAATGAATGAACAACTTAAGTAATGCAACTATAAGTTGATGTTTCTTATCTTTCTCCCTTCCTGTCTGTTTGTAGCTCTCTCTCTCTCTCTCTCTCTCTCTCTCTCTCTCTCTCTCACACACACACACACACACACACACACACACACACACACGCACACAAAAGTCCTTCGATCCTATTGTCAGATATTTTTGTGTGCGTGTGCACGCCAGAGAGAGGAGCAGACAGGGACAGACATACAGGAACGGAGAGAGATGAAAAGCATCAAATCCTAGTTGCAGCACCTCAGATGTTCACTGATTGCTTTCTCATATGTGCCTTGACTGGGGGGCTCCAGCTGAGCCAGTGACTCCTTGCTCAAGCCAGCAACCTTGGGCTCAAGCCAATGACCTTGAGCTTCAAGCCAGCAACCTTTGGGCTCAAGCCAGTGACCATGGGGTCATGTTTATGACCCCACACTCAAGCCAGCAACCCTGCACTCAAGCTGGTGAATCTATACTCAAGCCGGTGACCTTGGAGTTTCAAACCTGGGTCCTCAGTGTCCATGTCGAGGCTC
The DNA here is from genome assembly GCF_036850995.1 of Saccopteryx leptura. Classification (NCBI taxonomy): domain Eukaryota; kingdom Metazoa; phylum Chordata; class Mammalia; order Chiroptera; family Emballonuridae; genus Saccopteryx; species Saccopteryx leptura. The sequence goes on along the minus strand of NC_089512.1, from coordinate 47,703,852 downwards.
TATCCACTGCACCACCACCTAGTCAGGCAGATTTTCTTTATGATAATATTCAATTTATGCCTGACCTGTAGTGGTGGAGTGTATTAAGCATCAACTTGGAACACTGAGGTTGCTGTTTAGAAACCCTGGGCTTGCCTGGTCAGGGCACATAAGGGAATTGATGCTTCCTGCTCCTCCCCCCTTCTCTCTCTTTCTCCTCTCTCTCTAAAAATAAATAAATAAAATCTAAAAAAATATTTAGAAAAGATTTAACATGCATTTAGGCAGGAATATCACAGAAGTGATGTTGTATTTTAAAATATTATCCTTTTTTAAAAAAAAGATTTTATTTATTGATTTTACAGAAAGAAGTTTGAGGAAGGGACAAAGAAGTATCAACACATAGTTGCTTCACTTTAGTTGTTCATTAATTCCTTGTCATATGTGCCTTGACCAGGGTTTCAAATCGGTGATCTCAGTGTCCCAGGGTGATGTCCATCCACTGTGCTGCCATATGCCAGGCCCAAATCACCATCTTAAATCCTAAAATCAATCTAATACATTGTTCATTTATAACTTTCAGACGCAGGAGATTATTGAGTATAATATTAGGGATTATAACATAATAAAAAGTAAAAATACAAGCCATGGAGTGAGAGAAGATCAATGAAACAAACATATTAGACATAAAATATTAAACATAGGACAATACTAAAAATATATAAAAAATAGGATGTAAAGTACAGCAGAGGACATATGGTCAATAACATTGTAATAACCATGTATGGTGCCAGGTGGGTACTTAAATATCAGGAAGATTCATCTTACAAAGTATCTGATTGTCTAACCCAGGAGTCAGGAACCTATGGCTTGCGAGCCAGATGTGGCTCTTTTGATGGCTGCATCTGGCTCGCAGACAAATCTTTAATTAAAAAAAAATGTTAAAAATATAAAATATTCCCATGTATTACAATCCATTCATTTCCTACCACTCATGTTCATGGTGGCGGGTGGCTGGAGCCAATCACAGCTGTCCTCCAGGACAGCACCAAATTTTTATGGGATAATGCGTAACATACACGGGTCGTTGTATGGCTCTCATGGAATTACATTTTAAAATATGTGGCATTTATGGCTCTCTCAGCCAAAAAGTTCCCGACCCCTGCTCTAACCAGTGGTCGGCAAATTCATTAGTCAACAGAGCCAAATATCAACAGTACAACCATTGAAATTTCTTTTGAGAGCCAAATTTTTTAAACTTAAACTATATAGGTAGGTACATTGTTATTAACTTAATTAGGGTACTCCTAAACTGGCCTTTGCTAAAATCTCAAGAGGCCAAAGAGCCGCATGTGGCTCACAAGCCACGGTTTGCCGACCACTGGTCTTACCACTATGCTGTATATCTGAAACTAAGACAAAATAATATTAAATGTAAACTGTAATTGAAAAATAATTGTGGCCCTGGCCAGTTGGCTCAGCAGTAGAGTGTCAGCCTGGCATGTGGAAGTCCTAGGTTTGATTCCTGGTCAGGGCACAAAGGAGAAGTGCCCATCTGCTTCTCTACCCTTCCCCCTCTCCTTCCCCTCTATCTCTCTCTTCCTTTCCCTCAGCCAAGACTTCATTGGAGCAAAGTTGGCCCGGGCGCTGAGGATGGCTCCATGGCCTCCGCCTCAGGCATTAGAATGGCTCCGGCTACAAAGGAGCAATGCCCCAGATGGGCAGAGCATAGCCCCCTGGTGGGCATGCCAAGTGGATCCCGGTCAGGTGCATGCAGGAGTCTTTCTGAATGCCTCCCCACTTCTAACTTTGAAAAAATACAAAAAAGAAAAAAAAAGAAAAATAATTGGGCCTGACCTGTGGTGGCACATTGGATGAAGCGTCAACTTGGAACGTTCAGGTTGCCAGTTCGAAACCCTGCGCTTGACTGGTCAAGGCACATATGGAAGTTGATGCTTCCTGCTCCTCCCCCCTTCTCTCTCTCTCTCTCTCCTCTCTAAAATGAATAAATTAAAAAATATATATATATTGTAATAGAGACAGAGAGATAAACAGAGAAAGGGACAGATAGGGACAGACAGGCAGGAAGGGAGGGAGAAGCATCAATTCTTCATTGTGGCTCCTTAGTTGTTCATTGATTGCTTTCTCATATGTGCCTTGACCGGGGGGGGGTAGGATTGGGCTACAGTAGAGCAAGTGACCCCTTGCTGCAGCCAGTGGCCTTGGGCTCAAGCCAGCAACCATAGGGTCATGTTTGTGATCCCATACTCAAGCCAGCGACCCACTCTCAAGCTGATGAGCCTGAGCTCAAGTTGAATGAGCCTGCAACTCAAGCTGGCAACCTCAGAGTTTTGAACCTGGGTCTTCTGCATTCCAGTCTGATGCTATCCACTGCGCCACTGCCTGTTTAGGCGAAAAAAAAAAAATTTAAACCAGGAATTCATACAAATCAATAGAAAAAAGGCAGACACCCACTAGGGAAAAAATTGGTGAAATGTGAATGGGCCTCATCCAATGTTTTGACAGCCTGAATAGAGCAAAAAAGTGAAGTTTGGGAGAATTTATTCTCTCTCTGCCGGACTGCTTGAGCTGGACACCAGTTTCCTTCTGCCTTTGGACTTGAACTTACACTATCAGTTCTCCTGGTTCTCAGGTCTTTAGACTCAGGCTGGCCTATACTACCAGCTATCAGGGGTCTCCAGCTTGCCAATCGCAGATCTCCATAATCTAATTTTTTATAATAAATTCCCTTATATTTCTTCTCTTGGTTCTGTTTCTCTGGAGAACCCTGACTAATATACCCTGCAAAGAACTCTGTTTCAATTATCTGGTGCAGTAGAACAAATCATTACAAAGGTTAGTGGTTGAAAACACAACAATTTTTTATTTTTCATTATTTTTTTTAATTTTCATTTTATTTTTTTTATTTATTCATATTTAGAGAGGAGAGAGAAAGGAGAGAGAGAGAGAGAGGAGAGAGAGAGGAGAGAGAGACAGAGAGAGAGAAGGGGGAGGAGCTGGAAGCATCAACTCCCATATGTGCCTTGACCAGGCAAGCCTAGGGTTTCGAAACGGCGACTTCAGCATTTCCAAGTCGACGCTTTATCCACTGCGCCAGCACAGGTCAGGCTCATTATTCTTCAATATGGTCTGAGACCAGCTGGGTGGGTTTTTCTGTTTCATATGGTGCCTGTGGGGCTGGAATGTCCAATATATTTTTTTCTTTTCTTTTTCTTTTTGTCTTGTTTTCTTTCCTTTCCTTTTCTTTTCCTTTTCTTTCTTTTCCTCTTTCTTTCTTTTCTTTCTTTCTTTCTTTCTTTCTTTCTTTCTTTCTTTCTTTCTTTCTTTCTTTCTTTCTTCTTTCTTTCTTTCTTTCTTTCTTTCAGTGAGAGGAAGGGAGATAGTATGACAGACTCCCACATGTGCCCTGCAGGATCCACTCAGCTATACTATCTGAGGCCAATGCTCAAGTACTGAACTATTTTTAGTGCCTAAGGCTGACATGCTTGGACCAACTGAGCTAAACCCAAGGTCAATGATTGAACCAATGGAGCCACTGGCTGCAGGAGAGGAAGGAGAGAAGTGGGAGACTGAGAAGGAGTGAAGCAGATGATCTCTTCTCCTGTGTGCCCTGACTGGGAAGCAAACCTGGAATGTCCATATGCTGGGTATATGCTCTATCCACTGAGCCACCAGCCAGGGCTAAAATACTTTTTCACTCACATGTTTTGGTGCCTCAACTGGGATGGCTGATACGCTTGGGGCTAGCTGGGCCTCTCCCTACTTGGCTTTCCCTAGCTTGGGCTTCCTCACAGCACATGTGGCTTAGGATAGTCAGATTTCTTACAAAGAGGCTGAATTCCAGGAAGAAAAGCAAAAGCTGCCAGATCTTTTAAAGGATAAGCCTGGGACAGTCACATGTCATTTCTGTGACATTCCATTGGTCAAGGCAAGTCACAATTCCATCTGAGATTCGGGGGCAAGGACATAGACTCTACCTCTTGATGGCAGAAACAGAGCATGCATGCAAGAATGGGAGAGATGGGTGGGGGTCCATCTGAGGAGACTAGTCACCTGGTGACCATGGGTTTTATTGAATTCTGAGCCTGGATTAAATTAGTTGGTTTACAGACTGCAGCTAAGAGACCCAAAAAGGGAAAAGGGAAGAATAGATGTGAGAAGGTTAATTGCCAAATACCCTTCCCTGAATCAGTGACTAGAATAGGCTGAAAGCCTCTCCGAACCCATCCCTAGAGCTAGAGGTGCGGTCAACCCTCCCAAAACCTGTTGAGTACAGATTCTCTTTTATTAAACTTTTTTCAGTAACATATATAATATTAAAGTTCCCATTTAATCATTTTTAAGTATATAATTCAGTGGCATTATATAAATCACAGTGTCTCATAATCATCACTATTATCCATTTCCAGAACTTTATCATCATGCCAAACAGAAATTCTGTACCCGTTAAGCAATGACCCCTCAACCCACCCTTCCCCCAGCCCCTGATAACTTCTGTTACACTTTCTGTCTCTATGAATTTTTCTTTTTTCTTTTCTTTTTGTGACAGAGACAGAGAGAGTGACAGAGAGAGGGACAGATAAGGACAGTCAGGGAGGGAGAGACAATTCTTCATTGTGGCTCCTTAGTTTCCTTAGTTGTTCATTGATTATTTCTCATATGTGCCTTGACTGGGGGGCTACAGCAGAGCAAGGGACCCTTGCTCAAGCCAGCGACCTTGGGCTCAAGCCAGAGACCATGGGGTCATGTCCATGATCCCATGCTCAAGCCAGTGACTCCTCACTCAAGCTGGTGAGCCCCTGCTCAAGCTGGATGAGCCTGCACTCAAGCTGGCAACCTCTGGGCTTCGAATCTAGGTCCTCCGCATCCCAGTTCAACACTATCCACTGCACCACCGCTTGGTCAGGCTCTGTGAATTTTCTTATTCTAGTATCTCTAATAAGTGGAATCATACAATATGTGTCCTTTTATGAGAGGTTTATTTCACTTAGCATAATGTCCTTATCTCTGTTGTAGCATATGTCAGAATTTCATTCTTTTTTATGGCTGAATAATATTCTATTTTATGGATAAAGCACATTTTGTTTATTCATTCATCCACCAGATGCTGGGCACTTGGGTTTTTCCTTGTTTTAGCTATTGTGAATAAAGCTGCCATCAGGCTATGATGTAAGTCCAGCCCCAGCTGAAGAAGAGAGGGAAGGGAGGTTGGGTGTAAATATCTAGTCTGCCAGGTTGTCTAAGTAAGGTCTGGTGGGTGTTGGGGAGTCCTGTGTCTACCAGTATTGGGCCTGCCTTAGTATCCTTCTTGTGCTAAGTCACTGACTAGTAGCACCCCTTAGGAAGCATGGCCTTGGTGCAAACACAGAGCACAGCTGCCCTTGGTCAGTTACAACCCTTTGTAGTTGGAGGTCATTGAGCCTCATTTTCATGTTCCTACAGCCCCCATCAGGCCACCTGAGTGATCTTTCTAAAATGTAAACTCAGTATGCTATTCCTTTACTTAAACACTTCCCATGGCTCCCCAATGTCTTAAGGCTAAAGTCCCAGCTCCTTACCCCAGTGCTCAAGGTTCTATTGGAGGACAGGGGACAATTTACCCTGTGTGCTCCATTTCCTATTAATCTTCACTCCTATGTGCAGCTTCTATGCCTCAGCAATGCTGACTACCTGTTGCTCCCTTGACATTATCCTCTTTCCTTCTTTCATACCTTTGCCTAAGTTGTGCCCTCTACCTGGAAAGCTCTTCCCTATATCTCCCCCATCAAAGCCGAGCTCAATTTCAGATGCTTTTCCCAGCTTCCTAGTGTCAGTCAGCAGCACAGCCTGGCTCTCTTTGGTCCAGGACCAGGTACTCTGGAGCAGATAGAGGACTCCTGGGGCTGTGCCAGAACAAGACAAACAACTGCCATAGTCCCCTCTCACTTCTTGCCTTTCCACCCAGTGCAAGCTGGCTTTATGTGGCTTCAAAATACTCTCATATGCACCCCCCTCCAATCTTTATGTGATGGAAGCAGAAATCAAGTGCACAGAGTCTAGAGAATTCAGAGATAGAAGACCCCACCCCCACACTCCCATTCGAGCCCTTTCCACCACCACCCCACTTTGCAACCCTGCCTTCCTGGGCTCAGGATTCAACACTTTATTTTTAGAGCACATGTTGGACTAGGGCTCCAGGAATCCACTTGATGTCTGAGGTGTAACCAGACCCTGTGCTGGCACTAGACTTAAGCTTTAGTTGAGCAGAAGAGCAGTGACAGGGGCCAGTGGCAGTGCTAGGGACCAGGGCCCCATAAGGCACAAAGATCTCATACAATGGGTGACCCACCCAAACCCTTTCTTTGACAACTGAGGCCCAGAGAGGCCAAGGCTACCAGCAGCAGAACTAGAATTAAACTCATGTTCCCACAATGCAGTCAGGCTGCCAAAAATTGGAAAGTGGAACAGAAAAGACTGTGTCCTTCCCCCTCCCCTCTCTGGCTTTCTCTCCCATTTTTTTGTATCTCCTTCAACAACTGTCGCCAACTTAACACTGTAGAGAGCCCCCAATGCATATTGTAACCTGATGGCCTCCAGGCCAGATCCAGTTTAATTTGACCACAAATAATTTGAAATATTTTAAAATTATGGCAAAATACACATAACATAAAATATACCATCTTAATTGTTTTTAAGCATCCAGTTAAATGGTGTTAAGTCCTTTCACATTGTTGTACAACCGTCACCACCATCCATCCTCAGAACTTTTTCATCTTTACCAATGAAGCTTCTGTACCCATTAAACACGAATTCCCTATTCCCTTCTCCCCTCAGTCCCTGGCAACCGCCCTTTACTTTCTGTCTCTATGAGTCTGACTTCTTTAGGGAACCTCAGTAAGAGGAATTACATAGTATTTGTCCAACTGTGATTGGCTTGTTTTACTTAGCATAATGTCCTCTAAGTTCATCCATGTGGTAGCATGTGTCAGAATTTTCTTTCTTTTTAAGGTGCAATAATATTCAATTGTGTGTACAGACCACATTTTCTTTTTTTATCTATTCATTCATCAACGGACACTGGCTTGTTTTCATGTTTTGGCCATTGTGAATCACGTTGCTATGAACACAGGTGTGCAAACATTTCTTTGAGTTCCTGCCTTCAATTCTTTTGGGTCTATATCCAGAGGTAGACTTGCTGGATCATATGGTAATTCCATTTTTAATTTTTTGAGGAACCACTAGGTTGTTCTCCATAGCAGAATTTGAATTTTTAAAAGATTAGTTGCTAACATTATAAAAATCTGCGTTTCATACTTCTGTTGAGTTATTAAAGGTCTGACACCACTGGTCCTGCGTCCCCAGCACCAGCCTCACCAGGCCGCCTCAGAGACACCAGCACCCACAGGCAGTGCCCCTTTCTCAGAGGTCTGAGACCCAGCTCTGCAAGGCCCTTCTTTCTTTTGTTCTCTCAGCCCTAGGTGGTAACTGCTTCCTTCTGTGAGGCTCTGTGATACCTCAGTGGTCTCCTTTTGCCTCTTCAGTCCTCCCATACCTGTTTAACACCTCCCTATATTAGATCTTTCTGTTAAAAACCTGGTGTGGCTCTGTTTTCCTGGCTGGCTCTGGCTGCTACCACTCCTGGTGTTCCTGCCTGGAAGCTGCCTTCTATGGTCAGATATCAGTTCTCCTGGTTCCCTCTCTCCCTCTCTCCATTATTCTACATCTGGCTGACTATGCTTGCCTGACTATAAGCTATCTGATATGTGCCCCTGCTCTGATCAAGTAACTCCTGCTTACTGAGCATCTGCTATGTGCCAGAGACAGTGTATAAGACTTGTAATTATCTCATGTAATAGTCTCCACAGCACTGTGAGGCAGGCACTGCTATGATCACCACTGTACAGATGGGGAAACTGAGGCCAGGACAAGGAATGCTAACCACACTGCCCTTAAGTCATCAAGTTATATTTCTATCATGAACCCTTGTATTCTATTTATACATTTGATAAATATCTGATCTGTGCACTCTGGGCTCCCTTTAGAAGAGTTATATACAATTTCTTGAAGTCAAAACCTCAGAAACTAACACTGCCTGTCTTAGTTTTCTCCTCTGTAAAATGGGGATCATGACAGTTGCTACCTCACAGGGTTTTGATGAGGATTAAATGACATGATGTGTGAAAAGTGCTTAGCTCCACACCCAGCATGTGAGAAGTACTGAACAAATGTTAGCAACTGATATTATGACCTAAATATAGAAGGATTATTATGTAAAACATGAAATACAGAGCAGATGGAAATGACACTTATGTAGACAGAGGCAGATTTAACAGCTGGTGCACCGGGCACGTGTCCTGGGCCCTGACTTCTGAAGAGCCTCACAAAACCCCAACTTTACACTTTTTTTCTAATGACATTAAGTCTAGTTTTATATGTGCAATTTTAACATTAATAATACATAATATTTATTTATTTAAAAATATGTTAACATGTATTTTTATTTCCCGTCTCTCTTTTTTTTAATTTTTTATTTATTTATTTATTCATTTTTAGAGAGGAGAGAGAGGCAGAGAAAGAGAAGGGGGGAAGAGCTGGAAGCATCAACTCCCATATGTGCCTTGACCAGGCAAGCCCAGGGTTTCGAACCGGCGACCTCAACACTTCCAGGTCGACACTTTATCCACTGCGCCACCACAGGTCAGGCCTCTCTCTCTCTTTTTTTTAAGGGGCCCAATATTTTCTTCTGCACCTGGGGCCTCAACCGACCTTAATCCACCTCTGTATGTAGAGTATGTAGAAATGGAAAAATGCACATTCTATGTGAAAGATAAAAGTCCCCCCCCCCCAAAAAAAATGAACTCATGCACTGAAAAGACTCACAGAAAAAAATCCAAGATATTAACTATGGTTGATTTGGGGTGCTGAGATGTGGGACAATTTTTTTTTCAAACAAATATGTAAAAAATAGCCTGACCTGTGGTGGCGCAGTGGATAAAGTGTCAACCTGGAAACACTGAGGTTGCCGGTTCAAAACCCTGGCTTGCCTGGTCAAGGCACATATGGGAGTTGATGCTTCCTGCTCCTCCCCCTTCTCTCTCTCTCTCCCCCCCTCCTCTCTAAAATGAATTTAAAAAATTTTAAAAAAATATATGAAAAGGATAAAATCCCATCAGCATTCCCGTTATCTTCTTCGCAGAAGTTGACAAGTGGGTCATAAACTTGTATGAAAACGCAAGGGACCCAGAACAGCCACAACAATCTTGAAGAGGAACACAATAGGAGGACCATGCAGCAGGCCTGGATGGATGTCAGGGCCAAGGCGAGAGCTGAGTGTTGAGACAACCCAGCTGTGACTCTCAAAACATTGCCTACCCTTGGGTCACTAGTTTTCTGAAAGTATGCTCTAAGCTTCAATGACAAAGGTATCTTACTTAGAACATTCTTGTAGCAGGAATTGCTTTGGGAGGTAATGAGGCTTCTATCACTTGAGGTGTGGAAGCTGAGCTGGAAAATCCCAGAAACAAGAGAATGTAAATTCTCTAGTCTCATGGTTTCCATAAGATAAATTTTCACCAGACTACAGTGATTGGAGAAAAAAAAGATGCACAGTTAGATTTTTTATCAAGCTTAGTTTATTCATTTTAAACCCCATTTTGTTTTTGATGATCATTTCCCTGCTTTTATTTTTTGATGCAAAACTATCCTTTCTTTTACAAAATAATGCTGATAGATGATGTTCTTTGTTGTTTTTATTGTCCTCAATTGGCAAGGTAAAGAGCTTGTAGCCCTCCCTCTTTCACTTTTTAAAAATATTCTATAACTTTGAGAATCCCCAAGTCTGGGGAAAATCTCGCAGCTCTGACACTTACTTCCTGTAGGATCTTGATCAAGTTATGAAACTTCTTTGAGTCTCTGTTTTTCTATCTGCAAAATGGGGATGATTCACACATCTCAAGACTACTGTGAGAATTAAACCAGATAATGTATGTGACTGTACTTGGATCATCATCATAACCACTTGAGAAAGTGTCCTCCAGAGTCTATGAACTCTATGAAGGCCCCCACTCTTCTCTTCTGCAAGTTGAAGAGCTCTTGTTTCTTCAATCATTCTTTATATTTCCATTTTGGTCTCTTCTGTGTGTTCTCAGTTTGTCACTGTTGTTCCTAATCTATGAATCTAGAACTGAACACATGCTTTTGGTGTGGCCTGGCAGTGTAAAGTAGGATCCACTATCACCTCCTTCAATCTAGACTCTATACCTCCATTAATTCAACCAAAATTTACAATGGATTTTGTTTTGTGCTCTTATCTCACTCTTATAGTATTTATTGAGCTTAGAATACCTAACAGCCCCCAGATCATAAAAATGTTTGTGATCTTGTCTCCCATCCCAAACCTGTGCAATTGAAGTCTTAGACCTAAAATGAGAGGTTTTATTTTATATTTATTCTCTTTTATACTTTACTCAATAAGACAAGGTGCCTTCCCTGACAGATGGGGTCAAAGAAGACCCCAAATAGATATATTCTTGTATTCAATAAGCCTAAAAGAATATTTCATTGACTCTTTTTAGTTCAAGGAAGAAAACATTTATTTGAAACTTGGTGGAGTCCAGGGCTGCAGGGCTGGCGTTGGGTGATGGAACCCAGATGCAGTGGCTTTAGTCCCCCACATCTCACCCATATCAGGTTCATCCAAGGGACCTGACATGGTGGTTCTCTCTCTCAGGGCAGTGGACTGTCTGTCTGTCCTGAGAGGGCTCTGTAGAAACTGAGAGCAAATCAGGATAGCTTGGGGATTTGAGAGAAACTGGGAGCCAGAGAGATTACAGCTTGCAGGGCCCAGGGGTCTCCTACTGCCTCCTGAGAACAGTAATGTCCCAGAATCTTCCTGCTGATTCAGGTACCACAAAGGGCTCAGTTCCCGCACCGCCCTTTGCTTTCCATCCTGGCAGCCAGATTCTAGTCCAGTACTGCCCCAATGATGCCTCTGCCAGGGCTGTCGCCAATGTTCAGACTACATGGAAGGAAAAGCCTGGCCTGCTGCATGTCTCCCAGAATGTCGCTCTGTGCTCAGGGGATGCCGTGGTGGTCACACTGGGGCCTGGCCTGGCCGCCTGCCCAGCACTGGTCTCAGTCAGTCCTCCTGAATCCTGGAAGGAAAAGCCCACAGGATGGCATGGGATTCTGAAGGCAGCCAGGTCTCATTTCTGCTGTCACCCCAGATGCCTAAATACTCCTTACAGCTGGAACAATGTCACTTCAGAAGCCACGGGTCTCAATGGTCCACAGCTATTGCAAATAACTTTTTTTTTTATGAATTAAATTGCTTAAATGATATAGAAATCCCCAGCCCAGAGACATGCAGTCTGCCTCTCACTTTTGAGACTTAATGGTAGGCACAGAGCTGCTGGTCATAAAAATGGATCTCCTTTAGCTCAGCCTAGCCACTCTAGCTGTGTGACCGTGGGCACGTCACTGCACCTCTGAGCATCAGTTTCATCAGGCAAGCGCAAGATAAGTAAAGCCCGCCCACTCCCAGTTGCTATCAGGCAGATAAAATCACACAGAAGATTGAATTTTAGGAACCGTAAAGTTCTATGACAGAACACCTAGATTCCCTTAATTTTTCTATAGTGTTTCAGACTTAGAGACTTCTGACTCCATTTCTCACATGATTTTCACAACACCCTTGTGAGGTAGGTGTCATCACAGCCATTTTCCTGTTAAAAAGAAACTGAGGGTAAACGAGAGCTGGTAAATTGGAAGAGTCAGGACTTGAAGCCAAGCCCCAATTCCAGACCCTGTGCTCCTTCTTATATGCTATGCCTCATTGGCAATAGAAGACCCTGATTGAGGAGAGAAAATGAACTGAGGAAGAATGTAAAAGTTACCCATCAGCCTGAGCTTCTGAAAGAGGGGGATGAAGCCATGCAGGACACTGTGGATCCGATACACTGTCCAGACAAGAAAAGAAGACAAAGGTGACTGAGCTTGGTGCCTCCAGGGATCTGGGGTCAGACCTCCTCCCACCCACACTTGGACCAAGACTTAACCCACACAAACAAGGCTCTAATGGTGGAATTTCAGGCAGCAGTTTAAGTTTAGATAATAGTACTAGAATTATTATTAAAAACAACAGCCACGAAAAGCAGTAACAGTGCCAGGAAACAGCGAATGCAGTACCCAACCCCATTAACTAACTTGTTTTTGGTCTCTGCCTAATTCTGTTTGTTTGCCACTTTCAACTGTTTTTGTTTCATTTTTATGGAGCTGCCCATTTTTTCCACTGAGTTTTGCCAGCGACCTCACATTGACCTTGAAAGCAGTCAGGCAGAAAACACGAGCATAAGGAAATCTTTAAAAAGTGTTTAGGTCGTGGCTTTCTGGCCCTTGGCAAGCATCTGTGGCTGGTTCAGCCACCTCTCTAAGAGTCTGGTGGGGGAAGGGGAGTGCTTACCCAGACCAAAGTAGATGCCAACTGTCTCCAGGGAGGCAAAGGTGAGCAGGCCAACCCCGAGGGACATGAACCAGTCTGCAAGGGCATCCAGGAAGAGAATGGTTAGCCTGCAGGTCTGGACCCCCACCTGCCATGCCCTGTTCATACAGCCCCCACTCACCTGAGTAATAGTGATAACACACCAGCAAGGCCCCAATTGCAAAGCAGAGGAGGACGAAGTGGAAAAACTCATCTGTAAAGGCAGGGGAGGTGGGGAACTTACTGTTTGCTTCTTTCTACCTCTTTTTTTTTTTTGTGACAGAGACAGAGAGAGGGACAGATAGAGACAGACAGACTTTGGAAAGAGATGAAAAGCATCAATTCTTCATTGCAGCTCCTTAGTCTCCTTACTTGCTCATTGACTGCTTTTTCATACGTGCCTTGACCTGGGGGCTACAGCAGAGCAAGTGACCCCTTGCTCAAGCCAGTGACCTTGGACTCAAGCCACTGACCTTGGGCTTCAAGCCAGCGACCTTTGGGCTCAAGCCAGAGACCATGGTGTCATGTCTATGATCCCACTCTCAAGCCAGTGACCCCGAACTCAAGCTGGTGAGCCCACACTCAAGCCAGATGAACCTATGCTCAAGGCAGAGACCTTGGGGTTTCAAACCTGGGTCCTTTGTGTCCCAATTCGACGTTCTATCCACTGCACCACCACCTGGTCAGGCTCAATCTCTTTTTTAAATTACAAAATGTGTTTCTGTTTCTGCTGAAATGCAGCTTTTATTCGGAGATGCTTCTCCTGACCAGCCCAACTGAAACAGCACCCAAACCCACCCTCTCCAGCCTTTATCTTGTTTTATTATTTTTCTAACACTTATCATCACTCAGTAGGTTATATTTTCATTTCTGTGTTTATTCTGTGTCCCCACTCAGTAGGATAGCAGGTGGAGATTTTGCCCATCGACTAAAGTAGTGTGGGGCATATAGACCTGCTGAAACTTTGTTTGGGGAATGAATGTTAAATACAATTGTAAAAAAATGCAAATGTGTCAAGTTTCACATTGCCTTATCTTCCCTCCTTAATCCCATTCTTTAAAAAGAAGTGATGACCAGCAAAACCTTTCCAGGCATATATATGTACATATACATTTTTAAAAATAAAAGCAGGACCAATTTGTGTACCTGCTCCTCTATCATTTGCTTTTTTCCCTCTCATTGATAGATCAGGACCATCTTTCCACCTTAGAGCATATGTAGATCAGCCCTGTTCTTTTTGATAGCTATATAGTGTTCATGATACAAAGTTATTCTAATTTATTTATTTATTTTTTTTTTTTATTCTTTTTTTTTTTTTTTTTTTTTTCATTTTTCTGAAGCTGGAAACAGGGAGAGACAGTCAGACAGACTCCCGCATGCGCCCGACCGGGATCCACCCGGCACACCCACCAGGGGCGGTGCTCTGCCCCCCAGGGGGCGGTGCTCTGCCCATCCTGGGCGTCGCCATATTGCGACCAGAGCCACTCTAGCGCCTGAGGCAGAGGCCACAGAGCCATGCCCAGCGCCCGGGCCATCTTTGCTCCAATGGAGCCTTGGCTGCGGGAGGGGAAGAGAGAGACAGAGAGGAAAGCGCGGCGGAGGGGTGGAGAAGCAAATGGGCGCTTCTCCTATGTGCCCTGGCCGGGAATCGAACCCGGGTCCTCCGCACGCTAGGCCGACGCTCTACCGCTGAGCCAACCGGCCAGGGCTATTCTAATTTATTTAACCAGTCTCCCACCGATAAAATGTATTGATGTCAGATGTTTCCTGTTACCACTAATGTTGTACCAAACATCACTACACATGAACCTCCATGCATTCGGGGATGTATTTCTGGGGACCCAGGGCCCAGGAGTGGATTTTCAGGCTTAGAATGTTCTTAACAGAAGGTAGTTAACAGAGATAGAAGGAAGAGTTGAGAGGCAGAGCCCATGCCTTGGGCAAGAATTCAGGGGTGGTCTGTGAGAGAGGTTTCCTGTTCTTTGCCAGGCACTGGCATCAGAGTCATCAGAGGAGAGAACAGAGGAGCCTCAGCCCAGTCAAGGGGCTGTGATTAGAAGAGACACAAAGATTTCAAGAAGAAAGAAGAAGAAAAAAGAGGAAAATTCAGAGACCATTCCCTGTAATGAGGCAGGCTTCCTGAGTGGGTGTTGAGGCGCCAGGAATGTGTCTTAGCTTAGTCCTATGTAGCCACTGATGTGCTGTGAAGCTTTGGACAAGTGTCTTGACCCATCTGAGCCTCAGTGTTCTCACTGATATACCGAGGAGAGCGACCTCTATGCCACTGAGAGGATGGATAGGGGGTCTTGTATGGAAAAGTGGTTGGTAAATGGTAAAAGGCAGTGTGATACTTCACATCACTGCTGGCAAGGGGCATTTTGAAGGCAAATGAACAAAAGGGGAGAAGGGTATTTCTATTTTCTTTTCCCCGGGGAAAAATTAAAATGAACACTAGGACATTCTTGGCTCTGAAATCAGCTTGCCCTTTAGGGGAAAAAAAGTACATTATGCAGAAATGGATTTAAGGTTTAAGAAAGCATCAGGCTTAGGTCTCTGCAGTGATGTGAAAACCTGGGTTGAGGTGGATTACAGAACTCTTTTCTGCTCTCTATCTCACCCAGTATTTCAGAAACACAAAATGAGTTCTTAACGGAGATGTTCTTCTTGAATCTTATTTTCAGTAGAAAATACAAGTGTTTGAGAGAGTGAGAAAGGGGGAGAGAAAGAGAGAGATCAACAAAATAAAAGATGAAGCAGAGGACTGAATGGGTAGGATGGCTTACTTTGAAAAAGCAAAAAATCCAAAACAAATGTCTGTCAAGTTGGGAATAGAAAGTACATCATGCCTGACCTGTGGTGGCGCAGTGGATAAAGCGTCGACCTGGAATGCTGAGGTCGCCGGTTCAAAACCCTGGGCTTGCCTGGTCAAGGCACATACGGGAGTTGATGCTTCCTGCTCCTCCCTCCCCCTTCTCTCTCTCTCTCTCACTCTCTCTCCTCTCTAAAAATTAATAAAAAGAAAAATTAAAAAAAAAAAGAAAGTACATCATAATTTACCCATACAGTGGAATTTTATGCAGTTGTTAAGAAGTCATAAAAGATTCAGAGGTGCCCTGGCCGGTTGGCTCAGCGGTAGAGCGTTGGCCTAGCGTGCGGAGGACCTGGGTTCGATTCCCGGCCAGGGCACACAGGAGAAGCGCCCATTTGCTTCTCCACCCCTCCGCCGCGCTTTCCTCTCTGTCTCTCTCTCCCCCTCCCGCAGCCAAGGCTCCATTGGAGCAAAGATGGCCCGGGCGCTGGGGATGGCTCTGTGGTCTCTGCCTCAGGCGCTAAAGTGGCTCTGGTCGCAACATGGCGACGCCCAGGATGGGCAGAGCATCGCCCCCTGGTGGGCGTGCCGGGTGGATCCCGGTCGGGCGCATGCGGGAGTCTGTCTGACTGTCTCTCCCTGTTTCCAGCTTCAGAAAAATGAAAAAGAAAAAAAAAAAAAAAAAGATTCAGAGGTCACTATGAATTGAGGCTCAGGCAGTCCAGAAGGGCTTCATGGAAGAATGAGCATTTGAGCTGAAGTTTAAAGATTGTCAAGCCAGTAGGACTTGACAGAGAGGAAAGGGCATGTACGTGTGTGTGCATGCACATGTTACTTGGGAGGCACAACACGAGACAAGGGAAGGAGGTGGAACCAAGGCACAGACCCAGTATAGTGAAGTATTGGTTCAACCAGGTGTATGGAGGAGCTGCTGGGAACAAAGTTTTGGAGGCTGGAGAGATCAGGCCAGAAAAAAGGATTCTGGAGTTATGTTTGAGTCTGGAGGAACCTAAAGGATCATTCCATTTATTTATTTATTTATTTATTTATTTATTTATTTATTTATTTATTTATTTTTGACAGACAGAGAGAGTCAGAGAGAGCAACAGATAGGGGACAGACAGGAAGGGAGAGAGATGAGAAGCATCAATTCTTCATTGCAGCACCTTAGCTGTTCACTGACTGCTTTCTCATATGTGCCTTGACTGGGGGGCTCCAGCAGACCGAATGACCCCTTGCTCAAGCCAGTGACCCTGGGCTCAAGCTAGCAACCTTTCAGCTCAAGCCATCGACCCTGCACTCAAGCTGGATGAGCTCAAGCAGGATGAGCCCATGCTCAAACTGGCGACTTTGGGTTTTCGAACCTGGGTCTTCTGCATCCCAGTTTGACGCTCTATTCACTGTACCACTGCGCCACTGCCTGGTCAGGCTAGCAGATCATTCTTATCTGTTTTGGGTTTTTTTTTTCAAATTTCAGTCATACACATACCACCTTTGTGGTTTTTGGTCTTTCTCTTACCACTGCTCACCACTAGGATTCCCCTGCTTTAATTAAAAGTTCTCATAACACAAAAAATATTCTGTTAACTATATATGGTGACAGATGTTAATAAGACTTCTTGTGGTGATCACATTACATTATATACAAATATTGAATCATTATGTTATACATTTGAAACTAATATAATGTTATATGTCAATTATATCTCAACTTAAAAAATAAATACCTGCCTGACCAGGCAGTGGTGCAGTGGATGGAGCATCAACCTGAGACACTGAGGACCCAAGTTCGAAACCCCAAGGTCGCTTGAGTATGGGCTCACCAGCTTGAGTGCAGGGTTGTCTGGTTGAGTGTGAGATCAGACATGATCCCATGGTCGCTGGCTTAAGCAAGGGGTCACTGGCTCAGCTGGAGCACCCTGGTCAAGGCACATCTGAAAAAGCAATCAATGAACAACTAAAGTGCCACAACTAAAAGTTGATTGATGCTTCTCATCTCTCTCCCGTCCTGTCTGTCTGTTCCTCTCTCTCTTCCTCCCTCCCTCTCTCTCTAAAATCAATAAATAAAATCTTTAAAGTAAATAAAATAGATACCTAAATTCCATTCAGAAAGTTATGGGCATCTTAAAATTAGATATAAATGTAACCAAATATATTTAAAGCTTTGCTCCTCTAAGGAAAATAGCAAAACGGCAGTTTTTCATGTATAAGAACTATAGTTATTATTTCATTGAAAATGTTGAAATAAACATAAGGCAAATGGTAATACTTTATTTTGTAGAACAGTAGTGCTTTGAATAGACAGTTCAAAATGCCCCAATTGCCAGATTTTGCTGAGTGTAGAATACACACACACACACACACACACACACACACACACACACACACACACAGCATACAAAGCAAGACAATGAGGTTATAGCTGGCCCACAGCCTGCAGAAAGCTCTGCACACAGGGAGAAACTGCTCTCTTTGTCTGAAGGGCAATGAACAAGGGTCAGGGTAGCGTTAAAGGCATGTTCCTGAACCATGACCATGTTCTAACACAGAGAGTAGAAAGGGGACTTACCTCCTCACTTTGACATATAATGCTATGTCCTGAAGGAACTCAGACATGGTCTGCACTTTGGAAGTCTCAGATTTAGTCTGACAAGTCTCATTTTCTAGCCCAGGAAAATTAAACAGTATGCCCTGGTCATCTCACTGGATAGAGACATAGCAGGGGGTGTGGGCCCAGGGCTACACTCCCTAAAGGTAGGCTTTTGCAACAACTTAAAATGTTTCCAGAACAACTGCCATAATCAAAAATCATGGTCTTCCTGCCAGTTCCAAACCCTGGATTTGCTCAGTCAAGGCATGTACTGTGAAGCATCTACTACGAGTTGATGCTTTCTGCCCCCTGCCTCCCCTCCTTTCCGCTCACTAAAATCAATAAATAAAATCTTATAAAAAAATCATGGTCTCCCTTTTCACCTTTATCCTCCTCCACAAAG